>NC_140509.1:19624365-20937365 GCF_964339955.1 Pipistrellus hanaki
CTTATATTTTTACAATATAGCAGTATGGAGGGATTAAATTATAAGCTGGGATCATGGAGTGAAGTAGCCAATCCTGATTATAAAACCCAACATTGTGCCATTTAAATAGAAATATCTAGCAATAGAACTTTCCACATAGTAGAAACAGAATGATTATGCCAAAAAGCTTTGGCAAGGTAGCGCAGAGGAATATTTAACTTGGCAAATAGAAGGGATTTGCAAATCCTCTGTCAGACTGGGAACCTCACAGCTCAAGAGAAGGCCATTATTTTCTTAAGTTTGCCTAAGAAGTAAACCAGTGGCACTTGACTTCCTAGTCTAAAATCCCTATACATTTAAATTCACTAGTCAGTTTGAATCTTTTCTTTCTAAGAAATCCTTCATAACCTTTTGTCTAAAACCATTAAACAAGGAAGGGGAGGAAGGAGAATGAGAGGAAAATGGAGAGCTGGGGTGGGGGTGAGGACAAAGGAGCAGGAAGAGAAAGAGGAGACAGATATGTGTTTAATCACAAAGTAACTCATAAGAACAACAAGCTAATAGTATAAGAATTGGTTTCCCAACAGGAGGTGTTGGTTCAAGAGTCACATAACCATTGTCATATATTTTCTTCTCATTGCTCAATATGTGACCCTGTCAAATTTAAATTCAGTACCATTGTGTATTGACTACTGTGTGAACACACTAATGCATCATTTATAATGGCGAAAGTGACTTTAGTGTAAGCTCACATGCTCTCCCTAAAACAAAAATGTTGTGTTTTCTCATTATCTATAATAATAATCTTCACTTTTCCCATATCATCAAGTTCTCTGCTTTCATTTTCAAAATTATTGGTTATTATTTTCCTTTAAAGACCTGGCCTTGAGGAACTAATAAAAAAAAAAAAATGCTTCTCAAAACCGGTTTGGCTCAGTGGTAGAGCGTCAGTCTGGAGACTGAAAGGTCCCAGGTTCGATTCCAGTCAGGGGCATGTACATTGGTTGTGGGCACATCCCCTGTAGGGGGTGTGCAAGAGGCAGCTGGTTGATGTTTCTCTCTCATCAACATTTCTAGCTCTCTATCTCTCTCCCTTCCTCTCTGTGAAAAATCAATAAAATATATTTTTAAAAATAAATAAATAATAATAAATAAATAAATAAATAAATAAATAAAAATGCTGGAATTGTCTCCTGAACACACAAGAAAGGCACAATAAGAACATAGAGTACCTACATAAAATAACACATTATTAAAATTTTTCTGAGTGAGAGAGAAACCAAGATGGCGGCATAACAGCCTAACTGCAGCCTCACACAACAATTTCAAAAAATACAACTAAAATATAAAGTGGACATTATCCAGAACTACAGGAAAGTTGACTGACTGAAAATTCTACAACAAGAAGGAAAGAGAAAACCAGAAGGAATATCAGAGGAACTGTAAAAGCCTAAGGTACGGAGACACATTGCATGCACAGAGAGGACGGAGCCGAAGAGGAGGGGAGGCTGAATGCCTGGCTGGTTTTCCCTAGCAGAAAGGAGATAAAAGCTCTGGACTATGCTGAACCCCAGTTCTGAGCGAGACCCTGGGGATCCAGACACATACAGAGGGAATCTGGGCTGTAAGGCGGAAGCGCGGGGGAGTGGCGAAAGGCAGAACCCCCAAGTCGCACACACTTCACGCAGAGGACAGACTATTGATTGAGTCACTGGATTGCCCTAGCTGGAGGGAGACATAAGCTCCGGACTGCTCTTAACCCCACTTCCAACTGCACTGAACCCCAGTTGCAGGCTCGTTGGGGGAGAGACTAAATTGTCTGGTAGCGGGCGAAACTCTAGGGCACCTTTCTCTCAGAGGTGCTTGCAGTGAGTACCAAAGGACACTGAGGAACACTGAGACTCAGGAACCTCATAGGGCAGGGCTAACCAGAAGCCAAGGCTGTAGGCTCCACCCTGAAACTCTGCCCCATCCAAGCTGAACACAGAGGCTCTTGCAGTTTTCCAAGTCTAGTCAAATAAGGCTGTCTCCTGGCATAGATTCAGCTGATCCCCCTACTCTACCAACTCAGGGAAGCAGCAAAAATGCCGAGACAAGGAAACAGATCACAAATGAAAGAAATGAAGGACAAAAAGCGACTGGATATAGAGTTCAAAACCACGCTTATTAGGTTTTTCAAGAATCTCCTAGAAAAGGCCGATAAAATAAACAAGACCTAATGAAGATATGAAAAGGGATCAATAATAATAAATAATAAAGGATCAACTAGAAATAATAAGGGATCAACAAGAAATAAAGAATACTTTCTCTGAAATAAAAAATATTATACAGAGTCCTAAAAACAGAATGGAAGATTGCAAGAATCAAGTCAAAGACTTGGAACACAAAAAGCCAGAGGACACTCCTCCACAGAAGCAAGAAGACAAGAGAATCCAGAAAATTGAAGATAGTGTAAGAAACCTCTGGGACAACTTCAAGCAAACCAACATCAGAATTATGGGCGTCCCAGAAGATGACAGAGAGCAAAATACCAAAAACATATTGAAAGAAATAGTGACAGAAAATTTCCCCCACCTGGGGAAAGAAATAGACTTACAAGTCCAGGAAGCACACAGAACCCCAAACAAAAGGAATCCAAAGAGGACCACACCGAGACATATCATAATTAAAATTCCAAGAGCAAAAGACAAAGAGAGAATATTAAAAGCAGCAAGAGCAAAGCAGGTAGTTACATAAAGGAGCACCCATACGATTATCAGCTGATTTCTCAACAGAAACCATGCAGGCCAGACGGGAATGGCAAGAAATATTCAAGGTAATGAATAACAAGAACCTATAGCCAAAAATACTCTACCCAGCAAAGCTATCACTCAGAATTGAAGGCCAGATAAAGAGCTTCACAAATAAAAAAAAGCTAAAGGAGTTCATCACCGCCAAACCAGAATTATATGAATTGCTGAAGGGGGTTCTTTAGGAAGAGGAAGAAAATAAAGATAAAAATTATAAACAACAAATATGTAACTATCAACAAGTGAATCTAAAAACCAAGGGAATTAAAAAACTTGATGAATAATATTAACCATTGAATATAATAGAATCAGAGGTACAGAAAGGGAGTGGACTCATAATTCTCGGGGAAAAGAGAAGAGGGGGGTGAGGGAAGAGACTGAACATAAACTGTGCACCTATGGATGAGGACAACGGGGGGTGGGGAAAGGACAGAGGGTGGGGTGGGAACCTGGTGGAGGGGGAAAAAATGAGGAACGTTTGTAATAATATGAACAATAGATTTATTTTTAAAAATAAATAAAATAAAATAAAATATATATATATATAAAATAAATTAAAAAATAAAATTTTTCTGAGTGAAACAGACACAAGAAAATTTATAAAGATGTGTAAGTTCAGTACTAACCTATTAAGTTCACGCTGTCTCTCTGCTCAGCTCCTCAAGGTCACTGCCTAATATCTGTGTTAGATGCTTAAATATCTTGACAAACCTCTCCCTCCTAAGGGGGTGGGGTACAATAAGGAGCAGTCACTCCCACAGCCTCCAGCCTCCACAGAGTTCAATACTAGACATGAAAGCAAACGACAGCTTAGCAATGTTTCATTCCAAGATTATCCATAAATGCACAAAGAATGGATTTCAGGTTTATTTGGTTGCCCAACAGGTTCTATTAACACTGCTGCTTATGTAGGATTTAATGATATTTGCTGTAAAAATGGAAAAGTCTTCTGGGAAAATGTATCATAGGAGGGTAGTGTCAGAAAAGAAGATTAGATAGAAAACAAAGGGAGATGGCAATCTAAATTCGTAAAAAGGACTGAATGATGAATACTGTTGCAACCCAAATTCTCTAGACCACATGTGTCAAACACAAGGCCCGCGGGCCAAATCCAGCCCGCCAGGCCTTGCAATGTGGCCCGCACCGTGCTGTCATCACTGCACTCCGCTGTCAGTTTATGACATTGTCAGTTTATGACTGTTCAGTAAACCATTCGGCCCGCGATTTAGGCTGGATTTTAGATTTTGGCCCCTTCTCTGATTGAGTTCGACACCCCTACTCTAGACCCAAAGAATCTGTCTGAATTTCCTGGTAGTGGGCAGGAGAAACTCAGCTGCCTTACCTGGGCCATGTTAGACCCCTTCCTTAGTGACTACACTTCAGCATTTCTCTCTAGCCTCAGGACCCTTGCATGTGCTGTTTCTTTTGATTGGAACACTCTCCTGTTGTACTGTCAGGCATCCTGTGCTTCCTCAGTCAAGTAATTATGACCTTATCTGTTTAATATCTGTGTGTCTTTCTTCACCCCATACCCTCATTAACTGAGACCTGCCCAGTGCCCATGACTGACTATAGTGCCTGGCATCACATGGAAGAGACTTCATAAGCAAAAATAAATACATATAAATATGTATAATGTATCTTTTTCTAATGAAAATTTTCTAACAGATATAAATGCAGAATGACAAATATAGTGGGTCTTAATGTACCCATTAGATTACCACAATAATTGTCAACAATGTTTTGAAGCAAATTCCATTGTATTGCTTCAATAAATAATTTAACATATATCTTTTAAACGTTGGTGAAATTATGTTACAGAAAAATTGCAAGTGGTACAGAGTTTCCAAATACACTTCCCCAAGTTTTGCCTATTATGAATATCTTACACAACCATAGTAAAATGATCAAACTAGGAATTTTATATTGATATTATTAACAAAACTCCAGATTTTACATGGGTTTCAGCAGTTTTTCGACCAGTGTCTGTTTTCCAGTCCTGGATTTCACACCGATTAGTTGCCATAGTCTACTCCAATCCATGACAATTCCTCAGTCTTTCCCTAATTGCCAACCTTGGGTCTTTCGGAAAGCACTGGTCTAATGTCCCTTAATATGGCTCTGCCTGACGTTTCCTCATGGCTTGATTGAAGTTATATATATATTTTTTGCAAGAATATCATGGAAGTTATGCTGTTCCTATCCTGAGGGATCACTTCCAGACATATCATCATACCCAAGACAAAATATGTCTTATTAATGATGAAGCTAATCTTGATCCTTTGATGCAAGTAGTGTCTGCCAGTCTTGTCAGCTATAATGTTCCTATTTGGAATTAAAATTTATTTTATGGGGAAGTAGTTTGTGACTATGCAAATATTCTGTTTCTAAATGAGCTTTCACCTGGCAACTTTAACCTTCATTATGGATCTTGCCTAGAGCAAATGTTACCATAGTGTTTGCTTAATGGTGATTTTCCTCATTCCTTCTACAGTGAGTAATTGAAATTCTCTTGTAAGAAAGAGCTATCTTGAAGAACCAAGATGGTGGCACAGGTAAACATCTATACTTGCTGCCTCTCACAACCACATAAAAATTACAACTAAAAGGCAGAACAACTACCATGGAGAACCACGGGAAAGCTGGCTGAGTGCAAGTTCCACAACTAGAGAGGTGAATAAAGCACATTGAGACTGGTAAGAGGTGTGGAAGCGCAGAAAGTGCTGGCACCTGGATGTGATGCTCTTTTAATCGGGAATAAGATATAAGCTCCTGCTTGCTCTGAACTCCAGTTTTTGGCATGACTCTGCAGGACCAAGACACATATAGGGAGAAACAAGAAATATTCAAAGTGATGAACAGCAAGCTTACTCTACCCAGCAAAGCTATCATTCAGAATTGAAGGTCAGATAAAGAGCTTCACAGACAAGAAAAAGCTAAAGGAGTTCATCAGCACCAAACCAAGATTACATGAAATGCTGAAGGGTATTCTTTAAGAAGAGGAAGAAGAAGAAAAAGATAAAGGTAAAAACTATGAACAACAAAAAGATAGCAAATAGATACCTACCAACAAGTGAATCTAAAAATCAAGTGAATAAAAAAATCTGATGAACAGAATGGACTGATGAATATAATAATAGAATCAGGGACAAAGAAAGGGAGCTGACTAACAATTCTCAGGGGGAAGGGGGTGTGAGGAGTGTGGGAAAAAGACTGGACAAAAATCTTACACCTATGGATGAAGACACTGGCAAAAAAGAGGAAGACCTGTAATAAACACCTGTAATTTTAATATATATAAATAAATCTTTATTGTTCAGTTTATGTATATAAAGAAGGTGCCAAAACTGGTTTGGCTCAGTGGATAGAGTGTCTGCCTGTTGACTGAAAGGTCCCATGTTCGATTCTGGTCAAGGATATGTACCTTGGTTGCGGGCATATCCCCACTAGGGGGTGTGCAAGAGGCAGCTGGTCGATGATTCTCTCTCATCGATGTTTCTAACTCTCTATCCCTCTACCTTCCTCTTTGTAAAAAAATCAATAAAATATATATATATATATTTTTTTTTTTAAAGAAGAAGGTGATCATCGGATTTGCATCTTAGGAAAACTGTTAGTGAACTAAAGACATTCATTTGCCTGTGTGCATCAAAGCCCAATCAAATGCAGCAGGTTTATTAATTGAGGAAATGGCGCCAAGCCCAGAGCCACAGGTGAGCAAATGCTCAAAGACCTGGCTCCTGATGGCTTCTAATGAAACATTATGAAGGGGAAGAAATCATTAATCATGATGAATAAGCGAGTTAGGGTTGTGGTCATAGTCATGGTTCTAATGATTGGTCGATGCTAGGGTATTTATCAATGCATCTGGTCCTGATGTCAGCTCCTATGTCCTTTAAAACAAGTTTCCTCCCTTTATGGGTAATTCCATAATTTTCTGTCCCAAAGATGTTTCAGGTTATCTTGTGTTTCCTCTACCCCAATTTAGGGGATCAAGGAAGAAGATGCTGGAGATGATCTGTAGGCTGTCAGGGGCAAAACCCTGCAGTATTGCTCTGTCTGCTTTCACTAGGGAGTGGTTGGTGGGTTGGTTCTGCTTTCTGGGTCTGGAGCTGAATCCCAACTGAGACCTAGATGTCATCTCTAGTTTGGCTGACACTGTCTCTGTGGTCAGGAGAGGCTTTGTTCCTAAGATGGTTTGATTCCAACCAGAACCTCATTGTTTGGTGGACTTACTGATTAGGGGAATGGACATGCAGGGGAGAAAGAGGTGGGTGAGCCAGGGTGCTGGATAAGGCCAGTTTGAATCAAAGGGAAAGAAATGAAGTTTCTGCATGGTTACAAACCCCTCTGGTTGCAAGTAGAGAGCAGATCAGAGGAGTGGAGCTGCAGTTGGGGAGGTTATTGTAGTGATGGAGGTGAGAAATCATGAGGCCTCATCTCAGGCAATGGAAGAGAGAGCTGTGCATGGCAGTTGGGAGTTGCATGGCCATGGTTCTGTCTCATCCAGGGGGTGGGCAAGGAGAGGCAAAGCTGCTGTGTGGACACCTCAGAGGGGCTGGCAGCGCTGCTCTGGCTCCAGGGAGGAAACAGAGAGGACGAGGAGGAGCCTGTGGAGCAGACTCTGAGTCTGGTTTCTAAGAAGCTGAGTTTGATGGGATTGAGGAATAAGATGCTGGAGATGAGCTGTGGCTGTCAGGAGCAAAACCCTGTGGCTTCTGAACTGCATGAAATAAGGTAACCATCGGGAGGGAGGAGAGGCAGGGGCAGGGCTGTGTACCCAGCTTGGAGCATGCTTTCCCTCGGTCAACAGAGGAGAAGGAAGCCCTGAGGTCTCCCAGAGGGAGAAGGAAAGATCCTGTAATACAGGTCCATCTTACTCATAACATGGGATAAGTTCCTGTCAACTTGGAGGCAGCTCACATCCTCCTTCCCTGGGACATCATGCCCCCTTCACCCAGAAGCAGACCAAGAGCAGGCAGCTCCCTCACAGGGGACCAGTAGGGTCCGGTGAAATCAGCAACTGAACTGATTCAGGGGGAGTTCTTCCCAGACCTTTCTCCTGGCACATGACCAGTGTACCTCTGCCTTCTGGACACATCCATCCAGCTGCCCTTCAGGCAACTCAAAGTAACCAAACCCCAAACAGAAATCGTGTTTCCATTCTGAGATTGGCCCTGCTGGCCCTCACCATTGCCCAGACTGGAAGCCTGCCATATCCATAACCTGCTCTCTCCCTGCAAATCTCCATTTCCCCTTCACTCTCCTCCAACCCAGCTGGTTCTCTCCACACTGACCCTTCTTCCAGTGCAGGCTGCTGTCATCTCTCATGCAATTTCCATAGAACCCTGCATTCCAGACTCTGTGTCCAGACTTGGTCCCTGTGGTGCAGTATTCTAACTTCCATGTGGCAGCCAAAGTGGTTTGTCTTTTCTCTTCTTTTTGAGATATAATTGACCTTCAGCATTATATTAGTTTCTGGAGTACAACATATTAATTCAACATATGTATGTATATATTGTGAAATGATGACCACAATAAGTCAAGTCAACATCCATGATCACACATAGTTGCAAATGTGGTTTCTTGTGATGAGATTTATTTAGATCTACTCTCTTAAAAGTTTGCAAATATAATATGCAGATTAACTGTAGTCACTGTACATAATGACATTCCAGAATTTATTTATTTTGTAACTAGAAGTTTGTACATTTGATTCCCTTCACCCATGTTGCTCACTTCCACTGCTAGCATCCAGCAATTTGTTTTTAGATTCCAAATATGAACTCTACGGTATTTGTCTTTTTCGGCCTTACTTATTTCATTTAACATAATGCCCTCAAATGGGTTTGTCTAAGAAGCACATTTAAGCCTGTCACCTTCTGCTGCTTTAAAACTGCTGAATTAGCGATTTTTGCTGTTCAGACTCTTGCACTGAAATGATAAAGCCCTCCACATTCCCACACTCTAGCCCAGCCTTGTTTCTGCCACTCTTCCTCCCTTCAGAACTTCCTTTCCACCTCTTTGCCTCCGGCATTCACAGAGAGTGTTTGTTCATATGTATTTGTTCCCACACCCTTCCTCCTATCTGCCTTCAGCCTCCCCACTTCTCCTGGCTACTTCCTCCTTGCCTTGTAGACAAGTTGGAGTGTCGCTGCTGCTAGAAGCTTCCCCTGACATAGTCCCACAGACCAGGGCTGGGTACGAGCTTGGGTTGGTGTGAATCATGGCTCTGGCACCTGAAACTGTGTGACTTGGGGTGAATGGTTTCCCCTTTTGGGGCTTCAAGTTTCCCCAACTTCAAAATAAGACTATACTACCAACCTCATAAGTTATGTTAGTTTCTGGAGTACAACATATTGTGAGGGTTAAATGTAAAGTGCTTAGGTCGGGGCCTGATAATAAAAGAGCTCTAATCATCACATTTCTGCCCCTTGTCACAATGCTTCCTAATTTCACCTTTAAATCCCATTAGATTGCAGGATGTACACAAGAAAATATGAAATCACATACATTTAATGATTACAATAGTTATCTTTGTATTACGAAATGAGTGATGTGAGGGGGGACACCTGTATTTTGTCTTTCACAGGTTTTGTGCATTAAGCCTGTACTATGTTTGAAATCTAGAAAAATCCTATTTAATAAAAGAGTAATATGCAGATTGACCATATCTCCAACACACAAGATGGCTGCCCCCATGTGGTCAAAGATACTGCTCCCATGTGGACACAAGATGGCCACCACAAGATGGCCAGCAAGGGAGGGCAGTTGGGAGGCACCAGGCTTGCAAGGGACGGCAGTTGGGGGCGATCAACCCTGCAGGGGAGGGCAGTTAGGGGTGACCAGGCCAGCAGAGGAGGGAAGTTGGTGGCAACCAGGCTTGCAGGGGAGCAGTTAGACATCAATCAGGCTGGCATGGGAATGGTTAGGGCGTGATCAGGCTGGCAGGCAGAAGTGGTTAGGGGCAATCAGGAAGGAAGGCAGGTGAGTAGTTGGGAGTCAGCAATCCCGGATTGTGAGAGAAATTTCCAACTGCCCGTTTAGGCCCGATCCCATTAGGATCGGGCCTAAACGGGCAGTCGGACATCCCTCAAGGGGTCTCAGATTGGAGAGGGTGCAGGCTGGGCTGAGGGACCCTGCCCCTATGCACGAATTTTGTGCACTGGGCCTCTAGTTTAATATAATATTTTAGATAGGTTAATTAAAAGAATCAGAATACTCAGTTATTTTTACACTATGGTTGCAAATATATAAGATTTATGTGTATGTGGAAAAATGAAAAGAACAAAAGTAAAGAAAAATAATGTGCATTGGAGTTCCGAGATTGTGGGTTAATATGTTTTCTTGTCACATGTTCTGGGACTGAGGATCCAAGGTGACCGTGGAGTAGGTAAATGTTACACTCACTTCCTCCCAGAACAAACTGGAATTATAACTAAAATATAGAGCTATCAACCTGAATAACCAAACCTGCCAACGTCTGGCCTTATAACCAAGGAGTTACAAAAGAAGCCACATTGAGACTGGGATGGACAGAGATGCAAAAAGGGCTGCCCCCTGCCCTGGCTGGTGTGTTCAATGGTGTGTTCAATGGTTAGAGTGTTGGTCTATGCACCAAAAGGCATGCACCTGGGTTGCAGGTTTGATCCCCACTCCCAATTGGGATGCATGCAGGAGGCAACCACACGCAGTCTCCCTACAGCCCAAGCTCTTGCTTTCTTCTGGAGTCTTGCACATGCTTTCCTAGGTGTCCAGGTGTCCAAGGCTGTCTCCAGGATTTTGATTGTCTTTTCTGCAGCAGCAATTCTGCCAGTGTTACACTGTGCTGCATTCTGTGCCTTGTCCTAAGAAAGGCCATTCTAAAAGGCCTCACGTTATTTACCACCTAGCCAGGGACTGTCAGGCTTAAGGGTGTTTTGTAGTTTATGTTCTCCTGGTTCCTGTGTCAAGCATGATTACATCTTACACTTGCAGTGTCTGTGTCTGCCCAGATAATCTTTCACATGCAATCTCACTTGGGAGCCTCCTGTTTATTTTGTTGCAGTTTTGCCATGGCCCTCTCCCAAAGCAGGGATTGTTAAATTAACCTAACAACCAAACTGCTATCTTGTCCTCAGTTATCTAGTCCAAGAGATTAGAACCATATCTTCAAGGAAACTTCTTATAATGAGTGGATCAGGTATGGACATGACCCAAGATGAGGTTACTTTGTAAAAGAGATTTTTTTAATTTATTTCTATTTATATCTATGCTTCTTTTTAAATTTTACTTTTCAATTAGAGTTTATATGCCATAGTATGTATTAGTTTCAGGTGTATAATATAGTGATTACACAGTTATATAATTTATGAAGTGATCACGCCATAAGTCTGCTACCCCATCTGACACCATAACATAATGACAGCATTATTGATTATATCCCCTATGCTGTCCTTTACATTCCCGTGACTATTTTTTGTAACTGGAAATTTGTATTTCTAATTTTTTCACCCATCTGGTCCATTCCCATCTGACAACCATCAATATGTTCTGTGTCTAAGAGTTTGTTTCTTTTTTGTCTGTTCATTTGTTTTGTTTTTCAAATTCCACAAACAAATGAAGTCACATCGTATGTCTTACTCTGCCTGACTTGATTTATTTCACTTAACATAATACCCTCTAGGTCTATCTCTGTTGTTGCAAATGGTAAGATTTCATTCTTTTCTATGGCTGAGTACTAGTCCATTGTATGTATGCACCACATTATCTTTATCCATTCATCTATCAACAGACATTCAGGTTGCTTCCATGTCTTGGTTATTGTAAACTAGAGGACCGATGCATGAAAATTCATGCAAGAATGGGCCTTCCTTCCGCTGAATGCCAGCACCACCTTCGCGCTGGCCAGAGCCACCTTTCCACTCAGGCCCAGAGCTGCCTTTCCGCCTTCCCACACTGCCAAAAGGCACTGAGCAGCTGGAGGCAACCAATTGGTGTGTCTCTCTCCAATTGATGTCTCTCCCTCTACCTCCCTCTCTTTCACCCTCTCTAAAAATTCAATGGAAAAAATATCCTCAGGTGAGGATTAACAAGACAATTTTAAAAGGCTGGCCTCACTCGCACAGATGGCACCTGATGTTCTGGAGTGATATCTCAGTTGCTGAGGTTCTTCCTGAGGAGCATGGGGTCAAACCCCACACCAGGCTCTCAGCCCAGAGCTCCTGGAAGAGGCACCCACACAACATCTGGTTCTGAAAATCAGCGGGGATTCTGTCCTCAAGGGAGAGAAGCAGTCTGCTAAAAGCACAGGTGCCCTTTTAAAGGGGCAACCCACAAAATCTCTTTTGCAGGCACTCACCCTGGGCTCCAGTGGAGGGAGGGCAGAGTGGACTAGAGTCCTATGAGGAGAGACTGGGGTTTGTGGCTCCAGGGAGAGAGCTGAAGAAACAGCTGCCAAGATCCCTGTGCTGAGTCCCCCTCCCATACCATAGATGTCATCTTTCTTGGGTCTTATACAACATCAGCCTGGGGGAATGCAATAGCCCCACCCTTTGGACTTCCTGTTGCCCATGCTTCAGAGTTCAATCCTACTGCGGAATCAACTGCCTGGCAGGGCTGTAGAGTTCTGAGCAGATTCATGGGGTGTCAGTGACTGAGTGTTGCAACTTTGGGGCAGGGGCCATTCCCCCTGCTTTTCCTTGAACCTGACCGGTGCCTCCCTCATGGGAAATCTGCTAGCCCCACTTTTTGGACTTCCAGAGGCCCTACCTTCCCTACTCCTGGTGGCTTTAACCTGCCAAAGTCTGGCAGAATATGGGTCAGACTGAGTTGTGTGGCTCTGGGGCAGGAGTTACCCCACACACACACCTTTTCCTAATCCTAGCTGGCATCTCTCCCTCTCCTGACTCCATGAGGCTCTGCTTTGTTGAAGTTGGGCTCCTGGCAGAATCTGGAACAGATTGGGTTGTGTGGCTCTAGGAGGAAGAAGGTTTTTCCCTTGTAGGCCCAAATGGTGCAGAGCCTCCCTTCATAGGGCAATCATGGTCTGTTTGGGCCTGACAAATTCTGCTAGTCTCACCCTGGTGACTCCCTGAGACCCTGCTCCACCACAAAGGTATGTAAGCGCCTTGCAGGTGGCAGATTAACCAGTATACCCTGGGCTATTTACTGAGTGGCCTCAGGCTCAGCACCGGCACCAAGTCTGAACCTGTATTGATCTTGTGAACACCACTCACTGCTACCTAGTGACTTGCTGAGAACATACCTCTTGCAACTGGAGAATTGCCAGAAGTTCTTTCAGTGACTGAGCCTAACAGGCAGCTTGAAGACAGAGGCAGGCAGAGGCAGATCTCAGAGTTTATTGGGATTTTTGCTAATCTACTCCCATGCTTAGTGCTAATAAAAGCCAGCTTTGGTGCACAGCTTGATCCTTCCTGCACACACCCAGGCCCAGCAGAAGCACAGGGCTAGTCACACATAGTGTCTGACAATGGCTGCACCAGAGTCCCTCCCAAGAGGTCCCAGGACCAACACACCCAGTGGCCAGCTTCAGACAACATCAGAGCAGGATCCAATGAGCTTTACAAGCAGTATATCCAAAGGGAGATCTAAGCAGGCACAAGACCCACTGAGGCGAATTCTACTCCATGTGGTCAGCACCAACACAGTTCATACACTGTGGTCAGGGTTGATCCTCACAGTCAGCCAGCCTGGACCCCATGCATAAGCAGGCCAACAGCAATCAAGCCTCCGTTACAGCAGGAGGACCCACACAAGGGAGCTGGTTCTTTGAAAATTGAAACAAGATTGACAAACCTTTAACCAGCCTCATCGAGGAAAAAAGAGAGAGGATTCAAAATAATAAAATCAGACGTGAAAGAGAAGTAACAACTGACACCAAATACACGGGATTGTAATAAAATATTACAAACAACTATAAGACAAAAAATTGTATAACCTGGAAGAAATGGGTAAATTCCTAGAAACATACAATCTTCCAAAGATGAATTAGGAAGAATCAGAGAATTTGAATAGACAGATTACAACTAATGAAACTAAAGCAGTGATTTTAAAAAAAAAATAGAAAAAACAAGCAAACTCCCAACACACAAAAGTTTTGGACCAGATGGCTTCACAAGAGAATTTTATCAAACCATCAAAAAATAACTAACATCGGGGAGAGGATCCAAGATGGCTGCTCGGGTATACACCTAGCCGCAGCAGCTCACAACAATTTCAAGGGAATACAACTAAAATGTAGAGTGGACATTGCCCAGAGCTACAGGTAGTCGACTGACTGAAAACTCTACAATAGGAAGGAGGGAGAAAACCAGAAGGAAAATCAGAGGAGCTGAAAAAAAGCCTAAGGTACAGAGACATGCTGCGCGCTCGCACGCACGCGCGCGCGGAGAGGTCGCAGCCGGAGAGGAGGAGAGGGCTGGGTGCTGCCTGGCGTTCCCTAGCAGGAAGGAAATAGAACCCCCAGCCTGGGCTGAACCCCCGAACCGGCAGCGCTGAGCCCCAAGTTATGTGCCAGACCCTGGGGACCCAGACTCCGGCAGGGGGAGACAATCCCGGGGGACGGCGAAATGCGGGGCCCCCGGAGTCGCGCGCACATGGCGCGCAGAGGACTGAATGTTGACTCTGATGCTGGATTACCCTAGCCGGAAGAAACAAAGCCTCCGGCGGCAGCTCTGAGCCTCAGTCCAGACCGCCCCGAACTCCAGGTCTGGGCCAGTCCCTGGGGACCCAGGCTCGGGCAGGGGGAGACGGGGCTGTGAGGTGGAGTCCTGGGAGCGCGGCGAAAGGCCGAGCCCCCGGAGTCGCGCACACTGTGTGCAGAGGACAGTCTGTTGACTTTGATCCTGGATTCCCCTAGTGGGAGGGAGAAAGAAAGCTCCAGACTGGAGGAACGCCACGAGGAGCAGGAGCCCCTGCCGGACACCGGCCAGCCGGGCGCCAGCAAGGAGCCGGGCGACGGGGCCCCCAGTGGGGGGGGTGCCCCTGAGCCTTCGACTGCTGAGCGCTGGCAACGGAGCCAAGGACGGGGGCTGCTTCCTGGGCGGCGCCGACCCCGGCAACAGGCTGGAGCAGCGCGGGAGCCCACGGAGAACAAAGGGGTGCCACAGGCCAACCTGCTGAGCTCCCAGGACAAGGAGGAAGAAACCAAAGAAGTTCTCAATGTGAAGAAATCAAGTGAGAGCAAATGATAGTAAAATTACTTAAGAAAGAATACAAAGAAGATCTTGAAAAATCAAAGACTAAGTCAGAACTCAACGCACCAGCCAACATTGCAACATAAATGCGTTTTGTTTTTTTTTAAAAAAAGAAAAAAAAAAGGAGAAAAAAGGGACAGAATGTTGGAACAGCGGCGACCAGGCCTAGAGTGGCCAGGCACAAGGCAGTGGCAGCTGGGCCCGGAGCAGCAGTGGCCAGGCCCCAGAGCAGCAGCAGCCAGAATAAGAGCATCAATGGCCAGCACTGGAGCAGCCAGACCTGGGGCAGTGGCAGCCAGGCCTGAGGCAGAGGCGGCCAAGCCCAGGGTGGCCAGTCCAGGAACACCCAGACACGGAGTGGCTGGGCCCGGAGAAGCCCGGTCCAGAGCAGCCGGGTTGGGAGCAGCCAGGCCCAGAACAGCAGTAGCCAAGCACAGAGCATCCAGGCTGGGAGCGGCCAGGCTCGGAGCAGCTGGGTCGGGTGCAGCCAGGCCCGGAGCAGCGGCGGCCAGGCTGGGAGCGGCCAGGCCCGGAGCAGCTGGGTCTGGTGCGGCCAGGCCCGGAGCAGCGACTGCCAGGCTGGGAGCGGCCAGGCCCGGAGCAGCGACTGCCAGGCTGGGAGCGGCCAGGCCCGGAGCAGCCGGGTCTGGTGCGGCCAGGCCCGGAGCAGCAGCTGCCAGGCTGGGAGCGGCCAGGCCCGGAGCAGCCGGGTCTGGTGCGGCCAGGCCAGGAGCAGCGGCTGCCAGGCTGGGAGCGGCCAGGTCCGGAGCAGCAGCTGCCAGGCTGGGAGCGGCCAGGCCCGGAGCAGCCGGGTCTGGTGCGGCCAGGCCAGGAGCAGTGGCTGCCAGGCTGGGAGCGGCCAGGCCCGGAGCAGCGGCTGCCAGGCTGGGAGCGGCCAGGCCCGGAGCAGCCGGGTCTGGTGCGGCCAGGCCCGGAGCAGTGGCTGCCAGGCTGGGAGTGGCCAGGCCTGGAGAAGCAGCTGCCAGGCTGGGAGTGGCCAGGCCTGGAGAAGCGGCTGCCAGGCTGGGAGCGGCCAGGCCCGGAGCAGCCGGGTCTGGTGCGGCCAGGCCAGGAGCAGCGGCTGCCAGGCTGGGAGCGGCCAGGCCCGGAGCAGCCGGGTCTGGTGCGGCCAGGCCCGGAGCAGCGGCTGCCAGGCTGGGAGCGGCCAGGCCGGGAGCAGCCGGGTCTGGTGCGGCCAGGCCAGGAGCAGCGGCTGCCAGGCTGGGAGCGGCCAGGCCCGGAGCAGCCGGGTCTGGTGCGGCCAGGCCCGGAGCAGCGGCTGCCAGGCTGGGAGCGGCCAGGCCGGGAGCAGCCGGGTCTGGTGCGGCCAGGCCAGGAGCAGCGGCTGCCAGGCTGGGAGCGGCCAGGCCCGGAGCAGCAGCTGCCAGGCTGGGAGCGGCCAGGCCCAGAGCAGCCGGGTCTGGTGCGGCCAGGCCAGGAGCAGCGGCTGCCAGGCTGGGAGCGGCCAGGCCCGGAGCAGCAGCTGCCAGGCTGGGAGCGGCCAGGCCCGGAGCAGCCGGGTCTGGTGCGGCCAGGCCAGGAGCAGCGGCTGCCAGGCTGGGAGCGGCCAGGCCCGGAGCAGCGGCTGCCAGGCTGGGAGCGGCCAGGCCCGGAGCAGCCAGGTCTGGTGCGGCCAGGCCAGGAGCAGTGGCTGCCAGGCTGGGAGCAGCCAGGCCCGGAGCAGCGGCTGACAGGCTGGGAGCGGCCAGGCCCGGAGCGGCCGGGACTGGAGCAACCGGTCCCAGAGCAGCCGGGTCGGGTGCGGCCAGGCCTGTAGCAGCAACAGCCAAGTCCAGAGCAACTAGGTCGGGAGTGGCAGTGACCAGACCCGGAGCAGCTGGTTGTGGAACGAACCAGAGCAACAGAGGCCAGGCCCGGAGCAGCCAGGCCCGAAACAGCTTGCTCCTCACCTGTACCTGCCCACGGCTGCCTCTCAGACATGGCTGGAAACTTTTGCGGGAACTTGAGGGTCTGCTGAATCAAGTGATGAAGGCTTAGATCTGGATGTGTTGAGTTAGTATAGCGCTGGGGTGTTGATCTGTGAGTGCCTTGGGTGGGGCCTGGATGAGGCTGGTTGACCTATTTGAAAATGTCTTTTGTGTGAAGTGTATCATTGGGCATGTGGAGGTATTATTGATATGAGAAAATGCTAAGTAACAGATTTACTATCTGAAAAGGGATTTACTATCGGGGAAAGGGAGGGAGGAAGAGACTGAACATAAACTGTGCACCTATGGATGAGGACAATGGGGGATGGGGAGGGGGCAGAGGGTGGGGTGGGAACCTGGTGGAGGGAGGAAGAAATGAGGAACCTTTGTAATAATATGAACAATAAAGATTGATTTAAAAAAATAAATAAATAAAAAAATAAAATTAAAAAATAAATAAATAAATAAATAAATAAATAAAAAATAACTAACATCTATTTTTCTCAAACTATTCCAAAAGATTCAAGAGGAGGAAGGAATTTCAAACTTATTTTATGAGGCCAGCATTACCCTAATTCCAAAACCAGGTAAAGACACTACAAAGAAAGAATGTTATAGGCCAATATCTCTGATGAACATAGATGCTAAAATCCTCAACAAAATATTTGAAAAGTGGATCCAGCAATACATTAAAAAGATCACACACCGTTGTCAAGTGGGATTTATTCTGGGGATGCCAAGTTGGTACAATATCCCCAAATCAATAAATGTGATACACCTCATTAAGAAAACAAAGATATAACCTGATGAACAAAAAGATAGATACAAAAGCAGTAAAGCATCGAACAAACTGTCAAATTACAGCGGGAAGGCTGGGAAATGTTGGGAGGTTGGGGGGGGGTGGGGAAGAGATCAACCAAAGGACTTGTTTGCATGCATATAAGTGCAACCAATGGACACAGACACTGGTGGGGGGTGGAGGAAATGAGGCATGTGACAAAGGGTAAGGGAAATCGGGGGAAGGTCAATAGGGGGAAAAAGAAGATATATCTACTACTATGTGTAATACTTTAAACAATAAAATAAAATTTAAAAAGAGAAAACAAAGAATAAAAATCACTTGATCATGTGAATAGATACAGGAAAAAAAAAACAAAACAACATTTGATAAAATCCAACACCTGTTTATGATAAAAGCCCTCAGCAAAGTGGGAATAGAGGGAACATACCTCAACATAATAAAGGCCATATATGACAAACTCACAGCTAACATCATCCATATTTAATGGGCAAAAACTATGAGCATCCGTCCTAAGATTGAGAACAAGACAGGGATGTCCATTTTCACAGCTTTTATTCAACACAATACAGGAAGTTTTAGCCACAGCAATCAAACGAGAATACAAAATAAAAGGCATCCAAACTGGAAAAGAAGTAAAACTTCTTTGGCAGAGGTAGATCTTAGAGTTATTTGCAGATGACATTATACTATATTCAGAGAATCCTAAAGATTCCACCAAAAAAAATGTACTAGAACTGATAAATGAATTCATTAAAGTGGTAGAATACAAAATAAATATCCAGAAATTAGTTGCATTTCTATACACCAATAATGAACTATCAGAAAGGGAAGCTAAGAAAATGATCCCATTTATAACTGCCTCAGAAATATAAAATACCTAAGAATAAATTTAACCTTTGATGTACTAAAAAATCACTGTACTAAAAAAATTTATAACATATACTGAAGATACAAATAAATGGAAACATATACCATGTTTATGTTTGGATATAAAGAATTAACACAGTAAAATGTCCAAACTGTCCAAAGCAATCTATAGATTCAATGCAATTCCTATCAAGATACCACTAGCATATTTCACATAACTAAAACAAATAGTGCAAAAATTTATATGGAACCAAAAAATACCCCTAATAGCCAGAGCAATCTTGAAACAGAAGAACAAATTTGAAGGAATCATGCTACCTGGTATCAAATATACTACAAGGACATAGCAATAAAAAAAAAACACATGATGCTGATATAAAAACAGACATATAAGTCAATGAATCAGAATAGAGAGGCCAGAAATAAACTCACACCTTTAGGGTCAATTAATAATTGAGAAAGGGGGCAAGAACATACAATGGGATAAAGATAACTTGTTCAATAAATGGTGCTCAGGAAGTTGGACAGATATGTGCAAAAAATATGAAACTAGACCAATTTCTTATACTATACACAAGAATAAATTCAAAATAGATTAAAGACTTCAATGTTGGACTTGAAACCATAAAAATCCTAGAAGGAGACATAGGGAGTAAAAACTCAAACATTTCTTATAGCAGTATTTTTTTCTGATATATCTCCTTGAGCAAGGGAAACAAAAGAAAGAATAAACAAATGAGATTATATGCAACTAAAAAGGTTTTGCACAGCAAAGGAAACCATCAACAAAATGAAAAGACAAACCACTGAATGAGAGAACATGTTCACCAATGATATATCTGATAAAGGGTTAATATCCAAAATTTATTAAAAAACTTATAAAATTCAAACAATCCAATTAAAAAATGAGCAAAGGACCTGAATACACATTTCTCCAAAAAGGCTATACAGATGGGCAAGAGACATATGAAAGGAAGCTAAACATTAATATTCATCAGAGGAATGCAAATTAAAACCATAATGAGATATTACTTCACACCTGCCAAAATGGCTACCATCAACAAATCAACAAACAACAAAAATTAATGAGGATGTGGAAAAAAAGGAACCCTCATGCACTATTGATGGGAATGCAGATTGATGCACCCACTGTGGAAAGCAGTAAGGAGTTTACTCAAAAATTAAAAATGGAACTGCCAGAGTTGGCTTGACTACTTTGAAATTATACTTCCTTTATCCCAAAGTTCTCATTGAAGGACTAAATAAAAACCATTAAATGTTATGCTCTTTGTTGTAGTAAAATCTCTGCATTGTTTAAGGAAGACTTAATAAAAAGAATGGACAATAGTAAATAAATAAATAAATAAATAAATAAATAAATAAATAAATAAATAAGAAACTTCCATATGACCCAGTGATTCCATTTCTGAAAATATATCCAAAGAAACCGAAAACATTAACTCAAAAGGAAAAAAAGAATATATGCCCCTCTCTGTTTACTGCAGCATTATTTACATTAGCCAAGATTTGGAAGCAGCCCAAGTGCCCATCAGTTGCTGAGTGGATAAAAAGCAATGGTACATTTACACAATGGAATATTATTTGGCCATAAAAAGAAGGATGGACCTGGATAGTATTATGCTAAGTGAAATATGCCAGTCAGAGAAAAGACAAATACCACACAGTTTCACTTATTTGTGGAATCTAATGAACAAAATAAACTAACAAACAAAATAGAAAAAGTTGAAGGGACTAAGCAAAAAATACCTCATAGATATACAACAGCTTGGTCATTTACTAGAGGGAAAGAGGAGGGAGGTTGAAGAGGGTAAAGTGGGGGATAAATGATGGTGGCAGGAGACCTGGCTGGAGGGTGAACACACAATACAATATACAATTGTACACCTGAAAGTTACATAATTTTACTAATTAATTCACCCCCAATAAATTCAATTAAATAACATACTAGAATTTTAATGTAATATCATTTTTTAAGAAATTAAATTAATTAAAATCAGGAGAACAGATATGAAGCAAAAGGGAACTTCCCCTATAAAGCAGAAAGAGGGAGGGAGGAATAAAAGGAAGAAAGAGAGCAAAATTCATTTAAGTTGACAGCACTATTTATTTAGGTTGACAGCACTACGTGATATGGCACAGCATTGCACTGGATCACACTGGAGAGTACGAGTGTTTAGCAGAACCTGCATTGGCATGGCCCAGCCTGGCATAAGCTTTAAGTTTTAGTGCCTTCTTGCATCACATCAATTATAGTACCTTACAGGAAGAACGTGGGCTTTCGAAATCGGGTTCAAAACCCAGCTGAACCACTTACCAACTCCCAAACTTGGTAAGTTTCTTAACATCTTAGAGCCTAATTCTTCATCAGTAGAATAGAGATAGTAATACTTACCTCAATAGATTATTGTGCGGTCAAAATGTGTCTAAAATAGTGACATATAATTACTCAAAATAATCATCTTCTTCATCATCATCATCATCATGTGTGTGCAATTTTGTATGGATAGAGAGGAGCTATATGTGCTAGCAGGGCCCCAACTGCAGGAATCTCATCTTGTGAGGTTGAAGTGGTGGTGGTGGGAAGCTGGTGATAGATGGGGAGTGTTTGAAATGCTAAGAGAGACTTTGCAGGTGGAATTTCACAAAAAGGAGAGTCTGGGCCGAAACAAAGATTCGGTTATCGGAAGTACAATCTAAAGCAAGTTCTGAGCCAAAGGAAACATAAATAAGCACAAAACTAGAGATCATTTAGGCTGATAAACAACGATTCCATTGTGGGGAGGTCAGTCAATATTGCTAGACTTAAAAATGCAGCTTCTGCCAAAACCGGTTTGGCTGAACAGTAGAGCGTGGGTCTGCAGACTGAAAGGTCCCAGGTTCGATTCCCGTCAAGGGTATGTACATTGGTTGCGGGCACATCCCCCGTAGGGGGTGTGCAAGAGGCAGCTGGTTGGTGATTCTCTCTCATCGATGTTTCTAGCTCTCTATCTCTCTCTCCCTTCCTCTCTGTAAAAAATCAATAAAATATGTATTTTTTTAAAAAGTGCAGCTTCTGGGGCCCGGCCCTTAAAGGGACAGACTGCTGTCAGACACTGGAGGCACATTTTCATAAGAATGTGGTTCTAGAAACTATATTCTAAAGCACATAAATCAGAGCATATTTTCCTCTGGGAACTGTGTCATATGTGTACGTTTTATTACTGACCAAGGACTCAGTATGCCAACAAAATGTCATAAAAACAGAGACAAAGCAGCTACGAACCTACAAAACAATCTAGTGAGCTTCAGTTTGTGCAAAATGGAAATTTGCCAGCATTCCTGACTCCTCCTATGACAACTGGTATTTTGTGGAAGAAAGACGTCAGAGGCTGACTGGCAGTCCTGGGCTTCCCCTGTCTTCCTCACTCCCACCCAATTATACACTAAGTTTGCTGGTTTTCTTCAATGTTTTTGAATCTATCTCCTCGTCTCTGTCTTTACATCTTTCTGCCGTAGTATTGGCCGCATCATCACTCAGCTGGGTCCTTACAGAAGCTCCTGCCCAGATTCCCTGCCCCCTCTTTCTGTCTACCTATTAAAGATGCTTTAAGCTTCAAGCAAGAGAAAATTCAAACAAAAGCATCTTAGTAGCAAGTAATATATCTCAGTAAGAAATCTAGAAGCACCTCTAGAGATGATGTGATTGACTTTGCAACACAACAATGTCATCAAGGACTCTGCAAGTATGCTGGCTACTTATCAGGGTCATGACCTTGGCCTCACAATGACTGCCACAACCTTCGTCTCCTCAGCTCTTTGGCTGACTCCTGTTTTGGGTCCTTAGTCAAGGTTGCATGCCATGCCGACGCATAAACACTTGACCACATTGTCTTAATGAAAATTCACTGGTGGGACTGAGACGGGGCCAGTTTCTCTAACCCAGGAGAGGGTGATGCCCCAGCAAAACTGTTGAAATGGGCAACCAACTGTGCCTGCTATCCCTCACCTTCCTTACCAACCCCCTCTGCACAAAATTCACCCCTATAACGCAAATCTGACCTATTCCATATTAGAGCCCTTCAGGAGCTCCGCATAACTTAAGCCTCCTACTTCATGAATACAAAACTTCAAGATACTTTTACACAATATCAACCAATCAGCCCATGCCAGCACTCCTACTCCTTTATTCTCATGCTAACACTGACAAGACCCACCTGGAAGAGATACTCTCCCCTTTTACCCAAGATTGGGCTAAATATCACTCATTAAAGTCCTATTCCAGGCTATTATCTATCCAGTGCAGAAACCACCTCAGTGGTTGTGTAGGGCTGCGTACCATTCTGATTGATTGGGTATCCATTTTAGTTGGTCTCTACCCTTCCCCAAACCCACTGTTAAATGTGTTTTACATCACCTTACTCTTATAACACTATTGCAGACTATCTTAGTAGTTGCCTCTTAATGTAATGAGTCTTCCCTCTGCTAAACATAAGCTCATTGAGACAATGTGTATTATCTTATTAATCGATGTAGTTCCCAATGCCTTCCATGATGCTGGCTGGCATAAAGTGAGCTTTCAATAATTTAAAACATTTTGATTGATGAACCAGTTGCAACAACAGAATAAAAGAGAGGAAGGAGTTCAAGATGATGGAAGAAAGTTGAGCAGAAGTACAGTTGGGTGGGAATTAAGTTTTATGGGGTTAAGATTTGGTCAAATGGAGTTTTAGGCAATGACAGTACAGCCCTTATAAGATTATTACCAACCCAAAACGGGGTCTGGCCACTTGGTAGGTGTCAGGCAAAAGAACACTCTAAGTTTATTTTGTTAGTAGGAAATTTATTGCAAGCCAGTGATCAATGAGTACACTGGAGGATCCTTCCCTGAGCAGTACCTCCCTGAGTACAAAAGACCACTTAGTCTTATAGGGCTAGTTGCCTACATCATAGCATGTTGATGTATGTTGGAGATGAGCATGCCCAGTAAACAGACATGGCTATACTTACATCACATGAAAAGGAAATGGCAGATAAACCCCACTTTGGGAAAGATTTTAGAATTTAGTGAGAAAAGTTAACACAGAGGCCATCTAAGTGTCTGGTCAGCCTCAACTGGGCCAGCTAGTTTTCATACCATTCTGACCCTAAGGGAAAACATCTTAGGCAAACTTTGCTAGTAATCAGTCAATCTCCCAAGCTTAGCAAATATTTAGGTAATTGGCTAGGCTTTCTCCTAGTTCTTAAACCTTTTGTACAGGCTACAAGAAGAGATTTTCGCGTCTATCTCTAGGGTTACGAAAAGTTATAATGATGGTATAGTTGTAGGTGTAGAGGGAATAATACAAAACATTAGAAAAAGCCTGTTAATCTCTAGTTGAAAACCTGAATATATAGCCAATCGGGGCTTAGATCAAGCATATCAAACTTGTGGCCACATGCATTCCACAACAAATTTTTTGTGGCCCAGCCAATATAATGGTATGTAACAGTGGTTGGCAAACTAACTCAGTCAACAGAGCCAAATATCAACAGTACAACTATTGAAATTTCTTTTAAGATCCAAATTTTTTAAAATTAAACTTCTTCTAATGCCACTTCTTCAAAATAGACTCGCCCAGGCCATGGTATTTTGTGGAAGAGCCACACTTATGTGGCTAAAGAGCCGCAGTTTGCCAACCACAGGTATGTAAGAAATGTTCTAATAAAAATTTTGTAACTTAATTTTTAAAATATTCTGTTATAAATAATTATTAATAATGAACTACAACATTTGCTAATGACTGATCACTATAATTGTGTTGCATTCATTTCCCATATGCACCTTAGGCACAGGTGAACCATTTCTCTCCACTAATACTAGCAGCAAATATTTTAGTAGCTGATTGCCACATCATTAGTTTTGTACTGACTTGTTTGGTGATATACAACAGGAAATACTTTGCTTTCAGAGAACAAGAAAAATTGGTTTATTTGTGTTATGCTTATTTATTCAATTATTCAGTGCCTACTAAGTTAATGTTCAATAAAAATATTAATGTTTATTAAAATATTCCATTATTTTATGTTAATGATTACTCATTTATTTTGGCCCTTTCTATTCAGCATGTCTCTATAGAAATAAACTTATGTTTCTATGAAAATGGAAGCTTTTTTTTTTTTTTTTTTGCGACCCACATAAACTTAAATCTTGTTTATTTGGCTCATGTTAGTCTTTGAGTTTGACATGCTTGGCTTAAATGCTATGACTTCCCAATGCCCTTTGGGTTGCCAGCTCCAGTTATAAATCCCCATAAGAACCTGTTCTGTCCCTATCATCATCATCATCATCATCAATCCTTTGATTATCTTCCCTGTTAGACTATAAGCATCATGAGGTTAAGGACCGTGTCTACCTTAGTTTCCATTGGATAGTCAGCCCAGCATTCACCATAGTAGCACCATTTAAAAACTATTTCTTCAATGAATGAATAAATGTTAAAAAATATTTATACTAATTAAGACTTATTAAGTAACTGATTTTGTGCCAGGGATGGTGCTAATTGCTTTTTTATGGCGTCCCATTTAATACTAACAACCCTCCTTTGATATTGATACTAACCAACCTCCTCCTCACTCTACAGGCAAGAAACCTGGGCTTAGGAAGTTCAAAATTTGAGTCTACCCTAGGACCCATTAATCTATCTTCCAGTTTTAGTAAAAAATTAGACTCTTTAGTATAAGAGATAGACTCTTAAATGGTAATCCATGGGTACACATCTATTTGACTTGCCCATTATTTTCTGAACATTGAAGCCAACACTGAAAATGAGGTGATTTCACATAAACATCTAGATATCCAGTTTCTTTTGTAAAACTTCAGAGAAACTGGAACAATTGGGCATGCTCAGACACGTCAGCTGTGGGCTGGAGCAGAGCAGTGACCACCATCTGGTAAAGGCCCTGAGCCCTGTCCACTGCCTGTCGCCACCCACAAAACTTCCTGAGCAAAGGCACTTCCACAGGCACTCACAGGCACCCTGAAGCTTTGTGACTTTGCAATCCTGGATCTACAGAAAGTTCTTAGAGTTCTTTTATCATTTAATGCCACCCCTCCCCTTTGCTTATTAGCAGAGTAATCAATCTTTTTGTTTCAGTCTCTTCTTAGTTTTTATTTTTAAGACTCCACTTATTAATCCACACTTTTATTTTAAAATGAATCAGAGTCCTCAAGTATTAAGATGGATTTCAAAATCCCCTCAAGAAGACATCCACCTCAATTTTCAAATGTATATACAACTTATATAATAAGCCTAAGGAAAATAAAAATTAAATATGTACATCAATTTCACTCCCCCCTCCCACTCCCTTCCTCAATTTGGAGGGGAAAAAATATACTACAGAAAAATGCCATGTCCTATCATTTGAATAAAATGTACCTTCTTGTCTCTGCTGACCTCTAGTGGTGTCAAAGTAGTGATTTAAAGGACCAAAGAGGGGGAATGTACGTGCTCTTTGTGGAAGGCATGACATTTACAGTACCCCCAAATATGTTTTAGTTAGCAACGTAATTTAGACCACCTGAAGGAGAACTCA
Organism: Pipistrellus hanaki; assembly: GCF_964339955.1. Classification (NCBI taxonomy): domain Eukaryota; kingdom Metazoa; phylum Chordata; class Mammalia; order Chiroptera; family Vespertilionidae; genus Pipistrellus; species Pipistrellus hanaki. The sequence goes on from NC_140509.1 coordinate 19,650,500, forward strand.
TTGCTTGGTGACGGTGAAACACCGTTTCCTTTCAAACCAAACGCAGCTATCGTTGCAAAAATAACCACCATATATATCGTTACCGCACTCTGCTTTGAAGCAACTTGAATAAGGCTCTCACTTTAAATTTGCAACTCAGGAATTGTCTAAATTGGAGCTGAGTTCGTGGTCAAACAGTAACAGATGCTATGGAAGGACAGTACTGACTCGTATCATTAAGTGCTGTTCGGCTCCAGATCTCTGGAGTTAATACTGGACAAGGATATGGACCCAAGACAACAACCGCCAGGGCTGCCTGAGGATCCAGTTACCAAGAGATAACAAGGGCAGCCAGATGTGCTCTGTGCCAGGCACTATCTATCAATATATGGCTTTACCAGTACCCTTGTTTTACAGATAAAGAATCAGATTCAGAATGATTAAACTTGCCCACTCACCTCGCTGGCCAGATCCCAGGCCAAAGTCTCAGCTGTCTTCACCACCTGCCTCTCACTTACAGTACAAAAGAGAAAGCAAAGTCTGATATGGGGCTTGAAGGAAGAATGAGCCCAAGCCACCACATTGGAAACACATATGTAAGGGTCTTAAACATTAAGCAGGAAGAGATTGAGGGGAGAGGAGATGGAAAGGGCAACCCAGGACTTTGGCTCCTGCGTAGATAAAATACAGGATACATGCAACATTTGGGACCTACTTATACTAAAAACTATTTATTGCTTATCTGAAATGCTAATTTGATTATTTATTTTTATTTTTTAATTTTTGCTAAATCTAGCAACCCTATTCTTGAGTGCCTTTTGTATCTGATTGCTTTGAGTTGGAGGCAGGGCCTTGAAGTTTCCCCTGAAAGTAAATGTTTGACAGAGTCCGTTGTACAGACAGCAAGTAGGAGATGGAAGGTATAGGAATCTCTTTCACGGCCCGCGTGGAAAGAGTTCCAATTCAGATTTCTGGTTCTGGAGAAGGGCCGCACACAAATGAAGAGACTTGATACTTGAAGAAATTCAACTTGGCGATATGGGGGGCCAGGCGGTAGTCCAACTCTAGTGGGAGAACTTCTCCTGCCCTGGCCCTGCCATCCCTTTTATTGAGGCTTTGGGGAAAACATCTTAGGCAACATAAACAGAAATTTACATGTAGGCCTTAGGCAGGATATAACAGAAACTTACACGGGACAAACAAGGTGGAGGCTGCTTCAGCTAACAATGTCTCAACTAAAGGGTGAGTGGTTAGAGCAATTAAGGTTGTTGACCAGCCTTCCTGGCTTCCTGTCAACATCTCTTTTTAGTGAAACTGATTCGTTTTCCAGCAGGAAGGAAATAGAACATTTTCACACATGGGGAGGATGGCTTTCAACGTGGAGAGTCACGCCTGAGTTTGCTTGGAAAGCTGAGTAATAATACAAAGCCATGTTGAAAACTTCAACAGGCGCACAGGTCACAGGGGATCTTGTTAGAACGCAGATTCTGACTCAGTAGTTCTGGGGCAGGGCCTGTGGCCTTGCATTTCTAACACACTCCCAGCTGCTGTGCATGCGGCTGGTCTGGGGCCACAGCGAGAGGGACTGGGAGGATCTCTCCCCATGAAGAGATATGTCTCTGGGCATGTCATGGGATTCAATTAACTCCAGCATCTCTTCCAGTCTTCTTGTTTGACACTTGACAAGACTTTTTTATCACTAACCCCATGAGAGGGTGATGCCCCAGCATAAAGCAACAACTATCATCACCAATCACAGCCCCACCCCCAATTCAAAGGCCAAAACCAAAACCAAATCTCTGGCTCCTAACTTTACTCAGGGCTTGTGATCAGTGGGAACAAACATCTCTGACCCTGTCTTCCCTTTCTCCCTTTAGCCTGTGCCCAGAAACTCATGCAATCGCGGGTTTGGAGTCTAAAGGGAGGATTCATGAGCCCCATCAAGTTAGGAGGGGTCATTATGAGGCCACTGCCCAGGTTTTAACTATTTGTGTACACACACACACACACACACACACACACACACACACACACACAGGCTTTAACTTAAATGGGAGTGTTATAGTCTATAACGTTATAATCTATAGAAAAGAAATGCTCACTAGCTGGAGTGCTCAAGTCCCAACATGGGAGGGCAAGCTGGTCAGGCTCTGCATCCCAGGGTCTCATGGCAGAGAGGCCCCAGGCCTCTAGGGCCCCAGCCTCCATCTCTGTGGATATGTTCAGCTCACTAGCTTTACTCACCCTCCTTTTTCTGCCCACATTCAAGGCTCCCTGGTGTGGAGGGAGTGGAAGCAGGGCCTTGGAAGTTGCTGGATGCTGTTGGGTCTCTGAGCCCACTTCCTTGAGCACCCAGAGCTACACAGTCAGCCCAAAGAGAACCCCATAAGGAACCACAAACGGGGAAAGACTGCTGTGGAGCGAACGTGCGTAAACGAACACTGGAGTTCAGACCAAATTAAAATTTAGGGAGCCTTTTTAATAACCAGCCAGCTGACTGCTCTCTCCACGCAGCCCCGAGAGCAGCCCCGACCTTTTGTGTCCGACAGTATGTATGCCCACTCACTACCTGCTGTTTTTGCAGAGCAAACACTTTTAAAACAATTTAAACAAAGTAGTTTTTCTTAAGTAAAGTCAGCATGTCATTTATATGGGGTCCTGGCTCCTGGTGGAGTAAGTAACTACATCCCGTTATCAGGAAAGTTGACAGTGATCCATCTTGTAAGGCTGACTGACATCCTGTTCTCAAGGAAACTGACAACAATCTATCCTGTAAGGCTATTTTGTTAGTTGCAGCTGGGATTTATGGCCAAGTTGACTAGGAGGAAGCATGCTCAAAAATTCCCACTCTCTAACAAAGACCTATAAGAAAGACACCAAGTCATACCTGCGGGATTGTGGGACAATGAGTGTGACCAGCTGTGCCTGAGTCAGGTGCCTCTGGGGTGTGTTTGGGAAGAGCATACTAGCTTGGGCCAGGCCTAGGGCTTGTGTAGGCCCCCAGGCAAGAAGTGAGAACCTAGGCAGTGGTTGTTTTCAGCAACTGCCTGAGGAGTCAGGGGGATGATTTTATTGTTCACTGTATAAGCCTTCAAAAGTGTTTGAATTATCTACCAAGACCACGTGATTGTAATAAAAAGAAATTGGCTTACAATTTTGAGTCATTAAAAATAATTTAGCCAGGCTAGCATGGCTCAGTGGTTGAGCATTACAAATGAGGAGGCCCCCTGTGCGGCTGAGCTTACCAATAGTTATCCTTAAAGAAAGTATGTCAAGCCAAGACCGGCTGAATGGATAGAGCGTCAGCCTGCGGACTGAAGGGTCCCAGGTTCGATTCCGGTCAAGGGCATGTACCTTGGTTGCGGGCACATCCCCAGTGGGGGGTGGGGAGGTACAGGAGGCAGCTGATTGATGTTTCTCTCTCATCAATGTTTCTAACTTTCTATCCCTCTCCCTTCCTCTCTGTAAAAAATCAATAAAATATATTTAAAAAAAAGAAAGAAAGTATGTCAAGCCAAGGGAATCTCTGGGCCAATGTGCATATTAAATGGTTATATCTTAATCTCAGCCTTACTTGGAACTGTTTCACCAAAACAAACCCAGTCTTTGCAGCTATGTTTGGTGGAATAGGTTTGTCTAATTGTCCAAGTTAGTTTGTTTGTTTTTATCAGGGTCTCAAAATGGTGTCCCCAGGACATTCTCTGTCCCCCACACATCCCCTTAGGACAGTGTTTCCCAAAGTGTGGTACGCGTACCCCCAGGGGTACGGGAAGAGTTTGGTGGGGGTACGCGTTGCACTGGAGTTTGGTGGGAATATGCACTGCACGGTGCTTAGCTGCGCCTAATTCTACATTCTCATGAGTACAAGGGGTACTCAGCGTTACGAAAATTAGAGAAGAGGTACACATATGTCAAAAGTTTGGGAAACACTGCCTTAGGATTTACTGACAATTTGTCACTTGCCACTTTTTTTCTATCCCAAGTATTCAGTATCGGATGGGTGCTGGAAAAATACAGCCCCTACCCCCGCCAAAGCTCTGCTCACCCTTTCCCCAGTGGTTCTGACCTGGATACAGACAACATGGACAGGGCCCCATGTAGGCCACCGCCCTAAATATATCAGCTTCCTTCTCATACATACTTTGATCTCAAAAAAGTTCTAAGAATCATCCACAATGGACAAGTTTAAGAATGCTCACATAACCAAATGGTTTCATGTTTCATTTAATTGGCATTTGCTGTTGATGGCAGTACTGCGTTGCTCTTTTCAGACACTTTACACCTAGAATCTACAGTGAGCTCTGCATGTGCGATGCTGTGACTGCTCGCGGCTGTGCGCCACAGCGAGGCCTACTGCCATTAGAACTGCAGAACGCGCCTGACCACGTCAACATAGTGGCTATCCGCAGGTGGCTTCCTCTGACTCCCAGGCTGCAGGAACTTCTTCATTGTAGGGATGTTGCTGATTCTTGCTTTAAATGCCTGGAATGAGAAACAGCAAAATCAGGGCCTCAACAGTGGTCACAGCCTTTAAGAAAAATAAAAACTTTGTCATGAGTGGAGGTTACTTAGACCAGCGGCGTATGGAGCCCAGAATGTTGAATCTGAGTTAATCCCTCAATGCATGTTTCCTGATATTTCTGAAAAGGATAATACAGTGCTAAACAATGGCTGGTGTGTATAGCCTGAGTTAAATTATCTTAATTTTAAAAAATCACTGTCATAATTAGGCAGTGCATGTTAAAAACTCAAAAAATTCTTCAAGCTGCCAACTCTTGTTCTAGGAATTTATAAGGGAGTAAGTAAAGGTGCTAGCAAAGAAATAACCATAAGAATGTTACCACAGCCCAGCCAGGGTGGCTCAGTGGTTGAGTGTCAACCTATGAACCAAGAAATCACCAGTTCCATTCCCAGTCAGAGCACATGCCCAGGTTACGGGCTCAATCCCCAGAAGGGGGTATGTAGGAGGCAGCCAGTTGACGTTTCTCTCTCATCAATGTCCCATTGAGGGACTTTGTGGGGGCCCTGGAGTCAGGGGGACTATCAGGAAGCAGAGTTCTTTGGTAGAAGATGGGAGGAAAACAACAAAGACAGACGTGTCATCCTTGCTTCATCAGGAAAACCTCAAAGTGCTAAGCAAATAAACAAAAAATGGAAAGTACTTCAAAAATGAAAAACACATTAAATGTTTATGCCAGAAACCAAAATAATCTATTCTTTTTTCCTTTGTAAGATTTTATTTCCTAACTAGAGGCCCAGCGCATAAATTCCGTACACAGGTGGGCTCCAGCCAGCCCCTCCCCTAATCAGGGTACATGGGCCCATCAAAGGTCAGGCCAGCTTGGGGGGGGGGGGGCATGGGCAGTTAGCCAGCCGGCCCTGCCCCCAATTGGTGGGGGGGCGGCAATCAGGGGCAGGAGTGGGGCTGGTCAGGGGGAGGGGCTGTGGACCAATGGGGGTGGAGAGGCCGATTGGGGGTGAGGATGACCACAGTGGGTGTCATAGTGACCCATCATTCCGGTCATTCAGGCGTTCTGGTCGCTGGCTTTTTATATATATAGAATGATCCTATAGTGTGAGCAGGAGAAAATTACAAAATGAATAAAATAATGATTTTTTTAAAACAGTCTTTTTGAGTTCCTTCTGAGATTGACCTGGAGGCACACTTTGTTCCATTCTTTGTTTTTATTCATTTTCCCCCTGGGTTTTGTGTAGATGTTAACACACTACCTTTAGCAGAGGGAAGTCCGAGAGAACAGAAGCATTGAGTTCTTCCACCATTAAAATAGCTTCTAAGAGTTGTACATCCGCCCAGCTGAATTTGTTGCCAACAAGGAAATCCTCTCCATGTTCTTTCAAAATCTGCAGAAAGAAAAATAACAAAGAATATCAAATAAAAGTAGAGACTATTTTGCCTGGCTAACCACTTACAAAACATGTACAGATCAAATTTGCTAAATAATCTTTGTCTTGATAATCCTCAAGAATGCTGGCAACGACAGGATGAAACCAATACTCTCACACATCGCTGTAAGTTAGCACCATCTTTTGGGAAATTTGTTAGTGATTATCAAGACAGCGTGAGTGGGAAGGGCCAGAATGGAGCTCCCTGTCATGAGACTAGAGCTGGTTAAGTAAAAGTGTCCCTACCTACCAGAAGAGGGCGACACAAAGGTCAGGATTTGCACCACAATTACAAATAAATCATAAATGGGAGACAAGAAGTCCAAATGTGGTGAATATAAAGAAAGTAGCATTTGCGGAGACTGGTTTGGCTCAGTGGATAGAGCATCGGCCTGCGGACTGAAAGGTCTCAGGTTCGATTCCAGTCAAGGGCATGTGCCTTGGTTGCAGGCACATCCCCAATGGGGGGTGTGCAAGAGGCAGCTGATCGATGTTTCTTTCTCTCTTCCTCTCTGTAAAAAAATAAATTTTTTTTAAAAGAAGAAAATAGCATTTGTCTTACTTTCCTACAAAAACCATATCCCAGAGTAACCAAATACATTACGAGGGGAAGAGTCATTTATAGAAAGGATTCCAGCTAATAAATGAAGAGCAATTGGCAGGATTGGGATGTCAACATTTGCATCCACTGATAAATCAGTGGGTCTAGGCACTGATCATAAGTTACATTGAGTCATAACAACAGTGACAACCAGATGATATGTGCTTCCTAATGAACTACACAACGCCACCGATGAGGTGGTCTGGCCAAAATACATCAAACTTGAACCTGTCAAGCCTCTAATTTTAACTCCCAATTGACAGAAAATCTAGGGAATGAAAGAGTTATGTTGCAGTGGTAAAATCCAGACTGTGAGAAACTCAGCAAGACAAATTCAAGAGGAAGGAGGAGAGAAAGCAAGAGGAAAGAACTTGAAATTAAAAGGAGCTATTTTAAAATATTATGTAATTGACTAATTACAATAAATTATTGTAAATTGAGTTTGTACCTGATTTGAACAAATGAATTGTTTTAAACATTTTGGGATGTGCTGGGATTAGGCCACACTTATTTCAAAATCCATATCATACAGCCCAGTTCACAATACCATAACTCAAATAATCATACTAGCTTTTGCCCTTTTCAATGGGAGGTATTTCAACATCACTGCACATTGTCCCCAAATAAACAGGAACTTGCTTGTCTAATACTCTAAGATTCTGGCAAAACTCTTCATTATAATTTGGTCAATAATAAATCATTCATTTTCAAGGCTAAGACTGAATTATACCATAGAAGTATGTTGTTCCTGCAAACCTTTATATATGGAACCCTATACTAACAAGGCTTTATCATGTGGCATGCTGCCCTGCTGGAACTTTAAGATACACTGAGAAGACATCTGTAATTAGCATTTGCCCCAAAATGATGTCAGAAAAAAGTTGTAACTTTAAGAAGTTTTGTCTTTTGAGTGAGGCATGATTAGCCAACAGCATTAAACCCTAAAAAAATATCTGACACAATGAATTGAAATGACACCTTGGGTTGATCGTTTTTTGTTTGTTTGTTTGTTTGTTTAAATCAGAACAGAAATACTGTGTCCTTTCATTGCACTAGGTTTATTCTAAATCTGTTTTGTTGGGGTTCCATAATTAGGCATGCCATTTGTTTTGGAATCCTTATTAAAGTTTTAGTCCAGATGCAGGAAAGCTCTAACATGGTTTCTGTCTTTTTGGATCTCACTCTTTTTAAATATTCTTATCAGCAATCTGAAATGTGCAAGACCTGGATCCCTGCAGCCTGAGAAGGGGAGGTAGGAGCTTGCCTTGCCCCTCCCCTCTCCCCACTTTCCCTCCCAGCTTCCTCCTTCCCTTCTCCATTTCCGCTCCGGAAAGAGGGGAGGATTGGAGGGTGGTCCCCAAATATATCAGCTCTCCTTGTCTACCTCCTCTCCCCCTGCCCGGCCCCACAGGATCTGAGTACGCAGCTGGCACTGGAGCATCAGGGCGCCTGCCACACCGCTGGGCCCCACCAGGGTTGGATCCCTGCAGCCTACCTTTTCAAAGACGGGGAAGTAACGGGTTTTAGCTTTTGTCACGATTAAAGCGATGTTCTCCTCTTTTTCCTCTGGGGGTTTGAACGCAGCCATCATGATCATCCCCATGAGGTCCTGAGTGCCATCGGCGTACATGTTGATCCTAGCAAACACAGTGTGATTCTTTCTTTCCCAACCTGCAACTTCTACGGTTTAATAGGAATTGGGGCAAATGACTTGATTCTCCCTCCCTTTGTGTCCATGCTCAGGAATGACTTCTGAACCCAGAACCAGCCAAGTGATCTCGGTACAGTAGGGTCTCTGGAAATGTTTAGTGAATAAAGGAACACCCGAAAGAACTAATGAGTGCCTCTAAGTTGAAATCTTCCATAAACAAGCAATTAGATTTAAAGACTGAAAAGAATGTTTACCAAAAATACAAAACAATTTAGTACCAAGACCTTTTCACTTGAAAGATGCATCAGGTCTTCTGTTGGCCTGGCATCTGAGAAAGAAGCTTGCTTTCCTAGTCAGGTCAGACAAGCAACTCATATTGTTCTCTTAAAATGTTTCCTTTTTAAAAAGATGTATTTTGGCAAACACTTTTTTAAAAGGTTATTAAAAATCTAATCATAGTAGATGCATTGCTATTATTTGTTGCCCTATTGGTACGCTATGCTACTTATCTCTGCAAACTCGTTAAAGGTTGTGTATCTTTGTACCCCCACTATGTGCTAATTGTCCAACAAATGTAATGATCTTTTTGGTTTTTGTCTTTCTTTTTAACATATATAAAATAATAATGTACTGTCATTGTCCTAGCTGAGTTACAAATGCTTTTTCTTCCAGGTTAGATTGCCATGTAGCCTGTTTGCTTCAGTCTATTATAGTTTATGCCCAACCTGGAGCAAAGGATATTAACAATGCTAACTACAGTTTCGGACACACCTCTTGGGAAAAAGCCCCTGGTACTTAAAAAACAATTAAAAATATGCATTGAGACAATGAGAAACAGACTGTTTTGCCCATTAGTATTTGTTTACATTGTTATAAAAGGATTCTATTCATATGCTGTGTTTGAAATTGCTTCCCTGGGTGTATACCCTTGGGATTGCCAGTTAGAATGACTAAATCCATTTTAAAGATAGAGCTATGGGCCGAAGCCAGTTTGGCTCAGTGGTAGAGCCTCGGTCTGAGGACTGAAAGGTCCCAGGTTTGATTCCGGTCAAGGGCATGTACATTGGTTGCGGGCACATCCCTGGTAGGGGGTGTGCAAGAGGCAGCTGGCCGATGTTTCTCTCTCATCGATGTTCCTAGCTCTCTACCTCTCTCCCTTCCTCTCCGTTAAAAATCAATAAAATATATTTTAAAGGTAGAGCTATGGGAAGGTTGGGGTAAGCTGCCTCTTTTTATGGACTGCTCATTGTTATGTTATGATGTCTCCTTTTTCTGAACAATTGAGTTGGGCCTTACTTCTACCAAGTCTTCTATATTTACTGACCATCCCATTATATCCATGCTTATGTGATAACATATAAGAGACCACTGAAAGTGCCCTTTGACCCCAAATCCAGATAAACTTTTATAGTTATATTTGTTTTATCTTAAATTTACTTACCTCCTATGAAATTAAACCAATCATCCAAATAGCCACAAATATTCACCCTCCAGTATTTGCGATAAAACCTGCAGTTTCTTCCATCAATCGATGGGGTCTGTTGCCTGGGCTGCCTTCGTAACTTGTTTTGACCAATAGAATGAGGTGGAATTAATAAGTAACTAGTTTTTTAGCCTAATACTTAAGAGGCCTTCTGTACTTTCACTCTCTCAGAACCCTGTCTAGCCTCCATGAGACAAATTCAAGATGAGCGGATGGGGCCCAGGTGGTGTGGCTCAGTGGTTGAGCACTGACCCAGGAACCAAGAGGGCACTAGTTTAATTCCTGGTCAGGACACATGCCAGGGTTTCGGACTCAATCCCCAGTGAAGGGCATGCAGGAGGCAGCCAATCTCTGATGTTTCTCTATCATTGATGTTTCTCTCTATTCCTCTCTCTTCCTTTCTCTCTAAAAATCAGTAAACACATACTTAAAAAAAAAAAAAGATGAGAAGATTGACGGTGTATGGTCCATTTGCCTCCCAATCAATATTCAGCCAGCACCCATAACCAGAGCCTCCTAGTTGACTACTGGTTGACGTGTGAGTGAGTCCAATCAAGGTAAGCCAAGACTGGCCCAGATATGCCCACCACTCAGATGATCCATAGACTGGTGAGTATTAATAAACACTTGCTGATTTACATCATTGGGCTTTAAGATGTGTTACACTGCATTATCTGCAGTAATAGCTCAATGCTCAATATTTATTTATTAGTTCATTCATTTCCACCTTCATGTAGAGTAGTTTCCCAGGTCATTTTATGAGAAGATATTTTGTTAGGAGTGGAAAAAGACTATTAGAATGTTGAATGCAGATTGCGATCAGCAGTAAAAGGAGAAGCCTAGAGTCTTTATTCAAAGTTAAGTATAAGTTATGGTGGGTGTAACAAGAGTACATCTCCCCCTTGTTCCCTTGCCTTCTCCCCTCAGTCCAGGCTGAAAGGCTACAGCTGAACCAGGTCTCAGTTGTGCCTACAGAGGCCTAGATAAGAAACAAGTACAGCTGAAACCAGTTTGGCACAGTGGTAGAGCGTCGGCCTGTGGACTGAAAGGTCTTGGGTTTGATTCCAGTCAAGGGCATGTACCTTGGTTGCGGGTGCATCCCCGGTGGGGGTGTGCAAGAGGCAGCTGGTCGATGTTTCTCTCTTATCGACGTTCCTAGCTCTCTATCTCTCTCCCTTCCTCTCTGTAAAAAATCAATAAAATATATTTTTTTAAAAAAGAAAAGAAACAAGTACAGACATAAATCCTATGGTACCTGACTGTCTCCTTCAGGTCCTTTCCATACAAGTTGTACTTGGCAGCCAGGTAGCTGAGGATGGCTCTGGTCTGCGTCAGCATCATCCCATCAATTTCAACCAGAGGCACTTGGCCAAAAAGCAGGCGTCCATCTGTGGTTTGAGCAAAGAAAGATTAAGATACTCTCCTTCCATGGCTGTGGTAAGCCTGCAAAAGTGTCCACTTTTAATTTTGTTGGATGATTTTTAGTTTTTATTCGAAGTGGTGAGTTGAAGACCCCAGTTGTTGAGGAAATGACTACTGAGAGGGCAGGGCGGGGCGAGGATGAGCTCCCAACTCCGCCCCGCAGGGCGGAGTTATCCCTAGCCCTCAAAACCCCTGGACTGGGAGAAATTCGCTCTCTTCCGCCATGCTGCCGGCATGAGTTGGGGGGCCCATGCTAGCATGGAGAAGGCTCTTTTGTTTATTGCATCGGACTCGGCTCCCTGGTGGTCCTTGGGGATCACGAAGTCTGGGCGTAACACTACCATTTGCTTAATGGAAAATCTGAGATATGCTTGTTGGTTTCATGCATTTTTGTGTGTTGATTAGTCGTGATTATTTAAGATTTTTTTTTAAAAAAACAACAACAACCAATAATACATGTTTTTACTGATTTCAGAAAAGGAAGAGAGAGAGAAATAGAAACATCAATGATGAGAGAGAATCATTCATCAGCTACCTTCTGCACCCGGCACTATGGGGATTGAGCCCACAACCCAGGCATGTGCCCTGACTGGGAATCGAACTGTAACCTCATGGGTTGACACTCAACTACTAAACCATGCCAGCCCGGCTGTTTGGGACTTTCTACATTTACTGTGACTGATTCTCAAAGTTTAGAGTGTACAAGAATCACCTGGAGGAGGTGGTTGTTAAAAATATTCACCCTCAGCCGAGACCGGTTTGGCTCAATGGATAGAGCGTCGGCTTGGGGACTGAAGGGCCCCGGGTTCGATTCTGGTCAAGGGCATGTACCTTGGTTGCAGGCATATCCCCAGTGGGGGGTGTGCAAGAGGCAGCTGATCGATGACTCTCTCTCATTGATGTTTCGAACTCTCTATCTCTCTCCCTTCCACTCTGTACAAAAATCAATAAAATATATATATATTTAAATATTCACCCTCTTCCCAGATATTCGGATTCAGGGGTGGAGCCTGGGAGTCTGAATTCTTTAAAAAGAACATCAGGTAGCACTCTAGGTTCATACAACATCAAGATGATGTGAAGCTAAGAACCCTGGCGTACTCGGGCCTGAATGTCAGCTTCAGCCCTTTTCAGCCATGACTTACTTAGAGCTTCAGTTCCCTTTCCTTTAAAATAGTAATAATACTGATCTAGCAGGATTTCCGAAAAGATGAAACGAGATAACATTAGTAAAATGCTAAATACTGTCAACAGTAGATGTTTAGTAAAGTCAAATTTTCTTCTTTGTGAGTGACTGCCTATATAAATAATGCATTTAAAAAGATACTACAGTCCTAGTCTATTTGGCTCAGTGGACAGAGCGTCCAACCTCAGACTGAAGGGTCTTGGGTTCAATTCTGGTCAAGGGCATGTACCTCGATTGCAGGCTCGATCCCAGCCCTGGTTGGAGTGCATGTGAGAGGCAAATAATTGATATCTCTCTCTCTCTCTCTCTCTCTCTCTCTCTCTCTCTCTCAAAAAATCAATGGAAAAATATCTTCGGGTGAGGATTAACCAAAAATAAATAAATAAATAAATACTACAAATAGTGCTCTTTTCATGGGGTCTGGAAGAATTGAATAGACTTTATATTTCATTTATACCTCTGCATTGCTGAGATTAAGGAATTTGACCCAGAATAAAGACCAGATTCACTATGCATTGGCAAAGGCCACAATTAATTTCCCCAATTTCACTACCTTTCCTACTGTCCTTAGTGAGAGGTAGTAGAGGACGGTGGGAAGAACACCAGTGCAGAAACCAGTAAGAGCTTCCAGGGAGCCAGTGTCCCTGTCTAGCTGATGATGTTGGGCAAGTCTCTAAATTCTCTGAGCTTATTCTCTGATCTGTAACACTATCTGTCCTATTTTACTGAGTTTCTTTGCGTAGAAATAAGATCATACAAGTAACCATGCTTTGTAAATATAAGTACTGTGATTGAAACATCAATTTCCTAAAAAGTTCCACATTTGTCCAATATTGGAGGAGTATCCAAAGCTGGGCTCTACTGCTTATGATGCAAATATCCATTAGAATCAGGAGCTGCCGAAACCGGTTTGGCTCAATGGATAGAGTGTCGGCTTGGGGACTGAAGGGTCCTGGGTTCGATTCCGGTCAAGGGCATGTACCTTGGTTGCGGGCACATCCCCAATAGGGGGTGTGCAAGAGGCAGCTGGTCGATGTTTCTCTCTCATCGACATTTCTAGCTCTCTCTCTCTCTCCCTTCCTTTCTGTACAAAATCAATAAAATATATTAATTAAAAAAAAAAGAATCAGGAGCTGATTATAGTCTTCTGAAGGATTAAAAAAAATCTAAGATCAAGAGTGCAGAGCAGGCTGTTTGAGATCAAAAGGCAGGGTGGAGGCCAAGGGAGGCACAGGTGCTTTGCCCAAACTGACAGTCAGGGGCCAGCTAAGCCAGCAGCGTGGGCCTCCTGACTCCCAGCCCGATGGCCCAGTGACCTTTCTGCTGTCCCCCTCTGCCTTTTGTTCACAAACAGCAGGAATGGCCAGGAGAGTGTCCCAAACGCAAAGCAGCATCACAGACTCAAAGAGAGGGAGGATTTTAGAGGCTCTTCGGGGAGTACTCCTGCCAGAATGATCATGGGTGAGATTATGGAGATACATTCATTTGTTTATTCAATATGTATGTATTTAATCCTTAATATGCACCAGAACTGTCCTTGTTTGTGGGAAAATAAGGCAGAAATAAAGAGGAAGAGGAGCTTCAGGGGAATTCCTGGACAAGAATTGGGAAAGGGGTAAGTGGGCCTTCCCCACTCAATAAGATCTGGCACATTGCAATCTATGACCATAGAGATTATATTTATGTTATGGTAAAAAAGATACTTGTGTCAACTATATGTTAATTAAAAAAAATTTTTTTTAAAGACAGGATGTAGAGAAGTTAAGGGTGTTGCCCAAAGTCATACAGCTTGTAAATGGAAGGTCTGCTGAATATTGGGTGAACGTTTTCCTTAAAAAAATAATTTGTCAGCCTGGCCCATATGGTTTAATTGGTTGGGCATCATCCTGTGCACCGAAAGGTTGCTGTTCAATTCCCAGTCAGGGCACATGCTGGAGTTGCAAGCTCAATCCCCTTTAGGGAGCATTCAGATCAATGCTTCACTCTCACATCAATGTTTCTCTCTCCCCCTCTCCCTTCCTCTTTCTCTCAAAAAAAAAACAAAAAACACACACACAATAAAATAATAATAGTAATTTGGCAATTTCATGATAATTTATCAGCAACAATGGGACACTCATGTTTCCTTAGATAAGAAAAATAATGTTATAGCTGTTAGAAATTTGAAAGTACTTTTTTTTTTTCCTGAGAATTTTTTTCTGGGGAATTGTATGGATTAAAGATGTCTTCTAGGATCCAAATTTAAGTAAATTTGGATCTTTTCTATAGTCTTGATTAAATTGTGACCCTAATAAGATAATTTCCATTAAACTGTTAAAACCACCAAGAACAAATGGATATGAATGATGAGAACTAGAGGATATCTTAGGTCAAATTTCCTTCCTTTTTTCTCCTTCCCCTTCAGCTCACTGGATCATTATTTAAGAATTCTTAAATGATTCTTCAGTTGAATGGGGAGTTTTGAACCAATTGGCACTGGTCACCCATATTCATGCATCTTATCCAATTGGGTCTGGGGTCGTAACCTACTTGATAAGCTTTCATGGCACTAAAGAGACTATGCAGATGACAAATTTAGCTTCGTGCCAGGGACACAGTTAACAGACAACCCATGTTAGCAGTCATCTGTATGTCTTTTCTGGTAGTTGGCATTCTAGAGTTCTGTGTTTTATAATGAAATGAGTACTTCCAGAAACACATTTCTGTTTTTTCCAATAAGATGAGATTGAAAAAATATAGGCTTACCCTTCTGCAACTTCTCATATTGCTCTCTTGTTTCAAGAAATTCTTCTTCAAACTGGATAAAGGACAGAGACATTGTTATAACTTTAATATGGTGCTGAGAGAGAGAGATATGAAGGGAGAGAGAAAAAGAGAGGAGGGGAGAGGGAGACGAAGAGAGAAGGAGAGAGATGGAGAGAAATGCTCATGGTATAAATTGTCCAATGGCTTCAAGAAAGGAAAAACTCAAAAGGCGACCCTGCTAGCGGTTCTCAACCTCTTAGTCATGACCCACAGGTTGACAACCTCTGCTGTAGAGCCTAAGACCATCGGAAAACACAGATATCTATATTATGATTCATTAACAGTAGCAAAATTACAGTTATGAAGTAGCAATGAAAATAATTTTATGGTTGGGGGTCACCACAACATGAGGAACTGTATTAAAGGGTCATGGCATTAAAAAGGTTTAGAACCACTGGCTTAGAGTCACTTGGGACTGGAACCCCTTTTTGCTCTTGGCCTACTAAAAGCATGCCCCATAGCCCCCATTCATATTTTTCCTTTCTTTGCCTTAGCTCTTTCTTCTCTCCAAACTCTTCTCTTTTTCTCCAACTTCCCCAAATGATTTCCCTTCTCTTCTGTTTTTTCTTTTATTTCCTCTCTCCCTTCTGTGTTATTTCCCTTCTAATCAGATTTCTCTTTGATGTTCATATATTCAATGAAAGGGGTCCAAAGATCATTACTCAGGTGAGATTAATATCACTGATCGATGGAGTTTCTAAAGCTTTTGTGAAAAAGAGTGACTTTTGTCCCTCCAACCTCGAGATGGAGGCAGGATAAGGTGAGAAATGGTAGGAGAGAAGTCCCTAAAGAGAATAGAGAAAATCCAAGATCCCTTGTTCCAGAAGAGATGACATTGAAATAAAGAAAAGAAAGTCCATACCTGCATGAAATCAAACAATAACACTTATGAAAATATATGAAAAGTCAGTGGAGAGGGAACTCAGAGTTAAAAAAAAAAAAAGATCCCAGTGGGGCAAGCTCTTCAGAGGGTGATTCAGTGGGAGACCAGACTGCAGTGGGCCTAGGATTCCAGTCCGCAGCCCTGGGTAGCACATGACTGAGATGCTATGGCAGAGCTAAAGAGACCCCAGGAAACCAGCTGGGCCAGATGGAAGAAATGATCCCTATGTGGTTTCCTTTCTCTCCTTTAATGACCCACCAAGATCTTTCCAGCCCCTACAAAGCTCCCAGGACACCTTCCTTGGCTTCTGCCTTCCCACCCCTGCGTAAACCAAGGACCATGATACCCTCCGCATCGCTTACAAAGGAAGACAGCTGGAAAGAGAAAGAGTCAGTATGGCTGGAAGGCACCATCCTGAATTTTGAAGAGGGAAGAGGCTCACTTCATTCTCACCCAAATGGCCCTCCTTCCTTTTCCCAGTCAGGAACCAACCTCCACGCCAGCTGCAGCCAGCAGCCAGCGGATCGACTCCATCCTGCCTCGGCCAGGAAAGTACCAGAGCTTGGGTTTGGCTGCCATGACGCCGGGCTCAGGGCTCAGGGTTTCCTAAAAGCCAAATAAGATGTTTAAAGAGCAAACTGCCGAAACTGGTTTGGCTCAGCGGTAGAGCATCAGTCTGAGGACTGAAAGGTCCCAGGTTCGATTCCAGTCAGGGGCATGTACATTGGTTGCAGGCACATCCCCAGTAGGGGGTGTGCAAGAGGCAGCTGGTCAATGTTTCTCTTTCATCGACATTTCTAGCTCTCTATCTCTCTCCCTTCCTCTCCGTAAAAAATCAATAAAATAAATTTTTTTAAAAAAAAGATGTTTAAAAAGCAAACTAACACACACCTTATGGAATGTATCTTTGTAACAATTCCAAGACAGGTGAGGAAGCTGTTGTTTAGGGATGCAAAATAGTAGGTAAAACTATGCAGAAAAGCCAGAAACTAATGATCCCAGCAGCAGGATGGTGGTTACCTCTAGTGGGAGAATGCAGGTTATGATTGGAGGAGCTTGAGGCATCCTGGGATGCTAATAATGTTCTATTTTTTAAACAGAATTAGTAATTAGCCTTTATAATTTATTTTTAAACTGCATATAGCCCTAGCTGGTTTGGCTCAGTGGATAGAGCGTCGGCATGTACAACGAAGGGTGCTGGGTTCAATTCCAGTCTAGGATGTGTACATGGCTTTCGGATTCAATACCCAGTGGGGGGCTTGCAGATAGAAACTCATCACTGATGTTTCTATCTCTCTCTCACTCTCCCTTCCTTTCTAAAATAAATATAACTACTTTAAAAAATAAAAAAATAAATCACACATAAATGTTTTTGCAATCTCCTATATGCATGCATACTTTATCTCACAATTTAAGTGGGGGGGGACACAGATTATACATATCAAGGTTTTCTGTAGATCTGAGAGACTGCCTCTGGTATTTTGAGAAAAGGAAACAGGAGTTAATATGATGGTTTCATTAATGATCTAACAAAATATAATCTTTTCTAACAGCGGCAAGGGGCTGGGCTTGTTTGGATAAAATGTTCGGTGGGACTTGGGGACTCGCATCTCTGCCAAAGACTTTCCTGAGTGCTGGGAAGCATCAACATAGACCTACACAGGACCAGCATTCAAGTCCTTACCTGGCCAGCAAGGAGCTGGGTAAGCTTAAGACCAGTTCACTAAACCTTGGTCTGCCTTCATGTTCTCGTCTATAATTGAGAAAAATTACACCAGGAGAGGAGAATGATAATGCAAGCAGACCTGGCAGTACTCTCTGCCTCATTGTCACAGAGCCACAGGGATTATTACATTAGTGACCCCTGTGTACGTCACAGGATTATTGGAGTGATCAAATGGAAAAAAGGTAAAGTGCTTTGAATAAACTAAAGCTCCTTACCAACTTAGAGGGTTGTTGGGTTCCTTTACCCACATTTGCCCCTCAAGCTCCATATGCTTTAAGAAAACTTCCAGCAGGCAAGAATACTTCCTGGGGACACAGTGCCCGAGGCTCTGTGGCTGGGAGAGTGCTCAGGAAGCATCAGGCGAGCACACGGATGGAGCGGCTGGCCTCAGCTCCCCAGGCGGCACCTGCTGTGCTCCTCACCATTGTCCAACCTTCGTCCACCTCTCCAAGCCTCAGTCTCCTAATCCTTAAAATGGGGTAATGGCTGGGAGGATTAGGTAAAAATGATAGATGAAATACATACGATATCCGACCCATATCAAGTGAAGTCCTCGCTTCTTGAAGCAAATTGCCAGTGGGTTTAGCAATTCTTTGAGTTTTTTTATGCTAAGGTAGGTTTGCCTATCAGCTTTACATGGGGTTTATAAGTGTTTGTTGCAAATGCAATTGATGTTTGCAAAAGGGAGCTAAAACTTTTTGTGAATCTGACTCCATATTGTGATACAAGATATTCAATCAGTAAAATCTGGGGTGGTTTTTGCCTTTGTTTTGTGAACAGAGCATTTTCATGGTTCACTGTTACAAAGAAATGTATTTTGTATTTTATGCACAGACTTTGTGCCCACAGCTTCCCCCACTTCACTGGCCCCTTGCACATTCTCCGGGCACCTGGGACATGAAAAGGTGTAACTTTGAAGACCCAGGGCTGAATTACAAGGAACAGAATCACTTCCCTCCGTGCCTTCACCTCCAAGACTTAAATGGTGCCGAGGGAGCCATAAAAGCCCAGGCTTAGAATGAAGGAGACCCCATCTCAGATAAACAGGCCTAAAACCAGCAACCCTCCCTTCTAGTCCAAGAGAAGGAAACTTTTTTCTCTAGTTGTTAATAATCAGCCATCGTTTCTTGGGAAAGTCCCAGCAAAATGTTGACGTATCCCATAAATAAATCAACAGCTGTGTCTGGTTGAGCAGCCACCGTTCCTCATCTCTCAGCCTCGGCTGGGTCCATAGCCTTCTAAATGGGATGGTTTTTTAAGGGGCTCAGCAGGACTTCAGTCCCCATACCCAACCCCTCCCAAGAAGGGCTGTTCCTTCTAGAAGGACTGAGCACTGAGAAGGAGCCCCAATACCTCTTATGAGCTCACACCCCAAGAACCAGCAGAACTCTTCACTGCAAAATTCTAACAAGGGAAACATCTGGAAGGCAGGGGTGATGGTGTAGTTCTTCCATCGCTTATAGAACCAGCCTAGACACGTGGCAGCTGTCACCTCAATGTGCCACTTGGAGATATGTACCAGTCCCTGAGCACGTTCTGTGTCCCATCTTTCATTCTCTCAGCATCAACCATTTAGTGAACTCCTACTATGGGTATATGTAGTGCTAGGTTAGGCACTCCAGGCATACAAAGATAAATAACATGTAGTTCCATCAAAAACCTTACCTATATCTAGAGATGGAAACATCCCGACTAACAAGAGGTAAGTCAGAATGAAATGGGTGTTTAACAAAAGCACAAGCAGATCTGTTTTACAGACAACTGTAAAGCTACTTTTGCCCCACCCTGTCTATATGTTTGTTCCTCAGCCCTACTGCTCCCTGCCCCGTGGCATTATAGGTTAAGGACAAAACCAAGTCCTTTAGTCCTCCATCCTTGACCTCTACTGAATGTCAACAAAGATTAGGGTAAATTACAGCTTGGTAATACGGAAGGCCGGCTTTGTTTACCCTTCAAATAGAAAACCCAATTATTCTCATTGTTAAAAAAGAAAAAAAGCACACCACCAAAGCTTAAAAGAACAGGTGCAGTGGAAACTTTCACTTGGACTGGCCGGCTGTGGGAAATGAAGAGGAGGGAACAAAGGAGCAGCGCCTTCTGGATTTTACCCAAGGTGCAAGCACTCTGAGCAAGAGCTGCCGGAAGACCCGGAACCCCGGGCCTTGAGCTGAGTATAAATCCATTCCCAACTCTTCAAAGCTCGTGACTGTGCTACTGATGTTGACCAAAAGGTGTGTCCTGAACTTAGCCAACCTGGAAGGGTCCCCACAGAGGTCAAATGACATTGGGAACTGAGTCTCACCTGCTAGGGCTCGCAGACTTCACCTGTGAGCAGCTTCACCTGAGAAGAGTGGGGTGCATTTCCCCACCCGGAGTCCTAGGGACCCGCGCCTCAGGAGGGTCAGCAGGAAGCAGCCATGATGACACGACAGCCTTTGGAGAGTCAGAGTGTGGTCCTTGGCTAATAAATATGCCCTAATTTTTTTAGAAAATAGAATATGTATCTATTTTACTGTGAGTCCTAGGCACCCACAGTGAAAGCGTATTTCAGCTCTACCTCTCACTTGAGCAAGGTTTTTAACCTCTCTGAGCCTCAGTTTCCTCATTTGTGCAGCAAAGCAAATCGCTCCTAATTCATTTGATTAGATATGAGGTGAACATAAGATAATGGGTACAGACTGCTGAATAAATGGTGCACGCACACACCTGTGTCTCCGCTGCAGCGGCAGTCATGTGTGCTTCCTAAAGGAGGGACGGCATTCCCTGCCAGTGTGTTGGACCAGCAGCAGCAGCTTCGCCCGGAAGTGTGTTAGACATGCAGAAGCACAGTCCCTGGGCCCAGTCTGTGAATCAGAGTCTGCATTTTTCAAAACATGCCCAGGCAATTCACTTGTATATTTAAATAAAGTTTGAGAAGCCGAGTCTAGAATGCAAACCCAACTAACCTGCACCTGGGGCTCAGTGTGAGGCTCTGGGTCATTCTTCCCAGAGACTGCTGGGCAGGCACAAATTGCAGAGCATGGCGTTTATCAGGTAGGCACAGCAAATGGCGACGTGCTGGCGTTGTGGGTGGCTCAGAATAGAGAGAAAGAAGGGCAGAGGGAACTGGAGAGAATTGTAAGTAAATTTCCCATGTGAGATCATTTGTATTGATCCCCCTCTATGAGAGGAGTTCCACTCGGCTGGTGTGCCTCAGTGATTGAGCATGGGACCATGAACCAGGAGGTCTCAGTCCAATTCCTAGACAGGGCACATGCCTGGATTGTGGGCTCAAACCCCAGTAGGGGTCATGCAGGAAGCAGATGATTAATGATTCTCTCTCATTATTGATGTTTCTACCTCTCTCTCTCCCCTTCCCTTCGTCTCTGCAATCAGTATTTTTACTAGAAGCCCGGTGCATGGGATTCGTGCACTGGTGGGAGGCGTGGCCAGCAGGGATTGGCCCACTGTGGGAGCACCACTCATCCCAGGAAGCAGCACTCCTACTGTGGAGTGCACTGACCACCAGGGGAAGCTCCTGTGTTGAGCGTCTGTCCCCTGGTGGTCAGTGCATATCATATGGACTGGGTGACTGGTCATTCTGTTGTTTGGTCACTGAGCATTTATTATAAAGAAGGATATTTTAAAAAGAGAAATTCCTAGGATATGAGCAAGTCCTTCTTCAATTCCCAATGTTAACAAAGTATCAGACATGTAGGTTCCAGCCCTGGGCACGTCTTGAAGAAATGTCAGTCCTCAGCCGAAACCGGTTTGGCTCAATGGATAGAGCGTCGGCTTGGGGACTGAAAGGTCCCGGGTTCGATTCCAGTCAAGGGCATGTACCCTGGTTGCGGGCATATCCCCAGTAGGGGGTGTGCAAGAGGCAGCTGATCCATGACTCTCTCTCATCGATGTTTCTAACTCTCTATCTCTCTCCCTTCCTCTCTGTACAAAATCAATAAAATATATTAAAAAAAAGAAAAAAAGAAAAAAAAAGAAATGTCAGTCCTCAGCTATAAAATGAATTGTTGGTCGAATTAGACAATTTCCTTCATTTCTTCCAGTTTTAACAATCCTTCTGATATTGTTTCTCTTCCCTCATCTTCATTCTTTGGTCTATGCTCCTATCAGCTGAATGCATGTGTCGGGAAAGCAGCCAATCTTTTGGGGGTGAAATTCTAGTGAACTGACAATGTCTAACAGTTACTCTGGATGATTTAGGCAAAACAACACATATTTTTCTATATTATTTGAACAGGTAGGCAAAAAGCGGGCTTTTATTGACTTTTCTGGATTATAAAAAATTCAAGGGGTTCATTTAAATTTTAAAAGGTTGCCAGTTTTAGCAACTATTTTGGGTCAGAATTCAAGATGTCAATTCTAAATCTATTATCCATAGAAATCGCCTTAACATTTACTCTGGCTTCCCCAATGGATCAGAACGGCCTATCTGCATTATAACCAGCAGATCAAAACTTGTCACAGAGACAAAAAAAACTTTCCCAGGTAACCCTGTATTCCCCACAGAACTGTACTTTGCTAGTTTGGAAAGAAGTACTTTTTTTTTTTTTTTTTTTTTTTTACAGAGAGGAAGGGAGAGGAATAGTTAGAAACATCGATGAGAGAAAAACATTGATCAGCTGCCTCCTGCACCCCCCGCCACTAGAGATGTACCTGCAACCACAGCATATGCCCCCTACCGGAATCAAACCCGGGGCCCCTCAGTCTGCAGGCCGACGCTCTATCCACTGAGCCAAACCAGTTTGGACTCATTTTAGCTTTAAGAATATACTGCTTCAGAGCACAACCAAGACTTTCAGTATAGCTTTAAAGTTGGTCTGTTTTCACTCGATTATGAATTATTTCGTTTCTATTTTGCTAATATATAACAATAGCAAAGCACTTCATTCATTAGCTCTTACATATTCAGTATTTGAATTTCATCAAAGGAAAAGTCTCCTACATGAAACTTGCTCCTTTGAAAAAGAGCCCAAGTATTTATATGGAATTTTTAGTACACAAACCCAGCTGAACAATATTCCTAGGTTGGGAGGAGGTGTTACTGATGGAACAGGACGGTCAGGAGGGAACTCTCGGCCAAGCTCACATGCTAAGCATCTTCTCCAGAGAGCTTTATATTTCAGTTTCAGAACCTACGTTTCCTTTCCATGAGGGTCTAATGGATTGATTCACATTCCTAAAACCCACACGAGGTTGGCTTATTCTCCCTTCACCCCCCAAGACTTACAAACTTACTTATAGGAAAGATACAGCCAAGAAAGAGACTTTTCATTTACCTAGGTCCCCAAGGCTGCTCAGAGAATAAGCCATGTGAGTTGCCACATGGTCAGAAGCTGTTTAAAGTCCTAGAAAAAAATGGTGTCAGGGCCTGACTCGGAGACTCCTGCTTTTCAGCTTGCAGTTCCCCAGGCATGCAAGACCCCAGAGGAAGATCCCAGGGCAGATTATTTGGATGAAATCTTCCAAGCATAGCTGAGTAGACACCTAGAGGTAGTTTACCCATTAGCAGCCCGGCACAGAGCAGGTGGCATCTCTGTTTTTTCAACTATAAAAAAATATGAGATTTGTCTAAGAGGGAAAAATGTAATGGCTCAAATAGTAATACATGTTTATGCTCTGCTAGGTCTGTTATGTCCATCAATCAACTGAAGCACCACTGTCCTCTCACATGTAATGTGTGACATGGATGTGAGGGACGTTCATGTCTGGTACCATGTGATCAGGCATAGGCAGTGAAAGTCTTCAAAAGGCCTAGATGTAACCTGCCATACCGTGTTCATTTATGTATCTATCCTGCAGGGAAAAGATATCTGTTCCTTTCACTTGACACAGGTAAATTTAGAAATATAGGCATTAAATTAAGCACAAAGTTAAAACAATTGCTTGACTATAAGCTGCATATTTGGCCACAAAATGTAACTACCCAACCAAGCCCAAGGAAGTATATAAAAATGTAACTACTAACCTTATCACTTCCTGGCTCTTGTCTCTGGTGTGGTGGGGGACGGAGTGAAGGTTTATAACCCTATCAGTCCAGTTGCAAGCTCCGCCCTCTGAAGGGATCAGCCAGTGAGTATTCCAGTTTGTACACGCCCCAAGGGCTTCACTTTACATCCATTATCAGTGTATCTGATAGCACACCGAGTTACCCAGGGAAGAAGAAAGGAAGACTCCACTGGCTCACTCAACACTGAGCACCTGTTCTGGCCCTGACTCTAGAATGGTGGCCATGACAGGCCCAATTCCTACACCTGTGGTGTTTCCATTCTAGTGGGGGAAGATGGGCAGTATAAATACATAGAAAATAAATGTAGTATGTTCAAATAATACCAGCAACAATATATCAGATGATTACAGCTTATGGGTAAGTGAAATCTATGATGGCAATATTATAAGGGGCAGGAGGGAGGAATTGGGAATGCTGTGTTATAAGGTGCCTGTGCTACCTGTAAAGCAGTATAGTGTTATTTGAAAGTGGTCTTAGTGTAGCTTAATATATATATATATATATATATATATATATATATATATATATATATATATATATATTGCAAACTCTAAAGCAACACATTAAAGTTTAAAAAATATATATAAGCTATAGCAGTAGCTGGTTTGGCTCAGTGGATAGAGTGTTGGCCTGTGGACTGAAGGGGTCCTGAGTTCGATTCTGGTCAAGGGTACATGCCCAGATTGCAGGCTCCATCCCTGGTAGGGGGTGTGCAGGAGGCAGCCGATCAATGATTCTCATCATTGATGTTTCTATCTTCCTCTCTCTCACTCCCTCTCAGAAATCAAGAAAAATATATATTTTTTAAAATGAGCTATAATTGACATGCTAAGAAAAAATGGAACCATATATAGGCTCAATTAAAACCAAAGAATGCAGAAAAAGAGGGTAAGACAAAAGAAAAAACAACAACAAAGAACAAGGGAAACAAATAGGAAAGTTACAAACATGGTAGAAATGAATTCAGCCATGACAATAAGGATTTTAAATGTGGTCTTAAATACATCAATTAAAAAACAAAGACTACTAATGAACAAAAACAGACCCAGAGAAAGAGAAGCAGCGATCAGACTTTCAAACCTCAGAGGGAAAGTAGAGAAGGGTTGGGGGTAAGAGGGAGAGATCAACCAAAGGACTTGTGTGCATGCATATGGGCCTAGCCAGTGGCCATGGACAACAGGGGGGTGGAGGCATATGTGGAGAGGGGTTTGGGATGGGAATGGGGGGGATGAGGACAATTATGTGATACCATAGTCAATAAAATTAATAATAATAATAATAAAAATAAATAAAAGGTAAGACAAATTAAAAAAAAACAACAAAAAAACAAAGACTACAGGTGGACTGAAACCAATTATATTTTCTACAAGAAACCCACGTTAAGTATAAAGACAGAGACTGGTTAAACAGATAAAATTGCCAGAGGGTGTCAAGTGCTCTGAAGAAAACCAAATGAGAAAGAGGCAGTTGGGTGTTCAGGGAGTGCTTCAGGCCTCTGTTCTGAGGGACTCCCTTAGGTGGGGACATGGGCGCCCATAGGACAAGAAGAAACCCGCCCTGCAATCTCCTGGGCACATCCGATGAAGAGGGACCACCAGCAAATACAAGGGCCCACACTGGTTGTTGTTTGTAGCAGGCCCTGCCCAGTGGAACTGACTTTCTGCTCTGTTGGGTTTCCCAGGAGGCTGGCCCCTACCAACCGCCCCAGCCAGGCAGCAGGAGGAGCTCAGGTGTTCCTCCAGGCACCCAGTCTGCCAAAGCCTTTCTGAGTGGCTAATGCTGGGTCCCAGGCTCCTTACCTGCTGCACCTCCTCCTCACAGACACAGAGCCTCACACCATCAGCTTTCCCCTTTGGTCCCAGACACCAGGCCTCTGTAACCTGATCTATTTATACATGGCTGTGCCCTTTAACCTCACTGGTTCGCCTGACCTGAGGGGAGTGGCGGGGGGGGGGGGGGGGGGGGGGAAGAAGAGCGGGAATTTATTGTCAATATGGCAACTGAATTGCACAATTTAAGGTAATGTAACCATGAGCAGGAAAGACATGGGAATCTGTCCTCACTGGAAACAGCCCGCCTCTTGTGTTTATTTTCTGTAATCCTCTAATTCAGTGCAGAAGCCAAACTTCCTCCTGGCATTTCCTCAGAGAGCCGGCATTGAGGGCCCCCTGGTGGCTAAGAGAATTAAAATCCAAAGGACAATGTTGACAAAATGGCCTAAGGTCTACACAGCAAACCCTCAATTTATATTGTCAGGCAGTGGCACCGGAGAGTAAAATCACATGGAAACAGTGTACAGTAGTCCAAATGTGCTGCCATCCTACTCAAACCCATAATACAGATCTCTGGGCGTTAGGATGTCCGTGTCTGGTTCCATGGTGTAAATTAGTCTTCAAATGAGTGTAAACGTTTCTCTTCCTGGCAGAGGTTAGAAGGAGCAGGCCAAAAGCCCACCCTCACTCTGACACCAACTTGCAAGTTCAAGGGGGTGCCCCAAAAAACCCCTCGAGGTTTGTCAAGCCACTCAAAGAACTCACAGAACTCACGAAGAGCTGTTATACTCACGGCTACGGTTTATTACAGGGAGAGGATACAGGCGGAAACCAGCCAGGGGAAGAGACGCAGGGGCGGGGTCCAGGGGGCTCCAAGCTTGAGCTTCCAGGTGTCTTCTCTGTGGAGCTGTGGGCGCATGGACTCCTCCTGGCAACCATGTGGGACATGGAGTATTGTCAACAGGGAAGCCCGCCCACGCTTTGAGTCCTGGATTTTTACTGGGGTTCCGTCACATGGGCATAATGGACTGCCCATGTGGTGGATCCAACTCCAGCTCCTCCACAGTTGAGCTGAAACTACAAGACCCAAAGCCCCCACCCTACATGGCATTATTGCTGAGGCTCCAATCACACTGTTACTATCTGGCTGGCTTAAGGCCGCCAGGCAAACAAAGACACTCCTATCAGGCATGGCATTCCTAGGGCTTAGCGGTCACCTCCCCGAGGCGGAGGTCAGACCTGTCTTTGGTCGGGCCTTTTGGGAAGGGTGAGTCTTTTCCCTACAACACACTCCCTCGCTTGCTTCTTTTCCTTGGCTCTTGCTCTCGGGATCCTGGCCGGAACCAGGGTGTCTACTTCAGGAGCAGGAGACTGGCCACCACTGCTCCTGGGCCTGGTCCAGTGCTCCACGTGTCACCAAGCCCTTGCTCACCCAGAAATTCTAAGTATGAGTGTGACCACAGGGTGCTCACAATGTGAAAGTGCGAACACAAACAACTACCTGGATGTCTACACTTGACTTTCCTCCAATAAAACACACAGGCCCTTGCTATAGGTGTGATAGGCATTAATGATCACCTCATGGCTATTTTTTTTTTTTTTAATCCGAGCAAAAACCCCTCCTGCAGTAAGGGATGAATGTGTCCCTGCTATAGGCCCTCATGAAAAACGTGCTTTTCCTTACTTTTTAAATTTCTGAGTATTAGAGAGTCCAAAACCAGCATTTCTTCCTTTTCCCAAAGTACTTCTGCTGTTTACACATGGATCTTCCTCACTGAGTAGTACATTGCCCTAGAGTGGGGGCTCTGTTCTAGAGTTCTGCCTCCTGGAATGCTGCTTGGCACATAATAGGTGCTCAGTTAACCTAAAATCAGCACATGTTTAAAGCAGCGTGAATAAATCATCCCTTCAGTCTGAGATGCAAAAAATTCAAGCCTTCAAATGAACATCTGAGTAATAAGACAAACGTGACATACATTTATATTGTCTAACACATATATAAAATATAACTGAAAAGATATATAAATGGTAGCTATGTTTGCCTGTGGGGGCAAGGCTGAAAAGAATACTTCCAACTGTATACGGCCTTCTATACCTTTCTGAAGCATGTAATTGTAGATTCCAAATAATTTAACAATTCTAGCAACAGGACAATGATTTGTAAAATTCTTTATTTTGGCTAATATCGACTGCACTCATCACTAACTATGGATTTATAATAGCTCAGAGAGAGATACTCACTAGATATTCTGTTGTTGTTAAACACTAAAAATTGGGAAGAGACCAGATGGGGTTCAGAATGGAGTAAGGAGAGGTGAAAAGAAGCTCCGGGGAGAACCTGAGGTCCCACCCAACCCTGTTATCAGGAAATGAGTTCAGATCAGATCTAACAAACGTGTCAGCCTCTCCACAAAGGTTTTCAGAAAAAGGACCATAACAATTACCCACTGGACACAAACATGTCAGTGTTCCTACAAGAGATCTCCTTGACATGAAAGACCCAACTTAGGAACAATTATACAAAGCACCACGACAGAGCGGGAATTGGGCAGCCTAAGATACTAGTGTGGACACAGCGAATTCTAGGGGCGAGTTCTCACTCACAAACATCGGTGTTGATTTACGACGGCATAAAGATGTTGTAGACGGTTCTCACGTAGATCTCATCGGGAGGTGGCTTCTTCTTGCTGCCAGGTTCAAGGAATTTCCTAATTGTGGGGACATTACTTACTTTCACGGAGTACTCCTGAAAGGGGAAAACACAGAAGTTCACGGTTGACCACAAAGGTATGAGTCACTATGAAAATGTGGTTGTTCAAAATGGCCATCAATCAGAGTTTGTTCAGAAAGGATTTACTACAGCGACCCAACTCAGCATCTGTTTAGGGTCTGATCTCCGGGTACGATTATTTATACTCTCTGCCAACAGGAGCTGGTATCTGGGCCAGGCTTTATGCAAATCTCACGGTTCACACCAAAATGTGAACTTTTTTTCAAAGATAGCAAAATTAAAAAGATACTTAGAATAGGATTATGATACTGGCTTAAAGAGAAAAAGAGAAAGGGAAAAGACAGACTTGGGAAGTAACTTAAGAAATTGATCTGCCCAGAGAAAATGCATGTGTCATTTAAATAAAAATGTTTTTAAAAAGTCATCAGATAGTACAATTTAGATTTTAAGATTCAGCTTTCTTGGACTTTTTCACTTCTCATAGCAAATGAATCCTCTCTCGGGCTACATGTGAGAGATGGCCAGTTGTATTTTTTGTAGCCTAGGGCTCAGATACCAGATATTTATGTAAAATGGAATGGAATAAATATTTTTCATTCATAGAGTTATATCTTACCAACTCTCAGTAACTAAGAAAAAAGTCTACTTGAGCCTGGCCTGTGTGGCTCAGTGGTTGAGCTTCGACCTATGAACCAGGAGGTCACTGTTCAATTCTCCCTAGGGGCACATGCCAGGGTTGTGGGCTCGATCCCTAGTAGGGGGTGGAGTGCAAGAGGCAGCCTACTAATGATTCTCTCTCATCACTGATGTTTCTATCTCTCTCCCTCTCCCTTCCTCTCTCTGAAATTAATAAAAACATTTGCTTAAAAAATCTACTTGATCCACCAGAAGTTCTGAATTATATGAAGAATATATATCCATTATATATAATTATTCTAATAAAATCTTTCAAAGTAAAGAGATCATTTACTTAAAAAGCTAATATTTATTAAATGTTGATTGTAATCAAAGCATGGCCTTCATTAAGTATGCACACACACAAACATACATATGTTACTAATGTTAACAAAAACTATTCTAATCATGTCAATACTATGGAAATATGACAATCTTCTTTTTATTACTTATTTGAAATATTTGTACTTCCTAATTTTGAATATTATACCAATATTGAAAAGCTTGTTCCCTAGGATTTATCATTTAAAGATTTACTTGGGGATTATACTTATTATGTATAATAAAACTGTAGTGACTCTTGACTTTTTAAAACTCATTAGTTAATGTAGGAATGACCCTTTAATTAAACTCAGATCTGGTTTTAGATCCTGAAGTCCTTTAATATTGATGCTTGATCTGATCAGAGATTAAAAAGGTATTTACACAAAAGTACCTGGTGTTTAAACACATGTGTCACTAGCATTATGGATGGAAAAGACCGGTAGATCCCTAGGCTACTTCAAGAACCTATTGGTATTCAAGTCAAGTTAAACAATGTTCATCTCCGGGCCTTTAAGAAGAAATGAACATATGGTTAAACTATAGAATGGCTATTTGCCTTGTTGAATATTTTTATTCTCATTTTCTGTATGTATGCATTAAACTGGTGGTTGTTATTCTGGTTAGTATATTTGACTGATACCTCCTGGATTTGGAATTATTTTTTTTTAAATATGTTTTTATTTATTTCAAATAGGAAGGGAGAGGGAAAGAGAGAGAGAAACATCAATAATGAGAGAGAATCATTAATCAGCTGCCTCCTGCACACCCCATACTGGGGATCAAGCATGCATCCTAAGCAAGTGTCCTGACCGGGGATTGAACTGTGACCATCTGGTTCAGAGCTCGACGCTCAACTACTGAGCCACACCTGCTGGGTGGAAAAAATAGGATTTTTTTTTTTTTTTAAGTATGTGTGTAATTCTTTGGAGATGAAGTTTGTGTCTTTCCTGGCCTTTGACGACTTGGTCAAAGATGTATCAATGTGGTTTATATCAGGGTTGACAATCTTTCCATATTTTAGGCTTTACAGGCCATACATTGTCTCTCACAGAAATACTCAACTCTGCCTTGGTCGCACGGAAGCAGCATAGGCAATGCATAAATAAATGGGTGTGGCTTTGTGCCAATAAAACTTATTATGGACACTGAAATTTGAACTTCGTATAATTTCATGTGTCATGAAATATTATTACTCTTTTGGAACTTTTTTCAACCATGAAAAATGCAAAAGTCATTGTTAGCTCAAGAGCTGTACAAAATCAGGTGGCAGGCCTGATTTGGCCTGGGCAGGGGGGAAGGGGGCTGTAGTTTGCCCACCCCCAGAATAGAGGAAACCCCATCAGATTTTGCAGATATAGGCTAAACTTCCAGACAAAACTCAGGGACCCACTAGCTGGGCCATCTCGGTTGCCGATTTCTTTACTCTGGGTCTCATGTATAGTGAAGGCTTTGGAAAAGTTTTGTTTTTTAAAGCCCCTTTCTGCTTCAAAATTCTATCATCAATCCTGCCAGAAGCTCCCTGTGTCAGAAAAGACGTGTGTGTGAGCAATAGGCTGAGCCACACACACGTCTTTTCCTTGGGAATTCTGGGAAGAGGAATGATGGGAACTCTAGGAGGACGTTCAGGGTGCCTCTTATTCACTCTCAGAACGCAGGCTTGGACATTTCCATTTGACACATGACTTCTGAGACAGGGGGCCATGCCCTGGTGAGGAGACTGTCTTTGATGCTGATGCTCACGCCCTCCCGGTCAGTACATTGAGCAGTAACAGCCGAGGAGCACCCTGTCCCTGCAATGACTGCTATGGGAAGTCCCTATTGGCTAACTCCAGGGATTGTCCCAACAGTGTAGTTATGGAACAAAACGAAGATAAGTGACCTTTCATCTCCACAGATTTGGGGAGAGGAAAAACAATTTCAAGCCTGTACCTTCCTTTCATTTTACCAACTAGACTTTAAAAAAGTTACACACACATACACACACACACACACACACAGCCAACCAATCCACAGACACCAAAGGCAGGCCTAAAAGTTCTGGGCCAATCTTCCAATATGTGCTTTTGTTTACCTGGAGGTGAGGAAATGAAGCCAGGATATTGGGGATTTTCTCCTCTAGAGCCAAAATGGTCTGGAGTAGAACCACATCTGCAAGGCTCAGCTGATTGCCCACGAGGAACCTTTGTCCATGGTCCCTCAGAACCTGCAGGAAGAAGTGCTCTGCATCGGTCACAGTACTCCACACAGAGAGGCTGATGAAGCTTTCGAACCTGTGCAGTATCCGAGAAGGGGTGACACTCCGGCCTTATCCCTTCCCCTCTTTATTAAAAACATCAATTAAGAGGAAGCTCCCTGTGTCAGAATGTGTGTGGACAAAAGGTATAGAAATTACAGCATCGTAAAATACCTGCTTTATATCTGAATAAACACTATAAAGGGAAAGGACATATTAATTCTGGATTTATGCTTTCAAAGAATACATCGATTCCATGAATTCGTCTACAGAAATGATGCAGCCCTCATGAATTCAGGAGGCTGGGGAGGGTGGAGAGCGCTGTAAGAAATAAGCTATAGATCCTAGCCAAGGAGTCTGATCTTGTTTGCCAGTGGTTTGTACAAACATCGGCACTTGTCGTGATCAACTGGACATCACTATAAAAAAGCAGGCTTCCTTGCAAAGCTTCTAAGCCAGAAAAAATGAAAAGCATGAGAGTTTATCTTGCTCCCATTCTGAGAGTACCACAGAGATGCAGTCATAGGAACCGTGGTAGGAGAGGGAAGATTTTGTTGGCAGAGAACTCTCAGATGCTCACGAGTGTGAGGATGTATGTGCGGTGTGTATGACTGACAGGGACCCGGCACATGATTCCAAATCAAACAGCCAGTGCAGCCAGAGTGGGGGAGCACAGTGAATGCAGCATTTGTAGTCCTAGGGCTGAGTTTCGTTCCCAGCTCTCCTCCTCGGGCACATCACTCCATCTCTCAGTGATTCTGCTTCATTTTGTATAAAAGAGGGGTAGCCATTTTTAGTTCAGGTGTTGGGAGGAGCCTGACACTATCTGGGCCACAGGGACATAAGAACCAGCAACAGCCTTTCCCCAAGGCACCTGCTCCCCCCAGGTCACCCCACACTTCTGCATTAGCATATTTTACATTCACGGAGTGCCTGTGGGCGAGAGAGCATGGAAGCAAGTGAGGGAAACCCCCAGGAGATCTAATTCCAGGAAGATGGCCAGGGGACGTTTCCCAGTTCCATATTTTTATGTTGTCTTCCTTTGCCTGTGTGTTTTCACTTGAAACATCCAAACACAATTCCTCTCAGCTGAGAAAAAGGAGCTTGAAGTTCAGAAAAGCAGTAAGACAAGGTAAATTACAAAACAGGAAAAAAGAGCAAAGGGAAATAAAGAGCAGCGGTTCTTCTCTTCACATCAAACTGTTAAGTAGGATGTCTGATACAACGCTCCTCAGCAAAGGTCCATGGGATGAAAGAACAAATGGATTAGGGAGTGTCTGCTTATCTGTATCTTACACGGCGGGCACCGGGTGAACCTAAGGAATGATGATACCTTAAGAGTGCTGAACCCAGATTTTCTGAGACTTCTGAATAATGTGGTCCCAGTGGGTCAGAGAGCTCCACGCCACCCTGGCTTTGTGCTCAGGGCTACTGGCAGCTCTCAGGGGTCCCGCCGGCTTAGTCCAGTGCGGCTCAGCCTCACACTGTCCTGAGCTGGAAGGGGCATTTGTGGCAGCTCCCTGGTGGTCTGGTTATGCTCTTTTCTTTGGCTTCTCCGCCACCTACCTTTTCAAACACAGGGAAGTACCGAAAAATAGCCTTCTGGGCCATGCTAACCACTTCCTTCTGTTGATCATCTGGTCTCAGGAAAGGGTGCATGATAATCAGCTCCAGCAGATCCAGCGTCCCCTCCACATACATGTCAATCCTTAAAACGAAAAAGCAGGTTTCTTAGTTTCCCCTTCTTAGAACTCACCGGCTTCCACAACTAAGAATTCAGAGTGCTTTTTCCCATAAGGCATCTGAAGTACCAAGAACATTTATCTACACAGGTCTCTTATGAGGAAAGACACAAACAATTCTAATAGTTCGGAAAATTCCTTCAGGAAGATCTGTACAAATCAGACAGCACAATAGACATGATGGCCCTCTCTCCCCAGCCCCTACTCCTTCACTCTCACTCTACACACATGCGCAGTGTGCATGGAATACCACATTTATTTTAAAAAAAAAAAAGAGTGGATACCGTTTCTGGAATGCTTGGTATGCATCAGGCATGGTGCTAAACACTGCATCTGTGAGTTCACGGAATCCTATGACATTATGAGGAATGTGCTATCACTACCCCACTGCACAGGACACTCGTCAGGATTCCAGCTTAACACACTGCCCGGGGCCATGTATCCAGGAGGTACAAGGGGCAGGCTCTAAATTCACATTATAATTCAAGGCACAGTATCCCAGGCCTCAGATGTCACCGAAGCTTCCTATTCCTAATACTCAATGGTAACAGATTTGCAAGAAAGGTAAAAAGTATTAGCAAAACGTTTAAAGATGTTGAAACCTGCAACCGCCCTGACCGGTTTGGCTCAGTGGATAGAGAATCGGTCTGCAGACTGAAGGGTCCCAGATTCGATTCCAGTCAAGGGCATGTACCTTGGTTTCGGGCACATCCCCAGTGAGGAGTGTGTAGGAGGCAGCTGATCGGTGTTTCTCTCTCATCGATGTTTCGAACTCTCTCCCTCTCTCTCTCCCTTCCTCTCTGTAAAAAAAATCAATAAAATATATTATTAAAAAAAAGAAGAAGAAAAAGAAGAAACCTGCAACCACCACACACCCAATATCGGCTCCACTACCTGAATTCAATTTGTTTCTATCATTTTACTCAGATTCTCTGTACTGATTTCCCAACTGGCCTTCATGACCATTCCAGGTGTCCATTCCCTGTCCACACTAGTGACCCCAGACATAAAGTAGACAGGGTGCTGCAATGTATCAGGAAGCTGACACGTAACAACACTCAAGAGGGGCCACATTACAGGGTTCTCTCCTGGAGGTCCCTGCCGAAGAGATTGTGCTTGTCCGCGATGTAGTGGAGAA
The DNA here is from genome assembly GCF_964339955.1 of Pipistrellus hanaki. Classification (NCBI taxonomy): domain Eukaryota; kingdom Metazoa; phylum Chordata; class Mammalia; order Chiroptera; family Vespertilionidae; genus Pipistrellus; species Pipistrellus hanaki. The sequence continues at coordinate 19,684,762 of NC_140509.1, forward strand.
TGCTCCGGGTCTGCACCAACTTCATGCCGTCAATCTCAACCATGGGCACTTGCTGGAACAGCAGGTGGTTACCTGAGAAGGGAGCCCAGAGTTAGAGGTGATCTCATCCCTGTCCCCTGACCCCTAAGGAGGTGCTTTGGGGAATGAAAAAGGACAGTGGGGCCACACGGCCTTGGGAAACGGTATAAAACCCCTCTGATGACAGACGGGTAACCTCAACTTCATTCGGGGGAACAGATTTTGCCATAAAAGAAGCCGGGCCGAGCCAGCATGGCTCAGTGGTTGAGCGTTGACCTATGAACCAGGAGGTCACAGTTTGATTCCCGGTCAGGGCATCTGCCCGGGTTGCAGCCTTGATCCCCAGTGTGGGGCGTGTAGGAGGCAGCCGATAGACGATTCTCTCTCATCATTGATGTTTCTACCTCTCTCTCCCTCTCCCTTCTCTGAAATCACTATTTATTTATTTATTTATTTAATTTTAAGAACCCTGAAAATTCGTTTTGTTTGAAACTTGCCCCTTTCCTTTTCACCCCTGGAAAAACACCTCCCCACAGTGAAAGGGGTTGAAAATGGAGTGAAGACACTTCTTCAGATCCGTGCTGGCCAATTAACAGTAGTTAGTAGCTGCACATGTCTAGTGAAGCCTGCGTTTAAATTAACGGAAATGTGAAAATTCGGCTCCTTAGTTACACTAGACACATTTCAAGTGCTCAGTAGGCACAGAGGCCAGGGGCTCCTGCACTGGCCAGTGCAGAAGAGCGTTCCCATCCCTTGTAGGATGTTCTCCTGACTGCACTCTCCTGACCACGGAGCCTGAATCACCCACGGCCACGCAGGTCCACCCGTGGCCTTGTCCCTTTCACAGCCACAGACCACGGACTACCAAGTGAGCTGCCTCCGGTCAAAACGTAACCCAGTACTTTCTCCAACAAACGTGCAGCCAACACTTTCAAGCCCCAGGGAGAGATGCAAGTCCAGGGGCTCCAAGGCTGGGGCCTGTGGGGGCGGGGAGGCACTGAGCACTCAGCACGTGCCTGGGGCTGTCAGGCAGTGTCACCCGACAGGTGGCATGGCAGCCCAGACAGCTGGTCCCACTCCAGGGTGTCCTGAGGGTGGGAGGGAGGCTGGGTATTTTTTATGGGGCCTGGGTGTGGCGGGGGAGGGCTGACTGGGAGCTAATGCGGGCCTTTTATTGATTCCTTTTGTTTGGTATTCACTTCGGAAATGCGGCCCACCATAAACGGGGACTCTTACGCAGGCCCCATGCCTCAGAGAATCTGAAGGAGGTGAAGGAGGAGGGGCAAGGAAGAGGAGGAGGGAAGGGATGACGAAGATGGAGGAAGGGGTAAAGGAGCTTGGAGGAGGGCAGGGGAGGAGAGAGGGATGGAGAAGGGCTTATGTGGATGGAACGAAGAACTTCTCTCTTTCCAGCCTCTTACATAACCCTGGATCAGAAGCAACTTCCTCAAAGTTTCCGCGATTATTCCCTCTCGCCTGTCTGGTTTAGGACACTGTCCTGAATGTTTGGTGTCCCAGGGTCTTCACCCTTCCACATGCATGTCAGCTCTTTTTAAAGCACCAGCATTCCCGAGTGGCCTCCTCGCCACACTCACCGTCCTGCAGCTTCTGCAGCTGTTCTTTCGTTTCCAAGAATTCTTCCTCGAACTAAATTGTAAAAAAGAAAAGGTTACATGTCATTGCAGGCCCAGGACGGCACATTCCACGTTAAACTGCTGGGAAGTCCCAGGGAAAGCGCACACGTTGTGCCCACATCTTGGTTTCTAAAGATTACTGCCCGCTAAGGAGACCAGGGCTCCTGGGAGAAAAGGTGGATTCTGTCACGTCAGGAACAGGGACGACCAGAGACCAAGAGCTGTGGCAAAGGCAAAGGCCCTCAGCACCCTACCTGCGGGTCATTCCCTGGCCCAATCTGGGACAACTCAAGCATCAAAAAGAGTGACGTCAGGTATGGATTGTAACACACACCAACCAACCCCTCCTCTCCCACTCCCCCATCCAGAATGATGATACTAAAAAGTGGGTGGTGGGGAGAAGAAAGTTTTTGTTTTTTTTTTAATATAGCAGAATTAGCTGAATCCGGTTTGGCTCAGTGGATAGAGAATGTGTCTGCGGACTGAAGGGTTCGATTCCAGTCAAGGGCATGTACATTGGTTGCGGGCACATCCCCAGTGGGGGGTGTGCAGGAGGCAGCTGGTCGATGTTTCTAACTCTCTGTCCCTCTACCTTCCTCTCTGTAAAAAAATCAATAAAATATATTTTTAAAAATATATAGCAGAATTAATGCTATTTATGCTAGTTAATGTGTAATTATAGCTAATTAATAAAATTAGAAAAAAGCTAATTTGCGACCTACAATGAAATTACTGGGCCATGGGCACACAACCTCACACAGTGTCACGAGTTACTTCATTATGACAAAGGAACAGTATTTCTTTGCAATGGAGAGATCCAGAGGTCTCACCAGCTATCCAACCACGTGGTCAGACTCAGCTGCCCACTGGGGGACACTCCGGGCTGTCCTGTGCTTGCTGCTATGAGACGGTTACAATAGCACTGTGAAAACATTCCCCAAAACACTGAACCTGGAGGTGAAAATCAAGCACATCCAGAACGTGGGAATTTTGCAACATCAATGGCCTGGATTCTTTCAAAGAGCCAAAAACATGGGGGCGGAAGGAGGAGGAAGCATATACTGTTCTAGATGAAAAGAGACTTAACTCAAAGCCTGAATCTTGACTCTATCCTGGGACAACTATAACTGCTATACAAATATGAGACTAGAGGCCCGGTGCATGAAATTCATGCACCGGGGGGGGGGGGGGGGGGGGGCGGGGAGGTCCCTCAGCCCAGCTGCACCCTCTCCAATCTGGGACTACTTGAAAGATGTCTGACCACCCATTTAGGCCTGATCCCTCTCACAATCCAGGACTGCTGGCTGCCAACCACTCACCTGCCTCTGCCTAATTGCCCCTAACCGCTTCTGCCTGCCAGCCTGATCATCCCTAACCACTCCCCTGCCAGCCTGATCGACTCCTAACTGCTCCGCAGCCAGCCTGATTGCCCCTAACTACCCTCTCCTGCTGACCTGGTCACCCCTAACTGCCCTCCCCTGCTAGCCTGGTCACCCCCAAATGCCCTCCCCTGATAACCTGGTCACCCCTATCTGCCCTCCCCTGCAGACCTGATCTTCTCCCAACTTCTCTCCTCTGCTGTCCTAGCCACCTGTAACTGCCCTCCCTGCTGGCCTGAACACCCACAACTGCCCTCCCCTGCAGGCTATCTTGTGGTGGCCATTTTGTGTCCACATGGGGCAGCCATCTTGTGTCTTGGACTGACGGTCAATTTGCATATTACTATTTTATTAGATAAGGATATACAGTCATTTGTGGGACAACAGGGATTGTATATGAGATATTGTAAAGTTAGCACTACTTTTCTTAGTTGTGACAATGATATTGTGGTTATCAAAACCGTTTATTCTCAGGAAAAAGATATGTGCTGATGTCTGCAATTTATTTTCAGAGGACTGAGGAAATAGAAGCAGAGAGGCAGGAAGGGAGAAAGCAAATGTGGTAAATTGCTAAAATTAAGTTTAGTTGAAAGGTGTCCGTTGTACTCTTACAATTTTTCTGTAGGTTTGAACGCTTGCAGATTAAAAAGTTTGGGGGGGAGAGAAATAGAGTGAAAACAAGTTCTTCTTCTCTTGACCTTATAAAATGTTCTAACACGTCTGCATGTCGGGAAGAGGCCTCCTCCCACTGTGTCCCAGGATGTCTGTCCCTGTGCTGCTCCCGAGGGCGGGCGGAGCTCACCGCACAGAAGGCAGTGCCCCCTCCCCTCTTCTCAACCAGCTGACCTTGGGGGAGAACTGGGAGATGGGGTGCAGAGGGGCTTCTGCTATTCGCCAGGGTCCCCGTGGAGTGAGGAGAGGGGCCTCAGTGCCCCTGCAGACAGACACGCTATCTGGTGCTCAGGCCAGCAATGTTCTGGGCATTGGTCCAAACGCCCGGCTGGTCAGATAGGGTGCTGGGGGTGCTCCCTCCACACCACTACTCTCCGAATTTAGGACCATGACCACTTAAAACACATGGAAATAGGGGAGGGGGCGTCCGACACCCGGCCCAACTTCAGTAGCTTAGACACCAGAATTGTACATTTTAATTTTATCCCCCCCCCCCCCCCCCGTGCTATTTCATTGCTTATTTATCTGGAGAAACTCTTCCTTATCTCAAATATTCATGTTTCATAGGTCAGGAACACGGGTCAATGACAAACTTCCATGGAATTCAACCCAAAGAAATTCCTTACATTGCAAGATCACTTTGCTCTGAAAGAAACCAGCCTTCCTCCAAATCTCTCATGGAGTCATATCCTCTGTAGAAATCTTCCAGCCTTCTTTCTTGGTCCGGCCACATCAAACTAATGGGAAGCTGCAAGCCCTAGGGATACAACGATGGCTTCCAGCACCATGAAATCGCAGACGCTTGGCTAGAAGGCCACGCATCTGAGGTTTTGGTCACGCACTGGAAGGCGTGGCAGTCTACCTCCCCAACACCAACGTCCTTCCTGAGGGAGAACTGGATCCAGCATCGTGCATTTTAAAGACAAGTCCTTCCCAGTGATTCTGGTCCAGGTTTGGGATTTCTGGAAGCTTTGAAAAACTACCGGTCACTAAGAAGGAAATGGCATGGGAGGGGAGATGAGAGGGAAGGAAAAAATCAGGTCGAGCTTGGAGAGACCTGACAACTCTCGTCCAATTACTGCCGGTGGCTGGGTTTCCACCTACAGTCAGTTGTCTCTGCTCCCTAACTTCGGAGAACTGCCCTTCCCACACCACGGCACTCACTTCTTCAACACTAGCTCAGTACTTTACGTGAAGTACCAGACGTCCTGCATTAGGAGCTCGTAGCCCTTAAGTCTTCTCTTTTATATGCGTTGATTCCCCTCTTACCAAGGGGATGTGGCTGGAATCTGGGCGGGGAAAGGGGTCTTCAGGCAAGTGGAGCCCCCAGCAGTGGAGAAGCAATGCCCAGCACAGAGCACCGTCCAAGGACTTGAACCAGTGACGGAGATGGAGGATGCTGACTCCTGAGTTAGGGCCTGTGCCTTTCAGCAGATTGCTACCTGTTTACTCAGATGTATGTGCGATACCCAGCTGACTCAACTGGATACTGTGACACTGGGCTGCCAGCCCATCCCTCTGGATGGTTTCGATCTGTACGAGCACAAACATAGCTAAAATATCCTTTGCTAAAGACATGGGAGGAGCTCTCCCAAATATCACCTTTTGGGAATTGCTCCTGTAAGCCATGTGGTCAGCCCCAGTGAGGGAGGCCAATCAAGCTCCTTCCACCCTGGTCAGAGGGGCGAGCCTAAGAGTCACGCTGGGCTAATTATTCCGTCCCATCTACCTGCCCGTTGCGATTGGTCTAGGAGAGGCAGGTCACATGACCCATGCTCTTGTTTTGTTGAATTCATTGACAGTTGGGTCTCCATCAATGAAACCAAGAATCCTGACTCATAGAAGAACAGGAGGAGCAAGGCACAATGAAGACTGGGAAGAGAGAGGATGTGATGAAGGATCACATACTACATACACATATAAGACGTCCATTTCAGAACTTGTCACATAAACCAGAATTGTACAATATATTCAGAAGCATACAGGGTTATACAGGTGACATACACAGACCAGGTTCAGGTGATGGGACCAAGAATCTTTTCACTCTCCCTCTTAACACATTAGAAAATTCATCCTAAGACAACAGGGACTGCGGGGGACTGTGCTTCAAGGGCCCAGCTGCAGTGGCAGTCCTAACTCAGGCTCAGCAACGATGCCTATGCAAATGAGGGCCAGGTGTCATTAAATCTTCCAGTTTCTCAAAAGCAGTCAGAAATCAGCACTGCATATAAAAATGATATCAACCAATCTAGAAAACTGTAAAACACAGTGTGTGAGTTATAACGGTGTATGCACAAAGAAGCCAAAACCCCAAACTCAAGGACCTTTATTTGTCATCTTTGGAGGTTGCCAGGGTAACAGTTCATTATTCTGAAAATGGATAGAGACCGAATCAAGCATTTATCTTGCCTTTCCTATATGAGCTGCACTTGGAAGTAACTAAATCATTAACGAGCGCGGAAAATTCTCTTTCTAAGACAGCCATGGTTAGTAAATTCATGTGAAATGAAAGAAATAGAAAAATCGCCATTTTGTAATCCCCAGCAATGGTGAAGACCAGCAGCTGCTAAAACCACTCTCTGAAAGGGTAATGGGGGAATCTTATTACGTGTGGATCTGGCTGACGTCACACACTGATCAAGCTCTGCATGGCTGAAAAGGAAACAGTCAGACATCATGCACCCCGATGGCGTACTACAGAAATATGTCCACAGTATCCTTCTGCTGGAGTCTGGCAGGGGGGAAAACACACACACAAATATGGAAAGAAATAAAGGAACCTGGATTTGATCACAGCTCTGGATCCAACTAGCCATTTACAGGAAATACAAAAAAAAATAAGAGGAACATGTTAAAATGAGGGTCAGACAGCTAAATGCAAAATGGGGGCGATTTGACAGGGCAGTTCTCCCACAAATAAATGGCATGAAACAAATGAAAATACTTAGCAACCATATCTTGGCTGTTAATACCATCCTATATGATAAAAGCCTAATATGCAAATTGTCCCCTCAACAGGGAGTTCGACCTGGAGTTGGACCAGGGGGCGGGGCTGAACAGCCAACCACCCTTGGCCTTCCACCCCTCCTCCCCCCACGGCCCTGCCCCAGCAGCAGGCAGCCAGGGGTAGGGAAGCCCTGGCTAGCAACCTCTAGGGACCCTATCCGTGCACAAATTTTGATATTAATAAATGACGGAATAAAAAATTATGTGGCGGGAAAGACAAACTCCCTTCCATAAGAATTCTAAATGTAAATACTCCCCGGAAGAGGAGCTTAATGCCCACCCTTTTGCGTGTGGGCTAAAAATGACTGGCTTCTAAGGAAACGAGGGGAAATGCACACTTTACCAGGGAGCTGGCAGAACCTCCTCACCAAGTGACCAAGGCTACCGGCACCAGTGAGAAATCACGTTACTATCACATCATCCCTAATGTGATGCAACGAAAAGGACACTTCCTCTCGGTGCTGTTCTTCCCCTGAGCCCCAGTCCAACCGTGAGAAAAATGTCAAGACATACCCAAACTGGAGGATTCTCAAAAAAAACCCTGACCAATTCTTTTCAAAAATGTCAAGGTCATGAAATAAAGACTGAGAAACCGTCACAGATGGAGGGAGACTAAGAAAACATATGACTCAATGCAAAGCTGGATCCTGGAACAGTAAAAAGGACATTAGTGAAAACACTAATTAAATTCGAGTAGTCTATGGTTTAGTCATGCATCAGTGTTAATTTCGAGCAGTCTGCAGTTTAGTCATGCATCAATGGTTATGTAAGATGTTATCAAGGGAACCTGAGTGATGGTTATAGGGAAATGCTCAGCACTGTCTTTATAACTGCTATAATTTCTCCCAAATAGTTATTTTTTTTAATGCAGAGGAAACTGCTAAAGATTTTTAAAATACTGAAGGAAATATAACCAAATGCAATGTGTGGGCCTGATTAAGATCCAGACTGGAGTACATTAACTATAAAAAAAGACCAGTTTGAGACAATCAGGCTGAGTACTAGATAATAATAAAGAATTGTTAGTTTTGTAAGGTGTAATAATGGTATTGTGTCATGTTTTAAAATCCTCATCTTTTAGAGATAAAAAACTGATGATGTGATACCATGTTTAGATTTTGCTTTAAAATACTCCCAAAAAACAAGGGAGGGGGAGAGGTAGATAAGATTAGCATAAAGTAGATGATTTAAAAAAAAATTTTATTGAATTTATTGGGGTGACATTGGTTGATAAAATTATATACGTGTCAGGTGTATTATATTGTGTGTTCACCACCCAAAGTCAAGCCTCCTTCCATCACCATCTATTTCCCCCTTTACTTTATTGTACCACCCTCCAACCCCTTTTCCCTTTGGTAATCACCAAATAAAGTTAACTGATCCTTGAGGCTGGGTGAAAGGTACATAAAATTCATGGCAATGTCCTCTCTACCTTTGTTCCTACCTGAAAATTCCTGTAAGAAGCTAAAAGAACAAAACAAAAACACTGGGCAGACAAGAAATTTACTGAGACCTCGTATAATGAACAAAATATCTGGGAATAATTGGCAACTGTCAGGTTCCTTCCTTTTCTCCTTACTAATAAATATTTATTGGTGGTAGATTAGAAGCCAATGATTAAGTAAAAGTCAAAAGCAAAATAGAAATCCATCTACCACATACCATTTATACAGGGCGGGAAAGATGGAAAGATGGCAAGGAAGGAATCCTCTGACCCCATGAAGCAGGCCTGTAATATTAGGGGGAGAGGACTACCTCAGGGCTCTCCCATATACGTTTTCCTCAAAAGTCGTAAAGGTTCAAGACAAATCTGTGAAGATACAGCATAGAAGGTACCTCGACTCCAGCGGCAGCCAAAACCCATCGAATGGTTTCCATCCGGCCTCTGCCGTTGGGATAGTGGAGCTTGGGCTTCTTATCTTCCATGGCGGTCTCTCAGGCTTTCTGAAAAACACACGCAGCATCTCCTCTCTCATGTCCTCCACCCAGTGCTTGGGGGGGGGGGGGGGGGGGGGGGGCCATGAATGTTCACAACAGGGGACACAGGAAGCTGGCTCATTTATTTATTTATTTATTTACTTATTTTTACTGCGTTTTCCTCTTCCCTCACTCATTAAAAACCCTCCACCATTTTAACACGCTAAAACAAAACCAAACCAATCTCGGCTCTCCTACCGTTTCTATGATTTCTTGTTTGGATCTTGGGAAGCTGGGGCCCATTTGGTGGCAAAGACATTTGCGCGAACACCGTTATTTCACAGATTCAAAGCATCTTATCACTTTGAGCTCGGGAACCTTAAGAACCCCGATTCAGCCCGCAGAAGGCCAGACGCGGGGGGCCGCAGAGAATTCTACACCCACTGGCACGTCTGCAGAGAAGTCACACTTTTCACACGCATCCTCGTATTTGATTATCACAGAAACTGGAAGGTGGACAGGCCGAGGGTTGCAACATAGGCATCCACCGTCACGCCTGCGGGAGCTGCCCGGGGTCCAGCGCCTCCCCCGCCCCCGCGGGGAGGTGAGCCCCGGCCACCCCTCGGGTGCGCCCAGGCCGGACTCGGGTACCCCAGGCTGGGCCACAGGGGCCACCCCGCCCCGCCCTGCGGAGGACCCAAGCCTACTCTCCTTTGTCAATGCATTCAGTCTCCCCAGAGCTAGTAATAATAATAAAATAAAATAAAAAATACGCACACTGAGCCAAAGACGACCCCCAACTGCAGTCCAGGGGCCCACAGATACCCAGGCGAAGGCGGGGCGGGAGAGACAAGGAGGGGGAGGGAGACAAAAGGAGGCTTGGGGGTTGAGGGTTGGGGGTTGAGGGAGGGATGGAGGTGGAATCAGAAGGGGGAAAGGAGCCGAGAGAACAGAGAGGAGGATAAAAAAACAAAGAGAAGGGGAAAGAAGACGGGGTGGGGGCGGCAGGAAGGACACAGACCTGGAACCCGCTGCCAGCGCCCGGAGCAGCACAAAGCGCCCTGCGAGCAGCCTGCAGCGGGGCGGGGCCGGCGGGCTGGGAGGAGGTGCTAGCCGGTGGGCGAGGCTCCGGGAGGATTTCACCAATCGAAAAGGCGACGTTTAGCATGCTCACACCCATCTGCAAAGCATTCTGGACAATACAAAACTGCCCAAATTCAAGCCAGTTTTAACATGGATTTTAGCATTCTGAGAGATTAAATATGCTTGAAAGTGTTATTTAGATTTGAACTTTAATGAAGAATTTTTATTAGAGAACTTCTGGGTTAATAAAATCTCGTCCTAAGTGTAAAGTGAAAATTCTGGTCAGGTTTATATAGCCCGTGCTCCGCTTACTGTCTTGGATGTGAGGGCGATCTGGCTGCGACATCTGTCACCCCATTGATCGCCAGGGTTGATTCGGCTGATCTGGCTGGCTAGGCGGGTGTCCCCCTCCTCCCTCACCGATCCATGTGCGTCCCTCCCGAAGCTGCGCGCTCGGTCGAAGAGGACGACTTTCCCCCAAGAGGAGAGGACCGGTCTTCGGTCAAGGGTATACGAGTAGCTGCGCTCCCCTGCTAGAACCTCCAAACAAGCTCTCAAGGTCCATTTGTAGGAGAACGTAGGGTAGTCAAGCTTCCAAGACTCCAGACACATCCAAATGAGGCGCTGCACGTGGCAGTCTGCCTTTCTTTTCTAATTGCAATCAAAAATTATTTTTTTTTAAACAACCTTTTTGGTCTTATAGTACCAACTACAGTTAAAGATACATTACTACTGCTGTTTCACAAACTAATTTTTGTCGTTTGTAGATGTTTTTTATTATTGCCTTGAGAACCTATGGTAGGTTTACCTGAGAGAAGTGTGAAGAATAAATTGGGACAGTGCGAGTGTAAGGTGAAGGATGAGATGGGGAAGGGAGAAAGAGGGGAAAAAAAAATCTACAATGACCGCGACCCTCCCCACCACACACATTTCCTTTTCCACTTTCCTTGCCTATTTTTCATCACATTTATTATCATCATACATTTTATTTTGTTGCCTGTAGATTTAATAGGATGTAAATTCCACGAGGTTAGGAATTTCTAACATACTTTTGTATATCTTGCTCCTAGAATAATGCTGAACAGAGTGGAGATATTTACTGAAAGAATGAATGATGCCTTGGTTCCTAGCTCCATAAAGCCTGTTGAGGGAAACAATGAGCAGATTTGTCTTTCAATCCTTTGAGCCATCCCATTGGTAATGTCCACTAGACAGTTATACATATAAGCCAGTGATGACTCAGGGGGGAGGACTGGCATGGATCAAACTGGCAGCAAAAGGCTGAGCTTATCTAGAGGAAGCATGTAAAACAAGAAATAAAGCAAAGTGAGAATAGTCAGAAAAGTCACTTTCAAATATAAGTATGTTCAATTTCATCTTTCTAATTCTGACCTAACACAGATGACTCGCTCAAACATAGGTACGAAGCCCCATTTTCCAGCCCCACTGAAAGTGGTCATTCATTAAAAATATATATATATATATATATATATATATATATATATATATATATATATATACATATGTGTGTGTTTATATATGTTAGTGTTAGATATTACAAATATCTTCCTTTACCCTCTCCAAGTGATCATTTTTTTTTTAATTTCTTTATTGATTATGGTGTCACATAATTCTCCTCAGCAAGTGATCATTCTTGACCCATCTTTTCTAACCTACCTTTCTACACAGATTCACTTTAATTGAACTAGATAGCACAAGCATTATTTTAACTTTTTAAAATCTCATGTATCTTCATTCCCTTATATCTAATTGGTTGAACCGTATGACATTGTTGATACTTTACTATTTTTTTTCTAACCTACAAAAATGACAAGTTCCTATTCCAACCTAATAAAATAGGGGTCACATCATCCTAGCAATCTTGTTTACGTGAAGCAGTATCATTGGACTCTATTAATTGCACAGTCTTGTGGAGAAATAAAAAGTCCTGTTAAAATGATTCTGCCATTCTACAATATGTACCCTTAGGCCATTTTCTTCTTTGGAAGCTCTTGAAATCTTTTCTTCTTGGTGTCCACCTACCAACCAGATATATTTTCAGAGGTTCTGGGAAATCTTGTCTTTAAACCTTCACCCACCTACTCAGTGGTATGTAAAATTGCCTTAATAATTTTAAATTAAATTAGCTTTAAATCATAGTTTAAGAGAAGCTTGATATGTAAACACTCCAGGAAGAGGGAAACAAATTATTTAGCTACAAATGGCTAGAGTCAGACTAAATCCTACAGGAGGTTTTTGCCAAGGAAGAATGGCTGAAAGCTTGAATCTGCATGGCTCCTCAAGAGTCACTCTTGCCTAGAGGTTACACAAGTGCTGACGATTATACAGTCGGTCGGCGGTGTTCTGATCATGAGGAGCACGTTTAGGGATTCACCAACTCAAGTCTGATCGGTAAATCACATTCCTATAAAACTCCGTGGCAGATTCTAAGAAGGTTTGGGAAATGAATTTCCTGTGGAATGTTGTATACCACATGTGTCAAACACAAGGCCCGCGGGCCAAATCCAGCCCGCCAGGCCTTGCAATGTGGCCCGCACCGCGCTGTCATCACTGCACTCCGCTGTCAGTTTATGACATTGTCAGTTTATGACTGTTCAGTAAACCATTCGGCCCGCGATTTAGGCTGGATTTTAGATTTTGGCCCCTTCTCTGATTGAGTTCGACACCCCTATTGTATACAATTCATAAAGTTAGGATTTTCTTTTGGAGGTTTGTATTGTACACATGAGTGCACTGTGAAAGCTAAAAACATACAAGTCAGGTATTAACCATGATCGAATCAAAAGTTTTAGCCTATGCTTGTGGTTTTATTGTTGTTGTTGTTTTTTAATATCTTTAGTCACCAAACTTACTAAAAGCTAAAGCAAAAACAAACAAAAGCCCTCCACAATGCAGGATAACTTCACACTGCTGCTCTAAGTATATACTTCTAATGTACAAGTATTAAGAAAAGGTTTTAAAATATCAAGATGCCAGTTAGGAAAGATTAATATTATCTTTTGATGAAAGAAAGAACATGAAAAACAAAAATAGAACACTCAAATCAATTTTTCTTAAACCATAACTTTATTTGGAGCAGAATTTTATAAATGTAAAATTAACATTTTTAAAACACCTTAGGATGAACTATTCAAAAAGCAACATTTTTATTTCAGAGGGGCTTACATAAGTGGTTTTCTGTCCTCTTATCTTCTCATCATTATGAATATTTGCTTTATAAATAAATATATTTTTAATTACTCCCTTGTAATCAAATCAGATGATTAAAATTTCTGCCAGTGCCCATATCTGAGATCAGAAGACTATTTACTTATTCAGGTCATTTTAAATTCACTTTAGCACAGTGTCTATAAGAAACCAATAATACAGATGAATGTGATATCTGCCCCCAGTCTGTCTCCTTAAGGGTTTCTGTGAGAAGGTCCTCACAATAAATTATACAAAATACAGTACTTTGGTTGAAAATGTAAAAATAATTCTAGAAATTAACCACATATATTAAACAAACAAGTTGCTACAGTATGCTTTAAATGATATATAATTAGTAAGTCACATATATTGCTTTTGGTCATATACTGAGCTGAAACATACAGCCTACTTCCTTTTTCTCTCCTAAATGGCACAAACAATGGCTTGACGGAAGGGAAATGCTACTTCATGAGGAAATGCGGTGCCCATGAACTCCAGCAGTACTGTGATTTGTACTGGAAAACAGAAGTTCTTGACAAAATCTTGACCATTCTTGACAAGAATTGGCTTTTACATGTGTTGCCTTGATTGTACTCAGTCTTTGAGAACCCCAGAAGATGACATAGATATTATCTACATTAGTTAGTCCTTTCGGTGAAATGTGCCTTAAAACTTGTTTGAAAATCTATATTCTTCCTATTTAAACCATATCATACATGAGCTGGGGGAGGGCTTAGCAATGAATGAGATTTTTCTATGAAATGAACAATCACACCAGGTAACGTCTGTGCCCGGGCAGTTCACATGTGGACCCCTTGGCACACCTGTCACTGAACCTCTGGGCCCCAAATGAGAGCCATCCTGGAAAGCATTCTCACTGGAAACGAGGTATAGTCATGGAAGGTACAGTTAAACTCGGCGTGCCTCTTGGTGTCTTGCAGTACACTTTACAATTCAATTTTAAGTGAAAAATACATGCATGGGTAGCATTTATTTTCACTAAAAAAAAGTCACTATTTCCTTCTATCGTAAACAGCTTGCATAAACAATTTGTCCTTTACCCGCATTAGGGCAAGGGGGAGTATTTTATAGAAATTTGCTAGTTCTTTAGAGTTTACAGTTTTTTAAGTTTTCTCAACTGAACATAGTTTCTTGACTTTCATATGGATAAATATGTTTAGCTTCCCAAAGGAAGTTGTTTTCAGATAAATGAAAAGGAAGAAAAGGGAAATATTTCCTGAATGTGGACCCTACAAAAATATTATTTTTAAAATTTTTAATAATCCTCACCTGAGGATATTTTTCTATTGATTTTTAGAGAGAGTGGAAGGGGAGAGACAGAGAGAGACACACATCGATTGGTTGTCTCTCACACAGGGGATTGAGCCTGTAACCGAGGCACATGCCCTTGATAGAAATGGAACTCAGGACCCTTCACTCCAAGGCTCTATCCACTGAGCCAAACCAGCTAGGGCCCTACAGAAATGTTAGAAAAACCACTTTATAATGTGTATTAACCAAGTAAGTAGTTTTTCAATTAAAAAAAAATGTAATGACCTTAGCATAAGCTAGAGTTTCAAGAATATGGTATTCACAATCCATTTGCTCCTCTACAGGGTATTTACAATTTAAACCCAGCTTTCCAGCAAGCTGAGGGAGGTTACAGATTAACTTACTCTGTATACATAATACAGAAAGGGAAATAAATATTAACCTCAGCAAAGGACTCGTCTCTGAAAACACATTTTCTGTTGCTTTCAATCATGAGTTGAGGATATAATACAGAAATGAATTCAGGTTCAAGTTGTGCTTACACATACACATTTATTTTCTGAAGCTCTGCCGCCAGTTTGTTAACAGGAAAATATTACCTAGTAAGTCCACGTCCATTATGTGCTTTTCTCCCGGCCCTAGGATCATAGCGCTTGGTCAAGTATGTTTTTGAGCCAGATTCTCCAAAGCAGAAATTACTCCCGACTTCAGGTGAGCGCTCTTTGGGAGCCACGGAATAATTGGTTCAGGTCAGGCTACAACACAGTATTAACACACTGAAGTGGCAATTTCCCGCCTTATTAGGCCGAGCCATATCAAAGGGCCAATATTCATTTCAAAATGACTACAAAAATGACAATTTCATATGGTTCAGCTTGCTATCTCCTGGAACCTGGAACCACACGAGAGTACTTGAGCCCTGGGAGAATGAGTCCGTACACTATTGAGATTATACTGCATTCTCTGGAGGTGACCTTCCCTCTTGCCTGCCAGGCAACCACGAGTGGAGGCAAATGCGTCCTACAGAGATGGAGGAGAGTGGACCTCTTGTCTTTTTCTGTCTCCAAACTAGCTTTGTCATTTTCAAAATTGCTGTAAACATTCCTCTCAGTGGAACAGCCACTGCCAACCAATAGAGTTCTCACTGTTGGAAGAAACTACACAAGGGTTAAGAGTTCAAAGTTCAAATGTGGCACACTATGACACTAGCGTCACGGTAACTGTGGCTTCCTCTGCCGTCAATCTTTTCTGGTCCCCAAGGTGCCCTGAGAGTTTGTTTGTTGTGTGTTCCCAGCCAGGCCTGGGGAACTGAGCTGAATGCAGCATCCTCTCAATTATTATCATAAAAAAAATCTGCTGTGTCAAAACTTAGCTTCTTGGTCATGCATCTTGGCAGGGATCTCAGTTTAATTGACTGTATTCACCTGTATGTTGAGAATCTTGTGGTTACAAAAGCTTCCCTTTTGTGGTACTGATAGAATTTGATTTTTAAAATGGAAGAAATAGAAGGGAATGGCATAGCACAATAGAGCCTGGGTTCAAATTGTGGCTATCTCCAACCACAATAAAGGGTGTTGTAAAAATTTCAAGAAATATTTACTTAAGAGTTCTTTCAGGTGGGGAACAAACACCAAACCAAATGAATTAATTACATAACAGTACTTTCAGAAGGGCACAGCGGTCTCAAAAAATCAAACCAGTGACATTGAAAAGCAGAAGACCATTTTTCTAGTGCTGAAGTCAGTCCAAGGAAGCCTGAGGTACCCCGTGTACCACATTTAAAATGTAACCACTCCACAAATAATCCGCACGCGCTGAGTAAATAACCCTCTGTCATGTAGCTCGACATTGCACCCCTGTTGCAATACTGCATCAATATTATTACGTTTTTTTAAAAAATCTGTATAAAATATTATCTGGAACCCCAAAAGAAAATCAATTAATCTTTAAAAAGTTTGTTACAAAGTTGACTGTATAAAACACTAAAACATAATCCATATGTACAAAATGTTGCTGTTTAAGAAAATAATGGGACCCAGTATTAGAATAAAATAATTTTGTACAAATCAATATTTAAGAAAAAAAACTTTAAAAAAGAATATTGAAATGTCTCAGTTCAGAAGAACGACTACAAAGTGTGTGTTTGCTTTTACGCCATCCGAAAGTTTCCTGCAGGGAGAACACCAGTGGGCGGAGGGACAGGGTCCGGCTTTCCCCTACGGAAGGGATCCCGACTGTCATCGCCGAGAGGCGTACTTGGAAGCCCAGTCGGTCCGGCCGTGCACGGGCTGGGCAGCCGGAGGCCGTGGGATCAGCCCAGGAGTGCTCCTCGGCTGGGTGTGGAAGAAAGGCCGTCCAGGGTGAGGTCTCACAGCCTTCAAGGAAGAATAACCTGCAGTGAAAGAGGACAGTGAGCCTGGTAGGTAGAGCACCCATGCAAACAGGTGTAGATAAACGCATCTCAGTAACAAAAATTATGAGAAAAGGAGAATTCAAGAGGAGAACTTTGCCTCCTACTCATAGTCTTCCCTCCCTCCATTTAAGACAACCTAATTCTATAGCGTCAGGCCAAAAATACATATGTCAATCCGGACTCCTCTCTTCCTCTCAAATTCCACTTGTAATTTGTCAGCAAATCCTACTGGCTCTACCTTCCAAATATACCCAGAATCTGGCCCAACTCAAACACTAGCACCCCAGCTCGGGCCAGCACCATCCCTTGCCTGCCAATCAGTGTTGCTGCCTCCAATCGTGCTCTTCCCGTTCAGTCTAGTGACAGCTAGCTTTTAAGTGAGCGTGAAAGATGCATGTCAAATCACCTCACTCCTCTGCTCAGAACCTTTCAGTGGCTCCCATGACAAAATGCACATGGTAGCTGCAGGGCCTCATAGCATGGGGTGTCTTCTCACCTCTCTGACCCCCTCTCTTCTTCCTACCCCCCTCCTCTCACTCATGCCATCCTGTACTCTGTCTCCTTGGTATTCACTGAATATGCCAAGGCCTGTCCTGTCTCAAAGCCCACACACCTGTGCCAAACCAGTGTGGCTCAGTGGTTGAGCGTCAACCTATGAACAAGAAGGTCACAGTTTGATTCCTGGTCAGGGCACATGCCCAGGTTGCAGGCTAGATCCTCAGTGTAGGACTTGTAGGAGGCAGCCAATCAGTGAGTCTCATCATTGATGTTTCTCTCTCCCTCTCCCTTCCTCTCTGAAATCAATTTAAAAAATATGTATTTTTTAAAAAGCCCACACACCTCAGAATCCCATATGTGAAACAGTCTCAGCTATTTTGTCCGCTTGCTCACTCACCTCCTTCATACCTCCTTTGCAATGAGGTCTTATTTGATTACCCTATCTAAAATTGCAATCTGCACCCCACCCTCCAACTCCCACATTCTCTACTTCCTGCCTGCTCTATTTTCTCCTCAAAAGTTACAAGCATCTTATCTGGTCCTCTTATTGTCTATAGAGTATAAGTCCACGAGGACAGGGAGTTCTGTCTGTCTCCTTCACTTGGGATCTTAGACCTACAACATGCCTGTCCATGTCTGCAGTGACAAAGCCATTGTTCAATAACTATTTGTTGAATCAATTCATGAATAATCCACAATGGAACTTACCAGGGGAAGGGTCTGGAATAGGTGCCAAGTGTACCCTCTGCACAGCAGAACCAACTTCTTTTTTCAGAAAGGAAGGGATATAGTTTCCAGTCAGTCCACTAGAACTTGTAGAGCCGGAACCAACTGATTTGCAAAACAAAAGTTCATTAATACAAAGTCATGTGTACATGACAGGGTTAAAGGGAAGTAGTACAGAACAATAAGGAATTAGGTTTTTATTTTTGGAGGGGGAAGAATTATGATAAAAACATATTCTGATCAGAGCATTCCAGCACACCACACTGTCAGAAAGGTGGGGTTAAGGGGAGGTTATGCTCCTGTAGCCCACCCCCAAATGGAGGATAGTTGGTTTGTACGAGAAAAGGGAAATTTGGAATTTTCTTTCTCTTAGTATAATCAGTTTGGCCTGTTCTGAAACAGCTTTTTCCACTGCATAATAATATAAAACAGTTATCATTGCATGTCAGTATATGCAAATTCTACAATTCGGCTACACCATAATACATTTGACTACTCTTTTATTCATCAATACATGGGTTATGTTAATTATTTAGCTATTATAAGTAGTTATATATTAAGTATTCTTGTCTGTAATCAGAACAATTAACCATTATTAAAATATATTAAATACATTCACATATGATGCCATTTCCATCTTTAGAATGCTTTAAGGGCCAGAACTATAGCTACTCATCTTAGTATTCTAGGATGTTAGTGGAATGCCTGACATAGCAAGTAATCAATATATATTGGATGGGGGAATGAATATCTATAAGTCTTACTATGAAGGCATAAACCTATATATGGAACGATGAAGAATGTTATTATGGCCGTTGTACAATGGAAGTCCTAGCCATTAAGGAAAGAGTTACTGGGTAGTAGAACTGCTCTATGTCTTCCCAACACACAGAGCATCCTTGCTCGGAGAAGGGCAGGAACCATGGTCGGAATGCCTGTCTGGGGAGCTGTGTTGGTCAGCTGGAGCAGATTTTGCATTTTTGGTGAATAGACAGATATGAAGAAAAAGGAGAAGAAAACTTGGATAGATAGTCACAAAAGGGAAAAAATGTAGTCAATAAACGCAAGATGCTCAACCTCATTATTGAACAGGACATGCAAATGTAAGCCACAATAAATGCTATTTCACACCCATCACATTAGCACAAATTTTAGTCCAGACAGTACCAAGTGGCATCAAGGATGCAGCACAACTCCCACACCCTGCTGGAGAGCAATCTGGAAATATCTGCAGAGTCGAAGATGAGCACACTCTTTAACCTCGCATGTTCACGGCACACCCAGGGAAACCCCACACAGGTGCACAGCAAGACCCAATTCAGCACACTTTCTAACAGCAAAAACCATACACAACTCACATGTTCATCAAGAAGAGAAGGGATAAGTAAATATGGTCTAGTAGAAGTAATAAATGATGGTATTGTATGGTTATATATATTATATATATAATATGACATATAACATACATTCATTCTATATATGTGTAATTGCCACATACATAATATAATTATTAAAATGAGTGAATTGGAGATCCAGGATGATGGGCATATGAATTTTAAAACACACAAAACCATACTATGTGTTCCATGTATAGATATGTTTAAAAGCATAGAAATAGTAAATACCCAAATCAGGCAGGTGTAGGGTAAGAGAAAGACAGAGGGAGAGGGAGGAAAGGCCTAGACATGGGCTTATCATCTATTAGCCAAGTTTGACTTTGTAAGCCCGCAGCGGGTATGTGGGTGTTGATATATTATTTGTATTCCTTGAAATAAATGCCCATGTAATGGATAAAGGCAGGAGAAGTGAAGCCCAGATGTGTCCTTGGAATGAGGAGGGGGAGCAGCACAGAGCAGGGCTGCCGTGTGAGGGACCGCCATGTGGGAAACTGGCCGGCTGGGAACAGGGTTAGTCAGCCTGCACAGCTTAGAAAAAGTCATTTTCTTATTTACGAAGAGTGGATGGGCCTCCCAAACTGTCCTTCAACAGGAAGTCTCGATGGCCTGGCAGGGGCTGGGTAATCAAGCAGAGGGGACAAGCTGGAGCTGACTTCTGAGGTCATGCACCTTAGAGGGTCAGACTCTGTCAAGTTTTTTACTGTTTTTCCCAGGAGCCAAGAACAACTATGCTTTTCTCACCAGATACTCCTGGAGGTAGAGCCGTGGAGCAGGCTGAGTCCCCAGGGCATGCTGCTGAGAGAGAGGAGCACAGGCCAGAAAAGAGGCCAGGGGTTGGTGTAGCAGAAAGGCCCCGTGGTCCCACAATGGGTACCCTCGTCTCCGTTCCCACTCTGCCACACCCAGAGAATTTGCTTCTCGCCATTTAGGAGTCAATAACTATTACTCACCCGAATTTATCTTGCTGATTACTGACACTGTCCCTGAAGACTTCCCTGACAAACCGGAACTAGACCACGGGTTCGATGGAATGTAGTCCTTGCCTGGAGTCGGGAGGATGCCATTCCTTATATTTATGCCTAACAGGGGAGAAATGTGTTTTAAAGGCAAAATATGCACCAGACTTCAGAGATAAAACTAATGCAGAACTCAGTTTGTCTGAAAGTTTCTATGGCTCAAAAATCTAAGCAAAAATTGACTGTGAAAACGAAAGACGCTGTCTTTGGGTTGAGTATGTTGCCTCCCTGGCACATGGCCTGAGAGAAGTGTCTGAAACTTCTACTACCAACCGCTCTGTCCCATGGCCTATGTTTTGATGCCCTCTGGTGCTGTCCTGGGCTTTAGTGCTCCTGGACATTCCTACTTGTCCCCTTCACAGACCACGCCTTTCTGTCATCTAAGTTCCTCTCCACCCCCCTCCAAAGTCCCAACCTCTGTAGCTCTTCCTCCTCTTTCTGCCTCTGTCTCCCAAGTTCCATCTTCTTACCTGACCTAGACCACTTCACCATCCCATGCTGATGGCTCCAGTCTGTATCAACAGCCCTCACCGACTCCCTAATGTCCAAGGTTGCCTTGACCTTAACCTCAAGCCAAACCACTTTCCCTCTAGATGCCTTCAACCCCACTTGAGTCAGGCACCGCAGGTTTCGGGGAGGTGGGATGTTGGGGGGAAGAGAGATCTCAGGCATGCTGCCTGGCTCTTATCAGTTCCTCCCTCCCTGGGGGCTGGGCCCAGTATCCGCTACCAAATTTCTTATCTTAGGCAACTATAAAAACTAAAAATATGAGGCCTGAGCTCCAGCAAATATTTTTACGATGTTCCCAACAGTTGTGAAGAGAAGCCCCAAGTGCCCTCCAAAACAGAATCTCTGTGAACATGGGATTCCAGGGAAATGGTTTCTTTATTGATGGTCAGAGAAAAGGGAATTGCTTCTATTACCCGGCAGGTATCGGGAGTGCTTCAAGTAGTGCTGCTTGGCCGAGGATCTCAGGGTCGGCGTGTCTCGCCTCTGATACGAAGTCTGGGTGGGGGCGCTGTTTCCCGTCCCCATGGGCTCAGAGGGCTTCAGGTCCAAAACACTCTCAAATCTGAATCGAGAGAACATGGCTCAGGTCATGCTCGAGAGGAAGCATCGTCAGGTGGGTAAAGGGCCCTCCCAAGTCCCAGATCCAGTCCGTCCACAGACAGAAGCGCACACTTGCCTGCAGAGAGTCTCGTCGCTCTGTCTCTTCTTGTTTTTCAGGTCTATCCTGGTGAGGGATGGACTGAACTCCAAGTCATCCAAGTCAGCCCAGTCATCGGAATCCTTTGTTGACCAGGAAACAAGACCCCACCTTCTCCTACTCTTTGGCTTGATCTCACCGTTCTTGTGCTCCAGCCCAGCGAGGATTTTCTGTGTTCACAAGGAGAGGGGTGGGGAAGCGATACTTGGCATTAATAGAGCTCACCCAGGGATATTCCCCATCCCAAACTTTCTTGGTCATTAAAAGGAGGATCCTGGGGCATAGCATTCCCTAATATGCACTGCTCATCGGAAAGGGCAACCGAGGCGGCGCATACCCAGACTCTTGTCTCTCGTCTACCCTTCACAGATGACATCGGTGTTCATCCTATGGAGACACGAGTCGTATGGGAAAAGGACTTTAAAAAAGAAATTTAAGGAACTTCTCCCATAGTAGGAAGATGGCTGGATTCTCATTCAGGCCTCGTCTCGAACAGTTAACGTGATTTATAGTGTTATAAATAAAGATGTAAGAATATAGTGTTATCATTTGATTAAATCTAACACCTGTTGATTCCTTTTGACCCCCAGCCCAAGAGAAGAAGAAAGATCTGGGCTCAGTTAACAGCCCAGAGCCATTGGTGGGATTCATGGGAATAACAACCTAAAAATATTCATATGGCACTTGGTGACTTTCAAAACACCTGCACAGTCCATCCAGCTTGGCTCAATGGTTTAGCATTGACCTATTAACCAGGAGGTCATGATTCGATTCCCGATCAGGGCACATGACCAGGTTTTGGGCACAATCCCCAGTGTGGGGTATGCAGGAGGCAGCTGATCAATGATTCCCTCTCATCACTGATGTTTTCATCTCTCTCTCCTTCTCCCTTCCTCTCTGAAATCAATAAAAATATATTTTTTAAAAACCCAAAACAAAACAAAAAACAGGTGTACAAGCATCAGGAACTTTGATCCTCATGAACAGCCTTGTCAGATGGGCAAGACAGATGTAATGATTTTCTGTTACAGATGAGGAAACTGAGTCCACAGGGATCAGCATCAATAACTAATACTTATTAAGTTCTTCCTAGGTGCCAGGTATTAGTTTAAATTCTTTCAAGCATCAACTCATTTAGTGCTCAAAAGAATTCTGTCAGGCAGGTGTTATTATTTCTATTTACAGAGAGGAAACGAGGAGCAGAGAGCCTGAGTCATGTGCACAGGGCCATCGAGCTGTGAAATAGGAGAGACGGGACTTGAGACCTTGGCAATCTGGTGGCAGCATCCAGCACTCACCCACCACAGTGCCATGATTATCAGGCAGAGCCAGAATTTGAACTTGGCCCTTTAACACTACGGCCAAAGCTCTTTTCACATGTCCATGATATTACAAAGATAAATTCATTACAGTTAGACTCTAATCTAATCTATATGCTGAAAAGGAAAACAGGCCACACAGTAAGTGAGGTACTAGTAGAAGAAGAACAGACCAGACAGGGGGCTCACTAGCGAATTTTGCTGCTTACCGCTGGAGGATTCTTGACGTGGAGGGATGGGAAGAGTAAGGGGTTTGACTTGTCCTCCGGCAAGTGGCTCGGGTGATCTGTCCTGGGCGCCTCTGCTTTGTAGGGGTACATGAGATGCTGAGGGGGCTGGCTGGCTTGATGCTGTCTCGAAGAAATCCTCGTGTGTGGCTTGGTCGGGGGCTGGGCAGGAGGGACTGGCTTCATGTGAGGCGGTAGGCCTGCCTTTTCCAGGATGTCCTTCTGTGGTTTTCCGGAATCCTGAAGGCTCTGTATGGTGCTGCCCAGGGGATGCCTAATGTGGAAGTAAGGATATCGGAGCGCCTGGAATGACACATATGGCTGCTTCAGGAGAAAAGTCTAGTGGGCAGGTTAGCACCATCAACTCACAGGGCTACATTCCACTGACCAGTTTACTGCAGTTTCTTAGCCCAAACCAACTACAGGGTGGGGCAAAAGCAGGTGTATAGTTGTTTGCATGGAAAATAATATAATAATTAATAAATAAATACAAAAGAATAAATCTGTATTTTTTGTACTCACAAACCTGCTTGCCAGCACCTTGAATCTGTAACACCCCTTGTGATTTTTCTTATCTGAAGTATTATCGAATGTATGAACATAAAATTACCTCACTAAAGCAGCCAGTTACACTGCTATGACCTTTGCTACTTCTGAAAAGTATTCTGGCTCAACACAGCTCATAGCTTTGTAACTTATTATTTGCTATATGTCTTAAATATAATACTTCACTTTTCTAAGCCCATTTCCTCATTCCAAAGAAACTATGTTGTTTAAACCTTGACTATTTTAACTTTATAAGTTTCAAACTATTTTAAGTTCTTATATATAACTAGAGGCCCGGTACATGAAATTCATTTGGGGGAGAGGGTCCCTCAGCCTAGCCTGCACCCTCTCTAATCCGGGACCCCTTGAGTGATGTCCTGTGGGGTCAGCCCTAAACCAGCAGTCGGACATCCCTCTCGCAATCTGGGACCGCTGGCTCCTAACCGCTCCTGCCCTCCTGATTGCCCCTAACCTCCTCTGCCTGCCAGCCTGATTACCCTAACTGCTCCCCTGCTGGCCTGATCGCCCCTAACTGCTCCACTGCCAGTCTGATTGCCTCTAACCACCTCTGCCTCGGTCTCTGCCTCTGAGGCTTTGTCTGGAAGGACATTTGGAAGGTCATTTGGTCTGATTAGCATATTATGCTTTTATTAGTATAAATACACCAACAGTGGTATTCTATACTTTTTTTTTTTTTTTTTTTTACCATATTAAGTACTTCCTATGAGATTATAGGACTTATTCAGAGTTAGATATGAACTTCATAAGAAATGCATCACACAAAAGAAGATGGAAGAAAACCTGACTAGCTGTTGGCCGTTTCTTGGGATCCCACTGAAGCAGGTCTCTGAGGAGCTGAATTGCTTCGCTGCTAGCGTTGGGAATCAGGGTCTTCAAGTTATTGGGGACGCACTGGGGCCAGTGGAAGTTCATAGCACTTGAAAGTTGGTAGCCTTCCGGCCAGTCGGTCTGAAAAAAGGAAAGATAGAAAATCTTGTTCAGCCACTCTCTGTGACAGGAGTGCATATCCTGGCATGTGCTTACAACGGAAAGGCATTCATGTCATGACCACGTCCATATCCATTCTGGTGGCACCATGATGACTGACACACAGGAGGATTCTAACGGGGAGACCAGAAAGTACGTGAAGTCTGAGAAAGCGTAGAAAAAGACACTGGTTTTGCTACCAACCTGCTTTATAACCTTAACACAAGAGAGCACCTCTCTTAAGATTTGGAGGTTGAACCAAATTAGTATTTTCCCAATTGTGATCCACGAGACAGAGGATTTAGAAACTGCTACCGTAGTGAGATATTTTTTGGGGGTGGGGGAATAAAACAAAACACCTGTCCCCAGTTAAATAAATTTATCAAAACCTACATGTCCCCATCTTGATGAAGTCCAGCGGTAAAGAAAGCAATCCCACGCAATCTCAAGTTCCCCACTTTTTCACCCATGATACCCATGACTAAATGCTGAAGTGGCCGAAACCGGTTTGGCTCAGCCTAAACCGGTTTGGCTCAGTGGATAGAGCGTCGGCTTGGGGACTGAAGAGTCCTGGGTTCGATTCCGGTCAAGGGCATGTACCTTGGTTGCGGGCACATCCCCGGTGGGGGGTGTGCAGGAGGCAGCTGATCAATGATTCTGTCTCATCAATGTTTCTAGCTCTCTATCCCTCTCTCTTCCACTCTGTAAAAAATCAATAAAATATATTTTTTTTTAAAAAGAAAGAAACACAAATAAACACAAGATAAATCCTTGACCTGGATGAGTGTAACGCCCAGGAAACAGATATGGACACAGATGATTATAATAATAACACAGACCACAGTGGAAGGCGGAGAGGAGAAACAGTGAGGAGAAAGATTGCGGGGACTTAGAAAAACAGCGGATGGGGTCACGGGCGACACTTCAGTTGGGCAGAGTGTGCATATGCAGAGCACTATAGTGAGGAGATTCGGGGTGCATGGTGTGGGGGTACAGGTATGAGGTGGGGAAAGAGAATGACAGTTAAGGTGATAGGAGCCAGCAGCAAATATTTTTAGAAGCAGACGCCAGTACCAGAGCTGTTCTTCAAGAAGGTGAACTGGCTACAGACTGAAAGATTAGCTGGAAGGAAAAAGACCTGAAGGCAGAACGATTGATACCCTCATTCAGGGATGGCGAGCATGGCCCAGTCTGTAATGGGGCCAGTGGACTCCAAGGATGAGAGCTGCCTGAGACTGTGCAGCAACAGTCAACAGGATGTAAGAACCCACTACTTAGGTGAGGGGATGGGGTGTAAGGGAGAGAGAGAGAGTAAAATGGACATTCAGCCCCAAGGCTGGGGCTCTGGGACTATGATGGGACCACAGACAAAAATGGAGAATGAAAGCAAGAAGCCAGTGGGGGTAAATGAAAAACAATCTGGTGCACCTTAAATCTATACAGCACTGTGTCCATTGTATCTCAGTAAAATGGAAAGAAAAAATTGCAGTATGTTTGTGTTCTTTGGAAGAAGTTTAAAAAAGCAAACTGGCCAAAACCGGTTTGGCTCAGTGGATAGAGTGTCGGCCTGTGGACTCAAGGGTATCGGGTTTGATTCCGGTAAAGGGCATGTACCTTGGTTGCAGGACATCCCCAGTGGGGGTGTGTGCAGGAGGCAGCTGGTTGATGTTTCTCTCTCATCAATATTTCTAGCTCTCTATTCCTCTCTGTTAAAAAAATCAATAAAATATATTTTAAAAAATAAATAAATAAATAAAAATTAAAAAGCAAGCTGTCAGATGTGTTGAGTCCGAGGTGATGGGGAGGGTGTCAGGAGACCTCTCACAGAGAGATGTAACTATGTGAATGGAGTTACAAAGGGAGGTGAGGGCTACAGATTGCCTTTAGGAGACTTCTGAATAGCTCCTAAGTGCTTGGCCATGAGAACAGAGAAAGGCTACAAGGGAGGTGCGGTGCCCTGGAGAGGAGAGGAGAGGGAGACAGGACAAATGTCTTCTACTTAAGAGCAGAAGGTATGCACTAGCTGGTTTGGCTCAGTGTATTGAGCATTGGCCTGCGGACTGAGAGGTCTGATTCTGGTCAAGGGTATATGCTGGGGTTGTGGGCTCCAGCCCCAGTAGGGGGCATGCAGGAGGCAGCTGATCAATGATTCTCTTTCATCATGGATGTTTCTCTCTCTCTCTCCCTCCCTTCCTCTCTGAAATCAATAAAAATGGAATCTCAGAGGGAAGGCAGGGGCGGGTGTGTGGGTAGAAAGTTATCAACCAAGGACCTTATACTAGTATGCATTTATGCATGGCCCATGGATACAGACAATGGGGCGGTGAGGTCCTGGGGCGGGGGTGAGGTGGGGGGCAAGGGAGAGCGGGGGGAGCCTGGAGGGGGTCAATGAGGGGAAAAAGGAGACATATGTAATATGTTCAACAATAAAGAATTATTTTTTAAAAATAATTTAAAAATTGAAATGAATAAAAAGAGAAAGTAGAAGGAGGGAGCCAGGGCCAGGTCTGAGAGGTGGGCATGTCTGAGGGCATGGGCGTGTATGGAAGATTGCTGAGGCCAAAAGAAAGATTCCAGAAGGAGCAGATAGTCATGGCTCAGCGGAGGCCAGGGAGCCTGGGGAGCCGGCTTACCTTTTTCGGGGTCCCCAGGACTTGGCAAATTTTGAAGATTGTGTCGATCTCACTGGCCCCGGGGAAGAGGGGCCTGAGGGTGTACACCTCGGCCATGATGCAGCCCACAGCCCAGATGTCAATGGGGGAGCTGTAGTTGGTGGACCTCAGGAGCACTTCGGGGGCCCTGTACCTGGAGGGACAAAGGGGCACTGCCTGTTACTGCCTCCACTGGTTGGAGCAAGTTAAGTACATCATCAGCGAGCAGTGAGAGGGCTTCCACATTCCCGTTATCTGTGTGGCTCAGGGTGGTACATGCAGGCGTGGAGATTAGCAGCTGATTGTGGCTGCTGTAGAGAGCAATGCCTTAGGGTCATTTCTATTGTGCATGTCACTACAGGACTCCTCTCTGCAGCCTCTTTGGGAAATGCAGAGTGAGAATAAAAGCGAGGAAGAGAGAGAGAAGGGAAGGGAAGGGAAAGAGAAGGGAGGAAGGGGAGGGAAGGGGAGAAATGGAGAAGGGAGGAAAGGGGAGAGAATGTAAAACATTGTCTGTAGGCTACTTCTTGCTCATGGCCAACTACTTAAAGCAAATTCTTAGGGTCTGGAAGTTTTAATGATAGCGGTTATTCAGATAGGTCTTTGGAGAATCTTTTACACGACTCTTTTGTAAATGGTCTTTAAGAAGGTCTATAAAATATGATTCATATTACGGAGAAGCATAATGGATTTCCTTTAAAAATTATTTACAGCACAAGCTTTTAACCCTTGCACAATGCCAACATATTTACCCATATGTTTTAAACTGCACTGTTTCTCCTAGTGAAAAGTTGATGTTTGGGACATGAGTAGCACCCTCAGTATGATGACATATTTTTAAAGAAATGTAAACAAATACTTTTGAAGAAAATGGCATTCACCATCTGGTAGATACGTAATCTGTGTAGGGAGGTCTGGATCGGATTTCCCGGGCCAATCCAAAGTCTGCGATTTTCACCAGATCTGGTCCCATGCAGAGCAGATTCTCAGGCTTTAAGTCCCGATGGAAGAAGCCTGAGAGAAAACAGAGAAGGATTCCAAATGCAAGCTGGCCTCTGTGTATACTCTTCCCAGCTGAATCGCTCTTTTCATAACTGCCATAATTTGAATTATAATTCAGGTATGACACTGGAGGCTCTATACATCCATCCCACTGATAGAGTCCTTCAGACCTCTCAAAGGACTTCATTCATTTCCCTTTGATGAATTCAAGACGTAAAATTATTCCTAAATTGATCATCAATCATACTTTTTTTTCCAAGAGAGAAAACTTATTCAAAATCATCAAAAAACTTTATGTATGCAATTTATACTTCTATAAATCTGACAAGAACGAGACATAAAAAAAAAATCTTCAAGGAGTTCTTCCCTAGTTTCTGTATCCGATTCTCATTTTATTCCTTGTTTTCTTATTTTTAAAAAAGCCTTAATAGCTGCATAATATCATTATTTGGATAAATTATCTCTGGCACACCAGTTCTTCTATTTGAGCATTTAAGCTGTCTTTTCATTTTTCACTATTATAAATAAAATTTGAATATAAAAAAATAAAAATAAATAAGTAAAATATCAAAACTCAATTATGGACTGAGATAACTTTGCAAAAAGAAATTGTCATTCAAGGAAACTGTCATTTCAAAAGATGAGTCTTACTAAGAGTTTATACCACAAGCAGAAACACAATTACAATTTTTTTTTTCAAGAAACAAGGGATTTATGAATAGGACTTACACATTGCTGAGATTCTGTTGTCACAGATGTTTAAATATTAAATACTACTTTGCCTAATGAAGAAGTACAAGTGCAGTTCATATCTTGAAAGGCAAAGCTAACTGATCAAATGGGAAGCCGGCCTCAGCTTTAGCAAAGCCTTGGGGGTACATGCAGCAGACACTCTACATGCCAACCTTCCAGGCGCACTCAGACACCACTGATCAGCAGTATATGCCTCTGAAAACCCAGAACCCCCCACTTACAGAGAGCATTGCTGACAGACATCTTAATCTCAAACTCCTAACATTGTACCAACATATACCTAATGGCCTTCCTTAAGTTTCCTAACCAAATTAAGAGTAAATTAAACCTAAATTGTAGGAAGAACCAAACTTGAGGCTGATTCAAATTCAAACAGTAATTCAGTGTTGGTCAAAAATGGCCTTTAAGATGAAAGAAAGGATTTCAGATGTGGGCAAATTTGGATGGTTTCTGCTCAGCCTAATTAAATAAAGATGATCAGCGCCCACCAGAGTGGGCGAGGCCTGTTCTGAGCCTGAGTCACTGTGTTTGGACCCTCTGTTCCTCAGAGCACCATCCAGCTCTCAGAAGGCCTGACAGCATGCTTCCATCTTGGAATTGACTTAAGAACGTGAAAATGCATAAGCAGTTATTAGAGAGTGACCTTTTATCAGTGCATCTAAGATGACTCCCGTGACCCCTGAAGATATATGAACCATGAGACCATGGTCTCTCTTCCTAAAAACTCAGAGAATTAGCCAAAACCAGTTTGGCTCAGTGGATAGAGCGTCGGCCTGTGGACTGAAAGGTCCCAGGTTCGATTCAGGTCAAGGGCATGTACCTTGGTTGCGGGCACATCCCCAGTAGGGGGTGTGCAAGAGGCATCTGATGATTCTCTCTCATGGATGTTTCTAACTCTCTATCCCTCTCTCTTCCTCTCTGTAAAAAATCAATTAAAAAATATAAAAATAAAATAAAATATATATATTAAAAAACAAAGCAAAACTCAGAAAATTAAAATCACACCAATGAGCTCTGGCCAGCATGCTCACTGGTTAGAGCATAAGCTCATGCACTGAAGGGTCAAGGGTTCGATTCCCGCCCAAGTGGGGGGCGCATGTGGGAGGTAACCAATAAATGTGTCTTGCTCACATTGATGTTTCTCTCTCTCCCTCTAACCTTTCCCTTCCACTCTCTCTAAAAGTCAATGCAAAAAAATATACTCGGGTGAAGATTAACAACAAAACCTAAACACTTCAATGAGAAAAGAAATGGTAGACATTGTTTTCTGACTGAACAGATGGGAAAGGTGAGTCATGGTGGGTGGGTGAATCAATCACAATCCTCCCAAGAAAGGTGCCACAGCTGTTATACTACAGAGCTCCACTCTGTCCCTCTCAACCCACACAGCTAATCTAGGCTTGTGGTTCTGGTCTTCTCAGGTCCAGATGAACGCTGCTTCTCCTTTTAACTCCCCCTATCTCCTCTTGTTGGGCTAAATTACTATTTCTAAACTTTCGTGGCATTTATGAATCATTTGTTCTCCAGCCCCCAAGCGCCACTGCCACCACCTATAACACCCACCTCAACACACTCGCATCTTCTCCCGCACATCCCACCACATCCACCTGTGCTCAGACAAAAGTATTCCCGCACTCCTTGCTTCCATGCTGGTCATGCTCCTGTAAACACGCACTGTCTCCTCCCATCATCCAGCTTTATCCTCTCCCTCTTTACTCCTACTTCCACAGAGAGCATGTGCACTAATGAAATGAAAAGAGTGAAGATTCTGGTTCCCCATATGTCCCCCTAAGCAGCTTTCTTTTCTATGGATCATACTTCAGGCCCCAAATAAATAATCAGAGGGAAAATGACTAGGGGAAAAAAATTAATTGCAAACAGACCCTTAAAATTGGCTGGTGAAAACTGTATCTGTCAGTTGACATATGTTGTCTGTTGTTGACATATGTATACTGTATTTGAGAATAAGCCTTTATAACTGGGAACTAGGAACATGTCTGTAGAATCTAGCCCTCTCTTTATTACTGAATAATGGCAAGAGCTATTATTAGCTCTATGCCCAGGCGTTCTATTCCTTGGTAATTAAAAGTATAAGGCCCTCCTGTCATGGACATTTATTTTTCATCTCTATTTTAACAGAGCATTACCACAGGAGAGGCAATCCTGCATAGTGGTAAATTGTGCAGACCACTCAGATTGCCCTATTTCAAGTCCCAATTCTGTTCACTGGCTGGCAAATCACGTAACCTCTCTATGCCTCACTTCCCCCATCTGTAAAATGGGAGAATAACAACATCTACCTGTGGGGTTGTTTTGCAGGATTCAATGTGTTAACATTTGCACAGCTTTTAGAGCAGCACTTAGCACATCGGCACCTTGCAAGAACTTGTTGGTATTAGTAGTATGAATCCTGTCATTTTCTCTTCCCAGCAAACTGTGAGTGAGCAGTAAAGTGAGCAGGCAGACATGGCTCCATGTTTGTAGATGTAAACCATTAAGGCTGTGAGGCTAGTGATGTGCCCCATCACCCATGAGGAGGTGGCGCTAGCTCTGCTCTGACTCCTGGCAGGGTCCACGCCCGGCGGATGCGTGCTTTGGGACTTGTAACAAGAGTCCGATTCACAATGCAAACCCTTCGAGCTGGGTCACTCAGGGGTCATGCAACAGCAAAGTGCTGTTAAGAGAACCCTTCCTGTTCAAAACTGTTTGGCTTTCATATTCAGGATCAGCCCTTCAATCTAATTTCAGGGTGCCCTACACCAATCGCGTAACAGAGGAATTTCCTCTTTCATCCTGGCAGAAAATGTGTTGTGCTTGCTTTTCATTAAGAACCCTGGGGCAAGGAAACCACGAAGCCACAAAGAAGGCTTTCTCCCCTCTGCCACATCCTGTTAATGATGATCCTGATACGAACGTAGGGAAACAACCAGAGAATACTTAAACACTACGAATTCATGCAGCACACCTTCCTGGGACGGGAGGTGTAATTTCACAGATGTTACCGAGTTGAAACCTACGATGTTTTTATAAAGAAGGCCAGGAGGCCAGCCACACACAGAAAGGCCAAGGGTGGGCTCAAGGTCAGGCACAGGAAGACAGTGGTGAAAACACAGAAGCAGAGAGCCACTTCTTGGGGCAAAACATTGCTCTCAAGCCAGCTGTGCATTTCTGATGACGGGCATGGACGAGCGTGACCTGAATATTTGCAAGGGCAGGTGAAGGAAGGAAGAAACACACTGTGCATTAGTGTTTTAATTTCCGCAAAGTGCATGTGCTTTGGCACTGCTCAGTCGGCCCCAAGCAGGATGGTGTCTTCGTTCCCTGGGGAAAGGGCTCGGTGACAGGGACTATGGCCATAGCAACTGACTACCCGCAGGGCACCTCTCCCCTCTCAGAGGAGTCTGCTCCCTAGGGACAAAACGTGCCTTCTCACATCAAGAATGAGCAATAGGAGCCTGAGACTCACTGTGAAGTGCTTTAGGTGATTTTTCTTTAAAATACTGGAGAAAAGAAATAATACGGAGTTACAGGTGCACTTAACCAAAGTCAAGCTGATTCCACCTACATACCATTAAAATGTTTCCAGAAATCATGTATCAATGAAAATGAGGTAGGACCTGTAAAGTTAATATCCACCTATAATTATTATCACTATTTTCTTAGACTCTTACTCTCTTGTTCGCTGGGAAGATACGTTTGTCTAGTGAAGCGGGGCCAATGGGCACAGGTATCTGAGCTGATCTCTGCTCTTCCACTTCATTGCAGACCTGGGACAGGTCTGTAAAGCTCTCTAGACCTCTTTGGAAGGAACAGATACCAGCTATCCTTTCTACCTGAGAAATTGGCATGGAAATACATAAAGTGACAGATGAAAAGTTAGTAAGTTATACCTGGAACTGGGCACTTAACAGCTGGGGAAAGTGTCAAGAAACTCTGGTCATAGCAACGGTGCTGGAGTTATAAAATAAAGGTGGTTTGACCTTCTCAATAAGCCCAGCTTCTCATACACAATCCGATTTCAAATCCCAATTCTGTGTACTGGCTGGCAAATGATTTAACCTCTCTGTGCCTCACTTTCCTCATCTGTAAAATGGGATAATAACAGCATCTACCTCGTAGGGTTATTTTGCAGAATTCAATGTGCTAATATTTGCAAAACTTTGTGCATTGGGAATTGTAACAAGTCGAAGGTGTATAAGCAAAACTGATAGTGTGGAGTTCCAAAGAACTGCTTTGACACAATAGTATATGGATGCTAGATTATTAGATATGTATATATGTAGATCTGTGTTGTGTGTGTGTGTAGATACATGCACATGTGGGTATGTGTACATGTAGATGTGTATGCACATGTATGAGGGTATGTGCATGCATTAATTTGATGGGTTAGAGAGAGACCTGGATAAAAGGCTACCTGCTCTTTTTGGAAATATATGAGTCTCATAAAAGCAGCAAAAGAAGAGAAAGCTAAAGAATTTAACTTTCTTTTAGGTGCCAGCTCTGAGCATGGAGCCCAAGCAACCGAGATGCCATCACTGGTCCCGATTTGAAGACATTCTGGTTGGCTTTTCTCTTTTGAGAATCTCTTTGATTTCTTATAATTTCTTTTTCCTGTGCTCTTAAATCTAGTAAGTGACTCTTTCCCCCATTTGTCCCTGATGCCTTACTATAAATGTTTCGTGTTTTGCAAATTAATACTATGCCTTGTGAATTCTGGTAAATACAGGCTGACGTGCTAGTGCTATCAATGTCAGCAGAATCAGACACACCTTTTACTAAAAACTTTTTACTAGAACTAGTTCACAATTTGACTCAGTCTTGCAATTACTCACTGGTTACTCAGCATGTGCGTGAGGCTGACAAGAATTTGTACAGATAGCCTGACTGTTGTTTGTGTTTAATTTAGTCTCTAACTGTAAGCGGCTACTTAGGGGTTAAAGAACAGCCTGGGAACAATCCCAGATGGACGGTGGCACGAGGTCTTTTCTGCTCACTACCAATCTGTATCAAATCTGAACTGACTGTATTATCAAAGGGTTTCCACCCAGTTTCCTTACTAGGAAATTCATTTGTTGAATTTCTCTCTGGGAAAGATCAGCTGCTTAGCCCATCTGTCTATATATTAAAGTGACCTCAAATGACCTCCTGCAGCATCTCCTGGCTCTACTGGTGCACGTGTCCATCCCACTGCTCTGTGTTCTCAAGGAGGTATTGATTCATCCTAGGTGGGCCGCGTGCAGCTAGTAACAAAGACTAGTAATGCCCCAGATACTTGCTGGAAAATATAACCTCAAACTCATTATCTTTCAAAAGCTCAGCCAAGAAGAACAAAAGTGATAGAGGCTTTCCTAAAGAGTATGCACCATCCATTATTCTAAACACTCTCTTTCCTCGGACTAACCAGACCATCCCTGGAGGGAATTATCCTGGGCCTCAGTAGAACTGTTTTCTCTGATCAGGTGATGATATAACTGGCCTGTATTGAGGGGGATGTGACATGCGACTTCCCCATGTCACTGTGTTTACCATGAAGTATTACATTACATATTATTGCTTCTATAAGGGCACATAAGAGAGCCTCCCTGGTCTTGGTACCAAGAATAGTCTGCTTCTCTTGGGCAAGCAGACTGTTTTTTACCTCGGGGAAACCATGTAGCTTGTAATCTGTCATGCTTCACATTTCTCATTGTGAGAAAGCAAGCTCAGAATCAAATCTGTAGCCTGCTCCTTCTACTTAAGTAAGACAGGTCGAGATGCATTTTGTGGATTAACCTTACCCCCTGGCTATAGCTGTACTATAGCTTGCTTGGCCTCTGCTTTTTTCTTTTTTTGCTAATTTTTAATTAATTTAATTTCCCTATGTTGCATAAACCTTGATAGACTATTTTTGAACCCCTCTGAACAAATTAAAATATAAATACCTTAGGAAAATGAGAAGCCACGGTAAATCAGTGTTAGTGGGTTCAACATAATATGTGAAATTTCTCTGATTTCTAATCTCGGGTTTCTCATTAATAAGTCAGGGATGATTTTAGATCTATAACTAACAAGCTTAACATTAAAGCCCAAAGAAGAATACACAGGCATGAGAAATAATGAGGGATATTCAGAAATCAAGTAATGGAAGATAACGTATTCCAAAATCCACTGTCAACCTCTCAACTCTTCAACCTTCTCCAAGAGTCAATTGCAAGATACACAATGCTTTCTGCACCCACCTGATGACAATACTTCACTGCTATTCAGAAGAACAATAATCCAAATCACCTACCGTGTTTGTGAATAAATGCAAGTCCTTGCAGTATCTGAAACATGATGTTCCTTATATCAGACTCAGGAAACAACTTATTTCTGTATGGAGCAGAGGAAAAAAGTTATAAATCTAGATTTACAAATGAAAATAGGATTCATAGTAAGAACTTGTGAAAACATTTGCTATGTGCTAATTTGACCAGATCCTTTGATAATACAGAGCAAAAACAGCCATTTGCCCATACACACTAAATATATTTAATTATGTTACAAAGAAGCAATGATGAAATATCTTATAATAAATCCCCACCCAACAAAATTCCTGCTATCCTATATAATAAAGAGCTAATATGCAAATTGACCATCACTTCAACACACAAGATAGCTGCCCTCATGTGGACACAAGATGGCCAACAGGGGAGGGCAGCTGTGGGTGATCTTGCCTGGAGGGGAGGGCAGTTAGGAGAGACCAGGCTGGCAAAGGAGAGAAGTTAGAAGTGACCAGGCCAGCAGGGAAGGGCAGTTGGGGGCAACCAGGCCTGCAGGGGAGGGCAGTTGGGGGCAACCATGCTGGCAAGGGAGGGCAGTTAGAGGCAATCGGGCTGGCAGGGGAGCAGTTAGGTGTCGATCAGGCTGGCAGGGGAGTGGTTAGGGGGTGAACAAGCTGGCAGGCAGAAGCGGTTAGGGGCAATCAGGCAGGTGAGAAGTTGGCAGCCAGGAGTCCTGGATTGTGAGAGGGATGTCTGACTGCCCGTTTAGGCCCACTGAGATCGGGCCTAAATGGGCAGTCAGATATCCCTCAAGTGGTCCCAGATTGAAGAAGGTGCAGGCTGAACTGAGGAACACCCCTCTCCCCTGTACACAAATTTCATGCATCAGGCCTCTAGTATAACATATAAAAATCTCCTCTCTCAATATAAAGTCTTTAAAAAAATTTTAATGGGGAAAATTTCAGGCTTTATGATATGTAGTAGGGAGTAACATTTTCCTCAATGGTTGGGCAAACTACACATCTTCTTTACTATGATTTTCAATAAGGACAATCCTTGTCCGTTGGAATCACTCAGAGGGATTCTGTGAATGGCTTTCATCTGCCACCAAGAAAATGTGCCCAAGAGGTTCTACATGGCTCACTTTTAAAGTTCCTAATTACCAGAGCAGGTAAATTTTTTATGAGTGTCCTCTGTCCCGTGCACAAGCCCCTGAGCACTGTGGTGAGAAAGGAATGGAAATGAACCCAGAAGTTTTCGAGGGAGGGCTCAAAGTGAATGAAGCTTTTACACCTTGACTTGCAGTTGCTCTGCCCACAGGTCCTTGTGGGAATGGAGAACTGCAGAATGTCTGTTACATGTCTGAGCTTCTTTGGGTGAATAAGCCATTAAAACATGACAATGGCTTCATTGAAACTAGATTCTATGATTCCAGCCCAAGGCCTCCGAAGTAGGAATGGAAGTCTGGCCTCTAACAGGCAGCTTTAATCAGCACAGCCTAAGGAGCATGACTGATAAAAATAAATAAATAAATAAAAGCAGAAAGAAAACACATCCACTTTGCAATAGTTATTTCTAAGATCACGAAAACCAAATCGTACCTTTCTTTAATGAGCTGGTAAAGATTTTCCTGCATGTACTCAAAGATAAAATAAAGATGATCATTCTCCCGGATAACTTCTTTTAATTTCACTATATTGGCATGGTTGAGCTTCTTTAAAGACTGAAAGGCGAGGAAGAAAAACCAAAAAAGGTTCTATTGTTGAAAAAGAAAAGCAACCCCATGTAGACTTAGAAGAAACACCCAATTCTACCACCACAGAAAGACCACAATTCATATATTAACAACAATTTCATAAATATGTCAATGAAATCCACAGCAACTTTACATGGAAAAACTATCTTGATTAAAACTGACCGAACGGTAAATGCGTGGCCTTAATGGATATTTCTGGTGCTGCCGGCACCGGGCAGTGGGCCAGGGCTACCTGACGTGTGTTCCCCTCCAGATAACAGAACTCATTCCTGGGAGGTGGAGAGAGGAATCTAATGGAAGATGAGGCTTTGACTGTTCTAGCACAGGCAAGCCTCATTGTATTGCACTTCACTATATTGTGCTTCACAGATGTTGTGTTGTGTTTTGCTTTTTACAAATTGGAAGGCAAGACCCTCCACCAGCAAACAAGATTACAGCTTGCTTTATTGCGGTGGTCTGGAACTGTATCCTCCATATGTCTGGGCTGTGCATGTATTGGAGAAGGCAGCTGCCTTGCGGCAAGATCCCCAGTTGACAGTCTGCAGACATCATGAACAAGAAATTGTTCAAACAGGGGCCGATAGCCTGATTCTGTCAACTCTCATCTGGTTCACCCATGTCCAGAGGACACAGAGTGCTCCTTACGTGGTGAGTTCTGAAGGAGAGGGCGAAGGAAGCGAAATCTCTTTGGAAAGACTCTGAAGCGATATGGGAGGAATATCTCTGCTTCCAAGAACATCAAAG
The DNA here is from genome assembly GCF_964339955.1 of Pipistrellus hanaki. Taxonomy (NCBI): domain Eukaryota; kingdom Metazoa; phylum Chordata; class Mammalia; order Chiroptera; family Vespertilionidae; genus Pipistrellus; species Pipistrellus hanaki. The sequence continues at coordinate 19,722,437 of NC_140509.1, forward strand.
GCAACACAAGTGAGCCACAAGGAACAAGAGGGTGACTTGGAAAATGCTGCCTGACCTCATTATTCAGCCTTGCGTACATGTAGGTTTCCTCTTCGGGGAACACACTCGTGAGTATGGCCACGTGTAAACCATTTTTTGCTTGCCTCATTCATTCTGTCAATGGTGAGCAGCGATCCCATTCATGTGTGACAGCCAGAGACACCCAGCTCTGGTGTGCTCACTAGACGATTAGAATTTGATAGACAGGCTCCTTGCAGGAAGCCTTGAGGGGTCACCCTGGCCAGTAGGATGAGCCCTGTCATTCAAAAAGCCACTTCCTCACAGAGAAGGGAGCCCAATAACAACACATTGCAAAGCCCTCTTTTATCTATGCATGTCCTTAAAAGGACATCCCTCTTATAAAACAAGCGCCATGCCTGAAGAGATGTTAGCATGAATATTCAAAGCTGGAAGGACACTCGGCGATAAGGTACCCCAGGGACCAGAGCTTGGGAATGTGCAGGAAGATCAAGTTATTCCAAGCAGCTGGGAAGAGAGGAGGCTCTGGCCAGTGAACGAAAGCAAAGGAAGACTCTGGTGCCTCTTCCCGGCCAGGCCAGCTGCAGCCAACATGCCTCTCTGGCAGAAAATACTCAGCTGTTCGGGCCAAGTGGACAGATCCTTCGAGAATGGCCCCACCGGGCGGACGACTTCTGTCAGTTGGGTTGGATTCCTGATTCTCCATGAGTAACAAAAACAAACATTGCCTAACTTGTAAACAGCATTCGCTGGGCTCTTGCAGACCGCAGCCATCGCTCCTGCCTGCTTGCTAACAGTGCCTCCCACACAATGGCTGAGATGTCCAGGGGACGAGCAGCAAATTTGTTCGGAGAAAAATGAAGTAAGTTTTTAAAATTTTTTCAAGAAGAGAATTCTAGGCAAGGAATAGGATACCTTCTGTTGCTAGCCTGAAGTGCGTTGTGAGCATGAATTACTGGCCCGAGGCTGAGTGGCTCACAGCTCTGGTTTCTAAGCGAGGCTCATGAGCAAGTTAAAGCATGTATTTGTTTAACATAAAAAGAATTAACTTTGTGTGGAGGACTTCATGCGACTCATTTTACAGAGGAATATTTCTGAGAAGAAGGCATCTTACTGTGGCTCAGGAGAGGTCTACAAAGGAGAGGGAGGGGCAGGATAGCTGTATCAACACAGAGAGGCAGATTGAACCCGGGTCCGCAGCCCGAATAGAGACCGTTTGTCCCCATGCATGAAGGTTCCCAACGAGTAACGGAACTACAGTTAAGTGCTCACTTAACGTCATCAATAGGTTTTTGGAACAGCAATGGATAGCAGTGTATAACAATGTATAAAAAAAATCAACTGTATCCTAGGCTAATTGATATCAGTGTTCTAAACAGACACTGAAGGAAAAGGCATTACTTGAGGACCTGCTGTACAATACCCAGGGCCCCAAGGGTATCTGGACGTGCCTGCCCCTTCAGAGGCAAACAATCTAATCCAGCAGAGAGGACAAAATACAGGTAACAAAATTAAGAAGATTGGATTAATGACAGAGACAAGAAACATCAGAGGTGTTTTAAGAAGGAGGACTTATTAAACCTTATTTATAAACTTAATAAAACTTATTTAAAAAGTGGTCAGTGAGTATCATTCACATGTGACTTTAAGGAATAGTAACACTCAGAGGACTCACTGGGAGGAAAAGGATGTGTCAGGAGGGGAGCTCTCACAGGGAAGGGTGTGTGAGCATAGAGTGGCATTCCCTGTGTCTGAGGAATAGGAATGGCCCCGGTTAGGTTCAAAAGGAAGTGTATCGGGAAGACTTTAACTGGAGAAGTGGGCCGGGAGGACACTGCTTGGATGCCAGGTGGATACCCACTGAAACCTTCACACAAACCTGGGTTTGAAACCAAGCTTTGGGGCTTAGAGGTGTGTTTACCTCAAGCCAGTTACTGAGACTGGGTCTCAGCTGTTCTCTTGAGCAAACTCAAGACCCTCACACTTCCCACATCTGGCAGTTGTGGGATGAAGTAAGACACCGAAGGGGCTTCCTGGCCCATCCCAGCCTCTCAATAAATGGTAGATAGTGTATGAGCAGCGGAGATCATTCAGGCAGCAGCACACAGGATGGATAAGACACGGGGAAAGTGGGATCACACAGGCCACCTATAAGGAGCTGTGGTTTCTGGCTGATGTTAATGAGCAGAAGGGAGAGAAAATATGAGCACTGGGGGTTGCAGACGTTCTAGAAAATTCAGGCACTGATATCCATGAGCATTTGGATATAGGGGTCTGCAGCAGGGATAAGCAACCTGCCTCCAAAGGGACAGAGAGTTAAGTTATTTTAGGCTCCCTAGGTGAGAGGTCTGTGCAACAACTACTCAACGTTGCCATTGTAGCATGAAATCAGCCATAAACAATATGCAAACAAACGGGCATGGCTGTGTTCCAACAAAAGGTTACTTACAAAATCAGAATGTGGGCCATGTGCCCATTCCTGGTCTAATGCATAAGAAAGGTCAAAGATATGATGAGACTGCCGAAGCAAGGGAGTTAGCTGAATGACATTACTCAGAAGGAGTGTCAGAGCAAAGAAAAAATTGCCAAGAACAGAAGGCGAGAAATCACCTTATATTTAAGGAGTGGACCCACAGAAGAATTGGTGAAAGGCAAGAAAGAGGTAGGACAGCTAAGCAAAAGCAGAGTCCCATGCCCTGGGAGAGAGGATGTGGTCCACAGCACCTAACCTCGCAGGCAAGAAAGTGCCTGAGAAAATGATCCTGGACTTAGCAACAAGCAGCTTCCATAACAGGGAGGGAAATGCCAGACTCAATTCAGTGGAAAGTCAATGGTAGGTGACAAATGATGGCGTACGGTGTTGTTTGGAAGGAAAGGGGAGGAAGTTCAAGGGAAGAGAGGGCTGAGGCTGATTCGAGAGAATGGTAGGCACATTCAGAGACTGGAGAGAAGGAGCCAGTGGAAAGGAAAAGTTTAAAGAAACAGGAAGGCTCACCATCACCAAAAAGTGAGCGCAGCCCAAGTGTCCATCAATGGACGAATGGACAAGCAAAATGTGGCATATCCATCCCATGGAATACGATTCAGCCTTTAAAAAGAAGGAAACTAAACTATACAAATGCTACAGCTAGATGAGCCTTGAAGACATTTATGCTAAACGAAATAAGCCAGTCACAAAAAGATAAATACGGGCACACCTCAGAGACACTGAGGACTTGGGTCTAAACCACCTCAATGAGCGAGTACTGCCATGAAGTGAGTTAGAGGGTCTTGCCTTCAATTTGTACAAAAGGCAACATGTGTGAAGCCCGATCAGTGAAGCACAACAAGACGAGGCCTGCCTGGACTGTATGACTTCACTCACGTGAAGTACTAAGGGCATCAGATTCACAGTGACAGAAGGTAAAGGTCATGGGGAGTTACTGCTATTTATGGGTACAAAGCTTCAGTTGTGCAAGATGAAATGAGTTCTAGAGATAGAGGGTGATGATGGTTGTAAACAATATGAATGGCCAAAACCAGTTTAGCTCAGAGCGTCGGCCTGCGGACTGAAAGGTCCCAGGTTTGATTCCGGTCAAGGGCATGTACTTTGGATTCGGGCACATCCCCAGTAGGGGGTGTGCAAGAGGCAGCTGATTGATGACACTCTCTCATCGATGTTTCTAACTTTGATAGGAATCAAATATTTTTTGATTTCTAACATCGATCTCTCTCCTTTCTTCTCTGTACAAAATCAATAAAATATATTTTTAAAAAAATAAATAAATAAATAAAAACAAAACAATATGTATGTACTTACAAATTGGTAAGATAGCAAATTTTCATCACAATTTGAGATAAAGAACATTAGTGGGAAATTATTGAAATCTGAATAAAGCTGTGATTAACTTAAGAGTAATATACCAATATATACACTCATTAATAGCATAGCAATCTTCTATCTTGAGCTATTAACTCAATAATGTTAGCATCCCTCCCCCACTTTTTCTTAGGTCATCAGTGAAGCAATTCAAAGAGAATGAATATATCCGCACACAAAAAAGTAAGCATATATTACACTATTTTAATCAACTATACATAAATTATTTCCTATTGTATTAATACATACCTTAACCTCACGAAGGTTCATGCATTCCTCCCAGGAATAAAACTTCCTTTTCATTCTAAAAGAGAAGAAACAAATAGTATGCTTACTCCTAGTCACAGGATAACCTTTCTTTTTGATGTTTTCATTCTGAAACTATTAAATAGTGCTTAAAATTGGCTTTGATTCCTATCAAGTATTATACTATCCAAACACAGCACTTATTTTAAAATCAATCCTACATCACCAATTTTCCCAGGGGAGGTGGTGCAGCGTAGCACAAGGAGGCCTGGACTGCGTCTTGCTTTATCACTAATTAACCTGGCCACGGGGGGGGATCCTTCATTCTTATTTTATCTAGACCAGAGTTGTCCAATAGGACTTTGTTTCCCTGGAAATGTTCTGTTTGTCCAGTATGGTCACCCCTAGATGGACACATGTGGCTAGTGCAACACAGGAACTGAATTCTTAAGTTTACATTCCAACATCACATATGATTACTTGCTACCCTATTAGACATCACAGCTCTAGAGACGCCAGTAAAAGGGTTGGCAAGGTATGTCTCACCCCAACTCCACCCCACATATGTGTTTTTTTGTTTTTGATTTTTAAAAATATATATTTTATTTATTTTTTTATAGAGAAGAAAGGAGAGGGATAGAGAGTTAGAGACATCGATCAGCTGCCTCCTGCACACCTCCTACTGGGGATGTGCCTGCAACCACAGTACATGCCCTTGACTGGAATCGAACCTGGGACCTTTCAGTCCGCAGACCGACACTCTATCCACTGAGCCAAACCAGTCTTGGCCGTTTTTGATTTTTTTTTTTTTAATTTTAATTGATTTTTTACAGAGAGGATGGGAGAGAGATAGAGAGCCAGAAACATCGATGAGAGAGAAATATCGATCAGCTGCCTCCTGCACACACACCCCTGCAACCAAGGTACATGCCCTTGCCCGGAATCAAACCTGGGACCCTTCAAGTCTGCAGGCTGACGCTCAATCCACTGAGCCAAACGGGCTCCAGCCCACCATATGTTTTTGTAAAGCCCATGAGTTAAGACGGTGTTTATATTTTTTAATAGTTGGAATAAAGACAATCAAAAGAAGAATAATATTTTGTGACATATGAAAATTATCTGAAATTCAAATGTCAGTTTCTGTAAATGAAGTTTGATTGGAATACAGCCACACTCACTCATATCTATCGTCTATGACTGCGTTCCCACTACAACAGTATAGCTGAGTTGTGACGGGGGGCCATATGGCCTGCAAAGCCTAAAATATTTACTGTCTGCCGCGTTACTGAACGAAGTTTGCCAGTTCCTGGTATGGAGCCTGAGGTGACGAAGAGAGGCCTGTTCGCTAACCAGAAACCCAGGATGCAAGGGAATGTGTTTAGTGTGAAAGCAGCCATAGACTATGCACGTGAGTGGGCAGGACTGTGTTTCAGTAAAACTTTATTTATAAGAACCTCAGACATGAGCATTCCAGAGTCGACAATCACCTAACCCACAGAAACCAATGTCTAGGCTCCTTCTCCGTGCTTCCCACGCAGTCCCCTTTTGACAACGCGTAGTGGGCGAAGGGTAAAACTTACTTTTTAATGGCAATCAGCTCCCCAGACTCAATGCTTCTTCCGAGCAGGACGGAACCGTAGGTTCCATCCCCGAGCTGCCTGATCGTTGTGTACCTATTCATGGTGTGCCCGCGCAGGCCGGACACTCATCTCAGAGCCGAGGCGGCGCAGTGCTGCGGCGGCAGCAGGCCTCCCCGGAGTGTAACCAGATTTTCCTGTGGCAGCACCCGCACAAGGTATTCAGCAGAGCGTGACTGTCTCCCAAATACATATTTTCAAAGATCAGTCTTCTGCCTGCAGAGAAAAATCAGGAACAAGCATAAATGTTATTGCATATTGTGAGTTTGTGTGTTTTCATAGCCTAAATCGGGTATCAGCAGACTATAATCCTCCCCCGCCAGCCCCGCCACCTGTTCTTTTTTTTCTTCTTTAATTTATCTTCATTGTTGAAAGTATTATAGATGTCCCCCTTTTATTCCCATTGACCTCTACCACCTGCACCCACCACCTGTTCTTATAAATAAAGTTTTACTGAAACACAGTCCTGCCCACTCACTTGCGTAGTCTATGGCTGCTTTCACGCTACAACAGCAGAGTTAAATAGTTGTGACAAAGACTGCCTGGCCTACTTAGCCAAAAGTATTTATTTTCTGACCCTTTACCAAAAAATGTTTGCCGCCTGTGATCTAAATAATGGTCTTTTACAAGTCTTTGTAAAACAAGAGATAGCATTTTTGGAAAGCGAATTTGTCACTGACTCAAAAATGAATCTGCAATTCATAGCTTTTTTGTTTTACTAACCACTGTGGGCAAACCCTGCACGATAGCTATGGTCCCTGAAAACTGCCGAGCTCATGCTAAATATACCGTGTTCTGTAATTCTGCTACAGTTAACAATGCAAACATACAAAACCGAGAAATGCTCAAATCCAAGTTCTCCTGACAGAGAGCGTACTTGTGCTCCATGATGTATTTGTACAATAGCTAGGCAAAACAGTATGATTTTACTACTAGACATTCAGAAGCTAAACAAAGAGCTAGTGATTTGTTTAGCTGTGCCCCTTTTAACATCATTCAGATTTTTATTCATTTATTTATTTATCTTTAAAAAATTTTTTTTATTGATTTCAGAGGAGAGGGAGATAGCATGGAAGATGTAAAATATTTATGTCACAGTCCTTAATATTAAGAAGCTTTTCCTAGTATTTCACCTAGATTATTTTTGCTGCCATTTGAATTCTGTATACCCTATTTAAAAAAGAAATTTATTTGTGTATTTATGTATGTATGCATTTATTGATTTTAAGGGTTTTTCTTTTAAAATTGTTTTATTAATTTCAGAGAGGAAAGGGGAGGGAGAGAGGATAGAAACATCCATGATGACAGAGAATCACTGATTGTATGACTCATGCACACTCCAGTAGGCTGCCACCTGGGCATGTGCCCTGACTGGGAATCAAATGGTGACCTCCTAGTTCATAGGTCGATGCTCAACCACTGAGCTGGCTGGGCAGTCCTGGGCAGGTGTTGTTGTTGTTTTTATTTTAAAAAAATTTTTTAATTCTGTTTTTATAATGCCATTAATTTTTTTCATTTATAAAATTGAGTCATTCAGTTTGCTTATAATAAAGAAAATACAGTAATAACGTATGTGATTATAATGCCTTTACATAAGCATTAATAAAATGTAAATACATTAATAAGAACATTAAAAACATTTTTAAAATACAGCTATTAATTATCTGAAGAATCACAAGAGCAGAAAATATTGATTATTCAGTATTCTGAATCTAAATCCAAATTCAGCCTGCAGCTCCTTCTTCCAGAAGAATTCTTCCTAATCAATAAGAAATTCATTTAGGCAAACATAACAGTGAAATTTGTTACCAACAAGATTCTCTGATGGATGCATATGTTAGTGGATAACAGTCTGAAGAGAAACAAGATTATCTACATATTTTCAAAGCATCTCTAAAATATTTATTAATGTCAAAAAAAAAGATGATAACTCCATAAGTAAAAATCCAGCAGAAACCTCCTTATCCAAGTGATCAAGTTCCACATCACCATTAATAAGACATGTCTTCATGTACCCTGAACATGATGCTCTGAGAAGGCACAACATCACAATATCATAGTGGTATTCTTGTAAAAATGCAGAATCTCAATCTATCCATGAGAAAACATCAGACAAACCCAAAATGAGGGGTATTCTACAAAAGACAGACCAATAGGCTTCAAAAGTGTCAAGATCACAAAGGCAATGACACTGAGGAACCATCACAAATGGGAGGCAATTAAGGAGACATGACAACTAAATGCAACGTGAGATCATGATAGGACCCTGGAACAGAAAAAAAACATTAGTGGAAAAGTTGGTGAAATTTGAATAAGGTCTGTAGTTTAGTTAGTATAGCCTTGTGCCAAATTCACCTTCCTGGCTTTGATCATCATCCTATGGTTATTGAAGATATTTGTTATTAGGGGAAGCTAGGTCAATGGTTTCTAGGAACTTTCTGTCCTATTTTTGTAATATTTCTGGAAGTCTAAATTTTGTTAAAAGTTAAAAATTAAAAAGAAAATCCAGTCCATGTTCTTGTGAAGGCTGTGCATGACCTTGAGAAAACTTAAGAAATGTAAAAGGTTAGGCCTCGTTTCACCATATTCTACCATTTAATTAGAAGAGACCAATCCCCCCAACCCAAACTCCTTCTCCTTCCCCCTAGAATCATTAAGGCCCGTGGTTGGAGGGCATTTTCCTTCCTTTGGAAGCTCTTTAGCATCAGACTCCTACAATTTCCTTCAGCGGCTCTTTTCAGTGACGTATTCCATTGCTGATAAATATTTATAAAGCACAATGTGTGTGACAGACCCCATGTTGACATCTGGGGATACAAAGACCAATAAACTATGGTTTACTTTTTCAAAGATCTCAGAGTCTCATGGAAGGGGATGAGGGTGTTTGGGGGAAGGCAGGGCAGATATGTATTCGTGAATATGCACTAAGATATGTCAAGTACACCTCGGGTCCCAGATGTGGGGAGGGGGAAAGGAGAAAGCCCCCTGACTTCCAGTTGGGTAAGAGGATAGTAAGGAGAGTCTTCATATATGTCTGATTATTGAAAGGAAAAGAAAAGTAGGTATTGTGTAAAGAAAGGGGTTCTAGCACTCCAGGACCAGAAACGAAGGCACAGGGGTGTGAACCTGGAGTGGAGGGCAAAGGGAGGAGCTTGCACCTGGAAAGAGGTAACCCTACAGTTTTGTTTGTGGAAGGCCTCAGATGCCATTTTGAAAAACACAGGCTTTGGCTGGATCGTACAGGAGAAGAAAACACCTATGAAGGACATTATTGGGTCAAAGGAAACAACTGGAACATGGATGGCAGATTAAAATACTGTATTAAATTTACTAAAGTGGATGCCTGTCCCCTGTGGTCCTTGTAAGACCATATTCTTATTCTGAAAGAATATACCCTGAAAGATTTATATGGAAAGGTCCATGATGTATGCAGTTTATTCTCAAATGGGTAGAACAAAAATTTTGTGTGCGTGTGTGCGCGCGTGTTTGGAGAGAGAGAGTGTGTGTGTGTGTGCACAGCACCCAAATGGGGTAAAATGTTAACAATAGGTAAATCTGGGTAAAGATAAATGGATATTCTTTGTACTATTCTTATTAACTGAATGTTTGAAATTATTCTAGATTAAAAGTTGAAAAAATTTAGCCTCAAAGTGTACAGGAATGGGTAACTTTAAAAACACACACATACATATCTTAAACATTTTATTTAATCATAAACCATACAAATGCGGGTTTGCTTATTAAACCTAGAATTAAGCTGTTCCTCAGACAGAACACTATCATACATTGTGGCTCATCCACTTAGTGATTGAAGCTGAGTCTGTCTGGAATTCAAGCTGGGTCTCAATAAAACATAGAAAGAACATTTGGGCCACAACATAAGCAATTTTGGACTCTGTTTATTTTCCCCTCTTTTTCCTATTTATCTCCATCTATTTTTAATATGACATTATTTCTGTATCATTCAGTATTTCATTTCCCAACCAATTAAAATCCCCAAATCATTGTTATACGTTATCTTGCTTTAAAAAAAAAAAAAAAAAAAAAGATCACTTGAACCTTGATTTGTTAAAAATCAGCTAACTAATAAATTAGATGCCTCAGCCCTAGCCAGTTTGGCTCAGTGGATAAAGCATCGGCCTGCAGACTAAAGGATCCCGGGTTTGATCCTATTCTGGTCAAGGGCACATGCTCAGGTTGCAGGCTTGAACCTCAGTGTGGGGCATGCAGGAGGCAGCCGGTCAATAATCCTCTTTCATCACTGATATTTCTCTCTTTCCCTCTCCCTTCCTCTTTGAAATCAATAAAAAAATTATTTTAAAATAAATAAATAAATTATATGCTTCATTAAAAAAAAAAAAAGTAGATGCTGACCTAGAAACAATGGGAAGTCAATTAAGGGTTTGTTTGTTTTTAACTAGAGAATAACATGGTCAGATTTGCATTTTTAATCCAATTAGCTAGACTATTTTTCTTCATAGCCAACCAAAACTTGCCTATTATACTTTAAGCTAATTTCTTCATGCTTATGTTTTGTGGATATAAAGAATATATCTCATAAAAAAATATGAATATACATGAAATTAGTAATCAAATGTGAGTCCCTTGGCCTTTTTGCTTTAATTATGCAACCTTTCCTCACAGGACCTGTTTCCACTACTTTAATTGCCTTTGGCTTTCATCTCTGCATCCTCACACACTTCTCCATGTCCTTGATGAACTGTGGTGACCAAAACTTTATGACTATCTACCTTCCAGAGCATGTGGGCTCCTCCCCACTTTTTTTTTTTCAATAGCATTATACTAGTGAATCACATCTATTAACTATTAGTCATAGATGCCTTTTCTTTGATAATGAATGAGCTACTACTTCTTCATTCATTTAAACTGTATAATTGGGACAATGCTTTCCCTAGATCAGGGGTAGTGAGCCTTTTTTCTGCCAAAGGCCATTTGGATATTTATAACATCATTCGTGGGCCATACAAAATTATCAACTTAAAAATTAGCCTGCTAGCCTGGCTGGTGTGGCTCAGCGGTTGACCAAAAGTCACAGGTTTATCCAAACTAGTTTCGTCAGTAGATAGAGCGTCAGCCTGCAGACTGAAGGGTCCCAAATTCGATTCCGGTCAAGGGCATATACCTTGGTTGTGGGCACATGCCCAGTAGGGGGTGTGCAAGAGTCAGTTGATTGATATTTCTCTCTCATCAAAGTTTCTAACTCTCCACCCCTCTCCCTTTCTCTCTGTAAAAAAATAAATAAATAAAAGAGGTCACAGGTTCAATTTCTGTGGACTCAATCCCCAGTAGGGGGCGTGCAGAGGCAGCCAATCAATGATGTTTCTCTTTCATCGATGTTTCTATCTCTCTATCCCTCTCCCTTCCTCTTTATAATATATATTTTTAAAAATATATATTTTTAATGATTTCAGAGAGGGAGAGATAGAAACATCAATGATGAGAGAGAATCATTGATTGGCTCCCTCCTGCACACCCCCCACTGGGGATTGAACCCTCAACCCAGGCATATGCCCTGCTCAAAATCAATCCCGGGACCCTTCAGTCTGCAGGCAGATGCTCTCTCCACTGAGCCAAACCAGCTAAGGTCTGTCATTCATATATATAGAAAAAAACACACAAAAAAAAACACCTCAGCTCTATCTTTAAATGATATATATTTAAAGATATATATTTACAGATATATATTTAAAGATAGAGCTGAGATTTTTTTTTTAAAAAATAGTCTGCTATATTTAGTCAAATATTTACTTAATTCACCCCTAATGCTTTGGCAGGGCCAGGCCAAATGATTTTACAAGCCTCATATGACCCATGGGTTGGACATGTTCCACCCCCGCCCTAGATGATCACTGGGAAAGCTATTTGTGAAAGCATTACGAACTTTACTGAAATCGAGAAAAAGTGGGTCATTCATTCAACACACAGTCACCCTAACAATTCTTTCTTGTTACAGTTTTTCAGATCATAGAACAAAACTCAATTACTCTGGCAAAATGTAACTCTCACCAAAGCACGGTAGTTGCTTTTTCATCTTGTTACTTCTGGTAATTGAGTAATGGCCCTATAATGGACCAGACTAGTGTCTCTCCAGGCTGAGATGCTAAGCATTATGCAAGGCTTTGGGGGCACATTATGGATAAGATAAGGGCCCTTCCTTTACATAACTCACAACTGACATGTACATGAAAAATGTAGAAAGTGCTATGAGGACATGATAGAGAGAATCACCAACTCCTGGGAGAAGGAGGTCTGGCAACGCTTCAGAAGTGGAAGGGCTGAAGTACTGAAGAGTAATCAAGTTTCATTACATACAAAAGGGAAAGAAAGGAATTAAAAGCAAAGGAGACTTGGGGAGCTATGGTAATTGTTTCAAGTGTCCAAAGGGGTATCCGAGAGAGCGATGTAGGGCTCCAGAGAAGAGAACCATGACCTCTGTCTAAGCTTTCTATTCTCTACTCCAATGAATTATTTCCTATCCTAAAAATAAATAAAAAATAAAAATAAAAAATAAAAAAATGGTATTATTCAAATTAGCATTAGACAAGAAGGATAATCAATTCTGAGCATGTCCCAGCAGTAAGTGGTTAAATGCATTTGAGATCAGTGGTGGTCAGTTATTCATCATTTTTATGGTGGCCTGAATGTGATGACTCATGTCTTAATCTAAAAGTGAAGAATAAACCTCACTGCTGCTCCAAGAAAACAAGAATGATGGACAATGCACTGGAAATAAGAAGACAGGGGTGGAGCCACTGCTTATCTACCCAATAGCAATGCTCCTCTCCTTTATAGAACATCCATGCTGCTCTTCCTTGTTTTCTTGATTTGAAAGTTTCCTCCCAAAGAAACTATTCCTATTATCAATGACATAGATTCATGCTGTATGTCATTGATAATGAAACTTACCACAGACAACAACAGAGCTTAAGTTAAAGGAAATCAGAGAACCTCCCAAAGACTTTCATACAATCATCTGAATTAAGGCAGCGGTGGTTGATATTTATTCAAAAGAATGTATTAAGAATGAAATCAAGAGTATAAACTGTGCCTGGGAGATTCGTTTTCTCGTTGTTGTCCACTGAGACACCCTCTGTGGGAAAGTCATTGGGTTGCTCTCATCTCCTCGTGTCTGAACACGGTGCAGACTAGAGCAGACGTTCTCCTGGGCACCTACAGAAAAGTGGTGGCTGCTCGAGCCCCCAGGAAGGTGCTTGGTTCCTCTACCTCTTCCACTCACTTCACTTCACCTTCCTCGAGGAAAGCTGAAAATAAATATGCAAGAGGGGATCCAGTTTGTGTGTGTCCAACTCCCAAAAGGCAAAATGGAACTGGAGAATTCTTCAGACTGTTCCCTAAAGACTCTAAAAAAGAGAATGGGATTCCTGAAGAGGCAGGAAGCAGTGGTTTAGGAAAAGGAAAGAGAAAAGTACATCTGATGACACAGATGATTGAAAAAAAAAATAGAACTTCCTTATTCATCCTTGACTAATGTCTCCTGTTTACTCTGGTATCCTAGGATGTAAATCTGCATAAATGTATTTGTTCCAGTTAGCTTTGTTGACTAGGCATTTAATTAAAAATGAGGGTTACATACAGTTACTCAAAAGCAACTAGTTATGTTACTGGAAGATTTATGAGATAATTATGGTTACTTACCTTAGTATTCAATATAATGCAGTGTTTGGTTTCTTTTACCTGTTATTAAGCTTCTTGTTCTTGCTAAAAAGAAATCATTGTGTGTTGTATACAACAAATCTGCTGTATTTGAGGTTTGCTTAGGTTTTTGTACTACTGCCATTTTTATTGGCATTAGATTTTTTGGGGGTGGTGCCATATTTTTGTTCCTTTTATTGGATTTAAAAAGCAGAGTCGGATTTACGCGCATTAAAAAAACAAAAACAAAAAACAGTATTAGTTAAACCACACCTATATCCTTTTTAAGAATGGGGGCCAATGTTGAAAAAATTTGATGGCTGTCTTCTCCGTAGAAAAATGTAAGGGTAATTTGATCCTGAGGGTTTCAGGTAGGAAGATTTCATAGACTACATTAAAAGAGAAGAATTTCCTTAGACTATGCATTTGATTTGGTATCATAAAACAGTATCCTCTGGAAATCAATAAAATATGAAAGGCAAATCATGCCATAAACCTAGAGCTATGTCTAAAGTTCTTAGAGCTACCTTTATATTTTTCAAGATAACAGGGGTATAAATGATGAGGTGAGTATAATATTACTTAGTAATAGTAATTCTTGCTTCCTCATCACATTTTTTATTTTTACTCACTGACAGCTGTTGTCAAAATTAACCATGTTTTAACAGATATGTTTTTCTGAAGTTTGTTTTTAATAAATGAATACTTATTTTCACAACTTAAAAAAAAAGAATGAAATCAGAAGTCTACACTTCCCCAATAAGCAATAGAATTCCTTTTTGAAGTATTCAGACTATTTCTGTACAAGTTTGCACAGTTAGCAAGACTTCACAATGATTATGACATTGGCATATGGAGATTCACACCATGTGAACCGGGAGCTTGCAAACTGGCTGTCTGAGGCCTGGAGTCAAAGCTGGGTTCTGAATCTGTATTTGAAAGCAGGAACTTTCCATATAAAAATCCAGATTTGAGTTTTTAGAAAAGCCGAAGGGCTGACAACATGGGATCCTTAGCCTTGTGTGGTAACAAAAAGCCAGAGAAGGGTAGTCCCCAGCTCCTTAGGTTGAGATGGACTCTTCAGCTCATCACAGTTCCCCTCCTTCCTGCTGTCCCTAAAATAGTTTCGATGTCAGTTCCTCAATTTTTTTTTTTTGGAACCATGTATTTTTGTATCGTCACAACCACCTGTGTTATTGAAAGAAAAACATTTCTCTGTTCCTATGCTGCTATTAAAAGTGATAAACTAAAAGGCAACCTGAAAAAAACCTCATGTTTGAAGAAAAATTATTATTATTATTTTTAAATATATTTTATTGATTTTTTACAGAGAGGAAGGGAGAGAGATAGAGAGCTAGAAACGTCGATGAGAGAGAAACATCGACCAGTTGCCTCTTGCACACCCCCTACCGGGGATGTGCCTGCAACCAAGGTACATGCCCTTGACCGGAATCGAACCAAGGACCTTTCAGTCCGCAGACCGACGCTCTACCACTGAGCCAAACCGGCTTTGGTGAAAAATTATTCTTTATTTAAAAGAGAAGAGCATTTTCTTCTCTAGTACATAGCTAGCTTCCTCGAGCCTTTTACATTTCCTCCTCTGCTCTCTCAGGATTTGAATTCACAAGCTCCTGGTACAGACAGTCAACATTGCCTGAGAAGTGAGTGGAATATAGCATCTCATCTGTTGACTTGGGAATTAGCTGACATGCTAAGGGGCAGACCTTTTATATACCTCTCTGACTCCAAGAATAACATAGACAAATCCCTCACTATAACTATCCCACACTCACCTTCCTAAAATCTTTTAAAATAAAAGGCTATTATGTAAATCAACCAAATGGCAGAACGACCAGTTGCTATGATGCACTCTGACCACCAGAGGGCAGACACTCAACTCAGGATCAGGGAGTGGGCCTCAGCTGGCAGGTGTACATCCTCCAAGGAGTCCCGGACTTTGAGAGGGCACAGGCCACGTTGAGGGATCCCCTACCCCCTGCCACTGAACAAATATTGTGCACGAGCCTCTAGCATCAAATAAACCCAAAAGGTATTACTACTAATTTTAGTACTTACTATATATACAGTACTATTGTAGTGCTTCTATATATTAATCTGTTTAAAAGTACCAGGTAGGAGAGGTGCAAATCAAAACAACAATGCGGTACCATCTCACACCTGTCAGAATAGCCAACATCAACAAGTGTTGGCGAGGTTGCGGAGAAAAAGGAACCCTCATGCACTGCTGGTGGGAATGCAGACTGGTGCAACCACTGTGGAGAACAGTGTGGAGTTTCCTCAAAAAACTGAAAATGGAACTCCCATTTGACCCAGTAATCCTTCTCCTAGGAATATATCCCAAGAAACTAGAAATACCAATCAGAAAGGATATATGCACCCCTATGTTCATAGCAGCACAGTCTACAATAGCTAGAATTTGGAAACAGCCTAGGTGCCCGTCAGCAGAGGATTGGATCAAAAAACTATGGTACATCTACATAATGGAATACTATGCTGCCATAAAAAAGAAGGAATTCTCATCATTTGCAGCAACCTGGATAGAATTAGAAAACATGCTGAGTGAAATAAGCCAGTCAATGAAAGAGAAATACCACATGACCTCACTCATTTATGGATATTAAAGAACATTATAAACTGATGAAGCAAAAGACAGATATAAAGACAGTAAAGCAGACTGTAAAATTACAGCGGGGAGGGTTGGGAGATCTGGGGGAGATAAGAGATCAACCAAAGGACTTGTATACATGCATATAAATACAACCAATGGACATAAAACTCTTGGGAGGGAGGGTATGTATGGAAGGGGGAGCAATGTTAAAATATGTACACAGATAATAAATTTAATAAAAAAAATAAAGACTGGAAGTCAAAAAAATAAATAAATAAATAAAAGTATCAGGTAGATACTATTGTTGTTATTATCCATATTTTACAGATAAGGAAACTGAGGCATAAGCAACTTGTCCCTAGTACTATTACCATCACCCCCGCATTTTATAGAGAAGGAAGCTGAGACACAAATTACTTGTCCAAAGTTATACAACTAATAAGTGGTAGGATTGATATAGGAACCCAGGCTGACTGCACCAAACTCAAGGGAAAGGTTGCAAAAGATCCAAAGGTCATAAAATCTTTTGATGATCTGAGAATAAGAGGAATTAGAGGAAGTACTTCGCAGTCAAAATCCAAATATGGAAACCAGTGATGAGGCCATGCTCGTTGGCCTCATTCTGCAAACAAACATCAGTGAACCCAGCGGGGACCTCACCAGCAGCAGCAGCAGCAGCAGCAGCAAAGTGATTGCAGACAAAGAGGGGCTGGTCCCAGTTTCCAGACCTCCTCTGACTCAGAGTGTCTCCTGGCCCTCAGGTTTACTTTCTGTGAAATTAGCACACTGGACATGATGCAGTTAAATGGTTTCTTGCTCAAATGCTCTGTGATTCTGTGACTAGTTCATAATCATGCCAGCATTTGTCTAAGAAAAAAAATAGGATCACTGGCTCTGGCCGGGGTCATCCCACAACACCAAGGTTGCAGGTTTGCTCCCCAATCAGGGCACATGAAAGGGTCAGCCAATGAATGCACAGATGAGTGGAACAACAGGTCAATGTTTCTCTCTCTCTCTCTCTCTCAAATCAACAGGTGGGGGAGGGGAAGAATCAGTTTCCACTTTTCCCATCACCTGCACAAAAGCTAGCAAAACACATGCCCCCGAGGGACCCTGTATGCTACGTGACATTTCTCTTTCAGAGAGGGACAAGCACCTCTTGCCTCAGCTGGGCCCCAAAGTCCAGAATCTGAAACAATCACCTCTTTGTAACCTCCTGCCCCAACCTACACAGACACCGCTTATGGCTTTCTCAAAGTCCCCACACCTTCCCAGAGGTCATGACCTGTAGGCCCGCCCTCTGCATCAGCCAGGTCACTCAGCATGCTTCCTTGGCCTCCCCGTTCTTACACCTCACACTCCACTTGCACACAGCAGTTACTCAAAGATTGTCTGAATGGTCAAAATCTGGATGTTAGTCTTTGCTGCCCATTTTCTGTACCACCCTCGATGAGTATCTCAACTATTTCTTCATGTGCCAAGTAACAATGAAATTGTTTGACCTGACCGCCAACACTACAGAGAAGCAAAGACAGGCAGAAGGCCTGAGCCTTCCCACCGCAATGCCAGAATCACCGAGTCTCAGAGACTCACGGAAAGGCCCCCTCCACATAGTCAGATCAGGTCTTTGGCATTTGGGTAAGGCTGTCCCCGACTAACAGAGAAATACAAGTTGGTTTCACTTTCAAAGAGTTCTAGCCAAACTCGGAAATAAAGTGATGGTTTTACTGGCTAGGTGGCAGCGGGGGAAACCTTCCTGAGACCCAGCAGCCCCAATTCCCGCCCCTCCGGCTGCCATCCTCAGTGGATGCAATGAGCATCTGCTCACGTCCAGCAGCTCGCACGGGGCCCGGCTCATTCACGGCCTGGACGCCAGAGACTGGGCACAGGGAAGCGGCAGTCGTTCTTTACTTTGGAATCCTGGTATTCACTGAATGAACGAATGCCACAATTACTCGTTTGTTAAGATTGAAGACAGAAAAGTGAATGCAAACATGGGCTTCTTGAGAGCTCTGGTTTACCAGCCCACTGACCCCGCTCAGGCCCTAGGAAGGTCTTGATGGTTTTACTTGGAAAGGATTCCATTGCTGTCATCGGCCCTCACAGGAAAACTGGATTGTGTGCAAAGCCATTCAGTGTCCCTTCTCATGGCACCATAACCAGCATGCAACTAATTGCACCTTGGATTCTAGGTTTACATGTGTCGTAACTTGACACGAAGACGTTAATACTGTTAATTTCTTTTTAAAAGGTACTAGAAATAGCACACGTGCTCCTATTTTTCTCTCCGGAGCCCAATTCTTCTGCCTATATACAGTTAGCAGAAATGTTCTTTAAGTATTTTTGCTTCTTGGATGAATGCCTCTTCTGTTTCCAGAAATTGCTCCATGCCTTACCTCTCTCCCCGCCATCAACCCAGCTTCTGAAAAAAGAACTCCCCATGTCCCAGGGCCCTTAATCCCCCGAGCAGGTCCATGACTTCCCATCGCTCCCCCTGTGATACCTAAGGGTGCTCGTGCCTGCACCTTAAAAAAGGTCTTCAATCACACGTGGATTACTTCGAAACGAGGACCCATAATTCTACGTGGCTTTTGTGGACTATAAAGAACTGAAACGGATGTTGACGAATGGAAGAAGGATGTTGACAAATGTTGACGAGCTAGAAGAAGGATAGCTTTACCCTGACTTGTCTGAAACTGTGGATGAGCTGGGGTGGCAGTCCTCAAGCTTAATGAAGACTGTCCAGGGTGGCAATAGTCCTAGTCCCAGCTGCTGACCTGATTGGCACCCCATGTTGTAAGGGTGGGCAAGGCAGGTTGTGGTGAAGATGGGGGAATGAATGAGAACATACATTGAGTGGTCATTATTATGATCTCTGAACGCGTAATAATCTGGCCACTCAGTGTATATCCTATGTAATAAAAGGCTAATATGCAAATTGTCCCCTCAACCAGGAGTTGGACCAGCTGGCAGGCTGGCCAGATCCCACCCATGCACAAATTCATGCACTGGGCCTCTAATACACACACACACACACACACACACACACACACACACACTGAGTGGGGCAAAATAGGTTCGCAGTTGTTTGTATTGAAAATAATACCATAATTAACAAACAACAATAATAATTAAAATCTGTGTTTCCTGTATTCACAACTGCAAGCCTCCTTCCCCCCCACCCTGTATTCAAACGCTGTGCAAACATTACAGCACCTGTAACTCAGGAACTGATCTCCCGTTAATGTATCATGTCTAGCAATAAACAAATCAATAAAATGGGTCAAGGAAGCAAAGACTTCATGCAAAAAATAGTACAGAGCAAGGATAAGCCAATGTTTTCTGGGAAGGGCCAATAAATATTTTAGGCTTTGAGGGCTCTAAGTCTGTCACAACTCCTCCACTCTGCAGTCCGAGACAACACGGAAATAAGTGGGCACGGCTGTATTCCAGGACAACTCTACCGACCAAACGGGCAGCAGGCAGGGTAAGCCTGCAGGGCACAGTGTGTGGCCCCTGGAACAGAGGGAACCCCGCAAGTAAGCAGAGACATTTTAGCTGTCTCCATAGAATCCTCATTTAACCCAAGGTTAGTGTTACATGTGTGAACTGAGATATCCCTAGAATATAAGCAAGGTGAGGGCAGAAATTTTATATTCATGACTGTATCCCCAGCACCTACATGAGTGCCTGGCATACAGCTGGCACAAATAAGTACTCACAAGAAAGGTTTGTTGAATGAATACATTAATGAATGAGCCACTTAAAGGTTTGTAAATGGTCATTTTGCCTACAGGTGATTCTCCTGTGTCACCAACCCCACTCCCACTGCCATCCCATCCCCCTATACCCTTCTTTGCAAAACTGGACAATTATATGGGGACAAGGATACAAAAATTATGAATCCTTCTAAAAGCTCTTACCCTAAAGTAGGGAAACATGCTTTTTTAACAGCTAAGATAACATGTGAGCATGTATATCTTACTTTTTCTCACTCGGGTTTGTCAGAGTTAAAGGAATCTTGAATAAAGTCACTTTCAAAGCAAAGGCAGTGTCCAAGATCACAAAAGCATTAACTATTGTCTTCAGAGAACTACAAGTTCATGCAGACAGTAACTTTCATGCTAGCATCAAACGTGTAGTTGAGTACATTGCACCATCATACTTTATCTTTTTGGTTTCTGGGCCATTATCTTTTATAGTAACCACAAGGGCCATCACATAGTATCAGCATTTCATCACAGGTTGTACTATACCCACAGAAAGATAAAAAATGACACATTGATCTTTCCACCAAAATACGTGGTTCTCAGGCTCTCGGCCATCACTATACCTATATTTACCAAGTAGCTACAAAGAGCCCCCAGTGTGGCGGAAAAGGCACCAAGTGAAACCTGTGGCACTTCCATAAAAAGAAAAATAAAAAAAAAAGAAAAGAAAGAAAACAAAATCCCTGAGTTAGGGTGCAATGTTACAATCTAGGGAACATTAAGGTAAGATAATATGTAGCAATGTTCATTAGTATAGACTGAAAGCTGAGTTCACAGAACCAAAATTCAACATGGGCATAAGAAAACTTCAGACCATAAAATTAGATTTTTTTTTTTTTTCCTGTAAGGCACCTTAATAATCATCCAACACCCTCACTTTACGGATGCGATCCAGAGACCCGACCAATAGGAATGGATTCCTTGTTATCTTGAGATAGCATGTTTTTTAATGTCTGAATAAAAAAATGTTTGTTTTTGTTTTTCTTAATCCTCACTAAGCACGATTTTATTGATTTTTAGAGAGGAAGGGTGAGAGAAAAAGAAACATCGATGTGAGAGAAAAACATCAATCAGTTACCTCCTGTATGTGCACTAACTGTACCCTGACCAGGGGATCGGACCCACAACCTTTGGTCTACACCAATGAGCCACCCAACCATGGCAAGAACTGTTTTCATCATCTGTCAGAGATGTGTCAAATGCTCCCCACTGGCCCCTTTGTAAAAAGTATATGAATGTATTGAAAATTCTGAACCACATATTAAAGAGTAGAAGATCTGCTTTCTTCAAACTCTGAGACAATGTCACAAGACAACGCACACCAGCTGTACCAGCAAGTCTGGCCACACTGTTTCCAAGAAGGCTTCCACTTGCAAAGCACACACATTTACTCAATGAGCGAGGGTGCTTCGCTTTCCTAGGGAGGAAATCAGGAACGGATTGAGTACCATTCCAGGATCTGCTGAGTAGTGACATCTTCCTACCATCGGACAGCACCTCGCTAGGTGCAGCTATTGAGTACAAATGCCCATCCCAACCTTTCTCACCTTCTCGGAAGGAACCTTAACTTCCTCTTTGGCTGCAAGCAAAGGCATCTGATTCCTTCCTGCCATAACACGTTCTTAGCATTTTAATGTAATTTGCCCAGAAAATTATTTGCTTCACTAAATTATTTTTACCGGGTGATTTTTGTAGAGCACGTGTATTTGTAAGGAAGTTAAAAAAAAAAACACTGTGTTTTAAATGTCAGCACAGCTACAACCTAGGCCAAGGTTACACTATCATCCCCAAACAATATGTGAATAAGTTGTCCTGCACACACCTCTGTTTGCACATCAGCCACAAGCACGGAGGCCCAGATAGGAGATTCCTGGTACTCTAGTCAGAGGTCCTTCTCAGAATGGTTTGTCAGACTGCTGATGGGAGAATTTACAATTAAGTGAGATACTGTTCACAGGCTGACAGATCGACATATACACAAAGGTCACTGTAATCTGCCAAGAAAGTGCTAGGCAAGTAGTTCTGCCATAAGCACACACACTCATACATACCTCACAAACATAAAAATAGAAGGACGTGTGAGATCAAACTCCAATTCGGCAAGATCCTGCCAAATGAAATGGAGGAGCTTGCCTCAGGAGAAGCAGTTAAAAAAAATTTTTTTTTTAAGGCAGTAGTGTTCCTGGCAAGGTTCAGATGGAAAAACAGCAACAGATCCCAGAAGCAGAGCTCTAGCCAGGAATAACCTAAGCTCAGGCCATTTTAAGGGCGGGCAGGATAACGCTCGCTAAGCTTCACTGCATGACTGCCCATGCTCTGGGCTTCCAGGCCAAGCCAGGACTCGCGGTCTACTACAAGTCAATCAACAAACATCGACCAAATATGTGTCATGTGTTCAGGTCTCTGTGAGTCCCTGTCTGGGGAGGAGCAGGTTTCTGTCAGGTATATGACAGGCACTGTTTAGGGCCATCGTCACCACACAATCAGCCGGGGAAAGCATTTCCCCTAGTTTACATGTGAGAGGCCTAATGCTGGGTGAATCCCACAAGGCCACATCACATGCGTAATAAGTGGAGTCAGGCCCTGACCTCAATTCTGCCTGAATCCAAAGCCCACAATGCCACATTACCATGCATAAAATATGGGTCCTGCCCCAAAGAGGCTTAAAATAGCCTAAGCCACTTAGAGGTCAATATGGCCAGTATAAGGAAGGGCTAAAAAAAAATAAATAAATAAAAATACACACACAAGTATCTTAAGACTCTAAAGAAAGGAGAAAATTGAGTAGTGAGAGAAGACATTATGATAAAAGTAGGACTTGGGCTCCTTCACAGAGGATGGGTAAGATTTAAAATTTGCACAGGAAGTGGAGAGAAGGGAGGGAGTTTCTAGGGAGAGCCTGGCCCCTTTAGCAGGGGAGCAAGAAGACCAAACCCCATTGAGCACAAAGATAGATGCTACACTGAAAATAAGATTTAGATGGGAGGGATGAAGCCTAATAAAGGCCTTGGAAAATTAGACAAATTATTTTAGAGAATGGAGAGGAACCACAGGTGGGAAAAAGCTAGGAGCAGCATAAGGAAGTGATAGTTTAAAAGTTTATACAAACAAGGAATGCTGAAGATTCCAGAAAAGGGAGCATCTCATTCATTCTTCATTCATTCATTCGGCAGACATTTACTGAGGACTTACTAAGAGCCAGGCTTGGGAGGGTAGCTAAAAGGCTGCTCCAGTCCGCAGGAGAGGAAAGGTGAGTTTCTGGATTAAAATATAAAGGGAGGGATCTATTTATATTATGTTTAACAGGTGGAGATGACTCACTGATATAAAGGAGGAAGGAAATGAAGAAAAAGATCATTCCAAAGTTCAATATTAACATGATTTCCATCTTACTAGTAACTTCAAAAAGCAATGAGAATAAGACTAACTATGGGCTTTAGTGATGTTGAACAGTCAACAAATAGCCACTCCCAAAAGGCCTTTCCTTTATCCTGGTAGCTCATTTACATATGTAGTCAGGAGTAGGAAAGTTCACCGAGAAAAACCATTTCTTTGTGACTAAATGCTGAGTTCCCTGGGTAAGAAAGACAGGCCTCGGCCTACTCAGATAGGCTCCATCAACCCTCCAAAACATCCCTCCATCCATTCGTCAACATGAGTACTGACACAACGGAATATCATGCAGCAGCAAAAAAGAAGGATCTCTTACCCTTTGAGACAGCACGGAGGGACCTGGAGAGTATTAGACTAAGCAAAATAAGCCAGTCAGAGAAAGACAAGTACCACATGATCTCACTCATATGTGGAATCTAATGAACAACATAAACTGATGAGCAAAAAATATCCAGAGACTTTGAAGCATGCAACAGACTGGCATATTTCAGAGGGAAGGCAGGGTAAGAGATTAACCAATAAACATATATGCATAACCCATGGACAGACAATAGTGCCAGGAAGATCTGGAGAAGGGGTGGGAGAGGAGGGGTTTAATGGGGAGAGGGGGAAGGACATCTGTGAAACTTTCAATAATAAAGATAAATTTTAAATTAAAAAAAAAATCCCTCCATCTAAAATTAAATGGGTTGAGTCGAAACTGGTTTGGCTCAGTGGATAGAGCATCCGTCTGCGGACTGAAAGGTCCCAGGTTCTATTCCCATCAAAGGCATGTACATTGGTTGTGGGCACAATCCCGGTAGGGGGTGTGCAGGAGGCAGCTGGTCGATGTTTCTCTCTCATGGATGTTTCTAGCTCTCTATCCCTCTCCCTTCCTCTCTGTAAAAAAAAAAAAAAAAATCAATAAAATATATATTTTTTAAAAAGTCAAATGAGTAAAATTAAATGGGTCTCCTTTAGAAACATGACTGTCCACTCCTGCCCAACCACCAGTTTTGACTTTGGAGATGGGGACAAAGCCAAGTGGAGGGGGTGAGTAAAAAGTCACTGTGGAGGGTGGGACTTTAGGGAGAGGGCAGTGGTACAGGATAACCTTTTACATCAAGAATCCCAGCACAGCTCTCATTTCTACACCCACTTCTCAGTGTTTTACAAGGACTGGCCCGCAAATAGATGGGAAGGCCTTCAAGATCCTGTACCAAATCGTAGCGCTTTGTTCAGAAACTATTTCAAATGTGCATATTTACGCATCCATTAACTCCCAGCACAGCTAGCATATGGTTGAGACGCAAGTTCTTCCTAATGACTTATACGTTGACTACACAAATGTAAAGCTCATCTCAATTGTATACCCAGCAATAGTACAATTCACTATTGGGGCACATCCAGGAAGTCCGCTCATTGGGAAAAGTGAGAAATGAAAAAAAAAAAGGGGGGGGGGGGGACTATAGCTATCAAACTTCTATTGCTATAAAGAGTGGCCCAGGGCAAAATAAAAAATAAAAAAAACACAACTGCCAGTTTCTTTGAAAAATCCAGCCCCTGCATGCAAAATCCAAGGTGGTATCCTCTCAGCACAATCCCAAGCTTTAGCAAAAGCAGATCTTTATTTAGTTTGTAAGTGGAAACGAATCCTCTTTTCTGCAGAAGGATGCATTAAACTACTTTGATATTTACAACCCAAAGCCCTCAATGTTAGTGTCAAAGTCAAACTTCGGAAGGTGCATGACAAAAGGAACTCTTGTTCTGGAAAATCCTTGAACATCCCTCTCCTAACAGGTACTCCCACTGGTAAAGAAAGGACCAGAGCAGAAAGAAGCCCCGTGAAAAAAAAAATGGTTGCACACAAGTGTGTGAGGATTCTTGCTCAGACCCCTTGCGGGACAGCCAAAGGCCTAGTCGGGGAAATTCCAGAGCAAGTCCTCCACCTCCGACGAAAGGGGCTTCCAATCGGGCACGAATCTCTCCCCCCACTCTTAAACACTGCAAGGTAAACACCCATCCAAGCCTCCAGACTCCCAGGAAACGGGAGTTTTCACGCCTAGAGGGAGGGAGAGACCCACATGACCGCGCAGAGAAACTACAGCCCCTGAACCTCTCCCTCCCGCCCCGATCACCCCAGAGGCCACGGGACGGGGATCCTTCCGCAGCCCCAGTTCATCCCCCTGAGTGACAGGTCGCCGGCAGGAGCCCCTCCATCCCTGACCCCACTTACTGGCGCGGCGAACACAGGCGGGGGCCCGCCCCTGCGGTGAGCTCAGCTCCTCGGGCGGAGTGGGGCGCAGCAGCCCCTCGGGAACCGGGAAGGGGGGCGATCCCCGCTAGGACAGGCCGAGGCGTCCGTGCAGGGCCGCCCAGGAGGACCGGCGAGTCGCACGGGCCGCGTGGCGCATGGCAGAGCAGCAGGAGCCCGGCCGCTTTCCAGCCTCCAGCAGGAAAACAAACAAAAGGCAGGGAGGCTGCTAGCGAGGACGACGGGCCGCTTTCCCTCGGAAAAGTGACCCTGCAGCTCCCCTCACTGGCCCTGCGCGTTCCTGCACCGCGAGCTGGGCGCCCGCCCGTGAGCGCAGAGCCGCCGCCGAGCTCCAGTCTCGCTGGGGGCCCGCCCGAGCCCGGGGCTCCACGCGACCAGCTGACCCAGAATGCGACCTCAGCATCACACACACACACACACACACACACACACACACGCATGCACACGCCTCCTTGCAGCACGGCTGCACACGTAGGGAGATGTAGAAATGGTGGCCATGCATGCACACGCCGAGAACATTTTCTTACAGGTAATGCAAATACATTTTTTCTGGTTTTTAAAAAAAAAAGAAATCCTAATTGAGGTTGCAAGACATTGTAAAGGAAATCAATGCCACTGAACTGTACACTCACAACGGTTAAGATGGCAATTAGGTTGTATATTTTGTTGCCACAATAAAAAAAACAAACGTTTAAAATAAAGGCACAACTGATTGCCTGTTGTATTCCTTTGGACTGTAAGAGCAACTTTAGTTTGAAAGGCTGAATTGTTATTATCCAGGTAGGAAACAGTTGTCTTCTGTAACCGGTTACAATACAAAATTTAACACGTAACACTTTTTAAAACACATGCGCTTGTATTGTAGACATTACCTTAAATCATTCCTAGAAGGACTAACTCTGAAGCACTTTGAAAAAAGAAATTGCTTCAAGGGCCTCCATTTAAATGTACATAATTGCCCCAAACCAATGGTTCCCAAACCTTAGTTGGAGGCATCAGACTCGCCTAGAGACTTTGCTGGGCCCTGTGCCCAGAATCCTGGTGCTGGTCAAGGGAACCACATTGCCCCAAGCAACACTACTGTAATTCTTAAAGCAGTAACCCCTTACATACTGGATCTGAGATGAAATCCCCCAGCTCACCACTATATCAGTTTTCTCTCACAATTTTATTTTTGAATTGGAAGAACTGAAAACAGATTTTCCCCCCTAAAGAAGCTGTACAGAAGGAGAAACGTACTAGACAGTCAGGCTTTCTTAGACTTCCTGTCCTAAGTGGGAAAGCGTCATCAGGCTATCTGGCAAGTGTATGGCAGTTATCTACCTTTGCGTTTACCTAGACAACACACAAACCACATGGCAAGTGAAAATGGAAAATCATTATCAATGGCATGACAAGGAAATAAGAGGGAGCCTAGCAAATTTTATGCTACTCTCGTGAGAAAAAAAAAATATTTTTAAAGTATCTAAAATCATCAATTTTAGTTAAATTCAGTTATCTAAGAAAGTCTACCTCGCAAATAGAGGGACTATCTTGGTTTACTTTAACAAGGATCTACTGAGCTAGTGAATGGCTTAGTCCGGGAAAATTACAGCCCTGTAGATGTAATATGAGGCAGGACAGTAAGAAGCTACGAAAATTCATGGGCAAATGGAATGGGGAAACTGAGGCAAGAACAAGGCCAAACAATTTGAATAACTTACAGCTAGTGAATTGTAGGACTTTGTATTAAAAATGCACCTGGAAAGCAGATGCATATTTTACTGAAACCCTCCCCTAAGTTTCTCAACCACAGAAAAAAGGTAAAAACCCTCAAGACAAAGATCCAATGCAGGATCGCTCTAGAGTACAACATGAACTCTTTACTTTCTTTCTCCTAAACTGTAAGGGTCTCCATGAGACTTATAATCGGAGAGCAGTGGGCAGTGGCAGCTTGTCCAGGCTTACCCCCTGAACCTGCCTCCAAGGCCGCCTTTTTCTCTGACTTCCCAGTGAGCTAAAAGCAGCCCTGCCTTGGCTCATTTCTTTCCTATGACGTTTCTAGGGAGTCAAAGTAGCCCCACCTAGGCTCTCTCCTGTTGCTTCCTTTACCCTCAGTCCTTCCTTTGGTTTACTCTCCCCAGCTTTAATAAATCTACTCTCAAAGTCACTGGACTTGTATTGTGAAATCTTTCCTGTACAAAGTCAAGAATCTACACACAACAGATTGGACTGAGGTATACCTCCTCTGCCCAGTCTGGTGACAATAGAACCCTGTAAATAGGTCTAATGGACACTGATCTAATATAGAAAGTTAGTAGCTATGGAACCAAAAAGCATTTTTAATAAAACGTGTGCTCAATTTATCATTACAAATACTAATTATTACTTCGTTAATCTTCATTGTTTATTTGCCAGAAAAATAGAAATCATCTGTGCTAATGGACCAAGATATCTCAAATTAGCATTCAACAGTTTAATGAAATAGAGTTCTGAAAATATTTCTATACCTTATTCTTCATTTACCATTTTTGTATTCAAGAGTCACATATAATTTTCTTCTGTTATAAATTCTTACATCTAATCTTTCCCTCAGATTTAAATTTCAAAATCCTTTAAAAGAGATCATTGGGAGGAAGATCATCCTTATTAATCCTCACCCAAGGATATTTTCCCTTTGATATTAAGAGAGATTGGAAGGAAGGGGGAGAGACAGAGAGAGAAAAAACATCTGTGCAAGAGACACATCAATTGATTGCCCTGGACTGGAATCGTACCTGTGACCCTTAAGTCCGCAGACTGTTGCTCTATCCACTGAACCAAACCAGCTAGAGCAGGAAAATCATCCTTAAAAGAACTATGCCTAGAGTCTCTTTTAAAAACTAAAAACCATTAAACTTTGGTTCTCTATGAAACATGAAGGCACTTTTTATTGGTCGCTGGTTTAGGGTGCAACTTAAAACACCCCTCTGAAGGGAGGGTCCCATATTAAGACAGCAGTTGGGCTTCCATATTGTAGTTCACCATTCTTTCCTCCTCCTCCCTCCTTTTTTGCCTATGTTTCTGCCCCAGATTCTAAGGTCTCCAGAATAAAATAATGGAAAGAGATTTAAACACTGTGAACTTGTTGGAAGTAGGGTCTTATTAGTACCTGTTACCTAAGAGAAGCTAGAAACTTCTTAAATTTTTGCTGAGTGAAAAAGGCAAGGGGCTCTACGACTGTAGGTTTTCATCGAGCATGCAAAATTCCGTGTTTAAAACAATGTCAAGTGTGTGAAAATAATATATCGCCTTGGATAAGCAAGAGTGCCTGTGGGAGTGAAATGGAGTGTTTGGTCTTTAAGAGGTGGGGCTAGTATCCTGTGCAAGTTCCAGAGCTCAGCGCAGAACTGCGACTACAAATCCCAGAGAGTTTAGGGGCGCCGATTGGGCTGGACTTGGGTTTCAAGGCCTTGGAGCGTGTGAGTCCTTCCCCCGTTGCATGCTGGGATCTGTAGTGAGACCGTCCTTGCCTGTGGCTGAGTGTACATACTCCTGCCCGCTCTCCTAAATGCATCTTTTCCTCAACCTGCAGACCCGTGCTTTTAAAAAGTTAAGTCGTTACAATAGCCTGTGATGTTAGCGGGGTTTCGCAGCTCCCCTACATTCCTGGCGGGACATTCCAGCCAGAGTCGGGGCGGGACAGCCCCGAGCGCTAGATGGATGCTCATTAGGGCTACTTGCCATAGGGTATCAACCCTTAACGAGCTACATTTTATTTTTAAGATTTAAATTCTTATTGTTTAAAGGATTACATATGTCCCCTTCCCCCCCCCTCCCCCCATTGACCCCTTCTAGCCCGCCCTCTCACCACCCTATTGCCAGTATCCATGGGTTATATGCACACAAGTTCTTTGGTTGATCTCCACACCCCGACCCAACCCCCCTTGAGTTACATTTTTGAGATAATGGTTTTTCAAGTTTGCATAAATGTTCCCTGAGCCGAATAAGGGGGTTGACTTGGGGCGGGGGGGCAGGGGTGTCCGCAAATTGGTGGCCTCTCGCCTAGTTTTGGCCCCGCGCACACAGTAGGCCCACTAGGCGGCACGCGCCGGCGGTCGGTCCGGCCGAGCCGCCCACGCAGGCGGCGGCGGGGCACTGCGCATGCTCGGCGCGGCGGCGCAGCGTTCCGCAGCGGAGGGGTTGGCTCGGCGGCGGCGGCGGCGTGTGGGGTCCTCAGTCGGGCGGGCGCTCTGGTTCTCGCTCCGTCTCCGGCCTCCGCCAGCGACGGGTGTCTCTCCGCTCCCCGCGTCCCCGGCCGCCGCGCCAGCGCGCCCCGATCGGGCCCCCGACCCCGCGAAGATGGCTGCCGTACGCCGGGCCCGCAGTTACCGCCGCTGCCTGGTGCGCTACTCCGACCGAGAACTCTGCTAAGCCGCCTGCAGCAGACAGGCAGGAGTAGACACCCGGACACCAGCACACCTCCTCGGGGGACGGTGCGGAGGGGGCGCGGAGAGCCCCGCGACCGCGGCCGGCCGGCCCGCCAGCATGGTAACCGGAGGAGGGGGTCGGGGGGCCGGTCCTGCGAGGCGGGGGTGCGAGGTGCCCGAGGGGGTGCGGGGTGCTTGGGGGGAGGGGTGCGGGGTGCGGAGGGCCCAGGCCTGCGGGGAGAAGTGCCGAGGGAGCAGGCAGGGACTGGGAGGAGTGGGAGCTGCCCCTTTCTAGGACCCCTGGCCTGGGGAGTGGAGGGGTGCCAGCCCCGAGCACTCCCCGGGGTTT
Organism: Pipistrellus hanaki; assembly: GCF_964339955.1. Classification (NCBI taxonomy): domain Eukaryota; kingdom Metazoa; phylum Chordata; class Mammalia; order Chiroptera; family Vespertilionidae; genus Pipistrellus; species Pipistrellus hanaki. Next base: position 19,752,654 of record NC_140509.1, read on the forward strand.
TCCTCCCTCTGCACCCTCAGCCGGGGTCCAGGTGAGGAGAGTGAGTGGGTTTGCAGGACGGCCGAGGAAAACGCCTCTTCTCGGCTCGCTGAGGACCCTGAACCAATCAATCTCGCTCCTCTCGAGGGATTTTAGCAAATGCATTGGGCATAGATGGAGGGGAGCCCTGGCAAACGGAGGCACTTGTTGATCGCTGCCCCCCTCTGCAAAGCCGAGCCCACGGAGAGGCCTGGATTTCGGGCGCATCTGCCCCGTGACGCGGCGGTGCCCTGGATAGGAGGCTGGCAGGCGGGCCAGGCGGCGTGGGGTTGGGAGGATTTTTCTCTCTGCGGTGCAGAGGGAGAGACTGAGCTAAGCTCCGGAAATTGACAACGCAAATTCCATAGGACTATTTCAGGCAGGACCGACCGCGTAGTCTCTCTGCCCTGTGCTGCCGAGCTCTGGCTTGAAATCATTGTCCGTCCGAGAAACTGATCTCTAGGGTTGCATGACTCCAGAGTGAAATGACACCAAACGAATTAGCTTAGAGTAGACATTCAAATATTTATTGAGTAAATGAGTGGCTGGATTATTTGATTTTATGAATCTGGATAGGAAAAGCAGTAATTGACTTTGCTCCTAAACCATTCAGAATTGGTTCTCTGGCCTGGATTAAGCACTTGACTGTTTATATTTCATTAATCCCACGCGTGAAACAGGAGTTAAATGATGAAGACACGGGCTACCCAATTGAAAGGTGAGGTGTAGGTCACACTCAATTAGGAAAAATTAAGTGAAAATCTCGGATGGCAGCTGAGGACCTGCTTATTTCAAGTGGTATTTGAATAGAAAAATGTAGTAAAACCCAAATTGATAGTCTCTCGTTTTTTGCCATACTGTCGCAATCAAAGTAACGATGGATTAAAACTCTGTGATAGCACAGGAGCTCAGGGAAGAAGAAAGATGCCATCTGTATTATAGGTTTCCTGTTTCCTCATTCTTGAAAAATGCATAATACATCCACAGAGCGTTTTATTTATTAATTCAACCGATTTTTTTGAGCACGTGTTATCAGCCTGGCATCGTGCTAGACCCTGGTACAATACCAGACCTTCAATATAACCAAAACTGTAAGTTGATTTGCGGTAAACTTTTAATCATAGAATGTCAAAACAAGGGACAAACAAGCCTTATGTGTTGTGATACAAGCACAAGTGTAATGAAAAGAGGCAATTAAAAGGACCAGCAAATGTCCTGCACTGGGATAATTTCCTGAGCTGAATCTTGAAGGATGAGTAGCCAAGTGAGGAAGGAGCAGCAGTCATTCCGGCCATCATTCAAGCAGCATACGCAGGAGCAGGATCTGGAGAGAGCAGGGGGAAGGGTTGGAGTCAGCATGACCAGGAGGCACTAGGTAGAGAAAGCTGTTCCCTGGGAACCCTGGGGGACCCGTATTCCCTTGTAATTAGCTGTACTTAGAGTTTACAGTAATAAAGCAGGCTCTTGAGAAGAAATGCATTTCTCAATGGGATCTATAAATTCACAGTTCTTTCTTTTGCATTTTCCTTTTAGTGATGTTTTTAGTGCGGAAAGCTCCCAGCTTAAGACTCAGAAGAAGAAATGTATTGCTTAAATTTTCCAGTTTCTGGAAATGTGTCCCGAGTTTTGGCCTCTCTTATTTATTTCTTTGCTGATTTAGCTTTTACAGTGTGCCAAGCACTTTATCGTATACAAACTGGTTCAAGTCTTAAAGGCAGCCCTGCTTGAAGTCTGGTTCGCAGAGATAAGATAGGAAGCTAGGCTTATTTATGTTGCACTACAGAGTAACATAACTAGTTACAGTTCTCCGAGATATGTGCTAATACAAACATTTCCCCCCCCCTGGAAACAAATTACAACTGAAAGGGGCAATTGTGAAACTTAACATCTTTGGAATGAGCAAAATTAAATAGGTTTTATTATTTTTTTCTAACCTTCAAGGTCATTTCCCTGATTGCCACATTTCTCTGCAGGACTGTCCACAATAGGTATTAAGCAAGTCCTATTTGCTAATAAGTCTATTACTTAAAAGACTGAACCTAGGCAACATTTCATCTTCACTGGAAGGTAGGGCTCAGTTTAATTTAGCAAACACTTATTGAAAAAAGAATAAAATGAAAGAAATGGATCTGAGACTTCTGTTAAGCTCCAAACCATGCACAGTCATGCCAGCCCTGCTTTATTCCATTTTAAATTAATCTAATATATAAAAATCTGGATCTATAAACTAGAAGGGGCTTCTTTACAAAGAACATATCACTGTTACATGTCCTTGATTTATGAGCTTTCCTAGTGCATTTAAAACATGAAGAAGAAAAAAAAGTCATACTCACACTTTAAGAAGATACCAGTGTGTGTAAAAAAGGAACATCTATATATGGATTATGTGCATTATCTTTTAAGTGATCTATAAAACAAAAACTATTTGCTGAACTCTATACCACAACTGAATGTTATTTTCCAAAGCATAATTTTTCTTTTTAACCACCTACCAAAACATTTAAAAGTAGACCCTGTGAGGAAAGTATCTAGAGAATAGCAACTTTATATTTCACTAGAGGCCTGGTGCAGGAAATTCGTGCACGGGGTAGGGGGGTGTCCCTCAGCCAATCTGGGACACCTCGAGGGATGTTAAACTGCCCAGGCAGTCAGACATCTCTCTCACAATCTAGGACTGCTGGCTCCCAACTTCTCACCTGCCTGCCTTCCTTCCTAATTGCCCCTAACCACTTCTGCCTGCCAGCCTGATTGATGTCTAACTGCTCCCTTGCCAGCCTGTTTGCCCCCAACTTCCCTCCTCTGCCGGCCTGGTCACCCCTAACTGCCCTTCCCTGCAGGGTTGATTGCCTCCAACTGCCCTCCTTTGCAGACCTAGTGCCTCTCAACTACCCTCCCTTGCAGACCTGGTGCCTCCCAACTGCCCTCCCCTGCTGGCCATCTTGTGTCCAAATGGGGGCAGGATCTTTGACCTAATGGGGGCAGCCATCTTGTGTGTTGGAGTGATGGTCAATCTGCATATTACTCTTTTATTAGATAGGATAGAGGCCTGGTGCATGGGTGGGTGCCAGCTGGTTTGCCCTGAAGGGTGTCCCGGATCAGGGTGGGGGTTCCCTTGGGGTGTGGGACGGCCTGGGCAGGGGGCATGTGGTGGTTTGTAGGCCAGCCACGCCCCCTGGCAACCCAAGCAGAGGCCCTGGTATCTGGAATTTATTTATCTTCTACAATTGAAACTTTGTAGCCTTAAGCAGAGGCCTGGGCCAGCCAGGGCAGGTGGAAAGCTTTGCTTCCTCCATTGACAGGGGCAACCTTATCCTGTCCTCTTCAACTCCATGGCTGCCACCATTTTTCTTGGGATTTATCTTTTATAATTGAAACTTTGTATCCTTGAGTGGAGGCCTAGGCGGGCCAGGGTGTGTGGAAAGCTTGGCTTCCGTTGCAGGGGAAACCCAAGCTTCCCTCAACTGCTCTCTGTGGCTGCAGCCATCTTGCCTGGTATTAATTTACATACTCGCTCTGATTGGCTGGTGAGTTTGGCTGGTGGGTGTGGCTTGAGTGGAGTGATGGTTAATTTGCATATTACTCTTTTATAAGGTAGGATTGGGTGAGTAGCTAAATAAAAAGGTGTAGATTTCAAAGAGAAACTGATGTTGATTGTTTCCCTCCTTCCCCCCTTTAGGCAGAAGCTGAGGAAGATTGTCATTCTGATATGATCAGAACAGATGATGATGAAAACGAAAGCCCTGCGGAAACAGATCTGCAGGCATGTTTCTTCATTATATATTTAATTCTTATTCCATTGCTTTCCACAAACATAAATAGCAGTTGATCACAATTGTGAATAGCTATAGAATTCTTTGCATTGGATTTAACTATTTTTATACTGGTTTATAGAATGCTTAAATTATAACTATGTTGTAGACTTTTTAAAAAAATATATTTTATTGATTTTTCACCGACAGAAAGGGAGAGGGGCAGAGAGCTAGAAACATCGATGAGAGAGATACATCGACCAGCTGCCTCCTGCATACCCCACATCGGGGATGTGCCCACAACCAATGTACATGCCCTTGACCAGAATCGAACCTGGGACCCTTCAATCCATAGATCGACGCTCTATCCACTGAGCCAAACCAGTTTCGGCTAGACTACTTTTTTTCTGTAAAAAGATGTATCAGGCCGAAACCGGTTTGGCTCAGTGGATAGAGCGTTGGCTTGCCGACTGAAAGGTCCCAGGTTCCATTCCGGTCAAGAGCATATACCTTGGTTGCAGGCACATCCCCGGTAGGGGGTGTGCAAGAAGCAGGTGATCGATGACTCTCATCGATGTTTCTAACTCTCTCTATCCCTCTCTCTTCCTCTCTGTGAAAAATCAATAAAATATATTTAAAAAAAATATAAATGTGATCGCTCTGGTGTGTGTTTTTTTAAAAAAAAAAAAATATGTATCAGTAATTGCTGCTGTGTAGTTCAGTATATGGGTTTAAAGTATACAAACCTAGACTTAAGTCATGACTTAAAACACATCACTTCAAAGAAAAAGATCAACAGTTTTGACCACCTAACACTTTTAAACCTATATTTAACAAAAGACTAAATCTGTCAAAAGAGAAATAATCAACTGTAAAAACTACCACATATAGGCAGAGGTTTGATAGCCTCAGTATATAGGATATCTTACAAATCAGCAAGAGGAACACAAGGTAGAAATATATGAATGGACAACTAATGGAAAAAAATAATATAAATGGCTATTAAAAATTTGAAAAGATAACTAGCCTCATTAATAATTTTAAAAATACAAATTAAACCTACGCTTAATTTTTTTAAAATGATCAGATTGGTGGTGAATAATGCCCTTTGCCATCAGGCTATGAGAACACTGATGCAGTGTACATGAAAGTGTAATTGCTACAACTTTTTTGAAAGGCAGAGTAACAATATGGGTCAAAATGAGAAACATACACTCCCTTTGAACCAGCAATTCTGCTTCCAGGAAATTAATACTAAAGAATCATGGAGAAAGTGAGTAAATATAGGTGTACAGAAATGTTTATATGGAAAAGTGGAATACAACCTAAGTATCTATCACTTGTGTTAAGTAACGGTGCATCCATACAGTGAAATACACAGTAGCCATTTAAAAGAACAGGATAAATCTTTGTGCGTTGAAATAGAAAAATATTCATTGTAATTTGTTAAGTGCATCTTACTAAATTCTTAAGCTTTATAATATTCATTTGGAATGTATCATCTAGTAAATATTAAGAGTTCTGCTAAAGATTCTTGAGGTTAGAGATATACATGTCAAATGTAGGAAGGTGGGATCCCAAACAAAAGCAGTGTACAGAATAAAGAGAAAAAGATTAATGATGTGTATTCAAAAAAATATTTTCTTATTTAAAAAGAGAAGGGTTGTTAACAGATAACGTTGGGTTTGCATATAGAAATTTTAGCAGCACTCAACATCTGCTATATGGTGTATTTCAAGGAAACAAATGTTTGAAAGCATCTAAGTTGAGTGCCTAAGTGATATTTTTTATTCTAATTAAAACTTGTTTTTCTCATACCATTAGATTTTTTTCTGTGTAAACAATCTTATTTTAGGCAAATTTTCATTATTTCTTTCAAGTCTTAAGCAGAAAATTATTTTAGAATAGGCATATATTAGTAATTTAAAAGAGTGTTTTCTGGTTTTAGAAAGAAAAACACACACACACACACACACGCACACGCACACACGCATATACTAGGGGCCCAGTGCACAAATTTGTGCACCTTGAAAGGAACTGTGAGCCTTAAGGCTGCAGTGGGCACAGAGGCAAGTCTCAGCCCATCCTCAGCACCCCCACCTGGCACCTCCTATGTGGCCCCCACTCCTGCTGCTGCTGTTCCCACCCACTGAAGGTGCCATCCCCACTTGCACCCACTGACAGCATGGAGCGATTGGGGCTGGCACTGTCGGTGGGCGTGAGCGGCGGCTGTTGCCCTCATTACCCCTCAGGAGCAGGGGGAGGTGGAGAAGCCCTCAGGGAGATTGGGGCTGGCAGCTGCCATTAGCACCCACTGACAGCACTGAGCACTGGCAGCGGATGTGAGCAGTGGCTCCAGCACTGGCTGCAGGTGCAAGCGGGGCTGGAGCCGTCAGTGGGTGTGAGCAGTGGCTCCAGTGCCAGTTGCAAGTGCAAGCACCAGATGGGACCACGAAAGGCAAGAGCAAAGAATTTTCAGTAACCACTAGAGGCTTGCCCTGATGACAGTAACTGGCACCGCACCTTGGTCTGGAGCCCCTGCTCACCTGCTTTACCATCCTGCTATAGCTGACGCCTGCCATGTTCCCTGCATGCTCCCTGGTGGTCAGTGCACATCATAGCAACCCTTCGGTCTATTTGCATATTAGGTTTTTATATAGAGAGGTATATAAAACCTATTGACAAATTGTTCCCAAGTTGAGCTACTGTTTCTAGATGAGTCCTAAAATACTTTTCTCCTCTAGGCACAACTCCAGATGTTCAGAGCTCAGTGGATGTTTGAACTTGCCCCGGGCGTAGGCTCTGGCAATTTAGAAACTCGATCTGGCAGAGCAGCAAGAGGCTCTTTTCTGAAAGCAGCAGACACCAAAGGAAAGCAAGAACTGGCAAAAGAAGAAAAGTTAAGTATTATGGACATCATACTTGAAGAAAACTTCCGACAAGTATACCAGTTTTCCATCCCTCCCTTCTAGGTTCTTTGGTTGATATCACCACTCCTTATGGCTTCTTTCCTCCAGGTACACTATATTCATGGACCTGCCTTTGATAATTTATAGATCCCCAAGATTCACTTGGTCTCTTAGAGGTTGATGCCTCTAAATTTATTATAGAAGGGGGAAAAATTACTCAAATGTTAACACCTTTTCAAAGGTCTTAATGCAATTTTTTGTTATATTTTGAATTGAACAAATTTATAATGATGCATTAATCACACCCTTATTTTGGAAAATTTTCATAGTGCTCCCACTGGAAAAATTTTGGATGTTGTCTGATTTTTACTTCTTTTCTATTATACACATGAAGTGGGCACAGCACCCCATCTTACTTTTCATTATTCTCCTATACCACAGAAGCTGTCATCTTTATACCATCAGATCCAAGTTTTTATTTACAAGTAATTTGCCATTAAATAATTGACATTATCATGATAACTAAAAACTTCTATGTTCATTTTGTTTTAATTTTTATGTTTTTATTAAATTGATTGGGGTGATATAGGTCAACATGATCATATAGGTTGCTATGTTACAAGATCTGTATATTGTACCATGTGCCCACCACCCAAAGTAAAATATTTTCCCATCACCATTTATTAGGACCCTTGTTTTAATTTTAAAATAATTACAGATTCACATGTACAGGGAAGTCTTTTGGACTCTTTTCCCATTCTCCCTCAATGATGACGTCTAACATAGTTACAATGCTAGGAAATATACTTTGGCACAATGCTTGAGGCTTATTCAGATTTCCTAGATTTAGAAGCACTTTTGTGTGTGTATGTCAATAAATAGTTCTGTGCAATTTTATTAATGTGAAGCTTCATGTAACCACTACCACAGTCAAGGTACAGAATCATCTTGTCACCACAAGGCTACCTCTTGCTATACCTTTACAGTTACACTCTCTCATCTCTCCCTCTTCCCCAGCCATTCCTAATTACTGACAACAACTAATCTATTATCCATTTCTATAACTTTAATATTTTTTTAAACCTTATTTTATTGTTGAGAGTATTACAGATGTCCCCCATTCTCCCCTTTGCCTCCTTCCATTCATCTCCCACCCCATCCTGGGCCTTCACCTGTCTGTTGTCTGTGTCCAGGGACTATGACTCATTGGTACTTGTAAATCCCTTATCTTTTTTCATCCATCCCTCTAATTTTCCTCCCATCTGGTAACTGTCACAATGTTGTCTGTATCTATGAGTCTGTTTCTGTTCTGTTTGTTCATTTATTTTTATTTTTTAGATTCAATTGTTGATAGATATGTATTTATCGCCATTTCATTGTTCATATTTTTTTATCTTTTTTTTTTTTTTTTTTTATCTTTTTCTTCTTAAAGAAGACCTTTTAACATTTCATGTGATACTGGTTTGGTGTTGATGTAATACTGGTTTCCTATAGTTTTTCATTGTCTGTGAAGCTTTTTATCTGACTTTCAATTCTAAATGATAGCATTAATGGGTAGAGTAATCTTGGTTATAGGTCCTTGCTTTCATCACTTTGAATATTTCTTGCTACTCCCTTCTGGCCTGCAAAATTTCTATTGAGAAATCAGCTGACAGTCATATGGGTGCTTTCTTATAGGTAACTAATTGCTTTTCTCTTGCTGCTTTTAAGATTCTCTCTTTAGCCGAAATTGGTTTGGCTCAGTGGATAGAGCTCCAGCCTGTGAACTGAAGGGTCCCAGGTTCGATTCCTGTCAGGCGCATGTACATGGCTGCAGGCACATCCCCAGTGGGGGGTGTGCAAGAGGCAGCTGATTGATGTTTCTAACTCTCTATCCCTCTCTCTTCCTCTCTGTAAAAAATCAATTAAAAAAAAATGATTCTCTCTTTGTCTTAAATCTTTGGCATGCTAATTTTGATGTGCTTTGGTGTGGGCTTCTTTGGGTTCATCTTGTTTGGGTCTCTGTGCTTTGTAGATTGTATGTCTATTTCTTTCGCTAAATAAGGGAAATTTTTTTGTCATTTTTTCAAGGCGGTTTTCAACTTCTTGCTCCCTTCCTTCTCCTTCCAGCACCTCCATGATACATACGTTGCCACTCTTGAAGTTGTCCAAGGGGATCCTTACACTATCTTTAAATTTTTGGATTCTTTTTTCTTTCTGGTCTTCTGATTGGGTGTTTTTTGCTTTCTTATATTTCAGATTCTTGACTTAATTCTCAGTGTCCTCTACTCTACTGTTGAACCCCTGTAAATTATTCTTTATTTTAGTAGTGTATCCTTCATTTCTGACTGGTCCTTTTTTTATGTTGTTAATGTTCTCACTAAAGACCTTGAAGTTCTCACTAAAGTTTTTTGAGCATCTCTATAACCATTGTTTTGAACTCTGTATCTGGTAGTTTCCTTGCTTCTATTTTATTTAGTTATTTTTTCTGGAGATTTTCTCTGTTCTTTCATTTGTAGCATGTTTCTTTGTCTCCACATTTTGGCTGCTTTCCTGTGTCTGTTTTTATAAATTAGGTAGATTTGCTATGTATCCAGGACTTGGTAGAGTGACCTGTGTATGTAGTAGATGTCTTGTAGGGCCCAGTGACTCAGCCTCCAGTCACCTGAGCTGGACACTCCAGGTATGCCTTGTGTGAGCTGTGCACTGTCCTATTGTAGTTGAACATTGTTTGATATAGGTGTCACTGGTACGGATTGATTCCCAAGCCAGTCAGTTGTGAGGATTGGCTGCAACTACAGCAGAAGAGTTGCTATGCAGGAGCCTATGGAACTCTGGACTTGCTTCAGTGGGGCTTTGGTGCTCATTGAGTCTGCCCCTTGAGGGTGTCACTTGTGGAGGTAGTAGAGTTGTAATCCACAGTGGTCAAAACTGACCGCCAGGTGCACTGGTTCTGGAACCTCCAGGGAGGTACAAAATTAGTCACTCCTTGTGCCCCGCCTGGGGCTACCCAGCATGAACTACAAAGCAATCTACAGATGGCTTCTATTTGTATTGGGCTTGGAGGTGTCCCATAGGGGCTGAGCTGTGAACCAAGGTGTACTGCCACTAGTGCCAGGCCTGGGGCTACTTACTGAGAGGTACGGGGCATGCTGAGACCTGCTGCTGCTTGTTTGAGATATTTTAGGAAAGTCTGAAGTATGAAGCCAGTTGTATGGAAAAGGTGCTGCAAATGGCTTGGTTGAGCCTACAAGTAGGGAGGGGTGGGGTTTCACACCAGAGCAGGGCAAAAAGTGTGATCTAGGTTGATGGAGATTCAGATATGGCACTGGCCTGTCACTCTGTGGTGGAGCGGTCTCAACAAAGGAGCAGTGGCCTCTGCCAGCACTTCTGTCTGGGAGAAAGTTGCCTCTTCAGGTCTTGCCCTGATTCCACACAAGTTAGTTCCTTCCTGAATGTCCCAGGTTCCTTTCAAGCAGCTTCTCCAGTGCTGGAGCTCAGAGGGAGTGAAGCCATGCATGGGTTCTTTAAAGGGAGCTGCCTGAGTCCACCAGCCTCCATGTCACTCAGCCACAATCCCTTCAGGTTTTTACAATCCAAAATTACAGGGGCTTCTCTTCCCAGCACTGGAACCCTTGGTTGGGGGGCCTGGTGTAGGACTGGGACCCCTCGCTCCTCGGGGAAAACTCCACAGCCAAGATATTTCTCCCGATTTTAAACTACCATATGTGGGAGTGGGACCAACCGGTTCACGATTCACCCCACATCTCCACCCCTCCTACCAGTCTTGTTAGACTGCTTCTTCAGTTCCCTAGCTGTAGGACTTCCTTTCAGCTAGATTTCAGGTGGTTCTGAATGATGATTGTTTTAGTTGCAATTTTGATGTGGTTGTGGAAGATGGTAAATACAATGTTTACTTACACCATCATCTTAACTTGAAGCATATAATTTTAATATTTAAAAATATAAATGGAACCATACACTTTCGAGCTTGGCATAATTCCTTTAAGATCTATTAAAGTTGTGTGTATAAAAAATTTGTTCCTTTTTATTGCTCAGTAGTATTACACATTATGGATACCCAATTTCTTTATCCACCAGTTGAAGGACATTTGGGTTGTTTCCAGTGTTTAGCTATTATGTATAGAGCTGCTGTGACTATTCATGTGCATGTTTTGTATGAATATAAGGTTTCATTTCTTTGGCCTAAGAATATAATTTCTAGGTAAGTGCATCTTTGGTTAAAAGGAACTGCCATAGTCCCACAGGTGTGGCTTTGGCTGAGCATCATCCTGTGAACCTAGAGGTCACTGGTTCGGTTCCTGGTCAAGACTTGATCCCCAGTAGGGGGCATGCAAAAGGCAGCTGATTGATGTTTCTCTCCCATTTTCTTTCTCTCTTTTCCTTTCTCTCTCTAAAATCATATATATGAATATATATATATATGTGTGTGTGTGTGTGTGTGTGTGTGTGTGTATGTATATATGTATATATGTATATATGTATATATGTATATATGAAACTGCCAAACTGTTTTACAGAATGTTTATACCATTTTATGTTCCCTAAGCCATGTACGAATGATCCAGTGTCTCTGCATCCTTGTCAGCATTTGGTGTGTCATTACTTTTTAATTTTAGCCATTCTGATAGGTGTATAATACTTGTACTTTTTAAAAATACATTTTTATTTCAGAGAGGAAGGGAGAGGGAGAGACAGAAACATTAATTATGAAAGAGAATCATTGATTGGCTGCCTCTTGCCCGCCCTCTACAGGGGATCACGCCCACAACCCAGACATCTGCCTGGACCAGAATCAAACCATGACCTCCTAGTTCATGAGTCCATGCTCAACCACTGAGCAACACTGGCTGGGTCACATCATTTTAATTTTAATTTGTATTTTCCTAATGTCTAATAGTGCTGTTTTCATGTGCTATTTCCAGCTTTTATATCCTCTCTGTGAAATGTTGGTTTATCTTTTCTAATTAGATTGCTTATGTTTTCAGTATTGAGTTTTAAGAGTTCATTTTGTTTTATAAATGCTTTCTTTCAAGTTATAGTTTGTTTTTCCATCTTTTTTCTTTTTTTAAAGAATATATTTTTATTGATTTCAGAGAGGAAGGGAGAGGGAGAGAGAAATAAAACATCAATGTTAAGAGATAATCATTAATAGGCTGCCTTCTGCATGCCCCACACTGAGGATCGAGCCTGCAACCAGGCATGTGCCCTTGACCGGAATCGAACCTGGGACCCTTCAGTCCACAGGCTGACGCCCTATCCACCGAGCCCAACCAGCTAGGGCTCCATCTTCTTTAACAGAATATTTTCCAGAACACATTTTTAACTTTGATGAGGTTCAGTTTATCAACTTTTATGGCTTGTGTTTTTGGTGGGAAGTATAAGAATTTTGCTTACTGCTAGATCTCCAAAGTTTTCTTTATCTTTTTTTTTTTTTTCTGAAAGTTTAAAAAATTTTAATTTAACTCCATGATCACGTTCAAGTTAATTTTTATGTAAGATGCGAGGTTTAGGTCGAGGTTTGTTATTTTGCCTATGGATGTCCAGTTGTTCTAGCACCATTTGTTGAGAGGACTATTCTCTGCTATTCATACTCATTTTTAATACTGAATTTAAAAATATTTTCTACTGTTTATTTTTATAGGCTCGAGAACTCTTCCTAAAAGCAGTAGAAGAAGAACAAAATGGAGCTCTCTATGAAGGTAAAAACTCAGGGTCATACTGTCATGACATTTCTGAATAATGACTCTGTTACTGAGAAAATTTTTCACTAGAATATATTTGGTATAGAACATTAGTCTCCCTATATTTGAAATTGGTTCTTAAACTATCAAAAATAAAAATTTTATTTCTATATAACCTTACCCTTTTCAAAAAAAAATATTCCTGGGAAACCTAATATTGATAGGATGAGTAAAATGACTTTTTTAAAATTTAGGTTTTAATATTCTTCATTATTAAAGACTTAAAAATATTACTACTTATTTAAAAATAGATTATGCTTCTTTTATAAGTGAAATTACTTCAGGTGGGAAATACTAAGGATCCATTGAGGAACATATTTCCTAAGTTCTAATTTATGTTATCTGTGAAGTAATACCCTTTAACTTTGTTTCTATTAGTAGGCTAATAGGAATACATAAGTAAACACAGTAATAAGGTTATTCACCATATTATGTTTGTATTTGGGCTTTCATTTTGTCATAGTAAAGCTAATAATTGGGGCATAGGAAATATTCTTTTGCTCAGAGCTTTTAAATATGCCCCTAAAATGACATTTTCAGAATTATTGCATTATTGACAAATTTCTTCTAGTTATATTTGTCACCTTGAGATATTAAAAGGATCCAATTAATATCTCTCTATAGACTTAATTAGTTTGAAAAATTCCCACCTTCACTTAGTGTATAGTGATTCACCCAGAGTGAAAAAAAAAAACAGGGCAGAGTGTACTGAATTAAGTAGAGGCCATCTAGTTGGCCTCTACAGCCCCATGTTCTATTGGTATATCATTGTGTAAGATATTATCAAATATAACTCCAAACCTCAGGCCAGGAGATTTATTTAAAACGAAAGCAAAAAGAGGTTTTAAAGGTTATTTAGCTAAATAAGAGGCAGTTGGACTAAAGTTGTATTTGAAGAATAAATTTGAAAAAATTTATTTTCTTTATTCCATCCACTAGGGAGCATTTGATTTTCCTTAATTCTGTGTTTTAGAAAGAAAAATTTACTTAAAAGTTTTTTTTGTTGGGGCTATAGCAATTGCATTTTCCAAGTTTGAAGGAAGACATCTACATAAGATCACTTCTGACAATACATAAGAGGCCGAGGAAAAAGATGGGAAGGGCTAAAAGACCAATAAAATGCAACACCTTAAGTTTCTGTAACATGTTAGCTTTAGGGAAAAGAAAGATTGTTTCTCAGTAGTAAGGTTTAGAAATAAGTTTGTTCATTGAACTACTGTGGCATGTAGATAAAGGGAATTTGGCTGTTTGTAAAGAAAGTTACCAAACTAAACCACAGTTAAGGGTAATCAAAGGAAATGACAAAAATGTGTGGTCATAGCTAATTTAGCTTTATTTCTTCTTTTAGCCATCAAGTTTTATCGTAGGGCTATGCAACTTGTACCTGATATAGAGTTCAAGATTACTTATACCCGGTCTCCAGATGGTGATGGCGTTGGAAACAGCTAGTGCGTATATAATTTGATAGACAGTAATACATAGAGTTTGTTAAAATTAAGCATCTTTGGCCTGTTGACTCTTAACATAAGAAGATGGTACTTTTCTCTTAAGTCATATAGTGTTTAGTATAAAGACTTGTTGATAAAGTTATAGAAATTTTTAATTAGGGACATTTAATATTAAAATATAGAACTGCACTTTTTAAATAGACACAACAGAAATAAGGTGATGAAAGAATTGTTTTATAAAAGCAGTGATTATTGAAAGGAGTAAGTTACAGGGCATATTTCAGCTTACTGAAACCTATTTAAAGTCAAGACTATTAAAATGTAATTAAGCCAGAATTGAAAAGTGTTAACAACTGTTGAAATAGGGTTTCATTACACTAGTCTTTCTCCTTTTGTACATGTTTGAAACTATAAATTTTTACTAACAAGGGGGCTTTTCATTTTATTAGGAAAATGCTGAATTGTAACAAAACTTAGTTTATTATTCCTTAAGTTATGTAGGTGGAATATTGTTAACTGTAATGTTGGTTTAAAAGCACAAGTGCAGGATATAAGCACTCACCAAATAAACCATATTTCATTGGATAGACCCAGCTCTTGAGTCAGCCGTGATGGTTTTATATGATAAAGATCAAGAGACTAAATTTTGAAGTCAGTACTTTTGAAGCTATTTGCAAAACAATTATAAAATTATTCATCCCCAGAACCCCAATTTGCTGATTATAGAAGGGAAGGGAATCTGAACCCATGAGACAATGTCAAGTTTAAAATGAACAACACCATCTGGCTGATGTGGCTCAGCGGTTGAGCATCCATCTTTGAACCAGGAGGTTGCAGCTCGATTCCCTATTAAGGCATATGCCCAAGTTGTGAGCTCAATCGCCAGTAGGGGGCATGCTGAGGCAGCCAGTCAATGATTTATCATTGATATTTCTATCCCTCCCTACCTCTCTGAAATCAATAAAAAAAATTATATATATATATATATATATATATATATATATATATATATATATATTAAAAAGATGAACATCTAGAAAAATAGAGTTTGGGTAATAAGACATTATATTATCTATTATATTACTTCTGCCATGAAATAATTAAGATGTTTCTTTATCAATAACTTATATTTATTACCAGTGTTTGTTAACTGCTTATAGTTTTAGCACTTAAGCTTTGAATAAGCCACATTAAAAACATTCGAATGAAGTCTTTATTAATTGCCTATTTGAACTTTTCGGCCAATAATATTGTTTGGCAGATTAGACTTAATAGTGTAAGGTAGTTCATACTTTAAAAAGTATCATTTGGGCTTTTGCTAAGCCTCTTTAAAATTTGGGTAGAATCATTTGGACCCAGTTCTTAGCCAGTTCTAGAAATAGACTCCCAAGTTGTTAAGGAAGTTTGTATTAAAACATTAAAGAAGCATTTTTTTTTTCTGTGAAATTCCTTTATACAAACCTAAATGCTATGAAAGTTCTTCAAAGATACATTCTTGTGTTTTTTTTATCATATATAAAAGCCCTAATAGTCTGCTCTTTTCTTTTTTTTTCTTTTGCAAAATGTTGATAAAGTAGCTCTTGAATCCAACCACACTCACCCTTTGTTGTATTATAATAAGCTTTTCCTGGTTTCCTAACTTTGTCCTCATCTAAGCCATTTGGAACATTTGGTTATTTTTAAGGTTACTCTCAGCAAAAATGGAACTCTACACATTTGTTTATATTGGTAGATGATTTGTGGACCCTGCTAAGATTTTTTTTTAGGTTACACATTTTCCTCTAAATGTAGGCTGATAAGGCACATCTGTTAGAAAACTTTGGTAAGTACCTCAAATGACATCTGTACAATATATTTGATTTATCCAATTAGATGGATTACAGTCACTTTTATTTTTTTTTTTTAATATATTTTATTGATTTTGTACAGAGAGGAAGGGAGAGAGATAGAGAGTTAGAAACATCGATGAGAGAGAGTCATCGATCAGCTGCCTCTTGCACACCCCCTACTGGGGATATGCCCGCAACCAAGGTACATGCCCTTGACCGGAATCGAACCCGGGTCCCTTCAGTCCCCAAGCCGACGCTCTATCCATTGAGCCAAACCGGTCTCGGCGGATTACAGTCACTTTTAAAAGAATATGTTTACATAAGATTTTTAAAATCATGTGAAATTCTTTTTTTTTTTTTAAATATATTTTTATTGATTTTTTACAGAGAAGAAGAGAGAGGGATAGAGAGTTAGAAACATCGATGAGAGAGAATCATTGATCAGCTGCCTCTTGCATATCCCCTACTGGGAATGTGCCTGCAACAAAGGTACATGCCCTTGACCGGAATCGAACCCGGGACCTTTCAGTCCACAGGCTGATGCTCTATCCACTGAGCCAAACCGGTTTCGGCGAAATTCTTTTTCATTAACACATGAAATCTCTACAATGAAACTAATAAATCTCGCCGAAACCCGTTTGGCTCAGTGGTGGAGCGTCGGTCTGCGAACTGAGAGGCCCCCGGTTTGATTCTGGTCAAGGGCATGTACCTTGGTTGCGAGAGGCAGCTGGTCGATGTTTCTCTCTCATCGACGTTTCTAGCTCTCTATCTCTCTCCCTTCCCCTCTGTAAAAAATCAATAAAATATATATTAAAAAAAAAAAAAGAAACTAATAAATCTCAACATTTGTATTCCAAAATTCTAATTCTAATTCTGGGTGGGAATTAAATTTACTGAAGCTTTGTTATGGTACTCTTCTGCAAGGCAGGGCATACTTTTATCACATCAAAGAAAAAAGCAGTAGTTTGCATTTAGATGACTTTTTATAAAGAAGATTGGAAAATATTATGGAAAAATCAGTTACTAAACTTTATGGTTGTAGACTGAGGCCCTTAGTATATTCACCTCCCTCCTTTTGCAGCATTGAAGATAATGATGATGATAGCAAGATGGCAGATCTATTGTCCTACTTCCAGCAGCAGCTCACGTTTCAGGAGTCTATGCTCAAACTGTGTCAGCCCGAACTTGAGAGCAGTCAGACTCACATATCAGGTGAGAATTTACGCTTGTTATCAGTCCATGAGAAATACTTTAACCTTAGATTTTAGATTTCCAGACTTCCGAGGTCAGATAAGATTGGAGATCTAGTTATAATCATGGTTTGTGTATACTAATAAGCTTTTCAAAGTCCAAAGTGGATCAGAGTTTGTAGTCCCATTGTTCCAGGCTGCCATACTTTCTTCACTGAAGATCTAAGAGTGTGAGTATCTTGAGTTGTTGGGGGCTGTCCTAAGAAAATTAGAGGAGTATCATCAGATGTTTCAGCCAAGTTGGACAGTAGTCCTGAGATAAGCTGAATGTTTAAAAATGAATGTGTGTTTTTCTTTTCTTTTCATATGATGTTTCATTTGTTATGGGGGACAATTAGAAATTTTCAAGAAGATGAAAACAACTTTTACTTATAAGCAAAACCAATGGACGAAAAACTCTGGGGGGGAGGGCATATAAGGGGGGGGCAATGGAAAGATATGTACACATATAATAACTTAATAAAAAAACAATGGTAATAGTAATAGTAATAAACTCTACTGAATTCTGAAAAAAAGAAAGAAAACTTTTACTGTTAAATGCAATCACACACACATATATATAGTAGATTATTTTTCTAGCACACTTATTTATTTATTTATTTTTGCGCACTTATTTAAAAAATATATTTCTTTATTGATTTCAGGGAGGAAAGGAGAAGGAGAGATAGAAACATCAATGATGTGAATCATTGATCGGCTGCCTCCTGCACACCCCCTACTGGGGATCGAGCCCACAACCCAGGCATGTGCCCTTGGCTGGAATTGGACCTAGGACCCTTCAGTCCACAGGCTGACACTGTAGCCACTGAGCTAAGCTGGCTAGGGCTAGCACACTTATTTTAATATATCTTGGTGGCAAAAAATCTTCCAAGGGATGGTGGTGCTTTATAAAAGTAGCTTCAGATCTATTCTATACTGGGGGAAAAACACACACACCCAAAGATATTTGTGTCTTCATGTTAGTAACCATTATTACTTTGGGGTAGTTAAATACACTTACGCTTTATGTTTGAGCAATACTGAAGGTGTGATTCATAAATTTGTAGGAATACATAAAGGTACCTGCTCTAAGAACGTGACAGTAGGCTGTCAGGAGAGTCACTGAACGGGTGATTTTCTTTTGCAGTGCTGCCAATGGAGGTCCTGATGTACATCTTCCGATGGGTGGTGTCTAGTGATTTGGATCTCAGATCCTTAGAGCAGTTGTCACAGGTGTGCAGAGGATTCTATATCTGTGCCAGGTACTTACTTTTTTTAAAATAGCTCAGGCAGTGATAAAAGAAGGGATTATGGCCATTTGCCAATTTTAATAAAAGAACTTGATTGATGCTCTGGATAAAAGCTATTTTAGAACAGTTTTGCTGAGCTGTACATATGTGATTTTCTCAAGCTACTTAGCATTTGAAGCCTGGAATGCTCTGGGTTTCCACGAACAGTGGTCGGCAAACTGTGGCTCTGTTGACCTAATGAGTTTGCTGACCATTGGTATAGAATAATGTGTGGAGCAAATACAGTCACACACTTCCATAGAGTAGTTTGCATGCTAGCTTAACTGATTTAGCAAAGAAATCCTGCCAAAAAAATATTCCAGCCATTTCCACAGTAACTTTAAACCCATTAAAAGTGGTAATGATTTAAATTTTGATTGCACTAGAATTTTTTTTTAGCTCATTAAAAATTACCCTATACTTTTGAAATCATGCTGTGTGAAGAATAATCACAATATAACATCATTTGGAACTGGTAGTCTTTCATGGGCATCTTATGTAAAAACTAAAGGCCCGATGCACAAAGATTCATGCGAGAACAGGCCTGCCTTCTCCTGGCTGCAGGCACCGCCTTCCCTCCAGCCAAGTCGCCTTTCTGCCTTCCCACATTGCGCAGAGGCCCAGGGTGGCTGGGGCAGTGTAGAACGCCTGTGTTGTCACCATGGTGATGATGCATGCATCCCACCCTGCCCCTGGCCACTTGGCGCCTGTGTAAGCAAATTAGCCCGCCATGTTGAGTTAATTGCATACTCACTCCTGATTGGCTGGTGGCTGTTGCAAAGGTACTGCCAATTTGCATCTTTTATTAGTATAGATGCATACTTAGTCCTTAGCATTTAGAACTACTTTTTTTTTTTTTTTTTTTTTAATATATTTTATTGATTTTTTTTACAGAGAGGAAAGGAGAGGGATAGAGAGTTAGAAACATCGATCACTGCCTCTTGCACACCTTGGGGATGTGCCCAAGACTCAGGTACATGCCCTTGACCGGAATCAAATCCAGGACCTTTCAGTCTGCAGGCTGACACTCTCCACTGAGCCAAACCGGTTTTGGCTAGAACTTCTTTTGTAACTTTAATTCTTAAAATTTAGATGCACTATTTTTAAATAACCCAAGTTCATTTGGAGTCCTGTATTTTGGGTAAAATATTTGAATTGCTTGAAGTCTTTGGTTTTTGGTGATTTTGTATACTATTCTATTTAAAAAGTACCTATTTAATATCTAGTGAATTACCACCAACCTTTTGAAATTTGGGTCTCTAGCACTGTTCCTCCATTAACTTTTCTTTTGATTATACATGAGAAAACATAAAGAGTGAGTTTATTAAAAAAAACAAATTTTCAGGGATTAAACCTCAGATGTTATAAAAGAAAAGTAATTTTTAAAAAATATGCATAGCAACATAAATTTGGAGGGGGGGGTCTCTTTTTTTAGTCTGGTTCCAATGTAAGTAGTTTTACACCTTTAAAATGGAATATTTTAAATTATAAATGAAGTTAAATATTTTTTGAGTTGTGTTAAGAATCATGTGACTATTCAATACATCTTTTAACATCATTTTTTCTACTAATCTCATAACAAAAACTCATTGGCACAACTTGTAAAATATATCTCCAGTCTGACCATTTTACTATTTCTCCAAAGTACATTCTAGTTCAGCCACCATTACTTTTTTCTTTTGATCTTCATAGTAGCTTTTTAAATGTTAGATTGGCTATATTTATTAAATATTTGGCTTTACCTGGTAGATTCCTTTTCTCATACTCTTTAATTTCTGCTTATGGCCTTTTCTGCTTAAAGAAGACCCTTCAATATTTATTGTAAAACTGGTTTAATGATGATGAACTCCTTTAATTTTTGCTTGTCTGGGAAACTCTTTACCTCTCCTTTAAATCTGAATGATAGCTTTGCTGGGTAACGTAATCTAAACTATCAATTCCTGTTTTGCAACATTTTAAAGATGTCCTTCCACTCCCTTCCCACCTGTAAAGTTGCTGCTGAGAAATCAGCTGATAGCCATATGGGGTTTCCTTTGTTTGTAACTCATTTTTCTTCTGCTTCCTTTAAGATTCTCATCGTCTTTAACTTTTATCATTTAATAACAATATGACTCGATGTGGGTCTATTTGGGTCATCTTGCTTAGAACCCTTTGTGCTTCCTTGACCTGGAAGTCTGTTTTTTCCCCACAGGTTAGGAGAGTTTTGAGCCATTATTTCTATAAATAAGGTTTCTATTCCTTCCCTCTTTTTCTCCTAGGATCCTTATAATGGGAGTTGCTGAGCACTGGAAATTATCCCAAAGGTCCCTTATACTATCCTTGTGTTTTATAATTTTTTATTTTTTGTTGTTCTGACTTATAAATTCCCACTATTCTCTCCTCTAGGTCATTGATCTTTTTTTCTATATCATGTAATCTGCTGTTGGTTC
Source organism: Pipistrellus hanaki (assembly GCF_964339955.1). Taxonomy (NCBI): domain Eukaryota; kingdom Metazoa; phylum Chordata; class Mammalia; order Chiroptera; family Vespertilionidae; genus Pipistrellus; species Pipistrellus hanaki. Next base: position 19,773,298 of record NC_140509.1, read on the forward strand.
CTTCATGGTTTTTTTTTTTATGCCAATTATATTCTTCAGGTCTGCCTGTTTATCATATCTTCTCTTTGTAAAAGTTCCCCCTGAGTTCCTTTATTCCACACACAAGTTTGGTGAGCGTCCTTATGACCATTTAAAAAAAATTCTTTATAAGGCAAATTACTTATTTCCTTAGAGCTTTTTTTCCTGGGGAATTTTCTTTTTCCTTTATTTGAGAGAGATTCTGTTTGTCATTTTGACTTTCCATGTTTGTTTATATGAATTAGACACAATAGCTATTTCTTCCAGTCTTGAAAAAGTGGCTTTATGTAGAAATGGCCTCTGTTTAGGATCTGTGTGCTGAGTGGTTTTGGCAGGCAAGTAGGGTGCTGAGTTAGGTGCCAAGGTTTCCAGGTCACTGGTCTACCAAGTTGGAGATGCTCTGGGTGGGGAGGTCAAATGCAGGTATTGATGCCCTGTTGATCCTGCTTGTTCCCTCATTCAGGGGCAAAATGGGTTTGGATGATGTGTTTGGGAATGTGCTGCAGTGACCTTGCAGATATGCCAAAGCACCTGGGTAGAGCCCCTGCCCGCCCTATGGAAGGGGGACATAAACAATGTCGCTTACTGGCACCTCCGACCCAGAGGGTTCCTGTGGCTCCCCAGCCTTCTTTGTAAGTCTCTCATGTTGTTTGGTGTACAATGATATCAGTGTAGGCTTTATTGCCAGGTAGTTTTTAAGAAGCTGGTTGGAGTGGGTCAGGTACATGCAGCACTGGGAGTATTGGCTTGAGAGGTTGGAGGCCTCCCTGCAGAGAAGCCAGAAGGTACATGTGATGCTGATATCCCTGTTAGCTTCCTTTATTTGGAGGCAAACAGCCCTGGGTAATGTAGCTAGGAACTCACTGTGGTAATCTTGCAGGTAAGCCCAAGCACCCAAGTAAAGCCCCTGCTCACCCTGTTGAAGTGGAGGGGACGTAAACAATGGCGCTCACCAGCTCCTCCAGCTCAGACAGTTCCCTCAGCTCCCAGAGGGCTCCTGTGGTTTCTTGGCATTAATTTTGTATCCTACTATATTGCCAAATTCATTTGTTAAATCTAATAATTTTTTTTATGGAGTCTTGAGGGTTTTCTATGTACAGTATCATGTCATCTGCGAATAATGACAGTTTTACGTTTTCTTTTCCAATTTGGATACCTTTTATTTCTTCTTGTCTCATTGCTATGGCTAGCACTTCCAGAACTATGTCAAACAGGAGTGGTGAAAATGGGCAGATGACTTCTAACTTACTTAATAGCCATTCCTACCTGTAACTAGGATCTCACCTGCCCCTGACTACCCCTGAAATTATGTAGTCTAGAAGGCTTAGATCTGGATGTGTTGAGTTAGTATAGGGCTGGGGTGTTGATCTGTGAGTGCCTTGGGTGGGGCCTGGATGAGGCTGGTTGACCTATTTGGAAATGTCTTTTGTGTGAAATGTATCATTGGGCATGTGGAGGTATTATTGATATGAGAAAATGCTAAGTAACTGATTTACTATCTGAAAAGGGATTTTCTATCGGGGAAAGGGAGGGAGGAAGAGACTGAACATAAACTGTGCACCTATGGATGAGGACAATGGGGGATGGGGAGGGGGCGGAGGGTGGGATGGGAACCTGGTGGAGCGGGGAAGAAATGAGGAACCTTTGTAATAATATGAACAATAAAGATTGATTTAAAAAAAAAAAAAAGAAGAAATTATGTAGTCTATACTTCACCTTGCTCACTTAGCTGCAACCATGTAGTCTTTTTTTTTTTCTTTTTCTTTTTTTTCTTTTTGTTAGAGCATACCAGCCACACCCTCACCTGAGGGTCTTACACTTGCTACAGTTTCTGCCCAGGGCATTCTTCCTCATCACCTCCCAGGGAGGCCTGTCTTTGCGACTGTATCTAACTAGTCTTTATTTTCCCACTACTACTTCTTTGTCTATTTACCCTGCTTTTGTTTGTTTTTGCACTGAGCACATTACCTGAAACTTTCTGTTTACTTGCTTTCCCAACAGTAAAAGAGCAGGGCCTTTGTCCACCAATCTATCTCGAGACGCAGGACTATGCCTAACAGGCACTCAAATACTTGCTGAATAGAAGATGGCTGGTAGCAGGGACCGTTTCTGCACATAGGGACTTAGCCTTTTACATATATTGATGCTGTACTTTTATTACTTAGAGACCCTGAAATATGGCGTTTGGCCTGCTTGAAAGTTTGGGGCAGAAGCTGTATTAAACTTGTTCCATACACATCCTGGAGAGAGATGTTTCTAGAAAGGCCCCGTGTTCGGTTTGATGGTAAGTTGAACCCTTTAGAACTCAAGAGAAATAGAGATTTATCATGTTGATTTTGATAAATACCCATTCTTAGTTTTCTCTAACAGACCTAAGTATTATGAGCATATTTAAAGGAAACTACAATAAAAATGAAGCTAGAACTGTTCTATATGATTTTAATTTTAAAATGTTTAAATTTATTCTTATTTGTTTAAAAAAATGTGGGTGTTTTTTTTTGTTTTTTTTTATAGGAGTGTATATCAGTAAAACCACATATATTCGTCAAGGGGAACAGTCTCTTGATGGTTTCTATAGAGCCTGGCACCAAGTGGAATATTACAGGTACAACTGTAGTAAACTGAGTGAGTGAAAAATTATCTCTCTCCAAGTATTCATTAATTAGTTATTGGACATCTCTTCTCTGTAGCTTTTGCATTTATCCACAAATGGCTCTCAATATTTTTATCCACTATTATAATAAGAATTGTACTCAGCCGAAACTGGTTTGGCTCAGTGGATAGAGCCTCTAGTGTAACATATAAAAATCTACTCTCTCCTTAATATAAACTAAAATTTTAAAAAATTTTAATGTGCCAAAACCGGTTTGGCTCAGTGGATAGAGTGTCAGCCTGCAGACTGAAAGGTCCCAGGTTCGATTCTGGTCAAGGGCATGTACCTTGGTTGTGGGCACATCCCCAGTAGGAGGTGTGCAAGAGGCAGCTGATCGATGATTCTCTCTCATTAATGTTTCCAACACTCTATCCCTCTCTCTTCCTCTCTGTAAAAAATCAATAAAAATATATATTTAAAAAAAAAAAAAGAATTGTACTCAATAGAATTAATGGGTTACTGCAAATTTAATTCCTCCTAGCCTCTAAATCTAAGGATATTTTATATTTTAGAGTTCTTCCTTCTCTTTTGCCCTTGGTGTACTCATTTGCCTTTTCCAATAGCTTGTGCTCTTATTCAGCCTTTTTGTTCATCAGTTAATACTGTCAGTAAGATATAAGTAGATATGTGAATTACTATGTATTGTGAGATTCCATTTTTGTTTGACATTAGTGTTTTAGGAAAAAACATACAGAACTTTAATAGAGTATTATTTGATCTAACTTTTTTTTTCAGTGAGTGAAACTAAAAGTTCAGCAGTTCCCTATAAGGAAGATAATAAAGTGCCTTTCGCTCTTTGTTGCTCGCCTCACAAGTTGTCAGTCATGTTTTAATGATGTTTGCCATGGTATTTCCATCTCAGTTTCACAGCTATGGCTAGGTTGAGGTACCAGTAGAGAAGGACGAGTTTTATACTTTGTGTGTGGTGTTTTTTGGTGTTCTGTTCCTGTTTACACAGGTACATAAGGTTCTTTCCTGATGGCCATGTGATGATGTTGACAACCCCCGAGGAGCCTCAGTCCATTGTTCCTCGTTTAAGAACTCGGAATACTAGGTAGTGTTTTTCTATAGTTTTCTATCCAGGTCACATTTTATATGAATGTATAGGTTAATGTAATCCTGTGTTTCCTTAACTTACTACTGGATGATTTAACAGTCACTGGGTGGGCATTTGTGAAAAAGATAAATTCTGCATCTTTCCCCTGGAGAGTGTACTTCAGTGGGTCTCTGTGGCCTTGGAAACCAGGTTCACTCACATCCTAGCTGATTTCTTCTCGAGCAAGTTCTTAAACACTATTATAATCCACTATTTCCTAGATTACTTAAATACATGTAATAACTGATCAATAGACTTAGATTTAAAGTATATTTTTTATTTTTAGAACTGATGCAGTTCTACTGGGCCATTATCGCTTGTCACAAGATACAGACAATCAGACCAAAGTATTTGCTGTGATAACTAAGAAAAAAGAAGAAGTGAGTATACAAAGTTGAAATAGCGGTTTACTTTTTTTTTTTTTTTTTTTTAATCCTCACCTGAGGATATTTTCCATTGATTTTTAGAGAGAGTGGAAGAGAGAGGGAAAGACAGAGAGAAATATTGATATGAGAGAAGACATCGATTGGTTGCCTCCTGCACGCACCCCGACCAGCGCCTGGGCTAGGAAGGGGCCTGGGCCAGGAAGGAGCCTGCAACTGAGATATGTGCCCTTGACTGGAATCAAACCTGGTTCCTCTCGGTCCGTAGGTCAGTGCTCTATCTACTGAGCCAAACCAGCTAGGGCTACTTTTGAGTAACCTTTTATTCAAGGATTCTTGACTAGAAAGGGTCAAATATACTGTTTCATTATTTATACTATTATACAAAATGTATGTTGACTTATAGCATCTCTCTAAAGAGAACTGGAGGGTTTTCTAAAATGTGGTTATTTTTAATTGGATCAGCTTGTTTTCTCCAAATGTTTTTTTTTTCTGGTCTAGTTTTTTCACATGTGAAAATGAAAAGCCAAAATATCCTGTAAAATAACTAGTAAAATGATACCTGAATATGATTTTTTTTTTTTCTTTTCTCATTTTGAATCATAGGGGATTTTCTTCCTAAATTAGCTCAAATGAGTAATTCTTTCATAAGGATATTCATATAGAGAATTTCTTTTTCTTTTTTTTAATAAATTTTTATTGTTCATATTATTACAAATGCTCCCCCCCCCCCCCCCATTGCTCTCCTCGATCAGGTTCCCATCCCATCCTCTGCCCTTTCCCCACTTCCCATTGTCCTCATCCATAGGTGCACAGTTTATGTTCAGTCTCTTCCCCCATCCCCCTCTCCCCTTTTCCCCAAGAATCGTCAGTTCACTCCCCTTCCATACCTCTGATTCTATTATATTCAACAGTTAATATTGTTCATCAGATTTTTTTTTTTTAATTTCCTTGGTTTTTATTTTATTTTATTTTTATTTATTTATTTTTTAAAATATATTTTATTGATTTTTCACAGAGAGGAAGAGAGAGGGATAGAGAGTTAGAAACATCGATGAGAGAGAATCATCGATCAGCTGCCTCTTGCACACCCCCTACCGGGGATGTGCCCGCAACCAAGGTACATGCCTTTGACCGGAATCGAACCCAGGACCTTTCAGTCCGTAGGCTGACGCTCTATCCACTGAGCCAAACCGGTCCCGGCTAAATTTCCTTGGTTTTTAGATTCACTTGTTGATAGTTACGTATTTGTTGTTCATTTTTTTTTTTTTTTTTTTTTTTTTTGAGTGTACTGGTCTGTTTTTTTCATTTTTATTTCTCTCTTTTTTTTTTAAACAAATTTTTATTGTTCATATTGTTACAAATGTTCCTTTTTTTCCTCCCCCACCATTGCTCTCCTCCACCAGGTTCCCACCCCACCCTCTGCCCTTTCCCCACTCCCCGTTGTCCTCATCCATAGGTGCACAGTTTATGTTGTCTTTCCCACATCCCCCTTTCCCCTTTTCCCCAAGAATCGTCAGTTCACTCCCCTTCCATACATCTGATTCTATTATATTCAACAGTTAATATTTTTCATCAGGTTTTTTTAATTTCCTTGGTTTTTAGATTCACTTGTTGATAGTTATGTATTTGTTGTTCATAATTTTTATCTGTATTTACTTTCTCTTCTGAAAGAACCCCCTTCAGCAATTCATATAATTCTGGTTTGGTGGTGATGAACTCCTTTAGCTTTTTTTTATTAGTGAAGCTCTTTATCTGGCCGTCGATTCTGAGTGATAGCTTTGCTGGGTAGATTATCTTTGGCTGTAGGTTCTTACTATTCATCACCTTGAATATTTCTTGCCATTCCCGTCTGGCATGCATGGTTTCTGTTGAGAAATCAGCTGACAATCGTATAGGTGCTCCTTTATAGGTAACTACCTGCTTTGCTCTTGCTGCTTTTAACCCTTTGCACTCCGCTGTCCCCTCTCAGGGGACATCGGAATTCTAGCATATCACTCGGATGTCCCCTCTCAGGGGACATTGCAGTTTATTAGTGATTACGGGGAATTGAGTTATTTCAACGCACTCCGCTGCAAAGTAGTGTCGAGTGGCTGGTAGCCAATGTCCAGAATGGTTCGGAGTGCAAAGGGTTAATATTCTCTCTTTGTCTTTTGCTCTTGGAATTTTAATTATGATTTGTCTTGGTGTGGTCCTCTTTGGATTCCTTTTGTTTGGAGTCCTGTGCGCTTCCTGGACTTGTAAGTCTAATTCTTTCACCAGGTGGGGGAAGTTTTCTGTCACTATTTCTTTCAGTATGTTTTCGATATCTTGCTCTCTCTCATCTTCTGGGACCCCCATAATTCTGATGTTGGATCATTTGAAGTTGTCCCAGAGGTTTCTTACATTATCTTCAATTTTCTGGATTCTCTTGCCTTTTAGCTTCTGTGGAGGAGTGTCTTCTGGCTCTTTATGTTCCAAATCTTTGACTTGATTTTTGCAATCTTCCATTCTGTTTTTAGGACTCTGTATAATATTTTTTTATTTCAGACAATGTATTCTTTATTTCTTGTTGATCCCTTATCATTTCTTGTTGATTCCTTATTAATTCTAGTTGATCCCTTTTCATATCCTCATAGGTCTTATCGACCTTTTCTAGGAAATTCTTGAAAAACCTTATAAGCTTAGATTTGAACTCTATATCCAGTCGCTTTTTGTCTTCCATTTCTTTCGTTTGTGATCTATTTCGTTGTCTCGGCATTTTCGCAGCTTCCCTGATGGGACAGGGTTTCAGGGTGGAGCCTACAGCCTTGGCTTCTGTCAGCCTTGCCCTATGTGGCTCCTGAGTCTCAGTAATCCCCAGGGTCCTTCAGTACTCGTTGCAAGCACCTCTGAGAGAAAGGTGCCCTCGATTTTCGCCTGCTACCAAACAGTCTAGGCCAGGGGTCCTCAAACTTTTTAAAGTGGGGGCCAGATCAGAGAGCTTGAGGGCCGGACTATATGAACTACTAATTCCTACTGTAACACCTCGGCTGCGCTCACTGCCCAAAAAACCTGGCGGGCCGGATCAGACTCCTCTGCGGGCCGCATGTGGCCCGCGGGCCGTAGTTTGAAGACCCCTGGTCTAGGCTCTCTCCCAATGAGCCCGGAACTGGGGTTCAGTTCAGTTGGAAGTGGAGTTGGAGGTGGCGTTCAGAGCAGTCTGGAGCTTTTGTCTCCTTCCCACCAGGGCAATCCTGCGGCACAGCCAACCGTCCCTTCTCTGCGCACAATGTGCGCGCCTCCGGGACCTCCTTTCACCGCTCCCCCAGGGTTCCACCTTACAGCCCAGCTCCCTATGGATGAGCCTGGGTCCCTGGGGTCTGGCCTAGAACTGGGGTTCAGAGCAGTTGGAACTGGGGCCCAGCACAGTCGGAACTTTTATCTCCTTCCTGCTAGGGAACGCCAGCCAGGCACTCAGCCGCCCCTCCTCTCTGGCTCCATCTTCTCTGCGCGCGCCGCATGTCTCCGTACCTTAGGCTTTTACAGCTCCTCCGCTCTTCCTTCTGATTTTCTCCTTGCTTCTCGTTGTAGAATTTCCAGTCAGTCGACTTTCCTGTAGTTCTGGGTAATGTCCATTTTATATTTTAGTTGTATTTCATTGAAATTGTTGTGTGCGGCTTCAGCTAGGTGTTTACCTGTGCAGCCATCTTGGATTCTCTCCCCATATAGAGAATTTCAATTTCTAATGGATATAAGCTAATGTAAGATAATTCCTTCTTCCCATTTTTGCAAAAGAATGAAAATGCCAGGCAAATATGATCGCTGGATTATTACCCTCTAGAGCACATGTGTCAAACACAAGGCCCGCGGGCCAAATCCAGCCCGCCAGGCCTTGCAATGTGGCCCGCACCGCGCTGTCATCACTGCACTCCGCTGTCAGTTTATGACATTGTCAGTTTATGACTGTTCAGTAAACCATTCGGCCCGCGATTAAGGCTGGATTTTAGATTTTGGCCCCTTCTCTGAGTTCGACACCCCTACTCTAGAGGGCTTTAAACTCGTAACAGATCAAGGACCTAATTTTCATTTTTACAAACTTTCTCCATGTGCAATTTTTTAGTCCTGGTTAAAAATCATAATGCAGTTGTGAGAAAGTTATAATTGCTAGCCTATTGCTTTTGTAAGTTGGTGTAGGATTTGAAAGAAGTTTCCCTTGTTCTGAATCTCCCTTTCATGTGGAGATAGTTAGGGTAGGGTTCTCTGTGAGTTCTAGTCCTGTCACCCTGTGGCAAACTGTCCTGGCTCCTCCTCCTGGCTCTGGCAGGCTCCTGAAATCTGGGGCAGCTTCTGCAGAGCAGCGATAGTCCTGTGACAGTGACCTTGGCCATGTGTTTCCTGGGGTCAGAAATGGGGAATTTGTGAGCCCCTAGTTGTTTAGGTTTTATCTAATAAGAATTTAGGAACTCCCATGTAGAAAGCCAATTTTCTCTTTGGAATATAACAATGAAACCATACGTAGTGTTGATACTTTTGTGTTTTTAGCAGCAGTATTTGCAGAAGTGTGATTCTAATGAAGCTTGTCACATTTATTTATCCATTGATGATTTTACTGTTATTGAAAAAAAAAATAAGTTATACTCAATGCTTTTTCTGCAGGCTTCACCAACTTTTCTCTCTTTAAAAATTCCCAAGTGTTTTTAGGTAGAAGGAAATACTAGTCTTTTAAGATAGGAGGTAGAAGTCTTAATTCCATTCTGAAACTGCTATGTTAACTCAGCTGCCTGGGTCTTCATTCCGTTAGCTATTAAATAGCAATAATGCAGTCATATTTAGTACATGAGGTTATTATGATGATTAGGAGGAAAAAACTTATGTTTTTCAAGACACTCATACTCATTTGTATGTGATATCCAAAACAACTTTACTATGTATAGATGTTATGTTATTCTTGCATAATACAGGGGTGGGCAAAAATAAGTTTACAGTTCATATGGAGAAATATATACAAGAATAATAATGCAAAAATAAACTGTGTTTCACATACAACTGTAAGCCTCCTTTTGCCCTACCCAGTATATTCCAATAAATATTCTAATACTGAAATCTCAGTGAAGTGAGGTTTCATTACAGTTCATGCACCTTTTCTTTTACAGAAACCACTTGACTATAAATACAGATATTTTCGCCGTGTCTCTGTCCAAGAAGCAGATCAGAGTTTTCATGTAGGACTACAGCTGTGTTCCAGTGGCCACCAGAGGTTCAACAAACTCATCTGGATACATCATTCTTGTCATGTTACGTACAAGTAGGTGAATGTAATAAAAATACAAAGGTTACAGAATAAATGTGTACTTCATGTCAGGCTTAGGAAACTCTCACATGATGTTAACCTGAGTTAACGTTACAGAAGCAGAGTATAATATTATTCTGCAAACCCAGAAAGTGACCAAAAAGAAAAAAGTAAACTGAAAGTGGGCCAGGCATCCATAGCTCACAGTGTCAGTGGGAACGTGGCTGGGCACTGCTGCTTTGGAAATGAAAACGGCATTCCATGAGTAGAATGATAGTCATTCTAAGCTATTCATGTGTCGACTTATTCAGGGCAATTTTAAAACATCAGATTTTTTTCTTCTCTCCATGTTTGTCTTACCATTTTTTACTTTTTTTCCATTTGGTTTATTCCCAGAGATTTTATGCTGATTTAAATAAGTCTGCTAAGAAGTCCTCTTGTATTCCAAAGCCAAATCTGTTAGATAGTTCCTGTGTAGTTCTTTGTTCTGTGGGTTAGGATTTTTAACATTTTGTGTTATACTAGAGGCCTGGTGCACAAGTTCCTGCACGGGTGGAGTCCCGTGGCCTGGCAGGCAATTAGTGCCCATTGGGCTGTCTCACCCAGTCCCGATCAGGGCTGGCCGGCTGAGGGAAGGGATCGCGGAGGTTGGCCAGCTGTGGGAGGTTAGCTGTGGAAGTGCACTGACCACCCACCCAGCTAGGGGGAGGGACTGCAGGAGGTTGGTCAGCTATGGGAGGTTGGCTGTGGGAGTGCACTGACCACCAGGAGGCAGCTGCTGTGTTGAGCATCTGCCCCCTAGTGGTCAGTGCACAGCATAAAAACCTGCCGACCAGTCATTAGGTCCTTCGGTTGCTTAGACTTTTATACGTATATATATAGATAATCATGTGTAATATCTTTGATTAAGTGTTCTTCAAAAACATTATTTTCAATTATTACAGGTATATTCCACCATTCTTATTTTATTCCTTATGTTCAAACATTTTATTATGAAAAATTTTAAACATATAGAAAAGTTGAAAGAATTTTACAGTGAAGTCTGCTATACCTGTTTTGTACACAGTATTATATTAGTTTCAGATGTACAATATAATAATTTGACATTTATGTACCTTACAATGTGATCACTACAGTAATTCTAGTAACCATCTGTCACCATGTAAATTTATCACAATAATACTGACTATATTCCCTTCATGTGTTCTCCCATTTCCCCAACACCCTCCTTCCCTCTGGCAACTATCAGTCTGTTCTCTGTATCTATGAGTCTTACTATTTTGTTTATTCATTTATATTCTTTATGTTCTACATATAAGTTAAACCATGTGGTATTTGTCTTTGTCTGACTTATTTTAGCATAATACTCTCCATGTTGCAAATTGCAAGATTTTTAAATAATTTTTTTTAACTACAGTTGACATTTTTTCAGATATACAACAAAGTGATTATAGATTTATATAATTTATGATCACCCTGATAAGTCTGCACCATACATAGTTATTACAATATTATTGACTATACTTTGAGTACCTTATACCCCCATGACTGTTTACTGTAGTACTGGCACTTTATACATCTTACTCCCTTCCCCTTTTTTAACCCATCCTCCCAATCCCTTCCTATCTGGCAGCCATCCAAATGTTCTCTGTATATGAGTTTGTCTGTTTTGTTCATTAGTTTATTTTGTTCTTTAGATCCCACATGTAAGTGAAATCATATGGTATTTATCTTTCTCTGTCTGACTTCACTTAGCATAATACCCTAGGTCCATCCATGTTGTCACAAATGGTAAGATATCTTTTTTATGGCTGAGTAATATTCCATTATATATATCTTTATACATTTGTCTGTCTATGGATACTCAGGTTGCTTCCATATCTTGGCAGTTGTAAATAATGCTGTAGTGAGCATAGGGGTAGATATTTCTCTTTGAATTAGTGTTTCTCTTCAGATAAATACTCAGAAGTGGAATTGCTGAGTCTTTGTCTCTTATTACAGCCTTTGCTTTAAAGTCTGTTTTGTCTGATATAAGTATTGCTACCCCAACTTTTTGTTATTGTTTCCATTTGCATGAAATGTTTTTCCATCCCTTTACTTTGTCTTATAGACAGCATTGTTTTCTTATCCATTCAGTCACCCTATATATTTTGAGTGGAGTGTTTAATCCATTTACATTTAAAGTAATAGTTATCTAGTTATTGCCATTTTATTATTCATATTTGTTCTTAAAGAAAAACCTTTAAAATTTCTTGTTATGCTAAACTCCTTTACTTAATAATTACAATATTTAGCTTTTTTTTGTGTGTGTAGGAAGCTATTTATCTCTCCTTTGATTCTAAATGACAGCCTTAGTGGGTAGAGTAATCTTGTTGTAGGCTCTTGCTTTTCATACTTAGAATATGTCTACCACTCCCTCTGGCCTGCAAAGGGGCCCCCTGTACCCACACTATGGCTCTCACCCGTTGGTCCAGGCCTGATGGTTTCCTCAGCTCCTGTAGTGCTCTCATGGTTCCCCAACCTTCTCCCTGCAGTTTCTCTCTCTTGTTTGTTGTGCAGAAGCTGTTCATTTGGCCCTCAGTTGTCTCTCAGGAGAATTGCTCCAATTATAAGTATTCAGTTGGTATGTTCTTGGGAGGAAGACTCAGCATCTTCCTGTGCTGCCATCTTGGATCCTTGAGTTAGGATTTACCTGTAAGAAGTCATTAATGAGCAGAGAATATGTGTGAAAAAGGAGCAATACAAAAATAAGTAAAAATTTAAAAAAGAATTAATAAAATATCAGTTCATGTAGCTATTGAAGTTAAATGCTGTTGGAATTGAAAGAATGTTGGTGTGTGACTGAAGCCTTTCCATTCTAGTTGAATCCAAACATTTTGAGATCACCTTCAATTAACCTGCTTCACAACCTTGACCACCTTATTGAATACTTTTTGGCCACAAATAAATTTTTGTACTCATTTTTGGAAAAGTCCTAGAAGTTTTCTTTTTTCTCACTTATCTCTTGTTTATCTCAGTAACCTATGGAATTTTCCTTTTCAAAGAAAGAAACCGAACCCAGAAGTAGAATAAAGAAATGAAAAGCGTCATGTTTTAGGAAGGAGAAAGATATGAGGCATTGCTTGTAGCTGCTAAGGTTCACATTGATTTCCTTTTCTATAATAATAAAAGAGTAATATGCTAATTAGACAGGATGTCCTTCTGGACGAAGCCTGGGCTGAGAGGGAAGCCCAAGTCCTGGGTGCCTGCCAGTAGCTGGAGGGAATCCCGGGTCTCAGGTGCCAGGGGGAAGCTGGTGCAGGCAGCTGGGGGAAGGAAGGCCTACTCTTGCATGAATTTCATGCATCAGGCACTAGTAATATTTATAAAGGCACTTGAACTTTTTTAAGTCTATTTCTCCTTTTGGGGAGAAAAATATAAAGGACTGTAGCAGTAGTGTAACTTGTCCTTTGCTTTCTTTCCCTCCCATCTGTAATTATGTTGTTGCTCATGCAAATATTATATTCTAGAATTATAATTCTTTATTACATTTTAACAATAGTCTTAAAATGTCTATTGCTTTTGACTTAGAAATTCTACTCTTTGGAATATATCCAAAGGACATAATAAAAAACACATTTTAATTGCCCAGTACTGAAAACAACCTATATCTCCAACAAAAGGGGAATTATTAAGTAAACTGTGGTACAAGTAGACAGAGAAATATGCAGCCACTAAATATGACTTCTGAAGAGTATTTAATGATGTTAGGAAATGCATATGTCATGATGTTAAATGAAAAAAGCAGGATCACTAATAGAGTGTGATCAATAGGAAAACTTGATAGGTTGATGTGTTTAGAAGAAATACTGGAAAAAGATGTTTTGTATTGCTGTGTCTGAGTGATAGAATTATGAGTGACTTCTTTTTGGTACTTTGCTAAATATTTAAAATTTTCAACAATGAGCCTTTATTTAAAACTTACTGAGATATATTTAACATTTTTAAGGCTAAAATATAAAATAACCCCCCTCTAGAAATATGCAAAGATTTTAGAGTTGAAATTTTCTGGTAACTTGTAATTTTGTGTATTTCTAGGTCAACCGGTGAGACTGCAGTCACTGCTTTTGAGATTGACAAGATGTACACCCCCTTGTTCTTTGGCCGAGTGAGGAGCTACACTGCTTTCTCAGAGAGGCCTCTGTAGAGCCTCGCACCCAGTCCTCTGTCAGTGTTGCATGAATGAAAGCATATAGTGCAAAAGAGCACCTAAGTTATAAATGTACATATTATATATATATATCTGGAATTGGAACTTATTTTACATTGTTGGAGTTCTTTTAAGAGAGTATAAATTGATTATTATTTTTTAATTTAAAGGGATAGTTGATTCTAGGGTGTTTTGTTTTAAAATTAAGAAGTTGATATTAGATGTTGTTTAGACAATTTTTTTTGTTGTGAAAAACCTTACTATGAGCTTTAAATCATGCCCCTTTTCAAGCAGATTTCTGTCACATTAGTCTGCTGCCTGATTCCAGTAGTCAAGTGGTCGGGGGGAGCTTTACTGGATAAGCGTTTCTTTCACGCATGGCATTCTGTCTTTACACTAAAGGCTCAGCAAGTGAAAACCTGCTCTGGATTTGTTTGAAACAGTTTGACCAATAGAGATTATAAATAAATGTTTCTTTCAAGAAAATGGATTTGGATGGCCTCTTTTAAACATCAGAATAATAAACAGTCCCAGGGTAGCCAGCAAAGGCTTAAGAATCACTGCCTCATTTCATCATTGTTTTTTATATGCAGGCTAGAGCTCTCTGCACTCTGACTTCATCCATTAAATGAGAAAGAATGAATCTCTCAGCACTGGAAGACTTCAATAAGATCAAACAGTCATCTTCATTCTTAAAAGAACAGTAGAGGATCATATAAATGCAGGCTAACTCCTTTTCCAGAACTAAACTTGGGAGAGAGCTAACCATCAAGTAAACTAGGTTACCTCCCTAATAACAATACTAGTAAAATTTCAGAGTTCGTGTCTGGCAGTCCTAACAAAATTGGTTTCTTTTTGTGATTCAAATACAGCTAGAGTCAGTAATAACGTGTTTTCAGAAATCAATATCTGCAGCCACAGTTGCTTTCGTATCAATGTTAAAAGACACTTCATGCATCCTTACAATGCAGTATGGGATAGGCCTTTTTAAAAGCCAAAACATGCCCAGCCAGTGTTGCTCAGTGGTTGTGGTCACAGTGCTGTTCCCTATTAGGGCACATGCCTGCGTTTTGGACTCAATCTCCAGTAGGGGGCGTGCAGGAGGCAGACGATCAATGATTCTCATCACTGATGTTTCTATCCCTCCCTCCCTCTCACAAATCAATAAGAACATTTTAAATAAATACATAGCCAATATATGTTATGTTAAAGATGAAAGTTAAGCATGTTTAGTTTGGGTGTGTACAGAAAGAAGAGTTCCACTGAGGTTGGCTCTCTGCAGCAATCTGATGTGACATGTTCCTCGAATTAGAAAAGAGGGAGAAAGATGAGACACGCCTAAGATAAGGCAGCTATTCTTGACATAACTATTAGTTTTGATACACAAGTTAAAATATCTGATTAGGACATAGTCAAGTATTAGGACATAGTCAAAAATATTCCTAAGGAAAGTGGAATTTGAAGATTCTGTTGATTTGCCACTTGTCGTAGATTAATGACCTGTGGCTGACAGCCAGTGGATACCAAGTTCAAAGTCTCCTTCATATCCACTAAAGCAACTTTCACTTATTTCGCTTAGAGAGCTGAAAATAAATTTTTTGCAGCTGACATTTTTTGGTGTATTTAAAATTTTAATACAAAAGCAATATGTATTTATTGTGAGGATATTAGAACATGCAATGATTAAAAAATAGTCCTAACACCCATGAAATCAACTAAAATGACCTCCAACTGGGAGCAAAGCAGCACACTGACACGGTAAGATACAGTGGGAAGGATCTCTCATCAGCCCCGGGACTCAGGAATGCCTGGCATATATACCCAGGAGGCAGAGTGGAGGGAAAACAGCCTCTCCCTCAAAGACCTACAGATACTGATACAAGCGCCTGCACAGGACAGGTTCCATCCTTCTCAGTCAACAAGCCACTCCCACCCACACACACCCGCTCCAGTCAGCATTCAGGGTCTCATTCTTAAATATCAGTGGACAAGCAAGGAACACCAGGCACATGAGGAGAAAGCCCCTAACACAGAGAATCAAACTTACGAAACAGGAAAGTACAGTCAGTAGGAAAAAATTGTAAAACAAATTACATATCTTTAGAGAGATGAAAGGAGAAATACTTCCATGAAACATGGAACAAGAGACTATAAAAAGAAAATCCATTGGCAGATCTTTTTCATATTACAAATATAATAGTATATTTAAAATTTTTTTCTGACCAAACAATGTCAAAGCTGGAAGTTACCATAGAAATCATCTATTGACCACCCATCCCAGTATGGAGATGAGAAAATGGGGATGGAAAAGGTGTGCTGGTTTTCCCAAGGTGCTCAAACTGACCCTGACAAATTAAGAAGGCTCCTACAAAGTGCCAGGCAGTAGACAGCACTCAGTGAATTTTAGTCTTAATGTTCATGAAGAGTTTACCCATATATATATAAAGCCAGCTACCGGAATGCCACCAATCAGTATGATGCCCATGATGCCCACTGCGGCCAGCAAACCAGCCCAATTGGGGTGGGGGGAGGCCAGCCTGCCCACTTCCCATGGCCCTGCCCTTCCCCCCAGCCCTGCCCCTGTTCAGACTTGGAGGGCGGGGTGGCCAGCCCCCTCCTCCCCTTCTTCCCCCCTCAATCAGCTCACCCCACCCCTATTAACCCACAGCCCCTCCCTCCAGCCAGCCCTGCCCCTGATCAAACTCTCCACCCCATAGAGGGGCGGGGCTGGCCAGCCAACCTGCAGCCTCTCCCCAGACTGGCTCCACCCCAGATCATCACCCCACTCCAATCAGGGGCAGAGCCAGTGGCCAATCTCCTGTGGCCCCTCCTCCAATCAGCCCCCACCACCCCGATTGGGGGTGGGGCCAGTTGGCCTACCACCCACAGCCCCACTCCCTGCCAGCCAATCGCCTGTAGCCCCTCCCCACAATCTGCCCTGATTGGGACTGGGCTAGCAGGATCCCACCATTGCACAAATTCATGCACTGGGCCTCTAGTTTATATTGTAAATAACTAATAAAGCTGTTTGATATTTTTAAGAGTTTATATGTGTTAAGTGTAGAGCAAAAGACTTTAATTTTATAATTATTACTGCATTTTATTCACAACACATAGGTATTACTGTCCCGTTTTATAAATAAGAAAATTGGCATAAGAGAGTTTAAATAAACTTGATCAAGCTCACCCATTATTGAGTGGTAGAGCAAGGCTGACTCTAGAACCCTTGCTCATAACCAGGGCCAGGCATCCAGTTCTAAAGGAATCTCATAAAAACTCATCCATGAGCCCTAACTGGTTTGCTCAGTAGATAGAGCATTGACCTGTGGACTGAAGGGTCCCAGGTTTGATTCCAGTCAAGGGCATGGACCTTGGCTGTGGTCACAGCCCCAGTACAGGGTGTACAGGAGGCAGCTGATCGATGTTTCTCTTTCATTGATGTTTCTAACTAACTATCCCTCTCCCTTACTTGGTAAAAAATCAATTAAAAAACAACAACTCAACCATGATTCCCACTGGAGCCGAACCAATGCCTTAGACCAGCCCTGCCCAGTTCAAACAATTTTGAGATTTTAGAGCCAACTTACCAACAAAATAAAATGAGACAGGTGAAATTAATTTTAGTAATATACTTTGATCCAAGTGCATCCAAAATAATTCCATTTCAACATGTAATCAATATTAAAATTGTTAATAAATTTTTTACTCTCTTTAGATTCTAAATCTTTGATATCTGGAGTGCAACTTACATTTGCAGCACATCTCAATTCGGGTTGGTTATATTTTAAGTACCTGATATATGTGGCCAGTGACCACCATAAGGGACAGGCACATCATGCACAACAAAGTGAGAGCAAGATGATTTGCGCCAAACTCAGCCCTTGCAGTTTCTCAACTTGTGCACTAAGCCAAGCATGGAATCAATCAATTCCCACCTAATCTAAGTCTCGGCACCTCTTAACCCATTCCCCAACTCCACCAGAAAGTGTCCTTTGTTTTCAAAATACCCACCTTACCTCTACCCCAGCAGTTACTCCGTTCCACTCGCAATCTTTTACATGCCAGTGTCCCTCCACCAGACTCTGGGTTCTTTGAGGACAGAGAGCATTCTTTTTAAATTCCTAATTTCAAAGCACCGGCGTGTTGTGAACATTAAATAAAATAAATTAATTAATTAATTAAAAAAAAATCATCCCTCAGGAGCACTGGACCCATTCCAGGAGTCTGCCCCATGCTAGCTTTATTGAGATAAATGAGTGAAAGCACGCTTTGGCCGCTAGGTGGCACTCTTGTCCCACGCCTTTGTTTTTGCTTCTATTCTTCCTTGTCAGGGCTGGGGAAAGCTGGTTTTCACATTCACAAGAAAACAGGAGCGCCCAAATCCTTATGAGTGGCCTTCAAAGATAAAAAGGAGTGTATCCAAAATGAAATGCCATGTTGGTGACAGAGCGCTGACCCCTGCCATGCTGAGCTCAATAACTAACCAAGGAACCCAGTTTCCTTGGCCAGATTTTCTTTTCTAGTTAACCTTGGCTGAGGGAGGACATTGAATACAGTATCCTAGGAAAGGGATCCTAGGATAAATCTTCTAAGCGTTGGCAGGGGGCCAGAGAAGATGGGAAGGGGCAGAAGAGAGGCCAATGTTCCCATTTGACAAGCAAATGGTCCGATTTGTGACTTTTTTATACTTGAAAGGTCCCCAGGCCCTGCTTCCCATAGTCTTCTGCCCAGGACAGAGATTGCTATTAAAAATCATTATTAAATTGCTATTAGAGATCATTATTAAATCCACCCAAAGCTTGCATATTTGCACTTTCTTCTTGTGATTCTGATGGACATTTTTCCATGGAATACAAATTCCCTAAAGTATGCAAAATTGTCCTAAGAATACCAAGTGTGTGTGTGTGTGTGTGTGTGTGTGTGTGTGTGTATAAATTTCATCAGTAGCATAGGCTTCTTTCTGACAAAATGGATTTCTGTGCAGACTAACTTAAACACTGGGATATTTATTGTGTACAGTAAGTTGAAACCAGGTTATAAGCAAGGTGACCATGTAGTCAACTAACTGTCAAAATCAGGACTCTCTCTAGGAGGAGTGTGTTTTGCAATCACACTGACAATGAGCAGAACCCTGGCTGTCCCGGGCAAGCTGGGATGCACGGTCACTCTATGGACAAGGCATTTCCAGGGTCCTACACTGGCCATTCATCCGCTTTACCGTGGGAAGAGCATTGCTTGTACTGCGCTGGCTATTTTTCTGCCTCCTGCCAGAAAGGAAGAAAATGCCCTTGGTGCTTCCCAGGGCATGAAGACAACTGCCCTTGGACACGGCCGGTTTCCCTCGGAATACTCAGCCTCTGTGTCGGCTAACCGAGGCTTTGCCAGGAATCTACAGCACGAAAAAGCACTGCACCTGTGCTTGTTTTCTACTTCCTTCATATCTGTTCTTGACCTCAGTCTGATTTCTCCAATTGTTCCCAGGCCTGGACCTAAAGAACCAGGTTAATGTGGACAGTTGCTAGGAGCTATCTCCCCCTTGCATTGTAACTCCCACTTCCCTGAGGTAGGTGGCGAGAAGCAAAGTTTCCCATCCTGCCTCATCCCTCCTCCATTCCCATCTGCAAGGCACTCCCCTATGTGACCACCTAGTAGAGTGGGTTTATTGAAAGCAATGACATTTAAGGAACCAGCTGCGTTGAGTGGTGCAAAAACCACACATTGGATCAAAGGACATGAGCTCAGAGGGCCTAGCACAGAGCCTGACATGTCGCAGATGCTCAATAAATGGGAGTCAACTTCCGATCGGACCAGCACAACTTGAAGGGAGAAGTGAGGAATAGCACAAAACAGTAGAAAGACTCTGGGCTTAGGAGTTGGAGAGCCCTGGGTTTGAACTTCCACACTTACCAGCACTCATCTTAGTCAAAGCACTAACTCCTGAAGCCTTATTTATAAACTAGGGATAATGATAACTGCCTTGGTGACAATAAGCAGTGCACATGGTAAGCCCTGGCACCAACTGGTCCTCTCTCTATGGAAACTATTATTAGGTAGGCGTATCTAAGAGAACAGTAGCACTCAGGTGAGTGGGGAAGACAATTCTATTACTGGGAGCCTCCAGAAGGAAGATTCTATAATCAAAAACCTTGAGAGAAAAATAAATAAAACCACTAAGACTATACATGTGACCTGTCTCAACTGGGTAGCTTATTCAAGAAATCCACTCCCTCCTCAAAAAAAAAATTTAAAAAAAATCCCCTTCCACCAGGGCAAATTGAAAACTGGGCGTGATTGACTGGTGTATGTTGAGAAAGATTCTGCTGTGGAGTCTGAACTCAGTAGGGAAGTGTGCCATGACATTGATTTCTGATGCTTGTTCCGGGCACAGAATTGGGGGCACAGAATTACCCTCTCTCTACTCCTCACTGTCCAATGGATACAGACAAGACTCCGGAAGTCTAGAGCAGCATCAGGCTTTGGGTAGCTTCCGGGAAATAAACAGAGAAAGGTGTGGGAGTTCATGGGAAATCCTCGATAGCATGTTGGGAAAATTTCAGGATTTCCTAATTCTATACAGGAAGGGCCTTCCTCGGTCTTCCCAGAAGGGCCTGAGAAATTACCTGGCAGAGTCCAGAGAAAATTGGGAATATTAAGCCCACTGAGCCAAGTTAAAGAGCAGGAGGAGAGGGGCAGCATGAAAGGTAAAATAAAAGAAAATGCCCAACCTTGTCCTTTTAGAGGCACACATTCATAACCCTGGAGCCAAAACGAACAAGAGCAAGGCGGCTTTGATTGTCCCTAAATTCTGTGTTCCTCCCATGACCCCAAATGGCCTTTCCCTAATTGCTGAATTCGATTCTTCTCTAATCTTGCGAAGAATTGAGTAAGATAAAGGGCAGGCTGGCTCTTACTTAACGAAAGAGCAAGAAAGATGACCTTTCTAAGGGCCATGGAGACTATAAATAGAACATCCCTGTTCCTAGCCCTCTTCACCTGCCTCCTCCACCTCAACAAGAAAGAGCAGTACCTGAAGCAGAAATAATAGCCTCAGAGCAGGCCTGAGTTTGGAAAAAATAATTTAAAGAACCCGAAGAGTCAGGGGAAATATAAAGGTCAACAAATTTTGTCTTAAGTAGAAACAAGTTTTGGAACAGGCTTTTCCTCTTCTACCAAGAAGCAGGTTTCTCTGAGGGAGAGGACAGTCTTGTACCTTTTAGGGACAACCATTCTGGAGGGAGTATGGGACAGCCCTCTCCCTAATCCGTCTGGGACAGGAATATTCCTTTTCCTTATCTTCCTACATTTTCCATTGACACTAGCAGAATGGGAAGCATCTATGAATTTTCCAAACTTTTTTTTAAAAATTACTGAAAAGTAAAGTTTACGGAGCCTGGCTCAATTTGAAAACCTACAGGTTTAAGACTCCATTCTTTCTTGTATTCTTCTTTTCAGAAAATATACATTTTGACAACCCCCCCCCCCCCCAATTCTAGAATTCATATACCCATTTTGGAAAGTTTAGAGAGGCATTCTAGGTGTTTCCTTGCCAGTTTTTCACCAGGAGCAGTACTGGCAGAGTTTGGGATGGGGAGGTACGAGTGAGTGGCCACAAGGGTGAGAAATGGGGTGATGGAAAGTGGACATTGTGAGCCAGGTGTAACTTGGATGCACTATGATTTTCGATGTGGTAACACTCATTGTTAGACTGGGGAATGATCTGGTGAAGACTATAATGTGTCCTTGCAGGTAGCTAGGTCTCTCACCAACTATAGACTCTGTTTTTCATGTTTGAAAAACACCGTCTTTCAAAGCCTGGCTTCCTCATCAGTACCGTGGGGAGACTTATTCTGGCCCCAGAATACATGTGTCAAGTTCCCTGCAAAGTAGAGATGAAACGATTCTACTAAGGCCTATGCATTGCAGCACATAAAGACAGTGCCATTAAGCCTTAAACATGGGAAGATGTAGTCAAGGGGATGAATTGTCAGGATGTTGTAGGCACCTTGAGAAAACAGTAAGCATATACTGACCCCCTGATTTAGTGTGATGGGGGTATACAGTGGGGGAATCAGCTAAGATGAGCTGACTCCACTGAGCTATTCCCTGGGAATCTCTGCGCAGTCAGTCCTGGGAAGACATGGTCCAGGGGACTCATCGTCAGAGTGCCGTAGACACTGTGAGATGACAGTGGATATACTGACCAGGAGACGAAGCAGTGCTTTCCAGAAAGACTACCCCTTTGCCCTGAACGGCTCCTCGGACTGAAACCACCTCTTTTCGGTGGCCTCAGGCACTGCCTTTCCCAAAAGCCTGCGTTGAGGGGGGTCCTATGTGTGAGGAAAGGAACCAACCAGAAGACCTTTAGGACTTAGGGGCCTTTCAATGAGGAGACAGAGAAGCAGGGCTGATCCTCACTCGCCAGCCACATGGATTTGAGCCCACTCCTCAAGTTCCTATCTCTGGATTTCTCAACCTTACTGTTGGCACTTTGGGCTGGACGGTTCTTTGTTGGGGTGGGAGGGCGAGCTTTTCTGTCCACTGCAGGATGTTTTCTGTCCACTGCAGGATGTTCAGTTGTCACAGCTGACAGGGAGGTTGCTATTAGATGCCAATAGCAACCTCCCTGTCAGCTGTGACAACTGAAACGTTCTTTATGCTAAATATCACCCTCACCTGTGGCCTGTTGAAAACACCAGAGTTACCCTGAAGGAGGGAGAACTAACCAGAAGGCTTGAACAAGTTTGCCGGCAGTTGGGGAGGTTGTTTCAGGGACAGCCTTCCTTCGGGGGTCAAACTCACTCACCATCCAGTTAAAACGTGGCTCATTTCTGATAAAATGTATTATCTTAGACTCCGATGACGAGTTCCTTCACCCTGGATCTGACCTGAACAGTCTGCAAGGTCTCATGTGACGCTTTCCTGTCTTCCTTGGCTCTGTGAGAGCTTTCTGCCCCATAGTCTGGCGTCTGTAGACCGGGGCTAGCCCGTGTGCACCTGCTCCACCAAGTCACTGAAATGTTACAGACGAGTTCCAGCCCCTTCCCGGCCTCCTTGCTTCAACCTTCTCCACTCAACACCATCCCATGGATGGCTGTGCTTTGTCTCCCTGTCAATTCCATTCTCAGCTGTTGTGTTAGTTTTCTTTTACTGCTGCAACGAATTACTGAAAACTTAGGGACTTAAAAGAACACCAATGTATCAACTTACAGTTCTGGAGTTCAGCAGTTTGACAGGGGTCTCGCTGGCCTAAAATGGAGGTGCTGGCAGGGCAGTGTCCTCTGCAGGGTCTAGGCGAGAATCCCTCCCTTGTCTTTTCCAGACTGTAGAGGCTGCCCACACTCCTTGGGTCTGGCTCCCTCCTTGTTTTTCAAAGCTGACAGCAATGCTCCTCGCTGACCACTCTTCCTGGTCCCGCCTCCCTCCCCCTCTCTGACCACAGGTGGGAAAGAACCAATGTGGTTAGATTGGGCCCACCTGCGTAATCCAGGCAGCCTCCCATTTTCAAGTCCTTAGCTTAACCACATCTGCAAAGCCCCTTTTGGCCACAGAAGGCTTTGTCACAGTCCTAGCGATTAGGACATGGACATCTTTGGGGTGGAGGTCCATCATTCTTCCTATCACAGCTGTGGACACTGCCTGGGCCACACCAGCCTCAGACTCCACGCCTCCACTCCTCCTGGTCTGAGTGCGGGCGGCTAGCTCGCTGTTTACACAAGGCAGCGTCCTCAGGTGGGTATCAGCCTCAGCACAACGATTACACCACCCAGCGTCACGCAGTTAGTCCATCTTCCCTCCGTCGCCTGAAGACGTGTTGGGCCACTTCCACCAGCCCCCAGTCCCTCTCCTCTGGGGCCCAGAAATACGGAACTGCAGGCCTGACTCCCTAGGAGGAGGGTCTAGAGCAGTGATTCCCAAAGTGGTCTATATTGACCCCCAGGGGTCTATGACAACCTGCAAGGGGTCTACGTCAGCGAAAAAAAAATTGGGGGGTCCATGAAATGAAAATGGGGGTCCACGATAGTGGATCTCAACATACACTGATAGTACCTATTTACTTACATCATATTATCTTATAATATAAAAACATATAAATTATTTATAAAAGTACCTATGAAGTAAAAAATTTATTATATATGTTTATAAAATTGTGTAAGTTGTAGGATAAAAACCTGCACATAATGATATACCAGTATCATCTTGTTACAAGCATACGCGCAGTAAACATTCTTGCCAATTTTTGTCTCAAAGCTTCGCGAACTTGCACCGACTTGTTCAATTCGTCACTCTATAAATATGAATGTGAGAAAAATACATTCATTCGTTTCCTGAATCTTGAATAGGAAAGTGCTGAGAAAATATTTAAAAATATATAAACTGGTAGTTTATCATACAAATTATAGTGAATCAGTGTTATTTTGTTTGAGAATGCCGGAGAAAAGTAGGTACATTATTTTTTATTAAATTTTAACACTAAACTTTACTGCAGTTAGATATTTACAAAAAAATCAATATCAGGTAAGTAGGGGGTCTACCCAAAACCGAAAAACATGGCAAGGGGTCTACGGCACAAACAAGTTTGGGAACCTCTGGTCTAGAGCAAGGTCAACCCCACCTTACCCTTCCTTTCTCCACCACGCAGAACAGCCCAGGTGGCTCTGGACCAGCTGTGTCTCCTGCTGGCTGGCACCATGTGGAGAGGGTTGTGCCAGCCCACCTGCCACACCTGTGTCTCCCCAACGCCGCACTCCGTCTCCGCTCACTACGAGACACCCAGGGCCATAGCCTGAAACTGTGGACAATGATGAGCAAACACACCTAGTAACTCACCGGATCCTCACAATGACCTATGGAGCAGGTGCTACCGTCCTTCCTCGCCGGTGGGGAAACTGAGGCACAGAGATGTCTAGTAACTTGCCCAGTGAGTGATTTCCACGCTGGCTCTCCCACAGGAGACTCCCACACTAACCTGGAAATCACGTGCTTTCTCCTCCCGAGCTGAGCTTGCCCCTTTCAAGAGCAGAGAGGAGTGCGCCCCACCAAGGCGGGGAGGTGCATTCAGATTGGGAGCCCAGCACTGAAGGCTTGTTCTGCTTCTGCGAGTGACAGGCCAAATAGCTTTAGGCAAACAATGAACCGTCTCTGAGCTTCCATTTCCTCATCCACAGAATGGGTGACAGTGACAACACCATAGTCACAGGATGTGGTGAGGATCAGAGGAGACAGGGGTGTGGGCCTCAAGCTTGTGGAGAGCGAACCTGGGAGAGGGGCCTTGCTGGCCCTCACAGGCACCTCTAGGCAACACCCACCCCTTCAGGATCAGGCCTCTCACTCGTTGCCTCTGCCTGGGGCAGGACCTGGACACCTCGTGCTTGAACCTACCCAGCGGTTGTCTATCAGGCTCCGTGCCAGGATTCCTGCCCAGTCCCGTGAAAATGCTACCCCTGGTTAGTCTTACCGACCAGAACCCTTTCCCTGCTGGGATTCCCAGGCTACCACCTCCTGGGGCCTCGCTCTCTGTGGCGGGGTCTGCAGGAAACCTAACGTGCAGACATGGCTACCCGGACCCTGAGAGGCTCGTCTGAAAGGAAATTGGACCCTTACCCACTTACGCCGGCTCATTGTCTCTTGGGGCTAGATCTTCCCCCATTTAAAAAGAAGCTGGATGTTTGGGTTGTATGTGAAAATGTCCATATTTTTTAAAGTTGTCTCAAGCTAAAAAGAAACACACATACGCATTCTGCAGGTCAAAAAACCATGTGCAGGATGAATGGAATGGCCAGTGTTGACCTTTGGTGTACAGACTAAGTCAAAATCAGAGCTTTGCAAGCCAGGACAGGAACGATTCGACAGTGACCTACCTTTTCCAGTGCCCGGTCTTCCTCCTGCTCAAGCCTCGGCTGGACAAGAGGCGTTTCCCCAAGTGCCCTGGCTCCGGGTGCCTTCCTCCCAGCTCCCCCTGCTCCCAGAAGCTATTTTCTTCTCCTGAAGGCCTTCCCTGATTTACCCCCAGCCAATGGATAGTTAAATAATCACATGCAATCGACTTCCCCTGGGCCTCTAGCGCACGCTCAAAGGTGTTTACAGGAAGAAGACACACCTGTGATTTCGCCTCTGTTGTATTTTCTACCATATCCTGCCGTGCACACGCTCCAGAAGGCTTCAGAGGAAAGTTGTGCTACTAAGTTATAAGCAACTGGTGTGCAGAGTCCCCAGTGCCTCCCTCCCCGCTACCTCCCTAAGCCTCAGGATCTGCCTTGTGGGTGCTCAATAAACACCAAGGCTTCTCCAAAGCTTGGATGTGTGGGACTTAGCTGAGCTGATCCCAGCCAGGCTACACTCAGACTCAGAAGACCACGGCTGTTGACTCACGGGTTGAAACGGAATCCTGTTGTTTGCTACAAGCAGAGCAAAACTCCCCCCTCTCTCTGCAGCCCCTCCAGAGGGCTCCACTCTTACCACTGCATCCTTGGGCACTGGGGGCCCCAGTCCAGGGGAGCCCAATGAACAAAGCCTCCTCCCCCTGCCCCTGGTGAGGAGTGGATCCAGGTGCTGGCCCTGCTGATGGGTGACGAGATGCCAGTATCACCTGGGATACAGGAAGAGCGGCCCTGAGGGAGCGGCTCCCGGATGTGGAGAAGGAGCACTGATATTACCACCGTCTTACAGTGTGAGATCCCAGAGGGGCCTCAGGGACCGCAAGAGCAAAGGGGGAAGCTGAGGCCCAGAGAAGTGGCTTGCACAAGCACCAGGTCAGGGGTGCCCTGTAGGATCCAGGACATGTCCACTCCAACATTTGAAAACATTTTCCCCACTAAGCCCATGGTCAGCAAACTGCGGCTCGTGAGCCACATGCAGCTCTTTGGCCTCTTGAGTTGATTGTGGCTCTTCCACAAAATACCACGGCCTGGGCGATTCTATTTTGAAGGAGTGGTGTTAGAAGACGTTTAAGTTTAAAAAATTTGGCTCTCAAAAGAAATTTCAATCGTTGTACTGTTGATATTTGTCTCTGTTGGCTAATGAGTTTGCCGACCACTGCACTAAGCCATAGATTTTCCACTTTCATTTGAAATGTTCTGATAAGCCGAGACCGGTTTGGCTCAATGGATAGAGCGTCGGCTTGGGGACTGAAGGGTCCCAGGTTCGATTCCGGTCAAGGGCATGTACCTTGGTTGCGGGCATATCCCCAGTAGGGGGTGTGCAAGAGGCAGCTGATCGATGACTCTCTCTCATCAATGTTTCTAACTCTCTATCTCTCTCCCTTCCTCTCTGTACAAAATCAATAAAATATATTTTTTTTAAAAAAGAAAAAAAGAAATGTTCTGATAAGATCACAGGTGAATTAGCACAGGACCACATTTTTCATAAACTCCACTTCTCAAGCTGTGCAAAAATGGGCGTTTCATAGGTCTTGAGCGTAGCATTGGGAGGCTAGTATTTCCTGCTTCTCCTGTCAACCCACCGGTGGTGCCATCTCTTTGTCGCAGAGGGGAGTGTGCTTCATGCATCCACACGGTCTGAACTCCTCACCGAACAAAGTGAGAAAACTCTCACAGGTAATTTGCTGCCAGGAATTATGATCTGCTCTCTGGGAACGTTCAAATGAGGAAGAGCCACCATTTTAGGTTAAACATATTTTTACCCGTTTGTTGTTTTCCGAAACAAGAGATGATAGTTAAACTGTTCCGTTCTCAGGCTCACCCTGGGAACCTCTGCTGCAGTCAGTCAAAGTAAGGAGAGCTCTCCCGGCGCTAAGATCATTATCTTCGTTTCATAGACAAGAAAACGGGGCTCAGAGCAGCCCCACATTGCGCATCCATGCATCTGCAGTCAGGCCAACGCACACCAGGCACTGTTCTAGGCTCTGGAGATACACTGGTGAGCGGGACAGACACGGTCCTTGCCCTCAGATTGCTTCCAGCCTGGCAAGAAAGAGACAGTTGATAGTTTTGTGAAATCGAAGGGGAACAGAATGAGCAAACACACCTAGTGACTCACTGGGTCTTCACAATGACCGATGGAGCAGGTGCTACCGTCCTTTCTCGCAGGGGAGGGAACTGAGGCACAGAGATGTCTAGTAACTGGCCCAGTGAGTGAATGGCAGTGAGTGAAGGAGCAGATAGGGATTGAGGACTGAGCCCCTGGCCTGGGAAATCTCACTCACGCTGATTTGGGAGTCGGGCATCCCTCAGGGACAGGCAGAGAAGGCTCCGGACTCTGTCAGAAGATTGTGTCAGAGAGGGAGATTTTTTTCCTCCAAAAGGGGCCACCCCAAAAGGGGCCACTTTGGTGTGGGGATTGCTTTCAGCTGAAGACCCTTGAGGAACAGGAGGCTGTAGGGAGAGCTCTCTGCCTCCCCCGTCTGCCTAAAAGCCAGGCATCAACCCCCTTTGTGAAGGTGCCCTCTCCACTCGCCTGCACCGGAAGGGCAGGGTGGTTCTTCATTACTGGAGAGGGCTCTGGACTCATCAGTCCGGAGGTGGCACCGAGAGGAGGCTGTAGAGCAAATCTTATTGCAACAACCCTATTGTCCCCAAGTTCACCACAACTTAGCACCCCCAGAACCTCAGCACCCTTTCCCTGCACCTGGTCACTTCCCCATAAGCGTATGCTCTTTTGTGTAAGCCGGTGGGTCTGGCCATGTCTATGCAGGTTTCAGTTCATTAATAGGAGGCCTTCCATAGGTCTATGGCAGTGGCCGGAAAACTCAACAGAGCCCAATATCAACAGTACAACGATTGAAATTTCTCTTGAGAGCCAATTTTTTAAAATGCAAACTTCTTCTAATGCCACTTCTTCAAAATAGACTTGCCCAGGCCGTGGTATTTTGTGGAAGAGCCACACTCAAGGGGCCAAAGAGCTGCTGCATGTGGCTCTCGAACTGCAGTTTGCCGACCACTGGCTTATGGAATAAATCTTTTTATCCTGTTCATCTGCTTTGGCAGCTGAATCCCGGGGTGTCAGTCACAGAACCTGAGCGCATAGAGGAAAAAATCTCCATCTCCTACACAGTCTTCTGACACTGTATCCGGAGCCCTCTCTGCCTGTCCCTGACGGGTGCCCCCCTCCCAAGTCAGCGTGAGTGAGATTTCCCACGTCGGTGGCTCAGTCCGCAATCTCTATCTGCTCCTTTTACCCACACCTGACCTCACCACCCTGCTGCTTCCCTGAAACATGCTTTATTTTGTGAGGCCGGGCTGGAGGCTTCCCTGATTTTGATGGCCAGCGTTTTGAGGGTTTCTCAGCATCAGCCTCTGGCAGCCCAAAACAGGCTGCGTGGCGCACGTCATCCGTGTTGTAATGAAGTGGCCCAACCAAAGGAAACCAGACCCCAAAGAGAGGCACGAGTTCAAAGAGTTTTTGCTTGCAGTCCAATTACCTAGTCATGCAAACCATGCCAGGTGCGGATGGCTTCTGAGAAATGCCAAGCATTTTCTCAAGGACGTTATCGTTGAAAGTCAGCCTTGTGACTGCCGCTCTTCCAAAACAAGTCTGACATCCAGGCCCTGAATTCTTTCCCTCCGCCCAGAATGTCATGTCTCTACCCTGTGATTGAGCTCTGGCGGCTTTGTTATCGCACAACCAATAAAGTCCAGCAGGAGAAACCACAACTGCTCTGATAAAGCAGGCAGGTGGAGACAGAATGACAACTCATACGCAAACACACTGCGTGCCTCGTGTGTGTGTGTGTGTGTGTGTGTGTGTGTGTGTGTGTGTGTGTTAGAACTTCAGAGTCACCATGGGATTCTGCAGAGGGGCTTTGCCAGGTCCTCATGGTGGAACCCTGAAATATGTCACAGGGTGTCATGAGCACCTGGCCACAGCCCCTGAGTCCCTCAGCCCCGTGACAGGTGCATATATAATAGTAGCCTGGGTATGCCTTAGGCTCACCTGTTCAGGTGTCTGATGTGGTGGCTCACTTTGGCAGTTTGTCCCGAAGTCTGCTATGGGTCAGTCCCTCCTCCTTCTGTTTCTTCAGCTGGGGAGCCCTGAGGGTGGGCTGGGAGCCCTGTGAAAGTGAACTTGAAAAACGTGAACTCTTCCACGGCTGGGATCCAGGCATGGTCAGACATGGCTGAGAGACCATCCCCAGCTGCTGTGGGCACTCACTGGCCGGGGAAGGATGGCAGAGGTGAGGACAAAGATCCTGGAACAGACTGGGAGAAGCAGGTCACCGTGAATGAGCAGGAGAGCAGAGAGCAGAGCAGCAGCTGAGGAAGTGCCAGGAGCTCCAACAGTGATGGTCTGTGGGCTGCCCCCTCCCACCCACTAGGGGGTCAGATAAATCTGAACAAGGCCACAGAGGGGCGGAGCAGACTTCAGGATGACTGCTAAAGTGACACCTCACAAGTGTGCCTGAGGCATCCGGGCTACCCGCCTGTCACAGAGCTTGGGGACTCTCCGGAATCCTGGGGAAAGGAATGCCCCCCAGGATCACACTTCCTGCGGGAACCCAACCCGTTTGGGCTGTTGACAACTGAGAGCACTAGGGTTCTTAATACCTAAGTGGTATCCTTGCAAAATCGATGTAATTACAGTTTTTAGGGGGATTTAAAAAGGAGAAACATTACTACATTAAATAGATATATAAATAAGGAGATGCAATATTATTTCAGAAATATAAGAAAATGGTAAACACACTTTTTTGTAGAATTGAGATGACTGTCATATAAACATGGTAAATATTTATTTTTTTAATTGGTAAGTTTTTATTTCTTTTTAATTTTTTAAATCTTTATTGTTGAAGTATTACATGAATCCCCTCTCCCCCCCATTAACCTCTTCCAGCCCACTCCCGTTCTCCCCCACCCCATTGTCTGTGCTGTGGGTTATGCATATATGCATACAAGTTCTTTGGTTGATCTCTTCCCAACCCTCCTCCCCTCTGAGGTTTGACAGTTCATGCTTCTATGAAGATGATAACATTTATACTCATAGGCCAGAGAACGGCATGTGCTGAGGTTACTTGAGGGATTCAGATAAGTGGGAATGCTGACGTTGCTTTGTTCTGAGTCTCCTGACTGACTCCCTCAGGGGCCTTCAGCAAAGCCCCTTAGCTCTGGGCCTGAACTTTCCAATTCAGAAATATTCAGAAATCAGGAATATTATCCTCAGGCTTCTCTTTTCTCAGAAAAATTGCATTTACATAGTATTTATTGTAGTGAATTTTAGCTCATTACTATAGGAATCATATGGCATATTCTTTTCTAACTGATATTTAAATATGGAAAACACTTTTGGGGTTACAATGAGGTGGTTTATTATTTTCTATTTCCAATGAGTTATATAGGGATTGTTGTATGTTTTCTTTTTTAAAATATATTTTTAATTGATTTTTTACAGAGAGGAAGGGAGAGGGAGAGAGAGTTAGAAACATTGATGAGAAACATCGATCAGCTGCCTCCTGCACACCCCCCACTGGGGATGTGCCCACATCTAAAGTACATGCCTTTGACTGGAATCGAACCTGGCACCTTGAGCCTGCAGGCTGATGCTCTATCCACTGAGCCAAACTGGTTAGGTCAGATTGTTGTATGCTTTGACTTTTCCTTTTATGATTTTTTTTTATCGATGGGGGTGATCCCCTCTCCCCCGTTCTTTTCAGCCTTCACCTCCAGCCCTTTTAGTGGAAGTTGTTGGGAGTGACCCCTTTCCTTTGTCCTGTTAGCAGTCTCCCCTGCTGGCCAAGGTTTGGAGCTGTGAGCCACCATGGGGAATGCTATTGTGGCTAAGAGCACAGGCTAGGGAGCAGAACCAGCTAAGTTCAAACCCTGGCTCTGCCGAGTAATAAGCTAAATGCCCCCGGGAAAGCTACCTTTCTCCAACCACAGTTTCGTCATTTGTAAAATGAGAAAGATGATAATAGTATTGACCTCACCATGTTGGTCTGAGTCTTCAATGGGTAAGTAGATTTCCAGCCATTCAAGTTACTCCGGGGCCCAATTATTGTCTCATCGCGGTCCCTGCTAGAGTGCAGACATTCACTTTTGCTACAGATCCTGTAGCAAAAACTGGACAGAGAGGGTAGTTTTTGCATAAGTCAACACCTTGTGAAAAGGTTCCTGAATATTAGAGAGAAGACATTCCCAATTTGGATCCAAGGGATGGGATGAAAGTTTGGTGCTCTTTGGAAAGGGAGTTTGAAAAGAATTTTGACACAGACAATAGGGGTGTGAGGGCATGAGTGGGGGTGGGGTGGGGGGGAGAAGGGGAGGGGGCCATGGAGGGATAAGGACACATATTAATACCTTAATCAATAAAGAAATTTAGCCTACTAGTGTGGCTCAGTGGATAGAGCATCGTCCTGCAGACTTAAGGGTCCCAGGTTCGATTCTGGTCAAGGGCATGTAGGGGGTGTGCAGGAGGCAGCTGATCAATGTTTCTAACTATTCTTCTCCCTTCCTCTCTTTAAAAAATTAATAAGATATATTAAAAAAAATAAAAATAAAGAAATTAAAAATCCAGAATTTTGAGGGAAATACATTCACATGTTTAAAACAAAACAACCAGAAACAAGAGGTATAAAGGTACCTCATCTGCCCAATTCTCCACCAAAAGTCTCCATTTCTCTTTCACACACACACACACACACACACACACACACACACACAAACAGTATGTATTTTCCTTAATAATATGCTGTGAAGATGTTTCTATAAAGGTGCAGCAAGAGAGCACTATTTCTTTCCCAAGTTGCATACTATTTCATCAAATGGATATATCATAATTTACTTAGCCAATCACTATGGATATTGGGTTGTTTTTCATCTTTTGCTATTCAGAGTGCTGCCATAAATACACTTTATAATCATCATTTCACACATATACCTGTATATTTGTAGAATAAGCTTCATAAGTGGAATTGTTAAGGGGGGAAAAAAGTAGATTCATTTTGAATTTTCTTAGATATTGCCACATTTCCCGCCCCACGAGTATCCCAATGTATGTTCCCATCACGGTGTCAGAGTGCCTTCCTGGCTTATGGGGTCAGAATTTTGGATGGTTGCTAATCTGGTAGCTGCCAATGTGCCTTTGTGTGGTTTTACCTTGCATTTCTTTTATCTTGAGTAAGGGTGAACTTCCTAAATGAGAAGGGGACCCTGAAATAGGATGTGGGAGAAATCAAAGACAAATTTCTGTGATTCACAAGTTTATTCTGAGCTAGCCCTGAACACAAGTGCTTGCACTAAATGCCTCTTCGGTTTCCACTTCAAGCACAAATTTTCACTAATATTAAAAAAAAAAAAAAAAAAAAAAAGGTACTGGGACACACATACACACAGCACTATTGTCCACCTTCCAACCATGCCCTGGTGTCCAGGTCCAGTTCAACTTTCACTCTTATTACACCTTCATGGCTGTTATGTCCTGTTTATTTTTCCTCATCTGTGGGTTTGCATTTCTAGCATCAAGATCAGATGCCAACCAGTCTTTGCTTTCGAGCTTGGTCTCCTGAACCAAGCATGAGAAGGGCTTTATTCTGGGGAACAAGTCACCCTAGTAGAAGTCACTCCTCCTAGAATAGTTAACTCCATGTCTTCTGAGATAATTCTTGGCTTTATGTTGATTTTTTTGTTTGTTTGTTTGTTTTTTATTCCCTACGGTCCGTATTTGGGTGGATGCCTGCTGAGAGGCCGGCTGGGAGCAGCTGATCTGTGGAAGGACCTTCCAGGGTTGGCACTGTTTTCAGTGCCTCCTAGCCCCATTCCTTCCCTTCAGCTCAGTAACATCAAGCTCACAGACTCTCCCGAGTTCTGCCTCCTCCACCTCACCTCTGAGCCTCAGCATAGGTCAATATGCGCTCCACCCACATCCCATTGCCCAGAAATGTGCTGCCATCTCTGGTGCACTTACCCCTTATGTTCTCTTGGCTCATGAGTTAACTACATTCCTGTACCTTATTACTTACTTAATAAGCTCTCAGAAGAGGTGACAAGTGTCAGTATGGTCTGCCACCTTGAACTAAATGACAAATGACTCCAATGTTTTTATACAAAACAAAGGCAGTAGAACTAATTCTGTTCCTACTTTGGACACATTATTCTTACTACATGTTCATCAAAGTCAGAATGATGGTTGCCACTGTTGATTTTGATTACCCTTTGATATGCCTTTACATTGGACCCTTTCTGTGTTACACACACAGCATTTCCAGGACCTTGCATTGAGCCAAGTGCTAAATAGGATACATATGGGTGGCTCATATGGATCATGACAGTATCAGAAATAATAAACTTTCATACTATAGTAATTAATAATAACCATGGTCCCATTTTAGTTGCCTTCTATTTATTTTTGTCTCTTTATTGATTTCAGAGAGGAAAGGAGGGGGAGACATAGAAACATCAATGATGAGAATTAATTGGCTGCCTCCCACACATCCCCACTGGGAATTGAGCCAGTGACCTGGGCATGTGCCCCAACCAGGAGTTGAACCCTGACCTCCTGGTTCATGGGTCAAAGCTCAACCACTGAGCAACACTGGCTGGGCTTTAGTTGCTTTTTATATTTGTATTTTATCTTGACCTAAATAGATCTGGATCCCTCAGTTGGGTATTGTGTCTTGTAACTTTGTCTTTGCCCAAATGTGGTTCTTAGACTCAATGGCTGCTCAGTAAGCATAGTTGATACTTGAGTGGTGGTCAGGGTGAGTGTATTAGTAGGTGCTCAAGGGAAACTGGTTGAGTACAATACCAAACTAGAATTCCCAAAAAGAACCAGGAAAAGAAAGAAAAGGCAATTACCATTTTTTTAATGAAGTCGAATGTTTTATTATTAGACTGTTTCTTATTTTCCTGCAGGACAATTGCTCCACTGTATAAAAATAGCACCAGCAAAAGCAGCATATTGCAAAGTTAAGGTAGTACTGTTCATTATCCAACACTGTACAACTAATAAACACTTATCTTCACTGCCAGTTATTTCCAATGGAAAGATCATTGAGTATTTTGAGCCAAATCTAGAGATGGATGTAAGCGAGTTACATTATATAAGTTTTATGACAATGTTAACTTTGAATTACATAACTTTTATTAGTACTTGTTACCACAGATAATTTCAGGAATTCCGAATAACGGTAGCCTAGCCTAAAAATTAGAGGGTGTTGTAAAAAGATGCATATTGTTCATCTGCAATCATTTGTAGCATTGTTGTAAGTAATTTTCTTTTTTTATTAGTATGACTAAAAGTTGCTCTTTTAAATCTTTTGTCCACCACTAATTTAAGACAACTATGCTACATCAAGTTGTTTCATCAGCTTTCATACTTCCCAAATTACCAAACTCACCTTATTTGTTCAATTTTGTCCCAATTTCAGGAGACATCTTCCAAAACTTCCTGTGCAAAATTGATGATCCCATTCACTGTTCCAATACCAATTCCAAAACATACCCATTTATGTTTCTCTGTGAACTTATGCATGGAGAGTAGGTTGGGGCCAGTGCCCAGTGACCCCACAATACGCCCCTCCCCCCGTCAGGCTCCAGAACCCTGGCCATGTTCACAGTTGCAATTATTAAAAAAAAAAAAAAAAATACAAAAGCATATCTCAGAACTGAACCATCTGAATGACCAGGTTAAAAGTGTCAAGAAGTATATGTTTATACTTGTGCAACAAATATAAAATAAAAAGACCAACACTCATTATCATGAAATTTCAGTTAACCAAATATAATAAAAATATCCTAAAATCTCCAAAAAAGAAAGAGTAGGTCATGCTCATAGGACCAGAAATCAAAATGGCCTCCAGCTTCTCTCTAGTAATGCTGGAGGCTAGAAGACAATGGAGCAGTAACTTCAAATTTTTGAATGAAAATTATTTTCAATTTAGTCTTCTATTTTCAGCTAAACTATTATTTAACTATGAGAATAGGATTAAGACATTTTCAAATATGCATGGGTCCCAAAATTGAATCTTCCATCCGTCTTTCCTTAGGGAACAAGTGTGGCATGTGCTTTACCAAACTAGGGAATGTAGCCCTGCCCAATGTGGCTCATATGGTTGAGCATCATAAGGTTGCTGGTTCAATTCCTGGATCTGCAGGTGGCAGATCAATGATCAATGTTTCTCTCTCTCTCTCATCAGTGTTTTTCTCCCTCTCCCTTCTTCTCTCTCTAAAATCAATAAAAACATATATATATATATATATATATTTTAAATAACTAGGGAATGTACCAAGAAGGAAAAAAGATATGGAATCTCAGAGAAAGGAGAGGAAAGAAGGTTCAGCGATGATGGTGAAGAGAAACAGCATGACTGCAGAGCAGCAGGATTAGAGAGCAATCTGTCCACATTTGAGGAGAAATGGAAAGTTCCAGAAGGACTTTCTTTAAGGAAAATATGAATTACTATAAAGAAAAGTACTTTTATGGTTGGATAGTATTTGAAGATAAACTATTATTAGTTATAAAGGAAATTAAACAATGAGATGAGATAATTATCAACTCCAGGAGAAAGAAACTGTTGTCCAAAAAAGAAAATGGAATTATAGTATACCAAATAGCCTACCTGTGAGCAGTCATAAAAAGAACAATCCTGGATAGTCATTTAACCAGAGATTGTAATAAAAACTTGTGCTTCAACAAATGGTGCTGAGACAATTTCATTTCCACGTGCAACACTAAAATGAAATTCAACCCTGGTTACCTTATACCATACACAAAAATCAACTAGACATGGAACGCTTACCTAAATGTAAGAGCTGAAAATACAAAGCTGCTAGAAGAAAACATAGGAGAAAATCTTTAAGGCCATGGATTATATAGGACATAATAACTGGAAAACAAGATTTTTAAAACACGATCTGATTATAGACTTTTTTTTTATCCAGAAGATAAATTTACATTTACCCCATTATTCAACTCCTCCCCCTACCTTCTGCCACTGGAAACCACAAATCTGGCCTCTGTTTCTAGAATTTGGTTTTTCTTTTTTTTGTTTCCACATGTAGTGAAATTATATAGTATTTGTCTTTCTCTTGTCTGACTTATTTCATGTAGCACCATGCCCTTACAGTCCATCTATAGTGTAGCAAATGGCAGGATTCCCTTCTATTTTATGGCTAAGTAGTGTTCCATTGTTTATGTGTGTACCACAACTTCTTTATCCACTCATCCATCAGTGGACGTTAGGTAGTTTCCACATGTTGCCTGTTGTAAAGAATGGTGCGATGAACGTGGGGTGCCTGATGTCGCTTCTCAGACAGTGATTCTGTTTCCTTGGGACGTGTGTATATCCAGACGTGGATTGCTGGACCACGTGGTCGCTTTCATTTTATTAGGAACCTTCACACTGTTTCTCCATAGTGACTGCACCAGGTTACATACCTACGAACCGAGCACAAGGGTTGAGACGGGGCTCATCTTAAGGGACAGAGGTTGAGAAGCATTTCATTGTTGTAGTGATCCAAACTCATGTACCTCATCTCTTCATCAAAATTCCATTTGCCGCTCTTGCCTGGCAGTGAATACTGATGGTGAGGGTAAGAGGTATAGGCAAAGAGAAAGGGGTCTTCCTGAGACGAATGGCACGTGGCGGGAGGGTAGTAGCTGTTAAAATCCACGTGCACCTTCTCTTCGTAAAGATCCGCCCCGGGAGTTGGCCATAACGGGAGACAGCTGGCT
The DNA here is from genome assembly GCF_964339955.1 of Pipistrellus hanaki. Lineage (NCBI taxonomy): Eukaryota > Metazoa > Chordata > Mammalia > Chiroptera > Vespertilionidae > Pipistrellus > Pipistrellus hanaki. Next base: position 19,810,507 of record NC_140509.1, read on the forward strand.
TTGGCTGAAGGTGGTTCCACTGGGATCTGCTGGGAAAGGGGATCTAAAGCGTTCGGGGGAGGGGAGAAGTCATACGGCCAGCCGGCCTGAGGGAAGGCGTAGCTGGGACACCCGTTGTCGTTAAGAGGGTTTCTCCCCAAAGCAGCGTTTTTATTCCAGGTTTGCAGATCACTGTAATCAGAGAGGACCCCAGCGACAGGAGGCTGAAGCAGGTCCCCGCCACCATAGATCCGAGCGCTGGACACCTTGCATTTCTCGTAGAGCTCAGCGGGGCCCACGGTAGAAGTGGGGTCTGCCAGGTCCGAGGCTCCCCCCAAACCGTAGCTCTTAAGAAAGCACTCGCTCGGTGACTTCTGCTGGGGGATGCCAGCCGCCAAAGGCCCACCGTCACCGCCAGGCAGGTGGAGGCTTTCCTGGAAAGACCAGTTTAAATTCCCCCAACTTGGTGCTTCACCTGGAACAGACTGGAAAGTGAGAAGCTCATGTAAGTAAGTGAAGCAGATGGACACAGCTACCCGGGCACCCATGAGTTACTCTGCACAAATAGGTGCGCTGTCCGCGTTTCCTCATTCCTGGCATGCTCGGAGCACAGACACACGAGCGGCTTCACCGCAACCTCTCAAGATCTGAAAGAGGAGACGCTGACTGCATCTCCATTTCAGATCTTACTAACCAACAAGCGCCAAATTTCCCTTCACTCTGACATGAGCGTTTAGACATTTCCCCTCAGATGCCAATCTGATATCCTAAATGTCTTTGCGACAAACTTATAAGGGGCTCCTTGAGAAAAGTCAAATTACAGCATCACAGATTTGTGTTATACTCGGTACACCTCTCAGGGGGGTCTCTCTCTCTCTCTCTTGCTTCCCTCCTTTACTTTCTATTTTTCAGTGCTGTGTGATGTCCAAGAGACTAGGGTTTTTGTATTTTTTTCCTCAAGAGATTTTTCTCTGAACTTATTTTGTTGAATCATAAATAGGACTTCTAGACTATGAAGTGGTAAGTTTACTATTATTATTTAATGTATTTTTATTGATTTTGGAGAGGAAGGAAGAGGGAGAGATAGAAACATCAATAATGAGAAAGAAGCATTGACCTGCTGCCTCCTGCACGCCCCATGCTGGGAATTAAGCCCACAACCCAGGCATGTACCCTGACCAGTAATCAAACCGTGACCTCCTGGTTCATAGGTCAACCTCAACCACTGAGCCACACCGGCCGTGCTGTAAATTTATTTTTGTAAAGAGAAAGTATATTTTTCTCCAGTGAATCCTAGGAAAATAATCTGGTTGAGGACTAAATAATCTTCTTGCCTATGCAAAACAATTGACTAATTAGAGAATGGGATGGAGAGACTGTCACCAGTTAAGAGTGAGTGGGAAGAAATGTCCCATGGCTGGGAGAAGGGATGAGGAGCTTACAATTCCTGACAAAAGACACAAGGTGTGTGTGTGTGTGTGTGTGTGTGTGTATGTTAAAGTACATTTATACTTCAGACTGACTCCACTTCTGTTCTGAAAAAAACTTGAAGCATCCATGGCGGGTGCTGCTTAGTGGTTGGAGCAGTGACACGCACACCAAAGGGAAGTGGGTTCAATTCCCAGTCAAGGGCATGTACCTGGGTTGGGGGTTTCAATCCCCAGCCCTGGTTGGGATATGTGTGGAAGGCAACAAATCTATGACACATCACTGTTTCTCTCTCTCTCTTTCTCCCCCCTCCCTACCACCCCTCCACTCTCTCTAAAAATCAATGGAAAAAATATCCTCAGGTGAGGATTAACAAGAAACAACACTTAGCCAAGACCGGTTTGGCTCAGTGGTAGAGCGTCGGTCTGCGGACTGAAAGGTCCCAGGTTCGATTCCGGTCAAGGGCATGTACCTTGGTTGCGGGCACATCCCCAGTAGGGGGTGTGCAAGAGGCAGCTGATCAGTGACTCTCTCTCATCGATGTTTCTAACTCTCTATCCCTCTCTCTTCCCCTCTGTAAAAAATCAATAAAATATATTTAAAAAAAAAAAAAAAGAAACAACACTTAAGAAATGTGGAGCATTGAACAGTAAAAAAAAAGAAAAAAAGAAAGAAAGAAAAAAGAAGTATAGGACTTACTATACTATTAAGCAGACATAACCTTCATAAAGGCATGGACTTCACATCACCTCCCGCCAGGCCCACCTGATGACCATTGCTGCAGAAACTGCCTGGTTATTCCATCTGGCTCAAATGTACTAAGGGAACACAGTTGACCCTTGAACAACATGAGTTTGAACTGCACTGGTCCACTTTTATGCGGATCTTTCTCAATAAATACCTATACTATTTGGATCCAAAGTTGGGAGTCTGGATGCAGAGGGCTGTCTGTCTGCATTGACCACCACCATTCTCTGTAGGGGATTTGAGCAACCGTGGTTTTTGGGATCCATTGGGAATCCTGGAACCAATCCCTGTGGGTCCTGAGGTACAACTTTAGTTTGGGGGGAGTCAAAATTATATACAGATTTATTACTACTGGGGGGAGGGGGAGGGTGTCAGTGCCCCTAACCCTTACATTGTTGGAGGGTTAACTGTAATCTGTTTTGGGGAAGAATGACAATGTGGGTGGAAAGCATGATGCTAATATTTGTGGAGATCATTTCAGTTAATTCTGGTTCTCTGAGAACCAAATTACAGAGTGCCAAAATATAAGCTAAGCACTAATTCCAGTCTCTTTTTCATTGTGGTAGGGAAGATGGCCCTATCATTATATATAATTTATGTTGAGAGCATGCGACAAAGATGGTAGAAATTAAGAGGAATCCCTCAGGCTCAGTTTATGTGGCGGGTGCTGGCTTACAGGTGAGCCTGGCAGGATGTGGCTTCTGCTTTCGCTTGTAAGTAAGAAGCTGGAGAAATCTACTGCTCCACCATCGGGGTGGTGAGTTGCCCTATGGTTCTGAGCACACACAGGGAAGGGTTACCTTTGCCTCCGGGCCCCTGTTCAGCTTTAAGGAGATGGAGGAAGATGCCGCATGCGCTTTCTTTATTGTTCTTCTTGCCTCGGCTTCCAATTTGGTTTCTGGCTTTGGATGATCGTGTTCTCCCTTTGACTTAAAAGGAGACAAGGATGCAAAATAAATGACCAGACGGTGCTTCCTGGTGTGTAAAATGTTACCCTGTCACATGACTGTGTGTTGAGCATTGTAATAAGATTGGCCACTGTTACACCCTTTAAGTCCCTCCCAAGTCCACTGTGCACTGCCTTGCCTGCCTGTTTTTGTTTACGATGCTCCCGCTTTCCTAGGTGTCTCTCACCCACATGGCAAAGTCCTACTCATCGGGACAGCAAGTACTGCCTATGGCACAGGATCACATTTAACCTCCAGCACAACCCCGTGAGGCACATGCTGTCATTATCATTCCCAGGGAGCGGAATGGGAAGTTGAGGCATGGAGAGATTGCGATGCCCGGGTCTTGTGCCTGGTAGGTGGGTGAGCTGGGAGCTAACGGTTAAAGATTTGGGAATTCTATGAGCTGTTTGTTAGAAACAGCCGATAGCTTTAAATCAGCCAGGACGGGAAGATTTACAGCACAGGAATGGGCAAACTCTGCAAATCAGAACACTTTCCTTTGGTGGGGAGTGGGCGGGGTCAGGGTTACCAGACTGTGCATACCACCGCTCCTGCTTTCACTTCCCAATATCCAGGTTTTACAGAGCACGGGGGCTTAGGGAGGACCGTGTTTGGGTTTACAGAGCAACTCAGAAGCCAGAGCTGGTCTTCATTCTGGAGTTGGAGGTTGTGCACAAGTCAGGGCTGCTGACCCGAGTGCGATCACATTTCTAACCCCTTCAGAGCCCGAGGCAGAGGCAGCCAGGCACTGCTGGTGGGGTGCAGGCACTTGCTCGCCCAGAGTGTGCCTCGGCGTTGGTGTCGGCTCTCATTCACCTGCACATCTCCTGTGTGAACCCCCTCCGCACGCTCTGTAACCAGTTATTGAATTAAAGAGAAATGGCATCTTATCACTATCACCCAAGTCCAACCTGGAAAAATATGAAGCGTCCTTCGTGCCTCCAGAAGTTGGTGACCGGGAAGCCCCCGTGGCCTCGGCAAGGAATGAGCTTCAGGGGCCCGTCGCAGTTGGGACAGCATTTTCCTGCAAAAGAACAGCAGAAGGTGAGCACGTGCCACTGAGCCATGCCCGCTGACCCCTGAGCCCAGGCAGCCCTGGCGGTGTTAGTCGGGAAGCCGGGATGGCAGAGAATACGCCTGGGCCAGTTTTATACTCTTCCATCCACTGCACTTAACCCCTGGCCCCAGGAAGCCTGGCCACTATTAGGCCTAGATCAGCCTCACACGTGGCTAGAGGAAGCGGCCTATAGAACGGGGTATTTCACAGGTTAGGGGAGGGCTCTCCAGAGCAGAATATTCCTCCCTAAGCATTTATTGGTCAGTTAAAATTCTTTGTAGAAAAGAAGAAAAAATTCCTTTATGTCACGATTAGAACTAAGGGTCAAGGAGCAAAGCCACATGGGAGAGAGAACGCAGCCGCTAAATTTTACTCAAGTGTGAATGGCTGATATTAGATCTTGCCTTGAAGGCAAGTCTTGAAGACAAGTCACAAGGAGGTTACTTGAGGTCTGAAATGGACCAGGAGGTTACTTGAGGTCTGAAATGGACCAGGCACAGGGAATGCTGAATGTATTTCACAATCCCATGAATATGATAAAAAGCAAAAGGAGCACATTTTTCCGCATGTGATTATGGCATGAACCCAAACGTCATGGAATTGAGTCCAATCTCAGATTCAGCCCAGTGCTCCCACTCCAGATCAAAGCACTCTTTGAGCTCATATAGGGATCTTTTCTCCATGGGGTCAGGAGGCAAATCTAATCCACAACCTTTTCCTAAACTTTACATGGGCTCACTGATGAATTAATGCTAGTCCCATAAGTGAGGCATCACCTTTTTTTTTTTACACAAAACATCAGTACATATTAGACATTTTTAAAAAACATTTCTTTACTTTTTTTTTTTTTTTTTTTTTTTTAATTTCAGCTTCATTGAGGTATAATTGGCATCTGCCTTTTAACAGAGGCCTTGAGTTAGGTGCCTTAACTCAACAGAGCAGTGTTAATAGTGGATGCTCTGGTTCTGGCAGACCCTAGGGGCAGTCCCCTGTTGGGGCAGAGGGGGGTGGGTGGGTTCTCCTTATTATGTTCTGCATAGGGACAGCCTTGGTCTCTTCCGGTGTGAAGGCTGAGCCCTTGCAATGTGCTGGAGCTGAGCAGGAGCGTTTGAATGGACACCAGCTTCCTCTCCAGCGCCAGCCAGCGAGCCCCACTCACTCTGCTGCTTCTGCCGGGCTTTGTCGCAGATGGCGGGCCTCAGGTAGATCTTGCGGCCCTCCTTGGCGGAGCAGTCGCGGCTGCACACCACCACACCCAGGCAGGACTTCTTGAGGATGCGCGAGTTGTGGTTGTTGGTGTTGCGCATGGCCCAGCTGCTCAGGTGCCTCTGCGCGCTCCTGTCCTCCGAGCTGTAGATGTACTTCTCATAGGAATCCGGCCATTCCTGGAACCAGTCTATCTTTTTCACATCCTTACAAAAACACAAAGAATACTGTTATATTTTAGGCTAGAGGGCACGGCTGTCCATCATTGTGGAGCCCATAGACGGGAAGGTTGTTCTGGCGCTCAAGAGCTAGGCCAGGGCCAAAACCGGTTTGGCTTAGTGGATAGAGCGTTGGCCTGTGGACTGAAAGGTCCCAGGTTCGATTCCGGTCAAGGGCATGTACCTTGGTTGCGGGCACATCCCCAGTAGGGGGTGTGCAAGAGGCAGTTGATCGATGATTCTCTCATTGATGTTTCAATCTCTCTATCCCTCTCTCTTCCTCTCTGTAAAAAATCAAGCAGCAGCTGTGTCTCCCGAACCTTTGCTCCCTGGACCAAAAGGAGCTGTGACTCAGCCCTCTGAGTTCTACCCGATGGCGGCTTCTCTGGCACTTGGTGATAAGAGTTATGACCCCTTCTCACTGAGAATTTTGGAGGATGAAGTAACGTTATTGTGTTGACACAATTAATGTGGAAAAGCCCTTGTGGCAGGATAGTGAGGTCATACCTCACATCACCGTGCAGTTACCGTATTAAACACGGTAAGGCTAATGCAAAGTCATCAGCGGAGGGAGGACTGGAGAGCCCGGGCACAGGAGGATTCTGAGAGCCAGGTTCGCCCCTGTGGAGGTCTCCTTTTTTTTTTCTCTACTCCCATATTCATGTGCCTCAAACAGGGGTAGGAGTAAGGAAGAGGTTGCTTTGGCTGGAAGCTTCTATCTTCTTGCTCAGAACTGGCGCTATTCCCAGTGCTGAACCTCTAACTAAACAAAGACACTCCATCATTACGGCATAAGGTATTTGGCTTTCTGTGTATCTGTTTCCTTGCCTGTGTAACAGGGATAACAAGACGTGTCTACCTCAGAAGTAGTTCTGAGAATTAAATACGATAATATGTAAAAATACTTAGCACAGCATGGAACCCTTAACAAATGTAAGCCACATTCCTCAGGCCCCGCTGTGGTCCACAGTTGCTCCACCAGACAGTCCCAGCTAGTTCTTAGCGTGAGAATTATTAAACAGTCTTAGGAGTCAAACTTGGGCTGTGGCCGAAACCGGTTTGGCTCAGTGGTAGAGCGTCGGTCTGCGGACTGAAGGGTCCCAGGTTCGATTCTGGTCAAGGGCATGTATGTTGGTTGCGGGCACATCCCCGGTTGGGGGTGTGAAAGAGGCAGCTGGTCAATGTTTCTCTCTCATCGACGTTTCTAGCTCTCTATTCTTCTCTCCTCCTCTCTGTAAAAAATCAATAAAATATATTTTTTAAAAAAATCTTGGGCTGTGTCCATCCACACAGCTCCCAGACACCTGCCATAGTAAAAGAAGAGTCTGGAAGATCAGACTAGAAGATTCCAGAAGATCCAGAAGGCGTGATCAGGGTACTAGTGTTCATTGCGTTAGATTTCAAGTTCAGAACATGACAAAGAACTGTGTAACGTGAGACTCTGAGCAAGTGGTTTTTGTCTCCGAAGCCTCACTTTGCTCTTCTCTGAAATGGGAACATTGACCAAAGCACACTTCAAACAGCACTGTAATGAGATCTGTAAGCTTTATGCAATGCGAGTTGTTTAAGTGGAATGTCATGGGAGGTCAGACAGGTCTGAGGAAATACGAGAGGTTTTATGTATTTAAGAGGTTAGTGGTTAAGCGCTTGGGCCTGCAAACTCAGACGCATGGGCCAAATCCAACCCACTCTCTGCTTTTGTCTATAAAGTTTTATTAGAACGCAACCGTGTTCCATGCCCTTGACTGTTGTCCATGAATACTTTCATGCCACCACGGCAAAGTTAAACAGTTCTGGCAGAGATTGGATGAGCAAAAAAACTAAACAATGTGGCCCTTTACAGGAAGTTAGACAATTCCTGGCTAATAGCACGGCCAATGGAAGCGTGTGAAGTCTTAACGAGCTCCTCCCCTTCTCAGTGCCTGTTTCCTGCTCCGTAACAGGAGCACCTACCTCACAGGGATGCTCTGAGGATCGAATCATCTGGCATACACAAAGCATTTATAACTGGCAGCAGCAAGCTCCACATCGTGTTGGCTGTTATCTGCTAGACCTGGAGCCACACCAGCCAGCCACTGTGACTGTAGGAGCCCCCAGCTTTCAGGGGAGAAAGGGCCTCTCATCATTGATGCCTCTCTCTCCCCATCTCCCTTCCTCTCTGAAATCAATAAAAGTTAAAAAAAAAAAAAAAGTTTTTTTTAAAGGCATAAACAAATTAAAGCTTTTTTTTTTTTTTTTTAAATTGTTGCAACTCTGGTCCCACCACCTTCCTTCTCAGGGCAATGACCACAGCGGGCCTTTGAGGAACTCCTGTGTTTTGGGAGGGGGAGGTTGTCCCTGGAGAGAAGGGTGAAGGGTACTTCAGAACGGGATGAAATTCAATGCCCAGAGTGAGAGAAATAGCTCAGGCAGCCGCATCATCTCCTGCTTTCTCCACCCACCTCTCTCCTCGCCCTTCTAGCCTAAGCTCCACATAAGGCTCTCCTGTTTTGTCACAGAAGTGCTACAGAAAGCATAGCATTTTACCTTATAAAATAATCAAAATGCAGGTTAAAATGTGTACCTTTGTCTAATAATTTGAACTGTAGTTGTCAGTAGCAGGGACAGGGAGAGGGGGACTTAGAGAAGCTGAGATTTTCAGGTTTTAAAGGGGAGTGGCCCTTTAGGCTGGTCACTGGCATAAATCCCATGAGCCAGGAGGAGGGCAAGGTATTTATGAGAGCGGCTCAGATGTTCTGGTTAAAGAAAACTCCCTGTTCTCAGAGGAAAGAAAATGATCTCCACTCTGTCTCTCTCTTTCCCACTTTCTCTCAGTTTAGTGTATATTTTGATCTTCCCCGAGGCTTCCTCTTTGACCCATGGGTTATTTAGAAATATATGGTTTAGTTGAAAGATTTTCCTGTTGTCTTTTGCTATTTTCTAGTTTGATTCTATTGTAATTGGAGAATATACTCTGTGTTGTTGTTTTTTGTTTGTTTGTTTGTTTGTTTTTATTTTAACTAGTGTCCCAGTGTACAAAATTTATGCACTGGGGGTGTGGGTGTCCCTCAGCCTGGCCTGCACCCTCTCATAATCCGGGACCCCTTGGGGGGATGTTCAACTGCTGGTTTAGGCCTGATCCCAGCCTGGCCTGTGAGGATCAGGCCTAAATCAGCAGTCGGACATCCCCTAAGGCATGCAGCAGTGCGTCAAGTACCAGGTGGCCAGGGAGGAGCCCAAACTGGCCAGGCGCTGCGCTGCTCATGCTCATCCCCGCCCGCTGTGCCTACTGCCACTGCTCGGTAGTGCTGCCACGGAGTTGGGAGAGGTTCCCACTGCCACAGATGCCCTCGCCAGCTGTGAGCCTGGCTTCTGGCTGAGCAGCACTCCCCCTGTGGGAGCACACTGACCACTAGGGGACAGCTCCTGCATTAAGCATCTGCCCCCTGGTAGTCGGTACGTGTTTGTCATAGCGACCAGTCGTTCCAATTGTTCTGTTGTAATGGTTGCGTGTGTGTGTGTGTGTGTGTGTGTGTGTGTGTGTGTGTATATATATATATATAATTTTATTTTTTTCCCCTTGAGATTTGTGTTAGGGATCACGTTATGATCTACATTCTATTCTCTTTTCAGCTTATCTCCCCCACAGCTCCTCCACTGGTACCCTAGGTTTCCAGTACTACTAATAATATAACCATTTTGACAATGGATGGACTTGAGGACATAACTAGGAGTAAAAGGACTCAAACTATTCTCTTGGCTATTTATTTATGCCCAGTTTTTTTTACCTGGGTGCTTTGTGGAATCTTTTATCTCTTTTGACAATGAAATTAAGGAAAACCCAGATCACAATAATGCAAAGGAACCCAGGTGTCAAATGATAGCGATTTTGAAAGCCTTTTAAATGTAAGGCACAGAAGAGATAAAATGTAAAAAGAAAGAATAATTATTTAATTGTGTTTAGCAAACTCCTGCAAAATATTTTCTTCTTTTTTTTTTTTTTAGATCTTTTGTTTATTTTAATTTCTAACTTTTCATGAGTAACTCTTTGTTTTTCTTCTTGGTTAAGAAGTTTATAATTTAAGGAGAATATTCTTAAGGTTTTCAACATGCAAATATAACTAACTTATATTTTATAATCTCATTGGTAATATATTGGGGCTTCCTGAATGTTTTTATGACGTCTCTGTGCAATTTTTCACTAAAAGACTTAATCCTCTAATTCTCAAAATATTTGAAACTTGCCGAAACCGGTTTGGCTCAGTGGATAGAGCGTTGACCTGCGGACTGAAGGGTCCCGGGTTTGATTCCGGTCAAGGGCATGTACCTTGGTTGCGGGCACATCCCCAATGGGGGGCGTGCAGGAGGCAGCTGATCGATGTTTCTCTGTCATCGATGTTTCTAGCTCTATCCCTCTCTCTTCCTCTCTGTAAAAAAATCAATAAAATATATTTTAAAAAAAATATTTGAAACTCTATATATTCATAGATCACCCTTCATCATCTCCCCATTCTAATTTATTTAACTACTGAAGTTTTACCAGAGTACCTTAAGAATTAATATATTATATAAAACAAATAAAATCAATCTTCTGAAATGAGGCATAAAAAATATCTACCTTATTAGGTTATTATATTAAAACTGATTTTCACTTTGAATATAGTCTACCAATTAACTATCAGGTTTCTTTCAGTATGACAACTTATTAATTCTTTATAAATAAATGTTTCTAAGTAAAACAGGGATAGCAAACAGATACATCTCAAAGCAAATGAGATAGAGGGGGAAATTAGATGTTACCTATGGAAAAACAATTACACCAACATTTTGATTTACACACAACTTTTCAAGAATTTATCTCTTCTGAGCCAAATGAAGACAAACTCCAAGGGTTATAAAAAAAAAAAAAAAAAAAAGAAAAAAAAAAAAAAAGATAAATTCTATTCAACAAAATGCATTTGCGTCGAGAATTCCTGCTTAGGCTAAACCTGCCATCTCCTTCCTTTGTTAAGGGGTCAAGACAAAAAGCACCTAACTTACTCAGACTGTCACACTAAGGTGATCCAGCGTGGCCCAGCTTTCACACTCTGTCACCTGCCTCTCTTTTCTCCCTTCCCTTCCCCACTCCACCGTACTAAGCAAGGGATCCCCTGACAGGTGCTCAGAGAGAGCTCTGCTACCACTGGCGCAGTAATGGGCCCAAGCCCATCACACTGGAAACACAGGGTAGCAGAATTCTGGCACCAACCACAGGGGACCCAATGACCATGAAAGCCCATATAGGTTGTGCTGCCCCAGGAAGTTTACAGATACCAAGAAAACTGGACAAAGAGGACAAAGTCATGGGTATCTGCGTCAATGTGACCTGATCATGCAGCCAGATAATAATTGACCAGAAACCCAGAGTCTGGGACCTGTTACTTCCCCAGCACCAAGACACAAACACAGATTGCTACAGCTGGCTCCTTCTGACCACGTTTAGTCACATGAATTCACAGAAAGAGCGCCGACATCCACCTTTGCTAATGAGTTTTCACTCATCCCCTACAAAGGCTGAGGAAACTTTGCTGGATGAAATCATGATCCGGGAATTAACTAATTGGAGGCCTCTTTGTAGTTGGCTCACCAGGTTTTAGATTGGTCTGCAGTTCTACTTAACCTATGTATGTCTTCATTGTTTTTCTGTCTATAAAATATGTACTTTGGTCTTGGGATTTTGTGAGTTAATGACTCAGTGTGGCTTTGGCCATGGGTTTAATCTGAAAACCGCTCATGCTTAGGAACAAAATGATTCCAGGTATTTGTCTGCTGTGGTATTGCTAGAACACCCTGTACTTTTGCTTAGAGAAACCGGCTGGTATTAAAAACGGAGTGGGTATTCTCACCTTCCTACTGAGGTGCGTACTATTTAGGAAACTGATTCTCTTCTCAATTTTTACCCCCCTCAAAAAAAAAAAAAAAAAAAAAAAAGCGGGGGTGGGGGAATTTCTTAGGGATTCAAGGCTCTCAAGTATTACAATCAGTACTAATGAGCATGTGATACTCTCAGGGACCATGTGATGAACATTTTTAATGAAGTAAAACTAAACCAACACCGAAGATTTGCTGCTTGCACCAAGAAAAGCCTACAGCAATTCTTTTTTGAACCTTTAAAATGCAAAATTGGTGGGTGTATTAGATTGGCCTGGAAAAACAGACTTTTATGATGGTTTTGAGTAATTTAAGCCTGACCTTCTGGGCTGGCTTCCTGTGGAGTAGGTTAAAGAGAGATGGTATTAAAATAATCACAAGCTAAAAAAAAAAAAAAAAAAAATCACAAGTCAGAGGAGTGACCAGACACAAGAGTAAATGAAGGTTTGTTAAGACATATATACCCTGACCGGTTTGGCTCAGTGGATAGAGCGTCAGCCTGTGGACTCAAGGGTCCCAGGTTCGATTCCGGCCAAGGGCAGGTAGCTCGGTTGTGGGCACATCCCCAATAGGGAGTGTGCAGGAGGCAGCTGATCGATGTTTCTAACTTTCTATCCCTCTCCCTTCTTCTCTGTAAAAAAGTAAATAAAATACATATTTTAAAAAAAGATACATATACAATTGAAAGAAGGGAGAAACTGGGGAGGGATGTTATACTGAGGACAAGTAGTTTTTCTAAGTCCAAATCTATTGGCGTTGCTCCCCACTGCCTGTAAAATAACCCAGTCCTCTTCGATAGCCTGTTACAAACCACCTTTCCAGTCCCCAGCCCCCCAAATCTCCTTGCTGGCCACTATGTATAAGCTCCCTCAAATGCAGATTTGGTTAGCCTCTCCCAGTCCCTATCACCCCTTCCCCTTTGAGATGTGTCAGTCTCTTCTATGCATCCATTCCTTTCTTGTCTTGATTGCTTTCTTCACTTAGCCTAATCCACCCACGTTTTACAATGCCAAGCCCTTTACCAGGTGCCCTGCCTTGCTTTCCATGCCCAAGTCCTGCTGAATCACATACTTTCTCTTTCAAGCACCTCAAGCATTTTTAGACATGGCTTTGATTCTCTACTTGGGCACTAAATCGTGTTCCCTTAGTTCAGATCACAGCTCAATGACCCCTGTGGCTCTGAGCCTGCTATAGTGTCTGGCACAGTCTAAGTCACTCAAAATGTCTGATGTCCTGGTAGCTGTTGTCAAAAGTGAACCCATAAATCTCGATATAGCTGAGATATGTAAAGGAATACTGAGTTTCCAGGACCTGACACAGTCAGGATTCACTCAGGTGACCACCGTGAATGTTGAAACACGTGAGTGGATTAACAGGAAAGGAATTTGTTTTACAAGTTACAGGAATTTGCCCAGAAGTACTAACTCTGGTAAGAATATAAAATCATAAAAAATAAAGTAGAAATTCTTTGTATGGGTGGTATAGAGAATGAAATTGGGGAAATTTATAATAATAATAAACCATTACATTTGATCCTATAAATAACTCTTTAAAAAAAACGTCCGAACAGGTGGTCTGAGGAAGACTAACCACTTGAGAAACTCCATGAAAAAGAGGCTCCATGGTCAAAAATAGCCCTAACCAGCCAAAACTGGTTTGGCTCAGTGGATTGAGTGTCAGTCTATACTAAGGTCCCAGGTTCGATTCTGGTCAAGGGCATGTACATTGGTTGTGGGCACATCCCCGGTGGGGGTGTGTGCAGGAGGCAGCTGGTCAGTGTTTCTCTCTCATCGCTGTTTCTAGCTCTCTATCCCTCTGCCTTCCTCTCTGTGAAAAATCAATAAAAAATATATATTTAAAAATAGCCCTAACCAGTTTGGCTCAGTGGATAGAGATCAGCCTGTGGACTGAAGGGTCCTGGGTTTGATTCCAGTCAAGAGCACATGCTCGGGTTGTGGCCCCATCTCCAGAAGGGGGTGTGCAAAAGGCAGCCTATGATTCCCTCTCATCATTGATGTTTCTTTCTCTCTCTCTCTCCTTCCCTCTCTGAAATCATCAATAAAAATATATTTTAAAAAATAGGTGAAGGCAACACTGCCTAACAAGGCTTCCTCCTGGGAGAGCCACCTGTGCACAGGGTGGTTAGAAAGGCTCCAAGTCAGCTATAAAGAAATCTTTAAGTTCGCTAAACCTATAATTTCTCTTTTTCTTTACTCACAACAACCATTAAAATTCCTTGCAACTTGTCCTGGCTGGTTTGGCTCAGTGGATAGAGCATTGGCCTGTGGACTGAAGGGTCCCAGGTTCGATTCCGGTCGAGGGCATGTGTCTCGGTCAGAAGTGTGGGAAGGCAACTAATTGATGCATCTCACACTGATGTTTCTTTCTCTCTCTTTCTCTTTCCCCCCACCCCTCCTTTCTATTCTCTAAAAATCAATGGAAAAATATCCTTGGGTGGGGATTAACAACAACAAATCCCTTGTAACTTATACTCTATTGAACACATTTTGGGAAACACTGCTTTGAACAGCTTAGAGCTTTAAGGGCAGGGTATATAGGAATTGCTGTTTTCATTTAACCCAGGAGGTAACTAAAACTTCAGGAAATCGACTTGTTTAGAGTCACACAGATTATAAACAATGAAGTCGTCCGTTGATAAATTCCATGTTTGTCGTTTGTTGTTTAATACGTACCAGGCATTGTGGTAGGCCTGGGCTGGCAGGTCTAGAATGCAGGCCACCTCCCAAACCCCAGGACATGCCATCTACACTATTAGATCTAAAAGGGTACATAGGGACCATTTAGTGCAATCACCTCATTTTCAGAAGAAAGGGAGTCTGGGAAAAGGTAAACAACTCCCAGAGGCTCTACAAATAAACAGAGCAGAACTGGAATCCAATGCCAGGGCTTTGTCTCCTACTTCTCACAGTTCACCATTCAGCCTCCAGATTTGCTCACAAAACATAAAACCCAGTGTGCTTGGAAATCCTTCCAAGACCTCTTATTTTCATCTCAACTGGTTCTTGATACAGTTCCAGAGCCAGCAAAAACCCAGCTGAGGATGCTGTTGTCTCTGCTTAGAAAATGTTAAGGGACCTTTATACTCTTAATGCTTTCTGTGGCGGGTTTAGCAAATAAAATAGTTATTTCCATGAGAAATCAAACGTTTTCTATGAACTGCAAATGGCACATTTCCAAAACTGAATGTGTATTTTTGCGGTAAATTTTTCAGTTCAATGTTTTGGGTAGCTGAGAATGCTTTTATGTTGAGAATTCGTGTTGGGACATGTACTTTAACGAGCCCTGAGAGTCTCTCCAGGGAGGTAGTTCTTTCTTTTGTCTACAGATCTGATGGGTGATATGGATCCTCGTCCAGAAAACAATGGATGTTAGTATACAGCGCTGCCTGTCACTTCAGGGATTCTCAGACCCCTGTAAAAACACCTGCTCTGGGATGTGACACTGCAGAATCATCTATGGTCCTGCGTACTTCAGCTCTTGATTTTGAGGATGCCTGGCTTATGTTTGGGAGTTGCAATCATGAAATTAGGAATAGGCAGAAATATAGATCCTTGAGCCAGGAGTAATTAAAATGTATCTTAAAGTTTCCCCTAATATGGCTGCAGTAATCGTAAACCAATGATGACTATTAAAAGACAAATCCCTAATATAGATGTTATGAGTTAGCTTTGGTTTATTTAATCATTCTTAAATGAATGAAAAGTAGGGCACTTAGTATCCTCCACTTTTCCAAGACCTACCAAGAGAGAATGTAGGGAAGAATTTAAAGAGAAACAAAATAAAATTTAAAAAAATATTTAAACATAAAGAGAAACAGCCAAAACCGGTTTGGCTCAGTGGATAGAGCATCGGCCTGCGGACTGGGGGGTCCCAGGTCCGATTCCAGTCAAAGGCATGTACCTTGGTTGTGGGCACATCCTCAGTGGGGAGTGTGCAAGAGGCATCTGATCAATGATTCTCTCTCATCGATGTTTCTAACTCTCTATCCCTCTCTCTTCCTCTCTGTAAAAAATCAATAAAATATATATTTTTAAAAAACATAAAGAGAAACAAAAGAAAATTAGTGTAAAATTTGGAAAGATCTGGAAGTCTTCACTAAAGTGAAAATCTGGAATGGTTATAAATCAGGACTGTGGAATCTCCCTTCCCTCTCTGCTGCTTGGATAATCCAAATTTCTTTTTAAAAAAAATATATTTTACTGATTTTTTACAGAGAGGAAGGGAGAGAGATAGAGTTAGAAACATCGATGAGAGAGAGTCATCGATCAGCTGCCTCTTGCACACCCCTACTGGGGATATGCCCGCAACCAAGGTACATGCCCTTGACCGGAATCGAACCCGGGACCCTTCAGTCCCCAAGCCGACGCTCTATCCATTGAGCCAAAGCGGTTTCAGCTCAAACTTCTTGTTCCCCAGACTCAGGTGGACCAGCTCGACCTTTTCAGTACTTGGCAGTGCTGGTCTCTGTCTTAGCTTTCCCAGTCACCTTTCCAATCGACTCGTAGTGAAGCACCCTTCAACTAGCAGAGAGGGAGGTCAGGGAGCCCGTTTTTAATCGATGCTTTCCACCAAATTAAGAGTAAAAATGAAGGCCAAGGAAACACACAATCAAAGCCATTCTATAGCTGGAAAGTGGCCCCTGTGTGTGTCTTATTTGCAAAAGTCCTAGAAGAGCATGCCGTATCCCACTCGGATTTGGACATTCCAGTTACAGATTTTATATCAAACCATCACTATAGCAAATGAGGCTGTGTGGGCGCGTGTGCATTATGAAGAGTCTACCTATGGGCAAACACATTGCATGGATTTTATTCTTCTAGCTAGCCAGGATGGGTGCAACCTGGGCCACTATTGAATGAGAAGGGAAGCAGCATTTTCTTTGCCTCAGTCTATAAGAGGTTGTGGGGGAGAAGATGTGGGTTGGGGGATTGCTAAGTAAAGACCCATTCTAATCATAGGTTTTGGCATTTCCTTTTAAAATTCCTGACTCTAGCTGAAGTTCCGGAGGAGAGGAGTTGACCCAGTTGGATCCACCGATTTCCTTCCAAGTCTTAGCAAGCTAATAGTCAAGGCCGCGTAGCCAAATGCAGAGTGGGGCAAAAGTAGCTTTACAGTTGTGTGTACAGGAAATACAGACTTTATTCTTGTATTACTTATTAATTACTGCATAATTTTCCACACAAGCAACTGTAATCCTATTTTTGCCCCACCCCACCCTGTACTGAAGGCAGGTTCTTACAGCCAGTACATACCTGTGGCAGTTTCACATCATTGATATCCCAGTTTAATATGTCTTTGTCCTCAGACTCAAAATCCTCAGGTTCCATGGTAAAGTCAGGCCAGCCACCGATGTCTGTGACTGTAACTCCCCTCAGCAGTGCTTCAGGATTTTGCTCGGAATATGTTTGGATCAGTCCACTCAAGCAGTTTAGACCAAGAGACTAATTTCTGATGCTAAAAAAAATAAAATAAATATGATAATAATATTGACCATTAAAGAGATATAAATCAGTGCTTGTCTAACTGAAAAACCTGTTTTATTGACATGTTTGCAATCACTAATATACAGATAGAAATAAAATGTAGAAGCCGGTAAGAGATATTGCTGAAATAAAGCTTGGCCTGCCCTAGCCGGTTTGGCTCAGTGGATAGAGCGTTGGCCTGCGGACTCAAGGGTCCCAGGTTCGATCCTGGTCAAGGGCACGTACCTTGGTTGTGGGCATATCTCCTGTGGGGAATGTGGGGGAGGCAGCTGATTGATGTTTCTCTCTCATTGATGTTTCTAACTCTATCCCTCTCCCTTCCTCTCTGTAAAAAAATCAGTAAAATATATAAAAAAAAAAGAAAAAAAGAAAAGAAAAAGCTTGGCCTACGGGAATCAGAAACGTGGTGATTATGCAGTAATTCCTGGGTCTTTTTTATTTTTTGTTTTATTGATTTTTTACAGAGAGGAAGAGAGAGGGGTAGAGAGTTAGAAACATCAATGAGAGAGAACCATCGATCAGCTGCCTCTTGCACACCCCCTACTGGGGATGTGCCCACAACCAAGGTACATGCCCTTGACCGGAATCGAACCTTGGACCCTTCAGTCCACAGGCTGACGCTCTATCCACTGAACCAAACCGGTTTCGGCAACCCCTGCATCTTTGCTAGTCCCAGCTTCCAAAGGCTTTAGCAGGAATGGCTGTCACCTGTAGCCAATGGTTAGGGTCTTTTCCTCCTAGGAAAAATTTTGAGGGAGAGGGCTGGCTAGGAGTTGTTTCCACGAAAATGCCTTCATCCATTAGCTCATGAGTGGATGAAATTCCAGGAGGGGAACATCACAACCAGCCGTGTCTCTATAGTATTTTTTGAAGCTAAATAGCTACAGAGGTTAATGCTGGTCTCCTCGATAAACCCAGTGTGCACTTTACATCTTCAAATAGGATCAAATGACAGGCTTTTATGAGATTCCTGTGAAGCCTCGGTGTTGCTGACATGTCAGACCTCATAACTCTTTGTTGTGCCGGCTTATCTGTGCACTGTAGGCTGTTTGGCAGCATCCTTGGTCTCTGCCCATTAGGTGCTAGTCGCAAACCACCCTTCTTTGTTGTGACAACGAAAAAATGTCCAGAAACATTGCCTAACGTGCCCTGGGGGGATTGTATGATAACTGCTCTAACATCGTGTTTCTTATCGTCTCACTCGGAGCAGTCTCCGGGACTTTGTGACTTCACCTTCAGCCATCTCACTCTTTCCTGTCGCCCACAAGAAAATTCTGTCTCACCTTGCTGTGATTGCTTTATGGAAGCAATCGATACTCAAAAATTTTTGTGCAAACTGCATTTCTTCCCCATGAAGAATACCACTCTAGTTTCTAATTATAATCCGTTAAAGGAGACTTACAGATTAAGAAGGAAAAAAAAGTTAGTTCGAAGTGTTCTACTGAGGAAAACCGAATTGCTTTGCAGGTAAAATGCGCTTGTCAGTCGAATACGAAGGGAAACATGTTTGTGTGGACAGTTGACCCTTGAACAATGTGGAGGTTAGGGGTGCCAACACGACACGTAGTGGGAAATCTGAGTGCAACTTAAGCCGGCCCGCTGCGTGCACAAAGCCCCAGCCATAGGTCCGTATCGTTATCATTTGCTGGTGTTCTTGTAAAAAGGGACATGATGGTGTTATGCCGAACTCTTCAATCACAAACTCAAACCCCAAGCTGATTAATGGTCCCATGAGTTTTGTTCCTTAATTATGTGACTTTATATAACCCTAACACTTGTCAATCACGGACAAGTATCCAAGTGTAGGGATACAGAAGACTGTGGACCTGGACATTAGATAACAAGAGACCTCCCGACCCTGTCTACCCACACTTGCCAATCACTCAGTGCTCACAGACTCAAAGAGCATGAAGTCCCCACTTCCCATTTCAAACACTGGCGTGCAAAATGAAATCCCTGGGAGTTTCAAATCAAATTCTATGTTTGGAAAATAAACATTGAGTTAATTAAGAAATGATGCCACAGATTGACTTTAATTTAGAAGACTTTAGCAACAAATGTATTAGACACAAATATCAAGTGAAAATGATAGTGACAGATTTATGTACTTACCTTTTTGAATGTTAAAACAGTGATTCAAATGGTCTAAAATTTGTTATCGCTAATTGGGAAAGATTGATCTTTTTTTTTTCTAAAAGACAAAACAGATGAATAACAAGATTCACATTTCCCCAAATGAAAAACATTGTTATAAGCCTAGTTATTATAGACATGATTCTTTTGTTTTGAAATTAAGGAGAGGGAAATCAAATATCTTGCTACAGAACACCTAGATTGTTTTTAAAAAAAAATTTTTCTGATATAAATTTTTGCCAAATAAATGAACATTAATTTAATATTTCACTGAAGGATAAGAGTGAATCATAGAAAAGAAGAAAAGACTGTTTGCAGCCCTTAAGACATAAACAAATTGAGCTTTTCTCCAGGATTAAAAAGTCTAAATTTGTCAAGACTTTCTCTTTTTAAAGCAACTCGGGCCAAAGTGTATTCAATTTTCATCATTTCTACCAAAAACCAACTAGAAAAATGGAACCCTGTAATAATGGGGTGGCCATTACCGCATCCCTTACATGTGCATTTTCTTGGGATTTCTGGCTTCCTTACCTTTTGACTTCGTATGGAGATGCAGACAATACTGTGTTATAAAAATCTCATCCCTGGTTCAGGTCCCAGCAGGCTCTGCTCATTTTCAAGGCAGAAGCTGCTGTTCCCTAACCCAGGTCAAGGTACACTATGCTAATGAGCTCTGGCAATAGTCCAATCAAAATCTAGATGCTCCCAGCTCAGGGTAGGTAAGAACGAGCAGGGAGCCACTTAACCAGCTCAATTCTCTGCAGAATGCGAGCAATGTGATGAATATTTTATGATGTGCCTCTGAACTTTCCCCTCCTTTATAGTAGGAGGGCCCTGTAACAAAATTTTTGTTAGAGGGCTGTCGTATGAGAACCCCTAGAGGAGGCACAGATGGTTTCCTCCAGTAATGTCATAGCTTGGGCCCCCAGCAGAATTGACAGTAAATTCTAATTCTCCCACCATCGACACCTATCTATGTATGTGTGCGTGAGAGAGAGAAAGAGACAGAGAGAGAGAGAGAGAGAGAGAGAGAGAGAGAGAGAGAGAGAGAGGAAGCAGACATTGCACTGAGGGAATTTATTGGAATTTAGATTTGAGTAGCCAACAGCTCCTAAACACACAACACCAAAACGCTAACTGAACCACTAACAATGATGCCCCAATAATTCTAAATGTCCCAATCTCCCAAAATAACATAATTCTCCCTTCTAGACATGTCCTCAGCAGTCTGGGCAGCAGCCCAAAATCAGGTGAGTTCATCTGCTGTGTTCCAGGCAGTCTGCGAGGCGCTGGAGACACAGGGCGCGTCACAGCTGTTAAGAAGCTCAGTCTACCCAGTGGGTCCTGGGACTGTCGGGGGAACACTTTGTGTGAAGTGTGACCGTCTGACCCCTGTGCTGGACACCTGGAATAATAATGTCATATTGGATATAAACTATAATTGAAAAATATTTTTTTATAAAAAAAGTTCAGTCTAGGGAAAAGATGAAAAAAGACACGAAATGAGCCCACGGTAACTTGATGCACAGAATGGGGGCAGCCTAGAAGAAGCATAGAAGGAGAAATTATTCATTGGGAGAGAAGAGAATTGAGGAAACTTGTTTAACAAAAATGATGCCTGGGCAGCCCTTTCAAAGGCAGATAGATCTTTGTTGAGGCATTGAGAAATGGAAAAGGCCGCTCCCGGCTGTGGCAATGCCGTGGGAAAAGGCGCAGAGGTATGAAGAGTGTGGCGTGCGCAGCGTCACGAGAAGTCAGTGCCTGCCAGGAAGGGGCACGCCGCCGTCAGAGGAAGGAAGGAAGGAATGAGCAGGCCAGAAGGCAAAATACTTGGGAGGCTTTGCAGGTTGTGTCGGGCAGTCCCTGAGCGACCTTTGGCCAGGCCCAGCAGCTTTCCCACCCATCGCTCAGTCCGTAAATGAACTTTACCTTGAGCCATCTCCCTCTCTGCTGACCCCCACAAGAAAATTCTGTCTCAGTTTACTTTTATTATTATTATTATTGTTTGAAGGATTACAAATAGTACATACAAGTCCTGCAGTTGATATCTTACAGCATCCCCCCTCCCCCCACACAACCTCCCTATTCTTTCTGCTATAGTTGGACAGTCTGTTCAATGGTTCTTTATCTCTATAACTATTTTTCCCCATTTCTTTTCTGTGAAAAATCTTGCAGCTGCAGAGTAGAAATAAACATATAATAACAAAAAACATTTGAGTCCCAATTTCAGTGTCCTACAGTTCTGTGCCTCACTTCACTTTGATTAAAGGGTTGTATGTAAACAATAGATTGTCAAACATGGTTTTGCAAACTGCCTTTCTTCCCCTAGGAGACATTCTGCTCTGGTTTCTAAGTATCATTGGGTAAAGGAGATTTACCAATGAAGGGAGAAGTGAGTTCTGAGTGTTCTGCTGAGGAAAACAACGCCATCTCGCAGGTGAGATGTGCTTGTTTGTGGAATGCGCAGTGAGGCATGTTTCCCCGGAGCTCAAGACCCCGCCTGATTTGCCCAGGTTTTCGCTGGCTAACCTGGGTCTGCTCTTTGCAGTCCCTCCCTTGACCGGGAGGTTCTTTCTCCATCCCCTGAACATATCTGGGCAGGACAAGGCCTGAAGTTGTGCCCGCTGGCACAGGAGGAATGTTGGCTGTGTCCAGCTCCAGAATCACAAAGCAGGGCAAAGAGTGCATGTGAGAGCCACTGGGACACGTGTCATGATTGCCTGCGTGTTTGGGATTTCTCCTTGGAATGTCTTCTTCCCTCCATGTAGCCAGCGGTTCTCAACCTGTGGGTTGTGACCCCTTTGGGGGTCGAACGACCCTTTCACAGGGGTCGCCTAAGACCATCGGAAAACACAGATATTTACATTATGATTCATAACAGTAGCAAAATTATAGTTATGAAGTAGCAATGAAAATAATTTTATGGCTGGGGGTCACCACAACACTAGGAACTGTATTAAAGGGTTGTGGCATCGGGAAGGTTGAGAACCACTGATTCTAGGCCCTACCCATCCTTCAGGAACTCCCCCCAATGCCAACTCCTCCTGAGACCTGCCCTCGTGATTCTATAGCAGGATATCTCACATCTGTGTGGTTCCAGCACTCTTCACTCTGAAATAGATGCTGCCATATATCAGTTAGAACTAACTTTTTTTTTCTAATTAAAAAAATAAAAAGTCATGGCCTCATCTCCCAGAGATTTCCACATTAACATTTTGGTTATGTCCTTTCAGATTTTTGTTCTCCCCTAATATACACCAAGCATAGGTATTACTTTGCATAACTGTAATAAGACTGTCTATGCAACTGCTTTTAACTGGTCATAGTAGTTAGTCCTGGGTCCCCAGCTAAGCTGCTGGTCCTCCTGGCAATGTCTGCTATCCTCCATGTTCCTTCTCCTCACAGAAGGACCTGCTGGAGTCCCAGCTGCAACATCTGACCTATCCTAAGAACTAGCCCTCCTCTGCCGCAGGAGGGAACCCAGGTTTCTGGCAGCACCCTGCGCTGTGACAAGACCGAGCAGATATTCCAACTGATAACAGCACCACTGCTTTCTTAAGGCTACGGTCCCAACGTCCCACCCATTTTCCTCAATTTAGATCCCTCTGATTGTTAATAACAACAATAACCACAACAGCCTTCCTCAACGGGACACTTACAGTGTGTCAGCTGCCCCGATAAACATCGGTCCTTACAGCTTCCCTATGAGGTTAACGATGCCCCTTAAAGAGGAGGACATCGAGGCTCAGAGAAGTGACACTGCACAACACGTAGGCGACAGAGCTGGGATAGGACCCAGAAGGGAGCCTGTGGGCCTGGGTCCTGTGGGAACTGCCCCATGCCGGATCTGGAGCTTTTTTCTCTGGCCCTGTGAACTCCGAGCTCCATGTCACTTTTTCCAGGCTCTGCCTCCTCCCTGAAGACAGGAATCCTGCCCACAGCCAGGTGGCTTGGTGTCTGACCTCAACCACGGAGGCTTGGATTTCTCAATATCTCTGCTCTTACGTTCCCTGTCACTCTGGGGCCTGCCTGCTGAGATCGTTATGGTTTCTTTCATCAGTGGTGCCGCTTTAGGCATTTTAGGAAGAACATGTCTTCTTGGTGCAGAACTGTCCGAAGCACTGCGTTCCCAGGCCCTAAATGCCAACAACACAGCCGAGTCCCAGAGTCAGCCATAACCACAAACCCCCACTTCCAAATGCTTGGTGAGGGCCCTGGGCAGAGCTGGGGCACCGAGGTTCCTAGTTGATTGGTGGTTCAGGTGGGAAAGCCCTGGGACGTGGTGGGGCTCTTTAAGAAATACTGGGTGTGATTTAAAAATATTTAACTCTGAGGCTTGAAATCTGTCTCAGCAATGGAAACTCTGACTAACATACGTATCCAGAATACCAAACTCACAACCATAAACCCACATGCCAATCTCCTAAAAGAGGAAAAAACAGACTCTTGCATTCAGAGTGGTGGGTTGCTTCCCATTTCTTACAAAAATTTTGCTATTCTTTTTGTGCTAAAAGCCAAAAAATGGGATGTTCTGCAGGTTGATAACAATGTGAGTGAAGACAGAATAGGAAAGACCATTCTGTTTAATGTTGAAAATTAGTAAACCAACGCCAACTTTTTAAAATTGAAGAACTACAGGTCATAGAAAGTGGCAATAAGACCCCACCTTTTCCAGAGAGAGAGGAACCATATTTTTTTTTTCATAAAAAATATTTATGATTATTTTTATAAGCACCAAGTCTGAAGCGCTGGCCATGGGTGGTCATGGGGAGACTGTTCCTGGTGATATCTACTGTGTTTCCCCGAAAATAAGACCTGTTTACATGTTTCCTTCTGAAATATAAGGCATCCCCCGAAAATAAGGCCCCCCTAGGCTAACATGAGAGATTTGGTCCACTGATTCTGAAAGAAATGGAGTCACAAGAAATTCACCAGGAAATTCAGGAATTGGATTGTTATGGTGATGTTCCAGAAGATGATGATGACATGATTGTCATTGAATAAATGAGTAAATTCTTGATACTGTAGGATTCACAGTTTGTCTGGTTTGTGTTGACAACTACCGTACTACCGTACCATATACAGGTAATAAATTTCCTTTATTTTCATTTAACAATAAATGTGTACCTTATTCTTCTTCATGGAAAAAATAAGACATCCCCTGAAAATAAGACATAGCACATCTTTGGGAGCAAAAATTAATATAAGACACTGTCTTATTTTCGGGGAAACAGGGTAGCTCTCGGTGTGGAAGCTGCCCGTTTTCCCGCTTCAGAGGCTCATGGCTCAGGACTAGAAAGATGGCAGGAACCAAGTGGGAGAAAATGAGGAGGAAAGAGGGAGATCCTGTCCGTAAAACTGCTCATCACCAAGCCTATAGGACAAGAACCAGTTTGAGGAGGGAGGCCCTGCTCACAACAAGACTTGTCAGCAACCAGGACTGATTCCTGCTGGCCCAGCACCCACCACGTTGGCAGCCTGACAGCCCTCCCTGGCTTAGCGATAGTGGAGGCTACCCAGCAAAGTGGAGGCGTCTCGCAGAGCCCATTTGGAAATGGGTGACCAGGGCAACTGAGGCACCCTCTGCAGGAGGCTGTGGAGACCTTAGCAGCTGCCAATCAACAAAGAGGGCAGGGCAGGGGAGGAAGTGACATCTGTGGGGACCGAGAAGACTCAGGGATGATGAGCACACGTGAGACATCCCTGCAGAAGACACAACCATTGATAACTGGGCCTGCGCTGAGGTCCTGAAGGTGGGTCCAAGGGCCAGCCTGTAACAGCCTAAAGTGCCTCAAGCCACTCCAATTTAAACTCTGAAGCTGGGCAAAACCAAAATGAAAATATTTTTACACAATTAAAAATATAGTCAATATTAAAGTTTAAATTGTAAATTAAGGAATATTAAAAAAAATGGTAACGGTTGTTCTTTATATTATGGGATCATTCGTAATGTTTATTTCCTTCTTTATATTTATCTATAATTTCCTAAATTTTTCATAAAAAGCATGCATCCTTTTTATCATGTGATGCTTTTTTTTTTTTTTTTAAAGGTCAATGATATAAAGTAAAGACTATCTACTGTTTGTACATACTTTAGAGCAGCAGTTCTCAAACTGTTGAGTCTCAGGATAAGTTTTTACACTCCTAGGAAATAATGAGAATCTCAAAGAACTTTTGTTTATGTGGGTTAACAATATTTACCATATTAAAAATTAGAACTGAAAATTTTAAACTATCAACCTAAAATAATAGTATTATTAATAATAGCATTATTAAGTATCCATTACATTTTAACTTAAATAATAGTTTATGAAAAATAACTGTATCGAAACAGAAATTAATAAGAAAAGTCTAATTGTTTACCATTTTTGCAAATCTCTTTAATATCTAACCTAATAGAAGATGGTTGGAAATTTTATTCACGCTTCTGCATTTGATCTGTTATATTTAAGCTTATTATATAAGCTCTGGGAATGCCACTGCAGACTGTGAGGGATTCACAGTGAAGAAAGATAAATCATATCTTCATATTGCCCAAACCAGTTTGGCTCAGTGCATAGAGCATTGGCCTGCAGACTGAGGGTTCCCAAGTTCAGTTCTGGTCAAGGGCATGTACCCTGGTTTTGGGCACATCCCCAGTAAGGTGTGTGCAGGAGGCAGCTGATGGATGTTTCTCTCTCATCCATGTTTCTGGCTCTCTATCCCTTTCCCTTCCTCTCTAAAAATTCAATAAAATATATTAAAAAATATCTTCATATTATGAAAATTGTTTTAATCTGATAAACCTCCTGAAAAGGTCTGGGGGACCCCCTCCAAAACTCTCTGGACCACACTTTGAAAACCATTTTCTTTACCTCCTACAAGACACAGTCACAAACAAATCTCACTTGACTCTCACAAAAGCGCTGTAAACTGGGCATGTTTTCAAACAGATGAGGAATCTGACATTCAGAGAGGTTAACCAATGCATCGAAGATCACATGTGCAGATTCCTGCTTTCATACTCCGAAGCCAGGGCTGGATTCCAGATAACTACCACATCAACTCTGCAAAAGCTTTTGAACCACCTGCCTTTTCCCAGATAAGCAACAGCCTGGGTCACTCAAAGAATTTTTACACAGTAATTACAATGGTTAGTATTTTGACTGTAGAATTCTGTAGGGAAATGGAGAACAGAAGAAGTTCCATAAAACAGAGCACAGCATAGCAGAAATGAGCACAGGTCTTGGGAGTCCTGAGTCCTGGAAGCCCCTTCTCTACTGACTGTGTGACCTGAGACCATTTTCTTACCTCTGTGGGCACCAGGAATGCCTCAAAAATGGAATGATATCTCACCTGCCTGCAGGTATGGGCTGGACCAGATGATTGCCCAAGCTCCCTGCTAGTGGAAAGACTGTCATTTACAAGAAATCCCAGTCATGTAGAAGCCTGAGAACAGAATTCAGCTGATGTGGACTTGCCTTTTGAAAATATAGCTCCTAGAATTCTCCCTTTTTCCTCTAACATAATATTTGGAACTTAGTATTTATTGAAAGCTATTTCCATCATCTTCCTTAGATCTCCTTCAAACTTTGTCCAGGAAACTCAGCCTTGAGAACAATTCAGTGAAATCACTTGAAAAGTCGATATGCAGAAATCCAATGCAATTCGACAAGCCCCACAAATGTATAGGATGTCCACTGTTGTGAGGCAGGTGTCTAAGACTTTAAAGAATCATGCACATCTGATTTTATTTCTGGGTGCACACCTGATTTTATTTCTGGGTATGCGCCTGGATTTACTCATTTACGATGCACTAAAGCTGCTTCATTTTGCCCATTTTTTTTATTGTGGTAAAATATACAAAACATAACATTTACCATTTTAGCCATCTTTACATGTATAGTTCAATGGCATTACGTACATTCACGTTGTTGTGCAACTGTCACCATCATACATCCCTAAAGCTCTTTTCATCTTGTAAAACTGAGACTTCTTGTACCCATTAAAAACTCCCTTTTTCTTCCAGGCCCTGGTGACCATCACTCTATATTGTGTGTCTATGCATTTGACCACTCTTACTACCTCCTATCAGTGGAATCATATGGTAATGGTTCTTTGTGACTGGATTATTCCATTTAGCATAATATCCCCAAGGTTCATCCTTGTGGTAGCAAGTGTCAGAATTTCCTTTCTTGTTAAGGCTGAATATTATTCCATCGTATGTTTATACCATGTTTTGTTTATTCGTTTATCTGCTGATGAACATCTGGGTTGTTTTCACTGTATTTAAGCTGTTTAAGCCTTTGTTTAAAGATTAGAGGAACTACAGAGGTAAAGAAAAAGCAAAATAAAGCTAATGGCAGAAGACATGTGTCTGTCTATATGAGTTAGGCCTATAAACATATGTATTTAGGTAATAGTGAAATCATCCCAAGTCTGTAATGGTGAGAGAAAATCAGTGAAAAGTGACTGGGGAAGGTAGGGTTGTGACGTTTGGGTAGGAAGAGCTTGCTCTTTGATCTTCACGCTTAGTTTAGAAGAAGTAGATATGAAGTTGATTAAATGGATGATGGTTAGCCTAGAGCAAAGCTATGAAATGGTCAAATAAACTGCCCATGAGTGCTCCGGCTGGTTTGGGCGTCCTCTCCGAGTGCCCTCAGCTTGCACCTTTCTCAGCTCGCTTGGCCCTCAAACTGTACTGTATGTCCAGCCCTACCCTGCACCATCTAAGCCCCCTTTTCAGATAATGCTCCATTCTCTGCCTATTTTGCCTCGGTTTCCCAAAACTTGCCCATTTAAAACTTCTGTTTAAAAAAGGCAGATTGCCCATAGACATTTATTTCCCCCTTTTCCCCTAAAACCATTAGAGTAATTGTAAAGGTATTTAAAATGTTGTTAGGGCAATATATATATATATATATATATATATATATATATATATATTTTTTTTTTTTTTTTTTTTTTTTAAAGAGAAACAGAGCAAGGAGGACATAGATTTGGATGACTTTTTTGGGGGGGAAAAGTAAACATCAGAGGAACCAACTCATGAAGGGGAGAATGTGGAGGTGGATAGTGAAGGAAGAAGAGCCAGCTGGCTCAAAGCTTAGTGCTGGAGGCCCCAGGGACCAGGAACTGCCAGACTTGAGTGAGCACTAGCATCAGTGAATGACTGGGCCAGTGGGTCATCCTCACCATCCACTCAGCAGACAATAATCCCTCCCAACCAACAGGACAGCTGACATTTGTTCTCTTGGGAAATGGAATAACCCAAAAGATTTGGAGAAATTTGAAATCTGGGGACATAAAGAACAAGGAAAGGTTGTGATGAACACCAGGCTGCAATTAACATGATTAAACAAAACTCTAGAAATTAACTGTGGAGATCTCAGCCCTTTCCCCACCCTGCCTGCAGATCAGCAATGGGCCTATTCTTTAACTTCCTTCTCTCTGTAAGAAATGAGTGACCCTTCTTTTCTGAAGAAATGAAGAGCCTTAGAAAAAAGAAATGCAAATAGTTTGGGATACCATAGTAAAATGTACAGCTCAATTATCAATTCCCTTAAGTAGAACCCACCAGTCAACAAGCTTAATCTACACACACAGAGTTTCAAATCAGCTTTTTAAAAAAATATGTTTTAATTGATTTTTAGAGAGAGGAAGGGAGAGGGAGAGAGAAAGCAATAGAAACATCTATCAGTTGCCCCCTACACACCCCCTACTGAGGATCCAGCCTGCAACCCTGGCATGTGCCCTGACCAGAAATTCAACTGGTGACCTCCTGGTACCTGGGCTGATGCTCATCTAAATGAGCCACACCAGCTAGGCTCAAATCAGCTTTAAAAAAAAAAGTCATCTCACATGTAAATATGAAAAAAATAGTCAAAGATGAATACACATTTGGGAAAAGCCTCCAAGATGAAAAAGAGATTTTAGCCTGGCTGGTGTGGCTCAATGGTTGAGCACTGTCCAAGAAGTCGCTGGTTTGATTCCCAATCAGGGCACATGCCAGGGTTGTGGGCTCAATCCCCAGTAGGGGGCGTGAAGGAGGGAGTCATCAATGTTTCTCTCGTTGATATTTTTATCTCTTTCTAAAAATTAATAGAGACATATTCTTAAAAAATTGTAATTACCTGGAAATTTTAAGGAAGGAAGAGAAGAAAAGAAAAAAGGAAGGGAGATTTTGAAATCAACCAACCAACCAAGCTTGGGGGAAGAAGGGTAGAGGAAGATACCCTAACTATGCCACTGAAATCCCTGTGGATAGAACAACCAAGATGCTACAGAAGAAGAAGAAAAAAGAAAGAAAGAAAGAAAGAAAGAAAGAAAGAAAGAAAGAAAGAAAGAAAGAAAGAAAGAAAGAGAGGGCTCTGAGAAATTATAACAGTCAGAATGAGAAATTTATAAAAAGTAGGAAACTTAAATCGGAGAAACCTACCAACCAGAAAGTTAAACCAAAAGTCATAGAAAATAAACACAGGAAATAAACTTAGAGGATCAGACTAGAAAAGTTTACCCAATTAAAATTAAAAGGTGCCAGAAGAAGAAATATGTGAAGTGGAAAAGAGAAAAAAAACACACAAAGTGCTACAAGAAATTTTCCCAAAATTGAAGACATGAACTTACAGACTGAGAGTTCTACTGAAAGTTCAACACAAGTAAAAAAGACCTGCCCTTGACACATTGTTGAAAGCTTAAAGACTAACAAAAAACCAATAACTGGTTACAAGCAAAAGACGGGAAATCCGAATTTTTCTGTATTGTTCCAAGGCCCCAACTCCAGAAAACCAGAAGATGGACTAATGCTTCCAAAATTCCAAGAGAAAAGCATCTCAACCCAGAATTCTAGGTGAGCCACATTAGTCAAATGTGAGAGAAGAACAGAAATATTTAAAAACATGCAAGGGCTTTAAAATTTTTTCTTCCTGTGCACTGGAAACCTCAGAAATATATGTTCACCAAAATAAGGGCAATGGAATGAGAAGAAAGGGCTCCAGAGGGCAATAAAGAAAAGTCCGGGATGGTGGTGTAAGAAAGTTCCAGCAGGGCAGGTAAGCAGAAGGTCATATTCATAAACAGAGGATTCTGGGAGAAAGATCATGGTGGTTAATTCTTGTGTGTGTAACGTGTATCAACTTGGCTAGGTCAAGATCCTTAGATATTTGGGCAAACTCCAGTCTAGATGTTGCTGTGCCATTACTTTTTAGGTGAGATTAACATTTAAATCAATACATTTGAGGAACGTGGACTATCCTCCATAACACAGGTGGGCCTCATCCAATCAGGTGAAGGCCTTCAGAGAAAGTCTACTGATGCCCCCTGAGGAGCAGGGAGTTCTGCATCCAGACTCCCTTCAGATGTGAGCTGCAATAGCCAGCTCCTGGGTGCCAGTCTGCCAGCCTACCCTGCAAATTTTGGATTTGGCAGCCTCCACAATCATGTGATCCAATTCCTTAAAACAAAACCTCTCTTTTTGTGTGTGTATACATACACATATCATTAGTTCTGTTTCTCAGGAGAATGCTAGCAAATACAGAGGTCTGATGGAAAAAAGGAGAAGCAATGCTTTGGCAAATATGGAAAGTACTATTGACCAGTGTGTGGCAGATTCAGTAAAATACACCAATTATGGCTACATAGAAAACCAGGCAAATGAAAAGCATGAGGCAATTATGAACTCCAGGCAAAATAAATGATTGTACCTCAGCAATGAACAATATTTGTCAAAGTAATGCAAATGCCTATCAATGACTAACCAAAATATTTATATAATTATCTGGGGAGAAGGAAATGAATTAGCAATATCTAAAACTGATAAATGAAAAATACAATAAAACATATCATTCAGAAACAAAGATAAATGTTGAGAGAAACTTCCAAAAATACCAGGGTAACCCGGCTGGTGTTGCTTAGTGGTTGAGTGTCACCCCATGAATCAGGAGGTCAGGGCACATACCCTGGTTGCATACTCATTCCCGATGGGGGAGCACACAAGAGGCAGCTGATCAATGATTCTCTCCCTCTGCCTTCCTCTCTCTGAAATCAATAAAAAATATATATATTTTTAAAAAGACCAGGGTAATTTCCCTTGGGTATAGGGGTAGGAGAAAGGAAAGACAGATAAGCAATTTTCAGTTTTGCTATTAGCCTTTTTTATTATTTAAATTTACATTCAGTTATTTGATAATATTAAAATTAACTGAAAAATATTTGCCCACTTGCATCTCTATCTGGGCCCAGCTGCTAGATAACTAATCTGATATATTAATAAAATAAAGCCCAAGGTATATTGTGTAATCTATTCCCAGCAATTTAAATATATATATATATATATATATATATATATATATATATATATATATATATATATTTTTTTTTTTTTTATTGATTTTTTTACAGAGAGGAAGGGAAAGGGATAGAGAGCTAGAAATTGATGAGAGAGAAACATCGACCAGCTGCACCCTGTTCACCCTCCACTGGGGGATGTGCCCGCAACCAGGGTACGTGCCCTGGACCGGAATCGAACCCAAGACCCTTCAGTCCACAGGCCGACATTCTATCCACTGAGCCAAACTGATTAGGGCTCTACTACCAGCAATTTAAAAAGAGTTTCAATACTATTATGCTAGAATGGGAGTTGAGAACCTTTTCTCTGCCAAGGGTCATTTGGATATTTATAACATCATTCACCTAATATAACTCACTTAATGTAAATCTGTGCTGCTATGAAAACAGCACCTAGAATTATTTTGAGTCCCACCTTGGCAGGGCCAGACCAAATGATTCTGTGGATACAGCCCATGGGAGGGACATTCCCCACGCCTGTACTAAAAGCACTGCTTGTAAACATTTTAATGAAGAGATGAAATATGGGTGCAGTACGGGGAACATTCAACATTTCTCAAACCAACCACTGGGTGATGAGTACATGATGTGAGGCCTAGGCATTATTATAGGGTCTCGGTACACATCTAACATGAATTGTGAGACAAAGCACAAAACCCTTGCTCAGGATTGCTCAGAGGATAGTGCCCCATCTTTGTGAAAGTATGGGGGTGGGGCAAGAAGTGGGGGACACAGTGCAGACCCTCCCATCTAAAATATTTCCTGCATTGGTTTTCCACAGATCCTTGGAATTCAATGACTTCCATTTCCTTGGCTCTTGAGAGCTTTTTGACATTTGAAGTTGTCTACTAAGAAGGAAACCTTTTGCATGGAAGGAGTGTTTCTTACTTTGCTTCCTACTGAGAATGAGAATGAGAATGAGAAAGAATGAGAATGGAAAGACAAAGGTGGTGGCCCCAGAGAATCAGCCTTTGATCCGGTCATTGTTTCTACCACTAACTCAGAGGGACAGTGAGAAACTGGCTGCAGATATGGGCCTGGTATGTTTGCAGTGGCAGCCACTGGCCAGAAGGTGGCAGGCTTGTCTTATCTGGTGCTGCTTCCCGTCTGAGCCCTGGAGGAGGAGGGGTGTGCAGTGTAGAGCAAGTTAGGCCAGCTCAGAGGCTTGACAACTCTGAGCCACAAAAAGCATTTTTATTACATTGCTGCTGTGATTACAGTGAGCAGGCAGCAGATAGTTATTTGAACAAGTCAACTCTATGGCCAATCATTAAGATCACTCCCTTGAAAACACCAGCACCTTTGCAGGTACCACAGCTCTGGGTCATTCCCCTCTCAGCTTACTCTACTCCTGACTCCTTGCAGCAAAAGGGCTAGAGCAAACACCATGCAGACTGCTGTCACTTTAAACCCGTGTGCATAAGTATCACACCTGGGCCCTTATTTATCCTGTATTTTCCCAGGGTATTTACTCTCACTCTCCCTCCTCAATAACCTTTTCACTCTGCAGAGCTCCAACCCCTCACTGTGCTAATGGGCTTGCATCCTACTTCCCTGAGAAAGTGAAGCAGCTTCAAGAGAACTGCCTTGGTGTCCGCACCAACATCCACACCCTTACACTTGAGTTGGCATTGCTGATTGCCATTGGAAATGAAGTTCCCTGGCTCCGAAGGGCAACCCTGCCAGTGCCCTCAGTGAATCCCTGCTCATTGCCATGGGAACAGGGCCCCAGCAATCTTCCACCTTTTCCTCTCACATCATTCATTTTCCCCTCTCTACTCTGTTACTCTAATTAACACATAAACTTGCTATTATCTATCCCATCCTTATTTATAACCCCTCTTTGGCCCCAATTACCCATCTTCTGTGGCCTCATCTCTCTCTTTCCTTTTCTGGCTGATACTTGCTGTCTCCAGCCCTTCCTGTGATTCTTTGATTTTTACAGAGAGGAAGAGAGAGGGACAGAGAGTTAGAAACATTGATGAGAGAGAATCATCTATCAGCTGCTTCCTGCACATCCCCCACCGGAGATGTGCCTGCAACCAAGGTACATGCCCTTGACTGGAATCGAACCCGGGACCTTTCAGTCCACAAGTCGACACTCTATCCACTGAGCCAAATTGATTTCGGCTTTTTTTTCTTTTTCTTTTTTTTCTTCCTTCCTGTGATTCTTGGTTAAACCCACTGCTATCAGGCTTATGCCCAGGCCATGAAACTCCTCCTGGCTTCCACCATCACCTACATACAAGGGTCAATTCTTTGTCCTCATCTTAACTTTATCTATGGAAAGCACTAGACACTAGTTGATTTATTGCTGCTCTTGGAAACATATTCATGAGCTCCCAGGTAGGCCCAATCTGGCTTCATCTCCTCCTTAGTTCTTTGCTGATTCTACCTTTTCTCCCCAATCTCTTATTCCTAAACTCAGTCCTTAAATTTTTTTCCCTAAACATAATCTCCCTCCCTTGGTGAGCTCCTCCAGTCTCATGACTTTATACAACTTAGATCTTACAATCCTCAAGCATATACCTCAGCTCAGACTTCTCCCCTAAGTGCTGTACTCATCATCAGCCATCACCACTGAGTGGACACCTCAAATAATATCCTGATATTCCACTGCTCTGAACACAGTCTTCTTAATGGCAATTCCCGCTCCTCCAGTTTCTTAGGCAAAAATCATTGCAGATATATTTGATCCCTTCCTTTCTCTCACATCCCATGTCTAATTCTGCAGGACATCTATGAACTCTACATTCAAAATATAACTGGAATCCAACCACATCTCACTATCTGCATACTACCATGTGGACTAGTCACATATCAATAGCTCAACATCATGTGTGGCTAGAGGTGCACTGTTTAGCTCGAGCCCACATCTCTCTGATGGGCCTTCTGCTCCCTCTGCCTTGTTCACAGGTCCAGGCCACTGGGCAGGCCTTGCACCTCAGGATCTTTGCACAGCCTGTTCCCTCTGCCCTCCCCACTACCCCGAGGTTATCATCCTGATACCTGGCCATCCTATTTAAATTGAAACCAGCACACTTCCCATCCTGACGCTCCCAATTCCTTTTACCTGCTGTAAGTTTACGACCTTCTAAAAGGTCATTGCCCTGAGTCAGTTTGGCTCAGTAGCTAGAGCTTCGGCCTGCAGACTGAAGGGTCCCAGATTCGATTCTGGTCAAGAGCCTGGGTTTCAGGCTCAATCCCCAGTAGGGGGACATGCAGGAGGCAGCCAATCCATGATTCTCTCTCTCCCTTGCTCTCCGAAATCAATAAAAATATATTTAAAAAAATAAAAATTCATACACTCATCATGTATTCTCTATTTTCTCACATGAGACCATAAGCTCCACAAGGGAGGTGCCTATTTTGGTCCATGGTGTGTTCCCAGCATTTACAACACTGTCTGGCACAGAGTGGTCACTCAATAAACGCTTCTTGACAGAACGAATTAATGAGAACCTCAATCTATCTTCCCACCAGGGTGCTCGGGTCAGGCCTTGCAGCCAATGTCTCATGGATACAGCAGCAGTAGTGAACTTGGAGGGATTACAATGAGAGCTATTTCATCTGTTGGCAATCGTTGAAAGACAAGGCAAGGCTAGGCTCAATGCCACAAGCATTTTTTCTGAGTGTCCACTGTGCGGACAGCTGTGGGGAGCAGTAATGCCATAATCATCATAAGGACATGCTCCGTTTCCTTCAGGCCTGGATTTAACCCAGTGCCAAAGAGGGATTGATAAAGAACAATTTCAATTTTTTTTGGAAGAACCTATGAATAATCTGCACTAGATACAATGAATTGGACTGTCCTGAGAAGTCTAACTATTGCCCCAATTCTAGAAATAACTATTGCTGAGATTTGGGTTCTGTTCCTAAAAATCTGTTCCTACCACTCAGTGATAGCCCCCTATATCTCTTATCCTGCCAGTAAAACTCTTCTTCAAGGTTAAACACTATCTGGTCATCTCTGCAAAGGGTGTGGAGGTGTTGGCCAAAATTAGTCTTATTATTCCATGAGGAAACTGAGGCTCAGAGATGCTAATGAACTTGCCCCAGGCCACATATCTAATTAAATGGTCAAAGGTAGCCTAGGCCCTAGGCAGGTGTCTGCAACCTGCGGCTCCGGAGCCGCATGCGGCTCTTTTTGTTAAGTGAAAAAATCCTTTTCTTCAGATTGACAGCTAACTGCACGAACCGGTATATAGCATTAAGGTAAGAAACAATATATGCAGTGTTATGCAATGGTTTTGCGGCTCCCAGGTTTTTTTTTTTTCCTTCGAAAACAGGTCCAAGTGGCTCTTTATGTCTTAAAGGTTGCCGACCCCTGCAGGGGATTCCAAGTGTTTCCTACAACAGTTCCACACCCATTCCTTCATTCAACATTGACTGCTCTCTCCCTCCTGTGGAGCTCTGCGAGGAATGACCGCACAGCCACGCACAATCCTCCACTCTACTCTCTGTGAACGTAGTCCCTGGGGTTCTGTTAGAAGGTTTATCACCATCACCTACCACCCCCTTTCACTAAATCTTTGCTCTCCAGGCCCCACTAAGGATCTCTGTGGATGCTGATGTGTTGCTTCTTGGTAGACTCTGCAGGTTTTCCAGAACTTGTTACATCCTAGTTATGCAAATCACCTGGTCATGTTCCAGTTCTGATTGGATAACGAGGCAGAGCTTACTCTTTCTCAAGTGGCCACCGCTGGCAGCCAGCACCTTGCAGGGTGGGCTGTAATTTGAAAACCAAACAATCTAAAGCCCCCTTTCTTCCTCCTTTGCCTTCCAGTTTGTTCCCAAATCCCAGTTACAACCTGTGTGTGTATACGCGGTGAGGAGGGCAGTAGTGTGAGCACACAGTGCAGAGACGTTCATTAGCAAACAATGTATGCTCCCCTCCTCCCTTCCTCTTAAGGGTCTGAACTTCACCTCCATCTCACCCAGCTCTTGCTGGCCCCTCCCTAAGTCCTCCTAGGGTCAGCCTCCAACCTCTCAGTGCCAGACACAGCCACCCCATGCATATTTTAAGGGCTCAACCTTCCTCTTTATTTAGTTTGGTTTTACTCACTTGTTCCAGGCAACCTGAAAGTATTTTCTAAATTACTTTCATTTAAAAAGTACCCAGAAGATTAGGAAAGCTTAAAACAACAACAAATCCCTGCAATTTTTACCCAACCCTAATTTATGTGATCTCATAACATAATGTGTTTCAGGAATTTAAAATGCTTTCATATTCAGGTATGTCAAACAGGACTAGGCTTACTGATTTCATTGATTTTGCTACTTTACTTCACAGGCGAAGAGAGGAATATTAAACTAGTGTTCCTAAATATCTTAATGTGACATTCAAAAGCCTCTTTGATCTAGTTCTAGATGGACTTTCCATATCAATCTACACTGGAACACTCTGATTCACCTTTATTTTATGTCCCTGCACAGTGGTGGGCGCATGGACAAGGGGCAAGCATGCAATCACTTCAGTCATCTTATTGCATGTACATATGCTGTTGATGTGTATGATACCCTTCAACAGTCAATTCCTTACTTCCAATGACTTTGGAAAAACCACTGTCTTCCACCCAATGCCACTGATTTATCTTGGTGATTGAACTCTTAACCCTCAACCTTGTTGGCTGCAACTGCTCATAATCTCAATGTCAAGGATTCACCCTTCCTGGTAGTTCTCTCCAACAAGCTCCTTCCCCTTCCCCTCCCATAAAACTACTGAAATGTTGGTGTTCCCAATTTGAAAAGCTCTCTTGACTGTGTTATGTTTTCATTTTCTATAAATCATGGGATATTCTTATACTAAAAAATCAGATGCTGTTTATCTTAAGATCAGATTTAACTAGGCCTCCTGTATTTTTAAAATTTATCTTTATTGTAAAAAGTATTATCGATGTCTCTATTCCTGCCCCCACCACCATTGACCCCTTCCAACCTACTACTTCCCTTCCAGGTCTTCATGGCACTATTGTCAGTGCCCATGTGTTATGCACCTATGCATGCAAGTTCTTGGTATCTTAAAGCATCTTGAACCACTCTAATATAAACTCTCAACTCCTTTGGTCTCCTCCTACTTGCAACTTCCTGACTAAACCACAGCGTCTGAAAGTCCAACTTTTGGCCCAGCTCAGTGGTTGAGCATCAACCCATGAACCAGGAGGTCACAGTTTGCTTCCCAGTCAGAGCACATGCCTGGGTTGTGGGCTCAATCCCCATATACGGGGCATGCAGGAAGCAGCCAATCAATGAATCTTTCTCATCACTGATGTTTCCATCTCTCTCTCCTTCTCCCTGAAATCAATAAAAACATATTTGTAGAAAGTCCAATGTTCTGACAATTCTGCATTCCCATCTGTGCAGCTTGCATCTGCATTCCCGATTGTGTTGGAGAAAAACACAACCTCACTGAACATTCATGACTGAAAACCTCCAAAAGGGTCTTAATGCTACATGAAAAAGCATTTTCTCTCTCTCTCTCTCAACACACAGACACACAGACACACACACACACACACACACACACACACACACACACACATATTCCTAGTCAATGCATGCTTTGTATTTTATGCCTTTGTTTCTCTCCTAAAATCTTCTATACCTTTCTCTCAGGGTTCTATTTCACTGAGAAAATCTAAGTACTGAGGAGAAGACCCTGAGTCCTCTCATTACTTATATTCAATTTATTTGTACCCATCAATGTTAACTTCTTGTCTATTACATAAATTGGGGGGAGGGGAGTGTCAGCAAATTAGGGCCGTGGTCCAAATCTATCCCACTGCGAAAATTATATAAAATAAAAATTTTAGTGAGCCTAAATGAAGTTGCATTGCCCCTTCATTCGGGTATTATTCATTGATCCTTTACAGAAAAGTTTGCTGACCCTTCGTCTATGTGTGCTCTAGTCCAAAGTCACTGAATCTATTCCTTCTCCCCTACTCAGGAATATTATCCCACTTTCTATCCAATCCTGCACCATCAGCTTTTCCCCACCTACTACTAAATTACTATTAGAAAGCTGCTGTTTCTCCAATCTTAAACCAACAAGCAAACACTTCTTCCTTGTTGTCTCCCCTCTGTCTCTACCAGTTACTGCTCTCATTTGCAGCAAAAATCCCCCAAGAGTAACATGCACTAGAGGGCCAAAATTCTTCCCCAAATTCTACCCATCCTCATCACTCTACACACACTGCTGGCATCGGCTACCAATGGCCTCTGCGAAACTACACTGGTCGGCCAATGCTCCTTCTCATCTTACCTGATCCATGGGCAGCATGTGACTCAGTGGATCACTGGGTCTCAAAGCTCTGATTTCACTTGGCTTCTGAGATACCACACCCCTAGACTGGTCTCCTACAGAAAGCCTTTTGCTCCGAGATACCACACCACTGAACAGCTATTGCTGTGTTGGCTGTTGTCATTTTTTTAAAGTTTGACAATCTAAGGAAAAAGAGGTCAGGGCCCCTGACTAATAGTCAGGTATCACATGTTTTAAAATTTTTTTGTGGCACACCAAGATGCTTTGGCTTCGGCATGCCGCCAGGATACACCAGTGTACTACCACTACCACCGCTGCCGAAGTACACCAGTGCGCCCGGGTACACCAGTGCTCCACAGCACACCACTGGGGTACCAGTGTGCTGCTGGGGTACAACAGTGCACCCCAGCACTGCTGCCTTAAGGTTAAGAAACCAAAACCTAGCCCAGCCAGCACGGTTCAGAGTTGAGTGTGGATCTATGAATCAGGAGGTCATGATTCGATTCCTGGTTTTGCACATGCTGAGGTTGCAGGCTTGGGGGCAGCTGAGGAAGGGGGCAGCGGATCAATGATACTCTCTGAACATTGATGTTTCTATCTCTCCCACCCCCTTCCTCTGTGAAATCAACAAAAATATATATTTTTAAAAAGATACTAAAACCTAAAGGTAACCAATCGCAAACACCCAGCTAGGCTTGAAGCTGTAGCCAAATAATTTACTCTCCGTGCTGAGCGCCCTCTCCCTGAGAGTCCTTCACCTGGCTCCCGGCAGCAGGCAGCTCCTCGCCACTTACAATTCCTGATTCAACTTGATTCTTGCTCAAATAAATTCTTCATATTTTTAGTTCCTTTCACTTCATCTTTTAAAAACCTATAAGTACACTAACCGCTAGCAAATTTAAGCAACTTGCACAAATCATACGTTAAGTGAAATTAAGGATCTTGGTCTTTTTTTAAATCCAGAAATAGTGTGTTCTTTCAGCCTCCTGCATGGCTGCCTCCGTGTTCCTGTGCTGCCAAATCCACTGGCACCAAAGAAGCACCTTTGTCACCCACCAGTAAAGCGAATTTCTTACATCAGAGCAGGACTTCCCAAACTAACAGCAAAGAAAAGCTCAGAGTTTCCATTTGTTCCTAAAATAACATACATTTCAAAGGAGGTCCTATGTAATACTTTCAACAATTTTAAAAATATTAAAAAACACATAAATGAAAAAGCATTTAAATGGGTAGAAAACTTTTTAAAATACGTGAAGTAAACATGAAACAAAGCACTTACTTTGATCAGGTTTAATGATTCCCTTGATGCAGTTGTGGTTGAATAGAATCGCGATGAAGTTGGTGAGAGCTGACTAGAGGTTTTGGGGACCCGGAAGCAATGCAGAACTAAAAAAGAGTGGAGGAACCCTGCTGAGCATCTCGGTTGGTTGGAGCGTCATCCTGAACACCAAAAGGTCTTGGGCTTGATTCCTGGTTAGGGCACATACCCAGGTGGTGGGTTAGATAGATTCCCTGTTGGGGCGCCGGGGGTTGGCAGTCAATTGATGTTTCTCTCACATCAATGTTTCTCTCTTGATCTAAAACAAACAAACAAACAAACAAACAAACAAACAAATGTCAATAAAAACATCCTCAGGTGAGAAGAAAAAAAAAAAGGAAAATGAAAAAAAAAAAAAAAGAGAGAAAATGCTACCTGAAGAGCATTTTTGAGACAGATGACATTCCTTAGGCCACTAGAGGCTGATGACCAGGGAACCTTTCCTTGTCTTTTGTCTTCAGGAGGATCGAGCACTACCTCCAAACTGATACCTTTAACCTACGATAGACAACCAGGACAAAACCAGAGGGTAAAAAGGTGTTGCCTCTCATTCCTTGGTTTTTCAATCCAAAACTCAAGCTCCTCCCACTTCCACAGCTGGGACATCCTCTTATTTGCATCAGAAGCTTTGGAGAAGGGACACCTGGGAACCTGGGAAATTGAAAACCAAACTGTGCATGCCTCGAATTATGAGGATGGCTGGCGTTGGCCTTAAGATT
The DNA here is from genome assembly GCF_964339955.1 of Pipistrellus hanaki. NCBI lineage: Eukaryota > Metazoa > Chordata > Mammalia > Chiroptera > Vespertilionidae > Pipistrellus > Pipistrellus hanaki. Next base: position 19,851,240 of record NC_140509.1, read on the forward strand.
TGTAGGGAAATGGGATAGGGACAATTTTATGTCACCATTAATTCTCATTTAAAATCAATATTAAAGCTGCATAATTTTGCCAAAACCAATTTGGCTCAGTGGATAGAGCATCGGCCTGTGGACTCAAGGGTTCCAGGTTCGATTCAGATCAAGGGCATGTACCTTGGTTGTGGGCACATCCCCAGTAGAGGGTGTGCAGGAGGCAGCTGATCGACGTTTCTCTCTCATCAATGTTTCTAACTCTCTGTCCCTCTCTCTTCTTCTCTGTAAAAAATCAATAAAATATTTTTTTAAATTGCATAATTTCTATAAATTAATAATTTAACACAAGAAGCATCAATCTGATTAGTATTGCTCAGTGGATAGAGCGTTTGGTCTGCAGACTAAAGGGCCCTGTGTTCAATTACAGTCAAGGATATGTACCTCAATTGCAGGCTCCTCCGGTCTGGGCACGTACAGGAGGCAGCCAGTCAATGTGTTTCTGTAACATCAATATTTATCTCTGTCTTTCCCTGTCTTTTCCACTCTTTCTAAAAATCAATGGAGCTGGCACCGGTTTGGCTCAGTGGTAGAATGTCGGTCTGCGGACTGAGAGGTCCCAGGTTCGATTCCGGTCAGGGGCATGTGTTTTGGTTGCGGGCACATCCCCAGTAAGGGGGTTGCAGGAGGCAGCTGGTCGATGATTCTCTCTCATCGATGTTTCTAACTCTCTATCTCTCTTTCTTCCTCTCTGTGAAAAATCAATAAAATATATTTAAAAAAAAGAATTTATTAAAAAATAAATAAATAAATCATAAAAATCAATGGAAAAAAATGTCCTCGGGTGGGGATTAAAAAAAAAGGAAGCATAGCTCTAGTTGGTTTGGCTCAATGGATAGAGTGTTGGCCTGTGGACTGAAGGGTCCCAAGTTCAATTCCGTCCAACGGCATAGGCCTGGGTTGCTGGCTCAATCCCCAGTGGAGGATTCAGAAGGCAGCCAGCCAATGATTCTCTCTCATCATCATTGATGTTTCTCTCTTTCTTTCCCTCTCCCTTTCTCTCTGAAATAAATATAAAAAAGAAGCACCAATCTTGCCATATTAATATTTTTCACGTTTCTTTTTAACAGCAAACAACAAATATAACCAACATGGTTGGTTTTTTTTTTTTTTTTAGTATTATGCATTTTTATAAATTTTATAAATCATATGCTGCAGTTAACTAGATAAGCACTGTCATTGCATTAACATTAACAGTGCAATATGGAAAAGACGGAAAACTTTTTCGGGCCTGCAGATTCCTCCCCAGCTATTTTGGACGGAACAAGAATCACTACGTAACCCAATGTGATACGAGGGTGTGGGCCCAAGGCCACTTAGACTGAACTGCCCTTCCTGCCCAAGATAATTGCATTTAAAGGGCTCCTTGGAATTGTTAAATACAGAAATTCTGAAAAAGAAATGAAGCACTTTCTAATGTGGGTCCCAAGTTGATTCTCCAGTTGCCCTACCCAGGAAAATGAGCCTGGGACTCTTAACAATGCCTACCTCAAAACTCCTCCCCGTCCAGGAGTCAGCTGTGCAAGGGATAGATGCCTGCGCAATTCCTTCAACCAAGGTGTAGTGCCACCAAAGCCCCAGGAACTATGATCCTTGAGTGTCTGGTCTGTTTGTGTTTTTTTTTTTTACTTTTTTAAAATTAAGTTACTAAAGGCTAGAGCCACAGCTCCTACTTCTGCACTTAGTGAATACCGTAACATATGCACTGAGTGTAATTAAGTTTTCATTTAGTGAAATAAATGAGTAGTAATCTAAGAACTAGGTTCTGGCCCACTCTATACCTGATGTGGAAGATATTAATTGAATCAGATCCTTAGCAAATATCTTTACATCAATCTGCCGTAGATGAGTAGAATATTTTTGTAAAACATTTCATTCAAAGTGTGCTAACCTAACTCAAGTTAGGAAGAGAGTTAGATCTAAACTATAATTTTCCTGAGTCAGGATTCTATTTAGCAAATTAAGTCTTTCCCACTGGAAAGCCTGGCTTTAGTTTTGAGCAATGAATCTAAAAGGTGACAGCCTGGAGCTTGCAGGGTGGAGTGAGCCCTAATGGGTTATAGAGCTAAATGACATAGCTGCTCAGCTGCCTTGATGCTAAACATTAAAGCAGGCACTCAACTAGAATTCAAATTCTGGTAACCCACTTACTACCTATAATTCGTGGACAAGGCAGTTAACCTTTTTGTATTTCATCTGTAAAATGGAAATGATAATAATCCTGACCTCATTGGTGAGACTAATGTAGGTGGAATAACGTTATTGACTCTAAGCTCTGTATATATGTTAACTAATTTTCTAAGCTCTGTATATATGTTAACTAACTACTGTAATTGCCCCATTGGCCAATATTGGCCAAAAACCATATACCTCAAAATTTTTTATCACATCCTGTACTGTTATATGTTATATATTTCTAGGAGGTGAACAATAGGAAAAATTTACTAATGTATTTCAATTTCCACTTATGACTTTCAAAGGAAACAATTTATGTCAAGTCTTAATATCTTCATTGGAGACAAGAATAAGAGCAAGTAATTGGAATAAACCTAATTGCCCATAAAGAGGTTGGTAAAATAAGTTATGGCTTCTCCATCTTATAGAATACTATTCAGATTTCAAAAAATAAAATAGGGTCTAGCCAGTGTGGTTCAGTGGTTGACTGTCTACTCAGGAACCAAGAGGTCACTGGTTTGATTCCCGGGTACATTCTGGGGTTGTGGTCTCAGTCCCCAGGAGGGGATGTGCAGGAAGCAGCTTATCAATGATGTTCCTCTCATCAATGTTTCTATCACTCTCCCTTCCTGTCTAAAAATCAATTTAAAAAAATATATTTTTTAAAAGAAGCATGCTTCATATTTAAAAAAAAAAAAAACAACTTAAACAAGGAAGGAAGCTCTTTAGAAATAGTGACATAATGATTTCCAATGTGTTAAATGAAAAAAAGCAAGATGCAGACTTCTATGTGTGATATATCACTATTTAGATTTTTTCAAAAGGGGCAGTGTGCCCTAACTGGTTTGACTCAGTGGATAGAGCATTGGCGCTCAGACTAATGGGTCCTGGCTTAGATTCCATTCAAGGGCACAAAATTCAGCTGCAGGCTCAGTTCCTTGTCTGAGTCGGGACACATATAGGAGGCAACCAATCAATGTGTCGCTCTCACATCGATGTTTCTCTCTTTGTGTCTCCCCCTTCCTTCCATGCTCTCTAAGAATCAATGGAAAAATATCCTTGGTTGAGGATTTACAAAAAAAAAAAAAAGAGTGGGGGATGGGGGTGGGGGAGGGGCGGGAGGACAATCTGCTCCTAATTCTTCAAAAAAATTTTGAATTTATTTATGTGATATTGGTTAATAAAATTATATAGGTTTTACCAGTTTGGCTCAGTGGATAGAGTCAGCCTGCAGACCAAACAGTCCCAAGTTTGATTCCGGTTAAGGTCATGTACCTAGGTTGGAGGCTTCTCCCCATCCAGGCCCTGGTCGGGGCTCTTGCAGAAGACAACCAATCAATGTGTGTCTCTCATATAGAAGTTTTGCTTTGTCTTGCCCTCTATCTTCCACTCTCCCTAAAAAGTAATGGAAAAATATCCTCGGGTGAGTTTTAACAAAAATAATAAAAATATATACGTTTCAGGTGTTAACAGTTCTAGAATACATCATCTGTATATTGTTGTGTGTCCACCACCCCAACTCAAGTCTTCTCCCTTCACCTTTTATCTCCCCTTTATCATCCTCTACCTTCCCTACCCACTTTTCCCTCTGATAATCACCATTCCATTGTCTGTGACTAGGTGTTGTTTTTATTTGCTTAATCCCTTAATCTTTTTCACCCAGACCTTAATCTCCTGTCAGTCTGTTCTCTGTATCTAATGAGTCTGTTTTCATTTTGTTTGTAGTTTATTTTTTCAATAGATTCCACATATAAATAAAACCCTATGGTACTTACGTTTCTCTGACTGGCTTATTTCACTTAGCATAATATTCTTCAGGCTCATCCATGCTTTCATAATGAAACTGGACAACCAATGGGTTCAGGCTGCCTGTCGCTACCAGAGCCAAGCAAGCAGAGGAAGAGGTTGAATCATGGATGAGTGTTTATTCCAATAATGTGAACAGTATGGGAAAGTAGCAGGCCATTCATGAAAATCTGCTCTGCACCACCCCATAAACTAATGGCTTATATTGGATAGAACAAAGATTACATGGAGAAGTAGGCAAAAGGAATAAGAATAAGAATGGGTATAATGCCGAAACTGGTTTGGCTCAGTGGTAGAGCATCGGTCTGCGGACTGAAAGGTCCAGGGTTCGATTCCAGTCAAGGGCATGTGCCCTTGGCCTGGGACCCGTCAGCCCAGCTGTGAAGCAATGCAAGCTGCTGTTGAGCCTAGGACCTTCTTTTGAAGGCTCTGGGGCTTTCTGACCCAGCTATAGTACTTAGGTTAGGTTTCAGATAGCAAAGGGCCAGGCCATTCATATGCAAAAGCCTCTACACATAGCTTGGGTGAGGTTGTAAATTGGGTGGGGTGGGGTGGGGTCTCAGGGAATCAACAGGGTGGAGCAAACAGCAATGGCTGACCATCAGCCCTACCCCAAAGAGGTTGGGTCTCTGTGTCCGGAGGCACTGTGCAGGAACAATGATCCCTGTGAGCACCTCTGAGAGGAAGCAGCCCTCATGTTCCAGCCAGATGCCAGACAGTCCAATTTCTCCCCGTATGAGTCTGGGTTCCCAGAGTCTCCTGAGACACCTGGAACTGGAGTTCAGAGCAGTGGAGAGCTTGTGTCTCCCTCCCTATTGAAAAAGACAACAGTGTACTCAGTTGCCAGTCCCTTTCCGCTTGTACCTCCACATTTCACTTCCGCACTTCAGCACCTCTTCTGAGTCTCAGTGTGCTTTTCTCTTTCCTTCTAGTTGTATAAATTCCACTCTGCCAGCTTCCTGTGGTTCTGGATGATATCCATTTTGTCTTTTAGTTGTAGTTTTTTAAACTTTTTTAATTTAGTTTTTTTTTACTTGGCTTTTAAAAATATATATATTTTTTATTGATTTTTTTACAGAGAGGAAGAGAGAGGAATAGAGAGTTAGAAACATCGATGAGAGAGAATCATTGACCAGCTGCCTCTTGCACACTACCTACTGGGATGTGCCCACAATGGGACCCTTGAGTCCGCAGGCTGACGCTCTATCCACTGAGCCAAACCGGTTTCAGCTAGTTATAGTTTTGAAGTGGTTGTGTGAGACAGCAAGTTCAGGTGTTTTTTTTGTTGTTTGTTTTTGTTTTTAATATATTTTTTATTGATTTTACAGAGAGGAATTGAGAGGGATAGAGAATTAGAAACGTTGATGAGAGAGAAACATCGACTAGCTGCCTCTTGCCCACCCCCAACTGGGGATGTGCCAGCAACCAATGTACATGCCCTTGACCGGAATCGAACCCGGGACCTTTCCGTTCGCAGGCTGACGCTCTATCCACTGAGCCAAACCGGTTTCGGCAAGTTCAGGTGTTTATCTATGCCACCATCTTGGTTTTTTTGCCCCATAAATTCTTAGTCAGACTGCTGGCAACAAAAATAACTTGTCTATTCTTTCATTTAACTTGGATCAATACAGTCAGATTCTTTAACAAATTCTCTGGGTCACTGCTTGTTCTGTCCCCAGAACATGCTGTTCTAGTTTAATCAAGGTGATATCAAATGTTTCAGCCCTGCTTCCAGCAGCCAGCACTGAGTCCACAAGAAGAGATGAGATTGCCTTCATAAGTGAGCACAAGAGAGAAGAGCAGGGGCTGCAGCAGAGAAAGATGCTGGCTCTGAGAAGCATAGCAGTGAAAACAGGAAAGAAAAAGAGGAGCAGAATGTATCTCTTTGTTGTTTTTATCCCTGAGGCTGTGGAATCAGACACAGGAATGCTTTATTTCTCAAGATTAGTTATGGTCTTGCACTAATCAGTGTTTGCAAGTTTTTCTTGGTCTCTAGGCTCCAAGCCTGCTCTGTAGAGCACCCTCCCTCCTTCTCTGTCTTTTCCTCCTACCCACCAACCTCCTCTTTCTTAGCCCTTGTTTCATTCTGGGCTTTGTTTTTGTTTTCTAAATCGGGTTTATTAATGTACTAGAGGCCTGGTGCACAAAATTTGTGTGTGTGTGGGGGGGGGAGTGGGGGAAGGTTTCCTTCAGCCTAGTCTGCACCCTCTCCAATCTGGGACCCCTCTCACAATCCAGGACTGCTGGCTTCCAACTGCTAGCCTGCCTGCTTTCCTGATTGCCCCTAACCACTTCTGCTTGCCAGCCTGATCACCCCCAAACCACACCCCTGCCAGCCTGATTGATGCCTAACTGCTCCCCTGCCAGCCTGTTTACCCCTAACTGCCCTCCCCTGCAGGCCTAGTCACCCCTAACTTCCCTCCCTTGAAGGCCTGGTCCCCCCAACTGCTCTCCCCTGAAGGCCTGGGTCCCCTTAACTGCCCTTCCCTGCAGGCCCAATCACTCCCAACTTCCCTCCTCTGTTAGCCTGGTCACCCTTGGCTACCCTACCCTGCAGGCTTGATCACCCCAACTGCCTTCCCTTGCAGGTCTGGTTCCTCCCAACTGCCCTCTCCTAATGACCTGATCACCCACAACTGCCCTCCCCTGCTCGTCATCTTTTAATTTTATTGATTGATTTTTAGAGAGAGAAACATGATTTGTTGTTCCACTTGTTAATATTCATTGGTTAATTCTTATATGTGCCCTGACTGCAGATCGAACCTGCAACCTTGCCATAGCTGGATGATGCTCTAACCAATAAGCTACCTGGCCAGGGCTACAGATAGTTTCTCTGAATTAAGATCTACATTACATGTCTTAGTGTTTCATCTTATAATATCCTCTCCTGTGACCTCCATGTCATTGACTACAGAAAACAGGTCTATTTTCCTTACATTTTTTTTCTCTGTATCCTGCATTTCATGAATGTTAACTCCGGGGACATACTTAGATTGCTGAGGTGTTAAAAAGTAAACTGAGGGATATTAAAAATTTTAAGAGTTTATTTAAGCCAAAATCCATTCCAAATCGGGCAGTGCCAAATTGGAAGTGGCTAGGAGCACTTCACCAATATGAGTGGGGCGAGATTTTTATACAGAAAAGGTAGAAGTGAGGCAAGAAAATTATTGATTGGCCACAGTGTAAAGCCTAGTTGGCTGTACGTGATTGGTTGTCCTTAGGCTTTGATGGGCTTAGATTTATAACCTTGAGGCATTGATAGGCTTAGATTCTGGTTTGCTTATGAAGACTGCCACAGCATCAGAGCCACCTCGGTCTAATGGCCTCCTCGTTTAATTAATGGAACACAAGCAAGACTCCTTTATAGGTAGGACAATGGGGAATCATGTCTCATCACACCAGGAGCCCCGTATCTGCTGTCCCCTATTGGTGATGCTTGATTACGTCAGAACGTAGCAGGCAGTTCAGGCATTTAAGAGCCACCAGCCATCTTTGAAAAAGGCGTGCTAATGCTATTATACTCTACTTAATCAACCCTCTGGGCTCCCTCCCAGGAGTCACTGTTACAAATGTGCCTGCCTGGGCTCCCTGCTGTTTGCTCCCACCCACACATCACCACCCAGAGGAACTTTCCTCCTAACAGCATAGTTTGGCTCTGACTGCATTCTACCTGGCTTTGTGTTTGAGTCCACTCCCTTTAGGGTGTAAGGATTCCAGGGCAGGGCGGTGGTTTAAGTATCTTCTCATTCCTGTTTCCCTAAGTGGTATGATGTCAGTGCTGAGGCCACAGCTCCTGAGTCAGGCTGCCTCTGTTCCAAACCACCCCCACTGCTCACTGACTGTGCCATGGACAGACGACTTGGGTTCTCCATGCCTCGGTTCCTACACTTAAAAAAAAAACAAAAAAAAAACAAAAAACAACAACAACAACAACAACAACAACAAAATATATATATATATACATATATATATATATTTTTTTCTTACAGAGGAAGGGAGAGAGATAGAGAGCTAGAAACGTCGATGAGAGAGAAACATCAACCAGCTGCCTCTTGCACAACCCCTTCCAGGGATGTGCCCGCAACCAATGTACATGCCCTTGACCAGAATCGAACCTGGGACCTTTTAGTCCACAGACCGATGCTCTACCGCTGAGCCAAACCGGTTTCGGCAGTTCCTACACTTGTAAAGATTAATAGAAACGAATGAATGGGACTGTGGTGAGGAGCAAATACTCAATAAAATGTACTTGCATTCATCATCCTTCTTGTGCATAGTTCCCTGTCTATGCATAACTGTCCTGCTGGCTGCCACTTGCTCCAACATTGCTGTATCTCATAAATGCTTCATGCTCAGGAATGAGGTACCAGTGAACAACTGGTTTTCTCTAATTCAAACTGGTGGATACAAGAGATTATCTGGTCCGGTTCTTGGCCTTCCACAAGGGGGTGAGATACAGTTGTGCTCATTTTACAGAAGAGCTCATTGTAGCCCTCAGATGCTAAGCCATTCAAAGATCAGGGAGAGAATAGAAGATTTAATGGGAAGTGAGAAATGGCAGGCGATGGGATAAATTGTTCATTATAATCAAACAGCAAAGTGTCAGAAGAGGATCAGATTTCAGGTTTCCTGCCTCCATCCCTAGGGCTCTTTCTGGAACCTCATAATGTTAATAGCTCTTCAGGGCTTCGGTTGCAGTTAGTGACAGCAGCTGGACCAGTGGATGGAGAGGGGGAAAGCTGCAAGGCCAGTTCTGCAGGAAGTCTGCTTTACAGTCCTTCACTCTGAGTTTGGCTGCATTTTTTTCTTCTTCTTCCTCCTTCCTGTCTGTGATAGAGGTTTCCAGTAGAAAGGAGAGAAAAGCATGCTTTCCCCTCCCTGAAAATCTGCATCTGTACCTACAGAGCCCTGGTAAATGACTCTAGTGACTGTGCCTGGACATAAGTCTCTGAATCCTGCCAGTGGGGGCCATGTTCAAGGCTACCTGCTCATCCAAACCTAACCACAAGGTGGGCACACACACAGCTCTCCCAGCCATCAAATACCCTTGAAATACAACTCAGAGAGAATTCTTTCCCTTTGGCCAAGGTGTAGTCTCTGAGATTACATTATTAAAGTGCAAATGGACCATCAAAGAGATATGTGACCAATTGTCCTAATTAACAATGACTCAATACTACTCCAATGGTTCTGATTAAGTCCAGGAGAAGATCGCTAACACTTGTTAATCATCCTTTTAACAAAGGTTCCCAGCTTTTATCAGGTAATGGTATTAGATTAGGTTTGAGAATATGTTTTATATCACCTGGGGACATTTTTTTCCATTGGTTTTTAGAGAGAGTGGAAGGGAGGGGAAGAGACACAAAGAGAGAAACACTAATTTATTGCCTCTGGCTCTCTCTCCCCCTCTCCCGCCTTGGGCCTGACCTTGATCTGAATCGAACTGGAGACTTTTCCATCTGCAGGCTGATGCTCTATCCATTGAATCAAACTAGCCAGGGCTGTTGTTGTTGTTGTTTTTAAAAATATATTTTCATTTATTTCAGAGAGGAAGAGAGAGGGAGAGAGGGATAGAAACATTAATGATGGAGGGAATCTTTGAATGGCTGCCTCCGGCATGCCCCACACTGGGATCAAGCCCATAACCCAGTCATGTGCCCCAACCGGGAATCAAACCGTGACCTCCTGCTTCATAGATCCGCACTCAACCACCGAGCCAAGTTGGCAGGGCAGGGCTGTTGTTTTTATTTTTACAGTTACTTTATATTTGTGGCAAATGTGATTTCCGTTTTATGCTGTCACATGAAATTTTCTTTTAGAATATTTAACTTTTTAAAAAGTGAAAAAATCTAATAAAGGCAATTAAGTAAATAACAGCAGAGGTGGTACTCAATAATGGCAAAATTGGGAAGGTTATGTGCAAATGACTGAGCATAGAATTATGTCATCTCTGACCCAGGGTTAACTTAGTTTAACTTAAAAAAAAAAAAGAATTCAAATTATAAAATATTGTAACCAATTCAGAAAAAGTTTGGGAAATAGGAAAATAAGAAAATGAAAGGTATAAATCTTCCACTCACAAATATCTATAATCCTATTCTCACTTGAGTTTTCCTGGGAAGGGTCTCTGGGAGTAGAATCCCTGTGATCTAAGAGACATGGCAGTCATATCTGATAGGCTAAGAGAGGATTACTAAATTAGAGGTGACTGCCCCGTGTCAGTATTGGAAAATGGGAGGAGGGGAAGAGAGAGATGTAGAGAGTTGTAACAAGAGGAAAAGAGAGAAAAGTCAGATGGGCCTGCCTGACTGGGCTCAGTGGTTGAGCACTGACCCAAGAACCAGGTCACTGGTTCGATTTCCGGTCAGGGCACATGCCCGGGTTGTGGGCTCAATCCCCAGTGGGGGTGTGCAGGAGGCAGCTGATCAGCAAGTTTCTTTCATTGATGTTTCTATTTCTCTAACCCTCTCGTTTTCTCTCTATCTCTGAAAATCAATAAAAACATTAAGAAAAGGAAAGAAAAGAAAAAGGAAAGAAAAGAAAAGAGAAGGCAAATGGGAGAATGTCAGGGGCACCATTTCCTAAGTGTGTTAAGCAAGTTGACTCCCGTAGAAATTATTTGAGGGAAAATCTATCAATTACCTAATGGCCAGATATGACCTTCCATTTTCAAGGACCAGCGACACCTTCTGGAAAAGATGAGGAATAATTAAAATACATATGAGAACTGAAGTGGACAATAGAAAGCCAATGTATTTCACTTAGAACACAAAATGTACTCATAGGCCGCAAGTACTTGTAGGGTATGGTCAGAGAGTCCTACACTGTAGTCAAAATGCCTTGAAAGTCACATCCTAAATAAAATAATCATTTTTTGACCCACTGAAATAATTCACCCTATTTCACGGACCAGAATCAGCCCAGCCTGCATCCTCTCCAATTCGGGATCCCTATGTCCAACTGTCAGTTTGCATCCTCTCACAATCTGGGACTCCTGGCTCCTAATCACTAACTTGCCTGCTGGCCTGATTCCCCTAACTGCTCTCCTCTTCTGGCCTGATCACCCCTAACCGCCTCTGCCTCGTCCCTGCCACCAAGGATTTGTCAAGAAGGTCATCTGGAAGATGTCCGGTCTAATTAGCATATTACCCTTTTATTAGTATAGATAATTGTTAGAATGAAGGTTTTGGAGATAATTAGTTATCTGGAGTTTGAATTTTCTTCTTAAATATCATGGACAAGATGACAACTCTCTTAACAAATTATTATGATAATTATAGATATTTATCTTCTATTTGAGCTCAACAAAGAGTACCCATTGTTTTGACAATAAAGAAGAAGAGGAGGAAGAGGAGGAGGAGAGGGAGAATAATGATGCTTCTCTAGCCCACTCTGACATCTTTCCTTAATACATTTTGTAGTTATTTCATACAGATACATAATCTTTCCAGTCTGGATGACAGTCTCTCTTTTTTAGCTCATTTTGTATATCTGTGTGCACACTAATCATTTAACACTATGAACACAATCTCACAATCTTTCCCCCTCATTTTTAAGTTCTCAGGGGTTTCTTACTTAAGCTTCCCAGCATTTAAAAATGTCTGTAGCTACCGAGCTTCCTTATACCCCTCTCCTATCTATGCCCAGGTTGGCAAAATTTACAATTCTGGGTGAATGATAGTTGAACAGAACACCTTCACAGGCTCAGTCTATTTGATTCTTACCTATGGAACAAAATATGTTTCTATGAGTTTGACTTTACATTTTTATAGGGTTGCATTGAATCTTGAGCTCACTTTAGGTACTAAGAACATTTAAACAATTATTAGTATTTCTGACCCATGAACATAAAATAGCTTTCCATTTATTTGTGTTTTTCAATTTCTTTCATCAATCTTTTCTTTTCATCAGCTTAGTTAAGTTAATTCCTAGGTATTTTATTTGTTCTAATGTGATTATAAATAGAATTGTTTTCTTAATTTCTCTTAGTATATTGTTTGTGTATAGAAACACAAATAATTTTTTTAAAAAATAGTTTTTAGCCAAGACCGGTTTGGCTCAATGGATAGAACGTCGGCTTGGAGACTGAGGGGTCCCGGGTTCGATTCCGGTCAAGGGCATGTACCTTGGTTGTGGGCACATCCCCAGTGGGGGGTGTGCAAGAGGCAGCTGATCGATGACTCTCTTATTGATGTTTCTAACTCTCTATCTCTCTCCCTTCCTCTCTGTACAAAATCAATAAAATATATTTAAAAAAATAGTTTTTATTGATTTCAGAGAGGAAGGGAGAGATAGGAACATCCTATATAATGAAAGACTAATATGCAAATTGACTGAACAGCAGAATGACTGGTCGCTATGACATGCATTGACCACCAGGGGCAGATGCTCAATATAGAAGCTGCCTCCTGGTGGTAAGTGTGCTCCTATAGGGGGAGCACTGCTCAGCTAGAAGCCTGGCTCATGGCTGGCAAGTACAGTGGTGGTGGCTGGAGCCTCTCCTGCCTCTGCAGCAGCTCTAAGGATGTCCAACTGATGGTTTAGGCTGTCTCTCTGCTCCCTAAGCCATCAGTTGTACATAACCCGAGGGTTCCTGGACTATGAGAGGGTGCAGGCCGGGCTGACGGACCCCGCTAAGTGCACGGATTTCATGCACCAGGCCTCTATTCAATGATGAGAGAGAATCATTGATTGGCTGCCTCCTGCATGCCTCCTACAGGGGGCCAAGCCTGCAACTGGGGCATGTGCCTGACCAGGAATTGAACCGTGACCTCATGGTTTATAGGTCGACAATCAAACATGAGTCACAGTGGCTGGGCCACAACTAATTTCTATATATAGATATTATATTCTGCAACTTTATTAAATTTGTTTATTAGTTCTAGCTCGTTTCTTTTTAGTGGTCATTATATTCCATTGCCTAAATATATCACAGTTTATTTATCATTCACATACTGAATAACATCTTGGTTGCTTCCAAGTTTTGGCAACTATGAATAAAGAAACATCTGTGAGCAGGTTTTTGTGTGGACAATTTTTCAATTTATTTAGGTAAATACCAAGGAATACAATTGCTAGAACATATGGTAAAATTGTATATTTAATCTTATAAGAAACTGACAAACTCTTTAAAAATGGCTGTACCATTTTGCATTCCTACCAACACTGAGAGTTCCTGTTGCTTCATATCCTCTCTGTTGCCAGTGTTCTGTATTTTAATAGGTGTGTAGTAATATGTCATTGTTGTTTTAATATGTATTTCCCTGATGACATATGATATAGAACATCTTTTTAAAAAAAATATGTTTTGATTTATTTCAGAGAGACAAAGGAAGAGAGAGAGATAGAAACATCAACGATGAAAGAGAAACATTGATCAACTGCCTCCTGCATGCTCCCTACTTAAATCCTGGGCATGTTCCCCGACTGGGAATCAAACCGGGGATCTCCTGGTGCATGGAATGATGCCCAACCAGTTGAGCCATACTGGCTGGGCTGGAGCATCTGTTTATGTTCTTTTATAAGGGACCGGGCCAGGGTTGCACCAGCCAACTGGCGTAGCTGCCTGAACAACAGGACGTCCTCGGAAGATAGAAGGATATCTGGTGGGCGCACAGGCAGAGGGGAGCACCTTGGTCAGTTGGGGAATGTATCTTATCTTTTGCAAGGGCAGGCCATTTGCTTCAAGCTTTGGAAAAAAAACTTCTGACAATATATTCAGAAAAAATGTCCAAACAGGAGAGGCCAAGGTAGTGTATCCTAACAGTTAGAGCATTGTCCTGTGCAGCAGCTCTAAGGATGTCTAGGAGGCAAAGGATTGATGTTTCTCTCTCATATCAGTGTCTCACTCTCTTGTCTCTGTCTCTGTCTCTCTCCCTTTCCCCTTCCTCTCCCTCTAAAATCAATACATATACCTTTAGATGAGGATTTAAAAAAATAAAAATAAAAGAAAGAAAAGATTAAACTAACCATAAACCTTTCCAGGGAAGTTTTATGAATATGAAGATGGAAAGGTCACTTGCACCTGCAAAAACAAACAATATCACAATCTTTCTTATCTCCAGTTCTTCTAGGAACATATTTGAATGATCCGTCTGATCAAATGACGGCTTACTTCTCGAGGCTCTTTGTAACAGTCATCTCAAATTCTCTCCTTGCTGTGTCCACCACTTCTAAAATATATCATGATCTTCATGCAACTCTAATCAAGCCTCTGCAATGAAAGACCTGCCTTCTACCTAACTCCCAGACCTCATCCATACCCAGCATCATCACCTCGGAGCTCCAGGACTCGGTCATCATAGTACACACTCCTCTTCTCTTATTGTGGTAAAAATGCACTCAGCTTTGTCTTATAGTAATAAGACATGAGTGTTTCTCTCATATTCTCTGAAAGCCACTGTTTGATAGGGGGGAAAAGTGCTTTTAAATGTAACTGTCAAGTAGGCCTCCTTAGAAACATGGTATTTAATAAGGACTCAAAGAAAGGAGTTTCACCCCTGGGATTTTGGGGAAGGGAAGAGTATTCCAGGCAGAGAGATCAGGGCCAGAGCAAAGACCCCAATGGGTGGCAGCCCTGCCCTGTCTCCAGCAGAGTGAGCACGGGGAGGGGTGAAAGACAGGGTAAAAGATACGTGTGTGCTTGAGTAAGGGGTATATGCACATGCGTGCATGCATGCGTGCGTGCCTGTGTGTGTGTGTGTGTGAGAGAGAGAGAGAGAGAGAAGAGAGAGAGAGAGAGAGAGAGAGAGAGAGAGAGAGAGAGAGAGAGAGAGAGAGAAAGAAAGAATGTGTGGTTATGGAGAGGCCAGTCCTGTGAGTCTTGTGGTCAAGTATATGTTTATTTGTATTATCCTAAAATTATGCCTGAAAATAGTTTAGCCTTTTCCGGAGATTACTAGACTCAGGGATCTTTGTGTTTGCATTCCTCCCAGTATTTTGTCCCATTTCCCACAGGATGAAGCTCCTTTAGAATCCCCATTTCCACCCCCACCAATCCCTCATTCTCTTTCTCCATTTTCTCAGTCCCATCCCCAAGGTCATAGCAGTTCTGTCCACTTGGGATGTACTCACAGAGGATGAGAAGTAACTTTAATATGAAGAAAATGGTCAGAGTGAGGTTCATGATGCAGGACTGTGGAAGGGATGTGACCTAGCATCCTTGGTTATAGATGACAGGAACTAACTGACAAGCTACACTTCTCTGAACCAGGACAATTTCATTAACTTCAGAGGAATGAAGGCCGATGAAGCAATAGATGAAAAGTAGAGAGCTAGCTCACATGGAATTAAATGTTTTTGAAAAAGCTCACAGAGAAATAAATCTGAAATGAAAGGAGGATGGGCAGCAGTTGAAAAGGACAGCAGGGCGAAACATTTTTTTGAAAAGGTGATTTAATCATGTCTAAGGTAAAATAAAAAGAGGCAGATGATCAACAGTTTGGAAAATTAGAATGAAAGGATCTAGTCTTAGGTGATGATTAAAAACTCCTTTTTGACTGATAGATTCATTATGGTCCAGTGAAATCCTAAGAGGGTCACTGTCATTTCTAAATATGCTGACCTGGAGCATCTTCAAGGCTCAGCCCAGAAAGTCCAAGGGGGAGAAGCCTAAAAAATGATACAAATTAATTAACTGTCAACAAGATCCACAAAGGTTCCAGGCAGAAAAGCTAATCCTATATCATCAAAGGCTAATATGCAAATTGTCCCCTGGATCAGGAATTCAACCAGGAGTGTGACCAGGGGGTGGCTCCAGCCCACTCACTGCCCATGGCCCCTCCCCCAGCCAGCCTTGCCTGTGATCGGCCTCCCACCCCATCAGGGGTGGGGCCAGCTGGCCAACCTTCTGCATCCCCTCCTCCTGGCCAGCCTGGCCTGATTGGCCCCGATTGGGGCAGGCTGGCCAGACCCTACCAGTGCATGAGTTTGTGCACCAGGCCTCTAGTTATATAGATAAAAAGGCAATACCATCCAGAAGAAAAGATTATTTTCTTTTTTAAAAAACATATTTTATTGATTTTTTTACAGAGTGGAAGGGAGAGGGATAGAGAGTTAGAAACATCAATCAGATGCCTCCTGCACACATCCCACTGGGGATGCACCCACAACCAAGGCACATGCCCTTGACCAGAATCGAACCTGGGACCCTTCAATCCGCAGGCTGACACTCTATCCACTGAGCCAAACTGGTTAGGAACAGAAGAAAAGATTCTTAACATCATCCTCTACATATATCATATCACATGTATCAACATATTTGGAAATATAGCTAAAGCCTTTGGTACATTAAAACTTAGCAGATTCCTTTTGCCTTATTTAAACATATATCTCTATCTATCTATCTATCTATCATCTATATTTAATTTCAGAGAGGAAAGGAGAGAGAGAGAGATAGAAACATCAGTGATAAAATAGAATCATTGATTGGCTGCCTCCTGCAGGCCCCTCACTGAGGAATCAAACCCATAACCTGGGCATGTGCCCTGACCATGAAATGAACCATGATCTCCTGGTTCCTATGTCGGTGCTCAATCACTGAGCCATACCAGCTGGGACCTCTTGCTTTAAAAGAACAGAAAAAAGATCTGTGGCTCATAAATACTGTAAAACAACAACAGTGTGAAGAATGGAATGCATCTAAGGACTATACACAATGTGGTCCTGTGTGCCTGCCTAGACAAATGGCCCTTTCTGTGTTCCTCTGTCAGGAACACAGACATGGCTCTCCCACAGCATGAGCCACATTATACTGACTGGCTTATTCATATGCTCGTTTCCCTAATCAGAGTGTAAAGTCAAGGTCAATAGCTGTCTTACGATGTATTTACCAGTGCCTAGCACAGTGCCAGATACACAGTAGGCAGCCATAAAACAGGATGAACTGAAGTGAGCAATATTGAAAGAGGTAGGGAAATGCTTCTCCTCTTGAGTCTTCTCTTGAACCAACATGATTATTACCCTACAGATTAGAAGCATTTATGTAAAAATAAACTTACACCCATTATGTTTATCTTTCTGCTCTTCTTGGAGTTAATTGATTCTGATGCAGGAAACCTAAAAATATGGAGGCATTCTAATGTCTGTTAAGCATAAAAAATACATTCCAGACATAATGAGCAGAATGGGCCACTGAACTTTGGCTAGCAAAATAATTAACAGTCAGCGAGGCAGTCTACAAATATTTATTGAGGGTCTACTATGTGCTGTTCTCAGTACTAGGGACACTGTGACAAGATAAATCAACTTAATGAACTAATGACCTTAATTGCAGATTATACAAGCTGTGAAAAGAAAAACAGGATAAAATGTGACTTGAAGTTAGAGGCTACTTTACTCGTGTGTCATAGGTTTCTTGACAAACTGACATTTGGCTGAGACCCAAAAGAGTTGGCAGTGGCATGAGGATTGTGAAAAGAGCATTCCAAGGGAAAGACTCAACAATTAGAAAGCCCCTGGAGAGTTTGAGGGATCGCAGGAGGCCAGTATGGCTGAATAGTAGGTGAGCACAAAATAGGGTTCCTACTTCCTCAGTAATTTGGGAAAAGAAGGCAGAGTCAAATCATAGGTCATGCTAAGAATTTGTATATTATGAACACATACTCAGAAACCCATTGGAAGGGTAGTGGTTGATTTAGCAAATATTTAGAAAACATCTTTTAGATTGCCATCCGAGGGAGGGGCTGTCAGGAGGGCAAGAATAGAAGCAGGAAGAGAGGACACCGGAGAGGAAGTTCATGAAGACTAGAGAAGAAAGAGTTTGCAGAGGAGGGGGTGTCCAGTCTTGCCAAGTGTTGTTGACTGGCCCAGTAAGATAAGGACAAAGAATAGACCACTGGCTTTGGCAAGAATTAGGTCATTGGTGACCTCAATAAGAGCCATTTAGTAGAGGCGTGGGTATGGAAAGCTGACTGGAGTGGACTGAGAGAAAAAGGGAATGAGGATGTGAATAAAGCAACTACCATCAACTCTTTAGAGTTGAGTGGAGTCCACTGAAGTGCCTAGATTAAATTTAAGATTCATAACGAAGAACTTACTTTTATCACGCTTTGATGGGAGCCAATTACCTCAAACCATATTGGAAAAGATAGCTACGTTACAATATTATCTAATTCTGAGATTTTCAATAACTGGCTCTGTAATACTGGCAGTCAGCACTTGGACAAGGAGATCAAGCTACCGAGAGAGTCATCTTCAGTTTCTCTGACTCCTTCAAGGAGGCATCAGGACAGAGAAGTAAAGACCAAGTTCTGAGAGTAGGTTTGGGGAAGATACTCCCCTGCACTCAGACCTCTTAGCAAAGCTTCAGGGCAGGCTTGGAGAGTGACAGATGGCTTGGCCCTGAAGCAGTGACAAGGGGGTGACCTTAATGATGTCAGTGAAATCTTTATATGTAGAGCGTAAAGAAGACAACACCATGTCTTTTTTACCTGAAATGCCCGAGAGAGCTAGAAAGGGACATTGAAAAATATTTTTTTTGTTAGGATTATGGGCTTATGTACACGGTGAGAAATTCCAATTAATAACCAGAGGTTTACAAAAATCAGGGTTTCAGACATAGGCTGAAATTAGAAGGCAGTATTTTTCTGGAAAAGTACTTTTAGTATAGGCAGGGCCCGCTTCATGAGTCTGCAAGATTTGCTGTTGATAGGGCTAACCACTTGTTTTGATGCTTTGCTTTTGATTTCTTTAAATTCTTAACTTTTTAGCAATATTCTCTGTATTTTCATTTTGCAATGAGCTCCATAAATTATTGCCTAGAGGATAGGTTGGCAGTCATCTTTAAGGCAAGCATTTTGCTTCCAACTATAAATCAATTCTGACACATTTTAGTGTCTTGAAATGAGTTAAAGAAGGCAATAGCAATGGGGTTGGTGGTTAGTTACCTACAAGAGAGTGTGCATATGACTGTCAGCTGATTTCTTAACAGAAACTTTGCAGGAGTGGTGAGAATATTTAAAGTGATAAATGGTAGGGACCTACAATCAAGATTACTCTACCCTGCAAAGCTCTCATTTAGAACTGAGGGTCAGATAAGAATCTCCAAAAAACAAGAAAAAGCTAAAGGAGTTCATCACCACCAAAGCAGTATTACATGAAATGTTAAAGGGTATTTTAGAAGAAGAAAGAGAAGAAGGAGAAGGAGGAGAAGGAGAAGAAGAAGGAGAAGAAGAGAAGGAGGAGAAGGAGGAGGAGAAGAAGAAGGAGAAGAAGAAGAACAAGAACAAGAACAAGAAGAACAAGCCGAAACCGGTTTGGCTCAGTGGATAGAGCCTCGGCCTGAGAACTGAAAGGCCCCAGGTTCGATTCAGGTCAAGAGCATGTACCTTGTTTGAGGCACATCAGTGGAGGGCGTGTAGGAGGCAGCTGATCAATATTTCTAACTCTCTATTTCTCTCCCTTCCTCTCTGTAAACTATCAATAAAATATATTTTTTTTAAAAAAGAAAAAGAAAAAAAAGAACAAGAAAAAGAAGGAAAAAATGAATAAA
Organism: Pipistrellus hanaki; assembly: GCF_964339955.1. NCBI lineage: Eukaryota > Metazoa > Chordata > Mammalia > Chiroptera > Vespertilionidae > Pipistrellus > Pipistrellus hanaki. The sequence continues at coordinate 19,870,750 of NC_140509.1, forward strand.
ATGGCAACAACCTCTTGGAAGACCTCTTCTTGGAACACCTCTCCCCACCCCTTGGTCCATTGCTTGAGGCTAACCAAGACTAAGTGTCTACTGGACTTCAGGCAGAGGTTGATCTCTGGAGGCTTTGAGTCTTTACCTGATCTCCTTCTGGGCCTGGGGCTAAGAAAAGCAAACCTGGTGCACATCTTGCTCCTTTCCCAAGGCACCTAGCCCCAGCAGAAGGAGTCACAATCTGTGGATTGCTGATAGCTTCAAACAGGGTACCAGTAAAAAACAAGATCTGACATTGTCCTGCACTAGAGATTGGGAGCCATAGCAGATCTACCTAATACAAACCCAAACACATAGCCAAAAATACCAATCCCCCAAGTGAAAAAACAAGAGAATTTCCAAAAGAAGAGCTTATCAAAATGGAGATAAGAAATTTATCAGACACAGAGTTCATAATAATGATGGCAAGGATGCTCATCAGCATAAGAAAAAAAAAATACAGTAACTATGAAAAAATAACAGTCAGAAATAAAGAATGACATAGCACTAACAAAGAACACATTGGAAGAAATACACCGAAGATTAGAGGAAGCTGAATATCAGATTAGTAGATTGGAAAATCAGAAAAAAAAATCACTCTATCAGGCAACCAAAAAACTACTAGATTTCATAAATAAGTTCGGCAATGTAGCAGGATACAAAATTAACACCCAGAAATTGATGGCTTTTTAATATACCAATAATGAATCCTCATTTGAAAAACAAACTAAACAAACAATCCCTTTTACCATTGCAACAAAAAAAGTTAAGATACTTAGAAATAAACTTAACCAATGAGGAAAGAGACTTGTACTTGGAAAACTATAGAACGTTGAAAAAAGAAATAGAGGAATATATAAAAAGTGAAGATTATACCATGTTCATGGATTTGTAGATTTAACATAATTAAACTAAGGCAATCTACAGATTCAATGCAATCCTTATTCAAATATTTCACAGATCTAGAACAAATACTTCACAGATCTAGAAAAAATACTTCAAAAATTTATATGGAACCAGAGTAAGACCCTGAATATCTGCAGCAATCTTTTTTTAAACTTTAAATTATTTATTGTTTAACGTATTACATGTCTTTTCCTCTCCCCCCCCCACCCCCCGCCTGCCATTAACCTTCTCCTCCTCCTCCTCCTCCTAAAGTATTACATGTCGTCTCCTCCCCCCCTCCCCACCAGCCACTCTCCCCAGTCCAGTCTGCAGCAATCTTGAGAAAGAAGAACACATACTGGCATAAGAACAGGCATATAGATCAATGAAACAGAACAGAAATCTCCAAAATAGACCCATTTATGCTCAATTAATATTTGACAAAGGAGGCAAGAGCATGCAATGGAATCAAAACAGTCTCTTCAATAAATGGTGTTGGGAAAATTGGACAGATACACGCAAAAAAAAAAATGAAACTAAATCATCAACTTAAACCATACATAAGAATTAACTCAAAATGGATAAAAGACTTACATGTAAGTTGGGAAACAATAAAAATCCTAGAAGAAACCATAGGCAGAAAAATCTCAGATACATCTCATAGCAATATGTTTATGGATACATCTATTAAGGCAAAGAAAATGGAGAAAACAAACAAATGGGACTACATCAAAATAAAAAATTTCTGCACAGCAAAAGGAACCATCAACAAAATGGAAAGGGAGCCCGTTGTATGGGAGAAAGTATTTGGTAATGTACATATGATAAAGGGTCAATATCCAAAATATATAAGGAACTCATAAGGAACTTAACAAAGGAAGGGCAAACAATCCAATTAAAAAATGGGCAAAGAACCTAAATAGATATTTCTCCAGAGTGGACCTAGAGACACTTCACCAAGAGACATGAAAAAATGCTCAAAGTCACTGTTCAGCAGAGAGATGCAAATTAAAACATCAGTGAGGTATCACCTCACACCTGTCAGAATGGCTACCATTTAACAAATCAATAAATTACAAGTGTTGGTGAGGATGTGGAGAAAAGAGGACCCTATTACACTGCTGGTGGGAATGCAGACTGGTGCAGCCATTATGGAAAACATTATGGAGTTTCCTCAAAATTTAAATACAGAACAGCCATTTGAGCCAGTGATCCCACTTCTAGAAATATATCCTAATAAACCCAAAAACCAATCAGGAAGAATGTATGCATCCCTATGTTCATAGCAATGCAATTTACAATAGCTAAGATCTGGAAACACCCCAAATGCCCATCAGCAGATGAGTGAGTAAAAAAGCCGTGATGAATTTACAACATGGAATGTTATGCAGCAGTAAAAAAAAAAGAAGGATCTCTTACCTTTTGAGACAGCATGGAGGGACATGGAGAGTATTATGCCAGTCATAGACAGACAAGTATCACATGATCTCACTCATATGTGAAATGTAAAGAACAACATAAACTGATGAACAAAATAGATCCAGAGACACAGAAGCATGGAACAGACTGTGGAATCTCAGAGGGTAGGAGGGGGGAGGGGGGTGGGTGGCTGGGTGGGAAGAGATCAACCAAAGAACTGGTCTGCATATATGCATAACTCATGGACACAGACAATAGGGTGATGAAGACCTGGGGTGGAGAGGGGGGAGGTGGAGAGCTAGAAGAGATTAATGTGGGAGGAAAGGGGACCTATGTAATATTTTCAACAATAAAGATTAAAAAGGCAAAAATAAAATATGAATAGATAGATAATACTCCTGAAAATGCATATACAGAAGTGCTTAGGTGCAACCTAGCATGTGTTTTTTTACATGTTGGAAGAGATCGGAAGTATGAGATTTCTAGGTGGTTAATGAGAGTTTAGTGTCACAAAAGACAGATTTCAAAGGCTCAGCACACTAGTTCATCTTTTTGTCTCCAAAGAACTACATTATATGAACTACATTATGTTGTTCTGACTTTACCTAAGTGTGTTTTTTTGTTATCTTGATAACATTTTATCCTGTTCTCTAAATAAACATTCTTTCAAGAGCCTACAAAGCACGAGGCACTGCCCTAGGCAGTGGGCACACAGATTCACCTCATAGCTTCCCTCACTGGCCCAAAGGCTCATCACATAACTAACTTGTCATGAAGCCGAAATTCAAGAGGCAAGAAGAAACTACAGGGATTTGAGACTTAAGCTGGAGGTCTGGGAAGGCCACCTGATTGTGTAGATTAAAGATGGCTTCAGATTCTTTGCCCTTCCCTCCAGGGAGAGGAGGGGGTCTATCCCCCCCCTGAATCTAGCCTGGTCCTGTGTCTTGTTCTGACCAATGGAGTGCTCTGGAAGTAAGTCCCTGTAACTGCTGAGGCTGGGCCCTAAGAGATCTGTAGTTTCTATTTTTTTTTTTTAAGATTTATATCTTTTTAAAAATATATATATTTTGCCGAAACCTGTTTGGCTCAGTGGATAGAGTGTCGGTCTGCGGACTGAAAGATCCCAGGTTCGATTCCGGTCAAGGGCATGTACCTTGGTTGCAGGCACAACCCCAGTAGGGCGTGTGCAAGAGGCAGCTGATGGATGATTCTCTCTCATCGATGTTTTTAACTCTCTATCCCTCTCTCTCTTCCTCTCTGTAAAAATTAATAAAAAAAAATATTTAAAAAAAAATATATTTTATTGATATTTTACAGAGAGGAAGGGAGAGAGATAATTAGAAACATCGATGAGAGAGAAACATAGATCAACTGCCCCCTGCACACCCCCTTCTGGGGATGTGCCAGCAACCAATGTGCATGCCCTTGACCAGAATCGAACCCGGGACTTTTCAGTCTGCAGGCTGATGTTCTACCCACTGAGCAAAACTAGTTTTGGCAATGCAGTTTCTATTTTTGTTTCTTGGAATGTTTTCCCCTGAAAGCCAGCTGTCATATAAGAAGTCTTACTGCATGAAGACCACCATGTTGTGAGGAAGCTCAAGTTAACATGTGGCCAGAGCAAGGCCACAAGGAGGAGCACCCAGGCACCAGCCATATGAGCAAAGCCTTCTTGGACCTTCCAGTCCAGTCATCAGGGGAATGAGGCTGAATCGTCGACCCAAGCTAACCCCAAGCTGAGCTGCACCTGAATTTCTGTCTTATAGAATCACAAGCAAACAAAATCAATGCTGTTTTGAGCCACTATAATTTGGGAGTTTGTTATGTTGCTATAGCTAACCAAAACATGGAGGAACTGATCTTTGAAACAGAAGTGATGTTTGAGCTCTTGCATATGAACAAGAACCCCAACACTGCACCATGCTAGTGGTTTTCCAATGGTGCTTTAGAGAACCATTTTTGGAACCCTCTAGGAAAAGTGGGGAGAGGGAAAGGGGCCTGACAGTTCGCAGTAGCAGGGGGTTGAGAGGCAGTGGATGAAGTAAAATTTACTCACACAATGGAGATTTGCTTTCTCTGAGATTCATGAGTGTAGTCATCATGGGATGAATCTGAAATCAAAAGGACTTGAGAGTTGCTCAGGAGGGAATAAATAAACATACTGCAAAGTGTTCTCTGGTTTTGTGTCACCACCCTATCTATACACTTGAAAGCTACTCATACTTTTTATTATGTCTCCTGATCTCTGGCATTTGTCTCTTCAACTCATATTCCCTGGTGCTGCTACCTGGCCACCCCAGAAGCCCGATTGCAGGGTCAGGCTGTTATACCCACAGGGAAGAATCTCCTGGAAGGCCCGAACCTCTGCTTCTATTGCATCACCAGCCACAACACCTGCAGGGCTCGAATCCCTCCAGAAAGAAGGGCCTCACAGGTGTGGTGGCTTGTGAAAGGACTTACTAGCCAGATCTTCTCTCTCCATCTTTCTCAGGAAGGGGACTTATGATGAGAGGAGAGGGCGGACAGTCTCTGTACGAGTAGTAACCACATCCACATCACGCACTTGCCGTGTCCCATTTAAATATCACAACCACCCCATGAAAAAGGAGGTATTATCCCTGTGTCATAGATATTCAACCGGAGGCTCAGAAACTGTAGGAGCCTTGTCCACATTGCCACTGCTAGTATGTGTGTGAAGGGAGGGGAAGGGGGGACCCTTTGAAGAGGGAGAGGACCTCCCACTTGGGCTCTAAGTCACTGGGCAAGCGAGGCCTGAGTTCCTGGGCAGCCTCTCTGGTGGTGGACACACATATTCTTCCGAATAAGGTCTTTGTTTAGGGAGTGCGAGGAAGATAAGCTAGTACTTGAAATTCTGCTGTCTTGGCACAAATAGCCTTTTCTGAAATGATAAATCTATTTATTGATGGAAGTTGTCCATTTATAACTAGCACATGTTTTGCATGCGGCGATGAGCACAGAAGTCTTCATTATGAGTCAGGAGGCATAGCTCCACTTCCTATATGAGCTGGAACTCTGTGAGAAATTGCTATAGTATTCACAATTTTCAGACCTCAATTTCTGTCTCCTTCACTGGACTGAGAATAATAATTCAAGGGCAGGGAATTTTCTGGTCTTTATCATATATTTAGCATCTAGGTCAGGGCCCCAAAATGCTTGAGGGTGGAAAGAAACAGGAAAGAGAAAAAGTAAGGAAGGGATATATCCCCATGTGACACCAGTCATGGGGTCAGCGATGTGAATTAAAACAATTGACAGGATTTGTTGAGAAGAGAGATCTGTCTGGGTGGCCAGCTTTTGAGGAGGAAGTGGGAGCTGTATCAAGGGCCTCTTTTGCCTAAAGGGCACAGAAAGTGAAAATGCCGGGTATGGATAATCCACTGTCTTGGCAACTTTCCCCTGCCCTTGTTCCTCTCAGAGAAACTGATATCGCAAGAGGCCAAGGGGCCGGAGGGAGAGGATGGCTAGCAGTGACAGCGAGACCTGGCGGCTCCCTTTTCAGTACCCTGGTGCAGAGCAGCAAGAGTGGAGAGCTCAGGAAGCCCCTCACACCAATGTGAAACTGCAGCTCGTTTTGTGCCACCAGCTATAAGTTCTTTGGTGCCCTCCATGCTTTTGACCTTAGCAGAACCAACTGCCATTTTAGGACTGAAACTGGCATGGTCAACGGCAGAGGGCACATGAGTCAGCTAATAAGCTCTCCAATTCCGCTTCTTGCAGACTGCTTCAGTTTTGAAGGAGAAGGCATTATTTTTAGAATTCCCCCTTCCTTTCACCCTGTACCCGGAATGATGAACTCCTAGTGTCTCCCTTCACCTTAACCCATGTTTCCTCTCCAGCTGCTCCTGGGAAGCAAGTGCTTTCGACCCAGAGAGGGCTCAGAGGTCCTCCTCCTCCTCCCTTCCCTCTCCATCTTCTCCCCTAACCCAGCCCAGCCACTGCAATCATCTTTATTATGTTTTTAAAATATATTTTTATTGATTTTAGAGAGGGAAAGAGATAGAAATATCAATGATCAGAGAGAATCATTGATTGGCTGCCTCCTGCACACCACCCACTGGGGACCAAGCCAGCAACCCAGGCATGTGCCCTGACCGGGAACTGAACCATGAACTCCTGGTTCATAAGTCAATGGTCAACCACTGGGCCATACCAGCCAGGCTAATATCATCTTTATCTGATCTTCAGGACCATGGCTTGTTTGGGAGGCAGTAACCTTGTGAGATAAACCTTTAATACTGTTTCAAGCTCAGTTTAACTCTTCTGGTGTCTCAAAAGGCAACTTCTTTGGATCTTCAAAGAGATGATAGCATTTTTCAACTTATATCATTAAAATATGGCGTCTGGGGAAGAGATCAGGAAAGCACAAAGCTTGGCATTTAGGGAGTCTATTTAGAGCTTACACAGCCTTCCATCAAGTAGGCCAATGAAGTCACTGTTTATTTACAAACTAGAGGCCCAGTGCACAAAATTCATACACCAGGGAGGGGGGGTTTACCCTCAGTCCAGCCTGTACCCTCTGGGCCCCTCAGGGAATGTCCAACTGCCATCCAGGACCGCTGGCTCCTAACTGCTCATCTGCCTGCCTGCCTGATTACTCCTAACCACTACTCTGCCTGCCTGCCCCTAACCACTCTGCCTGTCTGTCTCATTGCTCCTAACCACTTGCCTGCCTGACTGATTGCCCCTAACCACTCTGCATGCCTGCCTCATCATCTCTAACTGCTTGCCTGCTGGCCTGATCACTCCTATCACTCTGCCTGCCTGATAGCCCTAACTGCTTGCCTGCCTGCCTGATTGCCCCTAACCGTCTCTGCCTTTGCCCCCACCACAGTGGCTTTGTCTGGAAGGACGTCCAGAAGGTCGTTTGGCTGTCTGGTCTAATTAGCATATTATGCTTTTATACTTATAGACCTACAAAATAATTTTAAAATGTAGCTGCATTCTATGTTGTTTTTGCTAAATTATCCTTTACTAGCCTTTAAATATATTCAGACAAAAAATTAAACATTTTTCCATTAACTTAAAATCTATGAGCCTCTTTCAGAGAAATTTCTTTAAGAAATTTGTAAATATTCACAGCTACTTGCATGTGGGGCTATTTGTGCCTAAAACAAAAGGACATGCTCTATGTGAGTAGCATATAGTTCCTAATATTGACTTATCTGATTAAATGTATTATTTGTGTGTTTTTAAAAAATATGTTGCTATGGTGACCAGTAAAAGAGCCAAAATAAAGTGTTTGAGATGACATGCACAATCTTAAGTGAATTTGAATTTGCAAGGAAGAACGCATGCACTGGGTGACCTGCCAAAATCGAGGGAAGTGCTTTTCAAATTGTGCTGAGCTTCGCTATGGTGACTCTTGAGATGTAATGATTAAAATTTTTAAATAAACATAACTTGTCCTTTAATTCTCTTGAGCAGGCTTTAAACAAAGGTAATCTTACTATTCCTTCTTTACAAAGTTCCAAGTGGTCAAATCATAAAGAAGAATTTCTCGGTTTCTTAGGTATGGCTCAAGCAAATGACAATTGGTATCAGAGATCTAAAGAACACCGTGTCAGACTCTGAAGCAGAAATGGTTCAGGCAGAGGCACATCTGGGTGGGGGAGGGGAGGCAAGGGAGAGATCTCTCCTAGAACACAGTGTCCCCCCCAAATTGCCTTTTGTACAGTTTTTAAGGTCACATGTTGATACTACAGTTAAGACTTTGATGAAAAAAGGTTAAGGAAGCCAAAGTCTGAAATACAGCAAGAAACTTGCGCAGTGAAGTCTTGGGACATATAAAGGAGGTCATTGAAGCTGGGTGTCTCTTCTCTTTGCTCCCTCTTACAAAAAAATGTCTGTGCTCTTGTGTTAAAGACGAAGGTAATACTTGTTGAGAATACATTCATCCTAGTGTACTGTGTGGATGAAGAGGATGTTGCGATAGTGTGTGGCAGAATGTACTAGTTCCTTTGAACTCAAATGCCTCATATTGTCCTTTACTAAGTAAGCTTAAAACTTGTCTAAATAATCTCTCTCTCTCTCTCTCTCTCTCTCTCTCTCTCTCTCTCTCTCTCTCTCTCTCTCTCTCTCTCCCCCCCACACACACACACACACACACACACACAACAACAACAACAACAACCACCACCTCACCAAGCCTTTAGTAAACACCCTATAAACCTGATCTGCTTGAAATGGTTCTTTCAGATGGTCCCACTATATACCTTCATGAGCTGGCCCCTGGCCCATCTGCACCCATCCACCTCCTCCTTCCCTTGCCTCCCTCCTGACACCTCCATCATACCGACTTGGAGGCCCTTGGACCTGTCTTGTCCCTCTTTGCACCACAAGCCATTGCTTTTCCTGCTCTCTTTGCCTCCATCTCTGCCTAACCCTGACCCATCCTTCCACATTCAGCTCAGATGTCTCCTCCTCCTCAGAACTTTCCAGGCAATCTCTTTGCTCAAATCAGGATTGGTCCCTCCCCAGTGCATTTCCACCCTGCTGTCCAGGTCACCATCATAGCATTACACTTAATTAAAACCCTTTGTCTTTTTCTATTTACTATTTCTTTTATCATAGCTCATAGCACGGTCCATAAAAGTGTCCAATGTACATTTGATTAATAAATCATTTAATCAGAGTTTGTTTCTAATCTTGTTTCACTTGTGTGCCTACTGGGTCAGGACAAATAAATCTTAGTTTGCTTAACTACTAAGAATGTTTTCCTGAGAGTGGTTTGGCAGCCTGAAAATCAGTGAAGGATGGAACAATGGTTACTGAACAGACTGCCTTAGATTATATTCTGTGAACCATTTATTTAACCTATGAATGCTTTCAATTATTTTTGGGGTGATAACAATAATGACTAAAAATAATGAAGACCACATTTATTATGGATGTCTGTTAAAACACTTCTTTTTGGTTCCAACTGCTATAATTGTAACTCCAAATTTTATCTTCATCTGCCCTGTCCCCCCCAACTCTCTCCCTCTCCCTTGAATCCCCTCTCTCTCCTACAGCTACCTTAGCAGGTTTTATCTTTCTCCATTCCCTTAAGGCCAATGTCACCCATTTCCAAACTCACAATGGGTCTTGTAAAGGGAAGCTATGGCCAGTGATGGCAAGGAGACACACTCAGTTGCTAGATGAGGCTCCCCTTTGACTTCTTCATTCAAACTAAGAAACCAAGTTCAAATTTCACCTAGGAAGCAACATTTGGAATGTTCTCTCAACACCATGAAGCCCATCGCACCCAGTGACAGGGATCTGTGTCAAGCACAACTTAAATTCTCTGTAAGTCAGCTGGCAGAGAGAAGAGTTATATTAGAAAGATCATCGCAGGAAGTTTGTTTATACCCTCTTTGAAATAATGAGTCCTAGTTGGTCCGAAGGTTGTGGGTTATTGTTAAGCTGAAATAATGAGTCCAGTGAACTCCTGAACTGGAGAGTTCAAGTGCCTAATTTTTGCTGTCACTTGGAAAGAATTACTCTTGAAAAATTTCCATGTAATTTATTGAACAGCCACAAAATTATTTGCTGTACTTTTGACCTGCTTTGGTAAACACCAGATAAAATGTCTTAAGGGTGGAGCTTGAAAGTCTAATTAGTCACATTAAAAATGCATGTCTTGCCTAGCTGGTTTGGCTCAATGGATAGAGCGTCAACCTGCAACTCAAGGATCCCAGATTCGATTCCGGTCAAGGGCACATGCCCAGGTTGCAGGCTAAGTCCCCAGTGGGATGCGTGTGGAGTTAACCAATCAATGATTATCTCTCATCATTGATGTTTTTCTCTTTCCCTCTTCCTTTCTCCCTAAAATTAATAAAAAAAATATATTTAAAAAAATGGATGTCTCAATATCAAGCATAGTTTGCACTTTCAAATGGACATGAAACCCAGCAATTTTGTTAGGACATTTCCCCAGCAATTTTGTGTTTCAAAAATAAGGTTATGGATCTGGAATGAAATCTTCCACAGGTGTCATGAAAAAGAGCATTGAAGCAAGAGACAGGATTCAGTTTCAGTTTCAATTCTGCCTCTGTGACCCCGGGCAAGTCACTTCAGCATGAACTTGGCGTCCCACCGTTACCAAATAAAGGAGTTGAACTTTTTGTTGTGTTATTAATCCTCACCCGAGGATATTTTTCCATTGGCTTTGAGAGAGAGTGGAAGGGAGGGGGAGAGACACGGAGAGAGAAACATCAATGTGAGAGAGACATATCTATTGGTTGCCTTTAACACGTGCCCTGACCAGGACCAGGGACCTAGCCTGCAACTGAGTATGTGCCCTTGACTGGAATGAAACCCAGGACTCTTCAGTCTACAGACTGACGCTCTATCCACTGAGCCAAACTGGTCAGGGCAAGAGTTAAACTTTTGGTCCCTTAACATCTGTGATTATCTGGGTTGGATGATTCCATAGCCACTTAAAGGCAGCCAAATGTTTTTGGTGACACCAACTACCATTTAAGCAAACAGCCCTTTCTTGCCTTAATGGGGAAGGAGGTTATACACATGTCCTGCTTGCTTACATCCCAGAGAATACAGATGAATTCCAGTCAGCAGCCACCAGCCAGCCCACATGTCCACAGTCTGCTTTAGGTCCTCAGGCGAGAGGCTTTTGGAGGCAGTTGGGTTATGCCAGTGGTCAGCAAACCACGGCTTGAGAGCCACATGCGGCTCTTTGGCCCCTTGAGTGTGGCTCTTCCACAAAATACCACATGCAGGTGCACACGTACAGTGCAATTGAAACTTTGTGGCCCATGCGCAGAAGTCTGTTTTTGGCCTGGGCGAGTCTATTTTGAAGTAGTGGCGTTAGAACACTCAAGGGGCCAAAGAGCCGCATGTCGCTCTCAAGCCTCAGTTTGCCGACCACTGGGTTATGCCACGCGACCCAAACTGGCAAAGTGGGAGAGCGGTCAGATGTGCCAATACTTACGTAACCCAGCCTGGGGCAGGAGCGTGGGGCAAGGGCACACGGTTCTAGGGAAAGTCTCACTCAGGTGGGCCATGACCCACCTGCCCCTGCCTCTTTTTTCTGCCTTTCCCTACTCCCCTCGGGGTCTTTTCTCCTCACTAGTGCAGCTGGCTTCTTGCTGGCTCCTGTAGAAGTTAGTGTACCTTGCACCACCCCAGCCCTTCTCCTGCACAGTCCTTGTTGCAGGACCTTGATTTGTCAAGGAAGAGTGCTCCCAGCCTTAAGGAGAAACCTGCCTGGTGCGAGCCAGTCACTGGCTCTCGTGCTCCCGCCGCCCTCTCGGTGATTGGTGTAGAAATGGGCATGTGCTGCAGAACTGGTCAGTGGCAGGAAGCCCACTGAAAGGTTTCTGGGGAAACACACTGTGTGCTCGCAGTGCCTCCAATGCCACAGCTGTCTTTGAAAACCAGAAAAAGAAGCAGGAGGCTGCATGAGCCTGGCTGGGAAGGGACCTGAGAGATGCCCCCCTCCTTGGTGGGACAGCCACGGCGCCTGATAAACCCTGGAACCGGATTCTCTAGCTCTTGAAATTTTTGTGATGCGAGATAATTTTTTTCCTACCGTTTGAGCCGGAAGTCCACAGCCACTGAATACGGTGCCTGGGGGCCCACGGGAGAGGCGAGGAGGAGGCCCCTGGGCCTCAGGAGTACAGGGCCTGGTTCCAAATCCCAGGCCTCCACCTGGGGGTTGTTGCAGAGGATGAACTTCCTCTGGAACTTAGTGACTGAAACAGCAAACACCACCATGCACCACCTCTCATTTCCGGGGGCTGCACATTGGGCTGGCTCAGACGGGCCTTTCGGGCTTGGATTCTCCCCGTGAGCTGGCGCACAGGTGTGGGCTGGGCTGCCGTCAGGGAAGGCGTGGCGGGGCTGGGTCTGCCTCGCAGGTGCTCCTTCCACCTGGGCTTCTCCACGGGCTGCTCTGTTCTAAATAAAGGTTTTATTATTATTTAGGTAAGACAAGCCAGCGGATCAGGAGAGGACCACCAATGAAAAGGCTGTTACCCTCACAGATCCCAAGGCCACACGGGGAAGCATCGGGTGGTCAGGAGGCAGAGGGAGCAGGGAACAATGTGGGTAAATGCCTCTGCTGTTTCTTCATTAAGAAGGGACGGGGGCAGGAGGCAGGGGCCAGGGGGCAGGGGGCATGGTGAGCAGGCGTAGGGGTTGGGTAGTTTGAATAATGTCCGTGGGCTCTGCAGCCCAGGGCCTGTCCCTAGTTGTCTGGCTCCTGGCCATGGGCTGATCCGGGCAGGGTGGCTGGTGGGGCTCTGAGAGGGAGAGTGGACGGTAGGAGCTCAGTCTCAGCATTCACATGCTGGACTCCCGAGGATCCCATGCGGTGAGTTCAGGTGCTAAACCCACCACAGCACAGGTGCAGGGCCCAGAAGGAATGGAAAGGCCCTCGGCAATAGCATTTCTGTTGCCTGCTGATGGGTGTCACACGCCAAGGCCAAGCTCTGGGCTAGGACGCGTGTCCTTCTGCAGGGCTTCCGAGGAGCTTATCATGCGTAGGTGCGCCAGGACGTTCCCGGGCAGGGGCAGCCGTGCTGCCTGCCAAGCAGAGCTTTCAGAACCTTCCCTGGAGTATCTCCCCAGACTCAGTTCCATGGGACTTCTTTCTTCCGCACAAATGAATAAAGATGCTTAATTTAATTTTATTTTATTTTTGTTAAATATATTTTATTGATTTTTTACAGAGAGGAAGGGAGAGAGATAGAGAGCTAGAAACATCGATGAAAGAGAAACATCAACCAGCTGCCTCTTGCACACCCCCTACCGGGGATGTGCCCACAACCAATGTACATGCCCTTGACCGGAATCGAACCGGTCTACCACTGAGCTAAACCTGTTTCGGCAATTGCTTTATTTTGAATCATCAATGTCATTTTATTTATTTCAAAAAAAATTTTTTTTTAATTACAGTTTAATTCAATATTATTCTGTATGAGTAGCTCCATGAGACTTTTGCCAGGAAACCATGGTCTGTTCAGTATCAACGATCAGTATGGTTCCTGAGCCCCATACGTGGGCAATGCAAGCACACTCTCTGCGAGTCAACGGGCTGGTCTTGTTATTATATTTTCTGAGGAAGGAAGTGAGCATGGGAGCAGCTGATGAGTCAGGACATGGGGCGCGGTGCCTGCCTGCTGTTGGGTAACAGCGTGAACTTGACAAGCCCTCGGCCTCCCCTGAGTTTCCCATTCTCGTTTGCAGAATGAGGCTGGTAGGTCACCAGGCTGCATCCCGACGGACTAACAGCCTGCAACTTCTCAGCTCCTAGAAGCAACAAGAAGGGATGTCTGAGTAAATCTTTGCTAATGGAAAGCAAAACAAAGGAAATAAAAAAGGATGTTTAAGACTTTTAAAAAAAGCTTTTAGAAGTCAAGAACAGTCTTAAGGGGAAAAAATATCTTAATGAGTATGGGGGATGGGAAATATGGGATTGTATTAATTTCCTCCGGCTACCTTAACAAAATACCACAAACAGGGTGGCTTAAAAAAACAACAACACATAGTATGTTAAGTTGTGGAGGCCAGAGGTCCAACATGGGTGTCATCGGGCTCAACCAAGGCTTCGGCAAGCCAAATTTATTCTGGAGGCTCCAGGGAAGAATCTACTTGCTTGCCTTTTCAAATTTCTTTTCTTAAAAAAAAAAAAAAAAAAAAATATATATATATATATATATATATATATATATATATATATATATAGATTGATTTTAGCAAGGGAGAGAGTGTGTGAGAGAGGAAATTCAGTTTGTTGTTCTACTAATTCATGTGTTCACTGGCTGCTTCTTGTATGTGTCCTGACCAGGGATTGAACCCAGAACCTTAGGGTATAAGGATGAAGCTCTAACCAACTGAGCGACCCAGCCAAGAACGCCTTTCCCAATTTCTAATGGCTATACATTCCTTGGATCACCATTCCGTTCCCTTCCTCTGCTTTACAAACCAGTAACATTGCATCTCACTGACTTTCCTTTCCTGTCATGTCTACCTCTCTGACCACAGATGGGAAAGGTCCTCCCTCACTTAAAAAAAAAACAACCCAAGGATATTTTTTCCTTTGATTTTTTTGAGACAGTGTAAGTGAGGGAAGAACAAACAGAGAGAGAGAAAGAAATATCAATGTGAAAGAGACACATCAATTGGTTGCCTCCTGCAAGGGGCTTGAATCTGCAACCCAGATACATGCCCTTGACCCAGGAATTGAACCCATAACCCTTCAGTGTGCAGGTCGATGCTCTAATCATGGAGCAACACTGCCATGGCAGTCCTCCCTTTTCAAAAAAATCTTTATTGTTGAAAGTATTACATATGTCCCATTTTTTTTCACTCATTGACCCCTTCTAGCCCACCTCTGCCTCCCACCTCAAGCCTTCAGCATCCTATTGTCTGCCCATTTGTGTGCATATACGCACACAAATTCTTTGGTTGTTCTCTTCCCATCCACCTACCCTCCCCTGCCTTCCTTCTGCGGTTCCACAGCTCGTTCCTTGCCTCTGTCTCTGGATCTATTTTGTTTATCAGTTTATTTTGTTCATTAGATTCTATGTATGAGTGAAATCGTGTGATACTTGTCTTTCTCTGACTGGCTTATTTCGCTTAGCATAATACTCTCCAAATCCATCCATGCTGTTGCAAATGGTAAGAGTTTTTCTTTTTTACAGCTGCATAGTATTCCATTGTGGAAAAGTACCATAGCTTTTTTATCCTCTCACCTGCTGATGGGCACTTGGTCTGTTTCCAAATCTTAGCTATTGTAGATTGTGCTGCGAGGTCCTCCCTTTTTAAGGAAGCATGTGGTTAGATTGGGGCCAACCAAATAATCCAGGATTACTCCCCCTCTCAAGGGCCTTAATTTAACCACATCTACAGGGTCCCCTTTGCCATGTAAAGCAGCATATTTACAAATATGGCGATAACACTGGGAGTGGGGGCATCATCCTGTTACCATATGATGAATTCTATTGTTAAAAGAAGTGCAGGTGTAATGTAAGATATGTACACATATAATAATTTAATAAAAAAATAAAATAAAAGAGAAGTGCAGGTGTGCCTTAGCCGGCTTGGCTTGGTAGATAGAGAGTCGACCTGCGGACTGAAGAGTCATGAATTTGATTCCGGTAAAGGGCATATGCCTGGGTTGTGGGCTCGGTCCCCGTAGAGGGTGTGCAGGAGGCAGCCAATCAATGATTCTCTCTCATCATTGATGCTTCTGTCTCTGTCTCCAGCTCTCCCTTTCTCTCTGAAATCAATAAAATCATATTTTTTTAAAAAATAAAAAAATAAGTGCAGGTGTGGAGAAATGAAAGGATGTGATGAAAAATTGAAATTAGCCTTAACAATTCATGAGGTACAAGGAGGTAGGGAGGGTGGATATGAAAAAAAAAAAATCTAAGAAAGGAGATAAGTTACAACAAAAATAGCACAACACTAGTTAACAGTGCTAGAAGCACATTGATCCTTTGCAAAGAGCAGAGGCTGACTAGGGTGTTTGTTGTTGGTTTTTTTGTTATATATCAGACCTTCTCAAAACCAAACTAAAAATGTAACGCACACCATTTAAAAAGCAAGATAGTATTAGCATCGACTAAGTTGGTCCTGTAGGGCCTCTCTCCTCGTTTGGGGGTGGAAGGTGGTGGTGGGAGCCTGGTTCCTTGCAGAGCCCCAGAAGATGTGGCAGGAATGGAGGGCACCCTCGCCTGTTTGATGGCTCCTGGTTGAAAAGCAAAAAGAACAGGGCATTTGTATTCTTGCCGAGAGTGGGCTTGGGTCCAGGAGAGGCCGGAGCATCCGTCCCAGGGCCAGTAACGCAGAAGAACCTGACCAAGGTACAGGGGTCCAAGCGAGTGCACCCTGAACTGTCGCAGCCTCAGCACTCTCTCTGCATTTTGGACCAGATCGAGTTTTGCTGTGGGGAGCTGTCCCATGCATGGTGGACAGGTTAGCAGCATCCCTGCCCTCTTCCCACCTGAGGCCAGTAGCATCCCTTCCCCCTTGTGACAAACACAATGTCCCTTGAGGTGAGGGGCAAAATCGTCCCGGTTGAAAACCGCTGGGAATCCCTGAGCCAGCAGGTGGAGCCCAGGAGCCTGCAGAGAGTCTCGGCAGCAAGGGCAGGGCAGGAGGGACCCTTTTGTGGGGCCTTTTGCTGGAGCTCTGGGCTGGCAGGATGGGCTGGCCCGTTTGCCTACTGGCCTCTGACTTGGCTGTGGCAGCCTCCAGGTCAGCAGAGCTCAGGCACAGTTTGTTCAGGGCTTGCACCCTGTCTATTGTCCAGTTGTTATGCAAGGCTCTGGAAGGCAGCTCACCTGGGTAGGTGATATGCTTGTTTGCAGGATCAACAGCTTGGGTCCTATATCTTGTTCCACTTCATCTAGGTTAACTGCCAGCGCTGAACACTGATTTGCAGAGGAGGGAGGAAAGACATGCCTCCACCAGCCTATACAGGCCGGTGTATGCAAATTAGACAAAGGGCACGCCTGGTGGATGAATTAGAAAAGGTGCCCCTGCCGGTGGGGTTCAGGGGTGTGTGGTCAGGGTGCGGGGCTAGGAGAGCAGAGGGCACTCACCTGCAGCCCGGGCCCTGCTCAGCTGGGCGCTGTGAGCTCCCAGGGGCGGCCACACTGCATCTTGCACGACAGAGGCTTCCACCTGCAAACCTTGGGGGTCAGAGGTGCCACTGGAGAGCCCCCGAGCTGGGAGAGGTCCTCAGCTTTCTCACCAGCGAAGTTTCCATTTCAATACAACACGTGGTCAGAAACAAAGGCAGCAAGTTCGGTAGGAATGAGTAGGAGGTGGTTTAGCGAATTCCAAGGGAGGAAGAGACAAAATGGACAGCTAGGAGAGCCCGTGCCGAGCTGCCTCGGTGTGACTGGCCGGAGGAGCCTGTGTATGCATTTATAACCTGAGGATCTGGGTGGTGAGGCAGGTGCAGGGATAAAGAAGAGAGCTGCACTCCGGGGAGGGAGGGCGGACCTCTGAGAGTGTTCCCATTTCCAGCACCAATGGTCCCAGCCAGCCGGGGCTCCCGTTCAGGACATGCTGCTCCCCAAGGCAAGTCCTGATTTGCTGCGTGCTTTCCGGTGACACGGGAACACCAGCGATGCTGACCCTCTTCCCAGGTGACTTGGATGTCATCCTGCCAAGGGACAGAGAATGAGATTCCAAATCAAGAAAACTCCCATTAGGCTCTGGCCCCAGCTCAGTGGGTTAGAGTGCTGTCCTGATGCGCCAAGGTTACGGTTTAATCTCTGGTCAGGGCACATACAAGAACCAACCAATGATGAACAACATAGACTGATGAAAAAGAACAGACACAGAGATAAGGAGCCATGGGTCAGACTGTTGGACCTCAGAGGGAGGGTGGGGATAAAAGAGAGAGATCAACCAAAGGACTTGTGTGCACACATATGAGCCTAACCAGTGGTCAAGGACAATAGGGGGTGGGGGCATGAGTGGGGAGGGGTGGGGGATTGGAATGGGGGGTTGAGGACAAATATGTGATACCTTAATCAATAAAGAAATTAAAAAAAAATCAACCAATGAATGCATAAATCCATTAGTTGTTCCACTAACACGTCTCTCTCTCTCTCAAATCAATAAAACAAACAAACAAAAACTCTCGTGAAGTGCAGGCGTTCCCTGTTACAGATGGAGACCCTGCAGCAGCAGCCACCCCTGACATTTGCAGGCCTGGGCAAGAGTATGATTGGAGGCCCACATTCTGATGTCCAATATCCAAATACAATTTCCTCATCCTTGTACTTGGGTAAATATATCTTCATAGCAACAAAGCTGGGGGAAAAAGTGAAAGCTATGGCTTTATGTAACTGAAAGTTGGCAAAAATTTTGAAATAACTGGATTTCACTATTATTGTATGTTTGTGGGGCATTCTATTAACTGGCTGACATGTTTAAATGAGTAATGAAATAAATACCTACACAATTCATGTATAATTATATACTTATCCATAAAATTAATGTTCCTTGTTTTAATTTCAGCAAAATCACTACTTATGTTGTTATATTTTCACAAACATTGGGTCCTATTGATGTTAAGGCCAAACAAGATTACCCTTCTTAAATCTTAGTTTAATTTTTTAAATTTCAGTTTGGAGAAATACTGTTCTGTAGAGGCAGCAGTAGTTGAAATTATCAATACTATTATTTAAAAAATATTTTTATTGATTTCAGAGAGGAAGGAAGAGGAAGAGAAAGATTGAAACATCAGTGATGAGTGAGAACCGTGGCTTGGGTGCCTCCTGCATGTTGAACAGACCCTTTGGTCCACAGGCCAGCCCTCCATCCACTGAGCCAAACCGGCTAGGGCTCAATAAAATTCTTAAAGTAAAACTTTAATTTGGGGAAAAGGACCATGAATTTTATATATCAGACATTGTAATTAGATCTCATAGGACATACTGCCATCACAGACACTGTTACAAATATTTTAATTTCATCCTAAATCACTATAATGTATATCAAGATCTTCAAAATCTCTTCACACTATATTTAAAAAAAATCTAGATCCACATAGTATTGTAATGAGGTGATGTCATGTTTCATGCGTATTATGTGTGTACCTACACGTACAAACATTTAAGAGAACCATGAGCCCTGGCCAGTGTAGCTCAGTTGGTTGGACATCATCTTGTGCACTGAAAGGTTGCTGGTTCGATTCCTAGTCAGGGCACATCTCTGGGTTTTGAGCTTGATCCCTGGTGGGATGGGGTGAGGGGGCATGCAGGAGGCAGCCAATCCATGTTTTGCTTTTACATAGAAATTTTTCTCTCTCTCCTTTCCCTCCCTCTCTCTCAAAAATTTAATTAAAAAAAAATTTTTTTTTAAATCTGACAAAAAAAAAAAAAAAAAAAGAGGGGGTGGGGGGAGGACATGAACTGTTGTAAATACTGTGGTAATTCATGAATAATTCCAAACCATACACTGGAACTTGAAGAGAAACCAGAATCTATTGCCTATAGGCGGGGTGGGGGAGGGGGTGTAGAGAGTGGGGGGATGGGTTTGGAGCACTAATTCTCTCCTCCCTCCCAGGAGCTTCAGCTGCCACAGCTTCCTCCCTCTCCAAGGAGGTGTCTATACCTCATGTCAGCTCTAGCACACCCTTCACACCTTGGTTACCTTTTGTTTAGAGAACACAGGGCAAAAGGCAGAGGAGTCCTTGGAATCTGAAAGATGTTAGTCGCTGCAGATGGACACTCAGGGCTGCAAGCCGTGTGTGCCCGAGGGCCTTCTAAAGTGGGCCCAGAACCCCTGTGCCGTCTGCAGCCAGTTCAGCGCTGTTGATCAAATAAGCATGTATATAGTGCATAGTCTGTGGTTGAATGGCGCCCCCCTAACAGATACTCCCAGCTCCTAATCCCCAGAACCTGTGAGTGTGACCTTGTTTGGAAAAGGGGTCTTTGCAATTGTGTTACATTAGGAATCTTGAGTAAAGGTCATTCTGGATCATTCGGGTGGGCCCTGAATACAATGACAAGTGTCCTTTTAAGAGATGGAGGAGAGACAAAAGGAGAAGTGGAGAAGGCTGTGGGAACGTGGAGGCAGAGAGTGGAGTTCTGTAGCCACAAACCAAGGAATGCTGGCCACCTCGGAGGCTGGAAGAGGCAAGAACTCAGCCTTCAGAGGGAGCATTGCCTGTTGACACCTTGATTTCAGACTTCCGGTCCCCAGAACTGTGACAGAATCCATTTCTGTTGCTCTAAGCCACCAAATTTGGGGTCATTTGTGATGTCAGCCTTGGGAAACCAGGGCCAATTACAATAATTAGTAATAATGTTAAGCACTTATTGAACATGACTATGTGTCAGGCACCCTGCGAAGCCCTTTTGATAAGTAGTATATCCTTTAAACCTCACAACAGCCTCATGAACGAGGTACTGTTCTTATCCCCGTTTTATAGGTGAACAAAGTGTGGTTCAAACAAGCCACGTCGCTTACCCCAGGCCATGGCTAGGTAGCTGGAATTTGAACTCAGGTCTGCCTGACTCGAAGATCTCCTTTAAGCACCAGAAGCCTTCTGCACAGTTATACACCCAGCTCCACAGAGACCAACTCCATGTTGGTGGTTTCTAGCTGTTACACGTTCTTTGTCCCCTTTACTTAAAAAGAGGCCCACTTCCTTCAGCAACTTCTCTCCTGGTCTTAAGCAGTTTCCACCACCTCTGAAGTGAGATATGTTACAATCGGACATTCCTCTGACTGACTCAGTAGGTCCGGGGAACACGCTTCTGTCGGAAGGAACATTTTTGGCACACACAACCACACATTCTTCTTCGCGTCTGCTCGGCCTCTGGGACATTTGGTCTTATTTGCAGATGCTGTCAAGATGAGTCAGAAATCTGGAGAAACTGTGTCCTTGGGGAAGGACAGCGGTCAGGATGGGGTTTCGCTTCTGCGGATTTTGAATTTGTGTGAAGACTAGCTCACTGTCCTGGGAGAAAGAGAAGGAAACGTTTGTTTTCTCAAGACTTAAAATCCGTTCTCTGAGCTCACTATGTTATCAGAACATCAACTGGATGCTGGCGATGGCCCTATCTCTTGGAGATTAGAAGGGCTTGGTCTATTAATTTGTTTATAATTATTTTGTTATATATATATATATATATATATATATATATATATATATATATATATATACTTCAGAGAGGAAGGAAAAGAGAGAGAGAACTAGAAACATCAATGATGAAAGAGAATCATTGATCAGCTGCGTCTTGCATGCCCCACACTGGGGGTCAAGCAAGGAACCTGGTCATGTGCCCTGACTGGAACCTCCCAGTTCATAGGTCAGCACTCAACCACTGAGCCTTGCCAGCTGGACTATTTATTTATAACCTTATCCCCAATTACAGTTGACATTCAATATTATAATAGTTTCAGGTGTATAGTATAGTGGTTAGACATTATATATTATAACTTAGAAGTGATCTCCCCATAAGTCTAGTGCCCACCTGGCACCGTATATAGCTATTATAATATTATTGACAATATTCCCCAGGTTGTACTTTACATGCTGTGACTATTCTGTAACTTCTTAATCTACAAGGGCTTGTTTTTATATGCTGACAAGCCCCAAAACTCTGTGTGTGGGTTGGGGTCTAGGCTGGATGTATTGGTTACTTCTATTTTTCTAGCCTTTAATTTTTTTCTTTCAAACAAAACTAACCCATTTTACAGGTGGAAACATTGAGCCTTGGTGAATCGGAAGGGTTTTCTTCAGGAGAGCTCACCGGGCAGACTTCATTACGAATGCTGTGCCTGCCGCTCAAAGCACCAGTCCATTGAGTGGAAATCAGGGCTGTTACACAATGAGTTTGGAGGCTACTTTTAAAGCAAGTCATGTGACCCTCCTGTTGCTCTGACCCAAATATGACACAGGAATTCAAAGTAGCTCACAAAGAAGTCCAGAATCGGTCAGGAGGCCCTCCAGGCAACTCGGTTGATTAAGGGACTGCAAGCCTCATTTTCTCAGCTACAGCGAGGCTGCTTCACTCGGGACTCCTGTGCTGTTCCAGTTGGGGCACTGCCCGCTGACCTGAGGCCAGGGCCAGGCCTTCGGACTGACCCGGGGGCATTGTTCTCTCTGTCCCCCAGGCTTCCAGAGCAGGAAAGAGATGCGGATCTCACCTCGCTCACAAAGAGGGCTGTGTACTGTGCTGGCCAATGACAGTGAGCAAGGTTGGAAACCAGGACCAAAAGCATCTTCTTTTCTCTTCGGGACTGAAGGGGAAGGTGCAGGACGGCGGGGCTGCTGCCAGTCCTCAAGGCGGCCCGGGGCCGAGAAGGGTTAATGCAGGCAGAAGGCTGGCCTCGGAAAGTGGAAGTTTGCCCCGATTTCGCTGTTTCCTGTCCACAGTCCAGGGGCCCTTGGAGCTCCCCATCTCATTTCTCTAAACCAAAACCTGCTCCTGGGATCTTTCACTCACATCAAGAATGGACAAATCTCTTTCCGGGAGCCTTTGCATCTTGAAGACTTACAGGAGAAGTAATGGGTCTCTGTGCATGCTCAGATGCCAGCAAAGTTAGGTGAGAGGGGTGGGATGGACCTGCCCTGGGGGGCAAGGATGTCAGGGGCTGGGCAGGAAAGTCCGGGGGGAAAGCAGGCTGGGCATTCAGAAAGAGGCAGAGTCAGGAGAAAGGCCTAGTGGCGGGTGAGGGAAGCACTGGAGTTAAGGAGGCAGCAAGCAGAAAACCCCGAACTGAAAACTCATGTTGGAAGTTATCTGCCTTTTCCCTCAAGTAAAAGATTCAAGAAAAGGAAGCATGTATGCAAAACACACTTATACTTCCAGCCACCATCCATCCATCCACCCAAATGAAATTTTAATGATCATATTCCTGGTACCAGAGAGATAGCTAGGAACAAGCCTCTAACGTTTCTCTGTGCGTAGAACCATGGAACTTTCTATTTGACTAGTGAGTGAGGCTAACAAGAAATATATACCGCCCTGACTGGTTTGGCTCAGTGGTTAGAGCATCGGCCTGCGGACTGGGGTGTCCCAGGTTCGATTCCGGTCAAGAGCATGTACCTTGGTTGTGGGCACATCCCCAGTAGGAGGTGTGCAGGAGGCAGCTGATCGATGTTTCTCTCTCATCGATGTTTCTAGCTCTCTATCCTTCCTTCCTCTCTGAAAAAAAAATCAATAAAATATATATTTTAAAAAGAAATATATCTCTTCATGTGGTTGTTGGTTTTCTGGGGAAAAAAAAGAAAAGAAACAGGGTAAGGAGATAAGAGAGCAGAGTGAAGAAAGAGAAAGGCCGTTGGGGTGGGGAGTGTGTGGATGAGGTGATTAGGAAGGACTTCCCAGGCAGGGCTCACAGATTTAGCAAATAAAAATACGGGGCCCAGGTGAATTTGAGTTCCAGATAAACGATGAATACGTTTTCAATATGCGTGTGTTCCAGGCAATATTTGGAACACATAAGTACTAAAAACTGTCACTTATCTGGAATTCAAATATCACGGGTGCTCTGACCTGGTCCTGGGCCTCCTGTGGGGCGAGAGGCAGCGTGTTCCAGGAGCGGAGGCGGAACGTGCCACGCTTCCCCAGCAGAAAGAGCTCGGCTTATTCAGGAAGAGCCCCGCGTGGCAGCACTAGAGGGAGGCGGGAGGGCATAGATATGACCCCACAGAGGTGGGTAGTGGCTAGATCACGTGAGGCCCCGGGCCAGTGTTGAGAGTTTGCTTTTTATTCTGCCCGGGGGAACTTATGGCGCACCTGCACTACAATCACTCATTTCCATGGATATTCTAGTTTAGTATTGGCTCCGCCAAAGCAGGTACCATTATCGTTGCTTTAAGACCAGATGAGGATGGGCGGGTAGGGGCCCCTGCCCTGGGGGGCTATGAACAGTGTTTCCTCTAAATTTACCTGATTTTCCTCACCTCCTTCCACCTGACTCACTGTTATCTTCTGTTTTCCTAGCACTAAACAGAGCCATTTTCATTGTACCAAAAGAAACGAGCTTACAATGCTTCTGGGAGAGGAGACTTAGGGATTCCAGTTCTTACTAGTGTGTAAATGACTACCAGGCAGTATTTTTCAAAGTGAGGAAGAAGAGAGCATGTGGGTCAAGGGAAGATGGGACAATTAAAAAAGGTTAATTTGGGGTGCTGATGCCAAGTGTTGGCAACTTGAGGAGTTTGCCTAGTTGTGACCCTAAAGCTGAATGTTGGCTCAACAAAAAAACGGTCCTCCCCCGTTTCTGTGTTGAGATGGCCAGGAATCTCTCATGGAAGAGAGATTCAGAACCAGGCTGGCTGCAAAATGATACTGCCAGATGGCAGAGCAGTCAAAATATTTAGCTGCAAAGCCCACGCTGTGTTTGGGAAGAGGCTGAACTTGCGTTCCCGGCCGCAGACCTCAGCGGGCTCCTTTCTGATAACGTTTGGCTCCTGTGCCATCGCCCCCGTGACTCACAGTGACTCACTGCTCGTCTCCAGCAGTTTGCTCCTTGCAAGGATTCATCTGCCAGAAGCAGCCTGCCCTCAGCTTTCTAGTAAAAGATTCCCTATGTCAAAAAGAGCCTTGACTGTATTTCTGAGAGAACGCCCTACCTTACTTTCCATGCAATGTGGGGGTCTTTGGACCCAATACGAATCCTGTTATAGGTGGGGGAACTGACCGTGAGGGGGCTGCCTCGCTCAGGTTCCGAGGGGCAGAGCATGAACTTGGACCTTTGACTTGTTAATTCATTTCAAAATTATTTGCCCGGCCGGTGTGGCTCAGTGGTTGAGCGTCAGCCTATGAACCAGGAGGTCATGGTTTGATTCTGTCAGGGCACATGCCTGGGTTTTGGGCTAAATCCCCAATATGGAGAATGCAAGTGGCAGTCAATCAATGATTCTCTCTCATCATTGATGTTTCTCTCTCTCCCTCTCGCTTTGAGTGTGAAATCAATAAAAATATATTTTAAAAATTATTTAATGACTTGTGCAAGACCCCACGGCTACCTGCTTCCCTCTAAAATGAAAATATTTCCTATAAAAGCATTGTTTAGAAACCAGGAGCAGCAGTATCTACAAGGGGAAAAGGTTCCTCCCCTTTTTTGAAAAGAACTCATGAAAGGGAGATTGAACCAGTGGATAATTTTGATCCTTTAAAATAAGTTAACAACTCCCCTCCCCACTATATAAAATAACGTTTATTGCAGAAACTTTGGAAAAGTTAGAATAACACAAAAGGGAATATAGAAGTCACCTGTAATTCTCCCACTGATATAACTGCTGTTGACATTTTGATATGTTTCCTTCCTTCCTATCTTTTGCAGACATATATGTACATGTTTTAACAGATTGGGGAAAAAATGTGGTATGAATGGATTGATAACTTGCTTTTCCATGTAACGGTGTTTCCATTTTCTCACATCAGTAAAAGTTTCCATGGCATGTTTGATCCACAGCATACTGTCTGTTAACCTAAATGTAAGAGGCCAAAGGGGAAGGCCACATGCAGCTGAGACATTCCAGGAAGCATTGACTCAAGCAGGAGCCCAATTCCTGTTCCAATGAGGAGGCAGGGCCAGGGTGCTGATGGGAAAGGGAAGGGGAATAAGAATATCAGTAGAAGGAAGGCATTTCTATAGTTGCAGATAAGCCAACACAGTGACGCTAATTCTAAAGAATGTTTTACATTTTCCTGTCTAGTAGTCATCAGTCCAGTAGTCAAAATATCTGCTTTCATGCTATCCTTGCAAACCCTGTCTAAAGGTTATTTTGTCATTTTTAACATTCCTATGTTTTCAGGCCTAAGACGTGCAAGGCGGTTCCTCGGGCTGGCAGCTCTGGCTCTGTTATCAAGTGGCTCCATGTGCATGATTGTTCACATATCCTGTGAATGATGGCCCAATGTACTTCACCCACTGGGACTTTCCAGTTGTTACCAATGTTTCAATGGTAAACACCACCACACTGGGTGTGCTTTGTGATGCTTCTAAGTCAGTTGTCTGGGCCTTGGTTTGAGGAAAATTAAAAGTAGGGGAAGAAACAGAGAAAACGCATGGGCATTGGTGTGACTTGTCTGTGGAAGGGAGAGGGGTGAGGCTGCGATTTCAAGCGTCTCCTCTGCAAAGGTCGCTTCCTCCCACTGCGCTCTCACTCTGTTCCTCTCCCTGGGCTCCATTGTGAAAGCTTTCTTAGAATCCTGCAACCAGTCAGACGTTTTCTTCTAAATTTGAACGGCACAGAGAGGCAGCATTTATACACTGCTCATCAGAGAACAGACAGCTCATTAATCCTTAACATCGGTGGGATGTCACTGCTCACCATCATACCCTCCTTTCCGAAATACAGCTGGGTCCGCTTTTCTGAGACTACTGAGATGTCTTATTGATACACTCAGGGCTATTGAAAAACAGTGCCCTTCTTGTGTGTGACCACATTACAGCCTGCCCCTCCATGGGGAACACCATCTGGGAGGAGCAGCAGGACAGAGGCCCCTAGACTGGAAGGGCCCGGGAGAGGTCCAGCAGAGGCGAGGGCGGCTGAATGCACTAAGCAATCGAGGGACAGGGAGGCAGACCTGAGGGGGTCTGGGGCCAGCCGTGGGAGGGCGATAGGTCATGGAAAGATGTAGGACATTATTTGCGGTGAAGCAATTATCTAGAGGTGACCCCAAGGCAGAGAGAAGCTAGTGGCCCCAAAGGGTCCATGCCCTTTCCCAAGTACCCCTCACAACAAGCTGGAAGTATTTAGGGCTTTGGGGTGAGTCTCTGGGTCCTATAAAATGGTCACACAGCTGCAGTCCCCCACTCTTGGAGGTTTTACAATTCGGATAAGCCGTTCTGGCTTCCTAGGTGTACTAGGATGAGACTTTTATTTTATTTTTTTTTAATTAAAAATTTTATTTTTTATTTTATTTTTAATATTTTGATTTTTTTGTCCCCTCCTTCCCTCCCATACATACCCTCCCTCCCCAGAGTTTTATGTCCATTGGTTGTACTTATATGCATGTACACAAGTCCTTTGGTTGATCTATTATCTCCCCCAGATCTTCCTCCCCTCCCCACTGTAATTTGACAGTCTGCCTGTTGCTTTACTGTCTCTATATCTGTCTCTTGGTTCATCCGTTTATAATGTTCTTTATCTTCCACAAATGAGTGAGGTCATGTGGTGTTTCTCTTTCATTGATTGGCTTATTTCACTCAGCATGATGTTCTCCAATTCCATCCAGGTTGCTGCAAATGATGAGAATTCCTTCTTTTTTATGGCAGCATAGTATTCCATTGTGTAGCTGTACCATAGTTTTTGGATCCAATCATCTGCTGACGGGCACCTAGGCTGTTTCCAAATTCTGGCTATTGTAGATTGTGCTGCTATGAACATAGGGGTGCATATATAGGATGAGACTTTTAATGGCAGCTGACTTTATCCCTGCCATACACCACCTCACATCACCATCAACTGTGATGTGGGGATCACTATCCCTTCTGCCATGAGATCTATATGTATTTTCTCCAATCCCAGAGAACCATGCTGAGTTTTAGGTGAGGAAATCTGACAAGGTCATACTGTGCTGTAGTCAGATTGGGCTGCAGTAACAAAGTACCATAGACTACTGGCTTATCAAGCATGGACATTTATTTCTCACAATTCTGGCTGAATCTGAGAACAGGTGCAAGCCCTGGTGGGGCTCTCTTCTGGGTTGCAGGTGTCTGACTCTCATTGAATCCTCACAGCAGCGATCTCGAGCTCCTGTGACTCATAAGGACCCTACTCCACCCTCCTGGCCTCCTCTAACCCTTATCGCCTCCCCAAGCCCATCTTTTAATATCATCACATTGGGGGGCAGTGTTTCAACATATAAATTTGAAGGGGACACATACATTCAGTACAGGACACATGGTTATTAGGTGATGGTGGGGTTTAAACTCAGATCTAACTGGCTGGAAAACCTGTTTTCCTTGCACCAAATTATATAATCCTTTCTGAGGACTTCCATTCATTCATCAAAACATTTATGGATCAGCTGCTGGGCACACATTAGGGATGTAGACACAAATAAGAGGCAGTTCCTGCCCTCAAGTGTCTTAGCCTTGAGTGGGCTGCCTAGTCCTACTACATCTCCCAGAATGGCGTGAGGTTATAATGCAGACACACCCTCCCAACACACACACATTGTTTTAGACTTTCTGAAATGGAGATTTGCCTTATTCTCATGAAAGAACTTTGCCAGCTGCCAGGCAGGGTGTGCCATCGCCATGCATGAAAAGCATCCATTGACCTACTTGTCCTCGGCTGACATTGGTGCTAACATTCACAGTTGAATTTCACTTACATTTGGATCCTTGTCATTTTAAAAAATCATCTAAGAGATAACTCTATGATGACACGTTAACATGACAGGTTATGAATGTCCAGGCCTGCCCGTCATGCATGGGCCGTGCAATCAAGGGTAGCAGCAATCGACATGTCCCTGAGTGCCCAGAGTCACCAGAGCCAAGTGCAGGACCCACTCATGCATGGCGAGGGGCTGTCCTTTGGGTGGAAAACAGTCTATACACAGCTTCCCGATGACTTTCCAGAGAAGATATGGCACTTCCAATATCTTACTCAGTTCAAAAAGATGAACTAGCAACTTAAACACATTCGTGAAATTTCCAATGTCCTTCTTTATGCCTCAAAATAATCACTAGGATTATTCTCAGTGTTAGTATCCTGGTTGTTTCCTTCGGAATAGTTCCTAGAATTTATAATTATTTTGTTTGTCTTTCAGAATGAGGTTATTTTTTCATTGTTGTTTCCCCAGCAACAGTTACCAGGACTCCTAGGGCAGAGGGCCGGAGCTCTATGTGAACAGTGCAGTGAGCAGCCAGTGGTCACGTGGCCTTCCACATGCCTGGCAACCTTAACACTTCATGAGGGAGTATGGGAAGGCATGTGGTTGGCGGGACCGGGCCTTGATGGTTTGCTACAATAGGCACTTGTCGGATTGGAAACATAGTCAAGGGGAAGGCATACAATTTGCCTTGATTAAAAAACACTGTCAAATTCATTGACCAGGGAAATCCATCTCTATGCCCATTTTTAGGGTGTTTTATGTTTTCCCTTCTTTATTAAATTTATTAGGGTGACACTGGTTAGTATGGTCATACAGGATTCAGGAGTGGGTTTCTATGAATTCCATTGTGTTCCCACCACCCAGAGTCCAATCTTCTCCTGTCACCTCATATTAGGACCCCTTCCCCGCTACCGTCTTCAACCACCGCACTTCTGCTTGTGTTCATGAGTTTCAGTTTTATATCCCACATGAGTGAAATCATATGGTTCTTAGCTTTTTCTGACTTATTTTCCCTTAGCATAATATTCTCAAGCTCCATCCATGTTGTTGCAAATGGCAGTATTTTGTCCTTCATGATGAGTAGTATTCCACTGTGTATATGCCCATTATGTGAACCAAGAATGCCAGTGGTGATAAGTGATAACAAAGTGTTCCAAGTTTTCAGACTTCAGATGCCATGTGAGGAGGGATTTTCAGAAGGGCTCAGGCCCCCTTTGCATTTGCCTGTTGGGCAGAGGATTCCCGTCGATTCATAACTCAGATGTGAGCCCCACGTCTTGGCAAGTCACCTTCCTGCTCCTCCTTAGCAGGAGGCGTTGTTAAGGATGAGTCTGCAAGGCATAATGACTACTTCCCCTGGGGACTCTGAGCAACATTCTCCTCGTTTCATCAATGAGAACACCCGGATTTCACCCTCTTCCTCTTTACCTCGTTTTAAAAATAAGCACTTTCCCCATACACTCAATAGTTCAGTGATATGTGCTCGCACTGACTCAGCCTTCAGCTCCTTCACTCAGGCCTGCAATGCTGTTTCCCAAGCAACCTTCTGTCACCAACTACGGGAACCCAGACTGGCTTTGCAGGTTCAGATCAAGCCCACAGCCTTCACAGAGCTCTTCTTCGTACCTTGCTGGCAGAGTTCTCTCTCCTGGACCCTTCTAGTTGGCTTCTGTCCATTGCATGGCACTCGCCACAAACCATCCGGTGCTGATGGTGCCTGTGGGCATGTTTGATCCCAATGTAGCAAAGGCTCCTGCGGGGACTGAAGTCATTTCTCACAGACCCGGGTTTGCTCCATACATCTGGTTCCAAGCGCTCTCCCAGGGGAGCAGGCACATTCTTCAAAGGTCTGGTCAACTCAAGAACATATATGGGCAACAGAGGGGACAGTAAGCCCTGTTCAGGAGAGTCTGGATGATCTGGAAAAGGGGGTAACTGTGTGCTCAGACCTCTGCCTCCATTGCATCTTCCGTTACTGGGCTCCTCTCTGCTTGTTCCTGCAGCTTCCAGTTGGGAGCCCAACACGTCTCCCAGGACCTTGGACCACAAGCCCGGTACAGGAATCTCACACAAATTATGGCAAAAATCAGCCTAGGAACGAACCTTCTCCCCTTGGGTGAGTGCCATAAGTAGATTGGAAGAGAGAGAAGACGACCTCCTAATAATGTCAAGGATGACAGAAATGCATTTTAAATGTTCGGAATGAGAACTAGTGGCTGGTGAGAACAAAGGCAAACACCTTCTTCCCCATCAGACACTCTTCTCCAAATAGAGAGTGCAGAGAATAACCAGGTTAGCATCTGAAGTCTCAGGCTGAGGAGGGGACAGTAGGAGGCATGTGTTTGAAAATGAGTTCAGAGGAAACACATCCAGACACGGAAACAACCTGTGGGTGGCGGCTGTATCGCTGTCGGAACTCGGGGAGAAATAATGAAAAGAAGACCAGGGACTGAAGACACCACCCTGTTTTCCAAAGGGGAAATGAAGTAGATTCCGGACACTCCAGAATGGTGAGTTAATGGTAAACTCTGGCCAAATAGAGGGTGAGCATTTTGACTCCTAACGACTGCTGGTTTCTTTCCAGATCCTGATTCAACAAAGAAAGTGTCATACCAAGCTAACTTCCTTCCCTCTCTGATAGGATCGCTAGAGCAACCGGCCAAGGAAATACCAGTAAAACACTAGCAGAGAGTGCAGAGACCAGTGAGGTGGATCGAGCAGAACACAATCTTGAAGGTAACAGATAACACTTTCAATAGTTTACTCTGTGCTAGAGGAGATGATTCCAAGGGCTTTTTGTATCCTTTATCTATTCAATCCCCCATGATGCAGGTACTAACATTATTCTCATTTGGCTGACGAGAACACTGCGGCAAAGTAAAAGCAATGGGTCTCAAGGTCATACAGGTAGGATTCCAAAATCAGGCAATGTGACCCCCAGATCCCGCTTCTCACATCAGGCGATCCTGCCTTTCCACATGAATGGCAAGGCCGATAAAGAGGGGAAACAGGAATATCCCTTTTCCGTACAGGTGAGCGAACTTGCCCTCTCTCTTGCACACAGGAGAGGGAAAAATGTGGGCGCACATGTTGCCTTTCTCTGCCCTCTTACCCACTCACTTCCCTGAGGGGAGGAGGGCGATGTTCTGATTGCTAAGACTGGGAGAGGCCACTGAGCGCACACTCTCGGCATGGCAAGGTTACCGGGGCAGAATTTGGCTACAAGGGGAGCTTGTAGTTTAAGTGCGTCAATTCCAGGGCTGATAGTCAAAATATTTTCATTACCAGTTCATCACCAGACCAGCAAGCAGAAGAGAGGCAGGACATGAACCACCGATGTGGCTGGTCCAGTCCTGGTAAGCTTATGCAAACAGGGCTGTGAGTCAGGGTACTTAGCCCTATTGTGATCTCAGCTTCATCAATCCAGTTGTCTCAGTAAGAGATGAGCTATTTTGATTTCCATTAGTTTGACTTCTATGTCCTGTTTTTTAAATTTGTTCTGGGCGTACAGAGGGGAAAGACAGGATATGATTAATCATCACCAGCAAACCTCCAATTGTCCTTTGTACTTTTCAGATAATATCCCAAATACCAAGTGCAGTTTCTGATTTTAACCAGTTAACTGCCATGCGTCCAAAACAGAAACCATCCCGCGTGCATCTATAACATGCTTACGGAGCACAAAAGGTTAAAGGTGATGCTGACAAACTAAAAGCCACTCAGGAGCCTGGGTCAAGCCTACACAGGAGTCTGTGTGGTATGAAGTGGATGGAAGGAAGAGGGGCCCCTCATGTCATTACTCCCTCGGGGGACATGGATGGACGTGGAAGTCCACAGTGGGGTGGGCTGGGAGGGCCCAGGATCTGGGACAAGAAATGGTCTTTGGCAAAGAAAGTGATACAACTTTGGGACCAAGATGGGACCTCAGTACTTTAGAGTAGGGGATCAGCACACCAGGTATACTATCTGGCTCTCTACACTAAAAACATGTGAAGCTCTGGTCTTGACTTAGGAAAGTAACTTTAAGTGTGAGGAGAGGGAGTGGGAAGAGAAGGAAGGAAGGAAAAAGGAGTATTCTCAGAGCCAGGACCTTTGTGGGAAGAGGCAGAGAGGAAGGAGTTAGGGAGGGACCACCACCATGCCTTTCTATGTGGCCATCCCTCCTCATCATGTGAGCTGGGCAACGTAACCTTTCACACCAAATGACTGACATTTCTCTGTGTGAATCTGAGAAGGTGAAGAAAGTGGTCTTTTCTCCAGGCTTCATAATTGGCAGCACAAAAACGACGTAGAACGCAAACACAGGTAATCAAAAATGTTTTAATGATTAATGTTCGGACCTTTTGCAACAGTGTGGGAATATCCAGATGAGCTAAGCACACTTTGACAGCACACTACCGAATGTTATAGTTTCTGTTTGAAATATGTAAAGACTTTCGCAAACTAGTACCTAGGAGGACATACATTTACAAATATACACATTCTAGATTTGATCAGGTAAATGTAAACAGATGCTGTGACTCCTTCCAAACAGAAAACCCACAAGACTAATAAGAGAACCACGCGGCTCCCTAAAATACGAATGTGCAAAATTAAAGCATGATATTTACATAAATACCAAACCAACAATTCGTTTATACATTGTCAATGACTTTCTAAGATGGTCACGAGTGGTTCAAGGAATATTTTTTCCTCCAATGGAGAAGACTGAATCCCAACACTTTAAAATGACACACACAATAGTCCGTATCTGTTTGACCACTGCCCCCTCTCAGAAGTGAGACATGACTTTACAAGCACTCGATTCTTTTTTAAACAAGCGGTTCTGAACAAACCTTCAGATTCCAAGCAGAAAAAAACAACAGGTGCTGTTAGATTTACATTAAACAAATGATCTCTAGCCAATTTCCCAGTTCTCTTGTGCTATAATATAAATATCTGTTTAATTTTATCTTACATTTTTCTTTTTTTATGGAAGTCCTCCCTCTCCCACTCCTTTATTAATTTTGGTAAGCGAGGCACATTTTAAAAGGAAGTTTGTGTCAAAACAGATAGCGGTACAGAAATCAATCTGCGTCTGGACCCTGGCAGCCATTGCTCACCTGTGGGAGGCTGTCAAATGGTACACAACCAGTCCTCCCGCTGGAAAAGCTGATCTCCTCGCTCTCACGAGTGGAAAGCAAAATGGGCTCTGTTTCCCACATGAAAACACTTAGCACTTCAGAAATGACACACGGCCTACTCATCCTACACACTCCCGAAAATCTTGAAGATAAAGAATATATATTTACGTTTCATCAAGGCTGCTTTAGCCCCCCGCCCCCTTTTTACATTATTAATAGTGGCACTCAAAATAAAAAAATAAGATCTGTTAAAAAGTTAAACTGACTGTTCCACTAGATTTGAGTCTGCCTGATTTAAAGCCAGTATTACAAAAGGTGCCGTTTCTGATTTCACACACACAAGTCACCTGAAAATGTGTCACACGCTAATTTCATCAATCACGGTCTTTGATTTTTTCTAATCAGAGCTATGGAAAATGAATCAAAACTTGAAACGTATCCTAATTTAAACTAGTAAGCTTTGGGCCCTGCTTTTTAAATTTTAAGGCATGTGTGTTTCTCTACTGTAACATTGTACAAATTTACAATCACATGCATGATCTACAGTAAAAATAAAAACACGACAGTTTGGATTACAGTGTTTTCAAATTGTGAATCACAATTCAGCACCTATCATGTTATAACTAATAAGGCAACAGCAGTGTCATATACTACAATAACACTCCCTCCGCGGCGTGGCGCAGGGGTCGGCGAGAGCCCAGAAATGTTAAAAATCTTATGCCTACTTGTCTAAATCTGTATACATTTCCTAGGGGTTTTGAAGTGGTGAAAGAGGTCCTACGTGAATCACACTATTGTAGGCCGGACTAGTTACAGCAGCTGTTAACGAGCATCGGGCACAACTCATACTGTGCTTACAATCAGACGACGTGGTGGGGAGGTTTGCAACTCTTCGGCCTCAATCCTTCCGTTGCTTCCTTGGCTTCACATTGTTTTCCAGGGATGAAAAGCTGTTGGTGTGTCCGTTGGCAGCGGTCAGGGACCCGTTCTGGTGGTCCTTCAGGTGCTCTTTCCGCCGGGAGGCTCCCTGCTTGTTGTAAGTCTGAAAGACACAGGGCAGATAGCAGCATGTGTCCGTGCTATGCGAGGCCGGCACCCTAACACTGACCTCGTTCCCCTCCAAGTATGTGCGAACCAAGGTACAGGGGAGCACAGGGAGGCGGAATCATGGCTGAGCTGCCAGGTGGCTGCTAGACACGACCAGGCGCTACTGCCCGGGCATCTGTGGCCTCTGCCCTTGCTCCTGATCTCCTGTGCCTGCCCTGGAACCAGATACTGCCTCCGGGAGCGGGTAATGGGAGGCAGGAGGACGGCAGTGGCTGTAAAGTGGTCAGACTCCACCGGAGATAATTGGCCCTAAGTGGACCCCTCTGTGAGCAAGGACCTGCATTACCTCATGCCCTTGGAAATGAGCTGAGCTGCAAACGAGAAGTGGATGTGCAAGAAAACTGGGACAAAGGGCAGATTTCTATCTATAGCTGATGGACTGAGATGGAGATTTCTTCGGACATTTAATTTAGCGGCGAGGTTCAGAGCAGCGGGGCTGTGAGACTTCTGGCTGAAAATCACCTACCACGTGTCTACCGCAGGTCTTAAGGGAAGCGACACAGGAACCTGCTGAACAGTTTTGCTTTCCCACATAAATCCCAAACCTCCCTTGCCCAAATCTAGAACTCGGGAGGTCCGGGACAGATTTAGCGTCTTCTACATTAGCAGGGACCCTCCGCTCCCAAAGGCAGGGGCTGCCCTGCCACTGTGACTGTTAGTGCCCACTGCCCAGAGTCTACCCGCCCCTTTAGATAAACAGGCGATGGCCTCTGCTGATAAAGCCCACAGCCCCACTGCCACCGAGGAGGGAGACTTACCTGAATGTAGAAGTTTGTGAAGAGAGTAATCAGGGAAATCATGTATCCGATTTGGAAATATAACCAACCAAGAGGGAACGAACATGGCCAGATGACCCCGCAGGTGGTCTGGATGATTGTCAGCACAAACTGAATCTGGGGGGAGAGGGGACACAGCTGAGCCTGGGGCACAGCTGTGGACACGGGGCCATGCCAGCCTGGCTCCCTCCCAGGCACCCCCCACTTGCCAATTACACTTATCTGCCTTTCTGTAGGGACCACAAACACGAAGCAGATATCAAACTCATCCCAAACTACCCAAACTACTGCCTTTCTGTCTTATGTACATTCTTCCTCCCCTCCAAGCTACACTTAAACCACCTTTCCTGCAATTCAGGGGATAGTTAACAACACTGTCTTGTGTATTTGAAAGTTGCTCAGAGTACTTCTTAAAGTTCTCATCACAAGAAAAAAAACCTTGTAACTACACGAGGTGAAGGATGTTAACTGGACACACTATCATGATCATTTCATAAAACACACATATTATCAAATCATTATATGTCAAACTCGTGGCCTGTGGGCTGCATGTCTCAGTTATTTGGCCTGTGTTAGTCTTTGAGTTTGACATGCTTGCTGTACATCTTTAATGTATACAATATTTTATGTCTCAATGAAGCTGGAGACAAAAAGAAAATGTTAAAACAACCACCACCACCAAAACACACACGGAAACTGGAGGGACAAATAGAGAGCGATGCAGGTTGCTTCTTTAAGGGAGGAAGGAGTGGGGCGCATGCTTAAAGAAACCAGTGATGTCACTGCAGAATGTCCCATCCCGCTGGACACGATCCTATTCCTTGTCTCTGTTCCCTGTAGGTTTGAAGGCTGACAAGAAGATTTAAACTCTTATCAGGACACAATGGGAAGTCCATAGCATGTTTTTGATGAGTAAATCTGGAAAAACATGTAGGAGTGCTTGGGAAACGGAGGCAGGAGTGTTAGAATGAAGTGTGGCTGCTGGAGGAGGCATCTTCAGGAGGAGTAACACAGAGGGCGGGGCTCTGCCCGCTGGATTTCGGGTCCAGCTACCGGTGTTCCTAAATAAAAGCTGGCTCCTTCTTTTTCTTCTTCTCCTTTTTAAGGTAAGAACTCTAGGCTGAGTCATAACTAGGAGAGGTGCTCAAAATAAACCTCAGCAAACTGCATGTGACCTTCTGCCCAAAGGGCAGAGCCTCCTAGGAGGCCGCTTCCCGGATCCCGTTGGTTCTTTTACATTCTGCTTCTGCGGGCCTGTGGCTGTGTGGTGCACACCAATCTCCTCCTCACTGCTCTTCGAGTTTAACGAGAAGATGAAGATGAAAGAACAATTATCTCTCCTGGGCAGGGGGTGGGGAGAGGAAGAGCTCACAAGGACTGCAGAGCCACCGGCAGGAGGTGATAATGAAATGCCACACACATCAAGGGCTCAGCTCTCTGATTTGTTTTCCCAGATTGTTATTTTTAAATACACGTACTGAAAAATCTCAGTTTTTGGAGGGATCTGAATCCGCTTGGTTTCTTTAGAAAATTAACAGGCAGGGCTGCGGGTATAAT
This sequence comes from Pipistrellus hanaki, assembly GCF_964339955.1. Taxonomy (NCBI): domain Eukaryota; kingdom Metazoa; phylum Chordata; class Mammalia; order Chiroptera; family Vespertilionidae; genus Pipistrellus; species Pipistrellus hanaki. The sequence goes on from NC_140509.1 coordinate 19,907,446, forward strand.
GTCTAAGTCCACCCCCCTCATCACCTCCCCCCAGCTAGTTATTGCTTCAGGGCCCTTATCTGCAAAATGGGGGTATTAACGTGACATCAGACTACTGGAACAATCCATGTCAAACTGCTTACTCAGACTTAGTATGAGTGCCCGACGTAGTCGATTCCACAAATGGCAGCGTGTATCCTTAGTAGCGATAGCATTAATGATGAGATTGTGGAAGAATTCAGGAGGGGACAGGAATAGGGATCTATAAGATACTGACAACTCGGGAAAGCTTAAGGAAAGGACGGTGAGAAATAAGCAGCAGGTGTGACAGCTGCTGGTGTCCTGGGCACAGTGAACCCAGGGAGGGGCTTCAGAGCACAGCGGGTGTCATTCTCACCCCAGGCGCTCCATCACCCAGGAGCTGAGAGGTCACCGCACCTGCCTTAGCAAATACCCTCGCTGCCTACTAAGCTGCAAGCACCCTGCATTCATGCCACTCCATGGCTCCTTCTCAAACTCCTGGGAACACAGACAGACAGCTTTCACTTTGGATTCCGGGTTATATTTAGAAAATACCTAGACACACACACACACACACATGCTTTGTGCACAAACTGAGAACACAGGACTGAACTTGAAGTCAGAAAATTAGCTTCTGGTCCTTATTATGCAACTCAACTGGCTGTACACCTGCTCTGCCCATGTTTAATTGGAACAAATGAGGAAGGGTGGGAAAGGCATAGGGAGGGTGCTATTAACATCAATCAGGCCAGGAAGGCAGCAAGAGCAAAGGAAGAGCTCTGTGACCCCGGCAGCGAGCGCTGGGGACAGAGGGTCACTCACCAGCTGCCCCTGCGTGATGTACTTCTTCCACCAGAGGTACGGGCGCATGGAAGGGACAGAAGACAGACCGTAGTATGAGTACATGAGGACGTGGATGAAGCTGTTAAGTGTGGCACCAAAATAAGCTGCAGGGACAGAGAGGGTTTGGAGGGGAGGATGCATCAGTGTTTTATACATAACAAGCAATACATCAAAACCCAAGGTTCTTTTTAAATCTGGAAATCAGAGGATTCTGAACAGGGGCCAGCAAACACTGCAGCAGCACTCCTCAGAGGTGCAATCGGAATTCACCTTCCACGTGGCCAGGCAGCCATCAGGGGCTCCAAGCACAGGCTCAGCTGTCGCTTCCAGGTAGGCATCTAACAGCTGCCATGAAAGCACCTGCCCTGCTAAGATACCAGAAGGCTTTGCCTCCAGAGCCTCACCCACTGCCCACTGCCCACTGCCCACTGCCCGAGGGAGCTGCTGCTCTCTGTGAGCCCAGGGCCCCAGGCTGCTGCGCTGAGGGCTGGGGAAGACAGTGAGGGCGCTGTGCTCAAAGCTGGCTGTCCCTGCACATGGCTGAGCGTTGTGGAGGCCTTTGAAGTCGCTTCCTAATTACTCCCCAGGACTGCAGCACTGAGGCCATATATTTTTATTGCTAATGCAGATAAGAGTCTAGTTCCTTAGAGATGAAAGGCCCGCCTTTATCGCATGATTTTTAATTTCCAGTAGGATTCACTTTTTTTTTTTTTTTTTTAAGACTCTCTGTTCTCCTCCACAGCAGGCAACCAACAGAGCCGCCTGGCTTTTCCTTGTGCAGTCGGAGGTGAACAAAGCTGGAATCAGGGAATGAGTTTGTATCCCTGGCTACGACAGCACCTGGCTGTGTGACCCTGGACAAGTCACATTCGTTCTCTGGTTGTATCTCCTGGGCCAGCTTAAAATCTGTCATCCTGTAAGTTCTTTGAAAATGTAAAACACTCTTCAAAGGTAATGAGGTGCTGTTTCTGCGAGAAAGTTAAGTCAGTTTATCCTCAGCCACAGAGTATCGATGGTGAGAAAAGCAACAAGACTAGCGAGGGTTCTGTACCAACCCTCCTACCGTCTCAGTTTTCTCTTCAGCTGGAAGGAGCTGTATGTGGAAAGCCCTGTGCAGTATTAAAATTCTATGACTGTGTGACTCTTGGTAAGCCGACTGAATTAAGGGCAGTGCTATCCCAGGAGGAAAAAAAAAAGAGAGAGAGAATCAGCTTAAAGGTTCTCAGTCAAATCTGTCAGTGACGGATGACAGGAATTGGGACATTTGTGAGAACTCCCATGCTGAGCCCGAAGGTGACAACTTACTCTCTGACAGTAATAGGAGAGTTCCATCAAAAACTGTCCAAAGCCACCCACACCCTGCTCAACGTGTTTCATAGACTGTGAGGGTCGTGACATTAGAAAATGTGCGGATTCCCTGATGCAACGCATAGCAAAAGCTCTATTTCATAACTAGCCTTGCTCTCTGGCGCTCACTCCAAGGTGTGACTGCATCCTCCTGGCCTGCCCGCCAGTCAAACATCTTCCACGAGGCAGAGAGATACTAGAAATAACCTGGAACGGCAGCCCTGCTTGGCAGAGAACACTGTCTCTGTCTCTTAACATGCCCCAGGCTGGGGATTCATTATTTCGCTCCTTCTACCCAGATCAGCACAGACCATTCACTGAGCCAGGAAAAGCTCATGTCCGCATACTGAGCGCACAGGCCACACAGACTCTCGTGAGAAGCATCCCGGACACAACACTCGAGTGCTTGACCTAGAAATCTACGGAAACGGCTCCTTGTGTACGAGCCTTCGTTTCAACCGGGAGTTTCTGCTCACACCTGTCCCCAAGCCCTCCCCCTCCCCCCCCCACGTGAGACTCACAGTGGCCGCAGGGGACCCAGTTCATCACGAACCACCAGATGTTCAGCATGGAGGCGTGGTGGTAGACGTGCAGGACCGTGATCTGGTGGTTGTTCTTGCGCAGGATGAAGAAGAAGGTGTCCATGAACTCGATGAGTTTGGAGAAGTAGTACCACCAGAGGACACGGATAATCTAGGAGGAAGGCCGTCAGTGTTTCTCTGGGACATCTCCCCTGACACCTTTCCCGTCGCCCCAGAACCCCATGTTGGCTGGAAGAAGCCCGAGCGCCCTGCTGGCCCCTACAGACCTTTGGTTAAAGCCACTTGCCGGTCTCTCAGAAGTGGCTTTAACCAAAGAGCACGGCGTGGGCAGATTTGAAGTAAAGCGGGGGAGGTTTTAAAAGGGCCACTGACACCCTTCAAGACTCAAAAACAGGAGGCTTCATAGTTCGAAACACTGGAGTTGGCCCGTTGTCTTTGGAGCCTGCAGAGCCATCGGGACAGAAAAGCCACCTGAGAGGGGCTCCTGATTTCAGGGGCTGTTGTGGGGCAGGGGACAGGGCACGAGGCCAAGAAAAAAAAAGGAACTGGGACTTCCAGTGTCAGGTCCCCGCCCACTTGAGTGTCACAGGGTGCTCTAAGGAGGTGGAACCAGCCTTTTATATCAGAACAAACACGCAGCGAAAGAGTCAGAATCTGCCGGCCACCACGCAGAGGACGCTCGCTCAGAGGAATAGCCGTTATTCTATGATCCCATTTACAGAAATAATGTATAACTATGGGTAAATGCATGCATTTCCCTCCTGGAAAGTGTTAATAGGACTTCCTTTTGCAGAGAAGGAAACTTTAGTTTTCATTCTGTACCTTTACATGTTGTTCACATTTCATTATTATGTGTACACGCTGCTTTTTAAGGGTCTCTTAAAAATGTCAACAGGGGCCGAAACCGGTTTGGCTCAATGGATAGAGCGTCGGCTTGGGGACTGAAGGGACCCGGGTTCGATTCCGGTCAAGGGCATGTACCTTGGTTGCGGGCACATCCCCAGTGGGGGGTGTGCAAGAGGCAGCTGATCGATGACTCTCTCTCATCGATGTTTCTAGCTCTCTATCTCTCTCCCTTCCTCTCTGTACAAAATAAATAAAATATATTTAAAAAAAAAAAAATGTCAACAGGGAAGACCTGGACAGTGAGGTTATAAGCTGTTTTGTCTTTTGTGCAATTTTTTTTTTTTAAATTTGAAAAATGATTTAAAATAAAAAAAGACGGACAGTACCTTCATATCTGCTTCGCCCGCACTCCGTGTACCCTGACAGAAGAAGTTGTATTGGCCTTCCCATACTCCTGTCACTAACTAAAAAAAAAAAAAGAAGAAAAACCAATTACCAACACTATCAGAACATTAAAGCCCTAATCAATGAAAGTTCATTAGTTTCAGAATCACTGAAAATTGACCTTGGGCTGGCTGAGGCAAGTTTGCTCTGAGCAAAACACATAATGACAGGGGAGTGTGAATAAAGCTTAAGTTGAAACGACTTGAGCCTCGATTTCACAAGGGGTGGACGGGGTGAGAGGAGGAGTGTACCCGGGAGCGCTCCTGGCTGCAGTTCTCCAAGCTGCTTCTCTGCGTCCAACCAGAGTCACCCAAGGGCATATCGCTGGCAGGGTTTCTGATCCAGTAGCTCTAAGAATTCTGATTTCTAACAAGTGCTCGCACTTTGGGAACCACTGCTAGAAGTCTAGGGGTCATTTAGTCCAGCCTCATCATTGTTTCCTGTGGCCGTGTCATCTGCTGGATCCATGCATTAGACCTCTACAGACGGAGGAAGCTGTGCCCATTCCTCAGAATTCACCTCAGCACAGTGGGCAAGCACCCCAGAATTGGGCTGCACGCTCCACGGCAGCTTACTGTGGGGGCCTCAGTGTCCTCTTGTGCACACAACGAGGACACCTGGCCTAGACGAGACCCACAGACCCACTCCAGTGTTCCAGAGGAAAGGCCTGATTTGCCCACCCTGTGCATGTCCACTGTCCGCTACGTTCTAGACAAACACTCTTGAGATGCTCCTCTTTGTCCAGGTAAACTGCAGGTCCCTGCTTCCTCCTAAAGCCTAGGGCAGTGGTAGGCAAACTTTGGCTCTCGAGCCGCAGTTTGCCGCTCTGTTGACTAACGAGTTTGCAAACCACTGGGATAGGGGCTTAATCACAAGGAACAACAACAGCCTGTAATTATTGGAATCGAGAGTCTAGGTCAGTGGTCAGCAAACTTATTAGTCAACATAGCAGCAAACCACGGCTTGTGAGTTGCATGGGGCTCTTGAGCTACAGTTTGCTGACCAGAGGGAAGAGATTTGAGGTGGCCTGCCTTGTGCCTGATCTCATCCCAGGGTCCAACCCAAGGACTGGCCCTGGTGCTCAAAGTGTGTCCCCCAGTCCGCTGCATAAGCATCACATGGGAAGTTATAAGACACGCAAATTCCTGAGCCCACCCCAGAACTTCAGAACGAAATCTCTGGGGATGGACCATGAAGGCAGGGCCTCCAAGTCCTGGGTCACAGAACCTTTGAAAATATAATACTGTGGTTTGCCAAAACCGGTTTGGCTCAATGGATAGAGCGTCGGCTTGGGGACTGAAGGGACCCGGGTTCGATTCCGGTCAAGGGCATATCCCCAGTAGGGGCTGTGCAGGAGGCAGCTGGTCGATGACTCTCTCTCATCGATGTTTCTAACTCTCTATCTCTCTCCCTTCCTCTCTGTACAAAATCAATAAAATATATTAAAATAAATAAATAAATAAATAAATAAATAAATAAATAAATAAAAAGTGCAGTTCCAAGCCAGCAGCAGCAGCATCACCCAGGAATTAGTTAGAAATCACAAGCCTCACACCACACTTCCTACTGAATCAGAAATTTCTGGGTGTGAAGCCCGGCGGTGCAGTAATAGGTTGGCTGCTTCCCATGTGATCGGATGCAGTTAGGGGTAAGGACCACTAGGAGGAAGCTATAGTTCCCATTCTATTGTAGCTGCATAACTGGATCACCTGGGAGCTTGTAACAGTTGCTAACCTCTAGCCTCCTCCAGACCATTAAACTAGAGTTTTGAAGAGCCTTTTACACAGCTCTTGTTAATTCTGATATGTAACTAGGACCACTGGTTTCGAGCTCCTTAACTTCAAATAAGAAAGGATTCACATCTCAGTGCCTTGAGAAAGATGCAACTGAGAACACAGGACTCCAGAGACTCCCCCATGCCCCTGCCTTTGAGCAGAATTTAACTGGGGGAGCAGCTCCCTCAGGGAACAAAGGATTGCAAGGGTCTAAAGACACATTGCTAAACCTTCCCCAGTCTGACCTCAGCAGTAAATCCTGGCAGTGGGTGTACCCACTGAACCCCCTGCTTAGAATGTGACTGTTCTATTCACTTCTTTTTCGTGGCTTCCTTCTACGTTGTCATCTTCTATACATAAAAAAGCATTAAGAGTTAACACAGTGTTCCATGGACATAGGTCAACACAGACTTAAGAGGCATCACCGGAGGGGAGGCATCATTCTGTGATGGGAGCACTGTGATCAGGAGGCAGAAGAAGAGTGCCAGGGCCTGGAAAGCAACCTTCTCCATCCAGGCATCCCAGGACAGCTAGTCCTTGGTTGTTTTTTTACTGTAAAAAGGCAAGGTTGGACTAAATATCTCTAAAGGTCCCGTTCTAATTTTCTACAATCTCTATGTTAAGATTTCTTCATCTGATCTTTGAAAGACTAGCACCCACGAGGTAATTTATTAGAAGGTATATTATCTTTTTGATCTTATACAACTCTCTAAAGTTATGGCCAGGTAAGCATACTACATTCAGCCCTATCAGAAGTCCCAGGAATCAAGATAAAAAGCCTGAGTCCAAAGTGCAGTTGGGAGAGGTTTTACAACTAAGGATAGAAAGAAGAAGCCACATCAAGACTGACAGGAGGGGCAGAGGCATCGAATGGGTTGGTCTCACACCCATGTGTGGTAGATAAAAATCAGGAGGGATAGCTTGGCTGCAGAGGTCCCCCAGAGGAGCAAGGGTCCCAGCCCCACAACAGTCCACTCCCCCACCCCCCACCCTCCCCACCCCCATCCCAAGGCTTCAGAGCTGGGAAGAGAAGTCCCCATAACTTTGGGATGTAAAAACCAGCAGGGATTGAGGCTGAGTGAGACGGAAGGCTTCTGGAGTCCCAGGCAGTTCCTCTTAAAGGACCTGCCCACGGACTTACTTAGACTCAACTCCCTCTGAGCTCCAGCTCTGGAGAGCAGCTTGAAAGGCACTGGAGACAGACAGGGAGGAAGTGAATTGTCTGGCTTCAGGGTGAGAAGCAGATGGGCAGCTTTTTCCCCAGACAGAAGTGCAGATAGAGTCTGTTGCTCCTTTGCTGAGCTCTTTCCCCACAGAGCTGGTAGGCAGGTACCATTTCTGAGTCTCCAACCTGGCTCACACTGTTTGCCCACCCTGGTGATTCCCCGAGACCCCACCCACTCAAGCTGTTTCCAGTGGCTTTTTCATACAAATGGCCTGTGTTGGCTCATGCTTCAGACTTTCCTAAAATCTCTCAAGCAAATATCTGGCCTTGGTGTGTCCAGGACCTCTTGCTAAGTGGCCACAGGCCCAGCACTAGCAGCAGCCAGCCTTGATTTGCAGCTAGGCCTCCCCTGCAAATCTGAGAAAAGTGGCAGCCATTTGCAGGACCCTCATATCTCTGTTCTTTTTCTCCTAGACTCGAAGGTACCCCATGAGACTTGCAGTCAGGAGAGCAGTGGGCAGCAGCACCTCATCCAGGCTTACTCCCTGAACCTATCTCCAAGGCCCCCCTTTTTCTCTGTCTCTCTCCTACTGCCTCTTCTACCTTAACTTATTCCCCATAATCCCACTGACATCCCAACCTCAAGTGTGGACACAGGTCATTTGAGGGGTCTGTTAACTCGAGCAGAAGGCACTCTCTGTCACATGCCTTCTTTTAAAAAGTCTTTCACAAGGAATCCAGGTGGGACTGCCTCAACTCTAAGCTAATTAACCTAAAATCCTATTTGCTCCCCTCATAAATGACAACAAATCCACCTAAAACACCTGTAGGAGGCTAAAGAACTCAAACTTAGGTCTTGGGTGGTGAACTGAGCATAATGCAAGTACACAAACCAGAAGCTTCTCACAGGCCACCTCACTGCCGAGCACACCACGCTTCTATCTCGGAGGCTCCTGCAGGCACTCCACCAGGCTTCACTGCAACACTCCCTGGACCGATCATTGCTGCCACTCAAACCAGAGGATTCTGTCTCATAACCCACTGGTGACTCCCCACGGACTTCAGAATGAAACCCTAAATCCTACGCACAGTGTTCAGAAATACATGTTCTTCCACAGTGATCCTCCACGTTAATCCTTCTCCCTGGCCAACAGCAGGCCGGACCCACCTCCCTCTTCCAAGCCTGTCTCTCCTTAGCCATTGCACTGGACCAAGGGAAAGAGCGCAGGTGTGGGCACTAGCCAGAACAAGGCTAACTCCTCGCTGAGCAACTCCGTTTAGCTTGAAGGTATTTTAATCTCTTTAGGCCTCAGTTTCCTCACTGTTCAAAGAGGATAAAAATAATAGTCCCGCCTCTTAAGGCTGAGAAGTTAAGGGGATGGAGTGAGCAATGCTTCTCTTATCCCACCTGGAATGCAGGGTAAGCACAATCAATGTAAGCAACGACCTTTCCTTTCTTTCTTTAATATATATATATATATTATTGATTTTTTTACAGAGAGGAAGGGAGAGGGATAGAAAGTTAGAAACATTGATGAGAGAGAGATATTGATCAGCTGCCTCCTGCACACTACCCACTGCGGATGTGCCCGGAACCAAGGTACATGCCCTTGACCAGAATCGAACCTAGGACCTTTGAGTCCGCAGGCCGCCGACACTATCCACTGAGCCAAACCAGGTAGGGTGACCTTTCCTTTCTTCCTTTCAGCTGGGATGCTCTGCAACCACGTACCCCATCTGTAGCTCTCAAAATCCTTTCTACCCATCAAAGTTCAGTTAAAACTGTTTGCTTCCTGACTACTCCCTTCAGCCCTCCAGGCTGCTGTCCATTCTTCCTCCAAGCTCACTCTGCGTGACTCGTACTTACTTGCTCACATGCTCCCTTTTAAGCTCTAGTTCATGGGTCTGTTTGAAGCAGCTGTGCAAGAGCTCAGCAGTGCCTGTGGCTCCTGCCTCCATGGAACCCAGCGCAGCGTGGGCACTGTGACTGAGGTGCCCAACAAGTATTAGCGGACCTACTGGCAGCAGTTCAAGGTGCTGCTCTTGTCCCCCAGATCCAGGTCTCATGTTTAATTTATAGGAGAAAAAAAAAAAAGGCTTTGTTTTTGCTCTGCAAATGGAGGAACTGGAATACAAGAATGTGTCTCAATGAGGTCTGAACGTGACAAATTTCTGAATTCTGTTCACAAGATGAAGACCAGTGGAAAGTTCAATTCTTAAGTATCTGTGGCTTCAGAAGGGTTAGAATAGCAACACCCGAGGACCAACACCTGAGTTAAATTTTACTCATCTAAGAGTCTCAGAGCATCCTCCATAAAGTGGCCGGTACAGGGTCCTCTCCCCCCATTCCTGTCAGAAGGAAACCACACAGTTCAGGGCTTTAAGACCCAGTGGTGACTCATGACTGTGAGTAACAGACCCCAGAGGCTTTCCCAAGCAAAGAGCTGGCCTTCCCTCCAGCCCTGCGAGCAGACAATGCTCCAGACAACATCTCATCTCTCGGCCACTCTTTCCCTCCAGGGCCCAGGCCAGGCTTCTTTCCAAAGAGCTGCCTTGGTGGGTCGCTGGAAATTCACCGCAGGGGGGAGAGGGCCAGGAGGCTGCACAAAGGTGAGGCTTCTGGGAATCAGCTCAGAGAGGGCAGGACCGAGCTCCCATGGAAGAGGCCACAGGGAGCAGCTCCCACTACCTGCCCAGGTCCCTGGATACCGCTGACCACTCCAGGGGAGCACCCCACTCTCCCTGGCTTCTCCCAGGTAACTGAGATACACAGCATCACGCCATCCACATGTGCTCTCTCCTTCCTCAGAGTAAATAAAGCAAGCATGAATCAGGCCACAAGCATGCGGAGAGCTATGATTAACACCCGGCGAGAAGCTTTCTTCTCTTTGTGAGAAACACTCGGTAACCAAAGGTGGTTTCATGCACCTTGTCAATTAAAGAAGTTAGGCGGGTACCACAGCTGGGTCTGGGATGACGCAGTTCATGGAGTGAGTCATTTCTACTGCTGAGAGTTGACTTTTCTCAACGGACACCACATTTAACCACAAAGGAGGTATAACCTTTAGCATGATAGATATCCATTTCTATGGTCCCTTCCGGAATGCTACCAAAGCAGCTCCAGGAACAAGGTCATTTGAGACACTTAAAAAATCAGCAGGAAAATGTCGTCCTGGGTGGCCCTTATCAGTCATTCCCCACAACACCCCAAGATGCCAGAGCAACAAGATAACTCCTTAGGTGATAAGGCTTAGTGAGCTGTGTGGGGATTATCCCCTACATAGAAATGCAACAAGAGGCAATGAGACAATCCACACTGGCATTCAAATGTATCGAGGGACATTCCTAAGCAATACCACCATGTGTGTGGGGTTGACAACTGGTTTCTATGCGAACTTCCAAGGGTATATTTTTAGACCTAGTAGAAGCTCATGTTTTTCATAAGGAAACGGAGGCAAGAAAGGGGTGGCCTGAAGTTAGACAGCTTCATGGAAGCACTGCTGGGACCAGCACCCAGGAATCCTGATTCTCAGCACAGATGCAACGTCACACAGTGGTTCCTAGCTCCCTTGCCTTTCTCTGTCTGAATGGGAACCCTTCATGCACAGTGTGGCTACTCCATCCATGAACAATTCTGTGGAAAAGTAGACCTTTAGCTGCATCTTTATCTTCAGCAGATGCTTGGTTTAAAATTAACCACCAGCTCCTCCAAAAATTAAATGTACCTATTCCCTCTAGGGTTTAGCTGGCCAATCTCGGCAGTGCCTACGGAAGAGGGTCAGGTCAAAGCATGTGGTTTTGAATTTCAAACTGTTCATGTCCGGAGCATAGCATGCTCAGTAAGATAATTTTATACCAGTGACCTCCAAAAGTGTGTTACTCCCCTTATGGCGAGGAACACCACTGGGTTAAAGCTGAATGGAATACTCTTGGTTAAGTCATAAGGAGAGGCTCTGTATACTGGAGAATTCTTTAGAACAAAGCACAAAGAAACAGCTTGTCTTCAAGCCCAACCTGGAACAGGTATGTCTGGCATCTCTCCCTGAACTCCAGGCCTGGCCCTCTTTGCTGGCAGTCCTTTTCTCCCTGCTCGGGCCTCCTGAGAGGTGGTTTCAGGCAGGTTGCTTCCACATACATGGCAAGAAGCACTTATTTTATATGGCATGGGGGGTGGTAGTGGCTGGGGAGAGAAACACCTCAAGCGGAGACTTAACTTTTTGAGGCAGCGCTGCCCAATGGTTTGGGTCCCAGGTCCACCCAGGAGCTTTCTCTCTGTAGAAACGGGGTAATAATAGCGCGATGAACATTTAATGAGTCAGCCCAGCACCTGGTCTGAGGCAGGCTTTATAGAAGTCTTTGCTAAGAGTCTAACCAAATGATAGCAAAATAGCTTTCAACACTCAACAGCCCATGACGAGGTTTGAAGTGGGGCTGCTCCTTCCGTGGCCAGAAGCCCCAGCCAGAGCATCCTTTGCATAATTTAAAGAGAGACCTCCAGCCCAATGACGGGCCTTGCAGGCCGGGTTTGCTTCGGCTGAGGGTTTGCAGAGTGATGTGCTCCTGTTACAACAGCCGCACAGCTGTGTTACCACAGGTTTGCAGGGTCAGTTTAGAGGAGTCTGGATGGGCTTTGGACCAACCCCAAGCTGCTCTCTACGGGAAGGCATTCCTGACTGTTCCCCTGGGTGTGAGGGGTGAGGAGAAAGCTGTGGGGCCACAACCTTCTTTCCATTCTCCCCGCGGGTATGGCATTCCCTCAGGGCAGACCCAGGCTCGAGAAGGGGCAAGCAACAGCGGATTCTGCTACTCCCCGGGAGGGTTCTTTCTGAGCAAGGGATTTCAACTGTTACGGGAACTGTGGGAAGTATTTCAGGCAATGATCAGGCCTCGGAAGTATTCATCTCACCAGATGTTTCAACTTTTCTGTACCTCTCTTACTTGGGAAAAAAGCAGAATAATAAACATCTTTTTCGTAGGATTCTGGCAAACAAAATAAATTTTTCTTATAAAACTCAATAATCAATTTTGCAAGGTTTCTTCAGTGTTTTTCCAAATGTCATTTTCCCACAATAACGTATCTATTTTAGGAAAGCCTGAAGGGAAAGAAAAACAAGACCCTTCAGAATGTAATGTTTCCAGAGTAACTGCTCTGTGGTTCTATCGCGGTGCTCAAAGCCCAGGCCCTGGGAGGAACTCCTGTCAGGTGCCTGGGGAGCTCCTTTCACAGCATGCATCCCAATTACAAAGGCTATGAAGCACAGGCAGAACACTCAGCCCCTCACACGCTCAGCTTCTTTCATCTTGCCAATAATGCAGCATCAGAAATCTTCAAAAGGATCTCAGAAAACCCTGAAGTCTGGTCCTAGCAAGGCGGCAAAAGGAACAAAAGCAAAACCAACTCCCCCACTGTTGACAAACACAGAAATGCTACGTGAATCACCAAAAAACACCAACGGCATTGATGCCTAATTACAAGGTGATGTTTTCCCCCAAAAAAATTATTCTGTAAAGAGGAAGTTAGTCCTTTCAAAATCTTTCTTTTATTTCGGAGGACACATTTACCTGAGATGACCCCAGCAATTGCTAGTTTGAGATGCTTAACAGAATGCCCAACAAACCATTTAAATGGTAAAGAAATTTAATGTCGATTTAATATTTATTACCAGAGGCATGGCATCACAGACATAGCTGAAAGAAACTTTTTTAAAGAGTATTTTTAAAAGCAATATAGCAATGGTTCAGTTTGGAGGTCACTGTCTTACATCTCTATCATGTAGAAAAACAATGTTTCATGTTATAGAATGAAAAAAGAATGAGAAATGAACTTTTAGAAAGAAAATATAGTCATTGAAACTAAAGATGAATGAAATAACAGATTAGACAAATGAAAGTATGAGTAAATTAGAAGAATGCAGAAGAGAGATAGAAAGCTACAAAAAAAACACAAAAGAGAGGGCATGTGGAGTCTGAGTCCCACACGTGGAGCTGGAGGAGGCACTGGAGACGGAGGGAGAAAGGTGGTTAAGGAGAAGATTCCAAGTACTTTCCCAAATTAATGAAACACATTCTCAGACTTCAGACACACAGCCCCAAATGAGGTAAATAAAAATAGATGACTAAGCACACTATTTTACTTTTAAATGCAATTTAAAAATACCTGGAAAGAAAAAGATGACCTACAAATGTACAAAAATGAGACTGCAGCATAATTCTCTGGAAAGTGCTCAGGAAAAATGATTTAGAATTCTACACCCTGCTAAATACATAAATACAAAGCATAAATACAAACAAAATGATGTCAAATAGAAACTCATAGAATGTATCCTTTACAAAAAAAGAAATACTTCAAAAGGAAACTGAACCTCAAAGTAAAGAATGGATTTCACAGATCAATAGTCAGAGGGGAAAAAATCAGTAAGCATTGATTGTGATAATGATGGTTGGTTAGGACCTTAGGAAAAGGTCGAACTAAACACTTGCTAACAATAACATGGAGGATGGGGAATCAGAGATGAACTTTTCTAAGCTTCTAGTATTATTCAGGAAAATAAAATCACTTTAGACTTTATTAATTTAAGAATGCATGTTACGCAATGGTTAGAGCACTGGCCCACATACCAAAGGATCCCAGGCTCCATTCCTGGACATGGGCACGTATCTGGGTTGTAGGTTTGATTCCCAGCCCGAGTTGGAGTGCATGCAGGAGGCAACTGATCAATGTCTACTTCTCTCTCTCTCTCCATTTTCCTTACACTCTCTCTCTCAAAAAAAACAAACAAAAATAAAAAAAACCCACAACCCCCCCCCCCCCCAAATCAATGGAAGAAACATTCTTGATGAGGGTTAACAAAAAATAAAAAAATATGGGTAACTAATAGAATTAGATGAATAGCTTTTAAATCAGTAAAATAAAAAAATATAAAATTCAAAAGGAAGCAAACCAAAAAAAGAGCAAAGAAAATATGTACGCACACACAAAAATGACAGAAATTATTCCAAATAATTTATATGCTACATGAAAATGGACTAAATTTCCCCACTAAAAGTCAAGAGACTGACAGAATGGGTCATTAAACTCCCATATGAGTATCTGGTAAAAACAAAACAAAACAAAACAATCACATTTGCACAAGGAGACATATCCAAGGATATTCAACATATCTTTTAATTGGAAACCTTATGTCCATTAAAAAAAAAAAAATCACAGATAAAATGGTATAAGAAATTCTAACACTGAAATAACAGAGAAGTTAAACCAAATATATTAACCTTCAACATGGATTTATCTCAAAATATGCCAAATGAAAAACGTTATTTGAAAAAGAATATAAACAGTATACCATTTATGTAAATTAAAAAAACTATCTCAGAATATACTATATATTGTCATGTATACATACATATATAGTAAAAGCATAAAAATATATCCAGAGAAGAAACATATAAACTTTAGAAGAAAGATAAATGCATTTTGTAATGTTTTCTTTTACAGACAAAAAATTCAAACCAATAAGAAAATGTTAATATTTGTTAAGTGCATAGATTATTTTAGTAGTTCCAAAATTACAAATTAATGTGAAAACTGCAAAGAGAAAGAAAGAATAGGTTTTGGATCTGTGCCAATCTAAATGCATAGCTGTCAATCACTGTTTTAAAATTACACTTTAAAAGCCTGAATGTGTGTGTGTCAGAGAATTCTCACAACATACACTTCTAACTGCAAGGGAATAAACACATATAAATACTGAAAAAATAATCTTTTTGTAATCTGTGATTTGTCTTTGTTAGATAAAGTAAACTGTGGTTCTGGCATTTGCTTTCCTCTATCCCTGTGGTTGGCAAACTGCGGCTCGTGAGCCTCGGTTCGCCGGTCTATTGACTAATGAGTGTGCTGACCACTGCTCTATCCTAATGCTTAGGACACAGCAGGTGGACCATACCAACAAGGGAAGAAAAGATGTGGAATAAACATTGTCAGGATGGTCATCCTGCAAGCCTGTGATCTGTGTGAGAGGACTCTAATGGGCACATCCACCACAGCCTTTTAATGGAAAAATGTGTGTCACATTCCTTGGGAATGGGAAAGCAAACTACGCTGAAAAATCATGCCTGTAGCCAAGTCCCCTCACAGCTTCACAGAGGAAATGATCCTTGAATCATTCTCAAAAATGAATCGAGTTCTCAAAAATGAGATAGGGCTGTCAAACTGAGATGGGCCTAGGTCAGAAAGGAGGAGGGGGCTTTTAAGGGGTAGGGACCAAAGAATTAAAGAGCCTGGTGTTGGAGGGGGCAGGGGCAGTCGAGTAGAGCTGGGCATAATGGACAGGTTACGAAAGCTCAATGGTTCCTCCTAAGGAGAGATTAGCAGGCAGTTCTCTCGGTTCAAAGTCGTGTGGGCTGTGCAATACTAACCCCCGCAGCTATGGAAGAGTCCCAGGATCAGTGCAGGGAGCAGGCTGTAACAAATCAAGCACTGAGTTCCCCTCTGCTTAGTGGTGAGGACGAGGCAAAGAGAAGATAGCAGACACACCGAATGGTTCCACATCAGGACAGAGCGGCTGCCTAAGTGGGAACCTCATGCTTGATATGTGCGCACAAAGGAGTCAGAAGTAGCTCAGACAGCTTGCTGGGTGGGCCACGGGAAATGCAAGTGCTGCCTCATAATTTGGAAAAGCCACAGTTCCCCATGGGGTAGGTGGGGATTCCCAATCAGAGTTTGGGACAAGGGGAAAGACAAGTAGATAGTTAAACAAACAAATACATATTTTATTCACATGAAATATGCTCTGACTCTCTGAGGATAGAAAGGAACACAAGGTTTTTATGTTTGCTACGGGGGAACTTTTACAAAGCTGAGTTAATGCAAACTAAGTTGTTGGAATTTTTTATAATTTCAATTTTTATTTCTGAATAAGAAATAAGATCATTATTGATTGTATCTTAGACAACCCCTAATTTAACAAGTAAAAGCTAAAAGTCTTGCCATAAACTCCTATACTTTCAATCTAAAACATCTCGCTGTTCAAATATACTTCTCATCAGGGATCTTATGACCTTTTTCCTGGAAATAAGCACTAAATTCATGAGATAAGTAAAAGTAATGCCACAATTCTCTTTTTAATTTTCTTCCTAACAAATGCATAAACTATGAACAAGTCTCCTTTCTTTCTACATTTTAAACTCAGTTACTCGATTTTAAAACTGTCATGTATTTACCTTGTTCTAGAAATTTTACAGTTTCTGTGATTACCCACCATTTCCTTTTTATCTCTTTTCTTTCAAGATTTCTCCTGGTCTGCTTTAGTGACAATCCTTTTTGTCTTAACCTAGAACTTGCAAAAGCAGGTGTGAATTCACGCCACAGGATTAAATAAACAAAAATATCAATGACTAAACATTTATTTTTAAAATTCTTTACAGACCCAAATATGTAGATAAGCAAAAGGGTCAAGATTAACGATCATGACCATGTCAATTGTGTGACCACAGGCAAATGACTCTAACTCTTGAGATACTTCTCTGAAACCAGGCCCGCTGGGCTCCTCGACCAGCTTATTCTGTTCTACAGCTCCCTGGCTGCCCTCCTGCTTTAGTAGTCCCTAGAATATAAGT
This sequence comes from Pipistrellus hanaki, assembly GCF_964339955.1. Taxonomy (NCBI): domain Eukaryota; kingdom Metazoa; phylum Chordata; class Mammalia; order Chiroptera; family Vespertilionidae; genus Pipistrellus; species Pipistrellus hanaki. The sequence goes on from NC_140509.1 coordinate 19,924,020, forward strand.
ACTGAGCACAAAAGGAAAAACCGTAGTGAAAATGAAGTGAAAAAACCTGACAAACGATATGTTATAGTATTTCTGATGAGTTTATGTTAGTACAGAGGGGGGGAAAAGCCAAGTGTAACTATCGTTATCGGTACTGAAATCAGTACCAGGGCTGATTTCAAACTCAGGCATATCTGATCTGGGTACAGTTTATAATCTTAATTTGATTTAAGGAATTATTGCTTCCCCCCTTATCTAGGACTTCTCTATGTATTTTAAATTGTGAGTTAAATTGTTATTTTTCGTCTCTGTATATTTCTTAAACCTCCATAGTCAATGCACAGGTACCGCTCAATGCCTTCTATTGTGCTCATGAAGCGGTCAGAAGAAAATCTATACTTATTATAATGCTTCACTCATGTATACAAAGCAGCAATTTATGCAGCACTCCCCCCCCCCCCCCCCCCATATCAAGAAGTGACCTGTTTAAGAGAGGTTACATGATGAAGCTACTGCTCTATCGTAGGGTCAGAGAAACATTCAAGGCACCAGGCGCTTATGTTCTATAAGACTTAATCATCTTACATATTTATTTTCTCTAGACGATTGCTGTATATAGTAAGAAACCCAGTGAGAGCTTTCTTAATGAAATAGCTCATGCATCTATCAATTATGAGGAAGTAAACGGTTCAGCCTAAAAAGCCTGCCATCTGGCTGCGGTTGTGTCCCTGGGACCCAGAGATGTGCGGTGCTGGGGCCTGGAGTCCCTCCTGCGCACTGGCCCTGCCTCCAGTCCTGCCATCTCCACCTTGCAGGCGAATTAAACTGCCTCTGTTCTAGAACAGGACAGAAACAAAGCAAACGAGGAGTTGCACGCATCTGACAGAGAGTCAAGCATAAAAGTAATGATAGTAGCATCTAGCGTTCTAGTCACAAAATCGTTACCATGGCTTATGAAATACGTGTGGGAGAACAAGACACAGACCTCCCACAGCTACAAAACCTCTGATGATCAAATGCAATGTTTCCCAATAGCTTATACACCCATATCCATTCTCATACACAGTCAGCCACTCGCAGACAGGGAGACATCACGGCCTGAGGCTGACCCCAAATTTATTCTTTCTCTAAACACTAATTCTAAGATTTGTATTCAGCACTCCCTTCCTTTCCCCCTTTATCTTATTCATTACTCCTTGGAGAGTTAAAGTCATAATAAGAGGTCAAAAATATGAACAGGACTGTTTAAAAGTGTCTGTTTTATGTATGGCTTAAATCTCCACCCCACAGATGTAGCAATAGTTCTGTGTTGTAAGTCTGAAAAGTGGTCCTTCCCCTAAAACTGGGCTATTGTGCTTACCACTGGAGGGCAGCCCTTCCCCCCCTGCCCCCACCCTCCCGCAGCTTTTAAAGGCTGTATCCTTATACCTTGCAAAATAGGAAGGACATAGTATCGATTCTGGTTTGTCTTTCATTTTTGTTTAAGCTACATTTGACTTTGAGATCATCAATGTGGTCTCCAACATTCCAGTTATATAGAAGAAATAATTGGGTCTGAATATATGCAGACCATTCAAACCTTAACACAGATCTATCCACTCTTCTTAGCTTTTAAAAAATAACTTGTCAAGTCTCAAACCTGTTTACAGTTATCAGATCGGGATGGAGGCTGACTTACCACAAACACAACCAAACACTGGTAACACCCACTTCCTTCCTCCCCACCCCCAAACAAGAACCATCTATTAAATACTTATAATAAAATGCTCACAGATCAGTTTTTCACGTTTTGTTCATTTTCCACTCTGTATTCTGCTCGCATAAGAGTAGTTCTGAAATATTTATTTTACTTCTAAATATAATAGGAAACATGAGAATCAATAGCAAAGGCTTCTATTTCACATATTCCAGAGGGCAAACAATGCTGGCATTTGAAATATCAATTTCAAACATACTCAAAGTGTACTAATGAACCTACTACCTTCTTCATTTAGGAACACAATTCAGGATAGCAATATGAGCAGAGTTAAGGGAGAGGAAGCCCGTGGTAACCTCAGACCTACCTCACAGAACATATAGAGAGACAGCAAGGTGAGCCCAAGGTTATACACCACTAAAATTCTTCGGCAAGCGAGCGGCTGCCTGTTCTTCATGTATTTGGGGCCCAGCCACACAATTAGTAAGTATATGGTGGAGCAGATGAAAGTAGGTATATAATTGTCCAGAAGAAACCATCCTTTTACTCTGGTATCTGAAAAATAATAAAGGTACAATAGTAAGTGATCACCACAACATTTTTCAAATATCAAAAAAAATTTTTTTTTCTCTAACCACAACTTTATAATAGCTCCCTAATATGAATGTTCCTATTACCAACGGAGCAACAAGAGGAAGCGTTGGGTTTTCGGTCTGTGTCATCCAAGATGAAGCTCCCTGGTACATGTTCTGAACAGTAATGTGTATGTTACTCATGATTTTTACTAAGTAAAATGATAATTTAAAAAATCCTTTCCAAAACACCTTAAGAAGAAAAGAGAGAAAGCTAAATTGCCCATTAACTGGATTTATCAACCTGGTTTGTTAAATTATGCATGGGGTAATGAAACCCTAGACAAGGCAGTCTTTGAACTCCGAAGTCCTCCTTCTCAGCCAAGAGTCAGCAAGCCCTCCCAGCATGCAGACTCAGAGGCAGCGTGCCACTTAGCCAGCTTAATGACAGTCACTGATTCGACAGGCAGCATCTGCTGGGAGTGCAACGGTCACCAGCACAGGGCAGGATGGTTTTTTTTAAAGTGAGGGTGAAGCAGCAATGACCAGTAAGTGACTAAGGTATTAAGGAACCATGTGAAGAGTAGAGGCTTAAGAAGACCTACATGGTTTCCAGGGAGCTAGTAGGTCTAGGAGAGAACTCCCTCGCTCCCACCCTGTTTCCTAGGCAGGAATGAGGAAGAAAAGAAAATTAGTTCTAAGTAGCTGCCTGCAGCAAGGTGACAACCTTTTCCTGGGATGGGAGTCAACTCCCTGGAAGCCACATCCCCTAGGTGTTATCTGTCTGCTGCAAGATTCAATTTCCTCTTCTGGCCGACTCCCAGGAAGCCACCTCTGCAGCCTGTTCCCCTCGGTATCCTGCCCTGGAGAGCCCCCAAATCTGGTGGCTTCTCCAAGGCCCGCTTCTCTGGAGCTCAGAAGCACACACAGGTTTCACATCCTGGATCTTCTGAGTCACAGCAGCTGAAAGGGACAGCCTCAGCTCCTTCTCTGACCTCCTGGCTACACCACCTTGCTCTTCTCTCCAGTGCTTTTCCCTTGACCTCATAGGACAAGCCTGTGTGTATTGGGAAGATCTACTGTCAGTCTGCTTTCCTGTAGATATCTTAAGTTCTCCCCCAGGTTTCCTGGCTTTTCTCCTCTACCCTTTCCCACTGGAGTTGGGCTTGTGTGGTAGAAGGTGTTACCACCAGTTCAGAACTGGTGGTTCTCAGAAGTCCTTCAGGGAAATGGCCGGCCCCAGTGAGCTCAGCAAGGGAATTCTTAACACCTTTGTTTTCAGCTGTCAATTCTGAGAAAACAAGTTTCCACTTAGAAACTAACATCAGATGTTTGCGTGTGCGATATGTATCACAAACACAATAAGCGCACACACAGAAACCTCCCATTTCTTTTTACTTAAAGCTCTGTCTGCACCTTGCTTTTTAAGTTTTATAACAGATCTTCATCGTTTTACATTAGCAAGCATCCAACCTCCTTCCTCAGAGCCTGTACTTCCCGGGTGGCTGGGACCTGGCTAATCATGGTCATCCTCACCCACTCTCTGGTGACTGGTACAGACATGGGCATGTGAAGCGAAGATGGCCACTGAGCTTTGAGAAGATGACAGCTGGTGAGGGGCTCAAGGAAGGGATTCCTTGTTTGTAAACCCATGCAGATGAGATTTCTGACTCCTCTGTGCCATCCCACCACGACAGGTGAGGGCCTGAGCTGAGGACAGAGCTGCTGCTGTACTGAGAATGCAAAGTAGAAAATGACAAGAACAAGGACTGCTTACCAGCATTCAGCCCCTGAAATAACTCAGGAGTTGATGATCTTGTAATGCAACCTAGTAAGTTTTATTATCGTTTCAGCTAGTGAAAATGGAATTTTGGGGTCCTGTAATGCTGAAGTGGGGCATCTTCCCAACACAAGCATACAGGGGGATTTAACTCGTTCTTTTCCGTGGGGCTGTACACAAATGTATTTAACCCGTCCCCCTATGAATGGGCATCCCCTAGGTGTTATCTATGGGCATCTAGGTTACTTTACTTTTGACAAGATGAACATAAGGAGCATCCTGATGTTCATCTTTGCATAACTGATCAGGATTAGTTGTAGGATAAATTCTTAGGAGTCAAACAGCTGAGTCAAAGGTCATGCACATTTTATTTTCAATAGAAGACACAACTACCCTCCAGAGAGATTACACCAACTTAGACTCTCTCTCCACATCCTCACACTGTCACAAATGGCATCAAACATGATTTCATCTCTGCCATACGAATAAACTGCTTTCTTCTGTGTTTTAAAACTGCAGTTTCCCTGTAAATTATTTATGTGAACCTAAAAAGTTCTTTTTTTATAGATCAGACACAGAGAAACATTTTTGATGACATTAAAGGAATGCAAGCTGATTTACTTCCTAAGAGATAATAAAAGATGAAGAGATATGAGTGCAGTAAAATGTGAGTGCATGTGTATATTTTACTTGTTGATGTGACACAATGTGGAAGGGCATTTAAAAAACCTGACAATGGTCAGAGGGAAAGAGTTTTAAACTCCTAGTGCAGTGTTTCCCAAACTTCTCTCATGGTGAGAATCACCTGGTGGAGTTGTTAAAATACAGATTCCTGAATCCCAGCTAAACTAGAATTTTGGGAACATATAGGTAAAATTGTATACTTAACTAGACAGATTCCTGAATCCCACCTAAGAAGTGCTAAACTAGAATTTTTGGGAACAAAAAACAAAAATTCTAGTTTAGCACTTCTTAGGTGGGATTCAGGAATCTGTAGTTTAACAACTCCACCAGGTGATTCTCATCATGAGAGAAGTTTGGGAAACACTGTCCTAGTGCAATAGTGCATTTTGGAAGCCAGTTTCAGCTGGAGACTCATAAGAATTGAGGAAAACATACAGGTGATAATGGTGAAATCTTGGCATTTTCAGGCTACAAGCCTGATAGCATAATTTGATCTCCTGCTAAAACAAGCAGAGGGTCACAAGAGCTGTGCCTCTGCTCCAGTAGCCGGGACACAGCACCATTTCAGTAACCATCAGAGGAATTCTCCAAGCCCCTCGTTACCCAGGACAAGGCATTAGTCTTATCATAGAAAATGCTAATGTTTTCTAGAATGTCATCACACAATATTTGCAAGTGGCTGTATCCAGGAAGGGGGGAAGGGTAGGGAGAGGAAAGGAAGCAAAACCAAAAACCACCTTACCTCGGGGGCCTAGCAATGCCTTGAAATAGGTACTAAGTGATGCATCAAAATGTTCCATTTTAAAACCTATTAAGAAAAAAAAAAAAAAAGACATTGATTAAGCTCCACTCAAAATGTTTTATGTAGTATATTTCCTAAAAGAACAAATTTTCCAAGAATATGCTATAGACAAGGTTAAATTCCTTATGTGAAAATGTTTTTTAAATTCATAAAGGTAATTTATATGCTAGTTCTAATTTGAAAATGAAAATGAAAGACACAACTCTGTGAATTCGCTTTAGAAGTGCCAGTCTAAACTCTCAGTTCCATGAAAACACCCTGTGAAGCTGGAACCTCAGTGGGGAGAAGAGTGAAACTGGAGGGGAAGGTGGCAGACAGGAGGGGATTCCCTTCCAGGCAAGAACAATGTGGAGTCAAGAGGACAGAGACAGGAAGTGCTGTATTAAAGGAAGGAATGCCACAGTGAAAAGGTGATTTTCTCTGCTTGCTACTTTTATTATTATTATTATTATTATTATTATTATTACTTTAAAATATATTTTATTGACTTTTTACAGAGAGGAAGGGAGAGGGATAGAGAGCTAGAAACATCGATGAGAGAGAAACATCGATCAGCTGCCTCCTGCACTGGATATGTGCCCTCAACCAAGGTACATGCCCTTGACCATAATCGAACCTGGGACCCTTGTGTCTGCAGGCTGATGCTCTATCCACGAGCCAAACCAGTTAGGGCTAAATTTTTAATGTTATTGTATCATATTTCTAGGTATGATGTACTCAGCTGTGATGTAAAATATATTCTTAAGAGGGGGGGTGTCACAGAAAAAAAAAAAGAAACTTAGAAAAATACTGTTATACTGAGAAGTAAATACAGTAAATCCTCACTTAACATCCTCAGTATGAACTATGGGAAAATGAAACCAATTTTTACCATAGGCTAATTGATAAAAACAAGAGTTACCTTCTCATGGCATCTCATCAACATTATAACGAAATTATTTTATCCGAGGACTTGCTGTATATATTACTTGTTTTCACTTAATAAAACATCTTGAGGATAGTATCAAATCAATAGTTACATCTCTAACTCCATCTTCCAAGATTTCATAATTCCCTTCATTTCCCCCTTATTCAAGATTGACATTTATAGGGCAGCTAAGCAACTTTTTATACACAAATTGTCTAGATTTTCTATATTAATACATTTTCAACTTTCCTGGCCACGACTCTTACAGATAGAACCACAAACATTTTACCTTCCAAGAGCAAAGGCAAGCACCAGTTTTATTTAACCCAGCTGTTAATCATTTAATGCTACCCCTCTTCCTGGCTCAGCACACTGGAGCTTTGTGTGCTTTGGCTGATGTGAGGTTACCTAATGGGCTATCTCCAGCCCGGCGGTGAGATAAGAGATAAGAGATAAAAGATAAGAGATAGGCGAAGCCACCATGACACTGCAAGAGTAGCTACCAGGGTGCTGGTCAGGGAGGTGACCCATGTCTCTGACCATGGCTAGAGACCAACAAGCCACCAGAGAGCCAGCAGTTAGGTATATCACCTTTGTCCCTCAACCGTTATACCCCAGGCCACTAGGTCACTTCTGACATTTAAAAAATAAACTGCTCTTTAACATACTGCATCCCTAAGACCATTCTTACCTCGAGTCACATTCCTCCCCCAGACTGAACCTCTTCAAGGGACAAAAATTCTAGAGCATCTTAAGAAGAATCTGTTAAACTTCACATTTCCTCAGCAGAATTTTTCTTAAAAGCGTTTCCATGCTTAAATAAGAAATGTTTGATCTATTAAAGGCTGCTAGCAACATTGCCATTTAAAAAAAAAAAAAAAGATAACGGTATCTACGTTTTCATAATCTATTGAAAATCATCTAGAAAATGCAAGTTTTGGAAGACAACCATCATGTTTTTGTGCAATTGAACTCACTCTGACACGCAATTTAGCTTCGTGCAGGCACAGGGTCCCCTGCACCGCAATCGAAAGCAAATAGAGACTGCTCAAGGAGGAACAAGGTCATAAACACCACAACTATTGGGAAACTAACTGCTGATGGACAAACTGTCTATCAGGGACAGACTTGCCGCCTTCCAAGACATTTCAAATCTAAACCCTGCTATACTGGTGGGCCTACTACTCAGGAACTCAGCGTGAAGGAGCTGAGAGCAGGCACACCAACCAGGCTGCAGGTGATGAAGTGGTTCAGTGCTGCCCTCTCATCAGACAATCTGGGTTTGAAACTTATTTTTCCACTTACTAGCAATGTGACTTTGGACACGTTATTTAACCTCCTATCTATAAGATGGGAGAAACATGTAATGCCTCTTAAGGTTAAGAAGGTCAAACAGTGGCCTTAGGGCAGTGCCTGATGTGCCGGAAGCCTACCATAAAGGCTTCTTACTGTGTTTGCCACAGGCTCAACTCCGTGGCACTGCTGGCACTCTGTCCCTGGCCCGTCCATGAAATGCCACCAGCAAGCCCCAGTTCTTGTGATAACCCACAATGTCCACATCAAGTCCTATCACCCCCAGGGGCACAGCAACAGAGGTGGAGGCATGCTAATACCTCGGAAGACATTCTCTAAACAGGAAAGATGGGGCTAAAATGAGCATGCAAATTAGATGCACACATACCAAACACCTAAGGTGTACATGATTGCCAAACCGGAAGAAACAGAAAGGAGCATTCCTGGAGACCTCAAACAAACCAGACGTACAAGATGCTGTGAGCCAAACACAAGATCCAGTTTGCTAAAGAGCAGCTGTTAGAATGATGCATATACACGTTTGATACCACGCTATAAAAATAAGGTTTACGTAACAGTATCCTGGGATCTAGCACCGGAAGATCCCTGACAAAGGCAGTCCGGGGATCATAATGATTTTTAACTAAGAGGCCTTTCAGAGAGTGTGACCAGTTTTGGTTTCCATACAAGGTTTCCAGAAAGCTGGAAACAGGAGCACAGAAATATTTTAAAATGATAAAAAACAGACCTGTAGTGTGGAGTTGGGGAGGAGGGAAAAACATGAGTAGACTTAAGAAAAAGAAAAAGGAAAAAAAGCGGTACAAATGTCCTGTCATTACCAGGACAATGCCTAGGACAAAGCTGAACTTGAGAAACTAGGCTAACACCACGGCCACAGAAAAACAGCTTGATGAAACATACGGCGAAATTTCAGTCCAAGTGTACTGAGCCCAGCAGCAGGCTGCCAGAGTGTGGAACTTAGTACTGGGAGGCACTGAAGAGTTCTGTTACAACCATCTGTCCTGAATAATCCAGAACTAAACCCATCTCGAGCAGAGGCCCGTGGAAGCGGGTAGGCGCAGGAGACTCCTGTCTCTCTCAGAAGGAACACCACACAAAAGCACACTCGAGAGGTGGTTGTCGGCAACAGCACATCTTCTCACACTGCGTTTCTCTCCGCTGGAGAAGGCTTCTCTCAGGCTTGCAGAACTTGTCACAGTCAAACTTGGGAGCGCATAAAATAGCCAGCGAGCCCGGCCAGTGTGGCTCAGTGGTTGTGGGCTGGATCCCCAGAAGGGGGCATGCAGGAGGCAAGCCGATGAATATTTCTCCCATCCTTAATGTTTTTATTCTCTCTCCCTCATTCTTCTCCTCTCTAAAAATCAAGAAAAACATAATTTTAAAAAAATCTAGTGAAACAGTCTCTGAAAAGACTTAAGTGGGAAATATAGTTTTCAGAGAGAGAGTGGCTGAAACGTCTGTGTTGAAAGGAAGGAGGATGCACAGAGCTGGGCGTACTGACCAGCAGAGTCCTGATCCATGGCTCACAGGCCTGCTTCTGTGCTGGGCTCCGCCGTGTTAAAGGTTTTCCCCAAACTGTGCCCCTACCACGCCCACTGCCAACCTGCACGGTAACCGTCTTAAACAGGTTTGTTTTTACACGAGTCACCAAGAGACATCAGCACCAAAGGTTTTCTTCCATCCTTCACTCCACACGATGCCATTTCTGTCTGGTCAGCTACACACTTCCCACCCCTCGCTCCCGTGTGCACATTTCTTCCTTCACATCTCACACTTCCTGGGTGCCTCCTAGGTGCCAGGTGCCTTGCTAAGGCCCGAGGGAACAAAGAGTCCAGGCTGGGGTGGAAACACACACATACAAAAGGTTATGTAATGTAACTGACGGCAAGAAAAAATAAAGCAGGCTGAGGGGTTGGGCTCACAGAGTGGGAATTTACTTTGGATAAATTCTCGCAGTTAGAGAAGGTGACAACAGAGCAGGGACCTGATGCAGAGGGCGAGCACCTATCAGGAGAGGGACCGGTGGGTGGCATGGTCCCAAGGTCAGGGCTGCTTGGCATGTCCAAGGACCCGAGGCCAGGCCAGGGTTAGAGGGCAGGCTGCAACTTGGGAGGCCTGTCCCCCACTCTCTGCCGGGTGTCCCGACCTCGCTCAGAGGTGGTTCACAGATAGCAATCACGCGGCAGCGTGACCTGCAAAGAGCATGTGGCCACAGGTCGGGAACAGAAGACTGCCAACCCTTAAGGGCTCACTGCCACCATCCCCTCTTGCTCAGGCTGCAGACTGCCGGACAGCACTGTGCCCTTTTCCTTCTCGTCTCCCTCGCTGAGCCTATCTGCTGTGCCATAGGAACAGCACAAAAGGTGTCAGCAAATGAATTCTTCACTGCCAGGCTGGCCCGGCCCACCCCGCTGGGTGAATGGGGCACTTGCTGAGCGGCCTGTGGGCCGAGCCACGCTGTTTTCTACTTTTCTAAAGGAATGGGGGAGGCATGGGGCCCTGCAAAACCCTTGATACTTTGCCTATTGATCCGGAATCATGGGAACAGCATGACCCACTTTGCACAAAATGTCAACCACATGCTGCAGCCTGCCTGCCTGCCTGCTACAGTGCCCATCTCCCTAGTTGCACGGGGACCAGTGACATCACTTCTCAATAGCCTGTGTCGCTCTCCAGGCAGCTCGGCGACCTGGGCCAAGTGGGAACACAGCTGCTCTGAGCAACTGTACCGGCAAGGACCAAGCCCAGGCGCTGGGACCATGGCAGAGGAGCTGTTGTCTGAAATGCAGCAGAAAGAATAAGCCATTCTGTGATCTGGCTGGTTCCCCACATGCAGACAGGAACAGGGGTGGTCAGCCCCTCACAGAAGCCAGATCATGATGACACCAAGCCAAGCGTGGCGTCCCCATCTCTAACACCCACTCAACCTACGGGGCTTCCCAGCCCTGTACGTGGTGACAGGGAGTAATTGGATCCATTAAAAAAAAAAGTTCAAATCATATCAGTATCCAAAAGCTATTAGCTCACTAGTTCAAGGGCGACACACAGAAAATGATGACTATGAAAACAGGATAAGGGTAGAAAACAGAGACAGGTAAGTAAATGATAACTGATTTTAAAAGAATCCTCTTTTATGTACATTTTTCAAAAGCCACTTCACACTATCAAATTCAGGAGTGTTTTGGTAATTATGCAACTGTGCTATAATGGTGCCTCACTGTAAATCTCTCACTAAGAAAAGCCTTTCATTGGGGCTGCTCATTCCCTATATTAAAAGAGGATATGAGTGAGAGTTCAACATACTGTCACCTAACGCACGCATTAGTACATGTGCTAGGAACTTGCCCCGGACACAGAACTAAGTATTTTAGGGCTGAGGTGAGCATCAGGCCTCAATTCAAAAGAAACAGTGGAACTACCATAGCAAAGATACAGAGACCTGGAAATACTGACGCAAGCAGAACACAAAAGGGCAAAAACCAAAACCCCGAAGGGAGCAGTGCTCATGCGGAAAATCCATCTGTCTGTTAGTTAGCTCTCTGCGGGAGTGGCATGCCCAGGTGAATCATCCGCATGAGGTTAAGCAAGCATTAGTGTTCAGTTTGATCCAATATCAAACGGAGTCTGCTGGAGGCTTGTGGGGAAAAAGATACTGTAATAAGCTTTATAGTATTCCCCTCCTCCTTTCTTTCCATTTGGCTCCCAAAAGGGACAACAAAATGTGAGAGGATTGGGGGCAGGCACCAAAGGAAGAAGGTTGCTGGGGTTAATTAAGGAGAGATGGCATAGTCAGTTGCTTCTTAAGATGAAATTGAGCCGAAACCGGTTTTGCTCAGTGGTAGAGCGTTGGCCTGTGGACTGAGGGGTCCCGGGTTCGATTCCGGTCAAGGGCATGTACTTGGTTGCGGGCACATCCCCAGTGGGGGGTGTGCAAGAGGCAGCTGATTGATGATTCTCTCTCATCGATGTTTCTAGCTCTCTATCCCTCTCTCTTCCTCACTGTAAAAAATCAATAAAATATATTAAAAAAGGTGAAGTTGAGAGAATTATTATTATTTAAAATCTTTATTGCTGAAAGTATTACAATTACATTTGTTCCCCACCCCCTTTCCCCGCCCCTGCCCCATTGATCCCTTCTAGCCTGCCTCTACCCTCTTCCCCAGGCCTTCACCACCCTAATGTCTGTGTTCATAGATTATGCCAGTGGTTGGCAAACTCATTAGTCAACAGAGCCAAATATCAACAGTACATCGATTGAAATTTCTTTTGAGAGCAAAGTTTTTTAAACTTAAACTATATAGGTAGGTACATTGTTATTAACTTTATTAGGGTACTTCTAAGCTGGCCTTTGCTTAAAACGTCCTCAGTCTGATTGAGGTTCACTCAAGGGGCCAAAGAGTCGCATGTGGCTCTCGAGCCTCGGTTTACCGACCACTGGGTTATGCATGTATGCGTTCAAGTTCTTTGGTTGATGTGGTCCTACCTACCCACCCACCCCTGCTTTCCCTCTGAGATTCCACAGTCTGTTCCATGCCTCTGTGTCTCTGGTTCTATTTTGCTTATCAGTTTATTTTGTTCATTAGATTACACATGTGAGAGCATTGGCTGGTTTATTTTACTTAGCATAATACTCTCCAGGTCCCTCCATGGAGCAAAGGGTTAGGGATATATTTTTTTTAATACTGCATAGTATTCCATGGTAAAATATATCACAGCTTTTTTATCCACTCATCTACTGATGGTCACTTGAAGTTGAGAATTATGATGGGAGCAACATATGAAGTTATCTGCCTTGATAAAAAGGCAATAGACTTACAAATCCAGGAAGCATAAAGAGTGCCAAACAAGAGGAACCCAAGGAGGCCCACACCAAGACACATCATAATTAAAACGCCAAGAGTTAAAGACAAAGAGAGAATCTTAAAAGCAAGAGGAAAGTTATATACAAGGGAGTGCCTATACATGTCAGCTGACTTCTCAACAGAAACTTTGCAGGCCAGAAGGGAGTGGCAAGAAAAATTCAGTGATGAATAGCAAGGACCTACAACCAAGATTACTCTACCCAGCAAAGCTATCATTTAGAATTGAAGGACAGATAATGAGTTTCATAAACAAGAAAAAGCTACAGGTGTTCACCATCACCAAACCAGCATTACATGAAATTTTGAAGGGCATTCTTTAAGAAGAGGAGGAGGAGGAGAAAAAGAAAAGATAAAAAACATGAACAACAAAATGGCAATAAATACACATCTAGCAACAATTGAATCTACAAATAAAAATAAATGAACAAGAAATCTAATGTACAAAATAAACTGATGAATAAAATAGAATCAGAGGCATGGAAATACGAAACAGACTGATAAATCTGAGGAAAGGGAGTTGCGGGTGGCAGGAAGAGATTAATAAAAATCGTATATGCATAACCTATGGACACAGACAATAGGGTGATGAAGGCCTGGGGAAGAATGGGAACTAGGTGGAGGAGGTCAATGGGGCAGGGAAATGGGGGACATCTGTAATACTCTCAACAATAATGATTTAAAATAAATAAAAAATACAAAAAATGCTAATGCTAATCATTCTGGCCATTTATATCTGAAGCAGGAGAAAGCTACTTGGCAAATGAAAAGTACTGGGATTTTAAGGCAAATCTGCTTTAAAGAATATCAAGATTAAAAAAGAACATTATGGCCGAAACCGGTTTTGCTCAGTGGTGGAGTGTTGGTCTGCGGAGTGAAAGGTCCCTGGTTCGATTCCGATCAAGGGCTTGTACCTGGATTGTGAGCACATCCCCAGTAGGGGGTGTGCAAGAGGCAGCTGATCAATGTTTCTCTCTCATTGATGTTTCTAGCTTTCTATCCCTCTCTCTTCCTCTCTGTAAAAACTCAATAAAATATATTTTTTTAAAAAAAGAAGAACATTATAGTACAGAAAGTTAATTTCCTAATCCCACAACTAGGCTATTTGCTGACTTCAAAGCTGAGCAGTAGAGACCTTTCCATTCTTGCTGCTAAAGGCAGTGGTAGTAAGGAGCAGTTAGTTTGCTTTGAGAGCTTCCTTCCTGTGAAATCAGTCAAGTCACACATTGCTTATGGTTTTAAAAATGTGTTTACTGCAGACGTGTACCTACTGTTTAGCATAACTTTCTCATCACATCCTGTTTCATGTGTTTATGTTTTGAATTGTCGCAGTTCATCTAAAGATAAGTCAGCTGAGCTGGCCTTGCAAGTGACAAGAGGTCAGGATGAACTTTCCCTCCCTTTTCTGTCTTCTCCAACCATCCATCCTTTTCAACAGTCAGCTTGTGTTAAGCAGGCATGGGAACATTCTCCAGACTGGCTGCCAATAACACAAAAAATTAAATGGCACTTTAACTTGGCAGTCATAACAAGGCTTGAATTTAAAAGGGTTGTTCTAGGTTGGAGAAAATCAGCTCAGGGAGTGAAGGAAATGTTAAAACATAAAACACGGTCCTAAAGACCATAAGGGAAACATCTAAGGGCTGGCACACTTTTAGCTATGGAACCACACTGACAACAGAATCCCTTTAGAATGTGGGCATTTAACCCGATGGCTCCAGATTAAATCTTGGGTGGAGAGAAGTACCTGCCACATCAATAGCGGTGTACGGTCATTCTGATACTCCGGAAATCTAGGCTTATTTTTCCCCCCTCATAGAATTCTTGCTCCATTCTAAGGCCATAACAAACTCTTGTTAATAACGATTCCCCGATAAGAGTCATTTCTCCCCTTGCATAGATCATATATGTAGAGAAAGAACACAGCCCTATTTGGGGCCTTAGATAAGTAACTGCAAAACTTGGGCACTGATAGGCACCATAACGTACTGCTACGGGATAGCTCCAAGGTCAAAGGAGGCCGACCAACCTCATTCTGGTATAAGGAACATGTGGGGGACATTTTTTAAATGTTGCAGCAAAAATAAGATTGGACAAGGTTAGAAGATCAGCCCCCACCTCCCACTCCTTGGTTGCACCAGTTAATTAAAAAGTCCTCCGCGCTAGCGATGTGGAACTCTAACAATGATATTCTACTCCTGTCTATGACATAATCGGTAAGGGCATTTTACAAGGGTGAAAGAAACATCAAAAGAAAAACACACACACACCCTTTAAACATTCCAAAGAATGCTTTATGCTTTCCGTACTCAGAGAGGGGGAGACATATTTTTCTACTTTGGAAGGTAATACATAAATATATGTGGTCTAAGAAACTCAGATGTAGATAATTTTTCAGCAGCGGGAAGAGGCAGAGTAATATGATATTAGGACTGTATTCTTGGGGAATTCTCACAGCCAAAGAACAGAATGTACCATCGAATTCAAAATTCTTCCTCCAGTTCTCAGCAGCGGGAGAACCCACACCCCCATTCCCTTAACCAACAAGCATTTGGAGAGGGGCTCACTGTAGAAAACTACCCCTGTAGAATTTCATTGTCTTAAAGATGATGGCCTAATTTTCATCTGAAACAAGAACAAGAGAAGCTGTAATGACTTTGCTCGGGTTGAAGCACAGTGTCATTTGGGGGGGGGGGGGGGGGGGGAACAACAACAACCAACAATGTTAATCCACACACAGAATGCTCCTTGCTGGTGGATGAAGGCCAGCTTGCCACAGATGGACTTAGATCTCAGCTCTCACAAACAGCCTGCTGACAGTAACTAATTAATCCCGGTGAGACAAGGCAAAAGGTCCACCGAGTGCTGGCATCATGTCATCCCCTTGACTTGTTTTATTTCTATGCTCCCCCGACATCCTCAGAGTCACTGCCCTTCACTCTATCAGTCATGCGAAAGGCAGTGACTCACTAAATTACCAAAGACCTTATGAGTGCCTACTATGTGCCAGGCAATGTACTGCTCATTAGAAAAACGACAATGACAGGGACAGACATGACCTACGGAAAGCAGTAAAACCTGTGGGTCACTCTCTTTTGGGTAGCAGTGGTTAGGAGCACACACTCTAGAACAGTGGTTCTCAACCTTTCTAATGTTGCGACCCTTTAATATAGTTCATGTTGTGGTGACCCTAACCTGGCGGGTTCAAATCGCTGGTCCACAACTTACTGTAACAACCTCAGGAAGTTACTTTGCCTTTTCCTGCCCTAATTTACTCACCTGCAAAATAAGTAATGAAGTACCTTTCTCGTGTGATTAAATGAGTTGATGGATGTAAAATACGTAGACTAGGGCATGGCACACAATAATTGCTGCAAGCATATTTATTCCTATAATTATCATCATTACAAAGGTCTTTGACATTGACCAGCTTCCCATCCATCCAGTGATTATGGAAGTTTTTTGCTAAGCATTAATCTGAGTTCACTGCAAAATCCACGGGCAATGAAACTTGCCCACCCCCACACCTCACAGTTGTTATTCTCTACTTTGGATGGAATCACATAGAAATACTTGTGAATCAGGAATTTTTTTAAGAGTCACTAGATACATTCCTCTAGAACAGCGATTTTCAACCCTTTTCATCTCATAGCACACAGAACCAATTATTAAAATTCTGTGGCACCCCAAAAAATATATTTCTTATCTATCCAACAACATGTTATCACATATAACCAGCTATTTGGTGTTGGCTGTGGTCATTTTTTAATTTGGCAATCTAGGGAACAGAGGTCAGTGCCCCTGACTAGTCAGATATTGCATGCTTTAAAATTCTTGCGGCACATCGGTTGAAAATCAGTACTCAAGAACGTGAAGGGGGTGCTGGTCATTGACTTCTTTGTGAGTAGAAGTGAAGATCAGTGTTCATACCAGATATGGCTTTTTTATACTCCCGGCACCTAACACATAGTAGATGCCCAATGAGTTTATTCACTTACTGCAGTTGGAGGGGTGGCCGAGTTGGCAAAGGTCACAGAGCGTGTCACAGAGCGTGGAGAGAGACAAAGTTTGAGCCCAGGTCTCCTACTCTATGACCTACCTTTCTTAAAATACCCCATTTTTGGCTTCCCAAGAAAGCATCTTCACACCGTGATTATTAGGAGGATGGTGACAATATGTATTAATAGTGTTTGAATTCATACAGTTCTTTTTTGGGGGGTGCCCTTGACCAGAATCGAACCTGGGGACCCTTTGGTCCGAAGGCCACCGCTCTGTCCATTGAGCCAAACTGGCTTAGGCGAGTTCATACAGCTTTAACCATGAAGTAACTTAATTTTAATTGACACTATCAAGGTAAAAAAGAGCAAAGCCCAAGTGCATTCACCTTGGTAATAGAGGCCGTAGAAATTAAGACCTATATGGGAAGACGGCGGAAAAGGGTGGCAATCCGCCTTGGCCTCATTTTCTCATGCCCATCATCACTTCCATTATCTCAACCAGTGATAAAATTATAGGCTTATTTTTTAAATGTCATAATTATCAGTTATGCTGTAATTATCTGCTCATTTGTTCACAATCCCCATTAAGCTCTAAGCAATTCTTCTAGGGCAAAACCTCTGATGTTCCCATTTGTATCTCCACAGAGCCTGGATCTAGGCCTGGCAGGGTGCCAATTACTGGTTGGAACCATGAATGAATGAGTGTAAGAATGCATGCCTTCGTGCCTTTCAGCTTCATATCTGTCAGCAACTCAACTCACCGAGGCGCTTCAAACAACAGATTTCTAGAAATTGTGATTCAACAATATGGAGACTGAAACGTCTGTCTTTTTGCAAAGTTCCTTGGGTAAAGCAGATGAGCGGCCTTCTTTGGGAACCACTGCTGCAGATGTAAATTTCACTTTGGGACTCGAATAAAATCCCCCGCAGCTCTTGAAGTTATGTCACTTGGACAGTAATCATATACTGATAGCACTACACCCCCAGAGTCTAGACTGGGTTGGTGGTCAAGGATAAAATATTCCATTCCTACAAATTTGGTTATAATTCCCTGTTTGTGTTAACTCCACTATCATTTCCTTTCAAAACATCTCTCAAGCTGAAATAAAGCCCCATTAAGTTAGAGACCAGTTCTCCTATCTATCAACACCATGTTACATCACACATACCAAGTATAACCAGTATGCATGAAGCAGTGCAAGCTCTTTCTCCATTCTGGAATGTTGTTGGAAAGAATACCATGTTGTGGCAGGAGAGATCCCTAACAGGCTGCTTCCAAAACCAGGTGTCAGTGGCCACTTTTGCAACAGCTGAGTGAGGGCGGGGAACATATCTGTCTTGTTCCCTGTGATCCCCAGCAGCTGTTCTTAGCACACAGAAGGAATTTAATTAAATCCATATGTGAGGTGTCACTTCCGGAAATCATGGCACACACGTGGCCACAGCCAACTGGACATACTGGTACTCCTTGGAAGGAGATAAGGTGAGCAATGGGCAGAAATCTGGACACTGGCTGAGATGTGGACTCTGGCTCAGGCCTTTTTATCATCAGTTCCAAACTGAGCCACTTTCTACTAGCTTCACTACCTGGATTAGAGGACCAAGGTTTCAACTGAATTTGGTATCTGTGGAAGCCAGCCTCTAAGCTGGTCCCCAGTGATCCTCTCCTAAACTGAACCAGAGTTGCGTGAGCAACCAACAGAGTATAGCAAAGGATGGTATCTCCCTTCTGGGATCAGGTTATAAAAGACACTGTGGCCCTAACCGGGTTGGCTCAGTGGATAGAACATCGGCCTACGAACTGAAAGGTCCCAGGTTCGATTCCAATCAAGGGCATGTATCTTGGTTGCGGGCACATCCCCAGTAGGTGTGCAGGAGGCAGCTGGTTGATGTTTCTCTCATCAATGTTTCTAACTCTCTATTCTTCTCCCTTCCTCTCTATAAAAAAATCAGTAAAATGTATTTTTTTTATTTTTTTAAGACATTGTGGCTTGCATCTTGGTCAGCAGTATGTTTCTCTGTTTCTCAAATCATGAGCTCTGGGGGAAGCCAGCTGCCTGTTGTGATCGGCCCTTTAAGAAGGCCCTGTGCCAATGACCCCCTGAGTGAACCTAGAAGCAGATCCTTCAGCTTCAGGTGACCTCGGCCACAACTGCAACCTCAATAAGGACCCTGAGCCAGAACCACCGTGCAAAACCTCTCTGGACTTCCTCAACCCAGAGCCTGTGTGACAATAGTTTTAAGTTGCTAAAATTTTGCAGTAATCTGTTACTCAGCCATGGATTACAGACTTAGAAACTAATGAGGTCAGTGGGGGTGGGGAAAGAGGTTCTTAAAACTCAAGATTCCTTTCCCTTGTTAGCTTTCCTTTTGGTTACTGCACATAATCAAGGCACCAATTAGAAGCATGGCCCTAAAAAAATAAACGTTCCCTTTTTGATTTAATTGAAACTGAGGAAATAAAAAGTATAGAATTTGGTTATGAAAACAACATAACGTATTACTAGCCTGAAGCTTAACAGACAAGGGAGCTAACATTTATCATCTATTGTATACCTAGCTTTTCAAAGGCTCACTAAGGAATTATTCTCATTTTATAGGTGAGGAAACTGAAGTTGAGATTTTAAGTAACTTGGTCTAACAACAAACAAATGGAGCCATTGAGTTACCTGCAGGTTTATATCACGTATAAACTAACCGTCTTGGTTTATTGGAATTTGGGAGTTTCCCAGGATGTGAAAAATCAAGGAAAATAAAAAATCAGGAAAGTCCCAGGGACATTGGTTACCCTACAACATCCAAATATTGTGCTCTTTAAAAATCACCACACAGTTGATTTTTTTTTCTTTTAGCACATTTTAAAGCTATCATTTTGGCAGTTTATCATCTGCAATCAATTTTGAAATGTCACCTATGAAAATGAAAACCACAAGCTTTTCTAGTCTTTATCTCACAAATATCCAAGAAAAACTTTTTTGGTTTTCTTTGAAAGAGCAAAACAATTGCTGTTGTTATGACACAAACTAGCACGAACATTTTTCTGTGTAAGAATCTCTGCAAACTTCTGTTTTAAAACAGAGATCCAGTGACAAAGCACAGACAGGTACGCCCCCTGGGCGTCCACTGCTGGCCTGCCCAGCACAGCTGGCTAGCCCATGGGGTGGGCTCCCTATAGAACTGCGCACCATGTCAAAGGCTCCCGCAGGAGGGGCAGCCAGATGCACAATCTTTTCTTCTACAGAAGCCTAGAGACAGCCAGCTAAAGCCACCGGGATCTCCAACATTAGCGTGCACAAGTGGCCTTCATACCTGCTAGGTCAGGAAGGCCAACTATCAGCAAGCTGGCGCAACCCAGAGAGCTCTGGCCCTCTCTCTTTTAAAAAGACCCACACAGTACCCACCAGGATGGTGGTTATCATGAGGACAGACAACAACAACTGTTGGCAAGGCTATGGAGGGATTGGAATGCCCATACATTGCTGGTGGGATTGCCAAATGGCACACGTGCCAGGGGAAACAGTTTGGCGGGTCCTCTAAAAGTGAAACAAAGCTGGAGGGTGGAGGTGGGAAAGGGTATAGGAGGGATCAATGGTGATGGGGAAAAATAAACTTTGCCAAAAAGTGAAAACGAACCAACTATCTATCAACTGACGGATGAATAAACAAAATGTAGTACATCCATACAATGGAATGTTATTCAGCCACAAAAAGGAATAAAGTATGGCTATAGGCTACGACATGCACGGACCTTGAAAAGATTATGCTAAGTAAACAAAGCCAGTCACAAAAAGCACATATTATATGATTCCATTTATATGAAATGCCCATAACAGGCTGATCCACACAGACAGCAAGTACATTAGTGGTTGCCCAGGGCTGGGGGGAGGGGCGATGGGAAGTAACTACTGACGTGTATGGAATTTTGAGGTAATGAAAGTGTTCTGAAATTAGATCCACTTAAAACATTTAAAAATAAACTTTAAAAAATGGAGAAGTACTTTTTAAAAGGCTAAAATATTGCATGCGGAAGTCCACTTCTAGAAATTCTTATACTAAGAAGATAAAAAGCAGATGCGCAATAAAAATTGACCTATAAGATTGTCATCAGGGATACAACAGCTGGAAAATGGTGGTGGGAGGGGGGAAGGCACCTTTAAATAGTTATCTAAAAGTTATCTGCTAAAATACATTATGGTATTAGGTACAGGCATGTACTTAAATATTATATTATCATTGAAGTTGTTGGGCATTTATTCCAGAGAAATGTTCACACAAACACTTGTACATGAATGCTCATAGCAGCTTTATTTGTAATAGCCCCAAACTGGAAACAACAAAGATGTTCACCAATAGTGATGACTAAACTGTGGTACATCCATACCACAGAACATGGTTTAGTAATGAAATGAACACACTACTATACACTTAATAACATGGATGAATCTCCTGAGAATTATGCTGAGTGAAAGAAGCCAATCCATTTATATAATACTAGAGGCCCAATGCACAAAGATTCATGCAAGAATAGGCCTTCCTTCCTCTGGCTGCCGGCACCACCTTCACTCTGGCTGGAGCTGCCTTTCTGCCTTTGCTGGGGCCCGAAGCCACTTTTCCCTTTTCCACCATCCCACACTGCCCAGAGGCCTGGAGTCACTGGGGCAGTGCGGGTGCCTGCGTCCTGCCCCTGGCCACTCTGCCCTGGCCACTCGGTGCCTGTGCATGCAAATTAACCAGCCAGCTTTGGGTTAATTTGCATAGTCACTCCTGATTGGCTGGTGGGCGTCACAAAGGTATGGTCAATTTGCATCTTTCTCTTTTATTAGTATAGATTAGAGGCCCAGTGCATGGATTCGTGCACATTGAAAGGAAATTAATTAGAAGAAATATTTTAGAGGCCAGGGAGGGATTGTGGGAGGTTGGGTCCAGGGCATGTCTGGCCCGTCTCGCCCAGTCCCGATCAGCCAGAACCTAGCAGCAAGCCAAGCTGAAGTGTCTGCCCCCTCAGTCAGTGAGCATTATAGCGACGGGTGAACAGTCAAACAAACGGTCAGGCACTTAGCATATCAGGCTTTTATTATATAGGATAACATTTTTGAAAAGGTAAAATTATAGAGATGGATGTTTGCCAGGGTTAACGATGGCATGAAGGCAGGAGGAAAGTAGATGTGGCTATATATGGGCACATGGGATGATAGAACACCCTGTATCTTGTATCTCAGCTGTAACAATGTCCACATTCTAGTGGTGATATCAAACTGCGGTCTGCAGAATGTTACCATCAGGAGAAACTAGGCCAGGGTGCTAGGGATCTCTGTATTATTTCTCACTACTGCTTATGAATCTAGAATTATCTCAAAATGAGAAGTTATATTAAAAAAAAAACTACAAAATTGAGGAAATCAAATCAATGATCACAAATAAGCCTTTGATTTTTAAAAAATTCAACTACCAGTTCCCCCTCCCCCCCCCCCCCCCCCGACCCAATGATACATGGTTGTGATTTTGGGGCATCTGTAAATATTGTAAAGGAAGTAGGTCGAGGCTGGAAAGGAACAATCTAAACTATGAGTCCATTCATGAAACATTAACTCTTCCTTCACCTACATGTTGGTGTTTTCACTGCTTACATTTTCATAACCACCTAGATTCCCAGTAAACAGTTATCCAGACTAGTCAGGTGATGGGGAATATGTTTTCATCCATTTAATGTTCTGACTCACTTCAAGGGATCATATATCTTACACAGGCCAGTCTTCATAGAACAAAACAAAAAAAAATCATTAAATATATCAAATAACATCTTTCTGAATAAAATTTGATCTTTGATGATTTGGAGATATTTTGGAATCTTGAAGGGTTTCAGTGTCAGAATTATGAATGCCAAGTCCTGTTTTACAGAACTGTGGATGAGTAGGCATAGATAATTGAGATAAATCTGTAAATCTGTGTTTTTATGCTTTAAATCATAAGTTCCTGCAATCAGTTGTTCCCTTGCCACTTTCCATTCTCATATTAAATGACATGAAGAAAACTTTAGGTAGAGAATATTGGGTTGTGAGATTTGAGATTTTTTTAATTGAATTTACTGGGGGTGACATTGGTTAATAAAATTATATAGGTTTCATGTGTACAATTCTATAATGCATTTTGTTCACCACACGAGATGTTTTTGATAACAAAAATATTAATAAAAGCTATTTGCACTATAAAATATAAAAACTGTGCTTTCTTCTATCCTTTGGGTCATTTTCTTGTCAATCTGCTGGGACAACCACACACAGTGGTTGAAGCAGCATTTTTGTAATATGGAGGGGTCCTGTCGTTGTGCGACCACAGTTTACAGGGGCGAGCAATGTGTCTGCAGTGGCCTTTGCTGCCTGTCAGCATGAAGGAGCCCCTCAGCTCCCATGGCTCTGCAGACGACAGTGGACAGTTTCCAGAAAAGGCTGAGATGATGACTTCTGTAACCCTCGCTGGGAATGGCCCAGCAAGATTAGATCTCCTCTGAGCAATGCTTTTTCTTCTTTTCACCAAGTGCCACTTTCAACAAATGTGCCACTGTGTTTAACCCCCTGACAACTACTAAAAGTGAAATATGGTGAATTAGGCCCTAAGGTGATTACATTTTAGTGGAACTGCAAGTATTTTAGCAAGTCATATTCATGTAATTGAATATTCTGACTGGCAAATAACAAGATTTTCCCTTCGTTTCGATTCTCCCCAAGTAACAATATTCAACTCCAAGCTGTCAGGAAAGCCGTCTTGCTGTAACAAAGTGAAGAAAGGGAAGCCAGGGATCAAATTAACATGAAGCCAATTAGCTGCCTACCTACAGCCAGAACACCAAGGGAAAGACAGGCCCCAAAATGAAAATGAAGGACATAGTTAAGGAGACAAAAAAGAAAATTAACTACTTGTGTATAGGCCTTGTAAAAAATTTTTCTTGGAGAAGTCAATCAGGTGAAAATCTTAGGGAAGAGTTAGGTTGTAAATGGCATATATCATTGTTTAACAACATGCTTTTACTGAGCAGAAAGTTTACTTAAGGCATTATGGGAGGTCATCATGCAGATGGAATCCATAATTTTTAAAATAATTTTTTAAATGTTACTTATTGATTTGGGAGAGAGGAAGGGAAAGAAAGATCAATTTTTGTTCTACTTATTCCTTGGTTGATTCTTTTTTTTTTTTAAATATATTTTATTGATTTTTTACAGAGAGGAAGGGAGAGAGAGAGAGAGAGAGCTAGAAACATCGATGAGAGAGTAACATCTAACATCGACCTACTGGGGATGTGCCCGCAACCAAGGTACATACCCTTGACCAGAATCGAACCCGGAACCTTTCAGTCCGCAGACCGACGCTCTACCACTGAGCCAAACCGGTTTCGGCCCTTGGTTGATTCTTGTTTGTGCCCTGACCAGGGATCAAGCCCATAACCCTGGCATATCAGGACAACACTCTAAGCCATTGAGCCATCCAGCCAGGGTCGGAATCCATATTTTTAGCTCATTTCAGAACACAGAAATGCAGCACAAATCCGTAACAGCTCAACACACATCCCCCCTCTGAAAGGTAAGAATGTTTTATTGGTGGGGGAGGGAAACAGACACAAAATGACACAACCTATCCATTATGCAGAAGCAAAATGAAAACAATTACTTGAAGAAAATGAATGTGACTACATGTTTAAAGTATATTATGGTTTTTCTGAATATATATGCCACCAGATGAGAGAAGGGAGGGGAGAGTGTCTTAAGTCAGCTCAGACTGCATTACCAAAATACCATGGACTGGGTGGTTTCAACAGAAATTTATTTCTCACAGTTCTGGAGGCTGGGAAGTCCAAGATAAGGTGCCAGCAGATTCAGTTCCTTGTGAGGGCTCTCTTCCTGACTTGAAGACAGCCACCTTCTTGCTATATCCTCAACCTCATGAGAGCACCATTTTCATGACCTTATCTAAACCTAATTGCTTCCCGAAGGCCTCACCTCCAGATACCATCACACTGGGGTCAGGGTTTCAACATATGAATTTGGGATGTACAAACATTTGGTCCATAACAGAGAGGTAGTTCTCCATTTAAGATATAGAGGGAATGAATCGCTGTTTATAGTCTAGAGAAAATTGCTACTTTTTAAAAACCTTGTCTGTAAAGTGAATCATTTTCATTCATTCATTCAAATTATCAAAACACATAATCTGTACTTTACAAAAGGGTTGTGTTTCCAGATGTTACTGTGTAAACTAGTCATCTGGCCTTTGGAAAATTCTGTTTTCTGACTCTGTTTTCTATAGAAATTGTTACATTAGTTCTTAGCCTCTTGGGGATTCTACACTAATTGTAAAAATTGATTAAAACGAAAGAGACCTCTCTATCCCCAAATGACAAAGAGGCCGGATTAAAACTGACATTTACAGTCCCCAAAATTCTAGAGTCCCTCAGTCCTCGAATTAAGAACTATATCTACATGTGGTTAGATCTCCAGGTGAGCCCTAAACTACTTAATTCATAATGAAGTGGTACCTATAGGATTACAGATTCTCATTCTTTATATGAGAAAACAGAATCTACTGTATATATAATTTGGGCTACACTCACCTGAGCTCTGATAGAACTCTGTAATATAATCTTTGGTATGCTGCTAAACCTGTATAGACCTCAGTTTCCTGGTCTGTAATCATGTGCATAATAATGCCTACACCACATAGAGTTGTGATGAAGATTAAATGTGTGTCTATAGCCGAACCCGGTTTGGCTCAGTGGTAGAGCGCCGGTCTGCGGACTGAAAAGTCCCAGGTTCAATTCCGGTCAAGGGCATGTACATTGGTTGCGGGCACATCCCCGGCGAGGGGTGTGCAGGAGGCAGCTGGTCTATGTTTCTCTCTCATCAACGTTTCTAGCTCTCTATCTCTCTCCCTTCCTCTCTGTAAAAAATCAATAAAATATATTTTAAAAAAATAAATGTGTGTCTATAACACACCTAGCACCATGCATAAGCACCTCAATTCACGGTTGCTCTTTTTCAAATTATCATCAGCACCTATCAGCAACTGTTTGTGGTTTAATCCACTGTGGTAGGCGCTGGGGCACTGAAATCCATAAGACAGCCTAACAAGAGAGAGAGAAGTGATAAATGTTACAACAAAGTGAGGTGCTTTGACAAAGTATGTACAGGGGAAATGGGGGGATAAAAAAGAACAATCTATTTTACATAGGGACAACTCAAGTAGGGCTTAAGAGCAATAATGTTTGAGTTAAGGCTGGCCAGTGGGGCTGGGCTGGACAGGAGAGAAAAATGTTGGAGAAGTGGGTAAGGGCTCTAGTGTTCAATTTTAAACAGGGAAGGGGCCTCAGAGTGGGGTGTGGGGAAAGCCAGAGAGAAAGTTTGAACCAGATCAAGTCAGAGAACTATTGCAACAGCCCACATGCAAGATGGAGAATATCTTTAAGGCCATGGCAAGGGAGGGGTGGGCCAGGTGAGGGACAGAAGTCCAAGCTCCTGGCTTCTCACTCTGCACCCTGGAGAGGATGCTATTTGATGAATCAGGGAACACAGGGGCAAGTGGGCTGGAATAAGGGAACAAAGAAAGTTCAGAGAGTCTAGAAAAGAACTGTTCTGCTATTAATCTTATCAATTATAGATGTTACACAATTTTAAATATGCCTGTTGAATCAGGAGGTAGGCCATATGTTTTGAACTAGACGCCCAGTGCACGAATTTGTGCACCACTGGGGTCCTTTGACCTGGCCTGTGGGATCAGGCCAAAACCAGCTTTCTGACATTCCCTGAGGGGTCCTAGATTGTGAGAGGGTACAGGCTATGCCAAGGGACCCCCACAGGTACACAACTTGGGCCAGAGGTGGATGTGGAAGGTTGGCCAGCTGGGGAGGGACCACGGGAGGGCTCCAGGGTGTGTCTGGTCCATCTTGCTCAGTCCAATCGATCGGCTGGATCCCAGCAGCAAGCTACCAGTCAGAGCATCTGCCCCCTGGTGGTCAGTGCATGTTATAGCTAGCAGTTGAGTAGTCTTAGCATATCATTAGCATATTATGCTTTGATTGGTTAAATGGACAACCAGTTGACCGGACACTTAGCATATTAGGCTTTTATTATATAGGATTATTAGTGTGAAAATTCACTGTATTGACATGCTCACTTATAGGGGGAATTTGTTAAATATAAGAAGTTCAAGTCTAAGCTGGGATCTAAGCCACATATTTATTTAGGACTTCTGTACTCTTGTTGTCCTAAGAAAACATGAAGCCAGCTATGCTCTACCATGAATTACATATTTAGAGAGGTTGGATTATTAACAAATTCCTATTTCCCTTCACTAAATGGGCTGCTAATGGCTGAGTGCTACAGGGAAGCTCTCCAAAGACATTCTATCAGATTAATATCTCTCCAAGAGAATATAAAAACCTCATCTAACCCATTTTAAATAATGATTTAAAATTTTTAAAACCTTTTCTTTGAAGATCATAATGGTTATAATAACTAACAGTCCTTAATATGTGCCAGTAGTCTTTCTGCTATAAATTTACAAGGATAATCTTGCTTAATCCTCATGCCAGTCCTGCTACACATCCCGTTTTCACACAGAAGTACACCGAGGCAGAGAGCAACTAAGTCACTTATCCAAGGTCACACCAATGGCATGCAGAGTGGCCCAGAGCCTGCTCTTTAAACTACTACACCTACTTGCTTCCCCAAGTTACCCTAAAAATTTTTAAAAAGATGTCTATTACAAAACATCTAGAAAGTAGAGAAAAGCTTTTTTTGGTTAGTTTCTTTCTTCTTCTTCTTCTTCTTCTTCTTCTTCTTTTTTTTTTTTTTTTTCCCCAGAGAGAAAGGGAGAGGGAGAGAGAGAGAAAGAAACATCAATGATGAGAGGGAATAACTGGTAGATTGTCTCATGCATGCCCCTTACTCTGGATCGAGCCTGCAACCCAGGCATGTGCCCTAACCAGGAATCAAACCATGACTTCCTGGTTCATAGGTTGATACTCAACCACTAAACCATACAGGCTGGGCTGTGAGTTTCATTTTAAAGTAAAAGCAACCAAGAATGCGGCAGAATCCACATTCCCCCTTCTACCATGTACAAGCAGAGTGATCTCGGGCAAGTTAAGAAAACCTCAGTCTCCACCTCACCCTGAAATGGGAATGACAATAATTTGAGTTCTGGAGCAATAATTATAAAAATGCTTTAATCATTCCCCCATTACTAGTCATTTAATCTGTTTCCAAGATTTTACTATCCTAAATAATAAAAGGGTTATATGCAAATTGACCCTTATGGTGGAACAACCAGAACAACTGCTCGACCAGTCACTATGAGGAGAGCTGACCACCTCTTGGTCCCTTTCCCCAGCCAGCAGGCTCCCATTGCCTGATGGTGAACAGGGAGCCAGGGGTGGGTGACGGGTGATGCAGGTGGCACCAGACCAAGGCCCTCACCCCACCATGCCCCATGCATAGAGGGCAACCTGCAGCCGGGGCGGGGCCAGTGAGAGGGGAGACCTCTTGGTTCTTCCCTCCATCCGGCAGACTCTGATCACCCAATGATGAACGGGGAACTGGGTGGTAGTGGGGGCCGAGAAGCTGGGGAAGATGGCTCTGATCTCAGGCCAGGCCTAGGGACTGTACCCATGCACGAATTTTGTGTGCCAGGCCTCTAGATCTTAAATAATACTGCAATGAACATCTTTGCATACAAAACTTTAGCTGTGTATTAAATTATTTCTTTGGATGAGATTCCCAGAAACTGGGCAATTAGGTCAAAGGGTCTTAATATATACTGCGAGATTTCCTTCGACAACATTTTTACCTACTAATGTTCCCACCAGCAGGGCCTACACAAGCAACAAATATAACTGCACCCTGGCCAGGATTATGTAATCTCATGAAGAAAAAAAAACGTTTTCCTCTAATTTAGTTTAATATAAAATGCTCTTTTGAGTATGTATATTAAAAATACAAATCATACAGGAATCCCAATGACTGAATAAATAAACACTGCCCTTTGCACTCCGAACCATTCTGGACATTGGCTACCAGCTACTCGACGCTACTTTGCGGCGGAAACGTGCGTTGAAATAACTCAATTCCCCGTAATCACTAATAAACTGCAATGTCCCCTGAGAGGGGACATCCGAGTGATATGCTAGAATTCCGATGTCCCCTGAGAGGGGACAGCGGAGTGCAAAGGGCTGAATATATACACTGAAAATCTGTATAAATACAGGGTTAATATTCAAGATTTATAAAGAACTCATACAACTCAACACCAAAAAAATATCAAACAATCCAATTTAAAAATGGGCAGAAGGCCTGAATAGACACTTCTCCAAAGAGAATATACAAATATGGTCAATGGAAAAGATGCTCAACATCACTAATCATTAGAGAGATGCAAATTAAAACCACAATGAGGTATCACCTCACACTTGTCAGAATGATTATCATCAATAAATCAAAGAAAGTTGGCAAGGATGTAAACCAAAGGGAACCCTCGTGCACTGTTCATGGGGATGCAGACTGGTGAGCCACTATGGAAAACAGTATGGAGAGGTCACAGAAAATTAAAAATGGAACTGCCTTATGAACCTACTTCTGGGTAGATATCTCAAGAAACCCAAAACACTATTTTGAAAAGATATATGTATCCCTATGTTCATTATAGCATTATTTACAACAGCCAATATATGGAAACAACCCAAATGCCCATCAACAGGCAATTGGATAAGGAAGTTATGGTACATATATACAATGGAATATTACTCAGCCATAAACAAGAAATGAAATTTTACCATTTGCCACAACAGCGATAGACCTTGAGAGTATGATGCTAAATGAAATAAGTCAGAGAAAGATAAATACCATATGGTTTCAATTATATGTAGAAGTTGGGGGATTAGAGGAGTAGGTGAAAAAGGTGAAGTGATTGAAAAGTACAGACTTGTAGTTACAAAACAGTCACAGGGATGTAAAGTTCAGCATTGGGAGTACAGTCAATAATACGATAATAACTATGTATGCTGTCAGGTGAGTACATGAATTTTGGGGGGGGGATCACTTTGTAAATGATATAATTGTCTAACCACTATGCTACACACCTAAAACTGATATTTGTGGCAAATGCATGGAACAGAAAAATGAGCAATAAATTCTGTGTATCTTCCACTTTCTAAAGGATTAATTTATGAATATAAGCTGGTATTTGTTAACTGATCACTTATATTAAGAGCATTTTTTTCACTTGGGTTATTAGTATAGGTGTACCCCAGTTTTAAAAAGTTTGCATTCTGCCGAAACTGGTTTGGCTCAGTGGATAGAGCACCAGCCTGTGGACTGAAAGGTCCCGGGTTCAATTCTGGTCAAGGGCATGTACCTTGGTTGCGGGCACATCCCCAGTAGGGGGTGTGCAAGAGGCAGCTGATGGATGATTCTCTCTCATTGATGTTTCTAACTCTCTATCCCTCTCTCTTCCTCTCTGTAAAAAATAAAATATATATTTTTTAAAAAGTTTGCGTTCTGTCACTTGGCTCTGAAGTACATCTATTTCACTAATCGGGAGAAATCTGAAGAGGAGTTACATTTTTATGAAGAAAAGTAAAGTGAAGTGAAAATAGTGTCCAGGTTTGTTTTCCAGCGAAAAGAACCACATTCAGCATCTCAGCATTAAGGCGCAGAAGCTTTGCTCTGTGTCTGTGAGCATCTGTGCTGTGTCTCAATTCACTTTGTGCATCTGTTAGCAAGATGTGTCCTATGGCATCAGGGAAGCCTAAGAGAGCTCGTAAGGGTGTTATGTTTAGCGTAAAACTGGACATAATTAAGTGTTTCCATGATGGTGAATGAAATAAAGACATTGTGTGAGCTTTGAATGTTGGGTCTGGGAACAAAAAAACAAAAACAAAAATTTTTTCTCATATAAATCAGTGATTGCTTCTTTGCTCCACCCCATCTCAGACTACCAAAGGTTTCATAGGAATGCTCCACTTTCAGATATCGAGGGAAACCTGTAAATGGAACTGCCTGCATTCCACAAAAATCCCCCCTCCAACCAAGGAACTAAGTGTAGTTACCAATTTTTAAATACTTAACAGAAGCATTACATTTTACATAAATAATAATGGTCCTTGAGAGCAAGTATGGATTTTCAAATGCACAGTTCAAGCATTTGCTAAGTACCTATTTTGTCTAGGGTCATGGACTGTTTTTTAAAACACCGAATCTACAGCCGAGACCGGTTTGGCTCAATGGATAGAGTACCTTGGTTGCGGGCATATCCCCAGTAGGGGGTGTGCAAGAGGCAGCTGATTGATGACTCTCTCTCATCGATGTTTCTAACTCTCTATCTCTCTCCCTTCCTCTCTGTACAAAATCAATAAAATATATTTAAAAAAAAATAAATAAAACACCGAATCTACAAACCCAACCACAAACAAGCCCTGAAAAGTAAATTCAATTCTGTTAAAAGAGGCTCTGAAAACCGACTTAAAAAAAAAAAATGTTTTATGACTTTTAGAACTTGAAGTAAGAAGACTCTTTCAGTTGTTTTTTTTTTAACTGTGTACACAATATTTTACAGAAGATAGGTCAGTTTTGCTAGTCAATAGCCAAGTCAGCCAAATTTGGTTTATGTCGTTAGTATAATTGTCAATAAAGCATCATAAAACAGCTTGATTTTTCCAATCCCATGTGGACGCATTGAGTCATTAGAAAAATATCTGTCTTGTTCACAGAGAAATTTTATATGTATTTCACAGGACACACAAATGAGAAATCCCAGAGTCCCCTTGCCTGCTCAGTGACATAGGACCCAGCAGCTTCACTTTAGAATCAACCAACTCCCATGTGGGTCATAAAAATCTTCATGATGACAAGTGGCCCACTGTCCGTGAATTAAGTCACACAGAGAGGAACCAGTAGCACAATGTTAGGCAGCACTGGGATAAGCTACCCAAGGTCTAATAGGATGAAATGGCATTAACTCTGACCTAACTTTTCCAGCATCAAACAAATCTCGCATCATTATATAGCAGGATGCCACACTATGAGTTAAGAGGATTTCATTATGAAACCATGGTATTCTTCCTTTACAGAGTCCCCAGCTTCAAGATAACCTCATTCAAAATAGAAAGCACTCCTATAATAATAATAATAATAATAATCATAACAACAACTAACATTGAACACTTAGTATGTGCTAAAGCATCATATTATGTACTTCACATACACTATTTATTCTTCTTGGGAACCCTGTAAAGAGTTGTTTTTTCCACTTCATGAAGGAAATAAAGGCTCACATACTAGAAGTTACTGCAGACGATCACTAGGCCTGTACTTGGGGATTCAAACCCTGGCTGCCTAGCCCCAAAGCCTGTGCTCTAATCGCCTCTTGTAGTGAAATTACACTAAGTTTAACTTTGCTAGGAAAATAAAAAAGTGAAGCAAACTAGCAACCTACAAAATACCTGTAATACACTTCTGAGTCCTAAGTAATCATCTCAGGTTTCCTGAGAAACAAGTTATGCCCCAGGCAACCTAACACCAAGACAACGAGTGTACAACATAGAGTGCCAGTGAGTCAATGGTTGCCAGTGGTTACAGTGCCTATGTGACACACATGTGACTCCGTCTTTCTTCCCCACTCAAATGAACCATTACATAGACTTTGGTGTCCCGTAAACAGCATAAATGAGGCCATATTAATTCTCAGGTAGCAGGCCTGCTAAGAAATTGACATAAAAGCAAATAATAGTGATAAAGTGATTTCGGTGAGGCTGACTGAAAAACACCTCAGTGGGAAACTTCTGGTTTGCATGTACTGGAGGATAACATGATATGGGGTGAGAACTATGTCTACTGTGTCCAGTACCGGTCAGTTTCCAGAGCCAGGAAAGAGTAATGAGTTTTATCAGACTCCCTGAAACCATGGATGTGCGGATATAATAAAATCAGTTATAGGTGTGTCTCTCAATATTAACTATGTAATTTTATATAATTAAAATACACAATTTAAAAAAACATGGGTAGGTAAAATTAAAAAAAAATATTTTTTTAAATGGGCCTCTGGTAATGAGTTGGGATAACTATCTAGTTTAGATCAAAACAAAAAGATGAGGAATAAGCTATCATTAAAAGTAAGAATTTCCCCATCTCCAAAGAGGATCACAAAGGAGAAGTATTTGCTTGAGGTGTGACTTAAGGCAGAACATTCAGAAATGTGCAAAGGCTAGAAAAGGCCTGAGGCTCATTGCCTAAATAAGTCCCACGCCTATTCAATGACTGGAAGGTCAGATTAACCTGAGGCCAACGACCTTTTTGGACACTGATAACCCTATGCCACGTAGACTGAAAAAGGTAGAAAAGCACTGTGTTAAAGGTCAGCCAGTCTCCTGACTTTGCCCCACTCTCCAGGCCTACTTTCTAATGGGAAAATCCTACCCGATGGTTAGGTTCTCTCAGTAGTCAACTCACAACTTATTCTCCAAAATGCCATTTGTTCCAACTTCTCATGTTTAGATGTCTGATCCAAGGGCAATTTATAGATAAATACGACATTATTCTTCAATGTAAAACACAAATTGTAGGTTATGATACCCATTTCTATATCACAAGTCAAATTATGACACTTATCCAAATGCTGTTTAAGTTGCCCATGTCTTATCTATCATTTATGGGAAATTACGAAGATGACGAGCCATCTGTAGATATTTATGCATGCCAACCACTTACAAGCACTCTTCAGATGGAGTGGACTGGACCTAAGAGCATCTGTAATTGTCTAATATAATTGGAATCACATATACAAGTATGTAGTGTGGACAAAAAAGGAGTCTTGCGGAAGGTAACCTCACAAGGTGACCTAATCATACATTTCTATCTGAGCAAGCCATAGTGGGTAGTCATGCCCCAGGCATGCCTTCTTCAGTAACAGGTTTCTTTGCCTTAAGCAAATCCTGTCTGTTGTTCCTGTGCATCTGGGTGGTTGACACAACTTTGAAATAACCACCATCAAGAGCACATAATCTTATTAACTGTTTGGGCTCAAATAAAACTCTTACAAAAATTCTTTACAGGTTTGGACGTTATCTCTGTTAACAACAGAAAGTTACCAATACCATAATAGCACCCAGTAAAAGTGAGGGGGAGCCAAAGGGGTGAGGGCTGTGGAGGGAGGAAGAGACGTGGAGCTGGGACATCCAGAGATTTCCCCAGAGGAGTGGGGCTTGAACTGACACTAAAGGACTAGTGGAAAAGAGGAGGCTAAGGAGTGCAGGAAGGGTATCCCAAATCCTCAGGGTGGAGGTGGGAGTGGGCTGCATGCTCTCTGAAGAACTGAGATCCTGGGTGGGTGGGCCTGCAGAATGTTTCAAATTCTCGCTTAACTTTATCAAGAAACCATATAATCTATTGGCACATGATTACCATTCCACTTTCACTAGAAAACCAAGTCAGCAATGATCTGAAGCACAATAAAACACAGGAAAGCTCTGCAAATATTTGTTAAATGAATTGATTCTGAGCAGTAACAGGGAAGACTTTGCACAAGTGACATTTGGCCAGGTTATTAAGGATTTTACAAAGCGGAATGTTGATGAGTATTTCAAGCTGAAGGTACAGCATTAAAAAAGTCTTGAAGGCGCCAAAACCGGTTTGGCTCAGTGGATAGAGCGTGGGCCTGAGGACTGAAAGGTCCCCAGTTCGATTCTGGTCAAAGGCATGTGCCTTGGTTGCAGGCACATCCCCAGTAGGGGGCGTGCAAGAGGCAACTGATTGATGTTTTTCTCTCATTGATGTTTCTAGCTCTCTATCCTCTCTCTTCCTCTCTGTAAAAACTCAATAAAATATATTTAAAAACAAAAAAGTCTTGAAGGCATGAAAAAATACAGCAGGGAACCAGAGCAATGCAGTCATCTCTTAGTCTGTTGATGCTGTCTTCCAAGCACCTTATAAATATCCACTTCTTGGGGAGAAACCAAGATGGCAGCATAGGTAAACACCTAAACTGCTGCCTCACCCAACAATTTCAAAACTACAACTAAAAGACAAAACAGACATCATCCAGAACCACAGAAAGGCTGGCTGAGTGGAAATTCTACAACTAGAAGGAAAGAGAAAAGCACACTGAGACTCAGAGGAGCTGCAGAAGACAAAGGTACAGAGGTGCGTGTGCAGAGAAGACTGGCAACTGAGTGCGCGGCTGGCTTTATCAAGCAAGAGGGAGATAAAAGCTCCTGCCTGCGCTGAACTCCAATTCTGGGGGAGACTCTGGGGACCCAGACTCATTTGGGAAGAAACTGGACTGTCTGGCAGCAGGCAGAACTCGAGGGTTGCCTTCTCTCAGATGTGCTTGCAGCAATTACCACAGGACACTGATAGACAGGGGCCTATCATGGCAGGGCTGATGGGAAAACAATGCTGTCTGCTCCGCCCTGAGACTCTGCCCCATCCAAGCTGAGCACAGAAGTTCTCCCAGCATAGACACAGCTGATCCTCACAGCCAATTGGCCTAGAGTTCAATTCCTCCCAGTGATACCAACAACCACCAAGGCTTAACTACAGCCCACAAAGGGGTGCACCAAGAGTGTCCACCTCAGATAACTGGGGAGGCTGAGCCACTGGGCCCTATAGGACACTGAGCACACAAAGCCACTCTATCAACTTAGGGAAGCAGCCAAAATGTGGAGACAAACAGGTCACAAATGAAAGAAATGGAGGAAAACAAACGACTGGATACAGAGTTCAAAACCACGGTTATAAGGTTTTTCAAGAATTTTCTAAAAAAAAAGGCCGATAAATTTCACAAGACCCTAAAGGATGTGAAAAAGGACCAACTAGAAATCAAGCATACACTGACTGAAATAAAAAATATTATACAGAGATCTAACAGCAGATTAGAGGATCGCAAAAATCAAGTCAAAGATTTGAAATACAAAGAAGCTAAAAACACTCAACTGGAAAAGAAAAAAGAAAAAAGAATCCAAAATATGAAGATTGTGTACGGAGCCTCTGGGACAACTTCAAGCACACCAACACCAGAATTATGGGAGTCCCAGAAGAAGAGAGAGGGAGCAAGATACTGAAAATCTATTTGAAGAAATGATGTCAGAAAACTTCCCCCACCTGGTGAAAGAAATAGACTTACAAGTCCAGGAAGTGCAGAGAAACCAAAACAAAAGGAATCCAAAGAGGACCACACCAAGACATATCATAATTAAAATTCCAAGAGCAAAAGACAAAGAGAGAATATTAAAAGTAGCAAGAGAAAAAAAAAAAAAAACCTCCCTTATAGGTAAATAACTATGGGGGGGAGGGGAGGGAGAGAAACAACTGTAATAATCTAAACAATAAAGATTTATTAAATTTAAAAAAAAATAAATATCCACTTCTTCCTACCACCATCCCAGACCAGAGCACCATTTTCTTTCACATGGACTCCCAGCTGGCTTTCCAGCAGCCACTCTTGTTCCCTCCTATTTATCTCTATACTGCACCAGAGAGATCTTTCGAAACCCATCAGGGTGATCTGGCCACTCCTACCTGAAGTCTTTAAACTGTGTCCCCTTACTCTTTGGATTCAACCTAAAATCCCTTACTTTGTCTAGAGCCCCCTTTGTACAGACTCACACTTGCTTCCACCCCAACTTCTGCTCCTGTTCACTGTCTCCCAACCACACCCGCTTCCTCTCACCTTCTCCATTGCACCCAGTACTGGGAAGATCCAAGCAGGGAAAGCTCCCCTACTCATCTACCCCACTTCCCACTTCCCTCATATTTATGCTGTAAACCTCTGCTGAAAGGTTACTTATTCCAGGGAAATTTTCCCTGATTTCTCCCCCAAAGCCCCAGGCTAGGTTAGGTCTCTCTGTTTACACTCTAATCACACCCCAAACACACAATGCTATTTGGTGGTGTCTAAGCTCTTGAGGACGAAGGGCTGTGCCTGCCTGGTTTGTCATGTGGCACCTACCCAGCCCTTGGCACACAACAGGTTCCCATTACATATCTGAGGAATGAATGGAGAATGAATCAAGCATGAAATGGGGAAAACCTTGAAAGCCAGTCAAGTCCTTTGACCTTTGCTTTGTAGGCAGTTGGGAGAGGGCAGCCCCAGCACTGGTCTTCTGTGGACACTGCTGGCCTCCATCACTGCTCTTGGCATCAACCGGAATGGCTGACTCAGCTTTCATCAAAGGAAGCCAAAGGAAACTCAAGGTCTGCTTTCCACCACCCTACTTCCAACTGAGTAAGGAGCCCTCAGAGGAGCAGCACAGCATCACCCACCCAGCACCGTGAGACTACAGTCTCTCACCTCTCTTGCCTCCTTGGAAGCCAGGTCTGACCCTCTGCAGTGGGCAGCTATGGGTGATGCTGATCTACAAGCAGAACCAATGGGCTCACGTGGGCTTCAGGTGAGCTCATGTTTCCACATTCATACTATAATGTGAAAACCCCAATTTACCCTATTTTGAAATAGGACATTCCTCCACCTCTCAATACAAGTTCCTCCCCTCCCACTCCTCCTCCTCCCCAAACCCTTACAGGCAGTCTATTTGCTCTTGGAGATACCAGCATCAGATCTAGACCTTTACTGCCCTATTCTCCCAGTTCTGACTCCTGGGGATGTTCCCCTGTTCAGACTAGGCCTCTTGGTCAACCATGTCACAAATACTCCACCTCTGTGGAGTTGTAGTCTAAGGTAAATCCTGCTGGATGAAGTCAGGTTGCCAATATGAATGCCTTCAAACTCCCTCTCCTTAAAATGTCACGTCACTTTTTATATGCAACTTTAATATGCTACAATTCAGTAAAACCTTGAAAACATTACACTAAGTGGAAGAAACCAAATACAAAAGTTACATACTGTATGTATACTTCTATTGACATGAAGCATGAAGAACAAGCAAATCCACAGGCAGAAAGATTAGTGGTTGCCTCCGGGCTGCAGGGGAGAGAACAGAGAGTAACTGGGAATGGACACAGTGTGATGAAAATGTTTTGGAATTAGACAGAAGCAATAGCAGCACAACACTGTGGATGAACTAAGAGTCACTGAAGTGACTACTTTAAAAGACATTTTATATCATGTGACTTTCACTTCAAAACAATTCAAACACTTTTTAAAAAGTCAACCTTTCCCTCCCAGTTCAGAGAGTAGCTTTCCATCTTCTCACTCTGGAACAGTTCCCATTTATCTTCAATTCCCTCTCTCTGCAGGGGTGGGGAACGTCCAGCCCTCCAGCTGTGTAAGGCCAATGAAATCATTTGGTCTGGCCCAGCCAAGGCATTAGAGGTGAGTTAATTAAATGTTCGAACAAATACAGCAGGCTAATTTTTAAGTTGATAATTTTGTATGGCCTGTGAATGATGTTATAAATATCCAAATGGTCCTTGGCAGAAAAAAGGTTTCCCACCCCTGCTAGGCTGCTATTTTCCTGCTAACAAATCCATTCAAGCCTCCACAACCTAAAATATCCTCCCTTAATCCTATTTTCCCCTGAGTCTCATCTAGAACTGTCTCAAGAGCTATGTCATGAAAAGCAGCCAATATCAACAGCCTCCACGTTTCCAGCTCCAATATTCTAGTTCCATTTCTGGTGATAAGCTGAAATCTAGAGATAATGAAACCTACCTGCTACACTTCTAAAATTGATAGACTCTTGTAAAAGTGAATGGGTGAACCCGCATGAAATTCAGGCCAAGAAGGAGAGTGAGTCTTTTAGACGCTGCCAGAAACCCTTAAGGCTGCAGTATCCAATAACAGGGACAGGAACCACATGAGACTAATTGAAATGTAAATTAATTAAAATTAAACTAAAGCTCAGTTGCAAGAACCACATTTCAAGTGCTCAGTAACTACCCACAGCCAGTGACTATTATATTTGACAGGGCGAAATATGTCCCTTAGAAAAATCTCAGTATCTAGAAACACAGCAGCTCAGTGCATATTAGTACCTGACTCAGATAACAGAACCTGAGAACCTAAACATCTTGACAGAATTCCCTAGAATGAACCAAAGGGGAGTATCTACTAATCTCTAAAGCACAGCTCCATATGATCAGACATTGTACAAAAAAGGCCAGAGGAACCTTTTTGTAACATATCTATATATATAAAAGCCTAAGCAACCAACCGACTGACCAGTTGACTGGTTGCTATAACATGCACTGACCACTGGCAGACGCTCAATGCCAGAGTTGCCCCCTGCTGGTTAGTGCACTTCTCACAGCCAACCTCCCAAGATCGGCCAATCTCCATGGCCCCTCGCCTCAGCCAGCTGACCCCGATGGGCCTGATTGGGGCAGCCAACCAACCCCCTGCAGCCCCAATCAGCCTTGATTGCCAGCCAGGCCAAGGGACCCCACCCATGCACGAATTCATGCACTGGGCCTCTAGTGAAATTATAAAGGTTAAATAGTTAAATAGAACAAGGCAGAGAATGGGACAGGATGCAGCAAAATTTTATCAAAGCAAAGCACTGCCCAAAATCAACAATAAAAAAAGGTCAAGGAGTATTTACCAAACAGGCATGAACAAAAAAGGAAGCAGCTATTTTTAAAACTATTCTTAAAAACAGCCAATCTGAAGGCCCAAAGAGAATGGATAGCCAGCAAAGAAAATGGGATTAAAAAAAAAAAAAATCTAAAATGCTGTTTATGCTATGCCGAGACCTCAGTCTGGTACTCATTCACTCCTTTCTGGTTTGCATTTTTATTTTATAAACAGATCACTACAGTCCTCCAATAGAACATCCAGGCAAATAACCAGTGTTGTTAGAAGATATGAGTTTACTCTTAAATATCCTACCTATGTAGGGTACCCTGCAAATACTCTTACTTGTTACAATGGCAAAACCAGCCACTTGATGAATTTTAAGTACGAAGGTGGCAATTAGAGATCCTGTGGCATAAATCAAATATTTACTCAGGCAGAAGGAAACAAAAGACAATAGAAGAAAGAAGAAAAAAGAAAGAAGAAAAATAAAAAAGATTTTTTCATAGCTAAGCCGAATGGTGGTCCTTATTTAAAAATACAATAAATAGAATCTGGTTAGAACAGAGGTTCTCAAAGTGTAGCCTTGACAACCAGGGGTCCTTGGACTATTTTCAGAGGTTCCATGAGATCAACACTATTTTTGTAATACTACTAAGAGATTCTTTTTTCAGTATCATCTCTCTCATCATTGTAAAGTGTCCCAGGGGCTACATGGTATGTGATCTCAAAAGACTGAATGCAGAAGCAGATAGAAGGATTAAGCTAGATACATAATAGATTGGTCAAAATGTCAATGTCTGTTTTCACAATTTTTTTTTTAGATAATATATTTTTCATAAACATATAGGTTGTGTTCTCATATAATGGGCTAGTTATTTTAGATGTATTATTTAAAATTATTATTTTAAAATAATGTATACACAATTTTTAATAAAAATACCAATCCACATAAACAAAAGCTGAGGTTCTCAATTTTTGTCTTAAAACTAAAAAGTTTGAGAGCTGCTACATTAAAAAAAAAAACCAAAAAAAAAAACCAAACAAACAAACAAAAAAGACTATGTACAGAATTCTTCCTCTCCATAGGGTTTTACTTCTAAAAATACATTATAAATTTAGCTTCCTAACTTAGAGGCAAATATCCAAACATACTAGTACTTCAAAAAGAAGTGTCTTGATATTTAACTTTAGAAGTTAAATTTTACTTGGAGTAGAGTTTAAAAAATGAACACTTAAATCCTTGAAATGTGTTGATATATAGTCATTTTGAAATCAAGATAACAATAACAAACAAAACTTACAAGAAATATTTTACTCTATGAAATAATTAAGTTCTTCCAGGTTCCCCACAAACTCAACTTATATATAGTATGTTATTACGAGAAACTCAACAACAATGAAATAGGTTGAGCTTTGTTCCCATGACTACCTATAATAAAAAAAAAAGGGGGGGGGAGTTTAATATGCTAATTAGACCGGACATCTTCTGGACATCATTCTGGAAGTCCTTCCTGACAGAGCCAGGGCCGGAGGGAAACCAGCCCATGTTCCAGGTGTCTGCGGGCAGGCGGAGGAGGGAAGCAGCCCGGATCCCGGTTGCCTGCCGGCGGCCAAAGGACAGAAGCAGCCCTGTTCCCCCCAAGCGCCGGAGGGAAGCTGTTACTGGCAGCTGGAGGAAGGAAGGCCTACACTTGCACGAATTTGTGTGCATCAGGCCTCTAGTATGAACATAAAAACTCTGACGAGATCGGGCGCGTTCAGGGTGGTATGGCCGTAGACTGAACATAAAAACTCTGAAAGCTCCTTTAGTCAAAGCATGACACTTCCCTCTTCCCAAATGAGGCTACTCCTTGTGGAAACATTTAATCACCAAAAACTAAAATTTTAAGTCATAAATAATGAGACACAAGATTCCTGTGGCTAACTCACATTAGGTAGAACTTCAGAGAAAATGTGTTCACGCTCATCAAGCCTACACAAAAGCTGAAGTGTTTGCTTACTTATACACAGAGAGAAAGAGAACATGCGAGCTCAGAATCAAAGTCAAAAATTCATATTCCTGATTTCAACTTGCCACAACAAGGCACCTCTTAGGAACCACACTTTCCATTTGCCATCGATCGTCTCAGTTGTCCAATTGTCATCGGGTCCCAGTTTCTTTGACTCATTTGGCTAACTAACAATGTGTAGAAAGTTTCTTAAAAATTCCTCAGGTAGCCTCCTCTGACGAAAAGCCAGCTTCCCCTGCAGGCTGCAGCCCCAGGCACTCACTATCTACACCCAGCATCAGGGGCTGGGGCCTGTGGGTTCACCTCCTTCCTTCCTCTAACTGGGGTGCCTGCTGCTGGTGTTGGCCCTGACACTGGAAAGCAGAGGAAGAAAATCAGGTCAGCAAACGTGACAGTGAAAGAGAAGACAGAATGAATATGAATACAAGAGAGAGAAAATGACATGACACTCCCGCCTCCTCCCAAATAACTAAGGGACATTTCCCCTCTCTCCGAGGACGACTGTTTTGAAGCTAATTCCTTTGAAAGAGAGCTGTGTCAGTGAGAACAAATCCTGTGTGAAGCTTAACATGTACTCACTATAAAGGTACGTTACACAGGCCCGTCTGTCAGGGAGACACCCGATGCTTTCAAACCAGACCTCAGAGCACTCACCTTGTGGTCACTGACACAGAGGAGGCATCTGCAGGGTCTCTCTACAGACAGTAGAGTTGAAATATAATAATGGGCTCTGTCGTACAGGGCTAACACCTCCTCCCTCTCCTTTTCACGTGGTTTAATCATGTGACACTCAGTGTATGCTTTCGGGATGTTTGGGGGGCTTTGTCTTACAGGGAT
Organism: Pipistrellus hanaki; assembly: GCF_964339955.1. NCBI lineage: Eukaryota > Metazoa > Chordata > Mammalia > Chiroptera > Vespertilionidae > Pipistrellus > Pipistrellus hanaki. Next base: position 19,965,969 of record NC_140509.1, read on the forward strand.
ACTGATTGATGCAAATGACAACCCAGAATTCTGCACACATGAATCTTATTTTAATCAAATCAAAGGGAAAGGAGAACAGAAAGCTTAGCTGGTCAAGTTAGAATGAATGGGATCTCTTGTTTCAGTCTTATTTCCTTTCCTGGAGAAGGAACTATAAGCAACTCATTGAAACTGAAAGTGAATGTCAGGTGTAGTTTATGGAAGTCATGACTTTATTAGTCCTACGGCATATCTCTATTGGCTTTAAAATTATTTAAAGTATAGTCTTTCATTAAAAAATCTTTTCAAGCCCAGCTGGAGTGACTCAGTTGATTGAGCATCATCCTGTGCACCAAAAAGTTGCTGGTTTAATTTTGGGTCGGGAGATAGGGGTTCCATCTCCAGTTGGGGCACAAACAGAAGGCACAATGTTTCTCTCTCACAGCTCACTAGCTCTCTTTCTCTCCCCCCACCCTTTCCCTCTCTTCCTCCCTCCCTCCTTCTAAACATGTCCTCAGGTGAGAATTAAAATAGAAAAAAAAAAATAATCTTTTCACTTGCAAGTTTCAATAATACCACCAAGTAGAAGGGCAGTGACTAAAAAGAGATAAAACAACATAACAGACTGGCAATGTGGTGCCACGGGGGGGGGGGGGGGACCTCTGAAGTCAATACATTCTACACAGTTGCTCTGAAAATAGTTTCTCTCCCATTTCTCAAGAAATAGACTAGAGTTTCAATCATTACAACCAAGTTTATTATGAAGAACAAAGGAATTCAGAAACCAAGAACTTCCAGGATGTAACCATGTCTAAAACAAGTCCATATATAGTTTAATGGCAAATTGGTATTTTAAAAACAGATGTGGAAGTGTTAGAGCAAACAGCATCCATTTCCCTTTTCCCAGCACAAGCCAAGTTTTGTTTAGGGCTCCATCCTCTCTGACTCACTGGGCGAGACCTGACCGTGTCAGGACTGAGAGGGAGGTGCATAGGACCCTGACTGGCCAGCTCGGTGACAGAGACCAATCAGAGGCAGACAGGCTTCTGGGAACATGACTTGCAACACAAGATAAAATATGCAAAGGAGGGATGGGGTTACAGAATTATGTTATTTAGTTTATTTAAATATGCTATTTATTTAGTATTGTTCATTATAATAATTTTTAAGGGTATACAGAATTTGCCCTGGTCAGATAGCACATTTGGTTAGAATGTTATCTCTATACACCAAGTTTTGGGTTTGATCTTTGGTTAAGGCACATACAGGAAAAAAGTCAATGAATGCATAAATAAGTAGAACAACAAAATCAATGTTTCTCAAAAATCAATCAATCAATAAATTTTTTTAAAAGAGTGTACAGAATTCAAATGGCAGCAAAGGTAATTTAGGTGAAACACTAGGAAAAACTTCTTAATATTAAGGATTGAAAAGGGTTGCTAAGTCTTTTTGCTGGAGAAATTGGAAGAGTATAGCTACATCATGAGCAATGACACCTAATCCCGTATCTCCAATCCCAATCTCTCTCCACCTACATACATGTGGTCCTTCTGAACTCAAGCTCAACAAGTCAAAAACTGAATTCAGCACACTCCCTTCACAACCTTCTCTGCCTTCTGACTCCCTTATTTCTGTGACTAGCGCCACAGCCTTCCCAGGAATCCAGTCCTGAAAGCACGCACGCTCCACCTCTCGCTCTGTACTGGACACAGGGCTACTGAGGTTTCCGGTCCTGTTGAGGGTGCTGCAGTGTCAGTGGCCCCCATTTCTACCTCCACCCAACCCTCTCCAGTCTCATCCTCAACACCTCTTTGCCAGAACTTTGCCTTCTTGGGACTTCTTGGCCTTGAGAACTTCCTCCTATCCAATCCAACTCGTAAACGAATCTGCCATTGTGATGTCTCAAAGCACAGCTCTTACTCACTCTGCAAACAAATACTGACCACTGCATTAGTTCTCTAAGGCTGCTCTAACGAATTACCACAAACCAGCAGCTGAAAACACCTTTATCTTACGTCCAGATCAGAATTCCCAAACAAGTCTCACTGGACTGAAATCAAGATGCCAGGGGGCTTGTGCTCCTATTTGCAGGCCCTACAGGAAAATCCTCTTCCTTGCCTCTTCTGGAAGTTGCCTGCTTTTCTTGGTTTATGGCCCCTCTGTCCACCTTCAAAGTCAGCAACTCTGGGCCAAGTCTCTTCATGCTGCCTTCTTTCCAGTCTCTTCTTCCTCCCTCTTCCACACTTCAGGACCCTGGTGATCACCGTGAGCCCACCGGATAGTCCAGGGTGCTCTCCCTTCAGTAGCATTACCTTCCTTGATGCATCCTAGTGCTTACTGTACTCCAGCTGCAGAACTCAGAGACCCCCTGGGCTTCTCCTCCACATCCATTCTCACACTGCCTGCTCTATCTAGCAGGCCCCTCCACGCTCCTGTCCAAATTATACACACTTACCTTTTAAGGCCCAGCTCCAACGCCACCCACCCCCAGTATCTCTGCCTTCTCTGAGTGCCCACAATGCCGTTTCCCCAAACTGGCACATTTAGCAGTAACAAGGAAAGAGTTTAGGCAGGAAAGCGGTTTCTGGTGCTGCTCTACAGCCGGCTATATGAGCCTGGGCAAGCCACGTCCCATCTCAGCCTTGGCCTCATCATCTGTGGAGTGAGAAGGCTGACCAATTGCTAAATTCTTCCCCAGGTCTTAAGCTCTCTGGAATTGAGAGGACTTTTAATCACTTCTTTTGATCCTGAAAGTCACTACCTAGCCAAGGCCACTTTCATGTCAACTAATAAATACTCTCCCTTCCTAACGGATCGTCCCTGCCTCCAGTCTTGTGTTGCTACCCACCCCCTGGAAAGCATCTTTCCAGGTTACTCCCCTCGTCAAAACCAGTTAAAGGCTCTTAGGAAAATGTCCAAAGTCCTCAATGTGACCCCTAGAACCCATATGATCAGGGTCTGTTTCCTCCTTATGTTTTTTTTCCTCATTGACTTTCTTTTGGTTCCTCACATACTCCTTCCACCCCCAGCTTCCTGCCCCCTTCACCTCAGAGCCTTTCCTTGAACTTTCCTCTTTCCACCAGATTCCTGCTTATTCTCCAGGCAACCTTTCCTGACCTCCCCATCTGATTTAGGTGTGCTCCCCGTGCTTCCTTGGCAACTGGGCTTTTGCAGCTGTCCTCCAACTTCCACATGGGTGGTGGGTGGACTATTACAATAGCAAAAACTGGTGGCTGACGTCCAAGTCTGTAACAGGGCTTTTCAGTTGTTCACAACCACCCAGAATCAAGATGAGATTTCCCAGCCTTATGTTTAAGTCTTGGCCAAGGAGACATACAGGATTGTATAGCGGGTAGTTTCTGGGAACTTCCCCTAAAAGAATACAGGAATGAATCCTCTGTACTTTGTACTTTGTCTCTTCCTCTCACCTGCCGCCTGGAGGATGGCACTACACTCTAACCCTGTCATACATTGAGCTAGAAGGAGCCTATGGTTGGTCATACCAGCTCTGGACCTTCCACCATCCCCTCCCTAGCCTTTTATAGGAGATAGAAACGTCAACCTTGTTTTAAGATCCCATTACCGGAGCCATTATTACTTTGAGATCTCCATCACTTGCAGCCAAATCTAAGTACAACACACATGATCATATCCACAGTACCAATAATTATCTGTTGACTCAAGTTCGTATCTCACCTCTTCAACTGGATTATAATCTCTTTGCCAATAGTTGTAGTGTCACTGCAAGATCCGTGCTCCTTAGCAGAGAGCGCACACAGAAACCCTTAACAGGGAGTGTGAATAATCAATGAATTAGTGACCACGTGTCGAATGAAGCAGGTAGACTCTGTCCAACCTATACGGTCTGTTTCCAACTGGACTTAATGTTGTGGCCAACCAAAATATCATGGAAAAGTTCATGCTCTTCCTCGCTTGGGCAAGTGCTACCAGTGTGGTGTACTACTGGCATAGTCTAGCTGAATGCTCTACAAGGAAATATGCAAATAGGAGCCTTTAAAATAAAAGCATGAGTCACCTCTGCTCCTGGGCATGTGGGGTGTCTAGCAATGTGTATGGCCTGAAGGCTGTTGCTGCTCTACTCTGGAGGGGAGAATTGCAACACTGGGCAGAGAAGCTGGCCTTCCAGAGTACCAGGCTCAGGTGGACTCCCCATTCATGAAATATTTATATATTCTCAGGCTATCAAAGTACACTCACCTTCACAGAGCCGTTAGCACAGATTACTGAATGGATTACACTTGAAAGGTACATATTTAGAGAGATAAACATGCAAATAATTGCTAGATATCTACTATATGCCAGATGGTATATAGGTACCAAGAATGCAGAGATTAACGTGCCAGACATTGAGCAAAGAGAAAAGTACTAGTCATTTTCACTTTAAGAAAAAATGAAACTGAGGCACAAGAAGGTTAGGTACTGAACCAGGCTACATAAGTAGGAAGGGGGAGAACATCTAAGTTGGATCAAAGGTCCTAGGGTATGTTCGACCTATGAAGAACAGGACTTTTCCCATTAACTTTGCTTTGATTTTGAGTTTTTGTTTTTGGTGGGAGCAACTGATGAGGAAGCATCCAAATACGTGTGGAACAGAGATGGGAGAAGACAAGGTACATTCGGGGAAATAAAGTCTGTGGTGTGCTCAGAGTTAAAAGTGCAGGTGGGAAAGTGGCAAGAAATGAAGCTGGATCAAGAATGGCCCCAAAGAGAGAGTAAATGAAGTTCACAGAGTGAAGTGAAATGATCCTATTAACCTGTCAGAAGACCACTGTGACAACAGAACACAGGGACCAGAACACAGGGAAACAGAAGGGTGCAGGGAGAAACTGCTATCATCAAGGAAGGGACTGATATGCCTCTAGGAGCAGACAGTAGGAGGGGGAGGGGGTGACAGAGAGGGACAGAGAAGTGTGAATGGACAACATGTGATGAGTACAGGTGGAGAGTTCAGTGGGAGAAGGGTGTGGATGATGGAAGAGAGAAGGACCTGAGTACTGCTGCTGGCTTGATGGCTTGGGAAAAGTGATGGATGGTGGTGCTCTTGACCATGTTGGCCAACAGGAGAAAGAGATTTGTAGGGCATCCAGGAGAACCTCACTGATGAAAGTTATGAGACTGGAGTTTTAGAGGAAAGAAGTGTTAGAAATAAATATCTGAGATGGGTAATGGGTGGGTGGGTGGGCGGATACTTGAACCCAACTAGGTCACCCATTGAAATCGGTCTTCCACAATAACAAATGGAAGAATATACCATGTTCATGAATTGGAAGAATCAACATCATTAAAATGTCCATACTACCCAAAGCAATCTATAGGTTCAATGCAATCCCCATTAAAATATCAACGGTATATTTCACAGATCTAGAATAAACTCTCCAAAAATTTATTTGGAATTAAAAAAAGACCCCAAATAGCTGCAGCAATCCTGAGAAAGAAGAACAAAGTTGGAAGGATCACAATACCAGATATCAAGCTTTACTACAAAGCCACTGTTCTCAAAACTTTCTGGTACTGGTACATGAACAGACATATAGAACAATGGAACAGAACAGAGAACCCAGAGATTGACCCAAGCATTATGCTCAATTACTAGTAATGTTTGACAAAGGAGGCAAGAGCATACAATGGAGTCAAGACAGTCTCCTCAATAAAGGGTGTTGGAAAAATTGGACAGATACATGCAAAAAAAAAAAAAAAAAATGAAACTAGACCACCAACTTACACCATACACAAAAATAAACTCAAAATAGATAAAGAACTTAAATGTAAGATGGGAAATCATAAAAATCCTAGAAGAAGCCATAGGTAGCAAGATAGCAGACAACTGTTGTAGCAATATCTTTACTGATACATCTCCTAGGGCAATGGAAACTAAGGAGAAAATAAACAAATGGAATTATATCAAAATAAAAAGCTTCTGCAGAGTGAAAGAAACCATTAAGAAAGCCTACTGCATGGGACATATTTGCCAATGTTATCTTCGATAAGGGTTTAATCTCCAAAATTTATAGGGAACTTACCAAAACGAAGACAAACAATCCAATAAAAAAATGGGCAAAGTACCTAAGAAGACACTTTTTGAAAGAAAACATAAAGAAGGCCACAAGACATATGAAAACGTGCTTAAAGTCACTAATCGTCCAAGAGATGCAAATCAAAACAACAATGAGGTGCCATCTCACACCTGTCAGAATGGCTATCATCTACAAATCAACAAATGACAAGTGCTGGGGAAGATGCAGAGAAAAAGGAACCCTCATGCTCTGCTGATGGGAATGCAGACTGGTGCAGCCACTGTGAAGAACAGTATGATGTTTCCTCAAAAAATTAATAATAGAACTTCTATTTGACCCAGTGATCCCACTTCTAGGAATATATCACAAGAAACTAGAAACATCAATCAGAAAGGATATATGTACCACTATGTTCATAGCAGCACAATTTACAATAGCTAAGATTTGGAAACAGCCTAAATGCCCATCAGCAGATGAGTGGATTAGAAAACTGTGGTACATCTACACAATGGAATACTACGCTGCTGTAAAAATGAAAGAATTCTTACCATTTGCAACAGCATGGATGGTCCTGGAGAGCATTATGCTAAACGAAATATGCCAGTCAGAGAAAGATAAAAATCACATGATCTCACTCATTTGTGGAATACAATGAACAACATAAACTGATGAACAAAAGTAGAACCAGAGTCTTAGAAGCACCGAACAGACTGTCCAACTATGAGGGAAGGCGGGGAGTGAGGGGGTAAGAGATCAACCAAAGGACTTATATACATGCATATAATTATAACCAATGGACACAGATGGGAGAGGGGGTAGAGGAAAGGGAGATGAAGGCATGTGCTGGGAGTTGGGGGCAGCTGGAGAGTGGTCAATGGGGGAAAGAGGAGACCTTTGTAATACTTTAAACAATAAAAATCTTAAATTAAAAAAAGGGAAAGAAATAGGTCTTCCAACAGTACCTTGCATACTATTCAACTAAATCTTAAATTCTAGAAAGCCCTTTAAAATATGCCAATCCCATTCCCACTCTCCACCCCCAAACCCCCACCTGCTGCCCTGGAAAAAGAGGAAAAATTTTTTAAAAAGAAAGAAAAGAAAACAATTTAAAAGAAAAAAAAATAAAATAAAATATGCCAGTCCTATTTCTTAAAAAGATAGGAAACTCAAGCATGAAGCACTGTGCCAGGGCTCAGAGAAAAGCACCTCCCCCACTGTGCAATGCACTCAACTTCCTTTGGGGTCACTGAGCCTATTCCAAACCCACTATTCCTTGCCAAGTGAACAAAAAGAGCTGCTCTGAAAAATGAAACACAGTATTTACAGCATTCTCTTGGGAACAGGGAAGTCCTGAGATACCTTTTTGCAGGAGGGGGTCCTTTGGAGAAACTCTGACTTGTTTCACAGGGCAACCAACCATCTTCTTGGTTGAAGCATACGTACAGAGAAGACAGTCAATGCCAAAGCACTGGTCATGGGCTTCAAGATCCCAAGCATGCCTCTACCGGGTCCCTTGAAGACCTGAAAGAGGCTGAGCTCCACTTCAATCATATTCCTAGCATTAAATTAGGCTGTAATTACAGATAGCTGGGAGAGCAACATTTAAGAGGCTTTTAAGCAACATTTTCTGCTATACGCAGTTAGTAATTCTTATCTGATTGCCATCTCTTAGCTGATGTGATTACCTGAATATTCAAAATACATATGTTCCTCAGGCTCATTTGTACAAAATATATAAAAGACAGTGTTGTTGCCTTGGCAGAAATTATTGTAAAAGAGGGTGGAGAAACATAAATTCAAGCATGTGGAATATAAATAAAGCATGTGACATAAAAACACATTTCTTTTAAAATCTGAATCTAAACATCTACATTTTATGTTGAGTGTGGGGTGAATGAGGAGAGGGAGAGGCAGAGTTAAATGTGTTAAAAATAATAATAAAAAAAAAAAGGCCTGTTACAAATGTGGCATTTAAAAAAAAATATTCATTTATTTATTTCAGAAAGTAAGGGAGAGGGAGAGAGATAGAAACATCAATGATGAGAGAGAATCACTGATCGGCTGCCTCCTGCATGTCCCATATTAGGGATCAAGCTAGCAAACTGGGCACGTGCCTGACTGGGAATCGAACCACAATCTCCAGGTTCATAGGTCAAGGCTCAACCACTGAGCATTTTTAAAAGCAAGCACAACCTAATAATTATTTATTCACCTCTTTCCTATATGTGTCTATAGAAGTTTTTTTTTTTTTTTAATCACCTGTCATATTCCATGTTAATATATAAGCCATTCTGTGCATTTTGTGATTCTCTTATTTCAGGAATTATGGTACTTAGAGCCAATATAATGCTGTCAGACCTGAGACTACACCGAGAAATAAAATAAAAACAGAGTCTAATAACCCAAGAGAACTGAAGGTGGTGGGAAACATGTCTATCTTCAGTCTGAGCAAGTGGCCCTTAGTGGGACCTGTGTCAGATGACCTAGTAGATGTTTTCAAAATACACATGACTTACACCTCCACCCAAGTGAAATCAGTCGGTCTGAAGACAGAGGCTCTCTAGAGGATTTGGGTGCCCGTCCCTCCCAGGCCACACCTTTCAGGTTTTACCACTCTGTAAATCAAACCCAGTGAGGCCAGGAAAGAAACCGATGCCAGATGTCCTTGGCCAGTCATGCTAGTCCAGCCAATTGTTAACTGGGCTTTGAACACTGATTTCTTACACCAATAATTATAGAGCTCTTCTGTGTTTGCACTTCTGATTATACCAAAAGGGCTTAAGTGCAAAATCTCTAAAAAAGGAGTCAGGGGAAAAAACAAAAAGGTCACCTTTTCAAGGACCGATCATAAAGGTTATTCCCCTATTAGCTTACTTTTTCCTAACGGTTAGTTACTGTCAAAAGTTCCATATTGAATATATTGTGAACCTCTAGAATGTAATGATGAGTAATGAGAAATGAAGCTCAGCTTCATTTCCTCTAGTTCTGTATCAAAAGCTGCAAAGGCAAAGATTACTGTTTAGGTCTAACCGCGTGCAGCATGCCACGGTGGTAAAGAGCAGACTCTGCTATCTGCTGGCTGTAGACCCTGGAACAAGTCACTTAACCTTTCTGTGCCTTAGTTTCTTCATCTGCTAAACTGGGGTATCTACCTCAGGGGGTTTGTGAGGCCAAAATAAACATATAGAGAGAGGACCTTAGAAAAGTGCCCGGTATGTGGTATTGAGCAGCTGTATTCAGTACCCACAGATCAGCCTCATTCTTCTCATAAATTGCAAAGTATTCCATTGCCCAGCTGTTGTGTAATTTACTTTTCTTTAGGACATTTACTCTACTCTTTTGATCTTTTACTGTTATGGACAATGCTTCAGTGAACATCCTATACAATAGAGGGATCAATCCATGATCATCAAATTAAGTCAGTTCCTTAGATAACTTTCATGTGTAATACTGATGGTTTGAATAGCCTCCATAGTAGGCACAGGTAAATCACTTCCAAGTTCTACAGAGAAGTCTGAAAGAGACGGAATAACTTCTTGCCAGAGCCAACAGAGCCATAGGTGGCAGATTTGGAACCCTATCCAGATGTGTAGCTGCTAACCTGAAAGACACTTTCTTCAATCCGCTTCCTACAGCTTAAATTAAAAAATAATTAACAGTAAAAATAATAAATAGCACAGTAGATGTTCTTATCAATGAACCTCCGATCCACAGAAGAGATAAATATTCAGAATTTTCATAAAAAGTAAACTCAAATTTTTACAGAGGCATGTATCAGCTCACAAATTGGCAAGATGGAGATGTCAAATTTAAGTATTTAAGTAATTTAAATATTAAAGTAATTTCTTTCTTCTGCCAAAGATTGAAGCAGAGGTACCCTGAACACTACCTCTAGGGACAGACACCACACTGCCAACCCCCCAGGGAAGCAAATTAGTAATTACTGAATTTGGTATCATGAGAACTATTCTTTGGGGGAAAAAAATCATAACAATTACTTTGTAGTACTGTTTGCTGAACCAAGAAAAAGGGGAATAGGTAATCTGGGGGTCAGACTAACTCATAAAAAAAAAAGGCCAATTCTCCAACATGACTTTATGAGGTCTGTTTAGTATTGGCTTATAAAAGATTCTTTCTGACAGGGTGAAGTTGTTGACAATGGGGAAAGGAAAGGGCAAAGGTAGAACTTAATAGAGATGAAACCTGTAACCAGCATGTGCTAACAATAGGGTGCTAACCCAGGATAAGGATTATCGTTAGAAATTACAGTTATGTTTCAAGAAATGGTTATTCCCCTAAAAGAGAAAAGGTGGCATTACTGGTACTAAAAACTGAAAAGAAAACAACTATTTCCTAAATCCCAGTTAGCAAGACGATGCAAGTCTAACTTAAGATATAAGAACTACTAAACACATTACACACAGCTGTACTTCAAACAGTAATGACGGGGGAGGAGGACGAGGAAGGGTGGGAATTGGGTTTTGCTGAACACTCACCATGCACGAATATTTCACCCCCAGGCTCACAAGTCCAAAAGTGAATGCCTACAAGTCAAATAAAAGTTTTCCCATGGACAAAACATGCCAGTGGGAGGCCAGTAGGAACCAAATAGTTTAGTAATAATAAAATTTGTGGGTTGAAATTGGGGTTGGGGGTATAAATGGATGGTTGGGAGTTTCTATTACAGTAATTCAAAATGAGGCAAGGTTTATCTTCCTAAACAATTCACTTTGCTAGGCCAAAACATCTCCCAAGGTTATATTTGATCACTTAAAGAGAAAACTGTAGTGATTTTGACATCTACCTTTCTAAGACCTGAGTGATCTCAACTTTCATTTCCTATCCTTGGTCAAACAGAAACAAAGGATTTGCTCTTAGAAAAAGGGAAAAGAAAAAATTTACTTTTGAAAGGACCTTGGAAATCACCTTAGTTTAAATGTTGTATTTTTAAAGAGAAAGAGGCCAATGCCCAGAGTTGATTTTCTTATGGTTGGTGGCAAGTTGGAACAAGAAACCATGGCAGCTAGGTTCTCTACAAGGGTGAGGCATCCTACCTTCAACAACTATGCCTTCCAAAATCCTCATGTTACTTCAGTTGCAATATATAAATATAATTTTATTGATTTCAAAGAGGAAGGGAAAGAGATAGAGAGAAACATCAATGATGAGAGAGAATCACTGATTGGCTGCCTCCTGCACACTCCCCACTGGGGAGCAGATAGAGCCTGCAACCCAGGCATGTGCCCTTGGCCAGAATCAAACTTGGGACCTTTTAGTTTGAAAGCCAACACTCTATCCACAGAGCTAAATGCCTATGGCAAGGTGATATTTAAATCCACTTCCTCAGTTCTGGGATGATAATCCCAGGTTATCATATTTATCTTTTTCTAGTTATTAATCTCTTTAGGTAAACAAGGCCTAAGTCAAGGACCTTCTTTGAAAGTGGAAGGTAGTTCCCACATAAGAATATGGTAACAGGAGGGTCTAAACTGTTGTTGAAAGTCATCTTGCAAAATCAGACTATGACTATAACAACATTGGAGAACACTTCAGAGAAATAAGAAAAAGTTCTGCCATTAGGACTTTTTGAGTCAGGTGCTCATTTAAGCCCATTTGAATTGGGTTTCCTGTCTCCTGCACAAAATCACCCTAACCAATTCAAGAGTATGAGGCACTGATGTGTCTAATATGGATAGCTCTGTCACAATGCTTTATCAGGCATAGTTAGACAAGTCCTCCAGAAATCTGCTTCTGACCTCCTTTCAGCCCAAGGTGCAGATAAGGTGTGGGTATAGCAGGATTAAAGTGTAAACTATTTCAGAAAGCCCTTTGAAGTCAACTTGTATACAACCTCTCCCGCAATCAATCAATCAATCTCTCTCTCTCTCTCTCTCTCTCTCTCTCTCTCTCTCTCTCTCTCTCTCTCTCTCACAATCACACACACACACACACACACCATATTCAGTAACTGACAAGTTAATGAATAAAATATGGGCTAAAAGGAAGGGAACAGATTTTAGGCAGATTTGAATGATGACAAGTTCTTAATCTTGGATGGCTTGAAGATGGTCCTTTAAACATGGGGTTAGATTTTTAAGTTACAGAGTAACAGAGTTATATAAATGGCACATAGCCCACTGAACAAATCCTAGGAGTCCAAGGATAGACAAAGGAGCAGGTAGGTATAATAAGAGTGAGAGAGTGAGAGAGAGAGAGATGTGAATTTGGAAAAATCACTTGGCACTTCTAGGCCTTAGTTCTCATTCTTTAAAAGGGGGTAGGGATAACACTTTTAACAGGATGGCATAAGAATTATGTATTGAAATCAACTATTTAAAGGAAGGTACTCACATCAAAATTATCTGAAACTGAATGCATGTAAAAACTTAGTTATGGATAACTAATGGAAAGATTATCCAATCAGGAACAGAAGAGTTGGTAGGCAACAGAGGAGGAACTCAAATTCAAAATGATTAAGAAATTTCTCGGGGGAGAGGAAGAATGGCAGAGTAAGAAAGAAGTAAAATCATTACTTGACCTCTTTATTATCTACTTAGGCCTCAGAGTTACCCTAAAGGAAGGTTACCAGGTTTACCTTGACTTGTATAGTTCAAGTGGGAAATAAGATATCTAAGGATTGATATACTCATCTATAGCAGCAAGAGGGCAACCAATAATTATACTGAGAGCAAACCAGGTGGTGATGAAAAAAAAAAAAAATTCCTGAAAGATCCTTGAAAATGTCAAACATCCAAAAATCAAGGTCTCTAATAAAAAAAAAACAAACCTCTATTCATCGCAGGGAATGAGATAACTTACCTCATTTCCAAAAGTGACTTCACAGCAATAATGAAATTAGTGTTCATGAAAAACCTAGTTTTGAATATTTTCCCAGTTATTTGAGATTCTCGGATGTCTACATCCCATAAACCTCACTTTCCCCTTCCCCAAGGAATAAAAATAAGTGGAGAAGGTAACATTTGGCAGACCCACGTTAGGCTCTTTCTCTTATCATCTCTTGAAATCAACAATTCTGTAATATGACACCCCATTTAGAGGCAGAGAAGGAAGCTGAATTGGGGATGAGGATAGTCTGAAGTTAGGAGGTTTTCTTTTTTCTTCTTAAAAATCTGACTATCAAATTTCTCAGCAAAGTCCTCTATATTCCATAAAATTAGTCATCTGTAATCATTTTCCCTTTTGCCTTCCGTTAGAAATGGAAAAGGAAAGGAAATGCAAGAGAAAACACCGCAGGAAAAATTCCTGGCAGCGACAGGTTATAACCTGGGGGTAGGAATCTCAAAGGGACACGAGTGGCATTTCTCTTTCATGTGTGGAGCTTTCCTGGAGACTCCGAGGCAGTGCAAAGCTGACCAAAATCCACCTCCCCACCTCCCACAGATGGAAAGTAAAAGTTTCTCCCCAGGCGTGGAGCGCAGAACCGGCCGCGTGCGTATCTGTAGATTCTGCACCAAATGCTGCTTGTTGGCTGAGACGGTCGAGAAAAAAACAAGTGCAAACCAACAGGTTATCTACCGAGCGATCAGGGGAACAGTTACACAGCCTAACCAAGCAACACCAGCTCTTCCGTGCAACCCTATAAAGCACTTCCTGCCGCGGATCCCGCTATGAAAGAATTAAAGCTGCTGGCTCCGCACCATTCTCCCGCCGGCTCCCCAGCCCAGCTCATGCGTCATGCACGGGATTCATCCATACGCACCCCCCACCCCAAAGTTGGCCAAACGCATTCTTTAAATTTGCAACCAAGAAGCTGGAAGATAAGCTGCCCGAGGACCGTGGGGAGGGGAAACCACCACCCCTAAAAGTGCAATAGGACAGAACGGATGCAGGATACAATTTGAAAGAACAACTCTTGCTCCAGGCATGACTCCCTCCCACCACCCCCCACCAAGGAGGGCGGGTGGACAAGGGGGAGTCCGGGAAGCAAGACTGGTGAATCTTACTTACAATTCGCAATAGACGTTACCCAAGGGCTTCCCCCACCACGGCCCAGAGCCACTCCCGGGCCGCGCGCCACCCTCCTCGCCGCCCGCTCCCGCCTCTCCAGCGGCCCAACTCCTTACAGGGCCGCCCGGTGCCTCTTGAGTCCCCGCCCCCCTCGCTTTCGCACCGGCCTCATCCCTCCCCGAATGATCTGGTTTTAATAAACACCCAAGTGGTCCGGGGCTAGCAGGCTTTTTCCTCCACGAGGGGGTGGGGGCAGACGCAAGACAGGAGAGTCCCCGGCACTGGCGCTGCCCGCTCCGCGCGGGGCGAAGGCGGGCACGCCCTGGGACTCGGTGCCCATCAGACTGGCGATCCCCGATCCCTGAAGACTCTCCGCACTCACCCAGGTTTTGTCCTTCCCCCAAAGAAAGCTCTCCATTTCCGAAGGCGCCTCCCTGGACCTCCCTCCCTCCCTCCCGCGAGTTCATCCCCGACCGGGGCGGGCGGATCGGAGCGCACCAACCCATCCATCCATCCCGCCTCCAAGCTGGGCACAGCGTGTGTGTGCCCGCGGCGCCTCTAAGTGCACAAAACTGCCCGCCGGCTGCTTCCCCGCGCGGAGCAGGTGAGCCCGGGCCCCGGGGAACCCCCCGAGGCGCCCGCCGTCCGTCCTGGGGGGGGGGGCGGGCTGGGGCCCCCCGGAGCCGGCCGGGCTGGCGGCCGCGGGCGCCTAAGTCCCCCCCCCCCTACTTCCCCCCGGCGGAGCGCGGGCCGCGCCGGCAGCTGTCCCTCCGCCCCCGGTTCGGGACCTAACGGCGGCTCGCAGCCCTCTCGTCCCGGCCGCCGCCAGCTCGCGCGGGTGTCATGGCCGAGAGGCGGCCCCGGGCGAAGTTTCCCGGAGCGGCCGGCTTACCTCTGCGCTCCAGGCGCCACGGCAGCTCGGAGAAGCGGCGGGGAGGCGGCGGCGGGAGCGCCCGTGGCAGCCCGAAGCCGGGGACGACGTGGGAGGGAGGCTCCGCTCGCCCGGACCGCGGCGATGGGAAGAGGAAGGCGCCGGGTATCTACCATCGGAGCGTGGGCTGACCGTGACGTCACAATGGCGCGGCCAGCCAATCGGAGCCCCGCGGCGGAATCAAGCGCTATGATGTCATGCGGCCCCGGAGCCAATCGGGAGACAATAGAACTTTCGTGATTGTAAATTCCAGACTGTGCAGCCCCGCGGGGGAGCCCGGGGCCAGGTCGGTCCCCTCTGGTTCACGTGTCTCGAGGCGATTTTTTATCCCTTTTCTTCCTCATAAGCCTGCGTGGGACGCAGAGCCTGCGCAATAGCGGCTGGGAGGTTCTCGATGCCCTGAACTCTCGATGCGCACTCCATGCCAGGCGTGGCATGGTTGGGTGGTCGCGTTCGGACCACAGAAACCCCCCCTCTCGCAGCCATCCCTTGTACCGGTTCTGAAAGGGGATCTGGTTCTCCTTGGTTGTAGCTGAAAGGGTTACATGCTATCGGAGACCACCGCAATTCAGGTCTGCAGTTGAGCAAGATAAGGCAATAACCAAAACCACTTAGAACTGGGTGTTTATAGCTTCACTCCCTTGTGGATAGATGTACCCTGATTCCCCCTCCCCCCCTCAGGGATTCTGATGCCATTTCTACGCCACAAATTACCCCCAAAGATTTGTAAAAGGAAGAACCATGACATCTTTCCAGCTATGGAAATTGAAACACTTAAGACAAAATGCTCTGTGCTCAGGGCACAAACAGATCCTTGCTGTTTTTCACTGATATTTGGAAAATTGGAGGTTTTTTATTATCCTAGTAGTATCCCACACTTTTGCCATATTAAGTCCCAGAAATAAAAGTCTTTCTCCCTGTGCCCTCTTGCTATATTTCTGCTTCTCCATGTCCTTGGATCCAACTTAGTTAAGCATTTAATGTAGACAGTTGTTTTGTTTTTTTACATCTGCAATGTAATGATTATTGTGTGCCAGCTGTGTTTCAGACACTGGGCCTTTGCAGTAGGAAAGCAGGTGTACAGACTATATACAAATCAGATCATTTAAACATACACAAATGAGGTTTTTAGCACGCAATTGCCATTTGACTCCACAAACACCGAGTGACTTTAGTTTGTTAGATACTATGCTAGGTGTTAGAAATAAAAAAAAAAAATCTCAAGGACCGCCCCCCTCTACCCGCCCCCCCACCGCCCCGCCCCTGTAAAACAACTACTGTGCAGAGTGGTAAATACTACAGTGAAAGCCAAGGTACACACAGAATTTTTTGCCAATAGCCCAAGGCCAGGGCTCTGAGTTGCCCTTCCAAGTTCTATCTGTCCAGGTTTTAAATTTTTCAAATTTAACTTGATATTGCAAAAATCTCAAGTTTTTTGTGACAATTGTTTTTATTGTGCTCATCCATCCAAAAGTTTAAGCTGCTACAACCAAAATATCTATATTTCGAATTATGGGCTTACCTCTGTGATTTTCAGCCAATGTGTTCCAATAAATTTTTAAAAATATATATTTGATTGATTTTTTTTTTTTACAGAGAGGAAGAGAGAGGGAGAGTTAGAAACATCGATGAGAGAGAGTCATCGATCAGCTGTCTCTTACACACCCCCTACTGGGGATATGCCTGCAACCAAGGTACATGCCCTTGACTGGAATCGAACCTGAGACCTTTCAGTCCACAGGCCTACGCTCTGTCCACTGAGCCAAACCGGTTTTGGCACAATAATTTTTTTTTAACATGCAATACCTGACTATTTAGTTAGGGGCACTGACCTCATTTCCCTTAAACTGTCAAATAAATTAATGACAACAGGCAACACAATAACAGCCAGGATGTGAATGCCGTGTCTTGAACCATAAATATATAGGTCATATAATAGAGTTGCATCTTATTGGTCACATTGCATAATAAAGATGTGTCTGATTAGTTAATTATTGGTACCAGAAATCTTTATATACAAGAATAGTCACCTGATATTTTTAAAAGTTACTGTGGAGACGGGAAACAAAAAATCAATAAAATATGTTTTTAAAAAATGGGCAATGGACCTAAATAGATACTTTTTGAAAGAAAACATACAGAATGCTAAGAGACATATGAAAACATGCTCAAAGTCACTAATCATCCAAGAGATGCAAATCAAAATGACAATGAGGAAAAAAAAAATGACAATGAGTTACCATCTCACACCTGTCAGGATGGCTATCAACAAATAAAAAAATGACAAGTGCTGGAGAGAATTCGAAGAAAAAGGAACCCTTGTGCACTGCTTGTGGGAATGCAAACTTGTGCAGTCACTGTGGAGAATAATATGGAGTTTCCTCAAAAAACTAAAAATGGAACTTCCATTTGACCCAATGATCCCACTTTTAGGAATATATCCCAAGAAACTAGAAACACCAATCAGAAAGGATATAGCAGCACAATTCACCATAGCTAAGATTTGGAAACAGCCTAAATGCCCATCAGCAGATGAGTGGATTAGAAAACTGTGGTACATCTACACAATGGAATATTAAGCTGCTGTAAAAAGGAAGGAACGTCTACCATTTGCAACAGCATAGGTGATCCTGGAGAGCATTTTGCTAAGCAAAATAAGTAAGTCAGAGAAAGATAAATATCACATGATCTCACCCATTTTTGGAATATAATGAACAACATAAACTGATGAACAGAAACAGATCCAGAGATAGAGAAGCATTGATCAGATGCTCAAACCTCAGAGGGAAGGTAGGGGAGGGTGGGAGTAAGGGGGAGAGATCAACCAAAGGACTTGTATGCATGCATATAAGCCTAACCAATGGACACAGACACTAGGGGGGTGAGGGCATAAGTGGGGGAAGAGGACCATGGGGGATAAGGAAACATATGTAATACCTTAATCAATCAATCAATTAATCAACCAATCAATCAATAAAAATTAAAAAATAAAAATCAATGGAAAAATATCCTGGCTGAGGATTAAGATAGATTAAATAAATAAGTAAATAAATGTGGAATAGTTGAACACTCTAAAAAAAAGTTAATGTGAAGCAAAAAGAGTAGGTAATTACTATTAATTTTTTTGGTAAATCAATCAAAATTATACCTATTTTTGTCAGATGTGCAAAAAATATTATATATTGTTTTTTGTGCCACAGAATTTTAGTAATTAGTTAATGTGTGCCATAAGATGAAAAAGGTTGAAAAATCACTGGCTTATATAACTGTCAAGACATACCTTAAATTTTAAATATTTTTTTTGTTTTAAAATAAAAGTAAATATAAAGTTCTAATATTTTATTCCTGTCCCCCAAGGGATACATTTTCACATATCCCGTGATAGATAGCTCTTAGTTGATCTGTGTATTTTGGTTTCCATTATAGCATTTCCCACTCAACACTGTAGTTGTTTCCTGCACTGTACCTCTTGTTCAATCAATGGAGTGCTTATACCCCCACTTCAAAGACCACTGCTTTAAATTGTAAAGCATTGGAGGGGGATATGTTATATTTTGCTAGTTATTTATCTGTAGATCTTAGTACAGTCCCTCGTTTATAATAAGAGCTTAGTAAATATGTTTTGAATAAGTACACTCTTACTTCCCCTCCCCATTACCATCATCATTCTGGTGCTTCCATTTTCTGCTCCAGAATTCCAACCCTCTCATGATAATCATGTCCCAGGACTATTGACTCCTCTCAAACCTAAATTAGTAAGATCATGTTCTCATTCTCCCCCCCACCCAAAAATAAAAAAGACATAGGGTTCCCAATACATATATGTTAGGAGGAGTCACCCCTCCCCAACTCATCTTATACCCAACAGTGTAAACTAGTTATCGTGACCACTGGTTGAATTGCTCCTTATTGTAGCACCATTACGTTCATGATAAAGCTGCAAGAGAAGCAGTAGAACTGAAATGACTCCTCAATTTCCATTGTAATAAATAAAAAAAATGCCTAGGACTTATTGCCTAGGACTCAATACCAATGCTCAAGGAAAGTTTTTTAGTTGGCATCAGAATTAAATTCTTAGCCTTTTGGGGTCTAGACACTGTGCTGGAGTCATCTTAGTTCTTATAAGCACTCTATTGAAAATAAACCCAGTTAGGGTGCAGTAACAAAACCCTGTAACTCTTATCCATTTCTTTATAGCACCCATATGGTAGAGCCCCCCTAGAAGTGATTGTTGAATCATCTTCATTTTCTTCCTACTGCTGTTTCTCCTCCTGCTGTCCTTTATTTAAACTCTGGTAGCGTTTTTCCTTATGCTCTTAGTTTTCATCAGTGGTCCCGAATCTCCTCCCACCACATACTTCAAAGTATATTAGAAGGTTGCTTCACTGTCACTCTTGGGAAAGAAAGTATTTAACATCCTGGGAAATTTATTCTACTGCTATTGCATTTGTCGGTGGATGAAGAAATACAATCGAAAGTTTCATTGGAATGTAATCTAATTAGTGACTATTGTATGTGCTTAAGAAGTACATATTTGCATGACATGATGAAATCTATCTCTTGTGATAAGATATATGCTTGTGTTGACAGACAGATCTCAGAGGGAAGAGTGGACAAGAAGAGATTAACTAAAGAACTTACATGGATACATGCATAGCCCAAGGACACAGATAATAGTGTTGTGAAGGCCTGGGTGTGGCAGAGGGTAAGTGGAGGGGGACAAACTGGAGAGGTATGAGGGACATCTGTAATACTGTCAATAAAAAATAAATTTAGAAAAAAATTTTAAACTGAAAAAAAAAAAAAGAAGAAGACATAGGCCTGTGTTTACCTCTGGACATTTGAAAGTTGACTAACATATAAAGGATAAACTAGTGAATATTTTTGTTTGTTGGTTTAATCTTCACCTGAGGACATGCTTAGAGAGAGGAAGGGAGAGAGAGAAACATTGATCCTTCCTAGGATCAAACCCACAACCCAGGCATGTGTCCTGACCGGAACCAAACTGCAACTGTTCAGTGTACCTCCATCTGAGCTACTCCAGCTGAGCAAGTACAATCTAGCTTATGCTAAGAATGCTACTATTGGTTTCTTTTTCCCTTTCCTGTGATCTCACTTTTTTTTCTTCTTTTCATTTTCTAGTTTGTATTTTTTGTTATCTTGTTGCCAGGGGTCCCCATTCGCTGGCTTGTCTTTGCTGGAGGCAGATAAAGGGTAAAGGTAGTCCTTTCCTCCTCAGACCTTGGAGTCAATTCCACGCTCCCCTGGTAACTTTG
The DNA here is from genome assembly GCF_964339955.1 of Pipistrellus hanaki. Lineage (NCBI taxonomy): Eukaryota > Metazoa > Chordata > Mammalia > Chiroptera > Vespertilionidae > Pipistrellus > Pipistrellus hanaki. Next base: position 19,986,158 of record NC_140509.1, read on the forward strand.
CTGCCACTCCTCTCCATTGCTGTTCAGTAATATGTACTGAGGTTTATCTCTGCAGCTGTCCTTGAGTGTTCATGTTGGTGGATGTGAACTACTTGAAGGAACTGTGCATGCCTGGTCTGCCATGTTGTTTTCCCAATGGCCAGCAGAACCTCTGCCAAATAGCAGGAGCTCATCAATATCAGCTGAATGAATGAACAGTTTGAACTATTTCTGGGTTCTCTAGTCTTTTCTCCTGCTGTCTTTAGTACTCTGTCCAGAAACAACGGCGCTATGAGAGGAATCTGTGACCTCGGTGCTCTCTATTTTAATTTACTTGCTAGGTGATATTATCAACCCCCTTTCCTGGCTATGGATTCCATCTATACTCTGCTGATTCCCAAATGTATTTCTCCAACTCAGACCTTGCTCCTGAATTCCAGACTTGTACTTTACTGCCTATTAAATACTTCCCTTCTTGGATGTCCAAAAGGCATCTCAAGATAAGAATAATAAAACACGAACTCTTGAATTTTCCCCCACACCTGCTCCTTTCCTGGTCTTCCCAGCTCTGTAAATGACAATTACATTCACCCAGTTTCCCAAACCAAACACTTTAGACTCTAAAGCTTAGAGTTCTGTTTAACTCCCCTCTTTCGCTCATGTCCTACGTCCATGCATCAGCCAAATCCTGCCTGCTCAATCTTCAAAACATCCAGAATCCGTTAACTTTTCACAGTTCTTAGCAAACCATGAGTTTGAGTCACTATCAGTTGTCCAGAATTTTGAAATAGTCCTCTTCCTCAACCTTTACTTCTGCTTTTGCCTCCAACCCAGCAGCTGGAGTGATCCTCTTAAAAGCAAAGCCAGATCATGTCACTTGCTGGCTTAAAGCCATATATCAACCTCTCATCTCAGTAAGAGTGCAAATCAAAATGCTTACAGTGGCCTACAAGGATCTTCATGACTTAGCACCTTACCATTTCTCTGACCTTCTAAAGCTGTTCTGTCTTCCACTCACAATGGCCTCCTTTTTATTCCTTGAGTACACCAAGCACTAGACTTGTTTCAAGGCCTTGGCACTTAATCTCCCACAATGCATAGATTAATCAATCCAGAAAGCTCCAAGGCTTATATCTGTGGTTCATTTTGATCTCTATAAATGTCACCCTCTCAGGGTGTTCTCCTTGATCATTCTCTAAATTTGCAATATCTCCTTTCTTCCCTCCCACTTTCTGGAAACCTTTTACTTTGCTTTATTTTACTCCTTAGCATTTATCACTGCCTGACATCCTATAGGTTTGTTTAGTTTTGTTTATCACCCCCCCCCCACCACCACCACCACTAACTAAAGCTCACTGAGGGCACAGACTGAAACACTGGCACACACATACCGCCCCAGCACTTGCAACATTGCCTGGCACCTGGAAGAGCTAAAAAAATATTGATATTTATCCAATGGCTAAAAAAAATGAACACATGAATGGAAAAATTGAAATGCAAATCAGTAAGATGTGCTTTTACTAGAAACCACTTAGCCACAAATTCAGTCTAAGAGAAAGAAAATACCAATGACAATAATTTAAAAATTATTATTTATGGGTATTATTTTTCTGTACCTCATTAAAGTCAAGATCATAGTTTTTTTTCCTGCCACTTTTTTGAAATGTAAACATTTGAAAAATTAACAGGGTTCAAAGAATAGTTAACATTTTAAAAGTGCTATACAGTTATCATGGAGGAGAAATAGTTGTCTTAAATTGGTATGAATGTAGCATATCTTACTCTTCTATAAATGTAGTAGTTATCTTAAGCATTTTCTCTTGCAATAGAACTGCCATGATATTTATTTCAAGATGAATCAAATTTAGTACTAATTTATTATTTTTTTATTACTCAGAAATATCTAAGGTCTTTCCCAATACATTCTAATTTTATGCTTTCAGCAACATAATGAGATGACAAGAGTTAAATGACATGCCCAAGGTTGCAGAGCCAGTTAGTGCAGAATTACGATTGAATTCAAGTCTCAGTTCTCAACTTCTTCAGAGCTTAGCTATGCTAAATATAAGATATTAAACCAGGACAGATTCTCAATGTGTCTTAATTTGCTGATTATCAAAAGATAAATTTCATAATTGATTTGCATTCTATAACATATTAAAGAGTTAAAGCCCAGTCAGAATGGCTCAACGAATCAATGAAAGCTTGTTGGTTTGATTCCTGGTCAGGGCACATGCCTGGGTTTTAGTTTGATTCCCAGTTGGGGCATGTATGAAAGGCAACTGATCGATGTTTCTCTCTCACCTTGATGTTTCTTTCTCTTTCTCTCCCTACCTCTCCCTAAGCATGTCCAAGGGTGAGGAATAAAAAAAATTAAAATAAAAAAAAAGGCTAAAGATTTCTAGGAAGTAGAAACCAAACTTCTAACAAAAAGTATGTGCAAAACATAGTAGTATTACGGTTTTTGTTGTTGAGAAGTATTTTCTATATGATTTTGGAAAAGATGATATAATACAGAATATACTTTGGCTAATTCTATTATTTATGAAACAAGCTTTCCAAATATTAGCTGTAGAGATTTAGTTATTCTGGGTCATGGGATGTTTTAGTTATATGCATACTGTGTTATAAAGTGCCTTGCTTCTATAGTCTTAATCTACCTAATTTTTTCATTTTTCTTTCCATCTCCCCCTATACTTTTTACTTCTCTAAATGTGACCTAGAACAGAACCTTTCTTTCCTATTCTCTCCATAATCAAAGCACTCTGTTTTATAATTTATAATATTAATATTATAATTATTTGCTTATACTTTTTCCCAACTCAAGGCCAGAAAGTTTATCATTTATTTTTGCTGCTTTAACATTGTGCTATGCCAGATACCTAGTAGGCATGCAACAAATATTTATTGAACTAGACTCTCAAAAGACTATTTTCTTTATGATAAAGAAAGCAAATTAAGACATAGGCTGTTTCAGGATATGCAAGAAAGACTGTTGGAATCTCAAATTTATTTAATTAGTTGATGTTTTGATAATAGGGTAGGTAGCTTCTGAAAGTGATCTCTGGTGCCTGATACTCATGTAGATGTGCTGGACCTAGTCACTTGCTCATAAAGGATAGAAAGAATCTGACAAAAATAATGGAATGACTCCCCCCCACCCCCCGCCAAGATCTGGTAGAAAAGAAGTGACTTCTATCTTACTGGCACTCTCTGTATAGCTTCTTGGCTTCCATACTTGGATGAAGCAAGGTGCTGTATTGGAGATGCTCATATAACTATGGGTGGCCTCTGGCTAATAGACAACTAGAAATATAACAGCCATAAGGAACTAAATCCGGCAAATGACCACACAGGTGAACTTGGAAGTGAACTTCACAATAAAGCGTTGAGATGACTACAAACCCAGCCACTATTTTGATTGCAGTCTCTGAGAAATGGCGAAGCAATGTCAGGATTCCTCAAATACAGGAAATTTGAGATAAAGAATGTTGTTCCAAGCCACTAAGTTTTGGGATTTGTTACAAAGCAATACATAACTAATACAAATGGCATCGATAGTTTTACTTTTAAAAACAGAATCAGAGACAGAAGAATTGAAATAGTTTATTTACTTTACTTGTCAGAACAATCAAGATAGGCCTAGTGTTTTGATAACTATGTCAATATTTCAGCTACAGAATTTGTTTTTCCCCAATATAGTTTTCTCATATCACAGGAAAACATTTACATATATGAGTAAGTTGTCAAATTTCAAAAGGAGGCAATAGATAAGAAGGCAGGCCACTCTGAAAACATATTAAGATTCCGTTTAATTGAATGAAGGTTTAGAGGAAAGGGACCCTTATTTCCAAGCCATCAATAAACATTTTCTCAACTCAAAGGGCTAGTCAAGTAACCTCAAATATTCATTTCATTTATTACTTTAAATCAAGGCCCTGCAGGATACTATTAAAACACAAACATAAAAATGAACACAAACATTACATGGGAAGAATAATGCATTGTACTTTCATTCACTGATGGCTAGGTCCAATTAGTTTACTGGATAAGCCAGTTATGAAGTAACTAAGCTCTGAGAGCATAAAAGCCTGAAAAGTTGGGTTGTGGTTATATAATAAAAAAAATTCCCAAAGTCTGGGGATAAAGAGTGACACAGTGGATGCCTAGGATAAGCATAAAAAGACAAAATTAATATTCGGGAAACATTCATGAATGCTCTATTCACTTTTTAATTTTTAAATTATTTTTTAAAAATATTTTTTTTTATCGATTTCAGAGAAGGGAGAGGGAAACATCAATGATTGATTGGCTGCCTCCTGCATGTCCCCTACTGGGGATTGAGCCTACAACCTGGGCATGTGCCCTGACCAGGAATCGAACTGGTGACCTCTTGGTTTCTGCGTGGACGCTCAATTGCTGAGCCACACTAGGCCCGGCCACTCACTTTTTTTTTTTTTTTTTTTTTTTTAATCCTGGGCACCTAGAAGGGTATCTAGAAGTCAGTGGATGCTAAGTATATATTTACTGAATATTTTTTGGAGACCTGCTATGTGCTAGGTATTGAGATAATAAAACTATAGTAGTACTTGGCATAAAAAATGCTCTCTCCTGTCCCTCTCCCCCCCAAAAAAAGTGCTATGGGAATTCAGATGTAAAGGATGAGAAAGGGGGATTGAAGTAGCAGGGCCTTTGCCAACGATCTAGCTCTACAGAAAACTGCTCCTCCCTTTTTGAGCCTCAACTTAAAAGTCACCTTTTCGTATTGGTCTTTCCGATATGTCAAGCTCGCTTAAAGCAGTTTCTCCTCTCTACTTCCCCTTCCTCAGCCACTAGCTTATACTTATTGTACAGCACTTCTCACAATCTGTCATTGTCTTACTTATTTTTACCCCTACTTCTCCAATCATCTAAACATCAGGATTGCACAAACAAGCCTGCCTGGTTCCCTGGGTGTGCAGGCATGAAGTCTACGCGCAATAGATATTTCTTGAATGACCGAATATAGAATGTTAAGTCCTAAAAGAATACTTGGTGTAGGGATGAGAGAGAAAAACAAAAAGCTGTGTCCAAACGTGAATGTCCAGACGCGGATTCCAATACTAACTAGCTCTTCCCAAGAGCGGGGCCATCTTTGCACCCAGGAGGGATCCTCAGAGATGGGTGAGGCTCGCTCTCGCCTCCCGGCCGCTCGCACCGGAGTCTGGACCGATGCCCCTCCAGCGCTCCTCGGCCTGCACACCGCCCAGCGACCCCTCCTGCACCAGCGGGGCTGGGGGACCTTTCACCTGCGGAGCCGCCTCCCCCAGCCCTGGGGCGTCCCCCCCAGGCCTGAGTCCACCCCCCTCCTCTCCCTCTCCTCCCCGCCGCGGTCACCCCATTCATCCCGCGGCCGCACCCGCCAATCGCCGCGCGCGGGCGACGCGGCATCTGGCGATGGGGCGGGGCCTGCGGGCGCGCTCGCCCTTCCCCGCCCCGCGCTCGCTGCGGGGCCGGGTTATTCCCGGGCACTGACCGGCCTCGTCCCCGCGCTGACCCCGCCGGGGCCTGGAGATGATGGGGATGGGGGAGGCGCTCAGCGGGGGAGAGGAGAGCTGTGTGATCCCGATTGCTGGAGCCCCGGGATCGGAGGGTGGCCGCGGCCTCGGGGAGGAATTGGAAGTGGCCTTGACTCGCCGCGGCCCCGCGCCCCTCGGACCCGGAGCTCAGAGCATCCCGATCCGCGCGCAGGACTCGACTGTCTGTCCCCGGCCGCGCGAGTGGAGAGGAGGCAGCCAGGAGATGATGTCTCCGTGGGCAGCCCGGCCCAAGTCTGCTGCTAGGGAAGAAGGGCCTCTGGAGAGAAGCCCTAAATCCTCACTCAGCTTTCACAGTCTTCGTTGTTTATAATTCGCGAATTAGCCCTGCACTGTACATTTTGTTTCATGCTCATCCAAGCTGCCGAGAGTGAGGGCAAAATAAAAGGCTGCTCCTGTGGATGTGAACATTATATTTACTTTTTTTGTATCATAAATTGTGTGGTATTGAAAATATTTATCTTAATATGTTTCATAAGTGGGCTTCCTCCCCCCCCCCCCTTACGAGATAATTTTCATAATGTCTTATTCTTTAGGAAGAATAAGAGGAAACCTAGTAGCTTTTCTATTGGCTGCAAAGGTCACTCCCCACTTCCTCCCACACCCCCACGAAGCCCAAAGGCACCCAAGAAAGCAGTTTGACCACAACTCAGGGTACGTAGATATTTTCACTTCTTTAATCCTGCCAACCCAATCTGCAGAGGTAGGCATTATCACCCGTTTTGGATGTCAAAACTGGCTCAGAGGTCACAATTTGTAAGTGACAAACTTTGGGCCCTTTCCACCCTTCTTCCCCTCCCCCAGATCATGAAATTTCAATCCACTGTGAATGGAAGGTGGAAAGGAATCCAATGCTTTTGCAGTCCTTCGCTAAGGATGGTGAGTAGCCAAGTGCAAGCACCTCCTGGAGACGGGTTTGAATTTCTTGAGAACTCTGTGAAGTGCATAGTTTTCGTGCCAGGACTTTGAAGGGTAGGAGGAGAGTTCCTTGAAGCTCTGAAAAGCTAGGTCACTTATGGGCTGACGCCTTCCACAACCCTAGCCTAACCTGAAACAAAACCCCTTTTCGTAATTCAGTATCAGCAACCCACGTGCTGGAGGGCTGCCCAAGGCCTGTTCAAGGACTTCAGTCTTCGTGGCAAGCGGAGAACAGCAGAGTTGGATCAAAGACAGAGTTAATTAGGTCACAGAATGCTTTTGGGGGAGAGAAAGTAGCAAACTGTAAGCAGACTTAACTCAATCCGATTGAACAGATTGGCCCAGAATATCTGTTCCAGGCTGTGGGCACGTAAGGATAGGGGAGAAATTTTTCCCGCCCCCTGGAAAAGATTGCATTTGGGGTGAAGTGCATTAGTGAGTCAAGGGTATGAAGAACAGCAAAGGAAGGCAGCACCTGAAATAGCAATAAATACAAGGCCAGAGTGATGGTGGATGTGATGAACTTGGACTCAGCAGTGTGGTTTCCAAGCTGGGGCACCCCCCCCACAGGGGGCAATTTTATTTTTAAGGGGGGCAATTTGAAAATAAGTTATTAACAGTGAATTTTTTGCATTTCTTATGGTTGTAGGGGCCTCATATACAGTATATAAATATATATATTGTGACATATTCATACATTTCAGTTCATTATTATGTTTTGAAACTGTATTTGCTATTTTTTATATCACTTCGTATTATTATTATTTTTAAAATAATTTCTTAGTGATTTCTTCCTCAGTACTTCAATTGTCCTTAGGTTCTTTTATTTTTATTTTTCATGATGCCATGTTCTTTGGAAGCTTGTTTAGACCAAGTTAATGGCCTTTTAGGCTTCCTCCACGCGAATAGTCCACTTTCTGAATAATAAGAAGTATATGTCACGGGGGGTGGGATGGGAGGGGTATCAGGGTTTTAGAGATGCTTAGGTGGGGCATGGCCACAACAACGGCTGGGAACCACTGGTCCAGATGCAGAGGCAGGAAAGGAGGTCCCTTTAGGCTCCAAGCTGAGGAGTCAGGGCTTTTCTCTGCCAGGCAGCCAGAGTGGTCTTTAAAAAGAAATGCCAACCCAACACCTTAAACATCTTTTAATAGCTTTCCCCTGGCACTTGCTACAAAATCCCAAGTCCTTAATAAGATGTGAGGAGCTACAGGAGCCAATCCTGCTGACCTGCTTACTCCTCTGCGGCGGCAGCACCGTCTACACTGGCATTTACTGCTCACCTCTGTGCTCCTCAGAGGTACACGTTTTCTCACCCGAGACTTTCCGCACATGCTGTCCCTTCTGCCTCCTTGTCATTTCACTACCATGTCTGCCCCCTTCGGTCCCCCTTTCCCCAGTTCATCTGTCCTTCCACCTCAGCTCCCTCCGGGAAGCTTTCCTTCTAAATAAAGGCCACTACCAGAGCTCTGCTCCCCCTCTCCCCCCTCCCCCCCCCCCACACACACACATATTCTCGTATCTGTGAGACACTGTGTGGTCATCTTTTTCATACCCATCTGTCCTGTTATTGCACCCTTTCCCACCACCGGGCTTATAACAGTCTCTAGTATATTTTACTTGTGCAGTTACTTGTTTTTAGTCTCTTGGCCCCACCGTTTTGGAGCTCCATGCAAACATAATTTTGCCACCATTACATCCAGGGGTGGCACGTTGCCAGCGCTCCATACAGATGTGGTGAATTGATGGTCAGGATCAGTCGATCTAGAATACATGTTGGGGAATAGAGGGAAGCGGGTTGAGAAAGAGAGGATGGAGCCTGACTGGAGGGCCAGAGAGAGGCATTTCTACACAGTCGGTTAGCCCTGCACGGGTCAATATGGAAGCCTCTAACCACATGTGGGCATTGAGCACTTGAAACATAACTAAGGAGCTGAATTTTAAATTTGATTTCATTTAAATTAATTTACACATTCTAAAGTATATTTGGAACCTGATATGTAAATCTACTTTTCCAACTATAAATTTTATGAAATCTATATACAGATCAAGAATTTTTGGTGAATATCATTTGAATTGGGAAGTACTGTATGTACAATGGATTTTAAAGTAACATATCCCTTTTTTTTCTATTGATCACATGATATAATGATAATATTTTGGATATATTGGGTAAAGTAAAATATATTTTTAGAAATAATTTGACTAATTCTAGGTTTATACCTAAAGAATTGAAAGCAGGGACTAAAACAGTTGCTTGTACACCAATGTTCACAGCAGCATTATTCACAATAGCCAAAAGGTGGTAACACCCAAGTATCCATCAACAGATGAATCAATCAACAAAATGTGGTGTGTATATATAGAATGAAACATTATTTAGCCTTAAAAAGGAATGAAATTCTGACATGCTATGGCATAGATGAACCTTGAAAACATTAAGCCAGTCACAAAATGATAAATAATTGATAATTTCACTTACATAAAATGTCTAGTATAGGCAAATTCATAGAACTGGAAAATAGAATAGAGGTTACCAGGAGTCGGTGGGAGTGGAGAGCAATGGGGAGTTATTGTTTAATAGGCACAGAGTTTCTGTGTGGGATGATGAAAAGCTCTGGAAATGGATAATGGTGATGCTTGCACTGAATGTACTTCATGCTACTGAACTGTACACTTAAAAATGGTTAAAATGTCAATTTTATGTAAATTTTACCACAGTATGTTTCCACTCAAGAATACATTTTTTCATTGAATTTGAGAGAGAGAGAGAGAGAAAGAGAAAGAGAGAGAGAGAAAGAGAAACTATTGATATGAAAGAGACACGTCAATTGATTGCCCCCTGCACGCACCCTGATCAGGCTGGAGGACAGAACCTACAACCTAGATGCATGCCCTTGACTGGGAATCAAACCTGAAACCCTTCGGTATGCAAGCCGAGGATCCAACCATTGAGCCTCACTGGCCAGGGCCAGAATATGCCTCTTTAAGAAATTAATTCCACTTACTATCTTTTTTTTTTTTTCCATTGTGTCTACTGAAAAATTTAAAATTATACATGTGGCTTTTTCATTCTATTTCTATTGGACAGCACTGGTTTGGGCAACTGGGAACCCTGGGAGAGGGTGAGGAATTGTCTGTGATGAAGACAATTCCCTAATGTCTGTGGCCCTGGGAGGGCAAGAGGGTAGCAGATGGTGGTAAACCCAAGAATTTAGGATTCGGAGGAATATGTTTTTGGAGAAAGAGGCATGTAAGGAAAAGCCTGGGTGGGAGGGGCGAATGCACAGTAGCATTCAATCTGGGAAGGGCTTTTATTTCCATCTGAAGTGAGAATGTTCTAGAGATAGTGTGTTCCCTACTGTAATGGGATGCCTTGGCAGTAAGCCCAGCACGGTGTTCCTTAATTGTCGGGGGATCAAATGAGTACCATGTGTGAAGGAGCCTGCTAATCTGAGATGAGAGGCACAGGTTTGGTGAGAGGCAGAGGTGAGGCACAGGTAATGTTGATCACAAGGACGGGATTTTCCAGTATGTTCGTGGCGATGCTTTCCATCGGAAGCTCTAGCTTTGGGAAGCTTTCTACCAGTGCCACACATTTTATCTTTTATATAGAACAGGCTCCTCCGTTATGACTCCCCGATCCAACTATAGAAACCCACTTCTCCAAAATTGCACCGTTATCGCTTTAAAGAATGTTGCTCTTGGAGAACGATTGCCTCCACGTGTTCAGCATCGTCTTGCTATTTGTGAGGTTTTCCACCAGCCAGAAGCCAAGCAGGTACTGACTCAAGCTCAGGAACGTGCTCTGGGCCCAAGGACAAAGGTATGTGAGAAGGTACGGGGACAATGGTGGGAGACAAATTCAACTTAGTCTGTCGCTAAGGGAAGCCAGTGTGAGATATGTGATGCAGGGCTGGTTTTGTGGGTTCTCGGGGATTTGGGCCCCAGTGGGCACCTGCCCCCACTGCAGCACATCCTTACTGCCCTCCACACAGTCTAGGTAACGGACATGTCTTTGGCCTTGCCTCAGATTAAGAATGGTCAAGGCTGGAGCCAGAAAACCAGGTCCACCCTGCTCAGAATGATTATGCTTTTCCGTAATTAAAACTTCACCTAAGTTCGCCATAGGGGGAAAAACACACACACACACACACACACACACACACACACACACTCAGAATATGTTTAGTATTCTACCAAAAAATGCAGGGACATTCTCTGCCCAAATGAAATTGGGAGCACAGTAGAACTGCTAAAAAATTTGCACCAAATAAGTTTTTAGTCTATTTCTGTTTATTGCTATTTTAGATTATTTCAGTGTGGCTTGGTGTTGCTTTTTTTTTTTTTTTTTTTTAAAGATCCCCATAAAGCCTGACCTCTGACCCTTCCAATAGTTATCAAAAGTCAGCTCCTGGACCAGCTGTCTACAGCATGGTTGCTGGTGTGGGATGAAGGAGTATGGGATTTTAAATACCATCTAAATTCCTTCATCCTAGGCTTGGTGTAAACAGTATCTTCGGTGGGGCTTTCCCCTTAGCTCCTCCTGTGAGGGCCACATCACCACAAGGCTGCATAATGTTTCAGTTAACTCAAGTAATTGAGTTAGTAAACTGTTCGTTTTTGTCAAGAAAGGGATTTTGAGAAGAAAGCAATTTCTGGGTTCCATAATATCTAAGGCTCCCATGGCTATGCTTGCTATTGACAAAGTAAGAATTAGAGATAGTTTTCTGAGATTAAAAAAGATCCACTTAGGCCTGAATCTCTTAAGTAACAGTTGATCTAACTTGACTTGATAATGATCCTGGTATCCACAACTTCCCTCTTCACTGGGAAATGCGAGCATCGCACAGATTCTCAGAAAAAGAAGAGGTATGGGGAAGAAGTGCTCATCTAAGAAATGCTTTAATTGCCCAAGATGAACTATTAAGACTTGGAGACTTTTAACTATTTTATAAATTAACAAGCGCCTTGATTCATTTCTTCTTGCTTATAATGCCAGCGAATGCATTTCAGCCTCAGGTGCTAAGGGATTAAGAGATACCTGAATATTGTAATCTAGCAACACCTATGTCACATAAATATCTAAGTTCTTTAATCTTCTGGATGGCTCTGGGAGAACCACATGGGGTTATACCTAATGCGATTATGATGTCTGCCTGCTAAATTGTCGTGGTGTGAACATTTCTGGGTTCTAAATTTGTGGTAGCAATTACTGTAGCAAAAACAAAAAATTGTTTTTGTTTTTGTTTTTGTTTTTTTGTTTGTTTTGAGAGTTTAATGGTTATGGTCCTGTATTATGTCTTGTCCCCTTGTCCTCTGACAAATCTATTTTTCTAAAGCCACGCAGGTGTTTACTCACTATCATTAATTAGAAGTGTTTGTGGGAAGGGCCGAAACCTTTCCCTGGGGCTTTTTCTGTTCTCTGAAGATTTCAGCAACTCCCAAGTCCACAAATCGCTTTGCCTGAATGAGTACAGATTTTAACCAGTTAACTACCACACGTCCAAAATAGAAACCATCCCCATACGCCGTGATATTTTTAATTTAATTAAAAAATATTATAAAAATAAATATATTACTCACAATTCGGGTGTTCTTGAATACTTCAGTTGAAAATTCTCATGGAAAATGATTTTAAAGTTGGTCAGGGCTGCCATTCAGGGGGAAAAAATTTTTGTTTGTTTTATAGATGCACATGGCACATGGGGAAGGTCCACTGCTTGCATCTACATACGCTTATGGTGTACAAGGGGTTAAAATCATCTAAGCAACATTACAGCTCGTTGGCCCCTTGAGTGTGGCTCTTCCACAAAATACCACGTGCGGGCGCACATGTACAGTGCGATTGAAACTTTGTGGCCCATGCGCAGAAGTCGGTTTTGGCTCTCAAAAGAAATTTTAATTGTTGTACTGTTGATATTTGGCTCTGTTGACTAATGAGTTTGCCAGCCACTGGCATAGGTATGTATTAGGGTAATGTTGAGCGTGTCTGCTTTTGGCTTTAGTTCGTCTGTACTTTTAGTGCTAAAGAAATGCATGATTGCTGATAGGTAAAGAACTTTCAGGTGCCTTTTTTTTACTTTTTTCTATTACACTAGAGTAGACCAGTGTTTCCCAACCTTCTCTCATGATGAGAATCACCTGGTGGAGTTGTTAAAACACAGATTCCTGAATCCCAACTAAGAAGTGCTAAACTAGAATTTTTGAGAACATATAGGTAAAATTGCATACCTAACTTAGTGCTCTGTATATAACATCTGTCTTAGAGCACTAGTTAAGTATACAGTTTTACCTATATGTTCCCAAAAATTCTAGTTTAGCACTTCTTAGTTGGGATTCAGGAATCTGTGTTTTAACAACTTCACCAGGTGATTCTCATCATGAGAGAAGTTTGGGAAACACTGCACTAGACTCTGCATAAATCCGAGCTTCAAATAGAATTTTTGAAATTTTAGGGAACTGTCGAGACAAAGACGCAGAATTATGAAAGTGTGTAAAATGCTGGGAGCTGGTGAATGGCCCATGGGGCCAGAATGTGGGGCTTGTGGACCTGGTTAGCTAGAAATTAGGCAGAGAGTTGGCTCGAGATTAGGGTAGAGGGCCTTGGGAGAAGCCCGTTTGGGGGTAACTGAGGTTCCTAATACATCTTACCTGTATCAGGAAGGTTCCCCTCATAGTAGTGAGGATGCACCAGATGGGGGAAAGACAAGTTAGGAGGGTCTTACACAGACCCTGTTGCAAAATACTGAACCTATAGTAAGATAGAAAAAACGAGGAAAGTGAAACTTCAGGAGTAGAAACAACAGACCTGCATTGGCCAATGAAGGAGAGAATTCGTGAAGGTAATAGGTAGGGGGAGACTGTTGATGTTAAAATGCAGGGCAATGAGCAGGCTTTTGAGTGATGGAAGTGCACGTTATATAATTAATGCAATTTTTGATATGTTGCATCACTTATCTAGAACAGCATATTGTTTATGCCAAGTAATTACACTCAATTCAACTCAATACATATTTCCAAAGTTTCTACTACTTCCCAGCTGTTAAGAGATCAAACAAAGATGGGTAAGATAAATCCTGCCTTAAATAGCTTTCAGCCTCATGAAGGAAATAAATACAAACACTAACAATAATGAAAGACAAAATACAGTATTCTGTAAGAGGGGTATCAAGACCCAAAGAATAAAAAGAATATAATCCTTTAGGGGTCAGCTGGAATGGTTAGAATATGATAGGAAAACTATTTTTAAAATTACAAATATTTGTGAATGCCAAAAATATCCATTAAAATAAATTCTGAAACTTCTAATAAATATAAACTCAATGTGCTCTCTAGTATAGTGAATGAACTATGAAAATTATAATGAATTTCTTCTAAGTGGATGGCACAAAATCTGTCCTTATAATCAGCTAAGAAAAAGAGATTGGTAAAGATGGTTTGGGATATTCCAACTTAATGTATTATGTATTTATAGACTGGAGCTATGCACACTTTGGGGAGTTTTTGCTGCTGCTACCAGACACTTGGATTGGAGTATGAGTGTGTAGGTTTTCTCTCAGTCGGTCTGTTCCCAGGCAACTTGGCCAATGAGGACAGCTTTCTTACGCCCAGTAGTGGTCTTTGTAAACACTTGGGGGAAACCACTTTTGGAGCTCACAGATTTTTCAGTACTACTTTCCTGAGTTTATTTGATAAAAACATATATGCCTTTTCTTCCAAAAACTGTCAATAAATCCTTCAGTAAGGGGTATGTGAAAACCAGGTTGTGCCACAAACTGGTTGGTAACTGTCTCTTTCCCCATGCGTGGGTGTCTCTGGAAGTTCATGTCTGGTTGAGTCCAGTACAGTTACAAAGAGTGTCTTTTTAAATTTTCCTTAAAATATTCAAACATGCCCTGGCCAGATTGGCTCAGTGTATAGAGTGTCAGCCAGAGGACTGGGGGTCCCGGGTTCAATTCTGGTCAAGGCACATACCTTAGTTGCAGGTTCGATCCAGGCCCTGGTTGGGTTGTGTGTGGGAGGCAACCAAGCGATGTGTGTCTCTCTCACATAGATGTTTCTGTCTCTTATCTCCCCCACCCCCTTACACTCTCTAAAAATCAATGCAAAAATATCCTCCGATGAGGATTAACAACAGCGACAACAAAAATTCAATGGTTGCCTCAGAGGAGGCAAACACTTCAGTGCCTATCAAATATTACATCAGCTCTTGCTCTTTCTGAGCAGGAATGTGTTTCAAAGTATGCGTTTTCTCCTCGTCCTTTTGTAGACTTTCCCCTTTGCTTTGTATAGTAACTAGTTGCTTCTGGTCTTCCAGCTGGGCAATATTTTCCATATCTCCAGTATCAGGAGAGTTAGGAGTATTGTGCATGATTCCATTTGCACTTTTTCTTTGTTGTAGATAATGAACCTGTTTTATTTTCAGAGTCTTTGTTGTATGTAATCACTGTGAGGCTGGCTTAAGATGGTACTGATCCTTAAATGCAGCCTGAGACAGATCCGGAGGTGTGATTCTGTGTTCTCTCAAGTCATTGTTTCCAGTTGGAGTGTTATCTGACCACCAAATAGGAACACCTGTACTTTCTTGCCTTTTGTCTTAGGATTGGGAGAGTTATCGGAACCACCTGCAGACTGCCAGGATCTCTCAGCCAAAGGCTTTGCTGGTCTCAGGTAGGATGCTAGAGGCAGCCTCAGCTGAGGATCACACTCAGGTCTCTTCAGCAGGGATGCTGGTTATATCAGCTTTTAAAAAAAATGTATCTTTATTGTTGAAAGGATTATAGATATCCCCCTCTTTCTCCCCCCGCACCCTCCCCAGTGATCCCCTCCACCCTGCACCTGCCTTTCCTCCAGGCCTTCTATTGCCTGTGTCCATAGGTTATGCATCTATTGCCTGTGTCCATAGGTTATGCATCTATGCATATACATTCTTAAGTGTCCCCATTTCACTCTGAAATTCCTCAGTCTATTCCAGGCTTCTTTGTCTCTGGATCTATTTTATTCATCAGTTTATTTTGTTCATTAGACTCCACATATGTGATACTTGTTTTTCTGGGACTGGTTTACATCTTTTATCATACTACTCTCCAGGTTAAATCTGCTTTTAAATGTGTGATGGTTCCAGCTGTTTGTGTAGACAGTCTGTTTAGTAAAAAAAAAAAAAAAAAAAAAAATCCCACTGTCTTTTTGTATGTGTTTTTGCTTTTAAAGATAATATAGAGTTATTGCAAAAAACTTGAATTGTAGAATGCTAAAATTTGATGAGAATAATTCAAACTACCCATTATGCCACAACTCACTATTAATGTTTTATTGCCTTTCTGTCTCTTTTGTTTATAAGAACACAATTTATACATACATTAGTTAGGAATGTATATGTATATATACACACACATACATACACATACACACATCTATATATGTATAAATATATATATACATGTATATATATTTATATATACAAAATGAAAGTTTCTTACTTTAATTTTGTGTATATATTTATATATACATACAAAATTAAAATTTAATTTTGTATATATAATATATTTATATATATACAAAATTAAAGTTTCTTACTTTAATTTTGATGAACAACTTTTGTAATTTTTGTGTTTGGACAACAAGTCCTTTGTACCCAGGTCACTGCCTTTGGAGTTGTCTTTGTTTCCCTCTTACACATTTACTGGACAGAAAACAAACAAATGAACAAACCCTTGTGTCTGGTCATCATGGGACCTTTGGCCAAATCCTATCTAATAAAGAGGTAATATGCAAATTCACCCTTACGCCCTTGCACAAGATGGCTGTCCCCATGTGGTCAAAGATGGCTGCCACAAGTTGGCTGGCAGGGGAGGATAGTTGTGGGTGATCAGGCGTGCAGGGAGGGGGGCAATTGGGGGCAACCAGGCCTGCAGGGGAGGGCAGTTGGGATGACTGGGCCATCAGGGAAGGGCAGTTGGGGGTGACAGGGCCATTAGGGAAGGGCAGTTGGGGGTTACAGGGCCAGCAGGGGAGGGCAGTTGGGGGTGATGGGGCTGGCAGGGGAGTGGTAAGGGGGTGATCAGGCTGGCATGCAGGCAGTCTTAGATTGTGAGAGGGATGCCCCTGTGGGATCAGGCCTAAACCAGCAGTCGGACATCCCCTGAGGGGTTCCAGATTGGAGAGGGTGCAGGCTGGACTGAGGAACACCCCAATCTTAGTGCACAAATTTCATGCAGCAGGCCTCTAGTTTCATTAATAACAGCAAATGCCCTGGAGGGGCAATTATGCCACTTTCCCAATAGAGTAACTCAGTGCATATGCTTTTATTTTAACAGCCTATGACAGTGGTCGGCAAACTTATTAGTCAACAGAGCCAAATATCAACAGTACAATGATTGAAATTTCTTTTGAGAGCCAAAATTTTTAAACTTAAGCTTCTTCTAATGCCACTTCTTCAAAATAGATTCACCTGGGCCATGGTATTTTGTGGAAGAGCCACACTCAAGGGGCCAAATAGCCTCAGGTGGCTTGAGAGCTGCAGTTTGCCAACCAGGGGCCTAGTATATATAATTTGGTTACTCTTATGCAAAGCAGGATAGGAATGAGCAATCCTAGGTTGTGCCAGGAGCTGTGTAAATTTCATATTTGTCCTTCTGGGTTACATTGTTTAGCATACTACTGCAGCCATTTCCTTAAACATATCCATACAATCGTCTGTGCAGGCCTTAAAAAATGATTTCCAGAGAATTTATCTTCCTTTGGTCATAAGCTCAGCATTTCTAATTGCTGCAGACATATTTCTACAAACCCAGTGGTCTCTAGGGTCCTGATTGGCTATAAGTAATAAAGCATTTAGGAATCATAAATTAAGAAGGAATCAAATACCATCTCCATATTTTTTCTTTTTTTAAACTGCACACAGCCACTTCAATGGAGCCCAGACTTGAAACCTCAACTGTGTTTCTGGAAAGTATCTGTAAGCAGCCACTGTGATAAGCTCTTGCCAGGTTCAGCTGGAAGGAGAGAAATGTTTCTGAGCTTTGCTGACTTTCTGTGAAATTTACTAAGCAAGATGGGTTAGTCATTACAGACCCACCTTGTATCTGAAGTATCTGAAAGTTCAGAAAAGATTCCCTTTTTTGTCCTAGTCCTTAAGAACAGCCTAACTGGCTGAAACTGTCAGCTACCACCATTGCCAAATCCATACCCCATGCCTACTCAATTGCCAGTTGTAGATATAAAGTACTTTCACAGTTAATTTAGGCAGAGAAGCCTATGGATATGTTTCAAATTTCTTGTTTTCATCACTTGTTTTTCGGTGTAGTGTTGGCTCAAAGTTGCTTCAATTTCTGAAAAAGAATAGAAAATATCCTTGTTTTCTAAATTTGTAAATTTTCTGAGTCAGAATGCCTTACTAGAGTTTGAAACTGTGACCTGTGACTTTGTGGTATGGCTAACCAAGGTTAGAAGATGCAGGTGTAAGCCTTTCAGTTTAGGAGAACCTACAGCATATGGATTCCAGAGCTCTTCAACTTTAGAGGGTTCTGAAGGAGAGCGGCGATAACAAATTATTAACCAATAGTAGTAGCTAAATTAATTGAACATGTCAACACACTGGGTGCTGTGTTAACCACTGGAATGTGTTATCGTGTTTCACCTTCATCAGCGCCCTATGAGGTGGTTAGACTGATGATCTCCATTCTGTAGACCACAAAGATGTTAATGGCTTTCTCAAAGTCATGGAGCCAGAAGTGACCGTGTCAAGACTGAAAATCAGGTCAGCTTGACTAGAAACACATGCTGTTCAGCTGTAAGCTTTGTGCATTACTTCTTAGTGATTAGCCCTTACATCTTGGCAAATCAAAGGCTAGGCTGTTTTACTAAGCTCATTGAAAATCTCGTAGAACAACACTAAGTCAAGATTTCAAGTAAAGGGTGTAAGCCTCCTCCTGCTGTTAATTCTGTTTGCTTCTCGATTTGGGATCCTGCTAGCACAAAAACACAAAATTTGATGTCCTTTAGTTTCAGGGAGTGCATACTTTTCTTATCATTTAATTTAAACACAATATAGGTAAATCTCATGTATGCTAAAATCCTGAATGAAATATTAGTACATAGAATAAAAGACTACATGAAAATCTCAATGGGCCCTGAACAGGGAGTTGAGTTGGTTAGAGAATTGTCCTAGTATGCCAAGGTTGGGGGTTAAATCCCTGGGCAGGGTGCATACAAGAAATTGTCTCTCTCTCTCATATGCTCCCTCCTTCCTTCCTTTCTCTCTTAAATCAATTTAAAAATTGCAATGGTATTTGAAACACAATTCAACAAAGAAGAAATGCAGAAATAATTGTAAAATGAGATTAGTATTATACAATCAGCCATACTAATAGATTAAGGAACATATTCTAATCATTCTAACAAATGCTAAAAAGGCATTAAAAAAATCAACATCCACTTTTGATAATAAGGTATAGATAAATAATGAATCCTTCACTTGACAAAGATTTGTATATTCCAAAGAAAACACCATATAACATTTAATAATGAAACATAAGAACATCAATTTTTCTATGAAAATTAACTAAAAAAAGACAAGAATATGTATTATTGCACTCTACTAGAAATACAGTACTGAAAATTGTATCCAAAGGTATTTCATTCATAGCCTAGCCCCTTGTCTGGCAAACAGTAGAAACTCAATTATTTATTGAATGAAAGAATTAATGACAGATGAAATAAGTGGCTCTGTTTTGGAATAAGGAAAAATATCACTGTTTATAGATAATGTAGTATTATCCCAAGAGAATGTAGTATTATCCCAAGAGAATCAACTGAAAGGTTACTAGAAGCAATAGGAACATTCGGAATGGTAATTGCGCTGAAGCTGGTTTGGCTCAGTGGTAGAGCGTCGGTCCGCGGACTGAAAGGTCCCAGGTTCAATTCCGGTCAAGGGCATGTACATTGGTTTTGGGCACATCCCCGGTAGGGGGTGTGCAAGAGGCAGCTGGTCGATGTTTCTCTCTCATTGACGTTTCTAGCTCTCTATCTCTCTCCCTTCCTCTCTGTAAAAAGTCAATAAAATATATTTAAAAAATGGTAATTGCTTTCAGAATCCTAGTTAATAAAAGAGTAATATGCCAATTGACCATTAGTCCAACACATAAGATGGCCACCCGCATGTGGTCAAAGATGGCTGCCCCCATGTGGACACAAGATGGCCGGCAGAGGTGGGCAGTTGGGGGTGCCCAGGCCTGCAGGGGAGGACAATGGGGGCAACCAGGCTGGCAAGGAGGGCAGTTAGGGATTATTGAGTCAGCAGGGGTAGGTGAGGGCAATTAGCGGCAATTGGGCCAGCATGGGAGTGATTAGGTGATTAGGCTGGAAGGAAGAAGCAGTTAGGGGCAGGCAGACAGACAGATGAGTAGTTGGGAGTCAGCAGTCCTGATTGTGAGAGGGATGTACAACTGCCCATTCAGCAGTTGGACATCCCTCGAGGGGTCCCAGATTGGAGAGGGTGCACAAATTTCATGCACCGGGCCTCTAGTGAATACATAAAATATAAACTACTTAGTGTAACGGAAGGAATGACCCCTAGTAGTCTAACAGAACTAAGTAAAATAACAAAAATATACCTGTTCCATATGAAGGAATACTTACAGTTCTGCTGAAAATGTTAAAAATGTATACATTCTAGTCTTAGATAGCTCCAATTCTAAATTAATCTACATAGTAATAGAATCCTATAAAAATGCCAACAGAATTTTCAAAACCACCCAGTTGATTAAAGAGTTTGACAGTACTCAAAATTAGCAAGGGATCTGGGGACGTAGTACCCACGAATGTACTAGGTTAATTATGTGAAAACTTGAAAGAGCAATTTGTCAATACCTATCACAATACAAAATGCATGTATCCCTTGACCCAATTTCATTTTTAGAAATTGATCCTTCAGGGGATTCACCGAGCGCACAAAGTTCAATACGTATATAACTATAATATGTAGGCATGAAAAGGGTATGTATTTATGTATGTTTGCATAAGGATTTCTTTTTGTATCATTGATTCTTTTATTGCTTAAACAATGATGGCCAACATTGATTACATTTAATGAATGTCTCACATGCATATGAACACACACACATACACATACACACACACACACACACACACACACACACAGGATTTTATCTGTATCTGAGAATTCTTCCCCCAAAACACCTTATAGGGCAGTTTTATTTTTTGAAAAAAGGAGGGCTTGTTTTTCCTTTTCACATATAACTTAGCTCAGGTCCTCTAGAAAGCAGAGCCCAAGGCAGAGATCTAGTGCAGATACTTTATTTGGAATGTGCAAGTTTCAGGATTTGAGGGTGAGTGAGAGAGGGAAACGGGGCAAGAACTGTGAGGCAATGCGGGGGTTCCTCATGGGCTGCTATTTCACGGCAAACGGGGGCTGGGTGGGCATGTGCAGTGCTGGACTTACCTTGAGGAATTTCCAGGGAGTACTGTCTAATCCACAGGAGACATGGGGGGTAGGAGGGTGGATTTTCTTAGCAGTGCTACTCATCTCAATTCTTATTAAGGTTTTCTCCACTAGTCCTTATTGATCAAGAACTGCCTTCACTGCTGGGTTGGCTCCCCAATGGTTATCCAAAAAGCCAAATCCCACACCCCAAAGTCTGGTGCTTTGAATCTGAAAATGGAGGCCAACCTGGTGGTGGTTTCAGGCTAGAGCAGTGGTCGGCAAACTCATTAGTTAACAGAGCCAAATATCAACAGTACGACGATTGAAATTTCTTTTGAGAGTCACATTTTTTAAACTTCTTCAAAATAGATTTGCCCAGACGGTGGTATTTTGTGGAAGAGCCACACTCAAGGGGCCAAAGAGCCTTATGTGGCTCAAAAGCCGCAGTTTGCCAAGCATGGGCCTAGAGAAAGAACAAAAGGAGGCAATTAAGAGACTCAGAGAAGACATGCAGGGTCTGCACCCAGTGCAAATGCAGCCATAGACATGATTGTGTTGCTCTTGACTTCAGTGGAGAAGCCAGATCTGTGAAGACACAGTCCATCTAGGAGTACTGAACCTCAGCCAAGTCTGGCCGGCATGCAGCTAACAAGCCCCATGGTCTCTGCTCAGATGCTCCAAACATCAGTAACTTTGCTGGCTGGAGACACCCAGAACTGCAGGCAGTTGCTGTTTGCAGCCTGGTTGCAATAGCAAAAAGCTGGAAACCATCTGTTTAGATAAGTTAGAGAACACCAAAGAAGAAAATTCCACTCAGGGGTTGGAAAAAGAATGAGGCATCTCTTGATGTTCTGACACAGGAATGTTTTTGTCTTTTAAAATAAATTTAAAAAGAAGGATATATATGTTATTGAGATTCCATTTGGAAGGGAGATAATACTATGTATGCTTGTACCTGCATTAAAATTTCTCTAAGGTTATAGAGATGCCTGTTGAAAAATATTGTTAACATGAAAGCTCTGAGGAGAGGAACCAGGGGGAGAGCTTTACTTTTTACATTATGCATATCTATACGATTTGAATTGTTTTTAATGCACGTATTTCTAAAGAAAAAGAAAAAGTAAAATAAAACATTGTATATATAGTTAACAATACTGTATTATATACTTAATTTTTTAAATAAGGTAGATCTCATGGGTTCTTACCACAATAAAAAAATACTTTTAAATAAAATAAAATAAAAGAATAAGTGAGACATGCTTGAGATAGAAGCTATTAAATAATAAGTGTAAGGAGGGTACTACATCTCTAAATCCAATGCCACAATATTTTGTGTGATTCCTTTCTGTGCACATACATACATAATTATAATTTTAATTGGGATGAGATTATATATATATATATATATATATATATATATATATATGTATATATATATATGTATAGTTTGCCACTTCGTATTTTATTGAGTCAGCATTTTTCCAGGTATAAAAAAACCATAAGACAGCATTTATGAGGGCTATATAATATTCTACCTTGTGGCTATACCCATTATTTACTCTTTCATTTCTTCACAGACCTTCAGAGCTCTTTGTGGGCTCTCACCACACTGCAGTGTTTTCCTCCTAAGATGGGGAGGATGGCCTTGGGGACCACCCAGCGGTGCTTTCTATGCATGTGAGCATCCTCTTAGAGAGCCCCTCTGATTGCCATTTTAAAATAGCATTGCCTTTCATCACTCTCCAGCGCCTCTCAGAGCTTTATATTAACTTTGTGATTGCTGTTAATCCTGGAAGTGGAGTATTCTTGGTTCCTAGCACTGTTGTCCCCTGACCAGGCTGTATGCCTTTGTTTATTGTCTGTCTGCCCACCTGGACTGCAAGACCCACAGGCAGCAGGGCCTCCGTGGGGTTTTGCTGCGTACACTGCGCCTAGATCAGCGTCAGCACCAGGCAGGTTGTCAGTAAACAGGAGCAGGCAGGAGGGGGTGGAATCGGCACGGCTTCTTGTTTTCTTTCCTGTTCACTTCCGAAGTATAAATACTCCTAAGCAGCCCTGTGGAATCAGTATGATTCCTACTGTTCGCTTTTAGAACGACCAAATGTTAGACCACAATAGGGACCCTCTGATCTAATCATCCTTTTCCAGATAAAAGGATAATTTAGGTTCCTACAATGGTAAGCGTTGAAAAATGAAGGTGCAGAGGAAAGTACTTAACTCCTCAAGAAATTTACAATCTAGATGGAAAGTGAAGATTAAGACACAAGGAAATGGTAAACAATTTGAGGCAATATATCATTAGTTGGCAAATTGTGTGTGTCATTGCATGTCTACCTTTAAAAGGATTTTACAATCTCGTAAAAGACTAAACAAGTGATATATTTACGGCGTTGAGTAAAGAGAGAAGCAATGAAGATTGCAACAGGGAAATGAACTTTGGGAGCAGACTGGAAGGACGGACTTGTTTTGTTTGAAAAAGTCGAGATGGTTTCTTGGAGGAAGGAATATTTAAGATGGTGTTGGAGGGTATGTAAAACATGCTTGTCAGAGGTGGTGGCAGGGGTCGGCTAGGGACGAAGGCATTAGAAGCAGAGGGAACTATGGCAGTAAAGGTATGGAGAAATGAAAGTGCTTGGCTGATTTAAAATAGTAACTCTCCTGCACTTTAGAAGACACAGGAGAGGGATACAGGTGATGAGGGCTGGCCAGAGAGGGGAGGAGTGATGGGTGGTGAGGCGGAGAGGGTCTTGGGCCAGACTGTGCCTCTGTGCTGAGGGTTTGGACATTATCAGTCAGGTAACGGGGAGACACTGAGGGTTTTCAGCAGGGATGTGACAAGATAGAATCTGTGTCTAGAGGACTGAGGAGGTGAAGAGGAGAAATAAAAACAATGATGTAAGAAATTTCTGCAGTTGATTATTACAGCATGAGTTAGTGGAGATCTGAGTTAGGGAATCCTTGGAAATGATGTAGAGATGGCTTTAGAGGCGTTGGAGGTAAATCCAGTGGAAGGACTTGAAAAGTTACAAGAATCCTGGGAGGATTTATAGGTGAGATAAATGCAAACTGTGCTATAAGGTCAGGAGAGTCTCTAGGTCAAGCATATCAAACTCAAAGGCTAACATGGGCCAAATAAACAAGGTTTAAGTTTATGTGGGCCGCAAAAAAAACAAAAGCTTCAGTTTTCATAGGTTTATTTTGATAGAGACATGCTGAATATAAAGGGCTGAAATAAATGAGTCATCATCAACATAAAATAATAGAACATTTTAATAAAAATTAATATTTTTTTCTCGAACATTAACTTAACAGGCATTGAATAATTGCACAAATTATTAAGCATAATGCAAATAAATCTATTTTTCTTGTTCTCTGAAAGCGAAAACTTTCCTGTTGCACACACCAAACAAGTCAGTACAAGACGAATGATGTGGCAATCAGCTGCTAAAATATTCACTGCTAGTATTAGTGGAGAGAAATTGTGCGCCTGCTTGTAAGGTGCGTAAGGGAAATGAATGCAACACGATTATAGTAATAAGTCATTAGCGAATGTTGTAGTTCGTTATTAATAATTATGTATAATAGGATATTGTAAAACTTCAGTTACAAAATTTTTATTAAAATGTTTCTTAATACCGTTATATTGGCTGGGCTACAAAAATATTTGTTTGGGCTGCGAGTTTGACATGCTTGCTCTAGGTGTTCAGGTTGTGGTCTTAGCCACTAGGGGAGGAGCAAACAAACAAATAAAAATAATAAGAAGTAAACAAGTAAATCTCTTGCGTTCACCTCAACCCCAAGTAGCTCAAGATGTTTGTGTTCTGAGTCCCAACACAAAAACTGCCCATTGAAATGCTTCCCTGAGCCCTCCTCCCCTCTCCTCCAACCCCCTTTTCCTTCTCAGAAGGTGCTCTGACTAGTCTCTGCCTGAGGCAGGAAAGCTTTTCCCATTCATGCACAATCGGTCTGTTGAAAGGGCAGATCCTATCCTTGGGGAGGCTGGAAAAGTGGCTGTTGCAGCTTCACTATTGCAGGATGCTCCATTGACCCTCGCCCCTCCGCTCTCACGCTCCTGTCATTCAGAAACATCCATGCACGCCATTGGTTTCCATCCCGACAAGACTGTATTGGGCTGGATGTGCTGTTTACTCTTTTCTAAACCAGACAGGGTGACCCCCCCAAATGTACACACACTTTTACAGCTGATAGTTCCATTTTGAAAATGAAATGTATTTTAATAAACACTGCCTTTATAATCATTCAAAGTGTGTGTATACATTTCTTGGGGACGCCTTATACAGATCCTCTTGTTGTTTTCTCAAGATTTCTCCTATCAAAAAAAAAAAAAAATTCTTGATCAAATTCGGTCATTACTACACAATCTTTGACCTCCTTCTTTGTCAGTGCCCTGTAGTAACTGTGTTTACTTTTACTATAAGAGTGTTCTGTCTCTGTGAGTTGATTATAAGCCCCTTGTAAGCTCTTCTCTGATCAACCTCTTTTTGGTGACAGTAAGGAGTGTCAAACGCAGACAAAATTGGACACTAGTTAAAGTGCAAAGGGCAGATTTTAATCAGTGTGGTACTATTGCAATAGTAGAAAGAGTACAGCGTGAACTGAGCTCAACTGTGATTTGTACAGACGAGACTGGGTGTTTTAAAGAGAGAATGAGGGATGCAGAGGAGGGTGAGTGGGGGTCCCATAGAATCAGGAAAATGAAAACTTACAAAAAGTGGTGGGAAAAGGGGATGGTCCCTGTGAAACCCATCTGGGTTTGCTAACTGGCACTTAATTTTTTTTTTTTAAGTTTTCAATTACAGTTGACATACAATATTATATTAGTTTCAGGTGTACAACCCAGTGATTAGACGTCATATAACTTACTAAATGACTATCCCAATAAATCTTGTACCCATGTGACTCATACATAGTTATTACAATATTATTGCTTATATTCCCTGTGCTGTACTTTACATCCCATGACTATTTTGTAACTGCCAATCTGTACATCTTTTTTTTTTTTTTTTTTTTTTTTTTTTTTTTTTTTTTTAAGTGTTTTTATTTATTTTAGAGAGTGAGAGGGAGGGAAAGTGAGAGAGAGAAACATGGATTGGCTGTCTCCTATATGCCCCCTTCCAGCATGCCTGGGACAATATTCAACCAATTGAGCCACACTGGCCAGGGCCAATTTGTACATCTTTAAAAAAAATTATTATTTTTTTTTAATTTTAAGAAATATATTTTTATTGATTTCAGAGAGGAAGGGAGATAGATATTTTTATTGATTTCAGATATATCAATGGTGACAGAATCATTGATTGGCTGCCTCCTACATGCCCCTCACTGAGGATCAACCTGTAACATGGGCATGTGCCTGACTAGGTATCAAACCATGACCTCCTTGTTCTTAGGTTGATGTTCAACCACTGAGCCATCCCAGCCGGGCCCAGTTTGTACTTCTTAATCCCTTCCCCTTTTTCACCAAGCCCTCCAACCCTTTTCCACCTGGCAACCATCAGTTTGTTCTCTGTGTCTATGAGTTTGTTTCTGTTTTGTTCATTTATTTTGGTTTTTAGATTCCACACATAAAATCATGTGGTAGTTGTGTTTCTCTGTCTTCCTTCACCTAGCAAGATTGGGACCTTATGGAGAAGGGGTCTCACAGAAGCCCTTTCGTTCTTCAATGTTGTCCTTAATGAGAACATTTTATTCTTTTTTATGGCCAAGTAATATTCATTGTATATATGCCCCACAACTTTTTTATCCACTCATCTATCGATAGGCACTTAGGTTGTTCTCATATCTCAGCTATCCTATATAATAAAAGGCTAATATGCAAATTGACCAAACAGCAGAATGACCAGCCACTATAATGGGCACTGACCACCAGGGGGCAAACGCTTAACACAGGAGCTGTCCCCTGGTGGTCTTTGCACTCCTACAGGGGGAGCGCTGTTCAGTCAGAAGCCAGGTTCACGGCTGGCAAGTGCAGCAGCAATGGTGGGAGCCTCTCCCTCCTCTGAGCAGTGCTAAGGATGTCTGACTGCCAGCTTAGGCCTGCTCTCTGTGGGGAACGGGCCTAATCTGGCAGTTGGACATCCCCTGAGGGCTCCAGGACTACAGAGGGCACAGGCCTAGCTGAGGGACATCCCTCTCCTCCCCCACACCCCGCTGGTTGTAAATAATTCTGTAATAAACATAGGGATGCATGTATCTTTTTGGATTAGTGTTTTGGATTTCTTTAGATAGTGCCCAAAAGTGAGATTGCACAAATCTTACGTATACAGTTGAATCAGTTTTAAAAATGCATATATCTATATAACTCACTATCCATATGGTAATTCTGTTAATTTTTTGAGGACCCTCTGGACTGTTTTCCTTAGTGGCAGCAGCAATTTCCAATCCCATCTACAGGCAAACTGGCACTTATTGAAGTCATGGTTCTACTCTCCAATAGAGATTGGGACACAGGGCCTGCCTTATCTTCAGGTGTTGGTTGGAACAAACAGCCAATTCTTTGGGCAGCCTTGAGTTTTCTCAGACAGATACTTTAAATAAGAGCTGCGGTCATCCTAGATATTTGGCCTTGAGCTGTTAGAAATTATGTTAATGTTTGTTCAAGCCTTGACTTGCCAAGATTGCGGCCTAATGGAGAGGGCGGCTCATGGAAGCCTGGCTAGAGTTTAGTTGAGGAGAGAATATTGTCAATAGGTCAAGAAAACCAAGAACAAGTAAAAAATGTCTACTCTTATCTCAATAGAAAATTGTGAGACAAAGAGAGGAAAATGATAGAGAAACCACATAAAGGGTAATTTTAATTACATTGCCTACTGAAAATTCTAACCACTAAAAACTAGGTATATTGTCCATAATGTGCACTGCTAAAATCCAAGCACAAAAACCATTTACTTCATCCTTATCTGCCCTTTTAGGGTAAACAAAAATAAGTATTGTGAGTTGTATTTTAGTTTAAATATCTTGCACACTATGAACTAGATCCTAATGAAGCACAGAAATAGTCATGCAGACTGATTTGTTATTTAAAACACTGTTCCCTTAGAACTAAAGGAAAGTGACCTCTTCTTTCTAATGCCTAGCTTTATCATTTAACAACAATTAAATATTAGTTCATTAGCCTTTATTATGTGAATTTTGTAAATGTACAATGTTCCCTTCTTATTTTTTTTATTTTTTATTAATCTTCACCTGAACATATTTTTTTCTATTGATTTTTAGAGAGAGTAAAAAGGAGGGAGGAGGAATGGAAGGAGGGTAAGTCCCCCTCCCTCCCCCCCTCCCTCCCTCCCTCTCTCTCTCTCTCATTGATTGTCTCCTGCAACTGCCCCAACCAGTGCCAGGGATCAAACCTGCAACCCAGGTACATGCCCTTAACCAGAAATCAAACCTGAACCCTTAAGCTCAGGCTAACACACTAACCACTGAGCAGCACCAGGCAGAGCTGTTCCCTTCTTATTTTATACCTCTTTCTATTTGAAATTGGTGATTCAGCTTACTTTACTTGATATTCTGGTCCACCGTGGTTTATGACTAGTGACATAGTGACCCCTATTTTCTCACACCATATTCATAACTCTTTCCATCATGGTCCAAAAGGCTAAAAGATGAGGTGAACGTGTGTGGGAGTAGACTTTAAACTTAACATACTCTTTATTGAAAGTGTAAGGATTAAAGGGCTAGAGAATGCATAACGTGGTTATTTGCAGAAAATGAGTTGTTTTTTAATTTATTTTTTAAAATATATTATATTGATTTTTTACAGAGAGGAAGGGAGAGGGATAGAGAGTTAGAAACATCGATGAGAGAGAAACATCGATCAGCTGTCTCCTGCACACTCCCTACTGGGGATGTGCCTGCAACCAAGGTACATGCCCTTAACCGGAATTGAATCTGGGACCTTTCAGCCCACAGGCCGACACTCTAGCCACTGAGCCAAATAGGTTAGGACTGTTTTTCAATTTATTTATTTATTTTAAAAAATATGTTTTATTGATTTTTTGCAGAGAGAAAGGGAGAGGGAAAGAGAGTTAGAAACATCGATCAGCTGCCTCTTGCACACCTCCAACTGGGAATGTGCCTGCAAACAAGGTACCTGCCATTGACTGGAATCGAACCTGGGACCTTTCAGTCTGTAGGCCGACATTCTTATTCACTGAGCCAAACTGGTTAGGTCCAGAAGTGGATTTTTAAAAATTAAATACCTTTTTATTTTATTTTTTATATTTCTATTGTTTAAAATATTACATATATTAGTACATATATCTCCTTTTCCCCCCATAGACCTTCCCCCAGCCTCTCCTGTCCCCTGTTGCATGCCCTCATCCCACCTCCCCAGTGTTTTGTGTCCATTGGTGTGCTTATATGCATGCATACAAGTCCTTTGGCTGATCTATTTCCCTCCCTTCCCAACACTCCCCAGCCTTCCCGCTGTAATTTGACAGTCTGTTGGGTGCTTTATTGCCTCTGTATCTTTTTATTCATCAGGCTATAATGTTCTTTGTTTTACATAAATGAGTGAGATAATTTTTTTTTTCATTGCCTGGCTTATGTTACTTAACATAATGCTCTCCAGGTCTATCCATGCTGCTGCAAATGGTAAGAATTCCTTCTTTTTTACAGCAGCATAGTATTCCATTGTGTAGATGTACCACAGTTTTCTAATCCACTCATCTGCTGATGGGCATTTAGGCTGTTTCTAAATCTTAGCTATGGTGAATTGTGCTGCTATGAACATAGGGGTGCATATATCCTTTCTGATTAGTGTTTCTAGTTTCTTAGGCTATATTCCTAGGAGTGGTATTACTGGGTCAAATGGGATTTCCATTTTTAGTTTATTGAGGGAACTCCATACTGTTCACGGTGGCTGCACCAGTCTGCATTCCCACCAATAGTGCATGAGGGTTCCCTTTCCTCTGCATCCTCTCTAGTACTTGTCATTTGTTGATTTGTTGATAGTTGCCATTCTGACAGGTGTGAGGTGGTACCTTATTGTCATTTTAATTTGCATCTCTCGGATAATTAGTGACTTTGAGCATGTTTTCATGTCTCTTGGCCTTCTATCTTTTGAAAATGAAACTAGACCACCAACTTACAGCATAGACAAAAATTAACTCAAAATGGATATACAGGACTTAAACATAAGATGGAAACTATAAAAATACTAGAGGAATCCACAGGCAGAGAAATCTCAGACACAATTTCTTCACCAATACCACTCCTAGGGCAATGGAAGCTAAAGAAAATAAACAAATGGGACTACATAAAAATAAAAAGCTTTTTCACAGCAAAAGAAACCATCAACAAAACAACAAGAAAGCCCACACTATAGAAGAGTGTATTTGCAAATGTTATCACTGATAAAGGTTTAATCTCCAACATCTACAGGAAACTTATACAACTTAATAAAAGGAAGATAAATGATCCAATTAAAAAAAGTGGGCAACGGACCTAAATGTTTTCAATTTAGATATAATTTACAGACAGTGAAATGCACAAATCTTAAGTATTCAGTTGAATCAGTTTTGAGAAATGCATATATCCATATAACTCACACCCCTATCAAGATAATCAAGATGGAGATGTATTCCCATTAACCGGAAAGTTCCTTCACACCCTTTCCCAATCTGCACTATTAGAAATAATTACTGTCCTAATTGCATCATAATTTTTTTTTTCTGCTACAGAATTTAATATACCTTTTGTGTGGCTTCTCTCACTCAGTAGTAAGTTTTTGAGATTCATTCATATTGTTGCATGTATCAGTAGCTCATCACTTTATTTGTAAATAATATTTCATTGTATGAATATGCCAGTTTGTTTATTCAACTGATGGGACAGCTGGGCTGTTTCCAGTTTTGGATTATAAATCAAGCTGCTATGAACATTCTTGTACAAGGCTTTTTGTGAACGTATGCTTTCATTTCTTTTGGATAAACACTAGGATTGGCACTACTGGGTCATAAGTAGTCAAGATTAGATGTGTTTAATTCTTTAAGAAACTTCAAAGCAATTTCTCAAAGTGGTCACATGGTTATACCATTTTATATTTCCACCGGCCATGCCAAAAGTTTTGCGTGCACAACATGCTTACTAACATTTGGTTTTCAATCTTCTAAATTTTAACCGTCTAGTTTTGATTTGTATTTTTCTAGCAACTGAATAACCTTGAGCACCTTCTTATGTACTTATTAGAACTCACATGTGTTCTTTGGGAAGTGTTTGTTCACATCTTTTGCCCATTTAAAAAAAATAGGTTATTTTATTATTGTATCCTAGGAGTTCTTTATTCTGGCTAAAAGTCCTTTGTCAGTTTCATATGAATACTTTCTCCCTGTCTTTGGGTTGTCTATTCATTTTTTAAATGGTATCTTTTGATGAGCAGAAGCTTTTAAATTTGATAAAGTCCCAATTTTATCAGTTCTTTTTATGGTTAATGTTTTCTGTCATCTCTGTAAAAATAAATATTGCCTATCAAACGTTGTGAAGATATTCTTCTATATTTTGTTCCAGAAGCTTTAAAGGTTTAGCTCTTACACTTGTGATTATAATATATCCTGAAATAATTTTTATATATCATGTGAGACAGAGACTAAGGGTTTCCCCTCTATGCTGGATACATATTTATTCCAAAGGTTTTCCTTTCTCCATTGAATTGTTTTAGTGTCCTTAGTCAAAGCCATTTGACTATACTATATGTGTAGCTCTATATCTGGATTTGACTCTGTCCTATTGAGCTAATTACCATCCCTTTGGCTAATACTGCAGTATCTTGACTACTCTATCTTTATGACAAGTCTTAAAGTCAGATGGTATAATTCCTTTAAATGCATCTCTTTTTTCAAGATTATTTCAGCTATCCTAGGTCCTTTGCATTTCTGTATAACTTTTAGACTCAGAGTATCACTATCTAAAAAAAAAAAAAAAAAAAAAGGCATGATGTTTTGATAGATTTAAAAATTAAAATTCACCCTCCTTAGAGATATTTAAAGACTGCTATGTTAAGTTGTTCTTGATTTTAATTCCTAAGTCTGAAGAACTGTGGCTATATGACTAAACTCCAGTTTTTGCTCAAATGTGACATTTAATCCTTTCAGTGGCTCCAGGGTAAAAGTAAAAGGAAGATAGTGGAGAGGTGGAGAAATATATGTATGGAAAAAGATTGTAGAAGTGCAGAATGAAGCAGCTGATAAGGTCTGAACTTTTTGAGGGATATGGGAATGTTTTGGGGGTTCTACCTTCAAGCTCCTTGCTTTCTCAATGGAATATGTTAAATGGCCTGTAGGTAATCTTAATGAGTAGCCATTGATCTCATTACATCAGAACACCAATATTACACAGAAAATATAAATTTAATGAAGACATTTTAATGTTTTAATACCCCTCTCTGACCAGGCCCAAAATTTAGTATAGACAGAAGTTGACTTAAAAACATGGAAAAGGGATCACTGTTGAATAAAATACAGAACACTCATTACCAGCCATTCACGCTCTCTCTCTCTTTAAACATGCAATACCTCCAGAATGTTTGTTTCACACCAGTACCAATATTGGTTTGCAAAGGGAAACAAAAGTCTTGCAGACAAATTGGGATAAGTATTTCCCCAATCACAATCATCCTCTTTAACAATGGTCTTTGATATTTGTAGGTAATCACATTTTTATTTCCTAAAACTAAAGCACAGTTTAGACATAGTACCTTCTATTGTGTGAAGCAATCACTTCACACAATAGAAGGTACTATGTCTAAATATTTATTCCAAATATTTTCCTTTCTCCATTGAATTGCTTTAGTGTCCTTAGTCAAAGCCATTTGACTATAGTATATGTGTAGTAGGAAGTTACTTCACTTCCTCATAGAATAGCAACACATTTAATGCTAAGCCAATTAAGATCCAGTCAAAGAATTATCATTTGCCTTCTGTTGCCAACAGCATATCTTTGTTCTCATACCATGCTGAATTATCATTTCATGTACCTGTGCCATGAAGAACATGTCTTAATTTGATCAATCCTTGTATTAAAAAAAATGGCTGAGAGACTAGGTTCAAGTTGAGCAGTTCTAGTCAACATGGTGGCTCTGTTCCACATAGTCACTCAGGGGTTCAGGTCTTTCTATCTTGTCCTGTCTTTCTGTAGGGCACTGTCTTCATTTGCATGGCTGAAGTTGTGTCATGGACATCTCCATGCTTCAGCTTAAGAAGAGGTCCAGGGAAGGGGGTACTGATTATCCTGGGCCAGTTTCAGAAGTGGGACACATCACTTCTAGGTCATGTTAGTTGCAAGTGAGGCTGGGAAATGTAGTCTAGCTGGGGGCAGCTGTGTGCCCAATTACAATGTATTACAATGGAAGAAGAGGAGAATGGAGGTGACCAAACTATTATTAGACTCTAAGCTCCTTGAAGGTTCAGCGGAAATTTTAAAGAGTAGTTTAGAATATGTTTAAGCTTTTAACTGGTAATAATCCTGATCGTGTATAATACATTGTGGTATGTAGTATGGACCCTTTTCATGTACTCATATGTAGCTCATATCAAATGCAGGCAGTTTTGTTCTGAGTATGAATAGATTGAAAAAAATGTAAACTATGAACTTCAGAACAAGAGGACCATTTGGTAATTGTAGTGATAGAAATATATGCAGGGCATTATACCAGTATTGAGAAGGGCACAGAACCCAGTTTAGGTGGTGGTGGTGGTGGTGGTGGTGGTGGTGGTGGTGGTGTGTGTGTGTGTGTGTGTTGATTAATGAAGGCTTTTGTAAGGAGATGACTTGGCTGGGACTTAGAGAAGGATGGTGCAGGTAAGGTTGTTACAATTGATGAGGGGATGAGAGATTAGGGAGAAGGGACATTTCAGGCTGAGGAGTCTTCCTGGCAAAAGCACAGGAACAAGGAAGAACATTTTTATATTGCTAGTACATTGGGTGTCCAATGAGGATGGTGAGAGATGAGACTGTGTAAGTAGACAAAGTCCAGATCATAGAGGGCCTTGTCTACCCAGTTATGGACTTTGGACTTAATCTAGAAAATGAATGAGGTCTATTGATGATGGTTCCCATGTCAGGGAGTAACATGGACATACTATCTTTTTCGTAGATTATTCTAGTAACAATGAGCAGAAGGATTTGAGGAGATTTCTGCCATAGTAGAAAACCTGAACTAGGACAGAGATGGGCATGGGGGTGGGAAATATAGAGGCAATAAAATCATCAGGACCTGTCCTGTTTGAGGAAGAGGGAGAGCAGGGATAATATGATTCTAGATTATGTGTATAGAGGTACCATCATTAAAGCTGGAGAATCTGTGAGGAGGGTCAGACTTGGTAGAAAAAATAATGAATTTACTTTTGGATGAGTGGTAGGTGTTTGTGGGATGTTCAGCAGGCAGCTGGATATAAATATATGAACAGGAAAGGGCCTCCCTCCAGGTGTCCTGGGTAATGGCCATCAATTACCTACCTCTGGCTGTCCCTCCAAGGTGCCAAGTGGCAGTCAGGGATAGCCCTCAATGAATGGGTAAAAAGTGAAGGAGATAATTTGCTCTAAGCCTTTCTATGAGATTTAACCTTGGCAGCAGCATCCTAGCTCTCCAGTCTACACCTGCAAAATGGCAGATGTGTTGGCTAGTTAAGAGTGAATTTCATGGACGAACCTGGTAACTTTGACCTTAGAAAAGGTTCTAAATTTAAAACCTCTTTTCCCATAACAAACCTTTTTTTCTGGTACTTTTTGTCCCTGGCAGACTTGTCTATTATGTTTATCTAGCCTACATGGAAGATGAAGATAGTGGACCTAAAATGAAGACCATTTTCCCTTTTCTTGGAGGAGGAAATTGGGTTGCTAGAGGGAGGGGGGAGTGAAGTTGGTGCACAGGGCCATTAGGCAAGCTGTAGATCAAGCATCTCAAGCTCAAACTCAAAGGCAAACACAGGCCAAATGAATGAGGCATGTGGCCTGCGGGGCAGGGCATGCGTTTATCCATTTGTCTTATCTGCCTTCATTTGCGGTTTCAATGTTTCTTCAGTTTTTTCCTTATCCTCCCCAGGTCAGATAACAATAAAGAGTGCTAGCCTTATCATTTTATTAAACATTCAAGTTTACTGAGACTGTGCTGTGTGCCAGGTACTGTTTTATGTACTTGGGGTTTAAAAATGGCCATGACACAGCTCTTGTCCTTAAAATTCAGCGTGCAACAGCAGTTCTCAGTGCTAGCCACTCTGTTCTAGGCAGTGCTAGAACTAATTGGAACTTTAAAAATAACCCAGTGTCCAACCTGTTACGGAGCTAGTCCCCAAGAGATGGACTACCGAAGCGAATTTGATTAAGCCAGCAAGAATTTATTACAGATTTGAATCCGGGCTCAAACCGTGGCTGACGCAGCAGCCGCAAACACCCAGGTAAGAGCCCCAATGGAGGGGCAGTCCCTCCAGAGCGCTCACACAAAAACACAGACAAACACACATCTACCGTGGCCAGTCAGACTCTCCGGATCGGGGTCCCTCATGGTCCTGGCTGGGGATCCCAGACGAATTCGTGATCCCCAAGGACCACCAGGGAGCCGAGTCCGATGCAATAAACAAAAGAGACTTTTCCATGCTAGCATGGGTTCTGTCCCACTCACACCGGCAGCATGGCGGAAGAGAGCGAATTTCGCCCAGTCCAGGGGTTTTACTCAGGTCGGTGGTGATGTCACTGCCTCGGCAAACCCTGATTGGCCCCTCAGGACAAAGGACTGGCCGTCCTTATCTGTTCCTAAATCCTAAAGACTAAATTCTAAAGACTGGGGACAGCCTGCAGGGTTGGTTCCCAGTCACACCCTGCTGGACATTGGAATGTGGCCCTATCTTGCCCATAATACAAAAGCATAACTCAGAGGTTAATCTCTAAAGGTTATCTATAGTTTCTACCCCTGAAGCTACTGAGTCAGTGGGAGTCAATCTCCTGTAACTACCCTATTGTTTAAGCAAGTAATCGAAGGTCGAAGTCAGATAGCAAGGTTAAAATTCAAACAGCAGTTTTTACCCAAGTATGATTGCTACCATATTTCACAACCCTGGACCAATTGCATCAGAGTCTTTGAGGTAGAGTTTGGTCATCAAGTTGTGTTTTTTTAAACCTTTTTATTATGGAAATGTTAAAGATAAAACTTTATCTATCATATAAATACAGATATCAAGAGTAATAATAATGATGCCCTTCCCCCATGTACTAGTATGTATCACCCAGATCAACAAATGGTCAATCTTATCTTCCATAACCTCCCCTACATCTTCTCACTATTGGATCATTTTATAGAAAAATCTCCTGAATTTTTCTATAAAATTCTATCTGTCAGCTCATCTTTGATTATTTTGATGTGCTTTATAAATAATTTTAGAGATACATAATATCTGATCACACCTAAAACAACAAATAACTTTTCTTAATGTCATCAAATATCCATTCAGTTGTTAAATTTTTCCAATTGTCTCATAAGCAACTTTTTGCAGTTGGTTTGTTTGAATTAGAATACAAGCAATGTTTACACATTGTATTTGGTTAATATACCTCTTACATTTATTTTAATTTATAAGTTCCTCCTCAATCTTTTGCCTCCTTTTTGCCACTTTTTTTTTTAAAATATATTTTTGAGAGAGAGATTAAAATATATTTTTATTGATTTTGTACAGAGAGGAAGGGAGAGAGATAGAGAGTTAGAAACATCGATGAGAGAGAGTCATCAACCAGCTGCCTCTTGCACACCCCCTACTGGGGATATGCCCGCAACCAAGGTACATGCCCTTGACCGGAATCGAACCCGGGACACTTTAGTCCCCAAGCCGATGCTCTATCCATTGAGCCAAACCAGTCTCGGCTTTGCCACTCATTTTTGAATAAACCTGGTCATTTGTCCTGTAGAGTTTCTCATGTTTTGGATTTTGCTCACTGCAACTACATAGTCCTATCATGTTCCTTTGTTGCCTGATTTCATGAAAACCAATACTTAGATCTATTCCAAATTCAGGCTGGGATTTTTAGCAAGAATATTTGTCAGGTGATGATAATTTCAACATTAAAATGTGTTTAAGAAAAAAAAAAACATTTTAGGAGCAATGGGCCCATATTATAGTTTATAAACATCATTTCTCATTAAAAAGTATAATACCAAAACTCATTGGAGAATTACATGGGTCAGGTCTGGGGCAGGAAATATATGAAGTGAGCCTGGAATGTTCTTGCTTTCCTATAGGAACATCAAGACAAACAAGGAACAGGTGAAGAAAAGTTTTTTATGAAAAAAATCTAATAATTGAAAAAGGAAAAAAGAATTAGACTATCACCATTTTGCAACTCCCAATGAAATAATGGATCTAGGCAAAGCACAAAGTTAAGTCTTTTGTGTTGCCTATTTAGGAGGGAGTATACTTCTGGGACTAGCCTTATGCCAGGCCTAGTGGTCAGGCTGAGGGTGCACATTCTTCATTGATTACTGGGAAGTATCAGCAATGCTACTCAGCCTTCTTTCAGTGGAGCCCTCCCTTCCTGGGAAACTCTTTTTCCAACCGAGAAATTCTATTCAGGAGGTTTATTCCATAGGTCTCCTGTTGCTGAGACTTCATGGGTTTCCTCTGAGCAATTAGCAATTAACCATCTCAACAATTAGCCATACTTCCTTAAGGGGATTTGTCCTACTCTCTATGGTCCCTAATATGTTGATCATCTTCCAGAAAATTATGATGATTGCCTGGCCAGATGCTCT
Organism: Pipistrellus hanaki; assembly: GCF_964339955.1. Taxonomy (NCBI): domain Eukaryota; kingdom Metazoa; phylum Chordata; class Mammalia; order Chiroptera; family Vespertilionidae; genus Pipistrellus; species Pipistrellus hanaki. Next base: position 20,023,830 of record NC_140509.1, read on the forward strand.
GCTCACTGCACAGTTGAATGTAAATATGGGCAAATGGAAGTAGTGTGGATAGCAGGTCTTTTAGCACAGTATTCACTAGGAACATGGCCAGTAAACTGCGGCTCTTTGGCCCCTTGAGTGTGGCTCTTCCACTAAATACCACAGCCTGGCGAGTCTATTTCGAAGAAGTGGAGTTAGAAGAAGTTTAAGTTTAAAAAATTTAGCTCTCAAAAGAAATTTCAATCCTTGTACTGTTGATATTTGGCTTTTTGACTAATGAGTTTGCCGACCACTGCACGAGGAAAAGCTCATGAACACAGGATTGATCTGATCCTAGGGGGAGCAGAACACCAGACTCCTTCTTTCAGTGATGAGGGGGCATTTAAGCTAAAAGATGGAAGTACTGGCCCCTTTCCTGCCATCAGGACTGGGTGCCACAGCAGTTCTTTTTCCAGGTTAGGAGACTCCTGAGGCCTCTCAGAATGTGCTCAGGCAGCTGGAGACCAAGCCTTGCAGTTACAGCTCATTGAGGTGGCGTGCTGGTGGCAGCATTTTCCATGGGAGTGCTCAGCACTGAGAAGTTACAGCCCTACCCCAGCCCTGGCATCATCAGGATGAGGGGGATGCTGGCATCTAAGCTGACTACAGTTGACTGCCTTCAACGCAAGGCCTCAGTGGTTTCCTAGGAGATCCACAGGAGGTCCACTCCTTGTCTGGGAGACTAGCCTGCAGGGACCGGGCCTGGGCACGTTAATCCCTTCATCTTCGCACATTTAGATTGTTTTGGGTTTTTACTCATGGAAATAGGGCAGCAATTATTAACCGTGTGCTCACCTTCTTTTGGCAATTTTTTTCATCATATCTTTTAGATTGAATTCTGGAAGTGGGATTGCTTCATCAAAAGCCGTATGCCATTTTTAAAGATATTACTTAGTCTCTTTTTAAGGGGTTGTGCTATTTATCAGAATTTCAAAGAGTTCTCTAAGCATTTCTCATATGCAGGCAGCACTGAGAAGCGCTGGTCTAAAATAGATTTCCAAGAATTTCTTATATCACTCGAAAATTATTTAGGCTTTTCCATTTCTTGGCAAATCTCTGATAAGGTCTTCAGTTTCAAAAAATCCCATCAAGAAACAGGTGGAACTGACTTCGATAATATATTTTATTTCACCCAAAATGTCCAAAGTAGTTCAAGATGTAATCAATATCAAAATTACGATTGTGATGTTTTACATCTTTTTTGTATTAAGTCTTCAAAAATCCAGTCTGTATTTTACATCTAAGACTCATTGCAATGTGGACCAGCCATATCTCACTCAGAAGGCTCAGGAAGGCTAGAGGCTACCATATTGGACAGCCCCAGGCAAAGTGGTACCCTCCTACTCACAAGGCCTGCATTATTACTCTCATAGCACTTCTCATCATCTAAAATTATCTTTTTTATTCATTCTTTACGTGCTTACTGTTTGTCTTTCCTTCTATGAGCTCCATAAGAGAAGGGTTTGTATCCAGTTCACTGCTGTGTACTTGGTCATCAGTGTTAAATAATAATGAATGAATCAATGCTTACTTGTTAAACAGATGAATGAATGATTGAAAAAAAGGCTGATGCTGCCTGGTTTTAGGAGGCATTTGAATGTGTGATCCCCGTCTTTGCCAATTACTTTACTTATCTGAGTCTTTATAAGATGGGAGTAAATTTATCAACTTCATGGGGTAGTAAGAATTAAATAATAACGTGTGTGAAATTGTTTCATAAACAGTAAAGCCCTCTGCCAGTGGTAGTTATTGTAATCAAGTGACTTCCCCTGCTGTATATTGTTAATAATTTGGGGTATAAAACTATAGAAGAGTGAGGTTTGCAGTCTGGAGTCCTGGCTCTGCCATTTGCCAGTGCATGACCTGGGCATATTGCCTACCGTGTCTGAGCTCCTAAAACAGTAGTTCCAGGCAAGGGGCCTGCCAAACTGGATTTTAACAAACGTTCCCAGTGATTCTTATTATGAAACAAGTTTGGGAAACACGGGATGAATTACTGCTCTGCCAGGGTTACCTGTGATGCCAGTTAAGACCTGGTTACCCTGTTAAGCCCTTGCATCTAAATTTTGTTTGAGTGCACAGCTTTGGAAAGCTTGGTGAGCAGCCATGGGGAAGATGATAACCTTATCAGCTAGATCAGCAGTACCACCCTGACAATCAATGAGATGACAGATGCTGTTGCCCATTCACGCTCCTCTCACCTGAAGGTTGATGTTAGCTCTGGCTTCAGTCACCTGGTTGTGGTGTGCTTTACAGGCCAGAAGCTGAAGTCAAGACAGATGGCTTTGGGAAGGAGAGGCAGACCCTCCTGCCTTTGGAAGGTCAGACCTCTGAAAGCAGGATCCCTGGTAGTGGAGGCACTTGCCACTTGTTTTTAGGCCCCCAAATAAAAAGAAAGTCAGGGGCCAAAGTGAAAGTCTGTGAGTTCTGTCAGTCCTTTTGGAATGGATTAATGCAGTGGTCGGCACACTCATTATTCAACAGAGCCAAATATCAACAGTACCATGATTGAAATTTCTTTTGAGAGCCAAATATTTTAAACTTAAACTTCTTCTAATGCCACTTCCTCAAAATAGACTCGCCCAGGCCATGGTATTTTGTGGAAGAGCCACACTGAAGGGGCCAAAGAGCCGCATGTGGCTCGAGAGTCGCAGTTTGCCGGCCATGGGACTATAGAAATATCAGGACAGCTCGCAGGTGTGTGCTAGATGGCTATGGTGCATGTAAACTCTAAAGTAGATTAAAACATATTTATTGCCCTCTTCTCATTTCCTTTAAATATTCTGTAATATTTAGTTAATATTTAGTATTTGAAACTCCCCACCACTGCATACCTAAAACATACAACCTTTAAGTTCACTCAAAATAAGGGACTTCTTTTAATTGTTTCTTTTCTCTTCTTTTTAAATCTATCCAGCTGACAAATAACCAAGTCAAAACATACTTGGTGGCACAGATATGGAAATTAGATATTCATATATTGCAGATGGTACTGTAAATTGGTACAAACTCTTGAGTGGATTATGAGGAGGGGAGTGTAATTCAGTAATAGACATAAAAATTAAGACCTGGGCAGTTTTGTTTTTTTAATATATATTTTATTGATTTTTTTATAGAGAGGAAGAGAGAGGGATAGAGTTAGAAACATCGATGAGAGAGAATCATCGATCAGCTGCCTCTTGCACACCCCCTACTGGGGATGTGCCCACAACCATGGTAGATGCCCTTGACTGGAATCGAACCTGGCACCTTTCAGTACGCAGGCTGAGGCTCTATTCACTGAGCCAGACCTGGGCAGTTTTGCCCAGTGATTAGAATGTTCACCCAGGGACTAACGGTTCTTGGGTTCAATTTTGATCAAAGGCACATACCTCAGTTACAGGCTCGATCTCTGTCCCTCATGGGGCACATACAAAAGGCAACCAGTTGATTTGTCTCTGTCACATTGATGTTTCGCTCTATATATCTCTGTCCCTCCTTTCCACTCTCTCTAAAAAATTCAATGGAAAAAATATCCTTAGATGAGGCTTAACAACAATAAAAAAATTATAATTGTATGTATCCTAGAATCCAGTAATTCCATTTCTCTCATGTATATTAACATGTATGCAAAATATATGTACATACATGCAATGGAATGTTGTTTGGCCTTAAAAAGGATTGAAAGTCTGATATATGGGTAGTAGATTGGGGCTCAGTGAAATAAGCCACAGGTAACTTATAAATAAATGGTTAATTGGAATAACCCAGACACAAATGGAAGAATATTACATGTTCCTACTTATGTGAGGTACCTGGAATAGTCAAATACATAAAAAGCAAAATAGTGATTATAGGGCCTAGGGAATGGGGAGAGAAGAATGGAGAGTTATTGCTTAACAGATACGGAGGTTCAGTTTGAGATGATGAAATAGTATGCCAATGATGGGTGCACAGTAATGCCAACATATACAGTGCCACTGATTGTACCCTTAAGATATATATCCTATCACAATAAATAATACATGTGCAAGGTTATTCATTGCTATATTAATCATAGTACAGTATTCTTTATAATAACAAGATTGGAAATAACCTAAATATCCATTGACAGAGGACTGGATACGTATAACTCAATGGTATAGTCCTACACTAGCTACAGCAGCTATTATGAAGTTCTTTTTAAAAATATATACATTTTTATTTATTTCAGGGAGGAAGGGAGAGGGGGAGAGAGAAACATCAGTGATGAGAGAGAAGTATTGATCAGCTGCCTCCTGCACGCCCCACACTGGGGATCGAGACCACAATCCAGCATGTGCTCTGATCGGGAATCGAACTGTCACCTCCTGGTTCGTAGGTCGATGCTCAATCACTGAGCAATGCCAGCGGGGTTACAAAGTTCTTTAGACATTGACATGTGAACTGCATGTTGTCTATTTTCCTCTCCAAATTCACTGTTAATCTCTCCACCTTGTTTTGTTCCCTGGAAGGCTTTCTTTTCTGGAATTAATCAACTGGAATCCATTGCCTTAGGTTTCCGTTGGTAAGGCTGAGAGGGGCGGAGAGAGAGGAAGGCAAGGGGAAGCACCTGCAGGAGCTCCTTCTGTGGCTCTCTCTTCCCCAGGCCTCATGTTGGCACAGCAGTGTTTCTCTCCCCAAGGCCACAGCTCCTATTGGGCAGGGCACTCACAATATTGTCCCCACCCAGCCTAGCAGTGGAGGAAGCTTCCCACTGAGGCTAGCTCTGGGGTACTCACCCTCCCTTGGTGGTGTGTGGTGATGCTTCCTTGAAGTCTGGACTCAGTGGTGCCACGCAGTCGCTGAGAACATGTTGTAACTTTCCTGAAACATTGTACAGAGAGGATTCAAAGGCGGAGGAAGAAAGAAACCTTTTAATGGATTGTTTATGTGCAAATCGCTAAGCCACCTGCTAATTATACTCCCCGGGAGGTCAGGAGGAGGCTCATTTCCTAAGACATTAGAAAGTGCATTAGAAGCCAAAGGAGCACAGCATCTTTGGCAAGTTCCACCGAGGCTGCTCCCTCTGGGTGAAAGTGAGGGGAGGAGATGCTGCCGTGGAGCTGCGATGGGAATAATGGAATTGGGGAGGTGCAGGGCGGAAGCTGAGCAGATGAACAGAAAGCACTGCCGCACCAAGCCCGGGGCTCCGGAGTGAGCCAGGGGTTTTGATCTATAGGGATCTGTGATGGCGGCTAATTGCTCACTGGGTCCTCAGGAATGAAATAGATGGGCAGACTTCCAAGGTACTGCTTGACCTGATCAGCAGAAAACTACTCCAGGGACGGTGGGTCGAAATCTGTCCTGGTCTCCTGTTCGGTTTCCACATCTAAGGCAGCACACAGGCCCGGAGCCCCTTGAGGAGGAGGGGGTAACACTGAGGACAGACTCTGCAGTGTGGCCTCAAAGCTTCCTTGGAGGAACTTACAGTCCTTCACCGGGGTGACTATCCCACCGAAAAAGTTTATACCCAGACCTTGCTTGAGTTACTACGTACCGGCTCTAACATGATACTCATTTTGGAGACTCAAACGCTATTGTGATCCTCGCGTTAGAAGGGACTTACAGAGGTCAGGTCTTGTTTCAAGCCCATTGTAAAGTGGGTGGAGTGAGGATCTGGACCTATCCTGTGCTCATTTCTTTGGTCTCAGATAGGAGGGTGGTAGCAAGTAGACTGCAAATTGCTGAACCCCCAGATTGGCTCCCTGCCCTAGGAGTGAGTGCTATTAGGTAAGAAGGGGTTGAAAGAAAGCCTCTGAAGCTGGTCCCATCCTGACCAGTAACCCAAGTAGTAAACTGAAAGCAACACCATATCCCCGGAGGAGCTACAAAGTTTATGACTCAATCAAAAACGGAAAAAACACAGAATAGATCATCCCAACCATATCTCCATTTAACCAACCTATCTATTTATTTATTATTAATTGTTATTTTTATTTTATTTATTTTATTTTATTTATTTTTTAAACCCTCACCCGGAGATATTTTTCCATTGTTTTTTAGAGTGGAAGAGAAAGGGAAAGACAGAAATATCGATGTGAGAGAAACACATTGATTGGTTGCCTCCTGCATGAGCCACAGTGAGGGTCCCCGCCTGGCCTGGGAGAAGCCTGCATCTGAGGTATGTGCCTTTGACCAGAATCGAACCCGGGATCCTTCAGTCTGCAGGCTGATGCTCTATCCACTGAACCAAACAAGCTAGGGCTAATCAACCTATATTAGAAGTGCAAAAGCCAGGGGTCTTGGAGAATATAGATTTCTTCCCTGTGTTTTCAGGAGTAGCTCCAACCGTAGTGGAGGTTCTGGATATATAGCATATTTACTGGCACTGTTGGCACAGACCCTCACCACCCATACCAGTATTCTACAGTTGATTTAGCATAGACTTTGCGTTCCTTGCTATCAGTAAAGAGAGTCAAAAGCAGCTTGCCTTCATGAAGCAGGGAGGTTAGTACTTTTCTAGTTTTACCCTAAGGGCTATGTCAGCTCTATTTCTGTCAAAATTTTATCCTTTATCATGGTATCCCATTCAGCATTGACCCCAACCAGGTCACATTTTCTGGCAGAGATGTGCAACAGTGGGCCTGTGTTCTCAGAGTGTATGGTCCAGAGGGAACTTGATCATCTCAATGTCTGACAGAGCATCCCTCTGGTCTGCTGTATTCATGAAGTTTTATTAGCTGGGTCTAGTGAACTGAAAGGACCCTGGATGCCACAGTAAAAAAACAAACACATGCATGTCAGAGGATGGGAAATAAGCCCAGCAAGGGACTTAGTCATAGTGGGGATGGTTTTATAAGCATTCGGGGGCCTGCGGCATGTTTAGGCTCCCCTAAAGTGAGAAATAAGTGACTTTGCTTTGCACCATGAAGAAAGAGGCACAATGCTTGGTGGGCCGCTTTTGATTTTGGAGGCAATGTACACTGTATTTGGGCATGATGCTCTGACCCACATAGTGGGACAGTTTTGAGTGGTTCCCAGTGAAAAGACTCTCTGGCAAGTCAAGGCGGTGGAACAAAATGCCCTTCCCCTTGGGCCTTGTAACCCAGCAGACTCTGCAGCCTTGGGAGGGAGGGTCTGTGCAGACAGAGATGCTGCCTGGGCCTCTGGTAAGACCAGGCTGCTAGGGTTTCAGAGTAAGGTCCTGTTCTCTTCTCCTGACTGTTCCCTCTTTGAAAAGCAGCTCCTAGCCTATTACTAGGTCCTTGTACAGACTGAATGACTGTCTGATTATGGCACACTAATCCACTCTGTGTCCCAAATCACCCATCATGGGCTGGATGATAACTGACTCACAGCATTGGACAGTGCAGCAGCATTCCAGTGCTCAGTGGGAATGGGATGTCCAAGACCAGCTGAGGAGCGCTGGAAGGCACAAGTAACTGCACGAGCCAGGCAGCTCAGACTCCCGTGGAGCCTGGGCTAATGTGCTGCTGTGTCTCATTCAACTCATGTTTCAGCCACAGTGAACAGAGGAGGAAAAGGCTCAGGCTTGGTTCACAGAGTGGGTCTATACGGTGTGCTGGCACCAACAAATGCAGATGGCCACTGCTTTTCAGCCTCACTTAGAAAGGGCCCAGAAAGGAGGTTGAAAGACAATGTTCCCAAGACATCAGGTGGGCATTGGTTATCCACTTTGCATGGAAGGAGACATGACCTGATATAGGGATGGATCCTAATTTACAGGCAGTTTCTAATGCACTGGTATGACTCTCAGGGAAAGAACAAGATTGGGAGATGAGGAGTTGGGGCAGGGGGGAGAAGGGGGCGTGCAAGGAAATCTGGGGGAGAGGTATTCGGATTGAACGGGAACGGAATGTGAAAATGTTTCTCACCCATGTGAACGCTCAGCAAAGGTCGTGCCCTGCAGGGGAGTGTCCCTGTAACCAGGGGACAAGTTGATCTTACTGTACCTGTCAGCCAGCCTTTCTCCTCAGCCACTCCTTTATTGCTTGTTGAGACAGAGAGCAGGGCTTGCCCTAGCCTGGGTTGTCTGGCTGTCACCACAGCGTGAATGCCCAACCTATCCACAGAGGAGACCAAGAGTGATCTAATGTGGCACTGTTCCTCAGAGGGATCAGCCCAGCACCTTGTGGAGATTGATTATATGAGGCCTGTTTTATCATGTTCAGCATTTTGTTCTTAACGGGTAAATATACACTGAGTGGCCAGATTATTATGACCTTTAAGCACATAATAATCTGGCCATTCAGTGTATATCCTATATAATAAAAGGCTAATCTGAAAATTATCCCCTCGACCAGGAGTTTGTCCAACAGGCAGGCCAGCCAACCGCCTATGTTGGCCGGACTCCACCCATGCACGAATTCATACACCAGGCTTCTAATACACACACACACACTCTGAGTGGCCAGAATATTATGGCTTCTTCTCACATTGTTTCTACCAGCATTTGTTAAAGAAAATTTTGTCACATTCAGCATTGTGACTCCAATCAAGTCACATTTTCTGGCAAAGATGTGCAACAATGGGCTCATGTTCTGCCTAGCTTGAAGAATAGTGCAAACACGTATTACAGCTGAGGTGCTATTCTGGAGAATGCATATATGCCTTACCTCAGGGACCACTCTATGGTGGTATCTGCTGTATAGTGATGATCTGGGGTCTAAAAACTACAGGGTGGAGTGGGAATGATATCGCCCATTATTTCTAACAACTCACTTTCAGAATTTCCCTTTCTAGTCCCATCACCTTAGATTCAGTGTGTGGTTAGAGGCTCAAGTGCTCAAAGGAGAATGCTTTTCCAGGTAACAGAGTTGGGCAGTCTTGGGAAATTGCAAGACAAGACCCAAGACTTCCTCTCTGGCCATTTTTGGCTCTTCATCTTTTTTTTTTTTAAGACTTTATTTAAAAAACACATACAAAAAAATCCCCCCAGAAAACATCAAAGTACTATATAGTACCAGTATTGCAGAAATAATTACTGAAATTTTAAAACATCAAATGAATAAGCTGAATCAATGGTTGTGACTATTATTTTCAACCAATATACAGATTTTTATTCAGGGGGCTTGATTTCTAGATAATTTTATTCACATGCATTCCCTGTGCCTATTTTTTTAAATCAGAATGGGGACTTTTGAGAGTTAAGCCCATCTTTGTTTTGATTTAAAGAGGTAAAGAGGTGACTCTACTTGTTGAGGTGATGAATCTTAATTAACAATGAGGAAGCACAAAAGTTTTACATTTTGATGAGGTTTAATTTTTTTCCCCTTTGGTTGCTTTTGGTGTCATATCTAAGAAAGTGTTGCCAACTTAAAAGTGAGAGATTTATACTAATGTTTCCTTCTAAGAGTTTTATAGTTTTACTCTTACCTTTATGTCTTTGTCTCATTTTGAGTTAATTTTTGTATATGGTGTGAGGAAGGAGTCCAAATTTATTCTTTTCATGTGGATACCCAGTTGCCTCAGCATCATATGTTTAAAAGATGATTATTTTCCTATTCAATAGTCTTGGCATCTTTGTTGAAAATCAATTGAATGTAAATGTATGTTTCTTTCTGGACTCTACATCTATTCCATTTATCTATATGTCTACTTTCATGCTAGTAGTCCAATGTCTTGATTATGGCTCTTTTGTAATAAGTTTTAAAATCAGGTAGTGCTGAGTCTTCTAATTTTGCTCTTCTTTCTCAGCATTTTCTTTGCCTCTTTGGGATCCTTTGCAATTTTACTTAAATTTTAAAATCAGCTTGTCTATTTCTGCAAAAAAGGGGGCAATTGTGTATTCGATGAGGATTATATTGAATTTATAGATCTCTCGCTAATTTAAATGGGAAACAATGTAGTGGTTGAAGTTTGAAGATTTTAGAATATGACTAAATGACATTATCCTAAGGTGTCCTGGTAGCTGATGGGACTTTGCATGTTCCCTGTGTTGGGGACACAGATTTCTCATCTAGACACAGGAGAAAGGAGATGCTAAGAAGTAACATAAGTGGAGAGTGATGGGTATTTGTCCCTCTGGATGCACTTTCCACCTTACCCATGCTGCTCTGGGCTCCAGGAGGCTGACCTTGTGGACTACCTAAGCCAAACTCCCTTGCTCTCTGGCTTTTGGTTAGATTCAGCCAATTGGAGGCATCAGCAAGAGACTGTAGAATGCAAAGAATAGTTAGGCTATTCCTTAGCTCCCTCCCTGAGGTTTTCAGTGGCTGTGTTTTTCCATCAAAAGCTACATTTCTGTTGGGTCACCCTGTCCTGAAGTGACACTTCTCTCTGAGTTCTGATAACCAGCCCATCCCTTTATCTTTTCAGGCCTAAGGACTAGTGGCTTCCCACTGTGGCTTCCTCCTCCCTTACTGGTTGCTTCTAACCCTGCCCAAATCTTTTGTAAAAGTCCTTTTGTTTTTCCCTTTATCACCTGTTTGTAGTGTGCCATCTGTTTCCTGTCCTCCCTGACAGCACAAAATGGAAAGATCTGCAGCACGCATATCAAACTCAAATGCTAACATGGGCCAAATGTACAAGGTTTGAGTTTACGTGGGCCACAAAAAAAAAAAAACAACAAAAAAACAAACAAGAACCCTAAAAGCTTCACTTTTCATAGAAACATATGTTTATTTTGATAGAGACATGCTGAATACAAAAGGCTAAAATAAATGAGTAATCATTAGCATAAAATAATAGGACATTTTAATAAAAATTGATATTTTTTCTTGAAACATTAACTTACTAGACACTGAATAACTGCAAATTAATAAGCGTAATGCAAATAAACCTATTTTTCTTGTTCTCTGAAAGCGAGATATTTCCTGTTGTGCACACCAAACAAGTTAACAAGATTAATGATGTGGCAATTGACTGCTAAAATATTCGCTGCTAGTATTAGTGGAGAGAAGTTATGCGCCTTCGCATAGGGCACATCAGGGAAATGAGTGCAACACAGTTATAGTAATAAGTCATTAGTGAACGTTGTAGTTCATTATTAATAATTATGTAAAACAGGATATTGTAAAAATTAAGTGATGACATTTTTATTAACACATTTTTTACATACTGTTATATTGGCTGGGCCGCAAAAATATTCATTGTGGGACGCATGCAACCTGTGGGCCATGAGTTTGACATGCTTGCTCTACAAGATATATTGTTAAGTCAAAGAAGCAAAATACAGAACAATGTAATATTGAATTATATAGTAGTCTATTTTTATAAAAGAAGGGGTAGAGAGAATATATCTTCAGATATTCTTAACTATTATATTAGTTGGGAATTAGGGTTAGCTTCAAGTGATAATATCTGCCCCCCCCCCCAAACAAAAAAACAGTGTTTTAAAAATATAAAAGATTATTCTTCTCTACAAATATTTAAGGAAAGGCAGCCCCAAACTGTGACAGGGGCTCTGCAGTATGACATACTCAGGGAGCTAATTTCCTTCTAGCTCACTGGTTCTCCATCCTTAGGGCAAAGCCTTGTCCTTGGTCCAAAGAAGCATCTACTTTCCAGGCAGGGGGGTGGAGAATGAAAAGGAGCAAAGGACACACACTAAGGAAGATTCCTGGGAGCTGGGACATAGCCCTTCTCTTTGTGCCCCATCCGGTAATGTCGCCGGGCAGGGGCAGGTCTGAAGCCGGTGTGCCTCGGGCAGCCTGTAGTTTGGGGGTTCTTGACTTTGTGTAGGAAAGATTCTGCCACACAAGCCCAGATCGGTTTGAGAGTATGTTTATCAATGCTGGGGGCAGTGAAACGAAGGAGGATTTAGGGGAGAAGAAGCAATAGGTGAGGGCTTTGGCAGTGCTCTGCTTGTCTCCTTAGAAACGTTATCGGAAAAAAAATGAGCCAGAGTAAGGCTGTTGTTAGCTCACTGGGAAGTCAGAGAAAGAGGGGCTTCGGGGGTGAGCCCAGGTCGAGCTGCCACTGCCCTCTGCTCCCCTGGATACAAGTCTCCTGGGGACCCTTAGAAATTAAAAGGGGCATGAGCATGCTCTAGAGCAGGGGTGGGGAACACCTGACCCTTGGGCCCCATAAGGTTTGAGAAATCATTTGGTCTGGCTCTGCTAAGGCATTAAGGGTGAGTGAATTAAATATTTGACTAAATACAGCAGGCTAATGTTTAAGTTAATTTTGCATGGTCCTCAAATGGTGCTATAAATTACCAGCTGGCCCTTGGCAGAAAAAAGTTCCCCACCCCTGCTCTAGAGCAAGCCAGCCCTGCATCTTTGCCCTGAGGGCTTTTTATCCTTTTCCTTTTTTCCTCTGCAAGCAAAAATCTTAGGCGAGAGTTTCAGTGGAATATTCATCAGCTTTTCAGGTGCATTTTTAATATGGTGATGCATCAAAATGCGTGTATAGGGGACTTTGCGATTCTTTTCTGGTCTGTTTTACTTTTATCTTGGGTCTGCTGGCTTTCACGGGGTTTTTGTTATTTGTTCCCCCGACTTCTCTGTCCTTGGGATTAGCGGGCACAAGTGGCATTAACTGGGTCTCTGTCCTCTAGCTCCCTGACCTGGATGATTTAAGCTAGTTATTCTCTGGTTAGGGAGGATGATATAAACCATTTGCTTTCAAGTGTCCTTGGTTAGGGAAGATAAGGCCTTGCAATTCGTTAGCTAGCTGAAAGCTGCCCAAACTGTTTGGCTTTGTTTAATTGTCTCAATTTCTCCATTCCACTTGCCCAGGAATTTTCCTAGTTTCTTACTAGCCTGCCACAGTGATACTTAGTGATAAGCAAGCATGGGGAATGTCGTTTTTATTCCTGGCAGCCATAAGCCCAAATAAAAATTGTAATACTCTTTAAGAAGAGGAGAGCTGATAAGCACTGAATAGTCTTTGTCACATATATGCATTTAAAATAACTCAAGAATACTATCAAGACACTAATAGCAATGGTTATCGGGGGTTGGCAGGTGAGAATGGGGGAGATGAGGGATGACAGTGGCAGGGAGAGTTTTTACTACATATCTTGTAACATATTTTGATTTGTGAATCATGTATACATATTATCCATTTATGAACTTAAATAGATTAATTAAAAATTTCTCCCTGCTCTAGCTGGTTTGGCTCAATGGATAGAGCATAGAGCAGCGATCTGGGGACTGAAGGGTCCCGGGTTTGATTCCAGTCAAGGGCACATGCCCAGGGTTATGGGCTTGATCCCTAATAGGGGGCATGTAAGAGGCAGCCAATTAATGATTTCTCTCTCATCATTGATGTTTCTATCTCTCCCTCTCCCTTCCTCTCTGAAATCAATAAAAATATTTAAAAAAAATTTATCCCTAAAGATAAATAAAAGAATAATTAAAAAAAATGTTTTAGCTAGTCTCAACTCTGATAAAAATGAAGGAACCATAGCATTCAGTGACCAATAGCCCCAGCAATTAGAACCAAAGAAGAAGTTATAACCAGGTTGTGTTAGTTTTCTGTGGCTGTGAAACAAATACCCCATATTTAGCAGCTCAAAAGAACAGAAATGTATCGTCTCACAGTTTCTGTATGACAGAAACCTGGCATGTTTTAATTGGGTCCTTTCTGTTCAGAGTATCATAAGGCTGATATCAAGATGCTGGGTGGTAGTGCCATCGTTAGGAGGCTTGACGAGGGAAAGACCCACTTTCAAGCTCATTTTGACAGGATCCATTTCCTTGCAGTCATTGGTTGTCAACTGGGGGAACTCTCAACTCCTAGAGTTGCACTCAGGTTCTAGCCACATGTCCCCCGCCTTCTCGGCAGCATGTCTTTGTCAAATCTTGCTTATGCTGGTTTCTCATGTGACCAGCAAATGAACACTGCTCTTTAATGACTCATGTGTTTAGGTTAGGCACACCCACATAATCTTCTTTCTTAAAGTCAACTATGCCCATGTAGACCAATGAATAGAATAGAGAGCTCAAAATAAATCCATATATATATATATATATATATATATATATATATATATGACTAAATTCTTTTTTGTAAGAGTGCCAAGACCACTCAATGGGAAAAGGACATTCTCTTCAACAAACAGTGGTGGGAAAAGTGGATAGCCATATGCAAAATAGTAAAACTGAACCCTTGTCTTACATCATATATAAAAATTAGCTCAAAAAAAGATTAAACATCTAAATGTAAGACCCAAAATTATAGAAATCCTGGGGAAAGAAGGGACATGGAAAAAATAAGACATTGGATTTAGCAATGATTTCTTAGATATGACACCAAAATCACAGGCAATGAAAGAAAAATACACATACTGTACTATACTAAGCTTAAATACTCTGTTCATCAAAGGACACAATCAATAATGAAAGATAGGCTATGGTATGGGAGAAAATATTTGCAAATCATATAAATGATAAGAAGTTAATATCCAGATTATTTAAATAGCTCCTATAACTAAACAACAAATAACCTAATTCAGTGGTCGGTAAACACATTACTCAACAGAGCCAAATATCAACAGTACAATGATTGAAATTTCTTTTGAGAGACAATCTTTTTTAAACTTCTTCTAACGCCACTTTCTCAAAATAGACTCGCCCAGGCTCAAGGGGCCAAAGAGCTGCATGTGGCCCTCGAGCTACAGTTTGCCGACCATGGACCTAATTAAACAAATAAAGGGCTTGAATAGACATTTTTCCAAAGATTATATATGGTCAGAAAGTATATGAAAAGATGCTCAACATCACTAATCATTAGAGAAATGCAAATAAAAACCACAATGAAATATCATCTAGTACCCACTTGAATGGCCACTGTCAAACAACAGAAAATAATGTGACAAGGATATGGAGAAATTATCCACTGTTGGTAGGATTGGCACAACTGCTATGTAGGACATTATGAAATTATAATACCTCAAATTTTTAAAAATAGAACTACCACAGGATCCACCAGTCCCACTTCTACTTATATAGGCAAAAGAGTCGAAACCAGAGTCTCAAAGATATTTTCACACCCAAGTTCACTGTAGTATTATTCACTATTGCCAAAAGGTGGGAGCAGCCAAATGTGTGTAGATGACTGAATGGGTAAACAAAATGTGCTATATTCATGCAATTGAATGTTATTTCAGCCTTAGAAAGGAAAGAAATCCTTCACATTGTTACAACATGCATTAACCTTAAGGACATTATGTTAAGTGAAATAAGCCAAGTTACAAAAAAGACGAATACTATATGAGATTCTACTTATGTGAGGTATCTACAGTAGGATGGAGGTTCTCAGGGCTGGGACAGAGGGAAATGTGGAGTTGCTTTGCAGTGAGTACAGTTTCAATTTTGTAAGATGAAAAAGTTCTGGAGATCAATTGTACAACAATGTGAATATACTTACCACTACTTTACTGTCTATAATAATAAAAGCGTAATATGCTAATTAGACCAGATGTCCTTCTGGACAAAGCTGGGGCTGCGAGGGAAGCCTGGGTCCTGGGTGCCCGAGGGAAGCCCGTGCGGGCAGCTGGGGGAAGGAAGGCCTACTCTTGCACAAATTTCATGCATTGGGCCTCTAGTAAACTTATAATTGGTTAAGATGGTAGATTTTATGTTATATTTTTACTGCAATTTTTAAAAAGTAAACTGTGCTATATAATGTGGCCTAAGCACAGGAGTTATATCTCACCATATTCACAGATTTGTATCTATATTCTAAGGGAAGGTTATTATACAAGGGTGAATGTGATTTGCGGGTCACCTTAGAATTCTGCCTGCCACACAGAAGGACTAAAATAAGCCACCTTTTTTCAGAGATCTTTCTTATCTGTATTTTCACTTTCCAGCTATTACTTTGGTGGTTCAGGATTCTATTTTATTTAAGAGAGACAAGATTTCCTTCTTTTATAATATTCAGGGATGCCTGTTGGTGAAAATTTCTTTTCCAGACCAGCACTCCTGTTGGTGAAAATTTCTTTTCCAGACCAGAATGGCCGCTCATTCATGGTGTGTCCCATATGTTAGATTGAACCGCAAGTAGCAACTCTGGGTTTGTCTGCCTGAGGTGATCCTCAAAGATAGCCTGGGAAAACCTTTCTGTTAGTGAAGAACCATCTTCGGTGTTCATGGTTTGAATTCATGTAGGAATTAGGGAGAGGTAAGGACTTGAAAGCCCTGTTTCTAGTACTTTTAACTTTGTCCCAGGTTTCAAAGATTAAACAATACCCTTGGACAACCTGAGCCTGAATAATGTAACACCGAAGGAAACACTCCTAAAGGTTATAGAAGCTTGAGAGGATTGTGAATTCAGTATTTTATAAAGCAAGAATATACAAATGAAAGCATAATGAATGGCTGGTTTTCAAAGATAATTTAATTTAATCATGGCATGTAAACCATAATTTAGCTACTAGAGAGGTAGTAGGTAACAAACCAAGCAGTTAAAACTTAATTTATAGCATCTAGTATTCAAAAAGGAGCTCTGGCCGGGTGGATCAGTTGGTTGGAGTGTCATCTCATACACCATATATTGGGTTCAATTCCCAGTCGGGATGTATATGGGAAGCAACCCAGCGATGTTTGTTTCTCTCTCTCTCTCTCTCTCTCTCTCTCTCTCTCTCTTCCTCTCTCTATAAAAATCAATTTAAAAAACCACACCATATATTCAGGTGAGGTTTAAAAAAAATAAGCTCGGACAGTGTTGCTCAGTGGTTAAGCATCGACCCATGAACCAGGAGGTCAGGATTTGATTCCTGGTCAGGGTACATGTCTGGGTTGTAGGCTCAGCCCCCAATAGGAGCTGTGCAGGAGGCAGCTGATTAGTAATTCTCTCTCATCATTGTTTCTATCCCTTTCTCCCTCTCCCTTCTCTGAAATCAATAAAAATATATTTAAAATAAAATAAAAGAGAAGGGAAAACCAATCTAGTAGGTATAGTTTAGTATAAATAAATTGTAAGCAGAGAGAGAAGACCCCTATACACATTCCTCCTCTGAAATTAGTTAGGACATGAATTTTAGTTTATGAAGCACACAAGCTGCTCACAGTTTTTGCCATCTCAACTGCTCTTTCCTGGTGTCCTCATTTTTAAAAGTCAGATGACTGACATTGTTCTTGTGGGGAGGAAGATTAGTGTAGCCCGTGGAATGATTTTGATCATTAACCTGTTAGATAACCCAAATTTCCCTCAGCTTAATGTTCCCAAAATATCACCAGGAGTCTGAAGGGTCATTTTTCTCAGCAAATGAAAGTCCAAAGAGGCTGTATGTTGGCTGTTTGCCTGCCCAGTTAATGAACGCCAGAGAATACCTGAGCTTGAAAATAGAGGCTACTCTATGCCTCTTTCCCAATCAGATGCTTCCAATTTCTCAGGAACACCCAGTGATGTGTTGCCGAGAGCATAACCCAGTTTCAAAGCTATTCTTGCCAAAGAACCACATCAGTATTTTCAAGCAGTCCATTGATTGGTGCCTTGGGTTGTCAACAATAGCCTGTCCCATTTCAGACAATGGGAGCTGCTGACGTGAGCTTCTCCAGGGAGAATGGTCTATAGGAGAGAGACAGGCCTTATGGTCGGTGGTCATGGACATTACAGATAAATCCTCTTCCACTCTGAATCCATCTTGGATATCATTTCTTCTTTGGATGAACAGAAAGGCCCTTTGAGTGATCTCCAGACCCTAGGGCCACTGTCTAAATGGATAAGCCCCTTAAATGGTTTCTTCTCGGCCTTGTCCAAGGTTATGTATATCCGTAAGAAACCAGTGCAGCCTCGAAAGTTTCTTGAAAACCGTTCCCTCCTAAGTACCACTTGAACATGCTGATTTTTCTGATTTCTGTCTTCTTGATTTTGTATTTAAAAAGTTTCCCTGTCTGTTGGGCCTATTTGGCTTTCAGTTGATAGTTCCCTGGGGTTTGAGATTCAATTTCTCCCCGAGGGAGGCCTGGAATCCAGAGCACCCCGATGTGGGCTGGGGAGGCAGGCCAGAGACTTGTACATTTTGTTTCTGGTGAATGGCTTTCTGGGGGCCGCACTCACTTTCTGTCCCAGCCCTATCTGTGTTGGGAGGCAGTTGGCTATGGCGTTCCCACACATTTCGGACTGTCTGTACAAAGATGTTTGAAGAGCAAATGACCTTGGAAAGTGTCTCTTTCTGCAGACACAGTCCAGGACAGTAAAGCGCTCTTCCTCTCCTCCTCTGGAGAGATTTGCTTGCATTCCAGAGGAAAGATAAGTCCTCTTTCTTTCTCTGGAGAAGAGCATGGCCAGGTCACCAGCAGCTCTAATAAATTAGTTTTTCCTAATTGGAAGGTTTGTCTGTATGGTACACCCCAGTGTCTGCCCAGGTAACATCTGGTCCTCACTGTGTCACCTTATAGTTTGCGACTTTGGGAACTAGTGCAAAATATTGCTTTGGCTGCCAATTATGTTTGTGATTAATAAATAGTCTTTGCTTCTGATCATAAGGGTGGGTGAACTGTCAGCCTTTTATTTATATAGGACATTATATATATTTTATATATGTCCTATATAATAAAAGGCTAATATGCAAATCGACCGAACTGCAGAATGACTGGTTGCTATGCTGTGCACTGACCACAAGGGGGGCGCAGCTCAACCAGAAGCCGGGCTCATGGCTGCCGAGTGCAGCGGTGGTGGTGGTGGTGGTGGTGGTGGTGGTGGGAACCTCTCCCATCTCCACGGCAGTGCTAAGGATGTCTGACTCCTTGCAGGCCTGAGTCAGTCAGACATCCTCTGAGGGCTCCTGGACTATGAGAGGGCACAGGCCAGGCTGAGGGGGGGACCCCCCTCCCTGAGTGCACGAATTTTGTGCACCAGGCTCTAGTATGCATATAAACCTGTAGTAGGCTCACTTATTAGCTTGCAAGTAGGGTAAAACCTCCAACCCTACAGTTTCTGACTTAAGTCTCCCTCAGTAGTCCAATGAGATTCCAAATTCTGGAATAGAAGAATACAGTGAATGAGATTCCCAATTCTGGAATAGAATAAAAATCAGGTCCCATTCCAAATTCTTACAATATTCATGTTGACAGGTAGGAGACCTAGCTGTAACCTAACAACTTTTAATCTAGAACATTCTCATCACTCTACATGAGAAGATTCAAGCTATTTGTTTCCCATTTTCTATAATAAGGAAGAGTTTTTGTGAAGGAATAGCATCCGAGGAATAAATATGGTGGTTGAGAACAGTAAGAAGAGATTTCCATTTAAGTATGGAGGAAAGCAGTTTATTTTCCCATGGAAACAGGTTAAACTCAGCACTTCAGTTTCGGGGATATTGCTCAGAGGATCATCTAAGCTAAATTCAGTAAGCCAGTTAGAAAAACAAAAACAAAACAACAACAAAAACACACACACACAACAACACAGCAAAACAGAAACAAGTGACAACGTAAAAATATGTCCATTTATAGTTCATCAGCTATGGAAACATTTTGTTTTCCTTGGAATAAAATAATATTGACGTCTCTGGAGTGAGCTATTTTCTCTTCGTAGAAATGTTTTGACACAACCAGGTGAGGTTTGGAAGTTGAATTAGGAGTAATAAAAACAAATCTCTTTCCAGATTCTTAAGAATTCCTTATTCTTTGATCATTTATCATCTTTACAAAGTTAAGTTAGAGTTTCCATTTTGCCTTGGAGCCCTTTTCAGTTCTTGGGCCCAAAGTTAACAGCATGGTATGAAGTCATAATTGATAACGTTTTTAAAGCGACCTAACTACTTGGCATTTGTTGCTACATCCAAGGAGAACAGAGGCATATTTAGCCGGTTGTGGGATCAGTAGCTCAGAGTAACAACTACAACAAAACAATGTTTTAAATCTATACAATCCACCATTGTGTCAGGATATTTTCGGCATCGTCACAAGAAGGAAGCCTTTTGCATGCAAGACAAATAGTGCACATATTGTTTAGAGTGACTGTGACCTAAAAGACCATGTGGGGTGCGGGGGTTTGAGGGGGGTGGGGGAGGGGAAGACCCAGTGTCAGTGGCTCTGCAAGTCCTATAACTGGACAGTAGTGTGGGCAAGACTAGAAATGCCTCCCACGCTGTGCAGCGTCCCTGTGTATGATCTGTGCTCACTAACCCTGAGGTGGGACACTCAGTGAATATAAGCACTTATCTAAGAAGAGTTCACAGAATAGTTTCAGAATTAATTTCTTTGATTGTTTTCTGTACTTAACATCAGGATAATGACATGGCTTTGGTGTCTGTCAGACCTAGACTAGAATCTTGGCTCTGCCACATATATTAGCTTGTGATCTCAGGTGAGTTATTTAACCTCTCTGAGCCCCTCAGTGTTCTTGTCTGCAAAGGTCATGCAATAAGATCTTATTTATAATGATTACATGAGATAATACATGCAAAGCACTTATCATAGTGCTTGGCATATAGTAGGTGGGAAACGAGTGATTAAATTATTACAATGATCAGACACATAGCATTGGACAAGGAACATTCCCCACATTCAACCTGCCTCTGAGGTACACTGCAATGTGTTAGTATTATTTGTGTTAATAATATTTGCTAATCATTCTGTTGTTTTATTGCATCTCATTTTATGCTTCTCTCCACATGCCCCCCAGAGACCTACTTTATGCTCCAGCCTGTCTCCTTGACTTTGCACTGATTTTTCTCCTTACTCTGAACAGCAAGAGCAAAGTCAACTCTTTCTTGGTTCCATCCCAAGTCTTCCTCCTCCCTAAAGTCTCCTCAGATTTCTTTAGTTCCTGAATGATCTCTTGCATCCATGAGCCATTTACTTGACAGCTCTGTACCTTCACAGATGCTTATCCAGTCTCTCCAAATAGACTCTAAGCTTCTGTAAGATTCCCCTCCTTTGTTGGGCTGTCATAGCAGAGTGCTGAAACTGTGAAAGGGACTCACTAAATAATTACTAGGTGAGCTGATGTATTGTGCCCAGATGAGGAATAGACATCAGTGTAGGACATTATTTTTCTCAGTGATTCTTCTTGCCATGCAAAGTATTTTTAAAATTTTAGTTTGTAAATCTTTTGTGGCCAATGAAAATCTGATGACCTTTTCTGATGTTATTTCTTTCCTCTCTTTCCTCTTCCTCCTTGTTTTTAATAAATTGATTTCATGTTGTTTCTTTCCTCTCTTTCCTCTTCCTCCTTGTTTTTAATAAATTGATTTCAAATTGATTTACTAAATAATTGGGGCAATAACAGTAATCGGGAAAAACAAATAGAGACAACTATTGATCAAATTTTAATTTTAAAATTTATAAGAATGTTCTGGGTGATAAGTATAATGCCTTTGCATGCCATCAGAAATACGCTTTGTGCAATAGAAGTGTTCCTGGAAAAAAAAAAGTCAGTTGATTTCTGGAAAGGCTTATCATATTGTAAATTTGTAGGTCTTCATAGTTGTGGACGTTCTGCAGTGAATTCTTTTGCCATGAGACAGGTGCATTTGTTGTGTATTGTTATGTAAAACATTACCCTGACATGTAGCAGCCTCTAACAACAACATTTATTTCCTGCAATTTCTGTGGGTCAGGAGCCTGGCACTACCTACCTAGGACCGTGTGTTTCTCTCACGAGCCTGCCATCAAGCTATCAGCAGAGCTGCAGTCTCCAGGCTCAATGGGGAATGGATCCATTTCCAAGTTCATACACATGGTGGTGGGCCAGAAGCTTCCCACAGTTCCTGCTTGTGGGCCTCTCAATAGGGCCATTTACAACATGGGCACCTGCTTTACCAGAGCAAGCAAGTGAGCAGAGCCAGAGAGAGAGAGAGAGAGAGAGAGCGAGCCTGAGCCTGTAAGACACAAGTCAACTTATTTATTATTTAACTTTAGAAATGGCATCCTTTTTTTTTGGTATTCTATTCATTAGACACCACTCACTAGATCCAGCCCACACTCCAGGGAAGGGGATTACATAGGATGTGGCCACCGGGACATGTGGATTATCGGAGGGGACACGGGACAAAGGTTAACGAATGGTTTTTCTTTTTCTTTTTTTTTTTTTTAAATATATATTTTATTGATTTTTTTACAGAGAGAGAGAGAGAGGGATAGAGAGTTAGAAACATCTATGAGGGAGAATCATCAATCAGCTGCCTCTTGCACACCCCCTACTGGGGATGTGCCTGCAACCAAGGCACATGCCCTTGATCGGAATCGAACCTGGGACCTTTCAGTCCGCAGGCTGACGCTCTATCCACTGAGCCAAACCAGTTTCGGCACGAATGGTTTTTCTTAATCTGGGTTTTTGCATTTCAAGATTGTGTGACATATCTCTGTGCAAAATGGAGTTAGAACTTCCTAATTCATGTTTCAACTATTGGTATCTCCTAAAAAAAATCATTGTGGAGACAATTTATTTAGTCATTTAGAGTTAACCTCTTCTTCATCCATGCTCAATCGTAAAATTATACTTTAAATAAAAAAATACCAAAGAAAATGAAGATGTTGAAATTAAAAATTTTTTTCTTGCTATAAAAATTTTTCAAAATATAGAAAAATAGAGAAAATAGTCTAATAAACCACCAAGTCCTCATTCCCAGAGAAGCAGTACTATCATTAATGAGCACCCGTGCAAATTATTATAAAATGTTTCCAGAACATTATTTTTGCATAATCTCAATAACCTTGTAAAGACACATTGTTTTACTTAAGAATAAGATGAAAGTACTTGATGTATGGAGAACATTGAGTAAAAAAAAAATTGAGTAAAAATAAAAATTGAAAAAAAAAGGGAAAAAGTTACATCTAATAACTGGCAGAGCTAGAAATTATTAAATTTATTTATTCTCCACTTATTTTCCCTATTCCAATACCACTCCTTTCTCTCTCTCCTCTTTTATGCTATTACTATAGACCTTTTGCACTGGGGCAAGGGGGTCCTTCAGCCCAGCCTGCACCCTCTCGCAGTCCAGATCCCTTGAGGGATGTCCACTGCTGGCTTCCCTTTGGGAGCACACTGACCACCAGGGGCAGCTCCTGAATTGAGTGTCTTCCTCCTCGTGGTCAGTGCGTATCATAGCAACTGGTTGTTTTGCTGTTCGGTTGATTTGCATATTAGGGTTTTATTATATAGATTGTCCTACTAGAGGTCTGGTGCATAGATTCAGGTACCTGTTTGGTCCCTCCGCCAGGCCTGCACCCTCTTGCAATCTGGCACACCTCGGGGGATGTTAGAGAGCTGGCTTTGGCCCAATCCTTGTAGGCCAGGCAGAAGGACCCCACAGGTGCATATGCATATAAGATCTTTGGCTAATCTCTTCCCACCCTCCCCTTCCCTCTGAGATTCATCAGTCTGTTCCATGTTTCCATGCCTGTGCATTGAGTGTTTGCCCCATGGTGGTCAGTGTGCATCATAGCTACAAAACAAAAATTCATGCATGCTGTTTTTTTATATTTACCTATGTAGTTACCCTTACTAGGGCTCTTTCTTTTATTATTTTTAAAAAATAAATCTTTATTGTTGAAAGTATTACTTATGTCCCTTTCCCCTCCATTGCCCTCTCCGACTCCCTTCCCACCTGCCCAGCCCACACCACCCTACCATCTGTGTCCATGGATTATGCACACACACATATGAGTTGATTGGTTGATCTCTCTCCCCCTCTCCCCCACCTCCCTTCTCCCCTGCATTCCCTCTGAGGTTTAACAGTCTGATCAGTGTCTCCATGACTCTGGGTCTATTTTTGTTCATTAGTTTATATTGTTCATTAGATTCCACATATGAGTGAGATCATGTGATATTTATCTTTCTCTGACTCTCTAGTTCCATCCATGTTGTTGCAAATGGTCATATAGGGATGATGCTCTAACCAAATGAGCTACCTGGCCAGGGTTAGATAGTTGTTTTTATAATCTGCTATTGATTTCTCTTCGAAGAAATAATAGTAAAAGTCGCAACACAGATAAAATGTGGAAGAAAATTCCAAGAAGAGGGAACAGCCTGTGAAAAATACGTGGAATAGAAAGATTTTAGGCTTTCTGGAGAATGAGGGAAGGGTCGTGTGGGTCAAGAAGCACCAGCATGAGAGATGCTGGTGCTAGAGGAAGTGAGAGATGGTCAGATTGTATAAAGCTTTTTAGGCTATGGAGTTTGAATTTTATTCTGAGTATATTGGGTGGATGTGGGAAGGGGAGAGTGGTTGTCATTGAAGGACTTTGAATAAGAAAGAACTATGTATTACTATGCTTAAAAAAAAAAGATAACTATAGTTTTAGGATTGGAGGAATAGTAGAAGACAGAGGATCAGTTATGAAGGCCTTGCGTGTACTCATTGAAAATGGTGGTAGAATGGGTGAGGCATTAGAAATAGAAGGAAGGGGAGGGGTAGAAACAAGGCAGAGGCAGGCAAAGGAAGAAAACAGGGGACATTTATAATACTCTCAACAATAAAAGTAAAATTAAAAAAAAATATATAAACATCATGGACACAAGAAAAAAATAGAAGGAAGAAACATATATTTTAAGTGAAAACTGGGTGGATTAAATACATTTTTGCATCCATAACAGCTTGATGTGTAATAGCCAAAGGTGGGAAGGATTTAAATGTTCATAGGTAAGC
This sequence comes from Pipistrellus hanaki, assembly GCF_964339955.1. NCBI lineage: Eukaryota > Metazoa > Chordata > Mammalia > Chiroptera > Vespertilionidae > Pipistrellus > Pipistrellus hanaki. The sequence continues at coordinate 20,048,299 of NC_140509.1, forward strand.
TTAAATAAATTGTGGTATCTCCATACAATGGAATTGTCAGCAATAAAAGGAACAAACTATTAATATATACAACCATATAGATGAATCTCAAAATAATTACGGTGTATAAAAGAAACCATAAAAATAATTTATACTGTATGATTTTATTTCTATAAAATTCTAGAAAACTATGCTATAGTAACAGAAAATATATCAGTGACTGCCTGGAGATGGGAAAGTGGGGAGATAGGAAGGGGTGGGCCAGAGAGATTATGAGGAAGCATTACAAAACTCTTGGGGCTACTTGCTATGTTTATTATCATGGTCGTGGCGACAGTTTTGGGTGTATCGCTATGCCAGCACTTACCAAGTAATAAACTTTAATTATGTGCAGGTTAGTTCATGTCAGTTACACATCAATAAAACTATTTTTAAAATTTATTTTTAAATATTTTTAAGGTAGGTTAATGACATTTTGTGAAGGGGATGAGTGAGATCAGAACATTGAAGATAATTATTAGGTTTCTGAAATGAGCCATTTTCTAATATGTCAAAGCCATGGCAATGGATGAGACCAGTGAGAGTGGGGATGAAAGAGGGCTTGAGACTGAGTGGGGAAACAAGACGACATTTACAGGCTTGTGGATAAGGAGCTGAAGTCTTATTTCTTTGTGTAGATGCATCATAGTTTACTTAACTTTGCAAATATATTTCCCCAGTTTATTGTCTTTGGAATTTATTTACAGTGACTTTTGATTTTTATATTATCATATTTATAATTTTTGTTTGTTTATGGTTCTTGAGTTTTTAGTGCCATAGTTAGGAAGACTTCTCACTCTGGGTTTACTAAAGATTTCTTAGTTTCATTATTTAAACTGAAATCCTTGATCCAATATGAAATTTTTCTGGTGTAAAGTGGGAAGAATTGGTACAACTTTAGTTTTGTTTTTAGATGGCTACCTGGTTTCCCAAAATCATTTCTAAAACAAGTCTACCTTTTTTCATTAAATTTAAGAGTCCATCTTTATCTTTACTAAGTAAAAGAAAATGTTTATATCTGGATCTTCTAGAATATATTTAAATGCTGTCAAGAATGGGCCAGTAGGGGGAAAAAAAAAAAAAAAAAAAAAAGAATGAGCCAGTAGAGAGGAAGAGAGTTGAAATTCAGGAGTGAATTCCCTGAGATGGTGAGAAAGAAGAGAATTCAAAACATTTTAGTAATAAATAATAAAAGTTAGCATTTATTGAGAGTTTATTATATGCTAATCAATGTTCTAAATGCCTTACATGGAATACTTAATGAAATCTGAATAAGAGTCCATTTATATTTACCTCATCACTTAATTTAGCAAATGTTTCACTTTAATTGGTTCTAACCAGCTCAAGCTGAAAAAATGACTAAGAACTCTGTGTACTTGTATAGGAACTGAAGAACTGAAGGTTCTTTTTTGACCAATGAAAAATGGACTTATGCAGAACTGTGGACTCATTCTTCCCTATCAAGGGTGCAAACTTTGTTCTTTTTTTTCTTTTTAATCCTCACCTAATAATGTTTTTATTAATTTTAGAGATGAAGGGAGAAAGAGACAGAGGAGAGAGAGAGAGGGCCGGGGGGGGGGGGGGGGGAAGAGGAGGGAAGAACCCACACCTAGATATTGTCCTGACTGGGAACTGAAACCACAACTTTTTAGTGTATGGGATGATGCTCTAACCAACCCACCCATACCAGCCAGGGAAAATTTTTATTCTTAATTAGTTTAACCAGTGAGACTTCCAACTGACCCTTCATATATTTCTAAACCTTCCCTACTCCCCTGTGAACTTCAATCATGAATGTTTCTTTGTCTGGAAAGTGAGTAAGCTTAGATCTTCCTTTATTGACCGTGCAGTAGTCTTTGGATGTCCTGTACAAGCTCACAACAACCCAATAAAGTGGGTTCTAAAATCCCACCATTTTGCTCTTGCGGACGCTGAGGCCCAAAGAGTCTAAGCAACTTACCCACTATCACATTGATAGTACTAGTAAGCAGGAGAGCTGGGATTTGAATCTTAGCAGTCTAATTCTATGTTGTTAACTACGACTCCATGTTGAAATGCTAGAAAAAGATGATGAACATGTATATGCGTGCAGGTAGGTATAAATTTCACTGTAGGAAATGGAGATGACTTCTATTTTTCTATAGAAGTAGAGATTATAATGAGTACAAGGAAACCAACCTGCTAAAACATGATTTTCTTTAGCAAAAATCACTTGCCTACCTCTGGGTGAAAGAGTGGTCTCCTCACATAGGGAGAAGGCTCTGGGAAGCCCATGGTTGACCTGATAAAACAGATTTTTGGGCAGAGGAAGCCTCTAAAAAAGAAACAAAGTAAAGGATAATAGGTCACTGAAGACTGGGAACACATTTCACAATGTTCTCTGGAGCTGTCCTTGCATTTAGAATGGATCTGAGCCTAAAATTGTTGAAGGTTTCAGAAAGGGAGAAGATAATGATTCTATTTAAATATACTTAGTTTCGGCTGGCAGGGAACTGTCCCTATTTTCTCCGAGGGAGTTAATGACCTGGCCAGCAAATCACAGCGATGTTTGGCTGCTCCAAACCATGATCAGCCTTTAGCTTGCCCTCAGGTGAATCTGATTCACTTCTTGGTGAACTTCATCACTCACATGTATTGGCTGGGATTCCAGGATAGCTCCCAGTGAGCTCCTAATCCTGCCATTGACTGTGGGCTGTGAGAGCAGCACATGGAAAACCATCTTATGAAAAAGAGGAGAATATGGGTGAAATGGATAAAGGGTGTTTAAAAAAAGATTCATTGGGAAAGTAGCAGAATGCTCATCTTTTTTATGAAAATTCCCCATCCTCAAAAGAATCTGATTACATTCTGAATACTTAAAAAAATAAAAAAATCTAGTCCATAACCACTGAGGCTCCAATCCTGATATTTCTTCATGAGAAGACTTTCATTTCCGCCTAAATTTGTTGATAAATTTGGTGATGATAACGCACATGATTATTACTATTAAAACATTATGATGAGCCCTGTCTGGTTTGGCTCAGTGGATAGAGCATCAGCCTGCAGACTGAAAGGTCCAAGGTTCAATTCTGGTCTGCATGTACCTTGGTTGTAGCACATCCCCTGTAGGAGGTGTGCAGGAAGCAGCTGATCAATGTTTTTTTTCTCATTGATGTTCTGGCTCTCTGTCCTTCTCCCTTCCTCTCTGTGAAAAATCAGTAAAATATATATTTAAAAAAACATCATGATGAATATGGCATTTTGATATAATGTTTTTAATAACTTAATACCAAAGTGATAGAAAATGATGCTATAAACAAGAGTGATGACTTGTGGAATTTATAACAACAAAATTTAAAGGTATGGTAAATGTTAAAGATTTTTTTTTTCCAAAACCTCATCCTGAATAATAATATGCCTAAATTATCCTTTAGTTGTCAAAAATAAACATTTTAATAATATTTCCTATGCAGTACAAAATCCCCAAAGGGAAAGGAGCAGCTTATAGAAAATTAGCAAAACTGGAATTGGTAGGATAGAAAATTGTGGTCTTACTAAGAAAATAACCTCTCAAAAATTAAAATGAAATAAAAAATTCAAAGAGAAATAAAGGTGATTCTGAAATTTAAAAAAAACACACACAGATTTATTAGGAAAGTAGCAGAATACTCATTCTTTCAATAAAAATGTAACCAAAGCCAATGACAGAGTAGTCACTGGCTTAGAAGATAACAGACCTTCTATGCCATTCCTACAAAGCTAGTGAGAATGACTCCATCTCATAGCTCATCTCTGAGGATACTGGTTCTGGCCTGGTGTGAACTAAGAGTTTATTAAAGGGTTGCTCAATGCCTTAATAAAGGAAGGAGGACATAACTCTGTGACTTGGCTTGTGCTATTTTCTTGACTTGGCACACTATTTCCTCAACCTTGTTCAAAGGTTCCCTCTTCTCCATGAAGTCTTCTCTAACTCCTGCCTGTGGTTAACTTCTTCATTTCTAATATCTATAGTGTAGATTCTAGCTAATATTTTGCTTCAATATCCCTCTCTTACTCTGGCTCTTTCTCAGACTATGTGGACATGTAAATATAAAAATTTTACTTTCCAGAGAGTATGCTTTTTTGCTAAATGCAGGAGCTGTGTCTTTTCCTTCTTTCCTAACACGGTGCTGGGTGTAAAGCATTGCTCTTGAAATGACTATTGATTTAACTTCTTGTCCCCAAACCAAGAGCCAGGAAAAAGCTAAGAACTTATTTTCAATCCAGACTGGACACAGAATTGTAGAGATGATTCTACCTAATCCTTAGCCCAGTTTTCCAGCCCTGACAATGTATGAATCTTGATCTCTATGAGATTTATTTTACCAAAAGGCAGTTTATTCTGGAGAGGTACAGGGACAATGAGAGCAGGACTTCAGCCCAATTTGCGCAGCAGCTTCCCCAATATATGAACTATTACAGCTCACTGATTTATTAAGCAGTAGAAATCGAAAGGTAAATGAAGACCTCTTTATCTGTCAGTATCATGCAGCAGTAGAAGCTGTGGGCCGTCTTCACATGAACCCTGACTTTAAATACTCATTTCAGTAGATTTTCAAGTCCATGTTACTGAGCCATGAGGGTAGCGACTCACTAATCTCTTTTGAACATACTCTGTTTACTTTGTCAGCTCTAAATTTAAAATTTAAGTACTTTCTTTTATCCAGCGAATATTATGATGATTTTACTTTATATTAATCTAAAACCTCTGACTTTTTAAGCGTAGCAGCAGGTAATGAATAAATAGATAAAATAGATAAAATTTCAAAGTACAAGTTTAGCTTAGTTTTTAAGACAAGCAGGCTGTATGTAGATTGTATGTTTTAAACAGAGAGGAGGACAGGTAACATTAGGGCTTTAACAGATATACCAGATATTTTCTTTTTCAAGCCTGACTATTAGTTTCTACTTTTGTTACTGGTCCAGCCGTAATTCAGCTACGGTACTACCAGAAATCTGGGGCTCTTCAAGGTTGTGGTCTCATTACCAAACTGCTTTGAAGGTTTACTGGAAAAGAGCAAGTTGAATGATTCCTTCTTTGGCTATTATATACTGTAAGTTGATACATTTGTGAAAAATCCATTTTGGACTAAATGATCTCTCTGAACTCTTTCTGCTCCATGGTTTTAAGTCAATGTGTTTTCATAGACCAAATGCCCTTTCTGACTATTTTCACCTACTCAAGTCTTAACTGAATTCAAATATGACCTCTCTTGTGATTTCTCCACCTGGAAATGGTCATCTGTTCCTTTGAACTCTCCATAGAACTTAACTTGAAACACCTTCTTGCTAGTATTTTAGTTATAGTTGTATGCAACATGTTCCTCAATGAACTCAACCTGCTTAAAGGCAAGGAGAATACATGTGTCTTATTTGTACTAACCACACCAGAGCATTGTGGCTTGCAAAAGTGGTTTTTTAAAAAATGTTCACTAAATGTTGATTAAATGTGAATAAGCTCTCATGGTGTAATTAATGTACAAATTCGTTCATTCATTCATTCAAGAGGTTATATGTAATACCTGGCAAAATGAATAGACCATGAGGCAGAAAATTTGTGTGGGTGAGAAGACTAGTTGAGAGTACATGAAGACAATTGAATGGGTAAGAAAGAGCAAGCCATCTAATTGTCTTTCTACCTCCAGGTTTGTGGCCACTGTCTATCCATCAGCCTCAACAAACCTTTTCACAACTTCTACTAAATAATGTCACTGTTCTGCTTCAACACCTTCACTGATTTTCATCATCATATTCTGGTAAAACCCAGACTCCTTAACCCTGTTCTACAAAGCCCTACAGGACTGAGCTCAAGCCCAACTCTCCATCCTCATCATCTCTGGCCTTCCCTGCTTGCTATATCCACACTGGACCACTTTGGTTCTTTAGGCCTGTCAGTCTCACTTTCATCTGGAATGTCCTCTAGACCTTCCCTTAGCCTATAAAACTGTCTCTCGAGTTTTACTTGCTGGGCTTATTGTAACAGCAGGTCCGAAGCCTCAAAGGTGGTCCCTTGCTTGACCTGCTTAAGAAAGAGCAGAATGACCACTGTGGCTGGAACAGAGTAAGAAATAGATGAAGCTGGGACCAGTTTGGCTCAGTGGATAGAGCGTCGGCCTGCTGGCTGAAAGGTCCCGGGTTCGATTCAGGTCAAGGGCATGTACCTTGGTTGCGGGCACATCCCCAGTAGGGGGTATGCAAGAGGCAGTTGATCGATGATTCTCTCTCATCGATGTTTCTAACTCTGTCCCTCTCTCTTCCTCTCTGTGGAAAATCAATAAAATATATTAAAAAAAGAAAAGAAAAAGAAAAAGAAATAAAAGAAATGGATGAAGAGAGAAAGAAAGCCTGAGCTGCAGTCAGAGGTGACTTTGGTGCAGTTTGTTGGCAATGGTAAAAACTTTTGCATTTTATTCTGGTTCAGAAGAGAAGCCAAAGAAAATCAGAGCCAAGGAGTGAAACAACCTGACCTACATTTATAAGAAATTAGAGTCCTGGTGCATGAAATTCATGCACAGGAGGGGGGTCCCCCTCAGCCCCTCAGCCCAGCCTGCACCCTCTCCGATCTGGGACCCTGGCTTAAACTGGCAGTCGGACATCTTTCTCACAATCCTGGACTGCTGGCTCCTAATTGCTCACCTGCCTGCCTGCCTAGTTGCTCCTAACTCCCTCCTTCTCCCCCTTTCCCATGTCCTTGACAACACTGCTGTTATCTGACTTATAAAAAAAAAAAGTTTTTATTGATTTTAGAGAGAGATGAAGGGGGAGGGGAAGAGAGATGGAGAGAGATATCAATGGGAGAAACATCAATGTGATTGAGACATCGATCTGCTGCCCTTCTCTCCCCCCCATGCCCTTCCCAATCCCCGCATGGCTCCTGCTGGGGATTGAACCCACAACCTGATCATGTGCCCTGACCAGGAATTGAATTGTGACCTCCTAGTTCATAGGTTGATGCTCAACCACTGAGCCACACTGGCTGAGCCAGGATGACTTTTTGATTCTAATTTTATTTGTACGTATGAAGTGGTTTCTCATCACAGTTTTGATTTGCATTTCTCTAACGATCTATAGTACCTCTTCCCGGGCTTATTTGCCATGAGTGTATCTTCTTTTGAGAAACATCTATCTAGATCTTTTATGGATTGAATGTATGTCCCCCCAATACTCATACAACAGAGCCCTAACCAACAATGTGATGGTATTTAGAGGTAGAGACTTTGGGAGGTCATTAGGTTTCAATGAATTCATGAGGGCAGGGCCCCACCTTGGGATTAGTGTTTATACTGGAAGGAGAAGAGAGAGCAACTCTTTGTATCAAACATGTGAGGACGTGGTGAGAAGGCAGCTGTCTGCTAGTCAGGAAGGAAGCCCTCAGAAACTGAATCTGCTTTCACTTGGATCTTGAACTTCCCCAGCCACAGAAATGAGAGAAGTAAATGTTTGTTGTTTAAACAACCCAGTGTGTGGCAGCCTGAGGTGACTAATAGAAGACATTTAAAAAATATATATTTTTTATTTCATTTTGATGAACTCTAACTTGTCTGTTTCCTTGATTGCTTGTGCTTTTGTGTCAAATCTAAGAATCCTTTGCCAGATCCAAAGTCATGAAGGTTTACCCGTACCCTCTGTTTCCTTCTAACATTTTTATAGTTCTTACTCTTAATTCAGGTCTTTGGTTCATTTTGAGTTGATTTTTGTATATGGTGTGAAGTAGAGATCTGATTTTGTTATTTTTTCATATGGCTATCCAGTTGTACTACTGCTATTTGTTAAAAAACAAAACAAAACAAAACGATTCTTTTCCCCATTAAAGGGCCTTGGAAACCTTGTCAAAAATCAGTTGGCCATATATTTCAGGGTTTATTTCCAAATTCTTAATTCTATTTCATTGGTTTATATACCTTTCATTTTCTCATACCACACAGTCTTATCATTGCTTTACAATGTGTTTTGAAATCAGGAAATGTGAGTCCTATTACTTTCATCTTCTTTTTCAAGATTGTTTTGGCTATTCTGGGCCCCTTGCAATTTCATCTGAATTTTAGAAACAGCTTATAAATAGTTACAAACAAGTCTGCTGGGATTTTGATAGAGGTTATATTGTATTTGTATTTCAGTTCCGTGAATATTGGTGTCTTAATTTTAATTTTCAGGAATTAATATGAAATAGTTTCCACTTAAGATATTCTTTAATGCCTTTCAACACTGTTTTGTCATTTTTGGCATACAAATCTAGTCCATTTCTTGTTAAGTTTATTTCATTCTTTTTGCTGCTTTTAGGAATGTAATTTTCTTAATTTCATTTTTGGGTTGCTCATTGAAGATACAACTGATTGTTATATATTGATTTTGTATCTTGTAAACTTGCTGAACTCAATTTTCTAAGGGTGTTTTTTTTTTTTTTTTTAGTGGATTTGGTAAGATTTTTTTATATACAAGGTTGTATCAATTGCAAATAGAAATAGTTTTACTTCTTCCTTTTCAATATGAACATCTTTCATTTGTTTTTCTTGCCTAATTTCTATTGCTAAAATCTCCAACACAGTGATGAATAGAAGTGGTGAGAGTGCATATACATATTTTGTTGCTGATCTTAGAGAAAAAGTATCTAGTAATTCATCCAATGTTTCACATTAAATGTGATGTTGGCTATTGATTTATTGTTGAAGCTTTTTATCAGGTCAAGAAAGTACCCTTTTATTATAGTACTAGTTTTTTTGAGTTTTTATCATGATAGAATAATAGTTTTTGTTACGGTAAATGCTTTTTTTCTCATCTAGTAATATAATTATGTGATTAAGTTTTTATTCTATTAACAGGATATTCTACATTAATTGATTTTTAGATATTAAACTCACTGTGCATCCCTGGGGTAAACATCATTTGGTTATGGGATATCTTTTCCATATGTTTCTAGACTGGTTTGATAGAATTTGTTTTGGGAATTTTTGAGTCCATATTCATAAGAGATACTGGGCTATATTTTTACTTTTTTGTGTGATATCTTTGTCTGGTTTTGGTATCAAAGTCATACCACTTTCTTTTCTTAGGATCATTACCAGAGGCTTCAAGCAGTCAATTTTTGAAAATAACTGTCACCACTTTCACTTTCATTGGGGAGCAGATAGCAGAGTTGCTCACAGGGTCATACCAGAAGAATATACTAGTTTTAAAGAAAAAAAGATGCAATCACAAAAATTAGAAAATAGCGAGAGACATAAAAAATGATCAGCAAATTTGTAGAGTAGCCAAATTGAATTATTAGAAGAAATATTATTATAAAACCAACAAACAGTAGATGGGTTCATTAGCACATTAAGTAAAGCTGAAGAATTTGTGAATTGACAACAGAGACAAAGAAATGTATAACACGAATGGAATGTTAAACTTATGGATGATAGACTGAGATGTTCAATACAGATAAGACTGATCTTTACTATCTGAAGGGATAACGGCTAAGAAAGACTGTCCAGAAGTGGTGTAAGACTTGACTATAAGGCTATGAAAAGCCCACATCCAGTGGGAGGGGACAAGAAGAAATTAATCAAAGAGCACAAATGCATATATATGCATAATCTATGGACACAGACAATACTTAATAGTATGGGGAAGACCTGGGCTGAAGAGGGAGAAAAAGGGGATAAATGGAATCTAACTGTAATACTGTCAACAATTAAAAAATAAAGCCCATATCTAGTTTCTTGTAATGAATCTTCAGAACACCAGATTTAAAAGAAAGTTGTTAAAAGTTGTCAGAAAGAACTACAATTAGACTAACAGGAGACTTCTCAGCAGCAACAACTGAAGTCAGAAGACAACGAAGTAATATTACCAGTACCTAAGAATTAATAATTTTCTAATAAAATTCTCTTTCAGGAATGAGAACAAAATCAAAGCTATTGGATAAGCACTGATGACATTAACTGAAAGAACTGCAAGAATATATTTCAGTATGAAGAAAAGTAATTCCAAAGATGTCTCAGGTACTAAAATGGTGGGGAAAGAAAATGGTATCCATTTAAGTCCTATCACATTGTTTTCATGTAATGATTATTATAACAATTCTATCTTGTGGCATTAGGCACAAGAATGTAACAGTACCATGTTTTTATTGTTGTTTATAGATCAGGTACATCATTGATGGGGAAAGAATAGGAGTTGCAGTATTTTAAGAATAGGATGACTGTACATTCTGCTTTACCTAGTATAGTCCATGTTGATGCGTGTTTTCTCAAGGTAATTGTTAATATCAACACCCTCTCTCTGACGAATATCCTGGCTTGAATGATAAACTATTTGGCTATCCTAAGTATATGGGACTTAGTGATCTGGGGGCCAATTAAGGTAGAGGCAAAGATAAAGCTAAGATCTCTTTCCTGGTTGCCATGGAAGGTGTTGGAGCCCCAGACATAACACCAGGTAAGCCCATGGATACTTGTCTCAGATCAAGAACTTCTTGGAGGATCTTTCACTGGTAAGGTAGTTGGTTTTGTCCCTTCTAATTATTTGAGGTTTTAATTTTTCTGAGGTATTTCACTTTGTTAAATATGACATATAGTTACCTGAGTTCTTCTTTGAGTCAATAAGAACATTAGAATGCCTTAATATTGACTGCACATATGGAAGCTCTCCATTGAGAAGTCCAAAAGAGGCTGTTGTCAGGAACCTCATGTTTACCATGTAAGATACGCTATAATTATAAGCTATCTAGAAGGTACAGGTTTAGAGAATAGGAGGAACATGTTATTATTCTTTGTGAATACATTTTTTTTTAAAAAAGTGTGTGTGACCACCGAAACCAGTTTGGCTCAGTAGTAGAGCGTCGGTCTGTGGACTGAACAGTCCCAGGTTCGATTCCAGTCAGGGGCATGTACGTTGGTTGCAGGCACATCCCCAGTAGGGGGTGTGCAAGAGGCAGCTGGTCGATGTTCCTCTCTCATCGACATTTCTAGCTATCTCTCTCCCTTTCTCTCTGTAAAAAATCAATAAAATATATTAAAAAAATAATAAAGTGTGTGTGACCATCAACAAAATGAAAAGAGAGCCCATCGCATGGGAGGACCTATTTGCCAAAGATTCATCCAATAAGAGATTAATTTCCAAAATATATAGGGAAGGGAACTCATATAACTTAACAAAAGGAAGATAAACAGTCCAATTAAAACATGGGCAAAGGACCAATTAAAAAATGATCAAAGGACCTAAATAGATACTTCTCCAAAGAGGACATACAGAAGGCCAAGACACATATGAAAAAATGCACAGTCACTAATCATCCAGGAGATGCAAATTAAAACAACAATGAGGAATCACTTCATACCTTTCATAATGGCTACTATCAACAAATCAACAAAGCACAAGTGCTGGCGAGGATGTGGAGAAAAGGGAACCTTAGTACACTGCTGGTGGGAATACAAGTTGGTGCAGCCACTGTGAAAACAATGAGGAGTTTCTTCAAAAAAATTAATAATGGAAGTCCCATTTGACACCGTGGTCCCACTTCTAGAAATATATCCTAAAAAAAAACAAACCCCAAAAACAGAAACTCCCATCAGGAAAAATATATGCATCCATATGTTCATAGCAGCGCAATTTACAGTAGCTAAGATTTAGAAATAGTCCAGGTGCTTACCAACAGATGAGTGGCTAAAAAATCTGTGATACATTTAGACAATGGAATACTACACTGCTGTAAAAAAGAAAGAACTCTTACCATTTGCAACAGCATGGATGGACCTGGAGAGTATTACACAAGTGAAATAAGCTAGTCTGAGAAAGACAAGTATCACATGATCTCACACATGTGGAATCTAATGAACAAAATAAGCTGATAAACAAAATAGATCCAGAGATATAGAAGCATGGAACAGACTGCGAAATCTCAAGAGGGAAGGCGGGGGTGGAGGGAGGTTAGGAGCGGGGGAGATCAACCAAAGAACTTGTATGCATATATGCATAACCCATGGAGACACAGACAATAGGGTGGTGAATACCTGGATCAGGGGCAGGCTAGAAGAGGTCAATTCGGGGAAGGGGTGAGGGGGAGAAGGCATATGTAATACTTTCAACAATAAAGACTTTTAAAAAATAGGTTACAAAACTGCAAAAAAAAAAAAAGTGTTTGAAAGTTGCTAACTGAATAGATCTCAAATGTTCACGCCACAGAAATGAATGGTAATGATGTAACATGATGGAGGTGTTAGTTAACACTACGTTGGTAATCATATTGGTATAATATGTGATCAAATCAAAGTATTACACATCTTAAAGTTACACAATATTATATGTCAAATATGTGCATTTCAATAAAGTTGTGGGAAAGTGTGAAGACCACAAAAACTGACGGAGATAGGATTCAGAATATGCTTAATGAGTTAAATATTAGTCAATTTTTTCATTATTTTGTTGATTCTGGGGCAGAAAATGGAAGCATCAGCATAAGGGAGAGGGTGAAAGGGTTAAGACAAGAACAGTAAGGCCTAGATTCTGGCTTTGATTGTGCCCTTTTTGACAATGGGAGCTTTAGCAAGTTACTTGCCTGAAATTCAGTTTCTTCTATAAAATGAAAATATTAACATTTATAAGCCCTGACCATGTGTCAGACACTACTATAAACACATTATGAATCGTTAGAGCAAACCAATGTATAATTGTTCTGATTTCCATTTTTAAAATGAGGAAATTGAGGCATTTAGAGATGAGTTAACTTTCCTAAGAATACACTCTTATAACTGGACCCGAAGCTTTAACTCTCCTCACTACCTCAGCTGGTTCACCCGTCTGCCTTCTCTATTCTCTCCTCTGTTGTATGTCGGGGAGGATGACTCCTGTGGGTGTCCTGGCCCTCTGGCTCTGGTTATGTTGCAACAGTGGAAACAAATCAGAAGGTGGAAGTAGAAAGAGGTTGGACTCATTCTTTCTCCAGTTTCCTGCCTGAGGGATAACCCAGATTGGCTGCCTCCCTTTATGGAAGATGATATCTATTGTCAGGTGCCCTCTCCATACAGTTCATCTAGTTGGTTCTAGAAACAACCCCTTTCTGAGCTCCCTCCTGGCCTAGGGAAGGCGATAGCTCTTCACTCCAGCCTGGTTTACTGTACCATCCCTTGCTGGCAGGATCCTTACTGATTACCCTTTGCAATGGACAAAGTTGCATGCACTATCCTATACCAGGAGGAGGTTCATTCTGTGCGCAGGGTACTCTCTGACTCAGACACTGGAGGTTCTGCTTATACAAAGCCTCCTCCCAGGTCTCCTGGCAGGGTAGGAAGTGGGGCTGTGGTGCAGTGGGCAGCTCCAGGACAGAGACGATTAAGAAACTGGTGAGGGTGGGGAACAGGTTTGCCCCTAACAGCCTGGCCAGAATTTGTAGCATCCCAACCTACAAAACTTACTTAGCTCCAGTACCCCGGAATTCTCTCATTTGTTGAATGTGTCGTGGAATTGACACCGACTCTTCCTCTTGGTGGCCACACTCCTTGGGAAAATGCCTCAGGATGATCTTGTGAGTGTTATTTGCTTGGGGAAAGCTTCCCTGGAACCTGCCCGTCAGTCCTGCCAGTGTGGATCAGGATCCTCATTACATGCTCTGCTAGCTTTTTGGAACTTTGCTTCATGGCATTTATCAGAGTTTATAATTATGCGTTTGCTGATGATTTAGTCCATGTCCTCTCCCTCGCTTGGAAGGAAGGAAGCTCCAAGAGGACTGGCTTGCTTCTGGCTTTGCTCACTATGACATTTCCAGACATGAGCACAGTGATGGACTCCTGGGTGCACTGAGAAATGCCTGTTGGATGAACAGATGGCTGTGTGACTGAGCATCACACACAATGGTGACGAGGTCAGACTGGGAGGAAAAATGGGGTAGTGCTGTCTAGTGGTTCCAGGTATACACTGGGGTCTTAACAAAATGTTGACATGCTTGTGGAAAAAGTCTTCTTTCCCTCAGGAGGGCACTAGAATATCTTTAGAAGTGACGAGGCTGATGTCAGTAATGACAAGAGGAGGAATCTATCACAAAGTTAACGGGAAGTTCACTGGCCATCATGAGAAGTGAGGACTGGGGGAGAACCATGAAGGGACACAGGACGTTTTCTTAGTATTATCACTGTTGGGCCGCAGGAGAGAGCACACCAGGTTCTTGCATGCCCTGGGCTTCCGAGAACTGTAGGTGATACAAAAAGAATGTGCAAGAAACTTCAGAATCCCATGAGAGGGAGAATGAGGGAGCAGCAGGTATTTCATTGGTACAGGCTTGAAATAATGCCTGTTTTCCTTATTCTATATTTTACATTGTTGTCCACACATCCATTTTCATTTCATATCTTGCTGGGTGTGGGATGTGTGTGTTAGAAGATGATCTCTTTGACTCTGTCATTGCTTGTAGTGATTTCTTCATCCTTTCTTCTCCACCAAAAGTGGTATTTCAGAGTTGATTATGGCTCCTTCTGTAGCTGACCCTTTTCATACAATTTCTGAACATTGGCGCTATGTTTGAAATTGGAGTTATACACCACTAGCCGATTTGTTTCCTAGTTCATTTGGATCCAGACTCAGGCAGTATCTTTATTTTTTAGTATATATTTATTTGGTTTTGCAGTTTTCCACTTAGGTTGCACATTTGGATAAAAAGCTTCCCTTAATATAGGTTTCTTATTTAAATCAGCTGATATGCCTTAAGTGGGGGAGGGGGGGCGGAACCTACTTCAGATGTATAGTAAAATAACATGTCTAAGTTTAACTACAGATTCATTATTGAATTCTGCAGGGAACTAACTGAACTATCCCCTAATATCATCCTTTCTGGACTAATTTGTGTGGACAGTTGTAAATAGTGTAGCAAACTCTGTCTACAAGGCTACAGGCCAAAAATCTTTGCGTCATAAAAAGACCGTTGTTCTTTGTGAATAGGCAATTATTAGATGGCATTTCTGAAACTGGAAGCTAGTGAAGTAGTTTTTCAGTAAACAGTCTAATAAAAAAATGATTTGATAAAAATGGTTCAGGTACTCCTTACACTATGCATGTACCTATTTATACATGTAAACATTTCATCTACATAGACATGGCATGATAATATATTTAAATTTTATCTATTAGAAAAAATTATATAGTGTTTAACATTTGGCAACATTTCACCCAGCTGGTGTTGCTCAGTGGTTAAGCATTGACCCATGAACCAGGAGGTCACGGTTTGATCCCAGGTATGGGAAGATCCCTGGTATGGGGCATGCAGGACGCAGTCGGTCTATGATTCTCTCTCAACATGGATGTTTCTATCTCCCTTTTCCTTCCTTTCTCTGAAATCAATAAAAACAATTTGGCAACATTTCAGTATTAAAAACTCATTGTGCTTTCAATCTATTTTGCTTATTAGTTTAGTACATATTTGTTGTAAAAAAAAAAAAAAATGCAACATAACCCCATAATGGTTCTACAAAAAGAAATAGAACTATTTAAAATGTTATATCTAAAAATGACCAGGGTAATGTCCTCAAAAATATGACTCAGAGTTCATTCCAAGTTAGAAAATGTAGGTAGACATCATTTTTAGTTGCTACTATTGACAACATGCATTTTAAAAACCAGATTTCAAAACCAATCTGTGTTAGCTCTGGTTCCCTATGAAATAGAATCCAGGACTTACGTTTCATTTAGGAGATGCAATCCCAGGGCAGCTGGAGTGAAGGAGAAGTTACACAAAGTAGTGGAAGATGGAAAGCCATGGCACAGATGCCTTTTGCTTCATCTTGAGATTCTAAGAGGTGAAACCTGTTTCTCAGCAGGGACACTTGCTTGGTCGTGTAATACATATGTACCCAGAGAGGCTCCATGGAGAAGTCATGCCTCCCAGCAGTCTTTGGAGGGAGGAAGGGCGAGACAGATGTCTGCTAGCTCCCTGTCTTCTCTCTTCCATTGGCCAAAGTTTCCACACCAAGAAGTTTACTCCCTTCCTCTCCTTCTCATTACTTTGCATCTTTAGCAGCCACTTCCCAGGCCAGATCTCAAGTTCTGCAATGGAGTTCTTCATTTGAATTTGGGATTGGCAGGAAAAGCCAGTGTCTATGATTGTGTGGCTGACCGGCTTGAAGAGGTGGACTTTTGTGGGTCAGCCAGAGAAATTTGTAGAATTTGGAGGTCTAAGAGACAAGAGAGTCTGAAATAACCTGTGAAGGCAAATAAAATACACACTGAAGAAATGTAATTTGTTATTTCCCAGTTTTTATTATAATAACTAAAGCTGCAATGAAAATCATTTTAGATCCATCTTGTGTACTTTATCTGTATATGAATTATCAGACATCTATATTGCTTCTAAATACTAGGAAATTTCCCTTAAGAGAAAAGAACTCAAAACAAAATTATGTGCACATTAAGTCTTGCTCCATCTTGGTCCACCCAGCCATCACCACTGCCATCATCACTATCAAAGCTACCATCACCACCACCCTCTCTGCAATATAGAGTAACCACTTGCATTGATTTTTTTTTTATCTTTCCAGTCAAAAACACCCTTTATTAAAGAGATTGTCCTTTCCTCATTGTATGTTCTTGGGTCCTTTGTCATAACTTAATTGACCATACATGCATGAATTTATTTCTGGACTCTCTGTGATCTGCATGTTTTTTATGCCAATACCATATTGTTTTTATTACCATAGCTTTGTAATATAGTTTGGAGTCAGGATGTGTGATACCTCCAGCTTCATTTCTTTTTCTCAAAATTACTTTGACTATTTGGGGGCTTTTATGGTTCCATGTGAATTCTACCTTGGATTAAAAATAGCATAGGCTCTAATACAGATGGAAGTAGCAGAGTTATTGTTAGCTTAGAAGAGGCTGATTCAGAATTGGGTTCAGCATGAAGTTCCTGATTTTGGAATAGGTGGGTGATTGAAGAAAGGGAAAAAAAGAAATTGATACCAGTGGCTTCTCTAGGCTTTTATGTCATTGCAACATCTAGAAAATTGGGTTCTGGGCCCTTCATTGATGTTGTTTCACCTTCACTGATGGTGAAAAATGAAAGTTTGAGGGGAAAGTTAGCTTTAATTTGTGCCATCTCCAGTGAGTGTTGGAATTCAGACCATGCACTCCAAACTCTACCAGGAGCTTATAGTGACTGATTGTGAGCTACAGGATGTACAGGGTGGTCAGAGGTGCCGGAGATGAGTATTTCTCCAATACTTAGTCAGTTCTGGAAAATGCTATGACTGAAATCCGGTCTGAACTTAAGAGAGAATGTGTTTTGCAAACTGGCATTTCCTAAAACATATTTATGAAAATAACAGGTCCTAAGAGGTTGCTTCTTTGAAAGGAGGCTTTAGGAGAAACTGAATTAAGAGGCAGATTTGCAGATTGAGCACACACCATTCTCCCCTCAGGTTTATTCCATGAAATCACAGGAGATATTTTTTATTGACAGATAGTCGGAAACCAAAAGATACCATCAACAGATCCACAATTCATGATCAGATATGTAAACCAGGTGGAATTTATTATAATTCAGGCGATGAATTGAGTATAAACATTTATTTTTTATCCTAAAGTCCCATTTAAATGATGATTAAAAAACAATTTATAAGAAGTACAACCTGCAATAGCTTAGGGGGCATCAACAAAACAAATATTTAATAATAAAGCTAAGTCAGTGCACGTCATAGCGAGCATGTCATTAATATATAATGCTTTGATTAGTTGAATGGACAACTGGACACTTAGCATATTAGGCTTTTATTATATAGGATATGTAAGAGAAAAGGAATAGAGCAAACAAAGAATAAAAAATTCAACCTAGAGGAGAAAATGATTCAGAACATTTCCACTTATTGCATACCAAAAGATTGCAGACCTAGAGGAATAAATGTAGAAACAGATCAGTGTGTTAATGGGACTTTCATTTGTGATAAACTAGATCGAGATTGCATTAGGTAAATGATACTGTGGCAAGTAGCTATCTGTGTAGACGAATATCAAATCAGGTCCCTAACTTCATACAATATATAAAAATTCACATGGCTTAAATAACTAAACATAGGTGATTCACAAAAGATAATACAATGGCCGGTAACTATATGAAAAGATGCCAATATCTCATAAGAAAATATAAAGTGAAAACAATGATGAGAGATTTTTTTGCTCAGTATATTGTTAAACAAGAAAAAAAGTTGCTAATCCTTTGGCATGTTTTCTAACAGAAATGTTTGCTGAAGTTTTTGATACTTGGGTTGAGCAGATGTCTCCTGATTGAAAATCCACATGCATTCTCTATTTGAAGTCATTGCTGGAATCTTACAGAAAGATCTCAGGAGGCCCAGAATCCAATGGCTCCTCTGAAACAGCTTTCTGCAGAGACCTTAGGTATAGACTTTCAGCGCCCTATTCTCCATCTAAAACAGAAGGAGGACGAGACCTACTTTTTCCATGTATCACTGAAATGTGATCAAGATTAATGGCCTAACATAGAAAATGTCTCCAGCAACTTGCAAGAGCAGGCACAGTACTCAGTGCCTGACTTCATAAATCTGGTGAGACAATCAATCTAATCCACTTAATTTGAGGGGGGAAAAATGTTCACCTAAAACTATACAATTTTAGCACTGGATGTTTAAAACTAATCAAACTCAGTGTTTTTCAAGATGTCCTTCAGACCGGTAGTGTTAATTCAGGCTTAGGGAACTGATTATTAGAGAATATGGATTTGGAGGCCACACAAAATATACTGAATCCACACAGCTATTGGACTTGCTCACATGTGAACATATCCTTTTCCCACCCTAAGGCTAGACTACAGCTACTAAATTTGTGTAAACTGGCATTGCAACATTACAAAAATGCTTTGTTGCTTAAAAATGTTTTTAAGCGTTTACAGTGTAACATGTTATTTTCCTGAAGTAAACTAAAATCAGACTTCTCAGGGTTCCTGCTGCCTTCTTTGGGAACATTGGAAGGAGAAGGATCTTTTTGCACATTTGTAATAGATGAAAAATAATCCAGAGTCCACGGCCTATTTTTTTTTCTTTTTTAGAATTTAAACCATGTACCATTTTGGCCCAAGTTAAACTATATAACCAATATGAATGTATTCCTGTAAGCACAATTAGGTTAAAATAAACTGTATTAAAAAGCAGAAGCAGCCCACTGGTGTGACTCAGTGGTTGAGTATTGACCTATGAAACAGGAGGTCACGGTTCAATTCCCGAGCAAGGTATATGCCCAGGTTGCAGGCTTGATCCCCAGTGGGGGGGGGGGGGGGGGGGGAAGGGGAGGTGCAAGAGAAGCCAATCAATGGTTCTCTCTCATCATTGATGTTTCTATCTCTCTCTCTCTTCCTTTCTCTTTGGAATGTACATATATATATTTTAAACAAAAGCAAAATGAATGAATGAATGAATGAATGAATGAATGAATGCCTCAGCTCACCTAGAATCCATCCGCAGGGTGGAGCTCCTCCCTACTCCTCCAATAACAATACTAAACATTTAAATACCTTCTGTGTCATGAGTGCACTATGTGCCATTGTGAGACTTCAGTTTATTTCACCCTCAAGATTCTACTCTCACCTTGTGGATGAGACAGCTGAGTGTCGAAGAGGCTCAGTAACTTACCCGAGGTCTCACAGATGCTCAGCCTACAAGTCAAAGAGCCACGTGGTACGTTCCCACTTCTTTCTTGAAACAGAACGGCTAGTACATTTTTAAAAATCTATTTTTAATATTGAGCTTTTGTTTCTGCTATTGTTGAATGCCTTCTACATACATAACTTCTAGGTAATGTAGCTGCTTATCCTCTAAAGCAGTTTCTCAAAGTGTGATCCCCAGAACAGCAGCAGCAGCAGCAGCAGCAGCAGCAGCAGCATTACTTGGGAATTGTTATAAATGCAAATTCTCAGGCCTTACCTCAAACCTTCTGAATTGGAAACTGAGGGTGGGGCTCAGAAATCTGGGTTTAAACAAGCCCTCTGGGTGATTCGGGTGCTCGAGCTTGATCTTTAGATCACATTGGAGACCCTGGTGTGATAAGGCATACTTCCATGGCCTTATCTTGTTTACTGCTTCACTCACCAAACTGCACGTGCATGCCCTAAAGATACCACACCTGGTGGTTAAGCACAGGGTTTCTGCAATCAGACTGCCTCACCTTGAATGCTGGGTCACATACTAGAAGATGGCCTCAACCAAGTTACCCAACCTACCGGAGTCTCAGTTTCCCCACATATCAAATGGGATGCATGTAATAATAGTATCTCATACCTCATATGTGGTTGTGAGGATTAAATGAGTCACTCTACGTGGGCCACTTAGCGGAGTGTCTGGCACACAGCAGTTAACTCTAGAAACACATCGTTGTATTCGCTTGTTGCATTGGTGTCCACAAAGGCGGTGCAGAAGTTCTGCATCAGTTTCACTGGGCGGGTGTCAGCAGGGCAGTGCTCCCACCAGAGGCTCTAGGGGAGAGTCCACCCCCTGTCTCTGTCAGTTTCTAGTAGCAGCCTGCCCTCCTTGGTTTGTGGTCACATCCCAGCAATCTCTGTCCCCATTGTTACAGCACCGTTTCCTTTCTGTGGGTGTAACCTCTCTCTTAAAAGACTTCTTGTGATTGGGTGCAGAGCCCACCCAGATAATCCAGAGTAATCTCCCCAGGTCAAGACTCTTAATTTAGTCACATCCACAAAGACCTCTTTTCCTTAGAAGAAAACATTTGCAGGTTCCAGGGATTAAGATACGACATCTTGGGTGGCCACATTAGCACAGTACACTTGTTATCCTGCCTACATGTGGTAGTCTTTCCTCCCGGTTTCCTCCTCCTCTTTAAGACTCAGCGTAAGGCTTGCCTCCTATAGGAAGCCTCCCCTCACTTCCCCAGTGCCAGACTGAGTTCAGCCCCTCTGGGCTCCCAGAATGTCCTGAGCATACCTCGTCACTGTCATTTTCTTAGTATTTTTTAGAGCAGTTTTAAGTTTATAGAAAAACTAGGGGCCCAGTACATGAATTTGTATACCTTTAAAGGAACTGTGGACCATGAGGCTGTGTTGGGCACAGAGTTGGGTCTCGGTCCATCTTCCACCCCACCCCCCCAGGTCCCTCCCACCACAACCCCCTGTCTGCCGGCAGCCCCACTCCCACTACTCCCATATGCTGATGGCACTGGCCCTGCTCGCACTCACTGACAGTGCTGAGCGATCGGGACCAGCACTGGATGCCAGCAGCAGGTGCAAGTAGGACCAGCGCTGGCAGAAAGTGAGAGCAGTAGCTGCTGGCCCTAGTTGTCCCTCAGGAGCAGGGGGAGGTGGAGAAGCCCTGAGGGGCAATCTGGGCCAGCAGCTACTGCTTATATACGCTGATGGCACTGAGAGGTTGGGGCTGGCGCCAGGCATTGGGAACAGGTGCAAGTGGTGGCTCTGGCACCAGCAGTAGGTATGGGTGGGACTGCTGCCAGCAGCAGGTGCGAGTGCTGGGCAGGACCACAGCACATGGGAGCAAAGAATTTTCAGTAACCACCAGAGGTTCGCTCCAATGACAGCGACTAGCGCCCCTGCTCACCTGCTCCAAAATCCCACTAAGGCCAATGCCTGCCATGTTCCATGCTCTGCCGCCTGCTGCTGATGCCCGACATGTTCTGCACATGGCCCCTGGTGGTCAGCGCATGTCATCATGACCAGTTGTTCAGTTGCTTGGTTGTTTGCTGTCCAATCTATTTGCATATTAGGGTGATAGATAGATAGATAGATAGATAGATAGATAGATAGATAGATAGACAGATATGTTGAAAATACAGAGCATGCCCTCTTTAGTTTCCCCCACTGTTAAACACCTTGTGTTAGTATAGTACACTTGTTATAATTTAATAGAGGCCCGGTGCACAAATTCATGCATCGGTGGAGTCCCTCTGTCTGACTTATGGGGATTGGGCCGAAACCATTTCCAAGGGGTCCCGGATTGTGAGATAGTGCAGGCCAGGCCGAGGGACCACTTGGGGGCTGGGAAGGGCTCCAGGGCATGTCTAGCTTGTCTCACCCAGTCCCGATTGGCCGGACCCCAGCAGCAAGCTAACCTACTGGTCAGAGCATCTGTCCCCTGGTGGTCAGTGTTCATAATAGTGACTGGTTGAATAGTCTAATGAACAGTCAAACATTTACAGGGGTCTTCAAACTACAGCCCGCAGGCCACATGCAGCCCCCAGGGGAGTCTGATCCTGCCCGCCAGGTTTTTTGGGCAGTGAGCGCAGCCAAGGTGTTACTGTAGGAATTAGTAGTTCATATAGTCCGGCCCTCCAGCTCTCTGAGGGACCGTGATCTGGCCCCCACTTTAAAAAGTTTGAGGACCCCTGAAGCATGTTAGGCTTTTATTATATAGGATGAACCACTATTGAGTCATTATTATTAGTGAAAGTCCAAATTTACTTTAGGATTTACTCTTCTGTTGTACAGTTTTATGAGTTTTGACAAATGCATAATGCCCTGTATCCACCTTCCCCTTACTACTCAGAGTAGTTTCACTGTCTTAAAAGTGTCCTGCACGCCACCTGTTCGTTCCTCTCCCCATGCTCCTGAATTCTTGACAACTATTGATCTTTTAGCTGTCTCCATAGTTGGGCCTTTTCCAGAACATCATAAAATTGGAATCAGACATCTGTAGCCTTTTCAAGATTGACTTCTTTCACTTAGCAAAATGCACTTAAGGTTCCTCTATGTCTTTTTGTGACTTGCAAGTTCATTTTTGGTTGTTTAGATATAATACTGTTTGTTTACCCACTCACCTGTTGAAAGACAATTTGGTTGCTTAGATAGAGTTGTTATAAATATCTGTGGGCAGGTTTTGTGTGAGCAGATATTTTCCACTCCTTTGGGTAAACAACAAAGGGTGTGATTGCTGTGTCATACGATAAGAATATATTTAGTTTTGTAAGAAACTGTCAAAACTTCTTCCAAAGTGGTTGTGCCATTCTGCACTCCGCCAGTTACGAATGTGAGAGTTCCTATTGCTCCACATTCTTATCAGCATTTGGTGTTTTTAGCCACCCCGATAGGTGTGTAGTGATATCTCGTTGTTGTAATTTGCAGTTCCCTAATGACAAAAAACGTACAGCATCTTTCATGTGCTTATTTGCCATCTACATATCTTCTTTGGTGAACTGTCTGTTCAAAACTTTTGGCCATGTGAAAATTGGGTTGTGTTCTTATTGTTGAGTTTGATAGTTCTTTGTATCTTCAAATATAAGTCCTTTATCAGGTTTGTATTTTGCAGCGTATCTGATAAAAGTCTCCCTGTTTAGGCCTTGTCTTTCTGTTCTCTTAACTGTCTTTTGCAGAGCAGTTGTTTTTAATTTTAATGAAGTACAATCTATCAATATTTTCTCTCATGGAGCATTCTAGTGCTGTTTATAAAAAAACCATTGCTAGCCTGGCCAGTGTGGCTCAGTGGTTGAATGTCGACCTTTGAATCTGGAGGCCATGGTTCAATTCCTGATTAGGGCACATGCCCAGGTTGCAGGCCTAGTGGGGGCAGTGCTAGAGCCAGTTGATCAATGATTCTCCCTAATCATTGGTGTTTTTTTCTCTCTCTCTCCCTCTCCCTTTCTCTATGAAATCAGTAAAAATATATTTAAAAATAAAAATAAATAAGCCATTGCTAAACTTAAGATCATTTAGATCTATCTAAATACTTACCTAGATAAAAGTAAATTAATCTGGATTTATCATCAGTATTTTAGAAGTTTTATAGTTTTGCATTTTACATTTAAGTCTACAATCCTTTTGTTGTTCCTATCTCCTGCCTTATTATTGTATCTGTAAGTTTTTCTTGAGTTTGTGGATTATATCTTACTCATTCTAATACTCTTAGTATTCAGTAGGCCTCATTGAAAGAAAAAAAAAAAAAAAAAAAAAGAGCCAGTGACCTTTACCTTGCTCAGGAACTCAGCCATTCCTAGAAGCATGAGGCTCGCAGGCCTGAAAAACAAACACGGTGCATTTTGTGCCTGAGCTCCGCTTACGTGCTCTCCTGATGACCAAAGAGCTGCCTACGCAGACCTCCAAGGCCCTGTGCGGTGGTGCAGGAAGGTCTCAGAGCGTCAACAGTGCTGTCCTGCTACAAGACTAAGAATAGATGGGGTTTTCATTTTTGTTTACTTCCAGTGGCATCCTACAAAAGAATGTTCTGTGGTAAGGGGTCAAAGAGGGGTTGGAGAGGCAAAAGTTGAAGGGTTACGTGGCCTTTCTTCCATCAAGTCAATGTGACTCACCGTTTCCTGGGTCAAATGTTATTTTTTCCTATTTCTATGCCTATGAATTTATTTATTTAGATTTTTTTTTTTATGCCTATGAATTTAGAAAGCAAAGCAAGCCCCTTAATCCGGGGAAGAATATAAAAAAAAATTGTTTTATTTGAGAGCAGAAAAATATTTTTCTTTTCTCATGGAGAGCTATACACAAGAATAAAGTGTTCAGATTTTATTGGTACAGTGATCAAATAGTATCATTTTTCGTGACAATCTCAATTTTAAATCAACGTGATTTCAGTTACACCTTTCAAACACTTTCAATAAATTCATAAGCTAGAAAAACTGGTTTTGGTCTGCCCTGGAAGGGGTCCGTGAGCCCCAACAAGCAAACACCCTGGTGGCTGTGTGTTCTCCTCTTACGTGTTAGCCTGGGCCTAAGTTTGGGTTGGCCACTACAACTTAACTACCACACGGCCATTTTTGTGTAGCATCAGGGTGATATTATAGTGAAATCTTGTGGTTAGTTTTTTAGGAATATATTTTTAAAGGACTAATAGGTTACTTGTGTTTGGTGAACTGTTTGACCAGCTCGTGGAAATCAGAACTACTCCAGCGGGCCCTGATAGGGATGGCCAGTGGTCAGCTGTGCATGATGCACCACAGGGATGTGAAGTCGGTTAGCTCTGACTCCCAAAGCCCCAACTTCCTAATATAGCTCAGGATGAAACAGCTGTCAGGCCTCCAGGGTGCCCAGAACTCAGACACATTCTCTCTTTTTGATAAATAGAAAGTCTCAGTTTCTTAATCTAGCATCTGTCTTAACAGTACTGAAACTTTAAGCCTTGTTCAGCCTCTTTGGTGGGAGGTGAATATCAGCTCTAGCAATAGGTATGAGGCATGCCTACAGAGGAGAATAAATTAGAATATTTTTGCCCTACCCCACCCATCTTTTTTTGAAGTACATAAGGAAGCTAATTAAAAAATTGTGAATTGTTAATTAGATTTCCTGTTACTTCTAATAAGTCCTTATAATCCAAGCCAAGACAGCTTGCTAGGTAAGGCAGGCAGCTGCATCCATTTGCTTCATAGACTTACATCACCCATTAGCTGGGGTTTTCTTTAAACAGAGGTCGGCAAAAGTAGGTTTACAGTTTTTCCGTCAGTAAGCCATTCTTGTATTAAGTCCAGGGTTGAACTTGGCTCCCAAACATGATGGGTGTGGTTCAGTGGTTTGGGGAGGGAAGCAGAAGTGGTTGCTAACACTATGGTCTCCATGTTGGCCTCTGATTGTAGTTTAATGCAGGATAGCCTGGATTCTAACCTAACCTAAATACATGAAACACAGTTTATTTTTGTATTGTTATTTATTAGTTGTTGTATTATTTTCCATTTCTCAACTTTCTTTTGTCCACTCTGTATATAGGCATTTAGAAGGGTGATCTCAAAGAATTGAGCCCTAGTAATTTCTAGCAGCTCAGATTAGGATGGGATCTTATCACTCTTTGAATATAGAAAGAAGTGGAATTATGAGCATAGAGGTAGGTCAACAGATATTCAAGTAAGCAGTTATTTTTTTTTCCTTAAATCATTCCCTGTGTGCCACATACAAAAATGAATTATTTCTATCAATGAAAGATCTTAGGATGTAGGACAAAATACCAGTAGACAAAGAATTCTCATTTTTATAACTTTCTTAATTGTAAAACTTCACACACACACACACACTCACACTCACACACCCCTTCCTGTGCATAGTTTGCAGCTCATTCAGGAAAGCCAAGTCTGGCCTGCTATGATGGCAGCTTCAGAGTCTGAGGTGATGTGGGTGGGATGTTCCCATGAACTTTCTAAGCTCAAGTATTTCTTGGATACTAATTTGAGTACCTTGGTTAGACCTTCTTGCTTACCACACATCTCCCTCGACAGTAAGTATTCAGTGACGTTGGGACACACTTGACCTTGGGCTAAGGTCTTGAGACTACTTGGAACCTAACCCAGGTTAGGTTAGAATCCAGGTTATCCTGCATTAAACTACAGTCAGAGGCCAACATGGAGACCATAGCGTTAGCAACCACTTCTGCTTCCTCCCCAAACCACTGAACCACACCCATCATGTTTGGGAGCCAAGTTCAACCCTGGACTTAATACAAGAATGGCTTATTGACGGAAAAATAGGGTCTGAGTGAGATGGAGTTGACAGAAACAGCACCCCATTGCTTGGCTTTTTGGAGTTTCACAGATCTGAGCTGGTGAAAACTGCACTGCTCTCCCTATATAGGGTCCTTGTGAGGGAGAGTGGTAACACAGGGGAGGTGGTAAGGACAGGGAATATGATCATTATATGTTTCTGTTCAACCTTAGCTTTTGAGAATGATGTAGAGAATCACCAGAAAGGAAGTGTTTAGGTCACTAAGGATTTCAACTTTTACGTATAGTCATGTTCCCTATTGCCAGGAATAAACGAGGATCAGCTGGCTTCCAGGGAAATGAGAAATCAGTGACCCAAAGATCATGGTAATTTGGAATGAAAAGCAAGGTGGTCATTGTCCAAGAGACACTGGAGTGCTGAGATTCCCCCAGATGCCGGTTGATGGGTGAGGAAAGCTGCTGGCTTTATAGACTTTGATCAGATGTGCATCCTAGATTCGTTAGGCGGATAATCTCATCTAATGAAAAATGACATCGAGCTGTTGCTCTGCTTGCCCTTTAAGCCAAGCTAGCAGATAGAGCACAGGCTTTCAAACATTTTTTACTGTGAGAGGTACATTTGCACCATGGCCAGCTGGTATACCCCCAACACCCACACATATGCTCATGCACACACACACACACACACACACACACACACACACAATGGAAATAAAGGTTTTAGAAGCAGTACTCTTTAGAACTGATGTACTAAAATATTATCTCTTCTTTTCAGTTCTATTGCATTAAAAATAGAATCTATTTGCAGCACACTGCATTGCTCCACTAATGGATCATAATCTGCGATTTGGAATCTAGTCACGGAGAAGGTGTGGGGAATTAAGGCACTGCCTTGGCATCAAAGGTCACCCTAAGGTTGTGCAGGCGGGTCAGACTGGTGGTACACATAGATGGATGGATCGAGGTGTGTCAGTTTTTGTCCAGCCGGTGGGGACATGCATCTGTTTTGGAATAGTGCCCTAACTACCTGCTTAGGAGACATGGGTAGGTCCAAGATTTTCCACCGTGGTTAGAATTCATGTAATTATATAATGTTAAATATATCTTGTAAAGATAAAGAAGTTGTCAAGCTGAAACCGGCTCAGTGGTAGAGCGTCGGTCTGCAGACTGAAAGGTCCCAGGTTCGATTCCGGTCAGGGGCATGTATGTTGGTTGCGGGCACATCCCCGGTAGGGGGTGTGCAAGAGGCAGCTGGTCAATGTTTCTCTATCATCGACATTTCTAGCTCTCTATCTCTCTCCCTTCCTCTCTGTAAAAAATCAATAAAATATATTTTTAAAAAAGTTGTCGAGGGGGAGGTAGATTCTGAATATGCTGTGATGAAGGCCAGGACTCAAATCCTACTAGGGAATTGTAGTATCAATCAGAACCCAGACTAAAGTCCTGCAGTTTGGTTGTCCTCAGAATCCTAGGTCACAGACCCCTTTGAGAATCTAATGGTGTTTTACAGAGCATGGTCCCTAAGCAGCAGCAGTAGCATCACCCAGGCACTTGTCAGAAATAGAGAATGTTGGCCCTACCCCAGATCTACTGAATCAGGAACTCAGTAGAGTGGGGTCGAGCAATCTATGTTTTACTGTAGTAAGTCCCCCAGCTTATTTTATTGCAAGCTATGTTTAAAAACCATTGATTTAATGAAATGGGCACTTTTATAAGAAAAATGTATACATGCTCACCAAATGTTTGCATATAATTTTAAACCTTTGTAAAGTTAGGGGGTGCTTAGGTCATAACTTACCGTATTTTCCAGTGTATAAGACAACCCCCTAATTTTACAGTTAAAACATAGGTTTAGGCCTATATTCGCTGTATAAGACTACCCCCCACTTCAAAGAAAAGACTTACTTTGCCGTCAAGATCTGCAGGTAATTTTTGTGCAATTTTGCCCCTGATTTTCATTTCAAAAGTCGTCTTATACACCGGAAAATACGGGTAACAGGGAATAGGGAAACCTAGACAGTTCAGTGAAAATTCATGTGTACCAGGAGAGTAAAGGTGAGATCTCAGCCACTGGTGTCCGGCAGGAGAGATGGGTTCCAACTGTGCCGTCTGGCTGGGATGGGACTGACTCATGACTCCCTGGGGAATCAGCCGGAAGGTGTTTGCACCCATCTAGAAGGTGTAGGGGAAGTATAGCTAAACTTCAGGAACAGGGCTATCGTCAGAAGTACAAGCACAGGCCTTTGGGATAATGAAGGAAGCATGAGGATTATGAACATCTTAGTAATGACACTACGAATGACTCTGATTTTATGTGCTTTCTCATTTTTAGTAAAAAATAATCTTTTAAAGAATAAGTAAACATAGTTTTATTTTTATATCTCATAGGAATGAATTTACAAGTCAGAAAAAAAGTGGCCTTTATTGGACCATATGCCATGGTTTCTGCTGCAGTCTGTATGACCAAGGGATGCACCTTCATGGGTTCAGAAGTTTACAAACATGGAGGAAGTAGAAGCATCTGGCATCTATTGCAATTTTCATAGCAAATAACCTTTTTTAAAAAAACAAAAACAAAATGAAACTCGCATTAGATAAAATTAACCATTTTAAGATGAATGGTTCAGTGGCAGTAGTCCATTTATAATGTCATAAAACCACTACCTCCATGTAGTTCCAAAGCATTTTCCTCACTGAGAGGGAAGGTCCTATACTTGTTAACACTGTGGAGTTACTTCCTATTGCCTCTTCCTCACAGCCCCTGCAGACTGCCAGTCTGCTTCCTGTCCACTTCTTCTGGCTATTGAATATAAGTGGAATCAGACATCAATGCCTTTCTGTGTTGTCCGCTTTCATTTGGCATAATGTTTTCAAGGTTCATCCATGTTGTAGCAGAGATCAGTACTTCTTTTCTTCCTATGGCTGAATAATATTCCACTGAAAGGCTATACCATATTATTTTACCACTCATCCATTGATGGACATTTGTGAATAGTGCTGTGTTAAACATTCATGTATGTGGCATATAACTTTTGCTCTTCTTTAAACTCCCTCAATTGATGGAAATGGGAGGAATTTCACTTGGTTTCATTCTCAATTCTTCTCTGCTTAACATATTCAACTTCATTCTTATCCAAAACTCCAGCTTGGCTCATCACTGGATGGAAACTAAAACATAGGTGCATGTCCTCTTGGTGCATCACAGTATGTTTGCTATTATATGTATCCTTAGGAAGTCCTGCCCAGTTAGTTTGGTATTGACTCTGGAGTTGGCTAAGAAATGCTGACAAGATGATCCCTACATTATCACCAGTTTGATGAATCCTGACTTGAAGAATTTTCATAATCAGAAATGACTTGTTCACAGTCTCGAAGAGGTCCAGTCTTTGTGATGTCCTGCCAGGTTTTCCGCCCTTTAATCCTTCTCTTCTCACAGCTGGGCTTACTTCAACCATCCATGGTTCTCGGCCTCGTGTCCCACTCTGTTAAAACTAGGAGTGTGTCCTTCTCTTGTAAAGTTACTAAGGTCTTATAAGACAGTGGGGTCAACTCCCCAACCCAAGTTCTTTGGGTTGGTCCTGCCCTTGAGACCTAATGCCAGAAAATGCCAGGAGTCTCCCTCACCACACTTCTTATTGGCACAATACTTACTTCTCTGAGCTACAGTTATCTTAAGTTATTTCTGTAAACACCATTCAGTGTTACAGGAGTTAAATAAGACATGCGAAAAACCTAGCACAGTTCCTGGCTCGTGAAAGGCTCTTTTGATGAGAGAGATTGTGCTATTGTAATCTCCCTGCACCTTTCCTCTGGCTGAATCTGTCTAGATGGGCCCCTATGTTTGGTCCTGTAATTTTCCTCCCCAGCCAACTGTTCTCTGCCTACATGCTTGATTTCAGCTTCATTCCTGTCCCCACAGCTGGGCATGTCCCCAAGTACACATTCCATCTCCGTCCTCGTGTATCCTTTCCAAGTGGCAGTCCCATTGCCTTCTAACCTCTCCATTTAAGATGAGTCACTTGGGAAACATGACTGGAGAAGGAATGAAGGGCTCCTCAGAGACATCCAACCGACCTCGCATTTGAAAGGTTAGAAGTGTAAAGTAAGCCAGCTCCTGTGTTGTGTGTCTTCTCATTATCACTGGAAGTAAATAGATCTCCCGTGGGAACAGACTTCGGCACTGCGTTAAGTGAGCAATTTGCTCGATCATGCCTGTGACAAACCTGCCCTTTCTAAAGGCAATCCGAGAAGGAGGAATCAAAAGAGATGGCATTTCATTTGATATCACTTATCAAGTGTGGGAAACGCTTTCAATAGTTGTGTTCAGGATGGAAATGGGCCTTATAATCAATATAAGATGAGCTGCTTTTTTTGGTCATTCTTCTGAATACCTGTAATCAAAGCTGACCCCAACCCAGATCAAGCTTTTATTATTTCTCAATTACATGAGCATGAACTGTGATGGACTGACTTTTTGAATGCTGCAATAAAGTCAGGACAAGGGTTTGGGGGGAATAAACGGCATAATTGTACAGTCCTTTTTAGTTCACAAACAACATTGCATTTTATCCTCACAGGACCCACGGATAGCACAGCCCACACTTGCACCTGAACCAATGACAAATGTGTGTGTCAGCATTTGCCTGCACATAGCTAATGCCTAACCAACAATAGTGAGCAGTGTGTGTGTGGGGCCCAGGGAGAGGACAAATGAGCATGTCCACATAAACTCAATAAAGGGAGGATTTTCATGAGAAATAGAAAATGTACCCAGCATGTCTGAAGAGCTATTGTAGCAAGGGTCCATTGTTAGAGAATGAGAGAGAAAAAAAGAGCAGAGTGAGGTGGGTATGAGGGTAGGAAAGATCCGCTCAATACCTTAATTGAAACACACTCTTTGGACTGTCCATTGCGCGGATTTCTATCAGGTCAGCCTTTTGTTACATGATGGGCCCTTCATGCACTATGGTCACAAAGCTCTAAAGCTACTCGGAACTAAGCCATCACCGGTGCTTTCAAGTGACTGAGTCACTACCTTTCCTCCCACCCTCTGTCAGAAACCTTACTCTTCACCTCATTCTTCATCTGCCCTTCCAATTAGATGTGGTTCAAATCCTGAATTTTTAAAACATGAGTTTTACTTGATTTCAGAGAAAGGAAGAGAGGACTAGAAGCACCAATGATGAGAAAGAACCACTGATCAGCTGCCTCCTGCAGGGATCGAGCCTTCAACCTGGGCATGTGCCCTGACGAGCAATTGAACCGTGACCTCCTGTTCATGGGTTGATACTCAAATTCTGACTTGTAACTAGCTATGTGGCCTCTGTGAATCTCAGTGCGATCAGCTGAAACACAGGGACTGTACCTACCTTTTAAAGCATTTGGGAGGATTAAATAGGGTAATACATAAACCAGAAGGTCAGGGCCTTGCACCTAGGAGGGGTTCCTTAAATGTTCTTTTCATTTCCCCTCTGGCTCAACCTGTTCCTCTTTCCTACTTCCTGGTATCAATTAGGTAGTCCTTCTCTAGAGATTGGTGCACCAAGAGACACAAGCTGACAGCTGCATGCTGCCTCCACCCAATGCAGCCCACCTTCACATGCATCCGACAATGAACTGAGCGAGAGCAGAGAGGCAAGTGCTGAGCAGCAGCTTCAGTTGGTCTTACAGAGAAGGTGTCAGTCGCTTACTTAAGGTCTACCCTAACGTGGCCTCAACCTAAGTTTCAAACTTGACTGCCACCATCCCGCCATATGCTTTGACCCTACTTGGCCCAAAAGTAGATACTTGCTTCTATCTCATCCCTCACCCTGCATTCTTCTCTCCCCCCCCCCCCCCCCCCCCCCGCCACCGTATACTTTCGCTCTGTGGTTTTCTCTACACAGAGCTCTCTCCTCACTTCTTCTTTGAAAGCCCACAACTCTTTAAAAGGCACCTTCCCCAAGAAGCCAGCCTGCCCCTTACCAACCCCACTGTCACTCTCCATGCCACAGCCCCACCATGACCGGCCCCGCAAAAGCAGTTGATGTGACTTCATTTCCCTTGAGCCCTTCAGTTGTGTGTTCGTGTCTCTCATGCAACATACACTCTGTATTTCTGCCCTGACTTCTCCCATAAAGTAATCATGGCTGGACTCGATATTTCAGTTACTTCTGTGGTTCTGTCTAGATTTTAGGTTGTAAATTCCTATATCGTCCTCATCTTTGAACATCCCTCCACTACTCACTGACCTTTCCTCAGGGGGGCTAAAGTATTTACTAAATTCGGTTGAAGTTATGGCCCCTCATTTTGGAGGAAGCTTAAAGAAGAAGTGGGGTTAATAGGGCTGTCAGGTAAAACACAGGATGCCTTGTTACATTAGAATTTCAGGCAAACAA
The DNA here is from genome assembly GCF_964339955.1 of Pipistrellus hanaki. NCBI lineage: Eukaryota > Metazoa > Chordata > Mammalia > Chiroptera > Vespertilionidae > Pipistrellus > Pipistrellus hanaki. The sequence continues at coordinate 20,081,079 of NC_140509.1, forward strand.
AGTAATTTTTAGTATAAGCATGTCTCAGAGGTTGCATGGGCTATACTTATGTTAACAAATGTGTTTGTTGTTTATGTGGAACCCCAGGTTCACTAGATATCCTGTATTTATATTTGCTAAATCTGGCAACTCCAACTGGGAAGCATGTTGAGGAAGGCATCAGTGAGGAAATACAGCACATTTGTTTGAAGTGTGCTGGAGGGAGAGACTGGAAGGAAAGGTCGTGGTTGGACCCTCTTCTGAGAGAACTGCCATGACGTTTATGTCTATTATAGCGTTCACCTGTTCCACGGTAGCATCGTCCCTCAGCTGGAGGGCAGTGGCACACAGCTGCTGTGCCCTGAAGGCCCCTGGGATGTCTGTAGGTGGTCCCAGCCCGCCACACACTTGCTCCCCCCTCACACCAGTAATGAGCCAGATCATCACATCCCACAGAAGGCAGGGATCGGGGAGGTAATTTTTCTAGAGAAAAGCACTAGTGATATATCAGGCCACAAGTGTCCTCTTTCCCCTTTATTTAGTAGCCTTTTGTACCCCTTTCCCATCTACATGTTCATTTCAAACAAATGAAGCCACTCCCTCTCACTAAAATGTTTCTCTCCTCCCTAACATAATATCCTTCTCTCTTTCTTCAACCCCCGGAACCCTCTTTTAAATATGTTTTCTCAGCTGTTTCACACATTCATGCATTTCTGAGAAACAAATTAAAAGAGTTCATTTCTGTAAATAACCCTTGAAAAAATAAGATAGCTTGCATGCGCGCACGCACGCGCACACACACACACACACACACACACACACACACACACCACACACACAAACACTAAAAGTCCTTGCAGTTCCCTCTGATTACTCTGAACTCCTCCCTCCCAGGCAAACAGCAGAGAGAAGTGCTTTTCCCTCCATGGAGCTCAGCTTTCTGAAGAGCAGAGGAGGCAGCAGAGCACCCTGCAGGGAGCAGAATGCACTGCCTTCACCCCCGTCAGTACCAGGCAGATGGCATCTTTAGTTTTTTACCTTTACTTTCATTGAAACAAAAAGAACCGAGCCCCAGTCCTACTCTTCTGTTATTTTAAGATGTAAAATTGTCTTTGCATAGCACAGTCATTTTTTATGTAAATTCCAATTTTTTAAAAAAATTCTTTTTCAGTTTCCGTTTCCATTCAACATCATTTTGTGTTCTTTCCAGGCCCTCGGTTCCAGTCCCTCTCCAACGATTTCCGCTCCGCAGCCACGTTTTCCCCTTTCCCTTTCCCCTTAGCTCCACTAAGTCTGCTTCTGGCTGCTAATGACTCACTGAAACTGTTTCTTCCAAAGGTCACTGGTACCCAGAGGGGCCCAGCAGGGATGCCTCTGCGAGGGGTGGAGATGCTACTGACAATTGTAACAGTTTGGACCACAGGTGTGAACACAAATTGTCCCTGTCCAGGGCCTCCGACCTGATGGATCCAAACCTCTCTGCCCAGCATCTGACAGGCTCACCGCCCCTCCTTCTGGAACTTTCCACTGATCTCTTTGACACCCAGCTCTCTCGATCTGTATTGATCTGACTTTTGTTGTTAATTCTTGTTAAAAATTTTGTTTTAAATCTTGCTGCTTGGGTGAGTGCAGCCGCTCACAGGCACCGGATCTGCCCTGAGACTCAGCAGGCAGGGCCCTGGCCTTCCTGGCACCCCACCCCGTGACCTCTGCAGGGGGGGCACACCTGGTACTGAGCAGGGGAGGGTGATGGGGATCCCAGCAGCTGCCAGGGCTGTGAGAGAGGTGGGACGGGAGCCATTGTCCCAGCGGATAAAGTTAGATTTAAACTTTTGAGAACGCTAAGGCCAGAGCATTAAGTCCCCTCAGAGCCCTGTGGCCACATTGGTCACAAGCGCGTGATGAACGCCTGGGTGGTAACGGGGTGAACAGGTCAGAGGGAACAGCATGAGCAAGAGAACGGGTGAAGGTGTCTCAGGGTCTGTGACTGCAGGGAGAGGGGCTTTGGAAGCAGGACCACAGCTCAGGGGTCTAATCTAGGAGCAGCAAGTCACATCTCTCAGCCAAGGCTGGAGACAGGAAGAATGGGGATAGCAGCAAAACATGCAGAACTATGAGACCTTATCATATTGTGTGGGAATCTGCAGAAGTGTTTAAGAGCTGCTTTGTCTCTATATCTTATGATTCAGCAATTATAAGAAACTATTACAGCGAGGCACTGAACTAGTGACTGTGGAACCCACCACAGGGAGTCAGACCCTGTCTCAGTGTCTGAAGAGCTTTTAGCTATAGAGGAGACAAAACACAAATATACACTGAGGGGCCAAATTATTGTGGTCTCTGAACACATAATAATCTGGCCACTCAACGTATATCCTATCTAATAAAAAACTAATATGTAGATTGTTCCCTCAACCAGGAGTTCAACCAGCAGGCAGGCCAGCCAACCGCCCATGTCCCCTCCCCCTGGCCAGGCTGACCGGACCCTACCCATGAACTAATTCATGCATTGGGCCTCTAATACACACACACACACACACACACACACACACACACTGAGTGACCAGATTTTTATGCATTCAGAGATCATAATAATCTGGCCACTCAGTGTATATGTATGCTTATATAAAATTAAGGGCAGAGTGGGAGTGACTTGGAAAGCCCTTATTAGCCAATCCCAAGCTTCCCAGATATACAACCCTCCCCTACCCCCCCCCCCCCCCCCCCCACTAAAGAGTAAGCTGTGAGCTCTGCTTGGTGCAGAAGGAAAACACAGAAGAGAATAACACATGGTAGAGTCAGAGCAGGAACGGCTGCCTCAGACCACTGCTTCGCCTTCCTTAGGAGACAATCCCATATTCTTTCAGTGGCTATTAATTGAAGACCCACTATGCGCCAGGCCTGTGACATATTGTAAATAGGCTGGAATTTGCAAACAGCAAAGGGTAGGGAAGCAGTTTATAGAATTCCAGGTTGCCATTGGAGAATTTTTAGCTTTGAGTTTCCAAGAAGAGGCTTTCCGACATCCAAAGTTCTGTTATCCAAAAATTTAGCAGCCAAAGCAGAGCAGTGCCCTCGCTTCCCGGAGCAATGCCCTGGCTGGTGCCCGAGTGGACTGTAAACAAGGAGCATAGGAAATGGATCTTTGCAAAGCAGCCCGAGAGACAGACATAGAATTCTGCATGGTTGCCTCTTGGGTTTGACCCCAGGATCCTTAAGGAGGGAGAGATGCAGGGCGTGGCTAGAGGCACCAGAGTATCGTGTTAGAAATCAACTACCCTGTTTCCTCGAAAATAAGACAGTGTCTTGTATTAATTTTTTCTCCCAAAGTTTTTGCGCTAGGTCTTATTTTCAGGGGATGTCTTATCTTTCCATGCGCTAGGTCTTATTTTCGGAGGATGTCTTATTTTCGGGGAAACACGGTAGAAACCATCTATGGCCAGCCACGGAGTCCTGGGCACCCTGCATGCCAGGTGCGGTCCGAGGGGCTTACGATTAGCTGGTGAACACAACAGCCCCTGCAGACTTACATCCTGCTGGGGGAGGTGGACAATGAATGTAACACATAAGCGTGTGGCATAAAATCAGATCTTGATATGTGCCATGAAGACAGACCCCAGAGGCAGGGGTAGAGCGAGATGATGTGTGCAGGAGTGGGCACACACTCTTTTACACGGGGTCGGTGAAGGCCTCCCAACAGGGCTACCTTTCCGTGAGAAGAGGACGGAGATGAGGGACGAGTCCTGTGAACAGTGGGGAGGAGAGCGAACCTGGCGGAGGGAACAGCAAGTTCCAAGGCCCTGGGCAGGGCATGCTTGGAAGCAGAGGGACAGGCGGGAGCCCGGTGTGTCTCTGACATAAGTGATTGTTATGAAAGGAGAGCAGAGAGTAATGATTTTGACCAAAGTAATGATTTTGAATTTAAGAGACACTGACTCTTCTCATTTTTGGAAAATGGGAAAGCCATCTGACAGAAAGGGAAGAAGAAATATTCTAGGTGGAGAAAACTGCACATGCAACGGCACAGAGTGGGGGCTGCCAAGCATTGGGAGAGTGGCTGAGAGTTGATATTGGTGGAGTCTGTGGGGAGGAGGCGGCCAGGTCACAGTGCACCTACTGTGTGCAAGGTCCACAGGCTATGAATGGTCTCCTGGGCAGGAGGGGAGGACAGGCTAGCAATCAGGCTGCCAGCAGGGCCACGCTCCCTCCGAAGGCTCTAGGGAACCTGTCCTTGCCTCTTCTGATTGCCTTCAATCCCTGGCATTTCTTGGCTCGAGGGAGAATAACTCTGGTCTCTGCATCCAGCATCACATGGCCTTCTTCCCAGTGGGCAGCCAACTCTCTCTCTCACAGGGACACCACTTATTGGATTTAGGACCTTCCCTAACCCAGTATGACATTATCTTAGCTACATATGCAAAGACTAATTTCCAAATAAGATCACATGCGCAGGTAGTGGGGATATTTTTTTGGAGGACACAGTTCCGCCTACAGCACTGGTTTACATCCAAGAGGCTGTGAAAGGCCCAGCCCACTCACATACAGGCAATAAGACATGCGTTGTTCACGAGAGTTTAAAGACCATACAAAAACCAACAAAGCCAGTCTTTTTTATTTTTATTTTTATTCTTAAAAATATATATTTTATTGATTTTTGTACAGAGAGGAAGGGAGAGATATAGAGAGTTAGAAACATCGATGAGAGAGAGTCATAGATCAGCTGCCTTTTGCACACACCCTACTGGGGATATGCCCGCAACCAAGGTACATGCCCTTGATGGGAATCGAACCCGGGACCCTTCAGTCTCCAAGCTGACGCTCTATCCATTGAGCCAAACCGGTCTCGGCAAAGCCAGTCTTTTTTAATATCTCCATTCTCCCAAAATTCTGAACAACATCAGTAGTGAAACACTCCTTCCTACCGGGGGACCATCTCCCCGCATGCACATCAGTGAATAGGTCCGTGCACCACTCAGATTCATTTCGTGAGTACAAAGCACCTCAGACCGGGTGGTTTAAACCAGCCATTGCCAACCAGGTGACCACTGGTGGTCCGTGAGGTCCGAGAGGTTGGGGGTGGCTGGTTTAAGCCACAGAAACTCATTTTCTCCCAGTTCTGGAGGCCGGAAGCCCAAGGTCAAGGTGTTGGCAGTGTTGGTTTTCAGAGGCCTCTCACCGGAGTTATAAATGGCCTTCTCCGTTTTCACGTGGTCTTCCCACTGTGTGTGTCGGTGTCCAGATTTCCTCCTCTTACAAAGGACTCTAATCATGTTGGAATAGGGCCCACCCTCATGACTCATTTTCATTTCATTACCCCTGGAAAGACACTGTCTTCTAATACAGTCACACACTGAGATACTGGGGGTGAGCACTTCCATAGATGAATTTGGGGTGGAAGGACACAATTCAACGCCTAACCCCACTGGCACCATCTATGTAGTATGTTAAGTTGTACAATGGTAGTAACGAAAATCCTACTTTTGCCCTAGCTGGTCTGGCTCAGTGGATAGAGTGTCAGCCTGCAGACCAAAGGGCCCTGGATTCGATTCCAGTCAAGGGCATGTACCTGGGTTGCAAGCTCGTCCCCAGCTCCAGCCCTGGTTGGTGCTCATGAGACAAATCGATGTGTTTCTCTCACATTGATGTTTCTCTCTGCCTTTCCCTCTCCCTTCCATTCTCTCCAAAAACCAATGGGGAAATATCCTCGGGTGAAGATTAGCAACAACAACAGCACAACCCTGCTTTCCCCCGGACTCTCACTCACACATTGACCAGCATCTGTAGTCACAGCTGTTACCCCAGCATTTCACTGCTGGGCTCCTAGGAACAGTTTCACTGCCATTACTTGATAAAAGAGGTTCACAGTTAAATACGTTTGGAAACAAAACAAGTAGCAGGGTTCCCCAAGCTTCTTTTATTACAGAACCCCTTTCTGGCTGGCTTACCTGTAAATGCCTCTCAGAGGTGCCCTGTGGAACAAAGTAGAAAAAAAAAAAAGCTTATTTATGGCAACATAAAAATTTCAATGGTATTTTTAGGAGCATATTTAATTGCTCTTACTTAAAACACACACACACACACTAAAATAATGCAACTTATTAAAAATGTAATAATACTCTTGTGTGTGCATTTTACTGCAGACAACAAAAAGATAAATAAAAACATGTAAGCCGAAACCGGTTTGGCTCAGTGGTAGAACGTTGGTCTGCGGACTGAAAGGTCCCAGGTTCGATTCCGGTCAAGGGCATGTACCTTGGTTGCAGGCACATCCCCAGTAGGGGGTGTGCAAGAGGCAGCTGGTCGATGTTTCTCTCTCATCGACGTTTCTAGCTCTCTATCTCTCTCCCTTCCTCTCTGTAAAAAATCAATAAAATATATTAAAAACAAAACAAAACAAAAACATGTAATATTGTCAAGACTACATTTTATGACTTGAATCTATTCTAGGACATAGATATGAACTTGAGAGTCGAAGAAGAGTTGACTGATGGTAGCGCTAATGTCAGCGAATTGAGCCCCGCTGGCTAACAGTGGTTACTTCTCATCTGGTATGAGGCTGATGGTAAAGATGGCATGTCCCAGGGAGGCCCTGGAGTGACCTTAAGTCCAGTAAAAGAATGAAAATGACAGAAGAGTATAAAGAGTAAAATAAAGTCTCCCTGAGTTGCACCAACTGGAGGAATCATTGTGCATGCCTCCCATGGCTTTCCTTCTTTTTACTCTGCTCACCGACATTTACGGTGTGACGGTAATAGTGTTGCATGTTAAATTCTATATGCTGTTTCAGTACTTAAATTACATCACAGCCGGATGGAAGCCGCTGAGAGGGCAGGGCGGGGCGAGGCTAACTCCTGACCCCATTTTGTACTCTGGGGCAGAGCAGGGCGGAGCTATCCTCCATTTTGTGTAACTGGACCCTAGCCCTCACCCAACCAATCAGGGTCAGCCAAAGCAGTGACATCACCACCCTTATAAAACCCCTTGACCTGTGGAAGTTTGGCCTCTCTTCCGCCACGCTGTCAGCGTGAGTGGGACAGAGCCCATGCTAGCGTGGAATTCAGGCTTTCTGCCATTGCATCGGACTCGGCTCCCTGGTGGTCCGTGGGGATCACAAAGTCTGGGCATAACACTGCCCATTGCCTTCACTAGCAGAAAGGGGTGGACAAGGAACCTGGAAGGCTGGTCAACTTTGAGGCCCTGGCTAGGGTCAGAGGCATACACCCACTGTCTAGCTGAGACAAAGGGAGCTGAAGCAACTTCCACCTTTTAGTCTCATGTAAATCCTTACTGATAAGATAGTTTGCCTGTTACTGGAACTTGCCTGCTTAAGGGCTGTAGGTGGATCTCAAACCTGAATAAAAGGGATCACAAATAAAAGTTCTCTCTTGGGCTTCCACCTTTGCCCCACCCCTCCACCCTCATTCCCAAATTAGTATTTTCTTGTCTCTTTCATTTGCATGTAGCCTCCTTCAGAGCCCAAACCCTGAACCTGAACCCTGAACCCCACACGGACATTGGGGGGGCGGGAGAGAGAGGCACTCCCAACAGCCACTTCTCGTCATTAGAAATTGTTCATAAATGTCATTTCTAACAATGCTACATAACACTTATTCTACACAATAACAAGTAAAACCATTTCCTTATTGGCAACTTTGGGTTGCCTAATTTTTTAAATTACAAATAACACTGTAAGGAGACATCTTCAGAATATATATATATATATATATATATATATACACACACACACACACACACACATATATATATATGTAAATATGTGTGTGTGTGTGTATATATATACACACACTGTGTTTCTGATAATTTTTATAGAATAGATTCCTAGAAATAAAACTACTAAATATGAAATATTTAAGGCTTTTAAAATTAATGCTATTGAAGTATAGGAAAGCACCCATTTTGCTATATCTATGTCAGTACCATTATGATATTCTTAAGAAACAACTCTGTTAATTTGATCAGCAAAATTGATTTTATTCTAATTTTTATTTTCTTAATTACAAATGCATTTGTATATTTTTCTTATATATAAATTTGACTACTCATACAAGTGGCATTAGACAATGTTTGTCTTTTTGTAACCAGTTTATTTCACTTAGCATAATGTCCTCAAAGTTTACCTATGTTGTAGTATGTATCAGAATTTCCTTCCTTTTTTTTTTTTTTTTTTTTTTTGGTTTGAAGTATTACTTTTATGTAGCTTAGAAAAAGGCTACCATTTACATCTGATTATTTATACATAGTCTAATTTGGTAGTGGTCTTATAGGTCATATAAATTTGCCTTCTCCTCCTCCTCCTCCCACTTCTCCTCCTCCTCCTCCTTCCTCGTCTCCTCCTCCTCCTTCATTTTTCTTTCTTCTTCAAATTTCCTTCCTTTTAAAGGCTGAATAATATTCTACTATATGCATGTACTACCTTTTGCTTATCCATTCATCGATGATGGACATGTTGATTGCTCCCATGTTTAGCCTGTTATAAAGAGTATTGTAATAAACACGGGTATGGAAAGATTCCTTTGAGACCCTGCTTTCAGTTCTTTGGGGCATATACTCAGATATGGGATTGTTGTGTCAATTTCTGGGATTGTAGTTTATTTTTGAATTTTTGAAGAATTCCCATGCTGTTCTCCATAACAGCAGCTCCATTTCACAGTCCAGTGCTCACGGTTCCAACTTCACATCCCCACCCCCATTTGTTTTCTGTTCTGTTTTGATTTGTTTTTATAGTGGTCATCCGAAAGGTTATGAGAGGACATCTTGTGGTTTTGATTTGCATTTCTATGACTGGTGATGCTGAGCACCTTTCCTATGTTCCTTGGTCATTTGTGTATCTTCTTTGGAGATTTGGCTATTCAAGTTCTTTGTCCATTTTTTACAGATGAGTTATTGGGGGTGGGGGGGTATTGCTATTGTTATAGAATTATAGGAGGTCCTTCTATATTCCAGATGTGTAAATTCAGGTATATGGCTTGAAAATATTATCCCCCATTCCATAAGTTGCCTTTTCACTCTAATGATCATTTCCTTTGACACATAGACATGTGACATTTGGAATAGTCCCATTTATCTATTCTTGCTTTTGTTGGCTGTGCTTTTGGTATCCTTATCCAAGAAATCACTGCCAAATCGAATGCCATGAAAATCTTCCCTCAAGTTTTCTTGTAGGAATTTTATAGTCTTAGGTCTTGGATCTAAGTCCTTGGTCCATGTTGAGTTGACTTTTGTATATGGTGTAAGGGTCCAACTTTATTCTTTTGCACATGATATTTAGTTTTCCCAGAACCTTTTGCTCCTTTGGCAACTTTGTCAAAAATCCTTTGACCATAATTGTGAGGATTTACTTTTGGGCTTTTTATTCTGTTGCATTGGTCTTTATGTCTGTCTTTATGCCAGCCAATACCATGCTGTTTTGAATACTGTGGTTTTGTAATAAGTTTTAAAATAATGAAACCTCCAATATTGTGTGTCTCCCCCCCTCCCCCCCCCTTTTTTTTTCCCAAGATTGTTTTGGCTACTCAGGTCCCTTGAGATTTCATGTGAATTTAAGGATGGATTTTCTATTTCTGTAAAATATACCATTGATATTTTGATATAAATTGTGCTAAATTTGCAGATCGCTTTGGGTAGTATTGACACATTCACGATATTAAGTCTTCCAATTCATGAACACTGTGTGTCTTTCCAAACTTTATCAAATTTTTTTTAATATTAAGTCTTTTTATTTATTTTTATTAATTTCAGAGAGGAAAGTAGATAGAAAACTCAATGATGAGAGAGAATCATTGATTGGCTGCCTCCCACATGCCCCCACTAGGGATCCAGCCCACAACCCAGGCATGTGCTCTGTCCAGGAATTGAACCAGTAAACCCCTAATTCATAGGTTGATGTTGAACCACTGAGCCAGGCCAGCTTTATCTTTTTAAAAATAATTTTTTTTTCATATACCTTGCCTTTTTTGGGTTATCTTAATACCTTTAATTTTCAATGTTTGTGAATGCTTTAACATTTTGTCATATTGTGGCAAATATTTTCCTAGCTATTCACCTTTCCATTTTTTGATAATTTTTAAAAATCTTATTAAATTTTGGAGGATGGTATGGGGCCCAGCTAGGGATAGAATACCTGGGAAGTGACAACAGCGCCCCTGGTGGCAAAGCGATTCAACCTCCAGATGCAAAATGGGCAAGAGCATCCTGTGCCCTGTGGTGGTGTGGTGTTTTTTGTTTGTTTGTTTTTTGTTTTTAATAGTAAAGAGAGATACGGGTGCCCACTGTTCTAAAGGCCTTTGAGGAACAGCTCTTTTGAGCTCTCCATAGACATTAGACCCAGAGGGGCTGGGCAGTGGGAACAATCTGAGTCCTAAGCCCTGTATGTGACAGGTGGCGTAGACTCACGAGAATGCAGAGTTCTTGAGAACAGAACTGTGGTCTTGGCCATCTCACATATCCAGTTCAATGGTCTCAGGCACTGAGTGGACACTCACTCAATAGCTGTTGGCTGCCAGGCACAACTTAGCATGGCATTTCAGTGATTCCTCCGCCACAGGGCATGGGCGCCCAAAGGACTTCCCGCCTTTCCGCCAGCAGCCCCAGGAACAAGGAAGGTTTCTCAGAGAAAGAGACCCAATGTCCCATCTCTAATGGGCTGATTTGACCATAGTCCAATAGCCACCCTAAGAAGAAGGCTTCCTCTGCGGTGGTGTCTGAAATTCCATGAATAGTTTTTCGGTTTGTGTTATCCTAACTTTTTTTTTTTTTTGGAGGGGGGGACTGTCCCACCAAAAGTGGAACGTCTGGTCACCTTAGATTATTAATCCCTAATGTTAGTGGATTGCATAGTTTATCTTTTTTTTTTTTTTAAATAAATCTTTATTGTTCATATTATTACAAATGTTCCTCTCCCCCCCATCCCCCCCATTGCTGTCCTCCACCAGGTTCCCACTCCACCCTCTGCCCTTTCCCCACCCCCCACTGTCCTCATCCATAGGTGCACAGTTTATGTTCAGTCTCTTCTGAGAGAAAGGTGCCCTCAATTTTTGCCTGCTACCAAACAGTCTAGGCTCTTCCCCAATGAGCCCGGAACTGGGGTTCAGTTCAGTTGGAAGTGGGATTGGAAGTGTGGTTCAGAGCAGTCTGGAGCTTGTCTCCTTCCTGCCAGAGCAATCCCACGGCACAGCCAACTGTCTGTTCTCTGTGCGCAATGTGTGTGCCTCCCGGACCTCCTTTCTCCGCTCCCCTGGGTTTCCGCCTTACAGCCCAGCTCCCTCTGTATGAGCCTGGTTCCCCAGGGTCTGGCCTAGAACTGGGATTCAGTGCAGTCGGTACTGGGGCTCAGCACAGTCCGGAGCTTTTGTCTCCTTCCCACTAGGGCAATCTAGCAGCAGAGTCAACAGTCTGTCCTCTGCGAGCAATGTGTGCACCTCCGGGGGCTCTGCCTTTCGCCGCTCCCCCGAGATTCCGCCTAATAGCCCAGGCTCCCTCTATATGATCCTGGGTCCCCAGGGTCTGGCCTAGAACTGGGGTTCAGTGCTGTCGGGTCTGGGGTTCAGCACAGTCGGAGCTTTTATCTCCTTCCCGCTAGGGAACGCCTGCCAGGCACTCAGCCTCCCCCTCCTCTCTGGCTCCGTCCTCTCGGCGCGCACAATGTATCTCCGTACCTTAGGCTTTTACAGCTCCTCTGATTTTCCTTCTGGTTTTCTCTTTTCTTCTTGTTGTAGAATTTCCAGTCAGTTGACTTTCCTGTAGTTCTGGGTAATGTCCATTTTATATTTTAGTTGTATTTTATTGAAATTGTTGTGTGCGGCTTCGGCTAGGTGTTTACCTGTGCAGCCATCTTGGATTCTCCTTATCCTAACTTCTTTGAAAATGCCTCAAAAAGGGGCATCCACATTGGGCCTCTGAGCCTTCATGAGACTGAGTTGGTCATGTTACGGTTTTCTTCACGAGACAGACGATTGGCAGGAAGGGACAGCTGACCAGGAGGGAGCATTAGACTCACCTGCTCCAGTAAACAATGCTTATTGTTTATTGCATTTTTTTTTTCTTATCCTGACCAAACATTTTGAGAACCTTGGCTGAATTATCCTCCCCAAGCAGGTGGGCTCTAAACTTTCCTACTCAAACAAACTTCAACAATGGCTTAAAAATATAGGAGCTACTCACACCCCCTCTTTCCATAAGCCTCTCTCTTAGGAGCAGTGACACCCCACCCCACCCTTGCAGGCGCCAACAGAGAAAAATCAGCCCCTGGCTAAACTGCCATAATCACAGTTGTATTTCTTTTCCTTCATAGGAATATCAGGTGTGTTTTCTATGAACAGTCCTCTCGGTGTCGGTGTGACTTGCATTTGAGCCCAGACAGAGGACCTGCTTGCAAGGCAGAGTGGCGGCTGGCATTGACTGAGCACCTGCGATGTGCCAGGCACCTGGCCAGAGGAGCACTGCCCGCTGGAAATGACTTGGTTAGGCAGATGTTATCACTCCCGGGTTAACTGAGAACTGAGCTGAGATTCTGAGAGAAACAAAGGAGTTTGCAGAGTCATGAAGCTGCGATGAATTACAGAGACTCAGTTGTCTACCCATTCCCATGGGGGCAAGGGGCAGTCATAAATTCCTTTTATACCCCCACTGGACTTTGCATAGGACCTTGGTGCCTCTCACAGGGAATGCTTGTAACAGAGACCCACTCAGAATGAGCTGGAACAAACGTGTGGGTTTATCAGGAGGGTTATTGGGTACCTGCTGGGATCAGAGGAAGGTTGACCACCATGGTCAGCAGCGGGAGTCCTTGGGCTTTCTCCCTGCCGCTCCACCCAGGAGGAGGCTCAGTAACCTGCACCTGCTTTTTAGTTGGCCTATCAAGGGAGAGAACCCCATTGGCTGCTGGCCAGTCAATGGCTTGACTCCTTCGTAGGGGTGTCGAACTCAATCAGGGAAGGGACCAAAATCTAAAATCCAGCCTAAATCGCGGGCCGAATGGTTTACTGAACAGTCATAAACTGACAATGTCATAAACTGACAGCGGAGTGCAGTGATGACAGTGCGGTGCGGGCCACATTGCAAGGCCTGGCCGGCCAGATTTGGCCCGCGGGCCTTGTGTTTGACACATGTGGTGTAGGGTGTTCACGTCTAGTCCAATCAGCTATGACAGTCATGAAGTAAAAACCTGGTATCTAGGCACTAGGTTTTGTGGATAGATGAAACAGTTCTCTAAAAAAATATATTCACACACCACACACACACACACACACAGTTCTGTGCTGGGCAAACAACCTAAACATATATTATATTTGGCTGTAGTTCAATAAATATTTAGTTTGTTTGGTGTTTGTTTGTTTTTTTTTTGGGGGGGGGGGGGGGCGCGGGGAGATCCTGACCAAACACTTTGAGAACCTTGGCTGAATTACCCTTCTGTTTTTCATTTAGTCCCTAGGCAGTGTCCACATTTGGTCAGGAAAAAGATGTGGCATTTCTATATGCCAGTTGTCCCCTTGTTTATAATCACCGGGGCAAATCAAGAAAGGAGAAATGGCCTATTTATTGTAAAAGGGTTGGTTTTGAGGGGGCCGAGGAAATGGGGAGACATCTGCGGCCGAGGCTATTGTGTTTGTTGCTGGAAGGCCACCAAGGCCAGTTATTACATGGGTGGGAGGCAACAAGTAGGTGCTTTGTTTTTCCCACAGGAAGTTATTTTCTGTTTTGCAAATTTGTTGAATCTTTATTGTGTCTGGGGTAAATATCCCGAATGCCTGAAACTATTTTTTTCCCTTCAGCGTGCCCTGACTTTGTATTTTACATAACCCCAGAGCTGACCAAAAAACATGTGAAATAACATGTGACCTACAGGTTAGTTCCTTGGCGCTGAAGGCTGCAAGCACATACTGTACATAAGTCTTATGCTGCCACCATGTGGGCGCTGCTGGAATCACAAGGCATTTTTGGTTAAAATGATTTCTTATACAGTATAATGGAGTTTCAGAAACAAAATGAGCAAATAAACAAAACAAAACAAAAACCATGATGGAACAATTCGCCTGCTAAAAAAATGCCCTTCTGCAAGGCTTAAAGGGATAGACAATATTGCTAGGTGTGGCCAAGTTAGGTAGGTGAGGGTTTGAGACCTGCCTCAACCTACCATTATCAGTGAGTGTCCTTAGACCAGCCACTTGGGGTTTTCTAAGCCTGAAGTGTAAAAAACCAGTACAAGCATCCATTTCATAGGTTTTGTGTTGACTAAATGACCTTCCTGTGTCAATATTTAGCACTTGGAAAGCAATAAATGACTGCTATTGTTATTAAGGAGAGAGAGAGGTGCCAGAATGGAGGGTTGGGGGTGGAGATGGAATGTGCATCAATAACACAAATACAACTGAAAACTCAACGTATGCCCTAGAGCAGAAGTGCAATAAACACTTGAAGGGGGAGAAGGAGGAAATGATGTCACTGGAGATGGTTCTACTTGTCAAAATGGGGATGAAAAACATTACTATTCATTTTAGAGTCATTTTAAGGCACTATTAAAATATTGAATGCTCGTGCAGTAAGGATTCTAGAAATGTAATTCTATTTCCTTTTTTTCAAATAGAGCGATTGAGTGGTTGGATCACTCCTCAGTTAATATGTAGTTCCAGACTGGGATTAGAACCTAAGTCTTCTGGCAAGTAATCCAGGGCCCTTTCCACAGGCTGAAACAGTGCTCAAGACTGGCCAGATCAGGACTGCCCCAGGTTTTTTTCAAATGTTCACGGATGTGATTACCTGACAACAAACTTCATGTCTTACAACTAAACTCTCTCCTGCACATGACCAATCGGCCTTGGCCACTTTCAAACCGTTGGCTTCCTAACTCTGGATCTCCATGGTAAATTCTTTTAATGGCAAGAACATGTATTACCTCTTTATACCTTCTGGCGCCTGGCACAACTACCCTTTTTAAACTCTGAGATACAGATTTATATGCAGTTGTAGGAGACAATACAGAGATCTAGTTTTTACCGTTTTTTCCAATGGGAAGAGTTTAGATTATAATACAACCAAGGTGCTGACATTGATATAAGCCACTGATCTTTTTCGCGTTTTCCCAGCTTTCATTGTACCGTTATGTGTATCTATACAACTCGCTTACACGTGCAAGTTCATGTGTTCATCATCAGCGTCCAGATGCAGAAGTCCATCATTCAGAGCTCCCTTTTTACAACCACACCCATTGCTCTCCTGTGCTCTCCCCACTCCGTCCCTACACTCTGGTGACCACTAATGGTTACTGGGCCTTTTTCACTCGACACAACTCACTAGAGATTCGTCCAGATTGCTGCTGTGTCAGTAGTTTGATCCTTTTTAGTGCTGAGAGTATTTGGACATGTAGATGTACCACTAACCATTCAACCCCTTGAATGGCATTAGGGTTGTTTCCTGTTTGGCTACTAGAAGTAAAGCTGCTATGAAAATTTGTGTACAGGTTTGGGTATAAATATAAGTTTTTATTTATCTGCGATAAATGCCTAAGACTGCAACTGCTGGGTCGAAGAGGAATTGCATTTCCCCTTTCACACACTCCTCCCCTTTGGCAATCACTGGCTTGTTCCAACTATGGGCCAGTTTCGGTTTTATTTATTCGTTTTGTTTTTTAGGTTCAATATAAAAGTGAGATCATATGGCACTTGTCTTTCTCTGACATGTCAGCATAATAATACCCTCTAGTTCTGTCCATTTGCAAATGGCAAGATTTCATTTCTGTTTGTGTCTGAGTAATATTCCATTATATATGTACCACATCTTCTTTATCCATTCATTTACTGATGGTCAGCTAGGATAGTTCCATATGTTGGTTATTACTACCATGTTTCCCCGAAAATAGAGCATGGAAAGATAAGACATCCCCTGAAAATAAGACCTAGCGCAACTTTGGGAGAAAAAATTAATATAAGACACTGTCTTATTTTCAGGGAAACAGGGTAATAATGCTGCAATGAACATGAAGGTGCAGAAATATATTTTCAAGTGACTTTTCATTTTCTTCAGATAAATATCTAGAAGTAGAATTGCTAGGTCGTGTGATAGTTGTTTTCAATTGTAGGCGCCTCTGAACTGTTTTCCGTAGTGGATGTACCAATTCACCAGCAGGGCACAAGGGTTCCTTTCTGTCCACATCCTCACCCATACTTTTATTTCCTGTCCCTTATCAAATACCCATTCTAACAGGTGTGGAGTGAGGGGACATCTCACTGTAGTTTTGATTTGCCCTGATGTTTAATGATGTTGAGCATCTTTTCGGGTACCTGTTGGACATCCATATCTCTGGAAAAATGTCTACTCAGATCTGCTACCCATTTTTAAATTGGATTACTCAGGGATTTTTGCTATTGAGTTGTTTCTATATTTCGGATATTAACCCTTATTTGCCAACATGTCCTCCCATTCAGTGGGTTGACTTTTCCTTTTGTTGATGGTTTCCTTTGCTGTGCAGAAACTTTTTAATGTCCTGTTTTTCGTTTTTGGTGTCAGTTTTTTTTTCTTTTCTTTTTTTAAATCACCATCAGACCAATATTAAAGAGCTTACCACTTGTTTTCCTCTAGTTTGTATAGTTTCAGGTGCTGATTTTCAAGTCTTTCATATTGATTTTCATGTCTGGTGTAAGATAATGGGGTCTAGTTTTCCCAACACCATTTATTGAAGAGGCTGTATATATTCTTGGCTCCTTTGTCGTAAATTAATTGACCATACATGCATGGACTTATTTCTGAGCTCTCTATTCTGTTCCTTTTATCTATTTTTATGCCAATACCATACTCTGATTATCACACCTTTGCGATTGGTCTGAAATAAAAAGCGGGTGGCACTTAATGCATCTTCCATACTTAGCTTTGTAGTATTGGGATCCGGGGACTAGCCAGCCTCGTTCAGCTCCACACACTGAGAACTGAACAGGCTGAAGAGTGCATCTGCCAAGGCCGCCCACCAAGGTCTCCTTCACTCCTAGTCCAAACCTCACCAGTTCCCTCCTAACTCACACTTTTCTATATATCACTTGCTATGCATGTTCAGGAAACATGCAAAAGCATAAAGGGGAGAGAGTTCAGTGGCTTATCTTCAGGGAAAGTCGGGGGTTGACCTAGAATTTGAAAAGCTTGGCCCTCTCGTCCCTCCCCGCCACGGCAAGGGCTACCAGCTGCTTGAAGGAATGTCCAACTTTTTCTCTCTATACGGTTCCAGGTCCCCAGAAATTTCCCATCAGCTCCTCAGAGATGTGGCCTAACCTGTACCACTCCTGGATTTCCACGTCACCCCGTTAATTTAGTGTGTCAGTAGGCAGTTCAGACAGAGGTGGCCATGGCGAGCTGCCTCCTCCTTTCTGAGTGGAAAGGTTCATGAGCAGCCTCAGGAAGAGCCGAGTGGTAGGGGTATCTAGGGACCTGGAAGACGCTCTTGTAAACCCAGGAGCAATTGATGGGCTGGAGACTGACTTGGGGTAAGAGTGGGAGAAGTCTTCTAATTGAGGGTCTGTGTCGGGGCTCAGGGAGAAAGCGCTTTTTACTTATCTCAGCGTTATTAGTTTCTGTTTCTAAAACGGCCGTGTGCAGGTGGTAAAGCTCATTTTGTCCTGGAGACAGAGCACTGTTACCTGATTTTAGTAAGAAGGAAAAAAAAATCTGGATCCAACTGACAGAATGAAAAGCAAGTCTCATTTGAGATATACAAGATATGTCTACAACTTGTGTACAGTAAGTCCATGGTACTCAGCGTGGCCCACAGAGCCAGGCTGTGCCTATTAAGACCCCCGAGATTTGTATGCAGATTAATCTGACAAGCACGGCCCTAGGGCGGTTCAGGTACCATAAACACAGCTGAGAAAAGCAGACTGGCCACAGGAACGCAGGGTGAGAGGGTGCTGACGCAGCCATGGGTTGAAAGCAGCTCTCGGCAGGACTTGCAGATTCCAGCTTAGGTGGGAGTGTGCGTCAGCACCCAAGTTCCTCAGCGTTCCCGTGACCGCTGGCTCAGCTGAGCAGTAGTGTGGAGTAAAAATAATCCACTTCCTGTGGCTCAGGCGTCACTTCAGCCAAACATCGAGCTCCTCTGTCCCTTCTCCTCCCCTCTGGGGTTGACAGCTACAGGGCAGAAGAGGTGTCTGTTTTCGTCACTATCCTTTCTGAAAACCTCTGAAGATCGCAATGATAACAAGCTCACAGAATATCTGAGACCATTAAACAAACAAGCTACACCACCACCCCTTTAGTTGCAGAACTCACACATTCAAGTTTTCAGGATTCTCATCCCATTCTTTTATTTCCTCATCCCACAAACATTTAGTTTATCTGCCTTTTTACAACCTGATTTACAAGCAAATGAAAAGCAGGCATTCATTAATCCTCCAAAGAGCATGTATGAAACATAGCACAAACCCTAGTATTTATACCTAAGCAGACTTAGCGGAAGCAGCTTCGTCACAATCTCTTAAATTCACATTAGTTTAAATATTGATGCCTGTTAAGGTTTGTATAATCTACTGTACATAGTTATTTGTGAAGCAGGGTAAGACTTTAGCTGGAAAAAAACCTTCAACAAAATGCTCTAACAACAATTATGTGAAACTTATTTACAGTTAAACACTTAGGGGCTTGATTCACAAAACTTAGTGCATATCATGATTTCCTGAAGAGTTTCAAGGAGAAGGGCATAAGCAGCATGTAGAATATCCTCCAGGTAAAACCTAAAGCAAATGGCTTTTATAAAAATGTCTGTCAATATGCTTACTGAAAACTAGAAAGAAGGAGCAAAACAACCTTCAGCAACTGCACCTGATTTGCACATTTAAATAAACAGCAGCAACCAGGACAGACACAGGAGCGGGTGCCATTTTTGAGAATACTCTATATTATGCACAGGAGGAAAACAATCGCGCCCCCCCCCCTTTTTTTTAACAACAAAAAAATCACCCCAAATATTCACTACATGTGAACTTGGGGTAAAGGTTTCCTGCCGAAGGACAATACCTTTCATAACAGCCATCAGCTCGTTTATGTGGTGTTAGCTATTCCGATTTCAAAGGGAACAGATAAGGTGCCAGAGCCCAGGGTTACCCCTGAAGCCCTCAAATGGATCCAACAGTGATTTTACATACAAAACGAAGGAGATGACTGAAAGAACATCAACAAGACAGACTGGTTTTACAGTGAAGGGATCAATTTCCGGGGATCAGGTAAAGTCTTTTACAAACGAAAACACAAATATTTACAGTAAACATTTTTAACTCTGGAATGCAGATATAGTACAATTACTAGAACATTACATTTACAAAACTGCTCGGGCAGTTGTTACTCCAGAGTGAGAATTAGAAAATGTACAAGCCAGTTCACAACTTTAGATATGTTATTAAAATACATTGTTAATCATAAAAATACTTTACTATGTACATGTTCACTGTAAAAACTCTAGATTTCCCTGCTGAAGGAAGCCTCTCCCTCCATTTCCAGCCCATCGGCCCAGGACACGCTACAGCCCTGTCACCTGGTGTTCATGCCACGCTCTGGCTGGAGCTGCGGCCAGTTCTCAGAAGAAACAGCAAGCGTGTCCCTCTGCAGGGGTCTAGTTGGAAGAGTCCGTTTTACTGCCGCTGTATTTTACTCTCTTAAATGCTGGTCCAAGTAACTCTGGGCATTCACATAATTCATTTGCAATTTGGTTGCACTTTAAAATAAGGCTATAGTTTATTTGATCGGTTATTACACTGTCTTGCTTGTAGTCAGGATGGTTTGCAATAAATTCCCTCATCCATTTGGCGATTGTCATTAGTTCTCCTGAAAAAGAAAAAAGAAAAAAAATTAAGGCACTTTAATAATAATAGTGCTCTTCAAAATAGTAGTGCTTTTTAAAATATAAGTTGACATTTGGCTAGGATGAACAATCCTGAAGAAAAACCAGCGTGACCTTTTGGTGTGGCCAGGTGGCAGGGCTGGGGAAGCATGCTTTCCATAGTGTTTGCAGGACTCCTCCTGGGAAGGAATTCTAGGCTGCAGGCAGCAACTCGACCACACACACCCCATGCTACCCGCACACGGACCGACACTGCCAGCTCGTAAGAAACGAGAACCAGCATGTGCACTAAGGCATCTGGCCAGAGGGCTAAGACCACATATGCTGGCCATGTCATGAGACTGCCTCAGAGGACAGCAGGTCCCGAGTTTTCCAGAGCGACCTTTGCTCAAAGAGGTGGAGAGAAAAAAGGACAGTAAGTGGAGTGAATGGAGAGGGGAAACTGGCATACATACCATCGGGGGTACATCCCGTGTAAAATGGATGCATTACCACCATCACTGTTGCTCTTGTTCACAGCTGATGGCTCCCCTAGGCTAACGGGAGGGGCTCCTGGGGGTGCTCACCATATGCAGCAGGCTGAGACCCCTAGGGCCTCACCGTGTTGTGATGGTGCACAGTGAGCACAGCTGGACCTCAGTGACAACGAGACAATCTAGACACTGTGTCCAAAATGTCATCAACTTAAAGATGCACCAATTTTATGAATCAGTATTAAAAAACAGCACTGCTAATTAAACTGTGATTATCAAAGATTACAAGGTGTATCTGATTGTAAAGATGCCAAAATGTGAAAAGGTGTGTATTAATAAATGCATCCTTTTAAACAGTGGTCACCAACCTGCGGTCTGTGGACCAGTGGTGGTCTGTGAAATCCGAAAAGTTGGTCACTGCTGCTTTAAAAGGCACCTTGAAGAATCTGAGTATTCTAAGATTGAGAGATTGTGCCTACATTGAGATTTGTTTTTTAAAGAAAAAAAGAAAGGAAAGGATACCATACCAGATGCTCTCTTCTTAATCAGCTTTAGGTAGTTCAGAATACTACATCTGGTGTCCACATCCACTTCCATGTTTTCCAGGTAGCAGTTGAGAATCGGGATCAGCCCAGGAAACACGCCTTCCTACAAGAAGCAGGATGTGCCATGAGCTTATAGTACTTCCTGCTTGTGGGTGTCAGCCGGCCGGCAGGCAGTGGGCACACAGGACCCTACCTTCCCATTGATGATGGTGTCTATGCTCATCAGGGCATACTCCTCATGCTCCTCTGTGGCCAGCTCCGTGCTCTGTTGGGCCTTGCCATAGCCGTCCACCACAGCGTTGCCACCTGCTGGTGACGGCAGAGCAGTGTTAGTGGCCTGTTGTAGCCTAAGTGACCCCAGAAATCCAAGAGGATGTATAATAATACCTTTACAAATATCTTTCCTGAAGTAGAACATTCCCTGCAGGACAGCATCTCGTTTCTGTGCGACTTTCATGTTTTCATCAACCTGGGGAGAAAAATAACGTCAGAACACTCTGGACCAACCAGAGCTGTGCCTCCGTCACTTCTGCCATTAGGACTCGCCTCCCTCAAGTATTCTACCATCCTTCCTGCGGTTTCTGGTCAGAAGAGCAGACTTTTCACTTTTATGTGGGGACTGTGTCACTCAACCGCAAGTTGGTATGTGCTTTTTAACAATAATGGGGGAAAAGAGCAGCTCACCTTAAAAATACAAAACAAAAACCTATAATCACGTAGGCTACCTGCATTTCAAGGCACCTTTATGGCTGACCTTCTAGGAAACCTGTCTTGAGGGCAGGTGGCTGGCTGGCTCCCTTTACACAACACACGACTCCTCCAAGACCCCAGGTGAGGAAAAAGGCAGGGAACCCAGTCCTGGCTCCCAGTTCAGTGCTCTGCCCCCGCCACCCCAGGGGTTTTGCTGCTTCGCTTGTTGTCAGATCTGGACCGAGCTTAGCTCTCCAGGATCAGAGGGTCTGCCCTGGCCATGTCCACTTATTCACCAGACCAAAACCTCTTCATCCGTGAATTTTCCATCTCTCCAGTGACTTTTCCAAGACTCGCAAAGAGCTTTTAAAGCTTCTTCGTAATCCCTTACTTCCTATAATGAAATCTGAGGGGATTCTCAATATATGAAAGACCCAAGTTAGAGGGTCACATTGAACTAGCATGGGCTATACCAAGTCTTTGATTACTTGGCCTCTTCACCATATTCGTTAATTCCTACTGTTGTTTTTTTAAAAGACACATATGACCTGAATAATCTAGATACCTCTAGAAACATATTCAAATAACTGTCTAAAATTCCACCGTGGTCACTGCCCTAGCCAGTTTGGTTCAGTGGATAGATCAACCAGGGCTGGGGACTGAGTCTTCAACCGAGTATATGCCCTTGATCGGAATCAGACCCTGGACCTTCAGTCTGTGGGCAGGCACTATCCACTGAGCCAAACTGGCTAGGGCCATTTACTGAATTTTAAAATTGTGGCTACCATTGTTCTTTGTTTCTAACAACTGTTCTCCAAATGCTCTGTGGTCCACAGTGCTTGCTTCATGGATGTGAGCCTTCTCCAGAATTTCCTCTCAGGCACTAGTTAGAATTTAAGACTTCTTTCCAATTTCTTGAATTAACTGTGTTTCACTGAGGGGTAATATAGGCTCTTTAAGGCCATTAAAAGTTCTTAGTTTCCTACTGACTTTTAGACATCTATTGTAAACAAAGGCTTAGACTGGTAGCTTACATGGACTATGCCTCAGATGGGCTGCTCTCCCCAACAGGTACTCCCCAGTCTGTGGGCCCACGGAATTCCACGGCCCACTTTGGCTTGGGTGTGAGAGCAGGCAGGGGCAACCTGGCAGCCAGACTGCCTCCAGGGACAGGGGCAGGGGCAGCTGCAGTGCCCCCTGGGGGAGAGGGAGCAGAGCTCCGGGGTTTCTTCCTCCTTCCACACTTGCTGGGACAGGGCTGCTCTGCTCTAACACCTCACCAGACCCCCCGTTCTGCCTGGCAGCGTTTCCCAGCCTTTCTCTCTGGCTCAGGAACCAAAATCTTCTATTTGTTGCCTCACAGCCTATTCTGAGGCTCTGCCAGGAAACTGTTTCTAGAAGATTCCTTTTTTGTTTTTTATTGGGCTGGGGCTGATTAACCCTGATTTGTTTTTCTGATGGTCCAAGCCATCACATTCTCCAGGAACAGCTCCAGTTCAGCCCCACTGCAGGGACTGTCCCCTGCACTCCAGCAGCTACCCGTTCTCCTTGCATCCTAAGTTTAATACAGTAACCAAAAGAATAGGACAGAGGGAGAAGCATTTTATTCTAAAGAGTGAACAATTCTAAATGAGCTCACATTTAAAATTAATATGTTATATAAAAGAACAGAATAGTCTACAGCTATCCAGACCCACTGCTACCCTTTATCACTCTCTTACCTTTGATAGTGGAATGAGAAAATCTAATTTGTATGAAAGGATCACTCTCGTGAGCAGCACCACAAACACCACATACGCAGAGTTCTCGAAGTCTGTTAACTGAACCTAGACAGGCAGGAGCCCAGAAGTTAGCAACCCACCACACAAGCAAGCCATTCCCCAACAAAGCCCTCCTCGGACCACATCACCCCCAACTCCCCATCGGGGTCTGGGTCTCCTCACAATCTATTCTCAACGGGTGCATGTGAGTTTGCTCCTGCTGACCCTCGTCTTACCTCCATGGGCCGGAATTCCACTCTCCATCCAATGTCTGAGTTTGGAGGAGGAGGTTTAAATCTCATTGTCTGCCAATTTGTGGACTGAATGTTCTGTAATAAAAAGGCAGAGAATAAAACCAACTTTCCACAGTCACAGAAAATACTAAGATGATTTGATAGTTAATGAAGACTGTTTGCTGCCCATACCTAATACTCCTTAATTTATAAGTACAAAAAAGGTATAATTTTAAGATTTTCTTGGAATGTGACCTGCTAGGAAAACAAACAGCAAGTGTTTAATAAAAGCTGGGTGATATGCCAGCAGCACTGTAATAACTGACCAGGTTATTTTTATGTAGCATGCTTTAACTTTTCACCATGCTGCAAACAAGAGAAAATATCGAATAAGAAATTTAGAACTGGAGATATAACCTGTAGGAATCATAATAAAAGTACCTCGAACCAACTTAAAATGTGTCTTGGTTTCTTACTGAACTAGATAATGAAAGGCACATGAGGTTTTCCACTGGCCAATTTCTCATAGACACAGAAAACTGCCTCCGTCTTGGTTAGTGAGATAAAAATTTATTTAAAACAGGAACTACCTCAAAATGGTCAGACTCATTGGCATCATCCAGGTGTATTTTCTCTTCAAACAGAGTCAGCGGGTCTCTGATAAAGAGATGAGCAACATGCTGGGCCAGGAGGTGGTCAATGCCTGCAAAGAGAGGTGGCACTGGACTCACTACACCGCTCAAGGCTCCACTGTCCTCCAAGTCCCAAAAGAAGACAGGACAGCTCAGGAGGTTGTAGAGCGAGTACCTAGAAGCTCAGGCAGTGGCTGGTTGGTTCGGCATTCTCGTGTGGCCCAGGACCTTATCCTACGGGCCCTGGGGAAGCGCCGGAGTTTCATTCGCTACTTACACAATGCCTGCTGGGGCACTGGTGGGACCTAGATACAGACCTCCAAAGTAAGTTCCTTTTGCTAAAAGTCAAGAAGATCTCACAAGTATTTGGAACTTGAAACTTTAGGAACAAGCAGCCTCCTAAGAAAAGTTAGAGACTTCACACTAAAAACAGAAATCAGACCAGGAGTCAGCAAAAAAGTTTAAGAGAGTTTTGAAGAACTAAAGACATATAATCAAATCTAGGGAGAGGTGGGGGGGAGGCATGGATGCTCACCTTCCCGCAACAGTTGGTCGTAGATTTCTTTATCTATTGTCAATTCGATGTCATTGTATTTCTCGCCACACTTGGACAGATAACTGTCTATTGAATCATATCGGGATTTACTAATCCTATAGTTATTGTTCTTCAGTGGCTAAAATTTAAAAAATGTGAATGAATGCCATATAAAATCATCTGGAAATAAACTTATGCCCCAAATAATTTCATTAAAATGCTGTATGTTTTTATATATAATAATTATATTAAAATGTCTAATCTTAACATAAAACTCTGAAAAATAACACTGAAAAGTAATATTAGGGAAAATTATATTTTAAAATTAAGTAGGCCTTTTGCATGATGATTTAAATATATCTTAACTTTTTCTTTTTTAAAGCACATCACCTTCATTCTTATTAAGCTTAAAAAATAAACACCAAGGTTGACAGCAAAATAATAATAATAATAAGCCTATACTGTAAAAGAAAACTTTCAAAATGATTTCTCCTTTAAAGTTCACTTTTTTTTTTTTAAAGCATATTCAACAATGTATGAACAACTGCATGAAGAGCAGAGCAACAGTAGTGTGCCCTGGTTCAGAACATCAGAATTACTTTGGAGGGCTCCTTTAAAAATACCTATGTCAAGGTTCCAGTCCTGGGAAACTTATTAAAGGTCTGAGATGGGCCACGGGTCTATTTTTTAAAGATCTCCAGAGCTGGTTCTGGTAGATATTCTTGGTTGGAGAAATGCAAAGTCACAGTTCAACAGGCAAACAAGAGGCACTAACTGACTCTTATAAGGCAAAGCCTAACCCTTCATATGAGGCAAAAAAATCTTTGACAGCAGAGTACACTTTCCACAGCAGAAAGCATCATATAAAAAGCACTCATGTAGCGCCAAAAAGCATTTGGTAAAACAGCCATCAGCAGTGACTGCCAAAAGATTAAAAAACAAAAAAACTACACTCTTAATTTTAGAAGATAAAACAAATACAGATTTCAACAAATGATGAAAATTAAAACTCTAACCAAACCAAATCGCATTTCCCACATGTTCATCCCAGAACAAACACTATAAAGCCAAAGACAGGTTTATAAACCATGAATTTCTTCCCATATGTGACTAAGCTACTCAAGATAAAAATTTGAGGGAAACTTTAGAATCACAAGTATTTATTACAATAACTCTGTTTAATGTGCTTGATATAGAAAGACTATTAAGGAAAAATCATTCCCACCTCCAGTCCTCTCTCCTCCCGAGTTCTATCATCTACAGATGCAGAAATCACGCCCCAGCGACAATCAACGTCTGACACATAGCCTCGGTAAAAAGGAGACGCAGCACTCAAAGCCATCTAAAAACAAACAGAAGTCAGCACCTGCAGGTTCAAAATGTCACTTTCATGCTGAAAAAAGCTCCATGTAGTTATCTTTGGTCACAAAGAATCAGTTATGCAAACATAGCTCTACAGCACTATCTGTGCCTGTTTCTCATAGTGAAATACCCAGGAGTGACTGAAATCCCTGGATCTTATACATTTAACTTCCTCTTTCTGATGCGAGGACATAAGATGGCTAACATTCGAACTTAACACTTTAGCACATAAATGTCTTACTAGCAACAGTAATGGTCTACAGCTTAGACTTAGTCCACTGGTTCTTAATCTACATATTATCTGCGTTAGTTCATTTCTGAATGAAGTCTTCAATGGACTTAACTAGCACACTCAGCAAATTTCGCACATGCGGTCTTTATTCTATGCCAAGAAGTATTTAAAATAAGGTATGATTTCTACTTACGACAATTGGGCAGATAGTTGCCAACTGATCATACAGGTATCTAGCCTCGGATATGCTGCAGGCTTGGAACGTTACCTGATTAAGAATTGCAAATTATTAACAACAAAGAATCATTAACATCCTCCCCAAGGAGTGAAGTCTGGGAAGAAGACTGAAGAAGGGAGGGGCCTGGTATGTAATGGTCATTCCATTGATGAAATATTTAATACAGGAGTTTGTTTAAATGCTTGCCCTAGATGAATTTTGCTAGAAAATGGTATTTAATCATGTTCAAAGCTAATATAAATAAGTTAGATTTTAAAAGTCGATAAAGAAAAGTAAGACACTAGATAAATGATAGTTCATTAGGCATTTCCTTTTCTACTGGTTTCTTTCAAGAGCTTCCCATTCGCTTCAGTTGGCTGAGAGGTTACACACGTTTGGGTAAAAAGGAGACTTGGAGATACTAAGGATGGGTTTCAGAGTGCAGTGTGGCAGCATCAGGAACAGCTTGGCAGGGGCAAGACTGGAGGAAGGCAGGGAAGTTCAAATGCTGCATCCGCCTAAGAAAAAGGCAAAACCATAACAAGGCACCCGGCTCTGGTGGCCAGAGGGTAGAGAGAGTGAGGGTGTGACTTAGCACTTGGCTTGGGACAAGTCGGGAAGAAGAGGCAAAGGCTTACGGAGCCAAGAAACAGACAAGTGGCTGGGTCCAGAGCTGGTTCCTAGAAGAAAAGCCTGGGCTGGAGAAATATTTGGGGAGTAGGCACAGACCTGAAGACGGTTAGATCACCCAGAGAGTCTGCACATGATGGGTACGTAGAACAATTAAGAGTTAGGCAGAGAAAAAGATCACATAGTGATTAGTACAAATCCTCCACAAATTACAAAAAAATAATTAATGTTCCACCTTTTGGGGGGCAGGACACTGGGAGCAGTGGGTGGGAGCAAGCGATATAAATGTGGTTGTGCTGGCACATCTGTATTAACTGCAAGCTGGGTTACTGGTCCTGACCTTCCTGCAATTCCTATGCTAATTCCTATGCTAAGGCTATGCTTTCATTAAAATGTGATAATTCACCAGCCACTGTAGATTAAATCAACCCAGAGAAGAGCTGAGTCAGACATCAACGACGAGTATCAAAGGTTAAAACAGATAAAGATTGAGAAGGGCTGGCAACTAGGTCACTGATAACCAGAAGGATAGTTTCCGGAAAGAGGCGGAAACTCAGAAATTAGTCTGTGCTGGGTAAGGGTTAAAGGAGAAGTGAGGAGATGGGGGAGGGTGCATAAAGTATTTACCCGCTTATCTGCTGTGACCCGATCACAGAAACCCCCAGGACAGCAGAGATCTCTATGCCAAGGGTGAAGAAGAGTGTTTGACACCTACTTAGTACTTAATAGATACGTATTACATTTATATAGTAGATATGTATTACATTTATATAGTATCTTGAAGGAATGAGGGTGCTATAGAGGAGAACACAGGGGCAAAGATAAGTTTTATTTTAATAAAATAGTGAGATACCTGAAAAACTGAACCCCCAGGTTAAATTCACATGAATTGAAATTACAAGCACCTAAATGTTCCCCAAGTGTTCACCGCTGAATTCTTTTGAATAGACTTCTCTAGTTTACTTAGGTCCTATTTCAGCACTTCTGAAAATGTTAGTGTGTGACTGTGAATTTTGTTTTTAAAAAGATAGTACAGTGAGCATTGTTTGTTTCCACAGGCAGATCCTAGAAAAGGCAACCCTAGATGAGTGTGAAAATTAGCACCTGGAATTCAACAGCTGTGTTACAACAGCACAGCGACTTATTCTAAACCTATTTACTGTCTTCCTCACTCTAGAGCTGATATCACTGCTACCAAACCAAATGCAGCTTCACTGCAGATAAAGGCTTTAGTGGAGGAAGGAAAAGAAGTTCTACAATAATACCTTTAAAAGGTGTAACTATATGAACAGCTGGCTTCTGGTATCCATTTAAAGTATATAAGGAAGAGAAGCAATGTTACCAGGAAACTGTTGAGAGGGGAAAAGTAAAGGCTGAAAAACAGATGTTAAAAACCCAAATATTTAATCTGAAATTTATTTAGGCCTAGCCGGCGTGGCTCAGTGGTTGAACTTTGACCTATGACCCAGGAGGACATGGTTAGATTAGATTCCCATTCAAGGCACATGCCTGGGTTGTGGGCTGGATCCCCCACAGGGGCGTGCAGGACACAGCCGATTGTTGATTCTCTCTCATCATTGATGTTTCTGTCTATATATCTCCCTCTCCCTTCCTCTCTAAAATCAACACAAGTATTGTATATTTAAAATTTATCTAGAAAGCAGTTGAAAGCCACATGATTTTCTAGGAGGTGAGGAGACTTCTTACCACACACAGGAACTTACTGACATGAACTCATTAAATGATTACTAAAAAGCTCCCAAGAGTCAGATTTGAATGTGGTTAAATGATTTGTCTTGTAAATTTTCCATTAATCTTCAATTACTTTTTAAACATTTTTTTTCTGCTTTACTGTATAAGCAGTTGCTGGTGTTTCACTAAAGAGATTCACAGCAGGAAGTTCTGTGTTGATTTGTGGAAGCTGCTTCTGCCACACACTTCACATCTGAGCCAGTTTTTTCAGTATTGAAACTGGGGTGTTGGATGTGCCATTGAGAAAAAGAATCTTAAACCCATGACAAAGCTTAAATTGGACGGAAACTATCTACCAGCAATAAAAATGTTGCTGGTAGCTACCACGAGACCGCATGTATTTGTACAAATTCAGCATTTCAAGGCAAAGAAGAGCCCTTTGGAACAGAACAACTGCAATGTCTCTGGTAAAACACCCTGGTTTAATATTAAACCAAAAAAAGGCAAGTGGTTCTCCCACAGCGCCCACAGTTTTCAAGCCGTGCACTGTGAGTTCTAGAGCTTAATAGTTCTTTATGGAAATGTTTGTAATTAAGATAGGGAGGCAGATATGCAGTTAACAGTCAAAAGGTCTCTTTTTTATGAAGTGTGACCATGTGTAAGGAAACTTTCTGGCCTACATTTATTTGGAAGCCACATATTTTATACTACCTCTGGAAGTCAGGAAAAGCAGGGGAAAACTGAAACCTTGGCCATGTTTACTAAAAACTCGGTATGGAAAACTCGGACCCAGGAAGCCGCTTTTGATTCCACAGAGCTGTGAAAATAAACGCATTAGAGATATGTGCAGCAAGCCGTGTGCCTGTGCTGCAGCTGTGTGAGATGATGGGGAGGCTGGTTTCCTCCTCCCCTGTGTGACACTGAGTGCTCAGGCTGGAGGTCCCAGGGCCCTTCGGTGGGGACTGTGTGTGGTGCTGCTCCAAGAACAGTGATCCTAATCAGCCGAAAAAATGAGACCTAGATAAAATCTCCTTCAAAAATAACAAGAGCCTCCCTTTTCTTTGATTTTTCCCCCCAAATTTTCAACTCCTGTTTTAAGAGGATTTTAAATAAATATTTCTATTCATAAAAACAATGAAATAAACATTAGCTTGGAGTCAGACCTAAAAGGGGCCTTAATATAGGTAAACCCTTCTTTAAACTGCTAAGAAAACAGGCCCAAAAAAAGTGAAGCAAGTTACCTAAATACCAGAGTAGCCAACCCCTGCACACAGACCCTGTGCTGTCAGAGGAGTCCCGGGCTCTGCCCCCCAGGCCCTAAGTGAGCCTGGGCACAGTCCCTGCGAGGGGCACCATGATCTGATTAGGTCGAAAGGCTGTTCTACCTCCTGTATAACTTAGCCAGGGGCAGGGCAAACTCGGGCTGCTTTCTTTTTATACTGCTAAGTGGCCTTGCATGAATATAAAAACTTCAAGTCCAAACAGTTTTTCCCTTGACTATAAAATCACTGGAATGCATCCATTAGACTTCACTTTCAGAAGCAAGAGATTTAAGCCATGTTTATAACCTCACAGCTACACTGTCGCTAGATGGCAGCAGAAATCAGGCATATAGAAAGAACAGAGACAATGACCTTTTCCTTGTAGTGAAAAAGGTAGATTTTGTCAAGAGATAGTTTCCAATTGACTAAAATAACTTCACTGGTTTTCAGAAAAGCATACCAGCTACCATTTCGACCTGATTAAATATGATTTATAAAACGGAAACAAACCTATACAGGAGGTTATAAAGAGAAGTGGGTGAGGGCACTCGCCTCTGCCTATGGCTAATACCTGAAGACAGCAATTGCCCATCCCAAATCCCATGGCGTCCATGTAGATGTGATCCGGCTTCGAAGCCTTCGACGCCTCGTCATCCTCAGGAAATGTTTCTATAAACGGAGATGGTGTGTTCTTATCTTTAAATACTGGGGGGAAAAAAAGGAATGGGTGTGAGCTGAGGATTAAACAACAACACAACAGGAACCTCTCCACCCACCATCCCTTGGACTCACTTGGTGTATTGATGACCACTTTTTCTCCTCTCCTCTGCCGGATATTTCTGGTTAGGGTACTAAAACAGACAACCAAATGCTGTAAATCAATTCCAACTGTACCAAAGACCCATTATGTAAAAGGAAATTTGATCATATACAAGTAAGTGAATGAAATCCTATACCTTCAAACTAATTCTGGCAATAATCAGTTTATAGAGCTTCAGCCTATGGACTCAAAAGAGTCCCAAGTTCGATTCCAGTCAAGGGCAAGTACCTTGGTTGCTGGCACATACCCAGTAGGGAGTGTGCAAGAGGCAACTGATCGATATTTCTCTCCCATTGATGTTTCTAACTCTCTATTCCTCTCCCTTCCTCTCTTTAAAAAAAAAAAAAAAAAAAAAAAAAATCAATAAAACATTTAAAAAAATAATTCTGAGGCCACTCTGTAGATAATTTATATGGATCAAGATATTCTGAAGAATCCTCTGAAAAAGGGCTTTACATTAATACCACTTCCCTGGTTGCTTACTCAAGACTGCTGTCTCTCCCCTGCTTAACCCCTGCTTCCCCAGCTTCCTCTAACTCTCCAGATCACGTGTTTGGAGTCCGCATGATCTGGTCTCACCCTGCACTTCTAACACTTCCCATGTTAACCCAAACTTTAACCAAACTTTAGTGCTTGCTCTCCTAGGCGTCTCTGGAGCCCCAAGACCTCATTACTGCTGCCCCAACCTGCAGCTTTAATACTTATCCTCTAGACCTGCGATGTCTAATCTAGAAGCTACGAAGCAAATGTGGCTACTGAGCACTGAAGTGTAGCTAGTCCTGATAAAAATATGCTGTGAGGAGAAAGTACACACCAGATTTTGACAACTTAGTACAAAAAAATTTCATATTAATACTTTAAAAATAGAGATTAAAGTGAAATAATATTTTAGGTATATAGGGTTAAATAAAATATATTATAAAGCCAAGTCTACATTTTTAACTTTTTAAACATGGCTAATAGAAAATTTAACATCCTGCTGGGGAGTGCTGCTGTAGACTTGGTAGTGCCACCGCCTCAGGAGCCTGCATGGATCCTCAGTCAGAAGCACCTGCTCTCCCCCAGGAGGACCCCTGCATCCCCACTTTCATTTTTTTAACCTCACCGGAGGATATGTTTATATTGGCTTTTTTAGAGAGAAGGGGAGAAAAAACAATCAGTTGTCCCTTATATGCACCCCCATGGAAGATTGAACCCATAATCTAGGTATGTATGTGCCCTGAATAGGAATCTAACCTGCAACCTTTTGGTGTGCAGGATGATGCTCTAACCAATGGAGCCACTGGCCAGGGCAGTGCTACCATTTTTTTTTTTTTTTTTTTTTTTTAAGCATCATAAGAAATGCCAACATCCCTAACTCTAGGTCAGGTACCCAGGTTCAGGATGAAGAGTAAGACTCAAGGTACAAAGTTAGTAGACTGTTGTGGGCCCTGAGGCAATTTAAACCCAAGAATTAAACAGGAATAGACCTAGAAGATAACAGAACAAAAGATGGAGAGTGCCTACTATATGCAGATGTACATAATTTACCTTATTATCAGAGTACAAAGATGGGGAGAACAGATCACAGACACTGGTGGTAACTTAGAGGGGAAAAGATAGAAATAACTAAGGGAAAGCTTCCCAAAATAGGTGTTTACAGAACTAGGATGGAAAAGAATCTGCTCACTAAAGGAGAAAACAGTGGCTAAGCAAGTTAATGACCTTAAGGTGAGTTGGAAATGGGCAAGTCAAACCTGGCCCCAGAAGCAATAATCAAGCAGCCTTGGATACACAACAGGGGGAGGTGTGTGTGTGTGTGTGTGTGGGGGGGGGGGGGGGGGTCTTCTCTGGTTAATTACAGAGGGAGCCAGAATTCAGTAAATGCTTGAAAAGGATTCCCAGGCAGGCATATCATCCTCTCAGAAGGCAGAAATCTGAGTGAGAGGCACCTGTATTTAAACACAAAGCCATACTCACCTGAAGCGGGGATGCTTGTTTATTGCTTCATCAGGAAAGAAGAGGGACCTGGAAGCTCCTCCTTCCAATGGGTTGGGTTTGACCTCGGGCAGCGTGAACCCAGGACAGCCTAATCTACAACAAATTGAGTTAATTATGCCTCATCATCTTTGCACCTGTGAAGATACCTAGCATCTATCATTCCCTTTTCCAGAGGGTCAAGCACACAAATGGTTTGTAAATATTATGCTCCATCACAACTACGCCTTTGCTTTTCTTATTCACCAAGATCTTTTGTGATTCCAGCCCTTTACTAACCTCAGCAGAGAACTTCGTTCACTTGTCGCCCACAGAACACCCTCTAGAGCAGCAGTCGCCAACCAGTGCTCCGTGAGGTCTGAAAGGATGGCGACTGCTTCTCTAGAGAAGGCCCATCTCTTCATTCAATAACATCAACCCACAGCACAGGTACATCAGTGGTAAGGTGCCCCTATTTAGCTGCTGAGGCTTCTTTTACTAGCTCTAAACTATCAGCTTATCTTTTGACCCTTGTACTGGCCCTGCCCCCAACCCCCTGGATAAGTTTTGCCTGAATCTGAAAGGGGTCTCCTGTTTTTTGCCTCTGCAGGTCACTTCACAAATACCTCAAGATTAGATTAAGTAGTGTCTCCACTGGTGTCCCCATCCACCCCTGAGATCTCTCTCTGAGGTCTGAAACCCAACCCTATTATCTACTTGACCTAAAGAAGAGTTTTAGTTCTGACACAGAAAAGGGAAGCTCTCTATGCATCCCTGAGCTGAAAGCTCCAATTCCACCTCACTTGCCATCACACCACCTGTTCTTCGAGTTAAGAATTTTAAGGTCATTGGTAAGTGTGCTGTGAGAGAGGACAAAGAATCAAGTTAGTGAAAGCAAAACAAGGGAGGCTCTTGTCAGGCTATAGATCAGTGGTAGGAAACTTGGTTGAGAGCCAAGACTAGCCCCCACGCCTCACTTCCCCTGTGAACAATTGAATTTGCTGATCTTATCTAGAAAATAGTTCCCAGGGTTGCTGGCACTCCTGTGGCACATGCCATGTGCGATAATAGGGAGTCCTTTGGGGGAGTGACAAGTTCACACAGGCATTCTCCACCAGGGCATTGATCTGGGGGTCAGAGCTCAGATCCTGACTCCTGCACAGCTCTGCTTTGCTTCTGGACCAGCACCTCCACAGAACCTCCTGCCAAGATGGCCAGGTTAACACCTGCACCGTCCACTCTCAGCATGTGGTCACTAGCCACAGGAGGCCTCTGAGAGCTGGACTGCAGCCAGTGTGACTGGGGAACTAAATTCTTCATTCCCTGAAATTTGATTAAATTCATGTCATATAACTGTTATTTTGGACTATAATTCCACACTAGAGAATTTTTTACCTCTTTACAGAGAGAAAAATCATACTGTTTTACACTTAAGAAACCAAGTACTATTTTTACTGTTGATCCCAAAATAAAACTTTATCATTTACTATAGATGTAAGGTGAAGCTTCTACAACTTCTACAACTAACTATTATTCTTGGTTTGTTTTTAATTTCTAAAATATGTTAGGCTTTTTGAATAAAATTTATTTCATTGTTTCAACTCTCCCTCATAATGACTTAAGCAGCTCAATTTTAAAAACAAAGGGGGGCATGGGTGGCAATGGTTTTCATATAGAGCCATTAACAGGAAGAAAAGACCCATTAGATTTAATTTTAAAAAGTCCGTTTGCAGCCCATTGCCACACTACTAGTGAAAACAATTCTGGTTTGTATTACAAACTCTTTTTCTTTTTAATTTGCTAAGTGAAAGATAGAATCCTCTAATGTTAAAGGGGGGGGGGGGGAGGAAAATTTAAATATTGAAACTTGTCAAATAACACCTGTAGCCTACTTATTATTCTAAATTTCATAATAATTACTTAACCAGCAGCTTTGCCATCTTTTCTCTCCACCCCCACGTTTGCTGGTTTTTCAGTCTCTTCATCTATCCACTTTCTCCATCTCCACAACCCACCCTCTGCAGGCTGCCCTCATCTTCCCATTGAGCCCCCCGCTGGTCTCCTAGCAAGTCCTGCACCCATCCTACAACCACACTGACACCACAGCCCAAGTGCGGGGCTGTAGAACTAAAACGTGATGGGATCCGCCCAACCCAACCTTCCCAAGGCCTCCCACTGCTTTTAGGATAGCAACTGAAATTCTTAGCACAACTGGCCCACCAACTACCTGCCCGGTGTCACCTTACCCCACACTTCCATTTCATTCTCAGTATCCTCGTCACACTGGCCAGCCTAATTCCAGCTCTGAAGGCTCGGTGCTCCCCTGGCTTATTCTAGGACTTGTGCCCATGCTGTGCCCCCTCCCTAGTACAGCCTTCCCTCTCCCCTCCTATTAAGCTCCTACTAGAACCTCGAATGTTGCTACCTGGGCGGCACCTTGCTCCACCGCGCAGGCCATGAGACAAACACGTCACTCTCTGTGAGCTACACCCCCTCACTGCTTTCCTCATGGTCGCATCCTCATTGCGTGGGTCTGGTGTGGAGCAGGCGCTCAGGTATCCTGTGAATGGCAGTCATTATTTCCTTACCGCCTTCAAACAGTGGGCAAAGGAACATGCCCATTCTCTTCCAAGCACACCTGCCCACTCTCCCCAGCTGGGGTTTTTATTTCTGGCAGGGAGAGGGGAGTGGCCTGCACTAATGAACAAAGGAATCACAGAAAATAAGAGATGTTTTTCTAAATGTTGATGAGTTGCTTAAACAGGTTTGAACTATTTAGATGTGACCATGGAAATGTTAAAAAATAAAATTATTATCCAAGTGTCCTGAGACCAATGGAATGACTCTGAATGCCTGTGTTCATTACAGACATTTATCAAACTGTTCCAGGACACAGATACTAACCCCCAAAGCTCTTTTGAACTTTGAGGAGGTGAGCACACTTGGTAACACTCTGACGGATATTTTAGCATAGATCAGATTGACGATTTGGTAGAACTGTATTCTTATGTACAGGTCCTACATATCATTGCAGCATATTTATGTACCTCATTGTAAGCTAAGAACATAACCTCACTATTTCTATTTACTGAATACTTATGAACTTTTAGCCATCACTAGATTAGGTATAAATGAAGCTAAAAACTGCTTTACATTCCAAATTAGACAAATCTAAAACTTTCTTTTCCACATAATATCCAAATATATGGAAAAGAAAATTTTCCACATATTTTTATTTCTGGCAGGGAGAGAGGAAATATGACCTGATGTCCCTCCGCCCCTTGTTCAATGCCATAGTGCCCTGGGGGCACTGATGGTGGCCATCCAAAAGGTGACCTCTGATAGGCCACCAATGTCACCCTTTACCGGTAGGCAAACACATGTGAGGGTGCAAGGAGCACTTGATCAGGAGACTCACTATTCCTCACAAGGTCAGAGCTGCATGGCACAGGATGTGCTGCTCCCTCCACCCTGCCTGGGGGAGGCTGCCACTCTGCTACCCAGCCACAGTGGTCCTCCTGGTCTTTCCCACCAAGCCCAGACACAGCCCTTACTACAGTGCTCCAGGGCACCACCATTCACGGGAGCTGGTGTGAAACGTCTGCCTATAGCTCTAACAGGAGGCTGCCTAAGGCAGTGCTGTGAAGAATGACCAGTCTGTGGTCAGTCAAGTATGAGAACTGTAGAGTCAAATGCTTCGTCATGATTTGCTCTTTAAAACCTTGAGCTCCGAACTGTCCCCTGGGGCATGTTCACATAGAAACTAACCTGGGAAATGAAGTTATTGTGCAAATAGCCTGATTTTCTTTTAATAAAGAAGTTGCCTCCCTCCGGCGCCGTCTCATGTTGTCTTCAACTGTGTTGAACTCGGACATGGTTCCTCCGTATGGCTGTCCAGGCGTCCCTTCAATCATGTAACTCGCGTACTCCGGTCTCCAAAGTGTAGGGTGGCTACAGAGGAGGAAAAACATTTGCTTCATCTTATTCTTTGCTGCAGTCTACTCGATTCTTAGAAGTTCTTTTAAAGCATTGCCTCAAAAATGTTAGAAACTATTAGGTATATATGAAGCTAAAAACTGCTTTTTAATTCCCAAAGGCCATTAATTTTCTATAGCTCTTCAACTATATAAGGGTTAAAAGTACCAGGCCCAAAATATTTATAAATAACTGAAAACACGCACAGGGCACTCTCTGTCCAGACAAGCTAGTCCCTGTGCAGGAAAGGAGATGAGGCCCTAAGGTCTCTTTCAGTTCTGGGCTGAGGTGAGGAGAAAAATAAACCACAGAGTACAGGCCCTCTTCCCCTCTTTGTCTTGTTAAATAAATATTTAGAAAATATCCCATCAGCCAAACAAAACCAATCTGTAAGTTTAATCTGGCACCACAGTTCGTGGTCTCAGTAACACTATGGCAATTTTTAAAAATAATAAGCTATATTTTGCCTTTACTGTTCTAAGTGCTTTAATATATTAATGGGTTTTGAAATGTCAACACTCTCAAGGTAGATATCATTATCCCTACCATACAGATGAGGAAACAGGCACAGAAGAGTTAAGTGACTTGCCTAAGGTTACCCAACAGTTAAGTACAGGAACCAGGATTTGCACCCGGGCAGCTGGGAATCAGAACCTGGGCTCTAAACTGGTATGCTCTCCTGTGTCCTTTACATCCAAGGAGAGAGTCTATTCTAGTAGTTTGACAGTTTCAGAAACACCAGAACAGCTTACTTTGGGTTTTTCTTTTCCCCCTTTTCTTGTAGAGCCTCAACAACTTCTTCTCCAGACAGGAGCAACTGGACTCTTTTATTTTCATGATCAAAAGACACCAACATGTATTCCACCTGTTGAAATTAAGGAGAGAAAGATGAACATTCTTTCAGGTTGGTGCTCAGTGTGACCTTTTTAAGAGAAGAAGGCAGGGAAACATGGAGGTTGGAAAGGATCGACAATAACTTTAGACTCACATTCCCTGACACGAAGGCATAAAATAAACATTTGTTTGCATAATATGAAAACCTGGAGAAAATGGTTAACAGTGGCACTGAGGACCACCTAATTCCTTCTTTCCCCTCTTATTCTTAATATCCTAAAAGAAACCGAGATGCCCATTTTGTAAAATTGTACTTCAAGAGAAAGTATTTTAAGCTAAGATTCTATACATTACATTGGCAAGAAGCTGCATTTTAAAATTTATTTCCTCAAATGGCTTATTATAAAGTGGGTAATCTGGGCATTTTCACCCAAGGTAGGTGGATCCTTACTTCCTGGCAGGTTATTTAACAATCCCACTACTGTCCCACTACTGTCGAGTTCAATAATCAACACACCAACGTGGAGCAGTTATTTTAGGAGTTTCAACCAGTTGGTGCAAGCCATGTCAAACTCTCTGCATGCCTCATTTATTTGGACCGTGTTAGCCTTTGAGTTTGACCTGCTTGATTCTGTTTTTCAATAAAAATGTAAGACAACTTCCCAACTCTAAAACCAGATCAAATTGACAATGCCAAGGTGATCTAGGGCAGTAGTCGGCAATTTGTGGCTCTTGAGCCACATGCGGCTCTTTGGCCCTTTGAGTGTGTGGCTCTTCCACAAAATACTGTGGGTGGGCGCACACGTACAGTGCAATTGAAACTTCGTGGCCCATGCGCAGAAGTCAGTTTTCGGCTCCCAAAAGAAATTTCAATCGTTGTACTGTTGATATTTGGCTCTGTTGATTAATGAGTTTGTCAACCACTGATCTAGTGCAGTTATAACAATACCTGGGGGAATTCTGATAAAAATCAGAGTTCAGTACCAAAGTAAGACTTTTCTGGACAGAGTACACATAAAACCTACTTTTGGTTTCCCTCAAATCAGGTACTTTAAAAGTCATGATTATTGATATGAACAGTGAAGTTTATGAATCTCCACAATTGAAATAAAACACACATTACCCATATTTAAGTGAAAGGTATGGAAATAGATCTTCCAGGCAAACACTTGAGAGTACCTTTTGCACAAGACAGAGATGAGGCAAACTGATCCCCACAAGGCAGACCAATACACAGATGTATTTTGTTTGGCTTATCATATGAAAATAAGAAATTTTTTTTAAAAAGCAAGCAACAATACATCTACTATCTGACAGCTGCATGTCAATTCAGATTCCCAGCCTTAGAATCACACACCCAGAGCCCAGCACTATGTCAGGGTCCTGCAGGGCTGGGGCTGGGCTGCTCGCCTTTGGGGGTTCTCTGTGGTCCACAGTGGCCTATTCCCTTTTTTATGTGTACCTGTCCCACCTTGGAAGGCATGTGAGCCAGTTTTCCTTAGCACAGAAATGGTACCCCTTCAAGAAATGGTTTTGCCCTTCAGCTAAGAAATAGAATTAACGGGGGATGGGGATGGGGGGGGAGGGGTGAGGGGGGTGTTAGGAACCATATGACATAGCCTGATAAGTTTAAGCAACAAAATAATGAACTTTCTTTTCTTTTTCTTTTTTTTAAAATATATTTTATTGATTTTTTTACAGAGAGGAAGGGAGAGGGATAGAGAGCCAGAAATATCAATGGGAGAGAAACATCGACCAGCTGCCCCTTGCACACCCCCTACCGGGGATCTGTCCGCAACCAACGTACATGCCCCTGACCGGAATCGAACCTGGGACCTTTCAGTCCGCAGACCGATGCTCTATCCACTGAGCCAAACCGGTTTCGGCAAAATAACGAACTTTCAATCAACTTTTGTTAACTGTTGTTATGGACTGAATGTTTTTGTCCCCCATAATTCATATGTAATAGTATTTCATTTCCAATGTAATAGTATTTGAGGTGAGGCCTCTGGGTAGGTAGGTCAGGAGAGTAGAGTCCTCATGATGGAATTAGTGCCCTTAGAAGACAAGTGATCTCTCTCTTCAATGTGGGAGGACACAGCAAGAAGGCGGACATTTATGAGCCAGGATGGGGCCCTTCCCAGGAACTAAATCTGCTAACACCTTTGACCCTGGACTTCACAACTTCCTGAAGTGTGAGAAATAAATGTCTGTTTAAGCCATCCAGTGTGTGGTACTTGTTACAACAGCCTGAACAGACAATAAGTTCCCATTCATGCTTCTCCATTAAATTTTTTTAGTTCAAAAAGTAGGTAAGACTACTTGATTTAGGTACATGAGCTAGAAGTGTACAATCACTCCATGTGAAATGCCTGAAACTTGGGCGGCAGAATCTGGAACTGTTCTCAATTTTAAGTACAGGCTTTCAGATAGCATCTACAGACCCATGACTTCTGAATAACTAAAACATGATGGAACAGGAACCTTTAAGTCTCAGGATGAATATATAGAGTATCATAGATATGAGAAACAAATTTACCTCTAAATGATCATAATGAGAAAAGGTATGCCATGAACTTTGATTTATGGATTCTGATCTTCAAACCCATCAAGCCAAGTTGACATTTTCACCCTTTTCCAGATAGGCAGAGGCTCAGAGATGCTGAGTAAGTAGCCCAAGGCCATAGTATCAGACAGGGATTTGAGCCCAGCTCTGACTGGCCTCAAGGCCCAGCACACCTTACTGCTAGGACTATAAAGGATGCAAGTTTTTGTTAGAAATAAGCTTTTTTTAAAAAATTGCAGTAAGCTACATGAGGCAGGGGGAAAGGTTATAATACTGGCTGAAAATCTCTCAAATTGATTATGCCTCAATTTTATGAGGTGGGCCTGACAATGTATCATAGTAGCTGTGATATAACAGTATGGTTACAGATTTAAATAGATGCGTAGGCTCATCTCTTAGGCTCTGGACGGAGCGGAGCGCGCATGTGCTCTATCCAGCATTCCTAACTCTCCCAGTTACAAGGAATCTTCTCCTTCAGTACCCACTCCTTCTATCACTGGATTCAACATATCTGCCTGGCAGCATATGTTTTCAGGGTTATCTTCTGAAAGATGAAGAGAAACTTCCTAGCTTACTGGGTTCCCATCATTTACTATCATAATGAACAAGAACTTTTGTACCAATTGCATAACCTAAATTGCAATTACTTTAGTTAGTTTCCTAGTTTTTAAATAGTTGAAATTCAAAACTCATTCTTAGCCCACAATTTAGAGCATGGGCGGGCAAAAAAGAGCCAAGCACTCAAACTCAGTTTGAGCTTTACATACCAGCCAAAGGGATGATACTTAAAATGCTAACAAACCCAATTCTCAACTAAAATATATTCAGCATCGATCTCATTAAGCAAATGAAACAGAAAAACATCAGAGCACTTATCAAGTGAGAAAGAAAAACTTACTTCTGGAAACAAATCCAAATTCAGTTAGAAGCCTTAAAACTCCCGGAAGATTTTTCAAACTCAAAATTTAAGGCGTTCTGAAGTAGCTGTCCCTACAGTCACCTTAACCATTCTGTACCAGGGCCCAAAATGGTTCTTTATCCTCTTGGCTTTTTATTATCTTATTTAATCCTTCCCCCACTAACTTCAATACATTTGTATTTGTTTCCAATTCTAGTTCATACAAACACTCGAATAACTAACTCAATCTTTGAGTCAAACTAGAGCTAAAATGGATTTTGGCTCAGTAATCTTGCTGTTGAGAGATAATAAAAAGTGATACAATAAGACAATGCTTTCCCAATATAAAATACCTAAAACCACAGTGATTTGTTTTATTCCTTCTGGAGTTTGTCCCTATCCTAAATCTTTCTGCACACAAGAGATGAGAGGAAAAGATAAAATCAAAGAGAAAATAACAAAACAGGATATACAGGCCCTTCGGTACATAACGTAGATTCCAATGATTAAATTGAATCCGGTTCCTGACTTCGAATAGCATGTAGGCGGTACACCCAGAGTTATAGCAACATCTATGTGCACCACACACACACAACTCCAAAAGTGTATGCCCAAAGAACATAAAATGGACTGCAGAGTGACTAATCCAAATCTGTGTAATTAACACATCATTTGGAAAAAGCAAAAATAGCCACTGTACTATTCTCAGTACACAGATCATAATGCCCTAGATGTAACTTAGGGACACTGCTATTTGGTGCCCATCAGTTGTCTTTTTTAGTGGAGGGAGAATAAGCTCCATAAAAATAACCTACCACTCTTTGTGAGAAACTCATATTTTAAAAATGCACATTACTCTTTCTACAAATGAAAATCTTTTGAATTTCATTCTTAAGTGGCTAAATGTTATCCTACTAGAATAACAGTCACTAATATCTCTAAGCTGTTTAATCAAAGGCACATTCAAAGACTATTATATAGTTTACTATTACATAGCATTGCTAGGAATGATGTGTACACAATAACCCCTTAGTTATTTAATGCAGGTTTGCACAAGCACAAGATGCCTTATTCATCTGAAATTAGGCCAATAAATATAATCTTAATTGAGGGTGATGTAAGTACTCAGTACAATGTTGATCATATAGTAGACTGTGAAATATTTGTGACATTGAAGTTCAAGGTAACAGTAAATATTAACTGTAAACATTAAACTTTTTAGTATGTTTGTTGTCTTTAAATGGTATTTACCAAGTTTAAAATAAAATTTTTCCTTTTTAATACTACAACAAAAACATTCTGATACTCTACCATTAATGTGCGGGATACGGAAAACTTAGAATGTCCAAGGAAAGGCTAGATATTTTATAAAATACTTATTTTTAAATTTCTACTCTCTGGAAGTGAAAGCTGTGCTTAATTAGGCAAACAGTCTACTTCTCTAAGACTCAGAAGCAGTTACAGGAACATCCCTATTTAGGGAGGTTATACTTTGAGAAAATTCCTTTGTCTAAAGCCACCCTACTGAAATTCAAAATTCAGGGTTGGGGGCCAGCTCCTCTATTCACTGTTGGCTCTCTCCCACGGGAGTGTGCAGGAGGCGACTGATCGATGTTTCTCTCTCATCTATGTTTATAAGTCTCTATCCCTCTCCCTTCCTCTCTGTAAAAAAAATAAATATACTATATATATTTTTATATGATTTAAAAAATATATTTTATTGACTTTTTACAGAGAGGAAGAGAGAGGGATAGAGAGAAACATCAATTTGAGAGAATCATCGATCAGCTGCCTCTTGCACCCCCCCCACTGGGGATGTGCCCGCAACCAAGGTACATGCCCTTGACTGGAATCGAACCTGGGACCTTTCAGTCCGCAGGCCGACGCTCTATCCACTGAGCCAAACCGGTTTTGGCAAAATATATATATATATATATTTTTTTTTAAAAAGAAACAATATTTTAAATATAAGTAATTTTTATTTACCTCAAAACACCTATACTATAGAGCTTCTGAATTCTAAGGACAAGTGAATTTCTTGGCTCATTTCTGAGAACATAACTCCCCTACCAGAGTCCCAGTTACAATGTGGTTGACAACAAGAGGGTATTCTGATCCCCAGATAGAGGTTGCTTTGGATCAACTGCTCTGGAGTGCTCAGCTGGAGGTGGGTAAGAGGGGTGTGACGGAGTGAGGCCGCATCAAGAATCTATGGGGGTAAGGTGCATCAAGAACCTCTACGGTGGCTCCTCCAGGTACAGAAAGCTTAAGACATTAGCAGAGGCAGGACTGTTGCTACAGAACACACATCCTCCCACAGGAGACCCCAGCTCAGAGCCTGATACACTAGAGATGAGCAATCCAGAAAGCAAGCACATTCCCTTGTGACGTATGTTTAACCCTTTGCACTCCGAACCATTCTGGACATTGGCTACCAGCTACTCGACGCTAACGGCGGAAACGTGCGTTGAATTAACTCAATTCCCCGTAATCACTAATAAACTGCAATGTCCCCTGAGAGGGGACATCCGAGTGATATGCTAGAATTCCGATGTCCCCTAAGAGGGGACAGCAGAGTACAAAGGGTTAAATTAGATTGACTTAAATTCAGGGACTGCCTATGAGAAAATCAGAGTTTTAGTTCTTAGGAACTGGTGGTAGACTAACCCAGACAAAGAAGAAGAGGGGGAAAAGAATGCTTTCTTTTAAAGAGACCGAGAGCAAATGCTACCATAGAGGAATTTGAACTCCAAAGTAACTGCTGTGCTCAGAGGGGGCCCACCTATAGCCCCCGTTACAGCGATTAAGACCTCCACGTATAATGCTCTTCCACCATCACAAGAATCTGAGCAGTTCCTC
Organism: Pipistrellus hanaki; assembly: GCF_964339955.1. NCBI lineage: Eukaryota > Metazoa > Chordata > Mammalia > Chiroptera > Vespertilionidae > Pipistrellus > Pipistrellus hanaki. The sequence continues at coordinate 20,125,060 of NC_140509.1, forward strand.
TTTCACGATCACATCTCCTAGGGCAGCATTGAGGCGCTTCTTCAGGAATTACTCCTGGATGGTAGGGCAGAAGCCACCAATAGACCTGCTTCAGATGGGATTTGGAAGATGGAGGCTCTTATTAACAAACTCCTTCACTGCCCTATTTGAGATTCGAGTGAAAGGAGCAAACTCTCAAAAAGGTAAGTCAAAACTCCTGACTGGGGCCCTGATTCTGGCCCGCTACCTGCTGTCCTGGGATGAGGCTGCACAGTCTGCATAACAGTCAGTGAGCCTGATCTTCATGTAAAGGGCCTGTCCGCTGCTGCCTGGTCATAGGGATCTGCTGCCAGCACATTAGCTGGGACGCTGTGGCCACATTACCAAACCTGTTAACATTTGTCCTGCAGCCCGAGAAATTGACAGATTCATATTCAATATTATAGTTTTGAAGGAATACTGGCATTCACTAAAAGCGAAACATTGGCAGCCATCTGGTAATGAAAAATACTTAAACCTGCGCCTGTAGCTCTAAGACAATTATAGTTTCATTCAGAAACAAAATCCTACTTTTTTTGTATTCTTTCTTCTTTTCCTTTCACCTTCAATCCCACCTCAAGTTGCAGCCTATAAACAGTCACAGAGCTCTTTTCCTTCAAGGTATCTGGGAGGTGGTCCCCAAGGGAGCAGCTAGAGGAGTGTAGGCTTTGGGGTCAGTTTGAATCTTAGTGAATTTCAGTTTTTCTCCTTTGTAAAATTGGGAGAATAGCTACCTCATAGAGCCACGGGGGGGAGGTCTTCTGGGGAGAGGGGGGAAAGAGGGGAAAACTTACATGAAACTGCATATAAAGTGCCTACAAGAGTAGTTCGTACAAATTCCTTTATTTGTCTTACAGATGAGGAAACTGTGGTCCAAAAAAATTTAAGTTCCATATCTAGGATCACACAACCATTTGAGGAGAATTGGACTCCTATCTACAAATTAAAGTCCATTCAGAAAATAGATGCAAACATTCAAAATAATACCTGGCCGTAGGATGATAACAGTGATATCAAGTGTTGAACATTACAGCAAAGGAGCGAAGAAAATCCTGATTTTAAAGATCTGGCTACATCTTAGTTGCTGGAGATATAACCAAGAGGGTAGCCAGCCTTTGGATAAAGTTTAGAGCCTAAGTAGTGGAGTTGAAAGACTAGGAAAACTGAAAGACTTCCACTTCTAATCAAGATGGTGTAATAGCAACCAATTTTACCCTCCCACCTAAACAATGGAAGAGAAAGAGTGTGTGAGAGGGGGGGAGGGAAAGGAGAGAATGGGAGAGTGAGAATATATATAATAATTATAGTTTTTCTTTTTTTAAAACATTTTTATTGATTTCAGAGAGGGAGTGGGGAGAGAAAGATGATGAGAGAGAATCACTGATCAGCTGCCTCCTTCATGCTCCCCCGCTAGGGATCAAGCCACAACCTGTGCCCTTGACCAGAATCGAACCGGGGATCCCTCAGTCCATAGGCTGACGCTCTATCCACTGAGCCAAACCGGCTAGGGCTGTAAGAATAGTTTCTCAAGACACTGGACATCAGATAGCCAAGGGCAGAGATCCCTGAGATATGGGGTGAAAGGGCACAAATTAAGTGAGCCCTACAATAGCCCCAACTTACTGATTAAAAAGAGGCTCTACATTATGGGCAGGGAGGTGAATCACAGCCTGGAGGACTCCCTGAATTGAAGAGATGGAGCTGAAGGTATGAAGAAATCAAGTCAATTACAGGTCACGAGACCAACTACCAAAAAGAAATGAGCTGCTCATAAAACCCTGGGTCCCCCTTAAAGGTTCACTAGTGAATTAACCCACAATGTGAGCCAAGAACTCAAAGCTGGGGCAAGGTGTGTCCCCACAAGTCATAATGGGATAATCCCTAATTTAGGATCACTGGGGAAAGTATTCATGAAGGTCTTGTCTCAGTAGAAGGGAATTAGCCGTTAACTGAGACTTCTCTAGATCTGCCTAATAAATTGTAAAAGCAGCCCTAGCATGTTTGGCTAATTGGATAGAGTGTCAACTGGAGGTGGAAGGGTTCCCAGGTTCGTTTGCACTCAAGGGCACTTACCTGGATTGCAGGCTCCTCCCCAGCCCTGGCCCTGGTTGGGGCGCATGCAAGAGGCAACCAATTGATGTGTCTCTCTCACATCGATATTTCTCTCTCTTTCCCTCTCTCTTCCACCCTCTCTAAAAATTAATGGAAAAATATCCTCAGTGAGGATTAAAATAATAATAATGATAAAAATAAATAAATAAGACATTGCAAAAGCAACACCTGAAAGGAACAAACTATCTCCAAATAACTATATTCCAGGAACCAAGAATACTTACGAATTCTTTTAGGAGTATACAAATACCAAATACCCAACAAGATAAAATTCATAATGCCTAGCATCTAATCAAAGATTATCAGACATGTAAAGAAGCAGGAAAACATATTCAAAATGAAAAGGAAAAAAATCCACTGAACCTGACCTTAAATAACAAAGATTATAGTTAACAAAAACATTAAAACAGTGATTAGAACTATATTGCACATGTTCAAAAGTAAGTTTAGCGCTAGCTGGTTTGGCTCAGTGGATAGAGCATCAGGCTGCAGAATGAAGGGTCCCAGGTTCGATTCTGGTTACCGGCATGTACTGTGTTGCAGGCTCAATCCCCAGTAGGGGGCATGCAGGAGGCAGCCAATCAATGATTCTCTTTCATCATTGATGTTTCGATCTCTCCCTCGCCCTTCCTCTCTGAAATCAATAAAAATATTTAATATATTTTCTTGATTTTATACAGAGAAGCAGGGAGAAGGATAAAGAGTTGGAAACAAAGAGAGAAACATCAATCAGTTCCTACTGGGGATGTGCCCGCAACCAAGGTACATGCCCTTGATCAGAATCGAACCTGGGACCCTTGAGTCCACAAGCTGATGCTCTATCCACTGAGCCAAACCAGTTAGGGCAATAAAAATATTTTTTTTTAAAGTAGGTTTAGTAAGGTTGGAGGATACAAGATAAATATACAAAATTTTATTTCTATACTCATGATATGCATAAAGTATGTTTAGTTGTTCATATGGAAATACATTAATAAATAATAATACAAGAATAAACTCTTTCACTTACCACAACAGTAAGCTTACTTTTGTCCCACTCTGTATTAGCAATGAACTAGAAATTAAAACTTTAGCCGGTTTGGCTCAGTGGATAAAGCAATCAGCCTGCAGACTAGACTGAAGGGTCCTGGGGTCCGGTCAAGGGCACATGCCCGGGTTGCGGGCTCAATCCCTAGTAGGGGGCGTGCAAGAGGCATCCAATCAATGATTCTTTCTCACTGATGTTTTTCTCTCTTCCTCTTCCTGTCTTCCTCTCTTAAATCAATAAAGAAATATATATATATATTTTTAAAAGCTTTTTAAAAAAAAGCTTTAAAGGTAATATTACTTATAACAAAAGAACACAAAACACTCAGTGATAAATCTGACAAAGATGTAGACTTGTACACTGAAAACTACAAAACATTGATGAAAGAAATTAAAGAAACCATAAATAATTAAGAGATGTATTTGTTCATGGATCAGAAGACTCATTATTATGAAGATGTCAATTTTCCCAAAATTGACCTATAGAGTCAATTGAATCCCAGTCCAAATCCTAGCAGGGTTTGTTTTGTTTGTTTTTGGTAGAAATTGACAAACTGGTTCTAAAATTTATGTGGAAATTCAAAAGACCCAGAAGAGTCAAGACAAGTTCAAAAAGAACAAGGTTATAGAGCTAATACTATCTTATCACATGACTTATTATAAAATTATAGCAATAAGAAGTGTGGTACTGCCGAAACCGGTTTGGCTCAGTGGATAGAGCGTCGGCCTGCGGACTGAAAGGTCCCAGGTTCGATTCCAGTCAAGGGCATGTACCTTGGTTGCAGGCACATCCCCAGTAGGGGGTGTGTAGGAGGCAGCTGATCGATGATTCTCATCGATGTTTCTAACTCTCTATCCCTCTCCCTTCCTCTCTGTAAAAAATCAATAAAATATATTTAAAAAAAAAAAAATAAGTGTGGTACTGCCATGAGGATAAACAGACCAATGAAACAGTAAAAAAAAAAAAAAAAATCCCGAAACTGCACATATATTAACAACTGATATTAGCTAATGGTGCAAAGGCTGTGCATGCTTTTGAAAGTGGAGAAAAGGCAGTCTTTTCAATAAATGATGCTGGGATAATATGCAAAAAACAAAACCAAAAATCCATACCTTGCACCATATACAAAAATTAACTCAAAATGGATCACAGACCTAACTGTAAAAACCTAACTAAGATTATAAAACTTTGGGGGGGAAAAATAGTAGAAAATCTTTACAATCTGGGACTAAAGCAAGATACCACACCAAAAGCATAATCTATAAAGGAACAAATTGGACTTCATCAATATGAACAATTTCTGTTGTTCAAAAGACACATTTAGAGCACATGTGTCAAACACACGGCCCGCGGGCCAAATCCAGCCCGCCAGGCCTTGCAATGTGGCCCGCACCGCGCTGTCATCACTGCACTCCGCTGTCAGTTTATGACATTGTCAGTTTATGACTGTTCAGTAAACCATTCGGCCCGAGATTTAGGCTGGATTTTAGATTTTGGCCCCTTCTCTGATTGAGTTCGACACCCCTAATTTAGAGAATGAAAATAGACTATGAGAACACTGATACAAAAGTACATACCTGATTATGACTTATATCCAAAAAATACATAAAGAAATCTCAAAACTCATCTCAAATAAACAAATGATTTTAACACTCTTCACCAAAAAGATATAGTGATGGCAAATAAGCACATGAAGATACTCAACATCACTGGTCTATAAGAAAATACAATGAAAAATACAAAGTGAAATACTACCACCCACCTATTTGAATGACTAAATTTAATGAGAGTGAGTATACCAAGTGTTGGCGATGATGTGGACAAACTAGAACTAGTATACACTACTGGTGTAAATGTAAAATATAGTACACAACCACTTTGGAAATGTTTGGTTGTTTCTTTGAAAACTAAAACACATCATCCTAGATAATAATAAAGATTTACACATAAATCCATACAAAAACTTCTGTTTATGTTCATGAATGTTTTGTGTTATTGTAATAGCTAAAATGTGGAAATAACCCAAATAGTGAATAAGCAAATTGTAGTATATCCATATAATGGAATACTACTCAATAGTTAAGACAAATGAACTATTAACACATGCAACAACATGAATCTTAAAACACATATGCAGAGTTTAAAAGTGAGACCAAAAAAGTATAAGATTTTTGGTCTGTATGATTTCCTAGATATAAAACCCTTGGAAATTAGAACTAAGCTACAGTAATATAAAGAAGATCCCTTGGGGAAAGGGAAACTGCAAAGAGGCACAAATACATTTTGGAGGTGATGAATATGTTCGTTATTTGGATTGTGGTGATGGTTGCATAGGTGTATACATATATCAAAATTTATCAGACTGTGCACTTTATATATTGTATATGAAGTTTACTATATGTCAATCATATCTAAACAAAGCTGTTACAATATTAAAAAATGAACTTGGTTAGCCCTGGCCAGTTTTTCTCAGTGGTTAGAGCCTCAGCCCACAGATTGAAGGGTCATGGGTTCGATTCCCAGTTAAGGGCACCTACCTCAGCTGCAGGCTCAATCCCCAGCCTTGTTGGGGTGTGAATAGGAGGCAAGCAATTGATGTGTCTCTCTCACATCAATATTTCTCTTTCTTTGCCCTCCTCCTTCCCCTACTCTCTCTCTGTCTCTCTCTCTCTCTCTCTCTGTCTCTCTCTCTCTCTCTCTCTCTCTCACTCACACACACACACACACACACACACAAATATCCTCAGGTGAGGATTAAAAAAACACACAACGTAGCTAAATCATAAACAAAGAATATTAATTAGCAAGCTCATTAAATAACACCAGCAACATCAGTAATGCCCCATATATAGTTTAACAATACATTCAGATGACTTGAGTATCTAAAAATGTTCAGAAACACAAATTCTGATGTTCAATTAATATTCTGATATCTTTTCTCAAGATAGGGGATCTTAAACTTTACCTAAATTTACACCTCGAAATGAAGCCACACATAGAATACTAGGAAGTACATTTGCTAACGCCACTTCTAGACGTTACTATCAGTAGTATTAGAAGTTATATTCTAGGCATTCCTCTTCACAGAGGTATTCAACAGTGATAAGGTGGGGATATAGTAACTGGACCAGAAATACAGAAACGTTTTCCTAGAGGAGCCAGTTGTACAGAAGTATTAAATCTTTTTCTTCCATTCTATTCGCCTCATACCTTTAAACTACAGCAAAACCTCTACTTATCCAGAGCCATACATCGACCGCTACAAACTGATCGGACCTATTTACTGCATTTACAACACCTAAGTGCACATAACCAGCACATGCCAATGCTATTTCTCACCTTCATTACATTGTTCTTTTGCCTAGAATGCCTGCCTTCCCTTCTCATCTAATTACGAGCCACACTTCTTAGGGCAGCTTCACATACACATACACACACACACACACACACACACACACACACACACACACCTGCAAAAGAACAGAGGAGCTTCTGGAGTGTAATGGAAGTGTTCTATATACAAGTGTTTTATATTTTTAATTTTGACTGTGTTGGTAGATATTTGGTTATGTATACTTGTTAAAAGTCATTATTGTATGTAAATTACAATTCAATGAAATTGATGTAAGAAGCCAAGCCCATGTAAAAGTAACTCAAAATGGACAGCAAAAAACTAAGATTTACCTCAGAAGCAATAGTCAAGCTTACATTTAAGCTTTAAATTCTCAGCCTCAATCCCTAATATAAACATAGGGTCAGTTACTAGTTTCCTAATCTTCAAAAATTAAGCTCTTGGTACAAAAGGTAATTTTGGAGAAGGGGAAAAAATCACCAGAAGGCTCCAGCCAGGTTTCACTTTTTTCCTTCATTTCATCACCATGCTATTAGTCACAAGTTAATAAATGATATTAAACTAATACCTGCAGTGACAGCTGAGAAAGAGTAAGAGGCACCAACTGTATTTAATGTGTCACAAACCTAAAATCTTCATAATGGCTATCAGGAAATAATTACTTTTAAATGCAATTTGGAAATATCACCAAAAGTTACTAAGCTAATAGGAATATAACTATATCTAAGCAGGTAAATTTCATTTAATTAGTTTAAAAACCCACATACATGGAATTCCTCATTCCCTAATGACCACTCTAATTTAAATGAGATATACTGGATAGTAAATTTTTTTAGGAAACATTTTAAGTTACCATTTATGAGTCTTTAATTAAAAGATAGGCCCTCATTTGTAAATTATTTCATCAACATTATCTCATTTAATCTTAATAACCCTACCAGGAAGGTATTATTGCCCTCATTTTACAGATGACGAATATGAGGTTAAGCGAGATTAAATAATTGCTACACAAAAGCTTCCATTAGACTAAAATGACTGTTTTTGTCTATTCCAGATTTTATAGCTGAGGATTATATTACTTTTGTTATAGGATTATAATCTTATTACCTGACAAGTGATGCATTTTCTAAATAGTCACTTAAGCACTCTTACACAATCACACCCACACAGGCAAACTTGTAGTTCAAAATCAATAGATGATATACCAACCCTTAAATCCCACCACCTCAGTTTTATTAGTTTTATACATGTCAGTCAAATATTAAAGACATACCATATTTTCCTCTCAAAGTTCACATGGACTTTTCTAATTAGAGGACAGTTTATCTTCTTGCCTTTGAGAGCCACACATTGGATTAAAAACATTTAAGAAAAATTATGTTTGCTTTTAAATGTTGTGTTCTGATACCTCTGCAACCTGTAGAGTTTGAACTCTGTAAATGGAGATTTGGTGAAATCTCATACATTGTAAATAATCCAAAACTGGTATAATGTGCTTAAGAAATGAACCTGGAGTCAGACAGATTTCAATTTTGATAATGCCTCTGCCACTAAATAGCGGCCAAGGGCTGGCAGGTAGCTAACACTAGAGTGATTATCAGGGGAAACTCAAAAGTTGTATCTATGGCCACATTTGCACCATAGACTTCATAGGTTTGTTTTTTAATGTGCAGACTCAAGTTATAAACAAAATATGTACCTGAAAAGTTGTGTGTGAGCTGTGAAGAGAGAAGTGCATACTTTTTTGCATACATACAATGTTTAGGAGCAATAGAGCACCCTGGGATATCCCTCTTCTCCCCTTCACCCCCACCTCATCCTGAGGCAAAATGAACCCATGAGTTCCTGGCACCTAGGAGTTAGAACTTCTATTCCCAACAGAGACAGATAATAAATGGTGGCAAGGGTTAGCACCTGTCACACTGAAGGTATTGAAAGGGAAGGAAGGAAGGAAGGAAGGAAGGAAGGAAGGAAGGAAGGAAGGAAGGAAGGAAGGAAGGAAGGAAGGAAGGAAGGAAGGAAGGAAATGCATCTGTAAGCTGATCTTGGAATCTACCTATCTACAAGGTTCCCACTTCTTTAGTTCCAATAAGCCATCATACACACCCCTTTATATACAACCCATTTTTACCATGGCAATTGGTGACAGCCTTCTTTTTACTCAGCAATCTAAAGATTATCTCCAGGTGAGTTTCAAAGACTAACATTCTAGTTTGAAAGATGTACATTATTTTAAAATTTATTCAAACTGTACTTAAGCTGTAAAAGCTGGAAGGGAGCCAAAACCGGTTTGGCTCAGTTGTAGAGAGTCAGTCTGCGGACTGAAAGGTCCCAGGTTCGATTCTGGTGAGGGGCATGTGTGATGGTTGCGGGCACATCCCCAGTAGGGGGTGTGCAAGAGGCAGCTGGTGGATGTTTCTCTCTCATCGACATTTCTAGCTCTCTATCTCTCTCCCTTCCTCTCTGTAAAAAATCAATAAAATATATTAAAAAAAAAAAAAAAAAAAAAAAGCTGGAAGGGAAAGAATATCCAACTCCCTCACTTGCCAAATGAGGAAGCTGAGGCTCAGAATCACACAGGCAGGTTAGGTTGGCAGGCCTTGGAATACAACACTAGTGAAACCCCAGATCCAGGGTTCTTTCTGATTAAATACTACCAGAGACAAACAGTGTCCTAGTAACCGGGGCTGAGCATTTCTCCTGCCACGGTTTCAAGGCACTTCTTTCTTCTTTTTTAACCCAAGTCCATGGCCTGGTAAGGACACCGCCAAAACTTCCCACGAAGAGCAGTACGTTAACACTGTCCAACATATCGCCCCCCAACACCATTTTCTGTCTGCCACGGCCACTCACCATCTCAGGGGCCATACTACCACCACACCCTTCTCTACTCTTATCTGCCCAGCCAGTTTCTCAATTACAGCCGGAGGGGTCTGTATAAAAACAAACTTGCTTGCTGTCTGGCCCAGCCTGAAGACTTCTATTCAGCAATGTGGCTGTGAATTCCTACTACATGTAAGGATCAGTGCTAACACCTAAGTAATTACTCCACTGCTCTGTTTTAAAGCCTCAGCTCATCAAGGAAGCCTTCCACAATAAATCTGGCTTTCAAACTCCTTTAACTGAAACCATGGTGAGAAATACCCTAAATGTGACCCCTCAAATAATAACTCAAAAGTTTGACATTCTTTACTATGCATGAATAAATCAATATTTTTCATAGTATTCCATTTTTATAAAAGTCCTGGAGAGAAAAGAATTCCAAAGGGTAGAATAAATAGATAATAAAATACACACAATACACAAATGAAAGTACAAAATTCAGATGTTGTAAAGAAACAATTAACTTTTGACTAAAATTGAAGAATCATCACCAAACATATACTGTGCCCCTTTTGTGACGAGAAAAAAAACAAACACACACACACTACATAGAAATGTGAATTACTGGTTATTATACTTTTCTAACTTAAAACAGAAAGAAGAAGAATTATGTTCCAATCTTAGAAACACGACAACTAACTCTTTCGGGGAGAGAGTGTGTATTGGCACACTTAGGCCAAGAGTGATAGCAAAGTCTAGAAGGTGAGTCACTTACACCTGACCATGCATAAAAGGCCAATGATAGAAATACAGAAAATATAAGTGGGTTCTTCGTGAAGTCACTTAATTATCTTAACTGTATATACCTGTGATTTTTTTAAAACGGGAGGAGAGCACAAAATGCGTTGGCAGAAAAGAGTAACTCTCACCGGAAACAATGCTTTCCAGATCTTTCCAATTAAACACAGGTTCAACATATTGAGAACCCAGAGACATTTTCACCTCCAGGCAGAACGTATGCTGTGGTAAAGTTTAAGATTCTGGATTTAGGCCACAGAAAAGTATTAACAAATCTCAATTGTGTGTGTGTGTGTGTGTGTGTGTGTGTGTGTGTGTGTGTGTGTGAAGGGGGGGAGGGGGGAGGGAGAGGGAGAAGGGGAGGGAGGGAGGGAGGGGAAAGGAGAGAGGAAAGGGGGGACTGATGAGTTAGAGGTTTAAAAGATAACCAATGAGGGGGTTCGGGGCAGAAGGAACATCCTTTAGACCCGATTCCTAGTAACGACGGGCCTTCCTTCCTGGGATAACTCCCCTTTCATGTTAATAGCAAAAGTGCATCTTGAGAGGAGCTCGCGAAAGGCGGCCGGCGGAGAAGTATCAGACTGTAAACTCCCCGAAGCACCAAGTAAATGTCACGCTTTTCCACGGTGGAACCCGCCCAGTGCCCAGTCCGCATTTGCTTCGAGGAGGAGGAGGAAACCCACGTGAATGAATGAATGAATGAATGGGTGAGAACAGTCCTGCCGGAAGGCTCAGAGCAGGGCCCCCGCCCCAGACCATCCAGGACGCCCGGTGGGAGAGGGCGGGGGCGGCGCCCGGGACCCTGGGGCGCAGACAGCCGTGGGGTCCCGGGGCCGGGGTCCCAGGTGGGGCCTCGCGGAACAAAGGCGGCGCAGGGGGACCTGACGGGGCGGTCCAGGGGGGCCGGGGGGCCGCGGGCGCTCACCTCATCGCCCCACTTGAGCACGTCCCGGTGCCGGTCCTTGACGGCGTGGTAGATGTGCAGAAACTGGAGGATCCCGTGCCGCCGCACGTGGTCGGCGTGGCGCTTGGTCTCCTCCCAGCTCATGGGCGAGCCTTGGGACAGCAGCCCCATGGCCGCCCCCTTCTCCTTCTCCTCCTCCTCCTCCTCTCGGGAGCCGACGGCGGCCGCGAGCTCCCGGCGCCGGGTGCGAGCCTGACAGTCAGCCGCCCGCAGGAGGCAGCGGCGGCTCCGCCCCGGAGGGGCGCCCTCGGGCCGCAGCCGGCTGAGGGAGGGTCCGGTCCGGTCCGGCTCCCCCACACGCGGTCCTCACTGCCCCGTGACCGGCCCCGAGATCCGACGCACCTCGCGGGGTGACAGAGGACGTGCGGGCAGGCTGGGCGGCTCTCGGCCCGGCAGCCTCGCCCCTCGCCCGCTCCCGCTCCCGCTCCCGCTCCGAGGCGGCGGGGCCGCGGCGGCTCCCGCTTCGCTTTGCCCCGAGCCCTGCGCTGGCTCCTTCCTACTTGTGACCAAAACCTGCGCCGCCGCGGAGCATGCCCAGTGCTCCCCTCCGCGCGCCCGCCCTTCCTGGGCGCGATCCGTCGCTCCGGATCTTATAAACTACGGGACGGGGCGTGGCCGGAGGACGGGGCGGGTCCGAGGAGGGGAGGGGCCTAGCGCCGGAAGCGACCAAAGCGGGCGGCCGGGGAGGGGGGCGTGCGCAGGCGTGGTTAGGGCGGAGTCAGAGGGAATGGGCTCACCGGGGATTGTGAGTGTGTGGTCGGCCTGGATGTAAGCAAAAGAGAAGTGTAGAAATCAGTTTTCTCTTACCCAAACATACCGACTCTGGTTTGGGGAAGAAAGTTGAGTGTTTGAATTAATGAAGGACCCACCAGATTATTTTTTTTAGGTGAGAGAGGGGCTTCCCCCTTGTAAAAGCAGAGAACAGCAGGGAATGGCAAGAAAAATAGTAACTTGGGAGGCAGATGAAACACATGTTCCATTCTAATGTCCGCCGTTTACTGCCTGTGAGACCTTGCGCAAGTTATTTTCACGCCTGTACAAAATTATCTTCACTCTGTCTTTTTTGCCTGTTTGTAAGAATGTGCACAATGCACAGGTGCATGGAGTTAATGGTCAATAAATGTCTGGTTATTAAGAAGAATCAATTTGTCTACAAGTTTTTAGACACCTGTGTATATTACAAGTGTGTGTGTGTATTCTCTGATTATTTGATGACATACTTTCTTTGGATGACACAGACACCATTTATTGTAACAAAAGGGACTTTGTTCAATAGCCCTAGATGGGTCATTTGAAGGAATCACCTCCAAAAATATATACCGGGTCCTAGCCTAAGAGTCATCCAGTAAGTGATTACAATAATGTTCATGTGAGTTTACCCCTAGGTAGAAGATATAAGAAACAGCTGGGGTTGGCCTGGCAAGAAAGGGAAGCTATGAGGCACCTTGCCACAAAGTAGTTGTTCAATAAATGTGTTGACAGAGCAATGGCATGACATGTCAGGGGGGGAAGTGACAGCAACTAGATCATACATGTACTGAGGCCAGAACATGTGTACTTATTGTGCCCAGTTCCCTCACACTACAAAGTTAGCATTTAGTAAGCACTTGTTAGCTGCTAAGTGGATATATGATAGGAGTCTCTCCTCTCATATCCTTCATGTTGGATGTGCCTTGGGGACATGGATACCCATGAACTGGCTGTAATTTTCAAGTAGGGTATGTGTATGTAGGTGGGGTGGAGTGTGGCAGTGATTGAAGCTCAGGGGATGAAATTTCAATCCCAGAGATATAGCCAGGATAAAAACCAAGTCTCGTTCTAATTTACCCCTAACTGATTCAAACATCCCCACCTACTGCACACTCTTCCCTGTACCCTCCCCACCAATCTCTCCAGACCTGTGTGGTCCTGGCTTTCTGTTGTGTCCTTCAGCTTAGAATTCTCCATCTGACACATTCCTGTTCTTGGAGTTGCAGTTACTCCTCCCTGTATTTTGGTCATATTTGAACAGGCCTCAATTTCTACATTATAATAGAATCGTTTTAAAAATATCTCCACATTAGATAGTGATTTCCTCTGGGATAGATATCATTTATGCCTTTGTATCTTTCATTCTAGAAAAGTGCTTTGCCTAAATGTTTGCTTCCTGTGGAAGGCAGGTAAGTGTGGGGGCTAGGTTGGGAGACAGGGTTGGCCATTGTTTCGAATACAGGTGAGGAGGTACCCAAAGGGTCCTTTTGTTTTTCTCACAATCTCACCCCCATATTTGCATAGATCTGCATTGTTCAACACAATAGCGGTCCACCAGCTGTGACTACAGTGTTTGAAATATGGCTAATTTGACTGAGAAACTGAATTTCAGTTTTATTTAAGCCCACTTAAATGTAAATTTCAAAATGGATATTTTATGTGGTTGCTGGAAAACTTTTAAGTGAACCTGCAAGAGGTTGGGAATGTAAATCCACTTTTCCATCTGTTCATTTTATGAAACACAGATCAAGAATTTCCAGTGAAAAGTTAGTGGCCTGGGAGGTGTGATGTGGGTGTAATACACACACCCAATTAAAAAACTTAGTACCCCCAAAATGCAAATATCTCAATAACTTCATATGACTATATTGCTATAGGAGTATTTTGGATATGTCAAGATAAAGTAATTTAAATTAATTCACTTGTTTCTTTTTAGTGTTTAAAGGTACCTAATGGAAATTTTTAGATTACATGTGTGGCTTGCATTCCACTTAATTAAGGCAGCACAGGTGTAGACTTTTACACTTTGCAAAGCACCCACTTTCTTCTACACCTGTTTCATTTCCTCACAATATGGTGAAGCTGGTCTCTTGGGAAAGCGTCAGTTTCGTTTTAAAAAGGAAACGGTGAAGGAGGTGTGTGGTCAGGAGGCGCCATAGTTTAGTCTAGCTAGTGCTCATGATACTGAATGTAGTGAGAGTCAATACTATCATTTGAGTCAGTTTTAGATTCCGGTTGATTCTCACAGGAGGGTCCCCCAAACTCTAAACTAGCACCCCAAGAGGGAGCTTCTGGGCTCTGGACAATCCCCAGTTGGGTGCAGCGTGGCGGCACCACCAGGCAGTTAGGTACAACTAAGCCATGGTCTCTGCAGTACCTTTGCCAACTACTGTTACTAGGGGTAAGGAAACCCAACACCGATCAACGAAGTCACATTCCACAACAGTCATTCCCCTGTGTTGGACAGCGATTTGCATTTTTAGGTTTACTCCTGGAACTCATTCTGCAGATTGCAACCAGGACCAGGGAGTGGGTCTCCGCAGGCAGCCTCCCCCCCCACCCCCCCCCGCAAGCAAGCAAGTTTGACATGCTGCGAGTTTGACACGCTTAGGGCTTCAATGAGCCTTAAGAAGACAAGAAGGAGCTCATATGTTGCAGAATCAACTCTTCCCCAGGCTTTTCCCAAAGGAGATTCCAGGTGATTTCTTGGGGAGGGTGGGGGACAAACGGGGTGGTGCCAGGTTACAAGATTCCTAAGGCCGGAACCGAGCTCAGAGAGCGGCGGTTCGGACAGCGCATCCCGGGCTCCCCGCACCCAGGGCGACCGCCGGGAAAACCGGGACGGTGGAGCAGGGCGCCGGGGCCACCCGCAGCCGGTCGGCCGAGCTGAGCATGCTCGGTCGCGGGAGGAAGCGCGGGCGCTGCACGCCGCGGGGTTGTTGTGATACCGCCCCGGCCACGTGATACCGCCCCGGCCACGTGACGGCCCGGGCCCGCCTCCCGGCGCGGGGCGCCGCCCCCGCGTGACTCAGCACTTTGTGCGGGCTCCGTGCTAGAGGTCAATCCAGGCAAGGCTGCTTCGGGGGCAAAGTCTGGGTTGGCCAACCCTGACCCCCTGGCTCCCTCTGCTGCTGCAGCAGCCATTTCTGACTCGTCGGTTATTCGGGACTCCGGGCCAGGAGGGGGAAAAAATGGTCATTTCCCGGTAGTCACGCCGTTCCCGTTACCCTGAGTCAGCGGTTCGCGCAGCGCTGTGAGCTGGCAGAGCAGAGACTAAATGAGGCTAGCAGGGGTGTGTGCCTAGGGGTCCATCTGAAAGTATTGGGTCGGCAGCTAAGTAATTGCGGATTTTTTAAAGAAAATCAAAGACAATTTTTTCATGGAACTAAATAACTTTATTCTGTAATGTATTGCCCATTTTGATCAATGACCTTTTGCCATCTTTCAGGCAGCATCATAATTCCACGTTCAAAAAACTTCTGGTTTTTATTAGCAAAAAACTGAATCAGGTACGATTTGACATCATCATCATTATTGAAATTTTTACCATTCAAGGAGTTTTGTAAAGATCGAAACAAAAAGTAATCAGATGGTGCAAGGTCAGGACTATATGGTGGATGTGGCAAAACATCCCAACCAAGCTCCATTAATTTTTGCCGAGTGACCAAAGATGTGTGTGGCCTTGCATTGTCATGATGGAATACAACACCTTTTCGATTTGTCAATTTGGGCCGCTTTTCTTCAACTGCATTGTTTAATTTCGTTAGTTGTTCAATGTAGACATCAGAATTGATCGTTCGGTTGGGTGTTAAGAGTTCAAAGTAGACAATTCCTTTGTAATCCCACCAAACTGATAACAAAACCTTCTTTTGATGAATATCAGCTTTTGATATTGTTTGAGTTGGTTCACCTGGCCTGCTCCACGATCTTTTCCGCTTGATATTGTTGTAAACAACCCATTTTTCATCGCCAGTTATCAGTCGTTTTAAAAATGGATCATTTTCATTACGTTTCTTTAGCAAATCGCAGCTGCTAATGCGTTGCGTTAACTGTGATTCTTTCAGTTCGTGAGGAACCCATGTATCGAGTTTTTGAACATAGCCAAGTTGTTTTAAGTGATTTTCAATGCATGTATGTGATACATGAAGCTTCTCTGCAATCTCACGTGTTGTACTGTGACAGTCCGAATTGATTATTGCTTTGATTAGGGCGTCATCAACTTCAACTGGACGACCAGAGCGTTTTTCATCTTTGAGTGAAAAATCACCAGAACGAAATTTGGCAAACCAATTTTGACACTGCCGTTCTTTTAAGGCTTCGTCACCATAAACAGTACATAACTTTTTATGAGCTTGCGATGCGTTTTTCCCTTTGCAGAAATAAAAAAGCAAAATATGACGAAAATGTTCCTTTTGATTTTCCATTTTTCAACGAACGCCAAACCAAAACTACAAAACAGATCAAAAAACTTTTTTTACTGATTAACAGCTGAATAGCCAACTATCAAATAACAAAATGTGTTTTACATTTGTACTACGTCTGCAAACCTAAAAATTCAACTGAAGCCATATGTGTGAAACCCGCAATTACTTAGTTGCCGACCCAATAGAACTTGTCACCGCCCCAGACCATGCTGCTCTCTTTGGCCTGCACATACCCTGGTCTCTCCGGTGGGCTCAGTAACTCGCTCTTTATGGGACACCTGCTTTATGCCAAGCACTGTGATCTGGAGTCCAAAGAACAGTCCTCGTTGCCGCGTTTTATATACATCAGGCAACTGGGATCCAGTACAGCAGTCCCCTTGCATCCTCACTTATGTGGGAGATACATTCCAAGTCCCTATCCCCACTCTGAGTATGTACAGTACAGAACCCTATATATGGTGTTTTTTCCTGTGCATACATACGTAAAGTTTACTCTTGTGCTTTGGGGCCATTATTAAGTTAAATAAAGTTTACTTGAAACGTAAGTACTTGAGATAGTTGAACTATGACTGAAATGGCTACTAAATGACTAGGGCAGGGCAGGAATACAGGGTGAAGACTCCAGACAAGGAGATGATTCACATCCGGAGGGGGGGGTGGGAGGGTTCATCATGCTACCCTGAAGGGCACACACATTTTAAATATGATTTTTTTTCCCCCTGCAGTTTTCCATTTAATATTTTCAGGCTGCGTTTGGCACTGGCAACTGAAACCAGAAAGGAAAATCAAAACCCTGGATAAGGGCGTAGTGGCTACACGGGGATTTGAATAACTGTGATTTCAGAGCCTTTGCCATTTCTGCTACACCTCACAGCCTCATGAAACCGAGGGCCTCTTTCCAGGACTCTTCCTGAGTATTGATACCACCTCCACACAGCTCCCCTTCTCTGACACACCTGTTCCCCAAAAGACCTCTGGTATGTCAGTGAAGCACTTAAAGCTTCCTTTTTATTTTAATCAGTTGGTAGGAACAAATGCAGTTACTTCTTAACTTCAGCGTACATGGTACAAAATGCAAAAGATGTAGAAAGGATTTTTCCCTGCATTATACTTGGAACTTGATTTGCTTATACTGAACAAGGCCCCAGGACTGTATGATAGAAGAGCAGTAGCCAAAAGACACTGAGGTCTTCATCTTAGCTCGGAGGATAACCTGCTGGGTCAATTTAAGCCAAGTTGTGTTTATCCTCAGGAACCCCACCCTCTTCATTCTTCAAATGAGAGTCTATAAAGAAATGATTACTCCCTCCCAACCTAAATATTCTCTGGTTTCAGTACTACTAAATTAGCAAGTCTTTTTGTATTGTATAGTATTCCATATGCTTCTGAGATGCACCATTGCCTTTTTAAGTAAAAACAAACAGCCCTACCTGGATTGGCTCTGAGGAACAAGTGTTGGTCTGCTCTGAGGACATCAGAGTCTTGGCTTTATTCCTGTCAAGGATATATGCCTGGCTTGTGAGCTTGATCCCCAGTAAGGGGGAGTGGGGGAGCAGGAGGCAGCCAATCAATGATTATATTTCATCATTGATGATTTTCTCTCATAATTGTTTCTCTCTTTCTCTGTCTCCCCCCTTCCTCTTCCTTCCTCTCTGAAATCAATAAAAATATATATTTTAAAAAACAAATGTAACCTCTTTTAATTTGGTTTTTAAAGCCAACTTTTAGCTTATATGGATTTTTTAAAAATATAGATATGCTCAATATCATGTGGAAGTACAAAAGGTCTGCTCTGTCAAGTGAAGGCCTTTATTAAGACGGGGAAGCTCAAGTGAATAAAGAAAATGGTCAGGAGTCAACAGGATGTGAGGTTAAAAATGTGGGTATGAGAAAGGGTGCCTACAGCAAGTGCCTCAGGAGACATAACTTAATGAGATCCAGAACACCTGTGAAATGATGAGCTTTTTTTCGTAGTAAGGAAGTAAGGAGCCAACAGTGTGTTGGGATGGGAAAGGTGATAGCTGAGTCCAGTAGAATCAATCTCCTCATGGGAGTATGGCTAAAGAAACACAACTTTTTATAATGGACATCTCCAAACAAGCACAAAAACAGAGAGAATATACTGTAATGTACCTGATGAGTAGTAGGAATCACCACCATGGTTAATCCTGTTTCTGGTGTTCACTCCCTTTCATTAGTTTAAAGCAGTGGTCAGCAAGCTCATTAGTCAACAGAGCTAAATATCAACAGTACAACGACTGAAATTTCTTTTGGGAGCCAAATTTTTTAAACTTAAACTTCTTCTAATGCCACCTCAAAATAGACTCGCCCAGGTCGTGGTATTTTGTGGAAGAGCCACAGTCAAGGGGCCAAAGAGCCGCATGTGGCTCTCAGCCACAGTTTGCCGACCATGGGTTTAAAGCAAATCTCACTGGATTATGATTTCAGGTAGTTAGCTTGAAATGAGGGCAGAATAAAGAAAGAGGGACATAAAGATGGTTTGAGCAATTGGTATGAGGGGTAACCCAGGGAGATGGAAAGGAATGGGCAACAAGCTAATCCCTTACTGAAAATCAACTTCCTTCATCCTGAAATTGGAAACTGTTTATGTTATTCAATTCCTTTATTATGAATTTTTAGCTATTGTTGTTATAAATTATGGGACATTGTATTTATAAACAAAACAAAAGAACCATGTTTGTCACACAAACTATTTCACAATGGCTGGCCTGGATAATTGTTATGATCAAAGTAGACCCATTCTCAAAAGGTGAGTAAGGTTTTTAAGACCGTAATTAATCTTTTAAAGACTCCTAACCTTACTCACCACCCTTCTCCTATTTCACTCACCTTGCTTCACAAAAAATATTTAAATTTATTTGTAGGTTAGAGAACACCAAATAATTCATCTTTGGCACAGAGCAACCCATCATTTGTGGATGATGAAAAGTGAAAAAGTGCTAAACATAACTACATCTTTGCAAAAAGATAATTATACTGGATATCAAGTAATTTTGCTTCAATAAGACCAGTTGCTCAATGCCAAAAAAGAAGAGAGGAAAGGAGGAGGAAGCTGAAGAAAGAGGAGAAGGAAATAATTGTACTTCCTGAAGGTATTACATTTTCCACACACAATACCCCCTGCACCTATTTTAGTACTGAGACTAAAATGTAGTAGGTACCTTTGAGGGGAAAATCAGCTCATCTAGACACAACTTGTCCTACAATGGCCAGGACAACCCCACACAAAAACATCATCCATCTCAAAATGTCAACAATGCCAACATTGAGACCCCTTGGTCTATATGCATCAGAATTAATTCTAAATATTACATGGGCACCTTTCCTCTAGTATTTGCAAGAGTTCGAAAGGTCATCGAAATGGTTAGTTGAGAAGAACTGAATATATATGATGGTTAGTATCACTTTATGTGTAGTTATCATAAGCAGAAATATATAGTTATCTAATATCCTACTAGTCTCTAGTGCGCTAATGGAGACCATGATAGGAGGGGTGAGGGCCCCTTCTTTCTCCTGTTTCATTTTTCCTCGTGGCCACTTGCTGGTCCAGCCATGGTCTGTTCTTTGTAGTGTCTTCTTTTCTGTCCATGTGAGGCTAGCTACATAATTGTACCAACGTTAACATAAAACTGCAGATTTCTTAGTTCCCCCTGTCTACACTTCTTAAAAATTCAGGTTTAACGAATGAAAGCTCATTAGATCTCTTAGAAGCTCTGTTACAATTGGACAGGAAATGTGGGTCCTGGGAAAAACAGCGGCTTGAGTGTTAGAACTGAGTTGGAATCCCAGCTTTGCCTCCTTCTAGCTCTGTAACCCTGGACAAGCTCCTGTGCTTCCGTCTTATCATCTGTATAATGGGAGTGGGAGGAGAGTGACACTCCGCTGAGTGGTTGCAAAGACTGAACATAACATGTAGAGCATCTGGTACATATTGGGGGCTCATTAAATGATACTACTCTTGCATCATCCAGGCAAGGGAGGACTTTCAGGAGGAGCAGTAAGCTCGGAAAACATCTCCCAGCAAGGATGCTTCTGTTGCTGCAATAGTAAGAAGTTTTAGACTTTCCTGGAAAAGACACTCACCTGTTAGTCAAAAGCCCAGCTCCTGGAAAAGCCATGGTTACGAGCTCTCTGCTGGCCACTAATAGCTTCCTCTCTGTCATTTTAAGTTTTGAGGTTTGGTGACCATTGCCTGTTTTTTTGTGGGTTTTTTTTTTTTTTTTTTTTTTTTTTGCAAGTGTCATTCAGGCAAACCTTCACGGGCACCTCCATCTTCTTCCTCACCAAGTAGCAACCTGGGCAAAGAAGAGAACAACTTGCTAGGCAACAGCTGCCTGCATGGCCTGGGGCAGGGGTGCTGCAGAACCATACTTCAAGGTGGGCACACAGCAGGGTGGGCCAGAAAAGTCACCGAAGAGGAGTTGCCATGAAGCATCACGGGGTGGGGGCATCTCTGCTCTGACACAGCCCAACCATCAGCCTTCAGAGGAGTGTCCAGTCAGGGTGATGGGCACCAGCTAAGTGGGCTGCTCTGTCCTTGATCTAGGGAAGGAGGGGAACTAAGAAATCATTTAACATCTATTATGATCAGAAAGGTTCACATTTACTCCTTTCCACAAACCAAATAATGCAGAGCTTCCCAAAGAGTGTGCCCAGATAGTAATGTGCCCTGAGGAGCAACGGAGTGCCAAGATGCCCATTCCCTCAGCCCTTGGGATGGCAGAGCAGGACCAGATTAGGGTGATTAGAGCCACTGTGGGCAGCAACATCCTCTGAGGTAAAAATATTCTCATTTTCAAGGAGTGCAATGTTAAAAACAAGGTTGGGAAAGACTACTGTGAGGTATTAACCCATTTTACAGAGGAGGAATCTGAGGCTCACAGATTAGGAAGCATACTCAAAGGCCACACTTATAAACAGCAAGAACACAGCAGAACTAGGATTTGTTTCAAGTCTATTTGCCTTTAAAGTCCAAGTTCATTCCACTCCCTTCACATTGCAAAGACAAAACAAAACCATAGAAACAGATATACCTACTTTTTGATTAAGCCTTGCTGGCCTATGAGTGGTTTGACAGAGAAAGGGGGAATTAAGGGATGAGAGAACGAATATTTTTAAAATATATTTTATTGATTTTTCACAGAAAGGAAGGGAGAGGGATAGCGAGCTAGAAACATCGATGAGAGAGAAACATCGACCAGCTGCCTCCTGCATACCCCCCACTGGGGATGTGCCCACAACCAATGTACATGCCCTTAACCGGAATCGAACCTGGGACCCCTCAGTCCGCAGAGCAACGCTCTATCCACTGAGCCAACCCGGTTTCAGTGAGGGAACGAATATTACTCAGAAACCTACACTACATCTTGTGCTTTATATCAACAGTTTGATTTAATTTTCTTAACAGTTTTAATTTCTTATGTATAAACTTATAGTAGATAGCTTTCATGTGTTTTACAAGTTTAATACACCCTTTCATAATTTTCTCTCCAACCTCACACCTTCTAAGAACTGGACTCATATTTGTGTATGACAGTGTAGCTTTCAAATATTTGATCCCCTTTTATTCCTATAACACACCTGTGCAGGGGAGCACACTGAGGCTGAGAAGTTACTTGTCTTGCTCCAAAGTCCAGCTGCTAGTCCAAGCTTGAGCTGGGATTGGCACCTGTCATTATTGCCCTACGCTGCCAGCACTTGGCAGTTGACAATGATTAGTATTTCATCACAAACCCAGTTCTTCAAAGTTGAAGTTTAGCAGATAGTTTTTTCCCTACCCTCCCCCCCCTTAAAATGACCTCAGTCAGAGGGAGATAATAGATCAACCGAAGGACTTTGTATACATGCATATAAGTACAACCAATGGACACAAAACTCTGGGGAGGCGGGGTACGTATGGGAGGGAGGGCAATGTTAAATTATGTACACAGATAATAATTGAATAAAAAATGGGGAGAAAATAAAAAATAAAATGACCTCAGTCAACTGCTCTTTTTCAGAACCAATACCAAAAAGAAGGCTCGTCCAGAAAATTGCTTCCTTCTCTGAGTAGAGGAGATGCTGGCTTGGGGCAGGTGGTGAGGTCAAGCATCCCTCCTCTCAGGGTGATGTCTTGGCTGCCCAGATTCACCCGACTCGTCCTCACAAAGTCTTTCCTGACAGTACCCTCATCTGATATTCTGCCTGCAGGCCTTAATACGTAGGTTTGCCTTAATATGCAAATTGTCCCCTCGACCAGGAGTTCAACCAGCAGGCAGGCTGGTCAACAACCCATGTCCTCTCCCCCCGGCCAGGCTGGCCGGACTCCACCCATGCACAAATTCATATACCAGGCCTCTAACACACACACACACACACACACACACACACACACACACACACACACATCTATATACACACACATACACTGAGTGGCCAGATTATTATGTGTTCAGAGACCATAATAATCTGGCCACTCAGTGTATATTTGATAGCCAACTTTAATATATATGCTATATTTAATATGCTCTGTTTTCACAACTGGATCATGTAATCTTGTGGCATTTTAATACAATTTCATTTTAGAGATGAGAAAACTGAGCTGGAGAAGAATTGAATAATAGAACTTGCACATTAAACTCAGGACTTGTGACTACAAATTCAGGACCCTCCTTGCCCCATGAGCGATGGTGCAATTTCATCCAGTAGAAACTTTCAAACTAAGATAGTCATCTTTACTGGGTGCAAATGACTATACAAAAGAAACTCTTCTCTCTATACCCTTTTATTTCCTTGCTTATAGTTTTTGGGTTTTAGAACAATAGCTATGTCATGGGCTGGGAGAAGAAGCTATGGAGAAAGAAAAAGGCAGATTCGAAGCAAAATCACCAATCAGGTGAAGAACAGGCTTGAGATGTGAGAGTGGGAGATCTAGTACGGTAGAAGTCCCTTAAGAAATTATTTCTTGCCAAAGCCAGTTTGGCTCAATGGATAGAGCGTCGGTCTGCGGACTGGAAAGTCCCAGGTTCGATTCCGGTCAAAGGCATGTACACTGGTTGCTGGCATATCCCCGGTAGGGGGTGTGCAGGAGGCAGCTGGTCGATGTTTCTCTCTCATCGATGTTTCTAGCTTTCTATCCCTCTCCCTTCCTCTCTGTAAAAAATCAATAAAAAATATATATATATTTTTAAAATCTTGAAATGCTTAAAAAAAAAAAGAAATTATTTCTTTTTAAATGGAAACCCTCATTGAGCATGATCGTTAAGGTAAATCCATGGATGTAAAACAGACCAATCTTTTTCATATCATTTAGTAAGATCATTCACTAAAAAAAAAAAAGAGAAGATTCTCTGTCTAGAGATGCCTCTCAAGTGCACAGCAAAGCAGCTTTTCCAGGAAAACCAGATACAACTTTGAACGATCATGAACCATTTTCACGTACAGTTCACACAACCCTCAGTAAGGTCAGGGGCACCATCCTGTAGTTACTGGCAAGTGTCATGGCGAAACTCAGTAGGTTTCTGAGTCATGATGAGATTGCAATAGCAATGGCAAAAGCCAAAACCTTGAACAAGAGAATGCGTCCTTGAAGGCAAGGTTATTATTGAAGCTAAGATTGGGCACTATCTTTTTGTTTTCACTGTGCAAAACAAATAACTAAGAAATCTTTTACAGATGTCTTTTAATATTTAATAGCATGGATTAAATATGTCCATAAACTAGCTGTGAAATTAGTACCAGAGTTGATCTGGGCTACAAAAACTTTGGAAGTTTGGACAATATATAAATATCCATGTTATATAACTAAGGCAGTTCTCTCTGCCAGGCGCATTACACTCATGCTTGGTTATTTAACAAATATTTACTAGGTACCCACTCTGTGCGGGTCTGGTTCTTGGTACTGGGATACTGGGTGGATGGGAAGGGCAACATTTCTGCTCCCTTGGAGCTTTCCTTCTAGAGGGAGAACACAGACAATGACAAGGAAAGAAACTCCATAGATTCAGATGCCAATTTGAAGAAAGTGTTGTTATTGTGACACCTTAGACATGCTGGATAATCTTCAATTAGTTTTGCTAATGATTTAGCTACCAGTGCTGTGATTTTCAGGCCGAGAAAAGTGCCAGCTCTAGGAAATTTTCCTCTGCTCCAGCTGGGGGTAAACTCTGTTGAAATGAAGAAATAACTTTTCCCTCCTTTTCCTTTAGGTAGGGCATATAGCTTTCTAAATTCCTTCAAAATGAGATCATCATGAGAGGTTATTGAAAAACATGTTTTAGTCCAGCTGGCATGGCTCAGTGGTTGAGTGAAGATCTATGAACCAGGAGGTCCCGGTTCGATTCCTGGTCAGAGCACATGCATGGGTTGTGGTCTCAATCCCCAATGTGGGGTATGCAGGAGGCAGCTGATCAATGATTTTCATTCATCATTGATGTTTCTCTTTCTCTTTCTCTCTCCCACCCTTCATCCTTCTCCCATTCTTCTCCGAAATCAAATTTTTACAAAGTATATAAAAAATGAAAATAAAAACAGATGATTCTTTAAAAGAAAACCACATGTTTTAGTTACCTTTGACAATCCTTAGTTTCTGTTATGGATCTATAGATCCTTAGAAACATAATATTTAAACAATTTCTAAAGCCAGAAGGGTTTGTGAGGGATTTATGGTAGGATTTATTTCGAAAACCAAAATGTGTCAAAATGTCAAACAAGAATTGATTTGATGTCTTAAGGCTGTTGATTAAGTTGACTTGTGTTGTAATATGATTAAGATTTTTATTCCCTCTCCCCCAACTTACTTGGGATGAAAACAATGCTGAATGGCATGCCTTTGCTAATATTACACTATAATATTCTGTAGGCAGACCATATTCCTAGTATAGGCTGGTGGCAGACGTTTAGGAGGTAAAACAAGAGAGAAAACTCCAAATAGTTCTGTTTTTCAGAAATTTGGTACATTTGATGTCAGATTTGTAATAAATAAGAAATTTACCTCGCAGAAATTATATTACATTCAAGGCTGCTTATAAATCCTGTTTTCTTCCCTTTAGAATAAAACAACATAAGTTCTACTTGAAGATGGAATCCTCAACAAAATTTTCTCTCCTTTGCCCATTTTTGTGAAAAGGAGAATCAGGGCCATCAGATTTAAACTAAAGGAATATGCTTAGAGGTTTCCAAGTTTTAGTTTTCAAGTTATGTCTTGTTCATGCAGTTTTAGGGCTGTTTTATAGTTAGATGATTATATAGTTTATTTAAAAGGCAAAAGAAATGCAAACGTAAGCCTGAAAATATTTACTTCAACGTTTACGGTCTGTTAACAGTTCTTTGAGGTAACATGTTGTTGCATGATTAATGAAGGCTGGGTTATTTTCAACTGTACTTGGGAAGAACACTTTGAAATGAGCAAAAACAATGGCTATTATGTTTTGTTTTCTTTGAGGCTTGTAGATTAGTAATCGCATTACTATTGCATTCCAGAGTCCCCAGAGGAAGGGCATAAAAACTGGAGTGTGAGAATTTACCAGAAAGAGGCAGAGAGAAAGAAAGCATAGGGGGGGGTGAGGGGGCTAGGTGGGGGAGAGATAAAAGGAGAAAGGGGAAAGAAAAGTAAGACAATAGCGGTGGCATGGATTGGTGTGTTAGATTCCATGCTTACTAGCTCATAACCAACTCATTCATTCTTTCAAATATTAATTTGTTAGTGATGGGACTTTGGGTCAATAAATTAAGCTCTTAGCTTGGATTCTGGGGACAGCAGGGAAAATGAAGATTAAAAAAATAAAAAAAATAAAAAATGGAAATGATAATAATTCTAGCCCTGTTTCACAGTTATTGTGAGGGTTAAACAACAGAATATAAAAGTGCTTTCTGAAAATTCTCTACAAAAGAAAATTCTCTCTAGCTATTATTAATGAAAGGCACAGGTTCATTTATCGTCTTATTTCTAAAGCCATATCGGAGGTATTTCAAGGGCCTGCAAATGGGACTCAGGCCCTGTAGCCCAGAGAGTAAGAATAAACATCCACATCTTGTGAGAAAGTGTGCAGGGTGTCCAGTACTCAGGTTGAGTGTATGAGGGCAGAGGAGGAGCAGAATAATATCTCTTTAATTATTACTTATGGTAAAAATTTAAAAAGCTATACTTTTGCATATTTAAGATACGCTATCTTGTTGTTTGGAAAGAAATTGGGAAGATGATTCATTCTTCAAGACAGGAAAAGATCAAGGGGGCTGATTCCTCTAATTCAAAGCCAGGATCCAATCATTATGGAAACAGTTCCCTTGGTTGAGGCCATAGTGTGTGTGTCTGTCTTTGTGTTTGAACTCTTAAACACATCCTCTCTTTAAATTCTCACAACCACCAGATGAGATGAGCAACAATATCTCCATTTAACCGTTGAGAAAAAGCAACCTTTGGAGGATGTCAGCATGTTTTTTTTAAAGTTATGTCTATTAAATGGCAGAATCCCAATTCCAATGCAAGTGTCCACACCTGGCTTCTCCGGGCATCCCTCTGCTGTCTGCTTTTCCCCAGCTCCAGAGGGGAACAAGGCACTGAGCCCAGGGCTCTCCTGCAAAGTCAACTATTGACTATGGGGACATGGGGGTCAGGGACCTTTCTTTCCCCACCTCTTCCCTATTTCCTATAGCATTTCCAAAGAGTGTGGGTGCTCCTCCTCACCTCTCCTGGCATCATCGTGGAGGGCAGCTCTGAGCCTAGCTATGTTGGTCATCTCCTGTTTCTCAGCCGTGTTCTCCTCGCTGCAGTAGTCAGTGAGTACTCTGCAGGGGTTATAGCATCCTTTGACCATTGGTCTGTGCTAGACCTTCCTTCCTTCATTTTCATTTCCTTTCATTCCCACTCTGATCCCAGCCCCACCCACACCAATGGCAGCCATTCTAATTCACTTTTTTTGTGTGAATGTTTTTATTATATAAATACTACTGTGTGCATGCTTTTGAAAATAGCCTTTGTGGAAATTTTCCAAACATAAAAAAGTAGAATATTTTAACGCACTGTGTATCATCCATGTGTAATAATTGTAAATGTATGCTTAATCCTGTTTTATCTATAGCCCAACCTACTTTAACAATCCTTCCCCTGAAGTTATTTGGAAGCAAATCACAGGCATCATATTATTTCTTCTATGAATATTTCAGTATGAATGTTTTAAATGTAACACCTTTTGAAGGAAACAAAACTTTAAGGCTATTATCTTTCTTTGAAAGTAGTGAAAATTATCCTGACCAGTGTTCTCAGTGGTTAGATTGTCACCCCCCACCTCCCCTCCCATCCCCCACCTCCACCAAAGGGTTGTGGGTTGGATTCCCAGTGAGGTGCACATGCCTAGGTTGCAGGTTGGATGCCGCCCTGATTGGGGTGCATGCAGGGGGCAACTAATTGAAGTGTCTCTCTCACATTGATGACATTTCTCTCTCTCTTCCTCCCTTTTCCCCTTTCACTCTCTCTAAAAACCAATGGAAAAAAAATATCCTTGGGTGAGGATTAACAACAACAAAAAAGTAGTGAAAATTCATTGTTTCTTTCTTAATAAGTAGTATTCCCATTTCCCCACTATTTCTGCAAAATATTAGAAGAGTTTGAAATTATTAAAATCTATAAATTTGGAAAAGGAGCCCTGTAGGGCTGGATTCAGACCTCTGAGTGTTCCAGTGTATGAATGCACTGCAATTGTTTACCCATCCCCTGCTAATAAGCATTTGGATTGCTTCTCTTCGGGGTCATTACCAGTAAGTATGCTGTAAACACTCATGCATAAGTCTTTTTCTTTTCCTCTAATGAGTGGTATGACTAGATCATATGGTAGTGTCTGTGTAATTTTTAAAGAAACTCCAAACTATTTTTTCAAAGTTGTTGGACCTTTCACATTCCAGGAAGCAGTAATGAGAGTTCCAGTTCCTCTATACCCTAAGCAACCCTTAGTTTGGTTGGGGATGGAGGTACTTCATTATGTATGGTTTCATTTGTATTTCCCCAATGACTAATTGTGTTGAGCATCTTTTCATGTGCTTATTTGCCATCTATATATCTTCTTTGGTAAAGTATCTGCTCAAGAAAGGTCATAATTTGGGCCATAAGAGAAGTCTCAATAAATTTAAGAGCATTTAGCCTGACCTACAATAAGGTTTGACCTGGGAACCAGGAGGTTGAAGTTCAATTCCCAGTCATGTCACTGTTGCACCTCCATCCCTGGTGCAGAGACTGAGGGGGAAGGGAGGAGCACGGCTGATCATTCGTTTGTTCTCTCTCATCATTGATGTTTCTGTCTCTCCCTTCCTCTCTGAAATCAATAGAAATATATTTTAAAAAATATTTTAAAGGATTTAGTCATACAAAGTATATTTTTAGATCACATGGAATTAAATTAGAAATCAATGAAGGGATGATATCTGGAAAGTCCCCAAATATTTGGATCCAGTGTTGCTGTCAAGAAATCTGATCCAATTGATTCTTGAACTTTCGTAGGAACCTCTTATAATTTTCTCCTTCTCTTGGATGTACTGTAATTTCCCAATACAGTGTCTGAATTCTTAATCTCTCTTATTTGGTACACAATTCTTTCCATCTAAGTTCTTTCATCTTTCTTTAATTCAGGAATATTTATTCTGATTATTTTCTTAAATATTTCCCCCTTCTTTTATTTTTCTCTCCTTTTGGGTTCCTATTTTTGATATGTTAGCATATCTACTATGCTATCCCCCATGCCACTTAATTTTTTGTTTCTATATTTATCTCTCTAACCTTTTTTTCTTCCTTCCAGGAGATTTTCTCAATCTGCCCTTTTAGTTCTGCAATGTCTTCTTTGGCTATATTCAGCATGTTATTTATGCCACCTACTTTATTTCAAATGTGTGTGTTTTATACTTAATCTTCCATTTGTCTCTTTTCTTCCAGCTTCATACTACCAGTATCTTTCAACATCATAAGTTGTGTTTATTTTCAATTCTAATATGTTCCAGTATTTAAACTTTAGGTTGTGAGCTAATGTTCCCTGAGAGTTATCAGGTGCCAGGATGAAACACCAAGGCGCAGGCCCTAGGTATAGTGGCTTCCTTGTGATTGTAAGAAAAGGTTAGAAGATGAGCCCCAGGGCACAGAGTCCCAGACAACAGAACTGCAGGCAGCCACCCATCTGTTGCCCCTCCACCAGGCATTCCTCTAATAAGGGCTCTCCTCTAAAGTTTTAAAAAAAGACAGTTATCTCATGGTGACCCACCATCCCTTATGAGGGCTTGGTGAGGGTGGGAGGAATGAGTGCTCAAGGTAACATTATGTGGGCTCTCGTTGCTACCTTCAGACTCATAGGGATAATGGACAGGCAATGATCCAAAGGAAATCTGAAAGAGGCAGAGCAGAATCTAAGAACACTCAGCTTACTTGTTATTCCACCTCTGCAGGCCTCTCCACTCAAGGTTTACAGTGACCTTCAGTCTTTTCAGGAATTTCTGTTTTTAAGATAAATGCACTCTTCCCTCTTCTAGTTCCCCCAGAGCTGATTCCCTGTGGCCTGTGGTTGGTAAACATCTTTGCACTTCTCTGGGGAGCAGTGGCCCATAGGTTACCGAGAGCCTTTGAGTTATGCTGTGAGGAAATTAACTTCGCAGCAGAGTACAATAAAAGGAGAAAGGAAACATTACTGCTTGTCTAGGTACACAGTAACAAAGACTGAACTAAAGCTGAAGAGAGGAGATTGTCTTTCTGTAGAAATGACTTGTTAGTTTAGTGCAACCTTGAAGAAGCTGCTGTTTTCCTTCCTATTTTTTTCTAAATATGTTTACTCCTAGCTTTTCTTTTCTTTTTTTTAGTGAATTGCAAAGTAAGCACTGGCAGACAGTGGAGATGTGAAAAAGGAAGCTAAATGAGGCCAGATTGGAGCGAAAATTGTTATTATTTAAAACGCATGGACCACCCCGAATTCGCCAAGTTCTGTTTAAGAAAATGCAGAAACATGATCCCTTCCACTGAGTAGCTAACATTTTCAGGAAATATACACCACATTGTTACGTGTGTTCTATTCCATATACCACTGATATATACACTTGCGTAGTTTGAGGAATTTCCTCTTCTTAGTTTTCTTTCCCTCAATTTTTTTTGAGAGTGGTTCCCGTTCTCTATTTATAAAAAGAGAGACCATGAACAAATGTTACGTTGTATGTTCAGAATTTAGTTGGTAAGTAAAACACTGTCTTCATCCTGAGATTCTTCATAGAGCAGGCTCGATGGAGCGCTTTGACCCTCTTGCAACTGGCCCATGTGTCAATGATAACTGACTGACTAGGGTCTATTTTCATGTTAGACTAAAATTTTAAAAAATAGTTTGAACTGCAAGATTTATGTTAACTATAAACATATGAAAAATGTTGAGTTTTAAGACAATTTTTCTTGCCTATCAAGCTGCCAAAAATCACATGTAAAAATATTTTGGCAGTAAGACTTCTCATAAAATGCAGATGAAACATAAATTTTGCTGGCCATGAAGGACAGTTACAGGTGCGGATACAGTGCCTCCGTGGAGCAGGTGAGCCCACCCCAGCACAACATCTACCAGCGGTTCTGAAACTTCAGCAAGCATCGGAATCACCCAGGGAGCTTGTTAAACACAGCCTGCTGGGCCCCACTCTCAGATTTCAGATCCAGTAAGTCTGGGGGGCAGTGTCTGGGAACTTGCATTTAAAAAACATATATATTTTATTGATATTTTAGAGATAGGAAGGGAAAGGGATAGAGAGCCAAAAACACCAATGCGAGAGAAACATCGACCAAAGTGCCCGCAATGAATGTACATGCCATTGACCGGAATCGAACCCGGGACCCTTCAATCCGCAGACCCACTGAACCAAACCGGTTTTGGCGGGAACTTGCATTTCTAACAAGTCCCCAGGTGACACTGATAGTCCAGGACCAACTTTAAGAACCCACTCCCATATATCCATGGTTCCTAAAAAGGACACCATCACCAAAAACAAGCAGTATTCAGCTCTACTCCCAATAATTCTAATTGGTTAGGAATGGGGTCTAGATATCAGTGTTTTATTAAACTCTTCAGGAGATTCTATGGTGCACTTAAGGTTTAATCCACTGCCATCTGCTCATTCTCCATCCACCTGGACAGAGGAACTCAGGTAGATCCACTTCCATTCAAGCCTTCAACATTTAAAAAATATTTTTATTGATTTCAGAGAGGAAGAGAGAAGGAAAGAGAGATAGAAACATAAATGATGAGAGAGAATCATTGATTGGCTGCCTCCTGCATGTTCTCTACTGGGGATCAAGCCTGTAATCCAGGCATGTGCCCTTGACTGGAATCAAACCCAGGACCCTTCAGTCTGCAGGCTGATGCTCTTTGCACTGAGCCAATCCAACTAGGGCAAGATATTTTTAATTTAGTATGCCCTTTTGTGTTGGTCACCACTAAAATATGTCTTCTTTTCTCCTGATTTCTCTCTTCTGATGTAACCTCTCCTTCCTTTTCTTTCTTCTTCCCCATCCCTTTCTCATCTTCCCATTGCTTCCTTTAGAACTCTTCACCAAGTGGTTATCACAATCTCATGTATACTTTCAGCCTTTCTACCCTATGCTCCCTTCCTCTCTTTGCCCTACCTGAAGCTCAGCTTGTTTCTGAAGACAGTGCTTCCATGCAGACCATTCGAATGCAGGGTGCAATTTCCCACATTCCCTGGGGGTTGGAATCTGGAGCCAGTTTACAGTCCTCTTCCCATCTCCCTAAGCAGGGGTCTTCAAACTACGGCCCGCGGGCCACATGCAGCCCGCAGAGGAGTCTGATCCTGCCCGCCAGGTTTTTTGGGCAGTGAGCGCAGCCGAGGTGTTACAGTAGGAATTAGTAGTTCATATAGTCCGGCCCTCCAGCTCTCTGAGGGACCGTGATCTGGCCCCCACTTTAAAAAGTTTGAGGACCCCTGGGCTAAAGTTTCCAGACATTTACTCTTCAACCTTTATGTAAAGTTCCTGTGCCTTTGAGGTTAATGCTACCTGGCTATGCTACCTCTTTCCCCTTATAATATTGTTGTCCACCAATATCCTCATCTCTTCTTTTATTCACTAAAGTTTGGGCACCTGGCTTCCAGATATTCATGTTTAACACTGAAAAACTTTCAGATGCCTTTAGAATAGATTATGTGCCTTACTGGAGAAATCAGTTTCCTAGCAAAGCATGATTGACAACATGACTCTGCAACATGAATTGAGAATGTTAAAAATATTTGTACCCTTTGACATTTTGATGGTCAGAGGGAACACAAGATGGGAAGGCAGAGACCCATAAAATCCCTTCCATCTTTTCACTCCTTCATTAAGCAATGTGTGGGAAGGTAAATGTCTTTCCATGTCTCCATTAGGCACAGAGCAATGCACAGTGATCATGAAATTCAATTTTCTCCAGAGTATAGTTCCCACAGGATCAGGTTTAGAGATATTGGGAGGAGAGAGTTTGACATTCTTATCTAGGAACACACTTGGATGTGTGTGTGTGTGTGTGTGTGTGTGTGTGTGTGTGTGTGTGTGTGTGACTGACTCATAGTGTTTTGTTTCCATACTTCTTATGCATACAGGTTTGGGCACAGTTTGGCTGGCATTTATGGGAAATGAAAGTAGCATGAAGGGTATGTTTAAGCCAGCTAATCATTATTTTTGATAGAGACAGCCCTGTTCTGGCCCACTGTACAGAAATTGGGTGCACAAAGCAATAGGAGAGAGAGGATGGTAGAAAGAACAAAAGTAGAAGTCAGAAAATGCAGAGTGAGAGGGTTTTTTTTCTTCTTCTTTTTCTTACTAGTCTCATGATTTGGGGCAATTTACTTAGTTTGTGTAAGCCTCAATTTCCTTACTTGTAAAATGGGGATCAGAGTCTATTTTACTTTCCTCACAGGGTACTGTGAGGATGAAATCATTTGATGTGTGTGAAAGTGCTTTGACAATAGTAAATAAGGTGCCAGAGAACAAAAACAAGGTGTTCTTGTAGGATGGGGTGTGGTGCTTCTCTGAGTTTTAAAGGGAATATTAAGCTAAATTGACTTAGGAAATCTGGAAGGTTGACATGTTAGTAATGATACATTGTAAATTTTAAAAACGGTTGGGGTAAATTATAGCTTTTGGAGTTATAAAATGATTGAGTGAAAATGAATAAAAATATAAAAAGTTTACTGAATTAAAAAGTACTTCAGATTTTGAGAAAATATGCCACATAAACATCAAATATTTTACACCCAAATAAAAACACTTAGCCCTTTTTCATAGGCCCTTTTCTTGTATAATAGTGATTCCCTGCTTTTTAAAATATTAAAAAGTTGGATGTAGGAATGGTTTAAGTATTTTACCCAGAATAATCTTTCATATTTTGCATTAGAAAAAACCCCACAACACACCAGAGTAAGTTTTAACATGGCATACATGACAATGTTAATTGTCCAGAGTAACCCAATTTCTGGACATCTCATTGGTTATGTGGGTCTCACAATCTATCAGTTTATGGTCCCTTTAGCCCTTCAAACCAAAAATTCTCAAACATCATCTCATTTTTTTTTTGACAAGGGATATGAATGTTCTTCCAAAGGAACATATCTCATAAGACACTATAAAACATTTGCTAAATAAATAAGTAAATAAATAAAGAAAAGATGATCAGTGTGTCAAATGTGGCAGGAGATTTGAAAAAGCTCAGGGCTAGAATAAAGTCACACAAGTATAATAGCACATGCTAAGATTATGGGTGATTGAGGAAGTGGAAATAGCAAATCTGTCTTCTGCAAAGGGTGATTTCCCTCCCAGCAAGACTCATTGTTGGTTTCCCCGTTTCCCAAGTTCCCATCAAAAGATCAAATAAATATATGAATGGGGAAAATCCAAGTTAGCATTGTTCACATACCACAGAAATATCAAGAAAATTCAGCAGAAGTCCTCTGAGGGAGAAAGGCAATGAGGTGGTTAGCACAGTATTTGGCCTCTCTCCTCTTTTTCGTGCCTTCTTTAAGTCTTCTCCAATATTCAGTTTCCACCCAGAGACCACATTCTCACAGTCCTCTGCATCTCATCACTCATTGTCCTAGGAAGGCTATAATTGCTGTTTCTTCTGCTGCTATCTCCACTGCAGTCCACAAAGAGAGGAAGAGAGGAGAGGAGGGGCTGGGATGATAATTAAGGACAGTCCAAGAGTTGTGGGTGCGAGCTGGAAGGCTGTGACTGGGGTTAGAATGACAGCCTATTCTTCTCAGGAGAACTGGTAAGGGATGCCCCCTTACTTGGTTGGGAAAAGCTGAGGAGGATTAGAGGGAAAGAACTGTAGTGACCCCGGGTGGTTATGGGAAGGAGGGTAAAGAAGCCAGAAGGTTAAGGATGGAGCTCACTTCTCATTAACATCGAAGGGGAACCTGGGGATACAGGAACCTGGAAGGGAGTGTGACACAGAAAGGATGGAGGGACATTCTGAACACAGTAAAATAGATTACCACTGTGGTCAGGTCTATTCTTTTCTACCCTCACTGAGAATTCTCTCTTCTCTTCCAAGTTCTACACCATAGAGAACCAACACAAAAGAGAACAGGAAGAAGCATCAGATCAGAGTTCATCTCTGAAAGCCACCATCTCTGGCCTTGAGTGTCTCTGGTCCACTGATTTCTACTAAGGCCCATGATGATTTTGACCAGAGAAGAATGATTTTCTGGCTCATGGTCGAGTACATGAACATATTTCTTTCTACATCATTTGGGGGAGTATGTTTTCTTTTTCTTTGGAGGGAGTCCATTCTCAATGTTTTTTTCCTTAGGAACTATTTCTTGGAATCAAACCCAATAGTAAAAAAATCACCAGAAACCAATGAATAGCTCAACAAAGTTAGATTTATTTTATTCTCTCCCTTGTCTCCTCCCTCCTGGGTGATTGTTCTAAACCAACCGATACCAAAGTTGCATATGTGAATAAGGATCATTTACAAGCATTCTGTTATTTGATCACCCACAGGTGATACAAAGGAAGAATTGCCACTGTGACAGAAGATTCTGATTGGGGCCAGAATTGGAATAACTCTACATGGAATGCGTTCTGTGAAGGTCAG
Source organism: Pipistrellus hanaki (assembly GCF_964339955.1). Taxonomy (NCBI): domain Eukaryota; kingdom Metazoa; phylum Chordata; class Mammalia; order Chiroptera; family Vespertilionidae; genus Pipistrellus; species Pipistrellus hanaki. The sequence goes on from NC_140509.1 coordinate 20,160,419, forward strand.
GTTTCTGCCTTCCCCAAGTTCCATTTCCTTTAGCTTTTCCAGTACAGGGCTGGTAAGTGTCAGCATATAACGAATGTGCCTTGAAAGTAAATATCTGATATGTAGAACCTTGAAATAAAATGCACTAGCTTGCTTTTTAAATTTTCTTCTATTATATTTATAAACAACACAGAAGTTCAATATCTGAAACACAATAAAATTAAAGAGAAATATACCTCAGGGTATTATTGTGCATTCTAATTTTATGTATATTTTTTTTCTTTTCTGTTCTTAAAATGTCATGAAATTCAAGTTCTAAGAGAATCCAGCACTTATATACTTCCTTGCTGTTTGGTGTTAGTAGATTTAGGTAAAAACCTTTCATTCATTCAAATAAAATCAGCATACTGTTGCAGATACAGAAATACCCCAGAATACCCTTTCTTTCTTGGGTTTTAGTACCACCAAAAAAAAAAGCAGCAGCAAAATACTTGTGTTTTGAATACATAGTATATGTATAAATCATTATATTTATTATTCTTTTAAACTTAAATTAGGAGGAAGTTCCTGGAGTAAATATTTCTAGATTAAGCAAAATATAGTTGTGATAGATTGTAAAAGTAGCCACAAATTATTTCATCTCTGTATGAGATGTGAAGTTATGGTCTCTCCAGCAAGAGGTAAATTCTGTTTCTCAAACCCAGTAATTCTGGGGTTGGCCAACAGGAAATTAATGTGTATTACTTGAATAGTGCATTATGGTCTCTCCAGCAAGAGGTAAATTCTGTTTCTCAAACCAGTAATTCTGGGGTTGCCCAACAGGAAATTAATGTGTATTACTTGAATAGTGCATTAAAGCTTGCTATCTTGCTGCACTTGGAATTCTAAGACAACCTTGAGCTATCCTGCTGGAGGAAGGGAGACACACGGTCATGTCCATGTCATGCCAGCTAGCATATGCCAATCACCAGAGATAAGATGGAGGCTATTGTAGACCTACAACTCCAGCTGAACCGCTGACTATCTGTAGATGTAGCAGAACAAACTCAGATTCTTCCCAACCCACCGAACTGTGGAAAATAATAAATGTTTGTTGTTTAAGTTACTATATTTTGGGGTGCTGCTATGTAGTAAAAGTTTAACTTATATAACAGTATTTTTAATCTCTTAAAACTCATTAAAATATAATTTAATCTGATACAACTACAGGATGAGTTCCAAAAGTAAAAATAAAGTCTTGCAATTTAACATTTCTTAAGTCTGCCTTGTCAAATCTATTGAAATTTTTACCTGAGGAATTAAGTTAAATAATTGGTAGAGATCTTTAAAAAACAAAAACAAACAAACAAACAAACAAACAAAAAAACCAACACACACAACACACACTTAATTGAGGTATGATTTAAAAAAAAAAAAAAAGCTGTGTATAACATTGCAATAATTGTGTGTGGGGCCAGGTGGGTACTGGAAATATTGGGGGGAACAATTTGTACAGTATATGATTGTCTAACCACTGTGCTATACACTGAAACTATTGTAATACAGAATAATATTGAATGTAAACTGCAATTGAAAATAAAAAATGAAACAAAACAAAAACCTGAGGGCTGGATACTTCTGTCTTTCCCCAGGACCCATACTGCTTTTTTCTCCCCACATTCCTCAACTCCATCTATGGTCCCAGCTGCAGTGAGTGGTGCTGCTATACATCTGGATACTCAGGAGAGAATCCAGCAATCATCCGTGACCTCTCCCTCTCCTTTATCACAGTCCTCAGTTAATTAACCCATCCTATCCATTCACCTGCTCCCTCTACATACAATAGTTCTTAAGCAAATCCAGTCTTTTTTAGCTTTCTCTCTCTCTCTCTCCATTTCAGGAAAGGCTGGTTCCCAAATCACCAAGGCCCTGACTCTTGAAACTGAAATGCCAAACACTTGACTCCATTTTTACTTTCATTTTGCCTGCCCTGAAGTTATAAGGAAAAATGCCCTGTATGACTTCATCTGAAAAGCCAGAGGACATGGAATTATGAGGGGATATTTTATTATTATAGATATTGTCCAGCTGCATCTAGTGTAATTTCTACAACTTAATCAGTTATCTTTTATTTAAAAACTAGAGGCCTGATGCATGAAATTCGTGCAAGAGTAGGCCTTCCTTCTCCTGGCTGCTGGCACCTGGCACCCGGGCTTCCCTCACAGCCCTGGCTTCGTCCAGAAGGTCATCCGGAAGGATGTCTGGTCTAATTAGTATATTATGCTTTTATTGTTATAGATATTGTCCAGCTGCATCTAGTGTAATTTCTACAACTTAATCATTTCTCCATTTATTTTCCAAAGCTCCACCTCTACTTTGTAGTTGATAACAATCATGTAAACAGCACAGATTGCTTTTTCCTCTCAGCAATTTCAGCTTTGAATTGCCTATGTTGAAACTCAAATGTTTGTTTTCAAGTTTCTCACACATGCTTGAAAGATATTTTTTTCCAGTCTGTTGGAATTTTTCATCCCCACATTTGGTTGGCATTTTCCAACCCCATGCCGTCTAGAGTATACAGCAAAATTATAACTTTGTAAAATAAAAGATCATATTTTCAACTGTGGTAGGCAGTTACACAGACATAAGCAGGGTGAAGACAACGGGCCAGGTACAGAAGATCATCAGGGTGGAGAGCCCTGGGTGCCTAGCAAGGGACAAAGTATAGGGTGGGACCTCACCCCCAGGGAGACCCTTCTTCCCCTAGCCCACATGTGTCAAACACAAGGCCCGCGGGCCAAATCCAGCCCGCCAGGCCTTGCAATGTGGCCCGCACCGCGCTGTCATCACTGCACTCCGCTGTCAGTTTATGACATTGTCAGTTTATGACTGTTCAGTAAACCATTCGGCCCGCGATTTAGGCTGGATTTTAGATTTTGGCCCCTTCTCTGATTGAGTTCGACACCCCTACCCTAGCCTATCGCTGCTCTGGGGTTTGGACCCCGTGACCTTTCCTCCCTAGAGATAACATCAAGGTCTCAGTTGTATTTCAGCTCTTGACCTGGAAGAGCAACAAAATCAGCCACTGCTGACCTCAGGACCAGCTGCCCTGAATAATGACCCCCTGCCCTGGTGCCAGGCCCATCAATCAATGAAGAACATGACCTTGAAGGACACCCTTGGAAAATTGCTGAATATTCTATTGAGATCTCCCTTTGGAACTCTCCTAAAATCTCCGCCCTTAAAACCCTTAGGACAGAGGACCCAGGGCTCTCTCCCTCTGGGGAGCATGTCCTTGCCTTTCCCTTCCCTTTCTCCGTTCATTCCCCCTCGTTACCATGCCTTCCTCACTCTCAAGCTCCAAGGGCCCTTCCTTTCGCCTACAACTTGTTTCCTAAGCCTATTTTTTTCCTATAAATTACTTTTTATACCTCTGTGATTTACCAAATAAAAGTTCTCCTACAGTTTGGGTCTAAATTTTTTCCTAGCCAGAACTCAACTATGGAGGTTGTTGAATCCAGGTCTGGTCTTGTTTCAGAAGACCAAAAAAAGCTAAGGACGCTTCAAAGAAATGGAGGGACACTGTTTAATACACCAGCGGACTCAGGGAACAACCTTCCAAATCTGAGTCAAGGAACATGCATGGGGCCCTCCCTAATTTCTCCCTCCCTGTGGTCCTTGTCCCACAAACATGGATTATGCATCCGGTCCTTTTCGAGGGCCTTGTAAGAAGGCCCCCAGGTGTTGGGGGTCTCCAGGCCATATCTGATGGTCTGGCCTGGCTTTAGGGTTAATAACCCTCCTTCCAGGGCAGTGCATTGTTCACAGTGACAGGTTCTGCAAGACCAGTATCTGGGAAGGAGATAGGGATTTAATTATAAGTTATCATGAGTATACACTGAGCTTGCTGGCATGGATTCAGATCACTATCCCCCAAATATCAGGGTTACATTAGAATTAGCCCTTTTTAGCCTTCTCAGTCTAACCCCCACTGGTCAGACACCTGGTGCCATTCCCACTGCCTATAACACCACTATATGGTGATTCCTCATTGCTTACAGTTTTTGTTTTTTAACTTTGAAAGTGCTTATTTCTACTATCTTCCCCCCCCCCTTTTTTTCCCCTGCTCATAAGGTAATTAAACTCAAGAGGACTGCTTTGAAAATCTCCACGCACAGATATCACTAATATTTTGGGAATGAGGAAAAAGGTGGGTTATGAGAATATCTTCTCCAAAGATTCTTCTTATTTTCCTATGTTTTAAATACTTATTAGGCACTATGTGGCAGCCAATAGGTCTATAGAAGTTGGTGATACCATTTGAAAGCTGTGTGAGGAATAGAATTTAGTTATAGACTGTATGGTTGTGTTTGTACTTGGGGGGTGAATGGGACACTTTGTGCTCCCCATCTGACATCAGCAACAAGATACACTGCCTTGCCTCAGTTGCACTGTGTGTCTCTCGCTGATCTGTTACTTCTCTGTTCTTGCGGTGAGGGATGTCTTCAGGAACCCGCTGAGACATTGTGACAGATACATAAACTGAAAGTGCAAGAGAAAACGAAGATGAGACAGAGGGCCAGAGACCAGGACACAGGCTTTATTAGAGGAGAAGGAACCCCGCTGGGGCTGCCTCCCAAAGGAAGAAAGAGCACCTGTGCAGGGATGAAGGCGCCTTTTGAGGGGAGGAAAGGGAAGGGATGGGGCTTAAGGTACTCGGCACATGCTGATTGGTGGTTTCATATAAGGCATATGATTAGGGACTTAGGAATTGGGGGATTAGGGTATTTGGCAGGTGCTGATTGGTGGTTCAATGTACTGTCTATATAAGGTGCTCAGGAATATCCAGGCCACAGGTGCAGTTTATGTCATTTTCCGTCCATCAGTTGGGGGAAGGAAGGATCTATCAAAAACCCTCCGGGGGCAATCTTTGACCAATGAGAGGTGAGAGCCAGGCTATAAAGTGAATAAATATACTTTAATTATTTGACTTCCTTCAGCTTCAGTCTCCTGCTCTGTAAAGTACAGAGGAAAAATTCCTACCTAACAATAAATACCCTTTAGCATAGTGAGGATTAGTTGAGATAAAGTATATGTATAGGTCTATCAAATAGTAGATGCTCAATAAATGCTCACCTTCTTTCACAAAGACCTATGTATAGGTCTATCAAATAGTAGATGCTCAATAAATGCTCACCTTCTTTCTGTTCCTACATTTATAAGTTTGTGATAAGTGTTATCATTTGGTTAGTGTTTTTTACTATTAGACTTTTAGAATAAATTTAAAGAAAAGAATCTTTTAAACTTAAAACTCCTGGAAAATTGGAATTACTAACAAAAACCAATAACTATAACCAAGTCGTATAGTTGAAAGAGTTTCCTGTGTGCAATCAGAAAAACCTGGATTCTAATTCTGGCCCCAGGGATACCATCTGTATCACTTTGGACAATTTGTGGTGACTCACACACAATACTGGATGAGGAACTGGGCTTGTTTTTACTCCTAAGCAACTGTTGGCTGGAAGGGGCCGCAAGAAGGGGGGAAGAATGTTTGATAGTAACACAGTCAACAGGGAATGTATTTCCAGCTCTTACTTCAAGTAGGAAGTGATTCTTAACAACTAAAATAGGTTTAAAATCACACACACACACACATAGTCAGAGCATGAAAAATGTTGATCTGCAGAAAGGACACCATGCCTTCAGGTCCCACAGATGCCGCCCAGACAGAGCTCAGAAGTCCACAGCAATAATGGACAAAACCTTCCACGGTAATCAGCTCAGTCTTAACAGAATTTCTGTAAAGCATCTAAGAAGCAATGCTAACTGCCTGGACTCACTCCTAAGGTTGCCAAAGCAAACAGCAGATATCTTCTTGATTGAGTGGCATAAAACATATTGTGAGTATAATACTATAGAGAAACCAGGCTGATCGTCTTAGTCTCTTTGCTCCACTAAGGATTTGAAGAGGAGTTAGACATGATATCAAACATACTCTATGTTCTTTAGAATTTTGGACATGTTTGTGGAGTGTGAGTTATATATGTCTCGTTATAAGATATCACTTTGGTCGAGACTCTGATAGACTTAATTCTCCTAAATATTTTCAATGCAGAAAATGCTAAATTTGCTCATATCCCCTAGTCTCTACAGAGCAACATATGGCTTTGATTATCTGATATACTTCTGTGCTCAATCTTCCTAGAGTCAAAGGTGCTTTTCCACAAAGGAAGCAATTCCATCCTCCCACAGGATACAGGGGTTACTGTCTCGGCTTGTCAGAGGTTGCTTAATGACTGGAACTCTCAGCCAGGAGGCTTACTGTGTTCTTTTTAGAGACTCGGACGAGACCCACTAAACCTGATTCCTGCAGCTTTGTCTTTGACTATGATTTCCAGAGCCAGGAGTTTACTTAGCCCCCAAACTTCTCTTTCTCTCCTCAGGGAAGTCTGCTGCCTCTCTCTCATTGTCTCTTAAAGTTTGTTAATAAATGTGAAACAGGGATTTTAGGGGGATATAGGCTGGTTTAGGGAATTTTTAGAATTGGGGTCCATGGAAAAACACAGGGCTACAGATTGGGAGAAGGTCCAACTCCATAACACAAGGAAGCAGCAACAGGTACATCTCAATAACACAAGGAAGCCAGGGGCAGGGAGCAGCAACAGTTGCATTTCCATAAGGCAAGGGAGTTGGAAGTAGCCAAAAAGGTCTATATTTACAAAACAAAGGACAAGGAAGAAAGCCAGGAAAAAAAAAAAAAAAAAAAAAAAAAACAATGAGGGAGGAAGGTATCATATGCCCTGTGTGGTGTTTGACCTGTGAGCTTAGGAGTTACTATATTAACCAGTCTAAGGGGATAGTGACCAATCAGAGGGGATAGCAAGGCCCCAGGATCTGCAGCCTTTATCAGCCATAGGGAAAAGGAATTCAGTGGGACCCTTTCCCCCTCCCCACATGGGAGTCCATTCTGTGGGACTCTTTCCCTCTCCCCACGTGGGAGTCTGTACTTGTTCTTCAATAAATTTTCACCTTTGCTATGCTACTCTCAATCTATGGATTCAATCTTCGACTCTAGCAGACAAAGAATCTGGGTTCCAGTCCAAAAATTCTGTTTCACATGTATTTTGACTCTGTAGTATGTCTCATTTTATGGAACCTTGTAGAGCTTAAAATATATCAAATAGACTTTTGGAGATCTCTCCTGGTTTTGTAGACTGGTTGTTCACAACTTCCAAAGTCACATTCCTGACAAGCCCGACATGATTCCTTCCTTATGCCACACTAGATTGCTGGCAAGGGCCCTGTGCCCATAGACACAACAACTCTGGGATTCTCACAGAACAATAGCATTTGTTTGTTGGAACCAGGTAGCCACAGGTGCCTCATGTTGCTTATGTAACAGTTGTTGGTTAAGAAATCTAGCCATTCACTTATGAGCCAGCTTAGTTTACAGCCCTGGGGAATCACGTTCAGTAATGTTCTCCCTCTCTTCTCTTCTACACAACTCACAGTAAATGAGTGCCTCCTTCAAGATGGGCACGATTCTGGAAATAAAAAGGCATGCAAGATGGACAGCGATAGAAGCCAAATCAATAGACACACACTAATGATATTTTAAAACTTTAAACATTTGAGATATAACTGTCATATAGTAGAATGCACAAATCTTAAGTGTAAGCTCAATGAAATAATAATAACTTCTGAGTTTTCATAAATGCTAGGGAGCTTATTCAGAGGTAATGGAAACGTTACCAATGAGCACATTACCCCAAATAAAATAAGTGGGTTTGGCTTGTAATTCAATTTGAAGGCCATCACTGATACATCTGTGAGCTGCTGGTTTAGAGCAGGCTTTGTGAACTATAGCACCAACTATTTCTGTGTGACCCAGGGGCTAAGAATGGTTTCTATATATTTAAGGACTTAACACAAAATAAAAGAAGAAAAAGGAAGAGAAGAGGAAGAAGGAACAGAAACTACATGTGGACTGTAAAATTGAAAATATTTACTATCTGGCCCTTTCACAGAAAAAGCTTGCTGACCGTGGAGCTGGAGGAAGGCACGTTAACTAGAAGCCAAGGCTAATTATTCCTTCTCTTGCTCTCATAGCCAGAAGTGTCAAGAGGTTCTCTCTGACTGGCATTAGCATGTTGCTCAACCAGAAAAGGGTTTACATTTTTACTAGCTTGTGTCAGCCCCACCTAGTGAAATTAAGTACCAGGAAGAGTTTGCTGAAATACTGCCAGCACCACTGTCAGGACACTCGAGGTTGTGACCCCAATCTGGATATGAATGCAATTTTTCAGGAATATAGAAATAGTGATGACTATGTTGAATTACTTTCAAAGCCATGGGTGTGTGTTAAAGAGTTTGCCACAAATATTGTTAACTTCTGAATTTTCATAAATGCTACGGAGCTTATTCAGAGATAATGGAAATGTTACCAATGAGCACATTATCCCAAATAAAATAAGTGGGTTTGGCTTGTAATTCAATTTCAAGGCCATCACTGATACATACTGCCAGCACTACTGGGTTGGGAATCCCCTGGCACCTTTGCAGCCATTGAGGGAAGGGGGAGAGAGCAGGGAGTGAATGTGGGGCTGTGATTCAGCAGTTTCTAATCATACATCCTATTCTTCCTTCTCTTTCCAAATAATCCACATGCCTTTTCCTCAAGCCTATCCCAGCTCAGAGCATGCTTCAGCAATCAATATCCTACTCTCCAGAGGGGAATTCAGGCTCAAATCAGGCCAACTGGGCCAGCAGTTGGTCTGATTATTGGATAAGGAGTTTTGAGGTAGTGCTGATGTTAGAACTGTCACTGTGGCTTGAGTTGGTCTGTGTTGTTGGGTTGACTGTGGTTATTGGCATAGAGAAGGGGCTAGAAATAACAAGGAGAGGGTTTAAGCCCTAATAAAATGAGTGGGCCTCAAGGGAAAGTTTGTTCTGAAAGGGATCTAGAGTGCAAGCCAGGAAATGTGTGCAAAAGCCAAATTACACAGGCTGGACAAAGATGGCTGGGGGTGAGACCAGCTGTTTGCTGGGCTCAAGCCTTGGGAAAGGGTCAGGAGAGCGAACTATAGACTCTTCCCACTTGCAGGGTCGCCAATAACCTTGACTTAGCTGTTGGGACTGAGCTTGTCAGTTGGAGGCTGAATGGCAATAGCTGAGTGTGGTTGGGTTGGTGAGGCCCAGGATTGACAAGACTAAGTTACTACTGATATTATTTTTAAGAAAAATATTTGAGATGAACAAAAATAGACCCAGAGACAGAGAAACATTGAACAGACTGTCAAACCTTAGAGGGCAATGGGGGGAAATGGGGACATATGTAATACTTTCAATAATAAATATTTTTTTTAAAGAAAAACATTTGATGACACCGGCCATTTTATTGAGCAGGTGCTATGTGTCAGACACCCTAGAACAATATCTGTACTCCTTACAGAGCAGACAACATTATGTCAATGAAGTGAAACTGATAAGTGGCAGGCTGGGCTTTGCATTCAGACCCCTCTGAATTCAAAGTATAAAAACTGCTTAATTTTATACTTAATTTTGTGCCCAGTGTTTCTGCCAATGCTATTACAAACAAAAACAAACAAACAAAAAAAAACAGTTACTCATCATACATCCTAGATCAGTGGTCAGCAAACTGTGGCTCATTGGCACCTTGAATGTGGCTCTTCCACAAATTACCACGTGCGGGCGGGCAGGTACAGAGTGATTGAAACTTTGTGGCCCAGGCGCAGAAGTTGGTTTTTGGTTCTCAAAAGAAATTTCAATCATTGTACTGTTAATATTTGGCTCTGATAACTAATGAGTTTGCCTACCACTGTCCTAGATTGTAGATACCTACCCTTGCATAGATTTGGATCTATTAAGGGACTTTGGATACAAAATATATCTGAACTCACAATTCTATGATATGTTAGTATAAAATATCTACTTAGCCAACTTTAACTGAGGATATATTTTTTGTGTGTGTAAGGCACTCTGCTAGCTGCTGAGAGTGTGGCAGCAAATGAAATATGCACAGTCAGAGCCCTCATTGGGCTTCCAATAGAATGTGTTAGACTTTGAACAAGTACATAAGATCATATTATGTAATTATGAATTGTGCAAATGTCTATTGAAGGAAGGGCTGAGGTGATGGAACAATAAGGGGATTTACTTTAGATTAGGTAACCAGGGAAAGCTTCTTTAAGGAAGTAACATTTAAGTTGGACCTGAAGGATGAGTTGGGACCAGCTAGAACAATGATGCTCATCTGGGGGGTAATTATGCCCCTAATTGACATTTGGCAATGTCTAGAGATATTTTGGTTGTCACGATGGGGTGATTGTAGGGTTAGTATTTAATGCAGCCCAGAACTTGGAAAAATAAAGGTAACAGGACAGGGGCCAAGGACCTGGTCATGCAGTGAGGACCATAGAGTCTGTCATAATAAGAATTTAGATTTTATTTCAAACCCATCTCAAAAGCAGTGACATACTTAAGTTCCCGTTTTCCAGATGGACTAACTTCCAATAAGGGGAAGTCTTAGATGAAACACTGTCATAACCCTTGCTTACCTGCTCTTCCACTGTAGAGTGGGAAAGCACCTAGTGCAGTTTTAAGCATAAATGAATCAGGTCAAACGCCATCTACTGACTTTCTTGCATCTTGAACTAGAATTTTCTATCAAATGCTGCACTTGGTTCTCTTTCACATGTGCCCACAAGTTTTTTTGCTATAGCTGACAAATGTCCCCTGTGGACAGGATCAGACTGAGTCATTTTTAATGGCACTCATTCCTAGAATAATGCCGCATTGTGGAAACCCCATAACTTTCTTTAGATTAAGTAGGAGCAAAAAGTAAAAAAAATAAATTAAAAAAAAATCTTTCCACAGTTGTTAGTGGGTGACATTGAGCAAGCTTCCAAATGTAATTTTTGTTATCTATAAAGCAGGCATCTAATTAATTAATGGAATCATTTCTTGACTGTTTCTGCAATGTTGCAATTTAGAGCCAAGGTTGAAAATCCTAATTGCTTTCTGGAGAGGAATAAAGAAAATAGGAAGAACAACAACTACAAAATACCCTCTTTTACTTTGTCAATGGTCCATTTATAAACTAGTCAAAAAAGAAGTAACTTGATTCAAATAAATATGTAAATTCGAACTCCCTGTAAGTAGCTGTGACAAAGCAAGAGGCCGCAGAAGTACGGATGCTCACTCATGCACTGTGTCACAGGTTTTGCAAACAAGCCAGTGATGCTCTCCCTGGCTGCATTTTCCTGAAACTCCTGGACTAATCTTCCCTATTTTGCTGGAACTCCTTGTGTCCAGGGGCTGCTTCATTTTCTCTCTCTCTCTCTCTCTCTCTCTCTCTCTCTCTCTCTCTCTCTCTATATATATATATATATATATATATATATATATATTATTGATTTTGTACAGAGAAGGGAGAGAGATAGTTAGAAACATCGATGAGAGAGAGTCATCAATCAGCTGCCTTTTGCACACCCCCTACTGGGGATATGCCCGCAACCAATGTACATGCCCTTGACCGGAATCGAACCCGGGACCTTTCAGTCCCCAAGCCGATGCTCTATCCATTGAGCCAAACTGGTTTCGGCATCTTTTTTCCATAACTTTAAGCTCATTTGCCTGGTCCTTTAGTCAGCACCCAAAGTAAGGGGATAGACAGATGGAAGAATGGATGGAGAGACTGAATATTTATGGTGAACTGTTCTATTCTCATGTATTTATTTGATCTGAAGGACAAACATGATGAACTCTCGATAGCTGTGCAGTCTGTCCATGTTTTAACCAGTGGACACAGGTCTGCCAGTGACTTTTTAGTGTCCTGTGGAGTTCTCTCAGCCTCTGCTCTCTCTACATAGGAATAGTATCTTTAAGATGGAAAGTACAGGAATGTGGATTGACCTTGAGGGCATTATGCTAAGTGAAATAGTGATCCAGGAGAAAGGTAAATATCAAATAATCTCACTTGTATATGGAATCTCAAGGGGGGGAAAATCAACAAGCTTATAGATACAGAGCACAGATTGGTGGATGCCAGAGGTGGGGAGTAGGGTATGAAATGGGTAAAGGGGGTTAAAAAGTACAAACTTCCAGTTATAAAATAAGTAAGTCATGGGATGTAATGTACAGCATGGCGATTATAGTTAATAGCACTGTGTTATATATTTGAAAGTTGCTGAGAGTAGATTTTAGAAGTTTTCATTACAAAAATTTTAGCTATATATGATGATGGATGTTAACTAGAATTATGGTAATCACTTTGCAAAACATAGTGAATCATTATTGTATACCTGAAACTAGTGTCAATTGTACCTCAATTTTTAAAAGTGTGAAAAAGGTATAGGAAATAATAAAAGACAAAGTGTGTGTCATTGAAAATTTTTCTTTGTTGTGTATTTTCTATGTTCTTCACATATTTAATTGCTTATGATTTTAGGTTTCAGGAACTGGAGATATTGTTTTGTTAATTAAATCCTAAACTCAACAATACAACCCTCACCAGGTACATCACATTTTTAAGTGCTGCTCCAGGAATTTCAGAACAATTTTTAGTTCTCAGCCCACATATCAGAACTACTTAAATGCCTTGCTTTACTTTATTTTAGAGTGATTTCATCCTAGAGTAAGCTTCTGCTACTGTCTAGCCAGTAGCTGTGTCCTTTCCCTGACATTTGACACACGGGCAGCTTCCCATCCTTTTCTCGCATTCAGATCCTTATCTTTTAACCTTGACTGTTGGAACTGGAGCAAATGTTTTCAGACACTGTAAATATATCCAAGTAAACACAGTGTGGACAAGTCAGAGCAGTGTCCAGACCTAATGCTGACCACGTAGCAGATCCCACCTTCTCTTTGAGAAACACAACCTAGAGTAAAATAGGCTCCATGCCACCCACAACATCCAACAATGGAAAAAGGAGACGGTACAATTATTACATAATCTGTTACCATCGGCTTCACAAGGCAAACAAAAGCACTACCCTTTGAGAGTCTGCTGAGGAGACAATGCCTGCTCTCACAGGCAGAGGGTTCTGGTTGCTAGTCCAAATGGGGAGAAGGGACCGGTGCCGGGGAAGTGGGGAACACAAGAGCGGGAGCACAGGAAACAGGGAAAATGAAGTCTCTTCTTTCTCTTTGGAAGCATGGGGCTTACAGTTATGGGAAGGGTGGAATGGCACATTGATCGTTCCTTTGTGGGCTTATCTGAATGCTGACATTTATTCATTCATTCATTCATTCATTCATTCTTCATCAACAAATGTTCTTTGAGCACTGACCACCAGCCAGATACTGCTCTAGATGCTTGGGACACATCAGTGAAAACAATGAAAACAAAGAGCCTTGCCCAACCGGTGTGGCTCAGTGGTTGAGAGTTGACCTATGAACCAAGTGGTTATAGTTGGATTCCTGGTTAGGGCACATGCCTGGGTTATGGGCTCAATCCCCAGTAGAGGGCATGCAGAAGGCAGCCGGTCAATGATTCTTGCTTGTCATTGATGTTTCTCTCTTTCTCTCTGAAAATCAATAAAAATATATTAAACAAATAGACAAAAAAAGCATCAAAAACAAAGAAGCTTTTCCTTGTGGAGCTTACATTTTAGCAAGGAGAGAAATACAATACACAGAGTAAAAGTAATTCTATAGGCAGTAGAGGTAGTTGAGAAGTGTTATGTGAAAATAAGAAAAATTATAATGGAATCAAGAGTGTGAGGTTTGGTGCATGGTCAGGACATGCTAGGCATGGTTAGTTAGGCCTCCTTGACAAGGAAGGATTTGAGCAAGGACTTGAAAAAAGTAAGCCATTCAACCCAAGAGGCTGGGTGAGGCAAGGGAATTCCAGGCAAAGCAAATATCCAGTGAAAATGCACTGAGCAGGGAGCACGGCTAGCTAGAGGGATCAAGGGGCAGCAATGAGGTCAGTATGGAAGTGGAATGAGAGAGGAGACATGACAAGAAAGAAGGCAAATCTAAGAATTAGACAGGGTTCAGTGTACTTCACCTTTGTTCCCTTCTAGTCTATGCCCTGCCCCCAACTTCTAAAACCCTTCTGCATTTCCTCTGGAACTCACAATTCATTATCAGAAAATATATTTACAGTACCAGACTTTAAATAGCTTATTTGCCTTCTTGTCCTCATGTGAACTCTACTTCTTCTGGGCAAATAGTTTACCATCCTTTTAAAAATATATATATACTAGAGGCCTGGTACACAAAATTCATGCATGGGAGATAGAAGGGTGAGGGAACGGGGGTTGTGTCCCTCAGCCCAGCCTGTACCCTCTCCAATCTGGGACATCCCTCTCACAATCCAGGACTGCTGGTCCCAACTGCTCACCTGCCTGCCTTCCTGATTGCCCCTAACTGCTTCTGCCTGCTAGCCTGATCACCCCCTAACCACTCCCATGCCAGCCTGATTGATGTCTAACTGTTCCCCTGCCAGCCTGTTTGCTCCCAACTTCCATCCTCTGCTGGCTTGGTCACTCCTAACTGCCCTCCCCTGCAGGGTTGATCGCCCCTAACTGCCCTCCCCTGCTGGCCAATTTGTGGTGGCCATCTTGTGTCCACATGGGGGCAGGATCTTTGACCACATGGGGGCAGCCATCTTGTGTGTTGGAGTGATGGTCAATCTGCATATTACTCTTTTATTAGATAGGATAGAGGCCTGGTCCAGCTGGTTTGCCCTGAAGGGTGTCCCAGATCAGGGAGTGGGGGTTTCCTTGGGGTATGGGGCAGCCTGGGTGAGGGTTTGCAGGTCAGCCACACCCCCTGGCAACCCAAGTGGAGGCCCTGGTATTTGGAATTTGTAGCCTGGAGCAGAGCCAAACCTCCTGCTCACTCTGTGGCTGCTGCCATTTCTGTTTGGATATGTTTACCTTCTATAATTAAAACTTTGTATCCTTGAATGCATGCCAAGGCTGGCCAGGGTGTGTGAAAAGCTTGGCTTCCTCTATTGCCGGGGAAGCCCACGCCTTTCAACTGCTCTCTATGGCTGCAGCCATCTTGGTTGGGGTTTATTTGCATACTTGCTCTGATTGGCTGGTGGGAGTGGCTGGTGGGCATGGCTTGTGGGTAGCTGAGTGATGGTTAATTTACACATTACTATTTTATTAGGTAGGATATATATTTTTTTTTATTGAATTTCAAAGAAGGGAGAGGGAGATATAAACATTAATGATGAGAGGAAATCATTGATCAGCTGCCTCCTGCATGCCCACCACTGGGGATTAAGCCCACAACCAGGGCATATGCCCTGACAGGGGAACTGTGACTTCCTGGTTTGTAGGTCAAAGCTCAACCATTAAGTCACACTGACCAGGCAGTTTTCCATCCTTTTAAGCTCAATTTATATAATGGATTATTGTCAATGATTTTTTTTTTTTTAAATGGGGATAATAAAAACCTATCTTTCAGGCTTGTAGTGAAGTTAAAACGTGGTAACATCTCTGAAAGTGCTTTCTGAACTTCTCAAGGGTGAGCCTTGTTACCGTGTGTGGCTCACAGGGTCAGTGCCACTGCGATGTCCCCTGAAACTCTCATCTACACGCTCAAGCCTGTTCACTGCGAATGCCTGAGAGTCTCCACCTGAGGGCTTTGCTCTGGTCCTGGGAACGTGCCCAAGGGCGTGTGGGATGTGCCAGAGAGTTAGTACCCCAGGAAGGGCGAGAAGCAGTAGTGAGCAGAGTTGGTGAGTAAACGCCCCAGCTTCCTTGCCAGCACATGGGACAACTCTGAGCTGTTCTGTCTCCCAGAACTGTGCTCCAGTTGCCCCCTATGGTAGTTGATCTGATAATACCCTTCATTAGCTGCCTTCCAGTTTCCATGGACTACCTCCAAGTAAGTGGCAGAACCACTCTTATTCAACACTTGAGGCCCAGTGCATGAAATTCATGCACAGGGGGTGAGGTGGGTTGTCCCTCAGTCCAGCCTGCACCTTCTCCAATCTGGGACCCCTTGGGGGATGTCCGACTGCCCGTTTAGGCCTGAGAGAGGGCAGTCGGACATCCCTCTCACAATCCAGGAATGCTGGTTCCGAACTACTCGGCTGCCTGCCTTCCTGATTACCCCTAACCACTTCTGCCTGCCAGCCTGATCACCCCCTAGCCACTCCCATGCCAGCCTGATTGATGTCTAACTGCTCCCCTGCCAGCCCATTTTCCCCCAACTTCCCTCCTCTGCCGGCCTAGTCACCCCTAATGCTCTCCTCTTCAGGGTTGATGGCTTTTAACTGCCCTTCCTTGCTGGCCTGGTTCCTCTCAACTGCCCTCCCTTGCAGGCCTGGTCCCTCCCAACTGCCCTCCCCTGCTGGCCATCTTGTGTCCACATAGGGGGAGGATCTTTGACCACATGGGGGCAGCCATTTTGTGTTAGAGTGATGGTCAATCTGCATATTACTCTTCTATTAGATAAGATGGAGGCCTGGTGCATGGGTGGGGGGGCCAGCTGGTTTGCCCTGAAGGGTGTCCCGGATCAGGGTAGGGGTTCCCTTGGGGCCTGGGGCAGCCTGAGCGAGGAGCATGTGGTGGTTTGCAGACCAGCCACGGCCCCTGGCAGCCCAAGCAGAGTCCCTGGTATCTGGAATTTATTTACCTTCTACAACTGAAACTTTGTAGCCTGGAGCAGAGCCAAGCCTCTTGCTTAGCCATTTCTGTTTGGACTTGTTAACCTTCTGTAATTTAAACTTTGTAGCCTTGAGTGGAAGCTTAGGCCGCCAAAAGCAGGCAAAAGCTTGGCTTTTTCCATTGCCTTGGATACCCAAGCCTCCCTCCTGCTCCCTGTGGCTGTAGCCATCTTGGTTGGGTTTATTTGCATACTCGCTCTGATTGGCTTGTGGGTGTGGCTGGTAGGCGCGGCTGGTGGGTGTGGCAGAATGGTGGCTAATTTGCATATTACTCTTTACTAGGTAGGATATCTTACTTTTCAGAAATAAAACTTAAGCATTTATATAAATCAGTCATTTAGGATAAAAGCATCAATAAAAGGCATTAATAAAAAAAAAGTCCCCTTCCCCCAACATTTAATGAGAATATATTTTAACCAGAAAAATAGACTTATCAGGAAACTTTTATACTTTATTTACTTAAAATAGTAATAAGCTGTTTACTGGTTTTTGCATATCTTTATGTAAAAAGTATTTTTTCACTATTTGTTTCTTAAACAAATTTGTCTGGAAACTTGGTGTGTAATTGTCTGCTATTTGTAATTATTGCTATATATATTGTCATTTTAATAAATTAAAATAAAATTTAAATTGTGGTAAAATAGCCCTAACAATACCCTCAAGATTT
The DNA here is from genome assembly GCF_964339955.1 of Pipistrellus hanaki. Taxonomy (NCBI): domain Eukaryota; kingdom Metazoa; phylum Chordata; class Mammalia; order Chiroptera; family Vespertilionidae; genus Pipistrellus; species Pipistrellus hanaki. The sequence continues at coordinate 20,177,695 of NC_140509.1, forward strand.
ATCCATATTGTAGCAGGTGTCAGAATATCCTTCCTTTTTAAGTCTGACTTATACCTATTGTATGTACTATATTTGGTTATTCATCCATTGATGGGCACGTGGCTGTTTCCAAACCATTTGACTATTGCACATGTGTCAAACACAAGGCCCGTGGGCCAAATCCAGCCCGCCAGGCCTTGCAATGTGGCCCGCACCGCGCTGTCATCACTGCACTCCGCTGTCAGTTTATGACATTGTCAGTTTATGACTGTTCAGTAAACCATTCGGCCCGCGATTTAGGCTGGATTTTAGATTTTGGCCCCTTCTCTGATTGAGTTCGACACCCCTAGACTATTGTGACTTGTTAACCTTCTATAACCTTTCTCTCTAAGACCCTGCTTTCAATTTTTGGGAGTATATACCCAGAACTGAAATTGGTGGGTCACATGTTAGTTCTTTTTTTCTCTCTCTCTCTTTCTCCTCCTTCCTCTCTCTAAAATCAATAATATGCTTGGGTAAGGATTAAAAAAGCAATTACACTCAAGGTACTTCTTCAGCTATGGTAAGAAACTTCAATTCATACAAAAAGATTCCAGCCGAAACTGGTTTGGCTCGGTGGATAGAGCATGGGCCTGTGGACTGAAGGGTCCCAGGTTCAATTTCGGTCTAGGGCACGTACCTTGGTTGAGGGCACATCCCCAGTGGGGGGGTGTGCAGGAGGCAGCTGATCCATGTTTCTAACTCTCTATCCCTCTTCCTTCCTCTCTGTAAAAAATCAATAAAATATATTAAAAAAGAAAAAAAGATTCCAGAGACAAGGACACTGATTTAAACCTAGTATGCTATCCTTTGTAGAAACTGTTCATTCTGACTTGCTCTTTGTCTTTGATTTTCATATTTCAACTTTGCTCTACATTTTTTTATGGCCTGTTATCTAGCTAACATCTTGTTTGTTTATGGGCTCTACATGTTCCTTGCAAGCAATAGACCTGAGATGTTCCCTGGTTCTCCAGAATTGCCTAACTCCGCTGAGGCTGAGAGTTCAAGAGGCTCTAAGAACACATGCTTTCTCAAGGTTGGGCTTAATTACCTTTTAGTAAAATCTTGGCGGAGGGACAACCATGTTCTGGGTGCATGTCAGAGCAAAGGCTCCTAGTCTTTGGAGGTTTTTGTCCATGACTCTATTATGTTTTCATTATCCTCTCAGCAAATTGGCTGGGTTTCTAAATCACATGGAATTCTTAAACTTTGTATATCCTGAGAGCTGTTTCCTCCTAAGAGACTAACAGTGGTAAGCTGTTTTTACTCTATGTTTTCACGGTCCATTTCACAAATAGATTATGTGAACCCTTTTACAGAGGATTATGGAAACTCAGGGTTGGAAGAAGCTTTAAGGCTTTGCTATTCAAACTGTGGCCCATCAATCGGCATTTGCTCTGTCATTTGAAAGTATGGGAGAAATGCACAATCTTGGGCCAACTCCAGGCCTACTGAATCTGAATGGGTATTTTTAAACACCTCTTCTGCCCCCAAATTGTGTGCACACTAAAAGTAGAGGAGCATTGCTGTAACTGCTGTCCGGCCTACTCAGTTACCTGGTGCTCAGCTCTGCCCCTGCAGCCCTGCAAAGAGCTTAAGGTTAATTTGATGTATTTTTGTACCTTACAGCACTATTTATACAACACTTGTGTAATACAGTGTGTGTACACTATAATATGGCTACTGAATAGGATAATACATTGAATAGTTGGGCTATCATTTATTATGTAAATTAATGTGTTTTGGAAGAAGTTTGATAAGCACACACAAGTGTTCAGAGGGGGCTACTACATGTGATTTGTATTCCAATGCTGAGAAGTGTGTGCTTACCAGTACATATTTTCAGGTAGAAAATAATCTCAGAGTTACAGACAATGGCCAAGAATTCTTGTGCAATTTTTGTACCCTTATCCTGTGACATCCTGTGGAGATATTGGGGAGGGGGCAAATATTAATAAAATCATACTGGTCAATAATATTTCTAGGACTAGTCCTGGGACCAGTTTAGCATTCATAACTATATAATGTTTAGAATTTAGAAATGAGTTTTTTAAATTTTATTTGTTGATTGAGGTATTACATATGTGTCCTATGCCCCCAATAGCCCCCATAGAAATGATTCTTGATACCTTTATCTTAAGTGATTGATTTATATAAATGCTTAAATTGATAATATTTAAGCAATATATTCATCTGATTTTATTCCAGGATTTTTTCAGAATTAAAAAAAAAATCTGCCTCTTAATTTAAAGTTATTATGTGATTATCCTTTGCTTTCTGTCAAACTGTGTATTTACATTGAGGTCAACTTTGTAAGTATGGTTCCACAATCTTCAATTCAAACCATTGGACCTAGCCATCTATAGGAACTCAGAATTCTTCCATCTCCTCCTTCTTCTCCTCCTCCTCTTCCTCCTCTTCTTCATTTTGTGGAAGAGAGAGGGAAAGACAGAGAGAAATACTGATGTGGGAGAAATACATCGATTGGTTGCTTCCTTCAGGAGCCCTGACCATGGCCCAGGCCAGGGAGGAGCCTGCATCCATAGTCGATGTCCTTGACCGGAATCAAAACCAGGACCCTTGGGTCCCCAGACTAGCACGATATCACTGAGCCAAACCAGCTGGGCAGAACTCCTCCATTTAAAAAAGACTGCTTATTATGTAATATTTTGAGTACGGCCTGGGGCACTACCGTTTGATCAACATTAATATTTCTGTCACATATAAAATAAACATTCATACTAACTCATATAAATAAAGACTCTAAATAGCCTCTTTTCTAGTCAGATCAAGTTTTTGCCTGAATTACTTTTTCCTTTTGCCTTGGTTACAAAAATTTTTTTGTTTTCATAGTTTTGTTTGTCATTTTTTACAGTTTGCAATTGCATTTGAAAAAAAAAAAAAGGTAAACTTGTTAATAATAATAAAATGAAAAGAAAATCTTGGAAAGCTTTGGTTCACCTTTTTCTTGCAAGCATAAAGGACTTAGTAAAAATTAGTGTGGATAGGAGTTTATTCTAAACTAAGATTTCTCATTATATTTAGTCCATAACTTACTCAATATTTAATCATCAACATAGTCATAATATGTGAGGTTGGCCCTGATTCTACTATATCTGCTGATGCCAATTCTCGTCTCCTCTTTCCAAAAGAGCCTAATTTTATTCAATGTGCCAAACTAAAAACATTTGCTTTACAGGACTGTCAGGCAGCTAGAGGGACCAGGTGATCCCTAGTGTCCCACGAGGTATAAGTGGAGGCTTTTCTGTGAAAGCCTTTGTTTTCCCGTCACAGATTCAGCTCTTTCCCACCCTCCTTTTCCTTATTCTCACTACCTAGAATGCAAATATAATACCTGGAGGTGCAGCAACTATTTTGCAACAAAGATGTGAGTAGCGTGAAGACAAAGGCCTCATTCTCAGGATGGCGAAGTAGAAAGCAGAAAAGCCTGCTGAGTCTCCTTAGTAGTCTTGGACTGGCCCAGAATTCCACTACACAGGGCAAGCTTATTACTTAATCTATTGTTTTTGAGTTTCTGTTATTTGTAGCTAAACACATCCCTAAGTGCTACACTATGTCACTACCTTTTCTCTCTCATTTATTCTTATATACAAAAATTGACCCTACCCACATGCACTCCCAGGAATGATAATAATAGCTCAGTATTATGTCTATACCCATTATTACTTACCTTACCAATTAGAAACATCTTCAATTTGTGTTAGTTTCAAGGTTACCTTTAATCTACAGAGAAGAATTACTACACAATGCTTCTTCTCTCATCTTTTGAGTCATTCTGATCTTAAACATGTGTTTACTCAGGTAAAATGATGCCACTTTTCTTCGAATATAAATCACTATCAAACAAACAACTAGAAGTTGAGATAAAAGCTTAGAATTATTTTTAAAAATTTTTCTAAATAACTTGAGTCTAAGAAAAACTCAATTGGCAAATTCATATTTGTTTTCTCTATTTTTTTTTTCTATTACTTTTATATTCTTAGGCATTATTAACAACAAAACTAGTTAATATTGTAATTGGTCAGTTTAGTACTCAATTCAGGTCAAATCAATACATTCAATCCATTCCATTTGACTCCCTTCAAATATGCTTCATTTCCCCCCCCCCTCAAAATGTTTTGTTTTGCCTTATAGATTCTCTTCCTCTATCTCTTTGACATTTGAAATATTTTCAAGTTCCTTTCAGATTGTTCTAGTGTGTATTGTTCATTGAATGTGATTCCTCATCTCTCTGTGTGTCTGCTGATTCTCTCCTTGGCCTTTCACTTCCTGTGAGCAGGTCTTCAGAGGTAATCATGACCTCTATTTAGAAGGACCTTTATGGGTTGGATTTTTTGTTGCCTTAGTTGGAATTCTGCTACAGACTGAATATTTTTGTCAGCCTAAAATTTCCATGTTGAAATCCTAGTATTTGGAGGTGGCACCTCTGGGGGTGATTAGGGTGAAAGAGTCCTCATGAATGGGTTGGTGCCCTTATAACAAATACCCCATCATGCAGAGTTATAGTGAGAAAAGAGCCATCTATGAACCAGGGAGAAGGCTCTTACCAGACACTGAAACTGTCGGTGCCTTGATCTGGGACTTCCCAGACTCCATAACTGAGAGAAATAAATTTCTGTTCTTTTAAAGCCACCCAATCTATGGTATTCTGTTATAGAAGCCTGACCAGACTAAGTTAGATTCCATGGTGTTCACTGTTTTTGCATACATTTCTACATTTGTCCTTTGGTTTGAGGATTTCATACTGTGGGGAGAGAGACTGGGAGAACTTGGCTACCTACATGTGCAGTGATAAGGACAGGAAAACCAGATGAGAGTTTGCAAGGTAGCAGTCGCAGGCTATTCAGTCCTCAGATATGTTCTGTCTGTTTTATCCAGTGTTAGCCACTCAGTCTTTTAAAAATTTTTTGAATTTGTTGGCAATATTTCCACTTGAAATATGGACTTGTAGCAGCTTTTGAAAATCAAAAGACATGGAACATTGGGCCCATTGTCCTCCATGGCAACCTGGAGAGATGAAGCAGCTTTCATTAGACTCTGATGCCCTTTCCAATTGGCATGTCTCTCTACTCTCTAACTCTCAATGCCAAAGCCTTCCTTTGCCATTTACCACCAGGTCTGTGGCATTAATTTGTTTGTAGACTTAAGAAAAAAGTGAACTATCTCTTGCAACCCTGTTTTTATCAATAATGAGAAACCAAAGGTAGATGAAGACAACAGCATGTTTAACTAGGCATGGGAGAATAATTATTTGATGAAATAAAAAAATATCTTATTCACATAAAATTCAGACAAGATGTATCTCTTTCAAAAGAACACACGTGGGGCAGTTAACTCATTTTAATTATTGGCCTGGCTCCTATAGACACTCGAGTTTTTCTGCTGCAGGAAAGAAAAGCTCTAGAGTCAGAGCAACTTGTGGTGACCTGGGCAAGTTAGAAACCTTCTGGGCCTCAGTTTAACCATCTGTGAAACCAGAATAATAAAATTGCCTAGTATAGATATGAAAATCAACTGAGACTGGAGAGGAAAACATTTTGGGGACTATCAAATGTTATGAAAATGTTATTAACATTTCATGCATAGTTTTACTTTCGGTTTCTTAAGTTTCTTTCCTAAATTTCCTAAGAACTCTCTATATATATAGTTCAGAAGTTATTTCTTAGTACTTGTGAATGAATGTTTGTCTTGAGTTTTATATGAAAAACTCTCTTTGCTTAAAAGTTACGCATGAGCATGAACCAAATAAAATAAAACCTTACTGACAACTCCCTTTGAAAACATTCATGCTGTCATTCTCCCTAAATATGGAAGCTAATATTAAAAAATGGCCCCTTATCCACACTTTTGTGAGGTGCCCTCCCCTTGGATCCCTGTAACTTACTTTGAAATACAGATTGTGGTGGAGATGACGACACTGTGTGAGTTCAGAGGCGAAGTCCTGAGAAGCCCTGGAGCTTCTGCCTGTGCTTCTTAGACTGCTTGGCCTGAGGGAAGTCTTAGCAACCGTGCAGGAAGTCTGACTACCACGATCCTGCCATTTTGTGAGGAAGCCCAAGCTAACCATGTAGACAGGCTCTGTGGAGAGAGAGCTATTTGTCTGGCCCCCAATTGTTCTACTTGTATCAGCTCAGACACTAAATATGTGAGGGAAGAAGTCTTTACCTGACTGCAGACCCCTGAGACAACTTCATATAATTATGAGAAAATTATAGTTAACCAATATAATTATGAGAAAATATAATAAATTTATAAGCTGCTAAATTTTGGGGTAGTTTGCTAGATAACAACAGATAACACCAATGCTACATTAATTTTTTTTTTAATTTTTAAAATATATATTTTATTGATTTTTTTACAGAGAGAAAAGGAGAGAGACAGAGAGCTAGAAACGTCGATGAGAGAGAAACATCAACCAGCTGCCTCTTGCACACACCCTACCGGGGATGTGCCCACAACCAAGGTACATGCCCCCAACCGGAATCGAACCCGGGACCTTTCAGTCCTCAGACCGATGCTCTACCACTGAGCCAAACCAGTTTCGGCCAATGCTACATTAATTTACAAATTTAATGAGATCCAAATAAAGATACCAACTAGACAAGCTGATTCAAAGTTTATATGGAAAAGCCAACTAGCAAAAATAAACAGAAAAATTCTGAAAAAGACAATGAAAGAGGGTTCAGAATAAAGGTGCTAACTCTATCAGATACTAAAATATTTTAAAAGGTAACAAAAGAGTTTTCTACTGGAAACTTCTGAAAGATAGACACTCTAGATCTACAATGGGAGACAGAAACTCTAGAAATAGACCCCCAACAAGAATAAAAGTTAGGATATGACAAATTTGACATTTCAAGTCGAGAGAGAAAAGGCAGTTGTTTAATAAATGGCATTTGTAAACTTGAATGGTCATCTGGAAAAAGATAAAGCCATATCCATATGTTATACCTTATACCCAAATAAATTCTAGATGAATTAGACATTTAAAATTAGAGGAAAAAAACACACCAAATATTCAAACAGCAAAAGAATCCCTGGGAGGACCTTCTTTAATAATCTTTTAGTGGAAAGGTCAGAAGCTATACAATAAAATTCAATTGCATAAATCTTTATGGCAAATGTCACGATAAGGAAGGACAAAAAGATAAACAGTACTTTTTACCTTTTGAATATATTGTATTTAAGATAATTAAATTAATTTAAAAGTATGTGTCTTACAGACTTAACTTACACAAATGTCAAGAACAGACAAATTGTGGTGATACAGGTCACAATATGACATCTATGGAGAGATATTTATTGGAAAGGGGCAAGCTTTCTTGGAGGAGAGCAGAGATGTCCTCTATTTTGAATGGATTAGATATACAGGTAAATGCACATGGAGAAATTCAGCAGCTTCTCATTTAACATCTGTGCACCTTACCATATGTATATTGCACCTCAATACATTTTAGAAAGTATATACTTTGAATGAGAAAGGAAATTGATATACAGTAGTCCTCCCTTATCTGTGGGGATACATCCGAGACCCCCCAATGGAGGCCTGAAACCGCAGAGAGTAGTAAACCCTAGAAACATTGTTTTCTCCTATACATACATACATACATACATACATATCTATGTAAAAACGAATGAAAATGGAGTCACTTTAAAATAGAGTCAGAACTGCCATTCTTGAAAAACTGCCTTGCACGTCTTATTCGCCAGACCTTCGGAATGTTAAAATAGGCAAATTAACCTTTGGTGTGGCCTGAAGCAGCACAGTATGCCAAACAACTGTCTGTTATGACCAGGACTCAAAATTAAAGACATTCTTTCGAATTAGCATCACTGTTTGCTTATCTGCACCCATAAGAATTCCTCCCTTCTACTCGTGTAATTGTCCCCCTTCCCTTTCTCATGAACACCCCTTGCCTTTGCCTTCTAATCAGAACACTATTTGGATTTCTGCCCAAAACAGTGCTTTCCTAATAGCTATTCTTTGGGATCTAAAAAATAAAAAAAAATTCATTGCCTCTAGCTTTGGCCTTTTATTTTTAGGTTAATACCTATGATAAAGTTTAATTTATAAATTATGCACAGTAGAGATTAACAACAATAATCAAATAGAACAATTACAACAATACACTGTAATAAAAGTAATGATAGCTTTGGGGCCATCATTAAGTGAAATAAGGTTACTTGAGCACTAGCCCTGTGATACCATGACCTTTGGGACGGGTAGCTATACAGCATGACTAGCCTGGACAAAAGGATTATTCACGGTCAGGGCAGGAAGGAGCAGACGGTGAGGAATGGCAGGATATTTTATTGTGCTATTCATAACAACATGCAATTTAAAATGTATGAGTTGCTCATTTCTGGCATTTTCCGCCTAATATCTTCAGACTGCAATGGACCACTGATAACTGAGGCTGAGGAAAGTGAAGCCATGGATAACGTGGTCTACTGTATACAACTAAACAGTAATATTTTATAAACTCCTTACAGTCTTAAAGTTTTAACTGTTTTGCTTCATTCCCATAAAATTTTTGAAAAGGAGCTTCCGTGTGAGAATATGTATGTATACATCAATGCAGAGGGAAGTTGTGGCCAATCTCTAGTGTTTTTTCTTATTTCTTATTAAAAATAGTCTTTTATTGATCTATGTGGGGAAAGGCAGAAACTTTTCTCTAATCTTCAAAGTTTTTTCGACTGGTCTAATACTTAAATCTACATGAGGCAGATTAATAACCAAATTTTATTATGTACACAGGTATGGGAACCCCTCATACATGAAAGAGTCAGAATCCCCACACACAAGAAGTATATATGACAGGAAGTTAAAATGAAGTTACATGGCATTCTGAGCTAAGGGATGAGGTAAGGCTCCCAGGGGCTTCAAAGGGGGAAGGTCATTGTGGGATGATAAGAAGAGCAGATAGTAATGAGCAGTTATCTCTGTCATACAGATAGGCCATTTGCTGATAATTTTATTAGGAGTAAGACCCTCATTTAAATTCTTCCAGATAGCACCAACTGGTTTGGTTCAGTGGATAGAGCACTGGTCTATGGACTGACAGGTCCAAGGTTCAATTCCTGTCGGGGGCATGCTCCCTGGAAGTGGGTGTGCAGGAGGCAGCTGATCAATGTTTTTCTCTCATTTATGTTTCTGACTCTCTCTCCCTCTCCCTTCCTCTCTGTAAAAAATAAATAAAATATTTTTTTTTTCTAGATAATTGGGGATGAGAGGAGTGGCAAAGTTTCTTTTGAGTCCAAAGGGTTTTGGTTGCCTTTACTTAAAAAAGAATCTGCATAACACAGAAGCACATCTAGGGGTGACTTATTTTGAACCCCTATGCCTCATTTTGTTGTTCAGTTATCCTTCTGTCTTCCTACAATCATGCTGTGTGTGGGTGGGTGTACCTAGACTGGTTACTCATACCTAGGCATGAGTAGGGCAAGTCACATACTTTCAAAAATTTGATATTGGACTTTGGCCCCAAAGAATTTCTAAACACTAGCTGGGTGCAGCTTTGAGTAGTGTACAATAAGTCAGCAAGAGCTTAGATGTGAGAGCATGAGCCAATGACAAATTCCTTTTAAAAGGGACCTTTGATCTTTACCAGATCACTGCCTGCTTCCGCCATGCAATCTCTACCTTTGCTTTTGGTGTAACAAACATGTTTACCTGCATTGAGTAGGTTTTCCTGGCCACCTGGTGAGTTGTGACAAGACAAGTTTGGAGCGATGTTTGAGTCATTATGGCATAATGTCAGGTACCAATGACAAAAAAGTCCGATGTGCTGAGTCACTGTGATGTGGTGATTCTCCAGTGAAAAGCCTGTGTGGAGAGTTTGACTTTCACTTCCTTTCTTTTGCTGAACTAATCCTGGAGACGCTGCCACATGATCACCTTCCCTTCACTAAAGCTCATATTTAGGGTACTTCTCCTTTTGACATAAGAAAACACAAAGAGCAAGGTAGGCTGGCCGCGTTGCGTGAACTGCATCTGCCAGGCTGCTTTGGACTAGATTTACCTATGAACCTCAGGCAGGGGTCATGTGGAGGAGCTAGGATTGATGATCAGCTATCAGGACACTGAGATTTGGATAAATGAACTGGGGGGTGAGGGGAGAGAGAGAGAGAGAGAGAGAGAAAGAGAGAGAGGGAGGGAGGGAGGGAGGGAGGGAGGGAGAGAGAGAGAGAGAGAGAGAGAGAGAGAGAGAGCGCGAGCGCGAGTGCGCTGTGTGAATGAACTTCACTGCTGATTAAGAAACTTACTCAAGGTTGCCCAGCCAGCATGACTCAGTGGTTGAGTGTCAACTTACGAACCAGGAGGTGACGGTTTGATTCCCAGTCAGTTCGCACAACAGTTTGGAATTTTATATCTATGATCCCCTCTATTTTCTGCACAAATGTTCCTGTTTCATCTGAACAGTCTCCCAAGGACTGAAGTCATGGCAAACATTCCTTGGGAGCTGATTTCTCATGTACAGCTCTGTAGGCACAATCTCAGACAGGGACCTGGTAGCCAGTCTGTATTCTCCCTCTTAAAAAAAATATCCCTCCCGCCGGGACCGGTTTGGCTCAATGGATAGAGCGTCGGCTTGGGGACTGAAAGGTCCCGGGTTCGATTCCGGTCAAGGGCATGTACCTTGGTTGCGGGCATATCCCCAGTAGGGGGTGTGCAAGAGGCAGCTGATCGATGACTCTCTCTCATCGATGTTTCTGACTCTCTATCTCTCTCCCTTCCTCTCTGTACAAAATCAATAAAATATATTAAAAAAATATATATATATATATATCCCTCCCTTGACCACCTCGCTTCCACATCCAATCACCACCTCATTTCCACAGCTATCTGTAACAAAGCGCACAGAGTGGGGACTTCCTCATGTCCGCCTCATTCTCCTCACCCTCTTCCACCTGAACTTGCTGCCTCCCGTCTTTAGCATCACCACTTCCCAGAACACTGGGCTTTTCTTAAACCCTTGGTGCTTCTCTTCTGACTTTGATCCAGCGGGCTGTTTGCATAGCCCTCTTTAATGCTAACTTACTTGTTTTAATATTCTTGAAAAACAAAAACAACAAAACTGAAACCCAACACTTTCTCTCCTATGAGAGGGACTTTTCTTCCTGACATCTGGGACCCTGGGCACATCTGAATGTTCTCACCCAACACGAGAACGAATGCGAATGCGTTAACACTGACTTTTGTCATGCTGGCTGTTGCTGTCCTTCAGTTTTTGAGGTGAGCCTGAGCGCTCTTCTCCCTGTCGGCCCACAACACCCCATTGCCTATCCACTCCCAGCTCTAGATCAGTACCCCCTCTGGACACTCTTAACGCCACATGGCCCTCTGGTTTTCTAAATCCATTTGTAAATTATATCTTCAAGGGAAAACTTATCTTTTTAAACGTTTCCTATTCGAATAGCATCCTTAAGATTGTGGGAACAGTGTTTTCCTTGTAGCACGCTAATTTATCAACACATGGATACACCTTTGAAAATATTTTCAAGCTTTTGCTTTTTCATGAATTCTTATTGTTCTCTGAGACCCTTTCTTCTATTTGGGTTATTTTCTAGAAGGCATTATATAGTTTCCCCTACACAGTGGACACTAGTTAAATATGGACTAACGTGGATAACAATTAAAAATGTAATATATACTCCTGCCAGCTGAGTAAATATTTAACTTTCTAAGTATGACTCTGACCATTTGTCCAGACACTGCCATTTCCTGCTTTCAGAGAGCTCACTTGTTTCTATGGCTAACTTGTTGCTGCTCTGGTCTTTCCCTCCCTGGCTCAGATGTACAGCCTGGGGCTTGCACAGTAGAGCAGGATGTTGTTCTCATGCATTTTGCCACCTACAACACCTGCCATCCTATTGTAAAGACCAAGTGCTCACCAGGCTGCATGCTTGTAAAAGAGGGGATGGGGTTTATTTGGGGAAGACGGGGCCTTCGCCTCTCATGCCAGATTCAAAGTTCAGGTTTTGCCATTTTCTAGCTGTGTGGTTTTTGGCGAACTTACTTAACTTCTCTGTTCCTCAGTTTCCTCTGCTGTAACATGGGGGCGATGATCATTGTATTGACCTCCTAGCATTGCTATGAGGATGGAATGGTTGTAACAGAGTAAGCACTATGTTACACTCAGCCACACTCTTTTTTACATTTGCCTTAAGTCAAATGTAAAAAAGTCGTATGTTCATGTGGATTCAGATGCAACACATAAAGATTCATGACCACAAGTTATGTTTAAGGAATAGATTATGGAAGGTTAAAATAGCACACAGCAAGTTTTATCTGTGAAGGCAAAGCCAACTCCAGAATGGGTGGAGGAGAATGAGAACTAGTTCCTATTCTACAACACTCTGCACTCTTCCAAACTGTTGATGGCAAGACAAGGAAAGGCTGAGGAGCTACTCCAAGCCAGAGGAGACTACAGAGGCATGGCAGCTTAGAGCAGTTCATGGTCCTGCTATAACAGACATTAGAAAAATGAGAAGAATTGGAATACAGGCTGATATAATAATGATTATTATATCGATGTTAAATTTCTAATTGTGGCCCTTACCTGGTTGGCTCAGTGGATAGAGCATCGGCTTGCGAACTGAAAGGTCCCAGGTTCGATTCCAGTCAAGGGCATGTACCTTGGTTGCAGGCACATCCCCAGTGGGAGGTGTGCAGGAGGCAGCTGATCTATGTTTCTCTTCCATCGATGTTTCTAACTCTCTGTCCCTCTCCCTTCCTCTCGGTAAAAACTAAATTAGAAAAAAAATTTCTAATTGTGATAACTGAACTGGGAATGTGTAAGGGAATGTTCTTATTCTTGTGATGTGTGTATGTGTAAATGCGTGTACACGTGGAGAGAAAAGAGAGTGATGAAGAAAGATTGGGAAAGTGAATGTGAAAACATGTTTACATTTGATGAATGTGGGTTATACAGGCCTCTTCTTCCTATTTATTTTCTTTCTCTTATTTTTTCAAATTTTCTATAAATTTGAAATTATTTCAAAAATAAAAAGTGAAAAAAATAGTACTGTGATTTGGAGACTCAGTTTTCCAATTTGAAATATGAGTGAACTTCAATTTATGGTCTTTAGGAATGATAATATTTTCTGAGCTACAAATTGGAAAATTTTGTGTGAGGGATCTCTCTAAATGTTTTTAATATAAAAACCTCTAAAAATGACAAGTTAAGGGATATTAGTAAATGTAGTTCTTTTGAAAAGAATAAAAATATATAAGAAATAAAAATTTAATAAATTACATTTATCAGTTAATAGAAGAGTTTAATTCTCATCTGTCTATTATAAAGTCTTTTAAAATGCCTAGAGATCCATTTGTATTGTTTGAAGAACTCAGTTTGTTGAATAACTAGGTTTTCAAAAAAAAATGTTTTTACAAGTATCAGAGTAATGAATGGAGTTATTGTTGAAATACCAATTCATCTGAAGCTCTTAATATAAAAATGTTAATGTTCTTAAAAATAAATACATTCTTAATATAAAAATACCTAGAAGTAAAAGGACAAAACCATGTATTTTCTTTAGTTCTGAAATAGTCACATTCTTACTTAAAAATCTATAAGTAAATTTTATCACCTGTGATATATAATTTTTGTGTGTGTGTGATATTCAACTTTAAATTCTTTTTAAGATAAGCTCTTATAATGCAAAGTTAAGTAAAATTATACTATCAAGCAGCAGGGAATGTTCAAAACATGACTCCTAGTTTAAAATGGAATGCATTCTAATGTACTTTTCGAACTTTATACATCCATGGGCTCCTCCAGACACTGAAAAATGATGAACCTGCATAACCCTGACACTGGAAACGAAGCCTGAGCGACAGCCAGATTCTGAGAGGAAACATCATTAAGTGGAAATCTTATGGAGCTTGACTGGAAAGCCCTGTCAGGAGCCGTCAAAGCGTTACCCGGACACAAAAAGCATTGCTGGAGGTTGAGAGAGTCCCCTGCCTACTTCCCTTTTAAAGAAAGAGGGAGAGGGAGGTAGAGAAGCATGTACCTCGAGACCATTATCAGCCAGAAAAAAGGAGCAGCTATTCTTCGGTGAAGGTTAAAAATAAAGCGGTAAATGATAAAATAAAAAATAAAAAAAGGAACAAGGGAGAATAGAAGCCAATAACTAATATTACTTCCATTCAAAGCAAAATTTGTCAGAAAAACAAGGATTATTTTATATTGATTAAAAGATATAATTCACAATGAAGATGCATGAGCCATTAGTGTAGTATCCATTTTTAAAAGGAAAATAGTTTCTGAAAAATTAGGGAGAAATGGGCAGGAATATAATTGTTGTGAGAAGCACTAATGTATCTTTCACAGCATTTGGTGGATGCTGAAAAATAGAATTGCATCGGTTGGTAGATATTAAGCTTGAGTCTCACAACAGTGACTGCACCTTTCTCATGCATCCATGGACCATTTGCAACAGCTGGTCATATGCTAGGACACGAGGGAATTTTACTGCATAACAAAAATGAGAAAGTGTAGAAGCCACATTTATGAGATTCTAACTAGAATATACTACAAACAGTTTAAACAAACAAAACTCTTCAACCCTTTAATTACCTAACCAATTCCAAAATAAGGTCTTAGAACATTTATGCTTTTGAAACTTTAAACTCCATTTATAATTTAGAGGATATTTATTGCAACTCTGTTCATAACAACAAGATGCTGGAAATAACCCAACAGGGGACTCTGACAACATCAATGGATAACCATGCAGCTGTACACCAGGAATGTCTCTATATACTGTTATCTTTATATACTGTGCAGGATGTATTATTATCTGGGGGGAAAAATAGATGGAGAAAAATATGTTTCCATTTATTTTTTTTTAAGGTGGCAAGGATATAAATATATAAAATCACAACAATGAAAGAATAGCATAACTTATTTATTTATTTTTAAAATATGTTTTTATTTTTTAGAGAAAGAAGGAGAGGGAGATAGAGAAACATGGATTTTATGCCTCCTGCACGCCCCCTACTGGGGATTGAGCCTGCAATCTGGGCATGTGCCCTAACTGGTGACCTCTCTGTGCATGGGATAATGATCAACCAACTGAGACACACAAGCCAGGACAGAAAAGCATAATTTTAAAAACTGAAAAAATATTTAAAAATTGGTTACCTATATTGGGAAGAAAGTGGAGGAAACATGGATAGAAACTATACTTTCTGATTATACTCCATTTTATAAGTTGGACTTATAAAGATTTTTCATAATTATATAATCAAATTAAACTTTAAAAATAATTCCTAGAAACAGAAAGCAAATCAGATTACTGTATTGAGTTAGTGATTTAACTACATAGAGAATAACTATTTCTACTGACTTTTAAAAACAGAAATTTAATGTGTGAACTAGTGGGATCTAACCTAAGAAGAAAAAGAATTGGACATACACTTTAATGATCATATACTTTCAATGATCATATTGTTTGTAGTAATATTAGCACTGCTGTTCTGAAACTAGGGCATATGATATAAGATATGGCAAACAAATAATTATGTTTATATTATTAAGAATCAAGGTGTTAGTATGTGAAAAATAAATATATAAAACCAAAGAAGTGAAAACCATATAGTCCTAAGTTGAACTGAAAACATCAGTTATGAGCTCAGGATGTATTTCTCTTAAAACACAAAACAAAGGACCAAAACACCCAACAACCATGTTTCTTAGCTTCGCCCATCAACAAGGCCTGGAAACAAGGACCGAGCTCTCATGGCACTCAAACTGCGGTCTCTATTACTATTTCCTACTGAAAGAAACCTAGATTCTTGAAAAACAATGCAAACAGCCAATTTCAAGACTGGGGCAGGAAAAAATCAAGAAGGTTCTGGAACACAGAGTGAAATGATAAAGCAAGAACTTTTCCATGACCACCAAAGTAGTAACCAGAAAAGGACTCAGAAGCCAGTTTGAATGGGTTTTCACTGGTCAAAAATGGAGCAATTTGAGCAATAGATTGAAACAGCAGATATGTTTAAATCTATGCATTCATAAGAAATAAAGAACTCCTGGTTACCTATAGAGTAGGGGTGTCGAACTCAATCAGAGAAGGGGCCAAAATCTAAAATCCAGCCTAAATCGCGGGCCGAATGGTTTACTGAACAGTCATAAACTGACAATGTCATAAACTGACAGCGGAGTGCAGTGATGACAGCGCGGTGCGGGCCACATTGCAAGGCCTGGCGGGCTGGATTTGGCCCGCGGGCCTTGTGTTTGACACATGTGCTATAGAGGATTCTGAGAATTGGTAAATTCAAGGTAAGGATCAAACAATTATCCTACCTTTATTGTACTGTGAGTATCACAGAATAACCAAATAGTTGGCCAGGGGAGGTTTCTCTATCATAGAAGTAAATGAGTAAGGAACGAGAATTAGAACACTTGTACACTAATGAAATAATGGACTTTGGCTAAATGTCTAACATCACACAAAGAGAGACAGCTGGACATTATATATCCACTAATGAAAAGTCCTGTCATTATCATCATTGATGTCTTCTTGCTAAAGTATCCAAACTTCTAACCAATCAAGTCTATAGCAACCTGCCCATTAGAGAGCTAGCGTGTGGGAAATGCAGGGGACAGCAAGCATATTGAGACACTACGTGGATGCAATCAACAAAATCCAGAATGTTGGAAATTCTACAGGACAAAGGGACCCAGCTCCTTCACCATGTAAATGGCAAAGAGGGGAAAGAGAGCATGTATATCAGATGCCATTGGTGCCCACTCTTATCTTTTGTGCCTTGAGGTGAGCCTGACTTCCAGTGTCAGTAGCTGCCTCTGTGCCAAGGAGCTTTCCCCCGTGAACCAGGGGAGGCTGCTCTCCTCATTTTGCAGGGTTGGAAGGACAGAAGCGCCAGGCAATTACTGCTGCAGAAGCAGCTTTTCATCACTGGCTAAATAAAGCTTCTTTGACTCTCAGGGGGTTAATTCTGAGGGGGGGGGGGTGTGTGTGTACCTTTTTCCTAAAAGAATTAAGCTTCAGTTATCCACTGGTATAATATATATATACATACACACACACACACACACACACACACACACACAGCCAAAACTCTGACATTTTGGGGAGATTTTGATGATTCAGTGGTACAGAATACTTAAAATTAAGACTTAGAAAATCTAAGATTGTGAGTGCTAACTCCCTCTAAGAGCTAGGTGTTTCTGAAATTTGCAAGGTGACCATTGTTGCTGATAAAATTAAAACTTTAATTGGGAAAAATCTTTTAAGTACAAAAATAGTTCATTATATGGAGGATTAGGACATGCATAAAGTCTTAGAAACCTATAAACCTGTAAGCAATTTTCCATCTTAAAAAACATAAGGGACATAAGGCAGTTACGGGCTCCTAGTGGTGGGAGTTAAGGATAGTACCACAATGAAGTGGGGGGTGGAGAATCGAAAATTATTTTTTCAAACTTCACCTTTCCCCCTTACTGCCAGACCAATTTGGAGCTTGTTTTATAGTAGAAATTAGGGTGCAGGACTGGCCTAGAGAGTGACAATGTTTTTGTTGAAAAGCCCAGGAAGAATTACTCCCATGAAACAGAGTCTTTCCCCAAATCTGGGGCCTTCCGTGGGCTCTGTCAAATGGAGCGTGCGTGTTTGGGAATACAATGCTGCATGTCTCCATGCATGGCTTTATTTTCCCTCTCCTTGTTATTTAATGTCTCTTTTTCCTTTGCTCCATCCAAAGACACCAGTCAAAGAAGCCCAGTAAAATAGCCCTTCTTATCCAGAGTTTAAGTCTGCAAGTATGGGTAGATGGCTCTGTTAGGCAGGCGAGTGTAAGAGCCGGTTATGGTAAAATGAGGCAGCACACCAGTGAGTCCAGACATGGAGGTAACTGCTCTCTTTCACTTTTCACCCCACAGGGTGCTCTGAGGGTCAAAGAGAGAAGGCAGGCGATGGGCCCGTCAAGCTGTTTACTGGCCTCCATGTACCTTTTTTTTTAATGCCAACTCAGCATGATCTAGACAAGAATCATTTGTTTGCCAAGATTTAAACTAGCTCCTCTAAAAGGGGTATACTGGAAGGACCACTCTTGGAATACCTTCGGAGGTGGTGCATCTGGATCTTCCAGGGACTCTCCCTCTTGCACATTGTCTCCCAGATGGAGGTTATGGTAGGCACAGAAACAGAATATTGGGGACTAAGAGATAAAACAAGCAATACTACCCATGCTCTGTTAACCCTGATTGTTTTGTTCTGATTAAAGAAAGCACACTGTAAACTGGCTGGGAGTGGTATGCCCTTGGGACCTAGAAGTCAACTTTGACCCTGAAAGTTAACCTTGGATCTAGGAGTCAACCTTAGAAAGAGGGGCATCCCCATTCAAGAACTGCCTACTCATGGAAAGATGAACAACCTATTGCTCAAAGAATGAAGTCCTACCCCAGCCCCCTTGCCTACTTCCCCATGCCTAAAATTCCTACTTCCCCATATAGGAGATAAAAATATCAATGATGAGAGAGAACCACTGATCGCCTGCCTCATGCTCACTCCCTACTGGGGTCAAGCCTGTAACCCGGGCATGTGCCCTTGACTAGAATCAAACCTGGGACCCTTCAGTCCACTGAGGCTGATACTCTATCCACTGAACCAAACCATCTAGGGCTTATTTTTAAAAATGGGGTTCCTTTTAGCCAAAGTCTTGCAAGTTGTTTCAAGGAATCCTGTAAAATATTTGCAATAAAAGTCATGTTAATTCACATTCATTTAAAAGAAAAGAAATAAATTCATGCTGTATGTTTTTATATAAGTGCAGGGGTGGAGGCAGTCATATCAGGACTTGATAATCAAGTGGATAATGATAGGGTGCCCAGATTCCAGAGAGGTTGGGAGTCATCATTAAGGGGTGGTCAAAGAATTTGTTTCTCTACAAGGCATGTGCTCAGAGCCAACATACCTCATAATTCGTTCCCTTCTATCCCTTCCTCTCTTTCCTGCCCCCTTTTTATCCTGTCTCAATTTAACCAGGGGATTGTGGTGTGCAAGGTTTTTCTGTTTACCCTAATAACATCCAAATAGTTACTTCTGAGATACATGGTGACTCGTTAAGGGTTGGGTGTATTGTTCTGGTTCTTATCGAGTCTGATCTTCATCTCATATCAAATATTAGACCAGAGGGCAGAGTACAGAACATCAAGCTCAGATGGTAAACCAACCGGTGGGTTGTAAATAGCTACATGAAGGGCATTAAATCTAAAGAGATTTAGAGTGAAAGGCTAAGATGAAGGAAATGAAAGGCACATTTGAAATAAAAACAAAGAGATTATCAGCTGAAACCGGTTTGGCTCAGTGGACAGAGCATCAGCCTGCGGACTGAAAGGTCACAGGTTCAATTCCAGTCAAAGGCATGTACCTTGGTTGTGGGCGCATCCCCAGTGGTGGGGTGTGCAGGAGGCAGCTGATCGATGTTTCTAACTCTCTTCTCTTTCTCCCTTCCTTTCTGTAAAAAATTAATAAAGAGTATATATATATATAATATATATATATAATATATAATATATATATTATATATATTATATATATATATATATATATATTTTTTTTTTAAAGTATTCAAGGGGATGGATGATGGAAAGAACTTGCAGTGGTTTTGGTTTCCTGGTAAATGACAGGTTGGCCACTTATATTGCAAAGACTCCAGCCTTACCATCCTGTCTATGTCACTGTTGTAACTTACAAGGTGGGACTTGAGTTGGGCAACTTCTGGAGTATTTGGTCAGGGGGACATGGGAAGTACTATTCTTGTAGTGTAACCCCCATCTTACAAAGGATACCTCAAAAAAGTCAAATTATGGAGTCATTTATTAACGGCCGATGGCATACAAGGGGTTAAAGTTCCAAATCTCGCAGCCCCGAACAGCTTGCCACTCTGGCTTATTTATATTGGCAGAACATCACAAAGGTATTGATTGCATCTTTGGGTCTGGAATGAGGAACCTGTTTCGAGATTTTACAGAAGTTAGTTATCTACAGTATCTATGAATCACTGAATCAACAGAAACACATTATCTAGGACCACCGGGACAATTTAAAATAATTGTGCTGTCCAGATTCTGGGATCACCGAGTCAACAGGAATGCACTATATGTAGCTACTGAGGCAATTTAGGATAATTGATCTGTCTTGAGTCCCAGGAATGTGCTTCAATGATCAGTGAGATCACAATCAATGGGATATTCGTACCACCATCAAGGGAGTATTCAATCATACATTAAGTCTGGAAAATCAAAATAACTTTCTATTGTTTTAGCAAACAAATAAGTATAGAACCCAAACAGCAGTTTCTACCTGAGATGATTGCTACGATACTTCACGACATGGTCTAGACGTTGGTCAGATTAGATAAAGAACAATCAGGGACACAGAGATATTTTAGCACTTTTCTCCTTTCCTAGGAAAGGATGATACAATAGATGACAGCAAGCATTTGGGTGAACCCCTCTAGGCTTGGAGGAAGTTCATGCCACTGGCAGGCGGGTGGGAGGTTTCATTAGTCCTGTGTGTTCTTCCAGGGCCGTGCATCTAGAGCCTGTCAATTGTAAGGCAAGAGTGGGACCAACATTCCCAGTCCATTTGCAAGAGACCTCAGAGAATGAGGCAGGGGAGGGCGAGACATCACTTTTATAAATAAATAAATATATATATATATATATATATATATATATATATATATATATATATATATATAATTTTTTTTAAATTGATTTCAGAGAGGAAGAGAGAGGGAGAGACAAAAAGAAACATCAATGATGAGAGAGCCTCATAGATTGGCTGTTTCCTGCATGCCCCCTACCGGGGATCAAGCCAGCAACCTAGGCATGTGCCCTTGACAGAAATCAAACTTGTGACCCTTCAGTCCACAGGCCATTGCTCTATCCACTGAGCCAAACTGTCTAGGGCAAGACATCACTTTTAATTCACCCTGAAGAACTCCCTAAAGCCCCATTATTGTCTCACCTGTTTGGCCTAACACTGTAAAGTACAGTGTTCTTTTTTAACCTAACATTAATTGATTAATTGATTGATGAATTGATTGATTCATGAACATTGAGGATTTAGACATGAAAATTACACATTCATAAATCTTAAGGAGCTCAGAGTTTCATGGGGAATAGGGATAGATATGTATGATGTTGTGTGATAAGGGCAACAATAAAGCAAGTATAGACATAAGAAATCTTCTGGGCTTTGTGTCGGACAAAATGTCTCTGGGCGCCCTTTCCCTGCAGGCCAGTGTATGCCCAGCTCCAATAATTCTAAACGAGACCTGACTCTGAGCATCACAGATGATCTCCTGTCTGGAACCATGCCCACAGTCTGAAATGTCCCAGCGGCTCCTGAGCTATGGGTCTGGTCCCTCAGGCCCACTCATTATCATGCATCCACATTGCTACTTCCGCAGCGGACACCTGGCAGGTGGTGTCAGGAACAGTACAGCATGTGTTTGTCCCAGATGATCTTTGAAACAGACAGTTCCCAGTCTGGCAGTTGCTGGGGAACCGGTATCTTTGCTTCCT
Organism: Pipistrellus hanaki; assembly: GCF_964339955.1. Lineage (NCBI taxonomy): Eukaryota > Metazoa > Chordata > Mammalia > Chiroptera > Vespertilionidae > Pipistrellus > Pipistrellus hanaki. The sequence continues at coordinate 20,199,303 of NC_140509.1, forward strand.
GATTCCTATCACACTCCCTGCAGCCCTGTGTCCCAGAGCCAGTTGGTTGAAGAACTCAAAGGGCAAGACACAAGCAAGGGAGAGCCCTGAGCTCAAGAGATCAGCAAACAGCCAGCACATCTTAACCAGGGGTAACCTAGCAGCACAGGAAAGCGGATGATCCCCACAGTTTACCCTGGATAAATAGGCTATGTCTGTTAGCAGTTCTTGCTGTACTAGTATCTGGGGAAAAATAGTTCTCCCTGCATGACAAATGATAAAAGGCACACTGTTAAGATGAAAGGGGGAGGGGGGACCCGCTTCTGTTTAGACAAAGCTTGTGAAGGTTCAAGGATCACTTGTCTGTTGGCCAAACAGGCTTTCAGTGGCTTAATAATAAGAAAAATAAATACAGGTATTCTTGCCTTCTCATTCCACTTACAGGCACATTTCTGAAGCCTTCTTCGTCATCTGAAAGCAGGAATTGGGAAATATTCAAAAGAGATACTAGAGTTTTACCAACTTGAAGACGAAAACTGTTCTTAGAAATAGATGCTTTCTGAACACCACGTGGCACTGAAGAAACTGTAATCATTGGCTTAGACCTTGATCAAATAATAGCTAACATAACATGTATTAGGTGCTTATTATAGTCTGGTACACTTCTAAGCGCTGTGTATTTGCTAATTTATTTATTTTCTTAGGATATAAAGAATTGGCAGACTCTTTCAGTTTCTGTCATGTTCACGGAAAGACAGATTTGGCAAAAAGGGAATGGCTGACATATTACATAGAAGCCCGTGTGGTTTAGAGGTGGAGACTGGACATGGTGCCCTTCGGGGAAAATGATGAGGTCGGAACAGATGGGGACTGATGGGGTCTGGCGCTGTTGCCACAGAGCCTGGATTATGTAAAGATGATCTGATGGGAAGCCAGGCAGACAGCTAGACAGAGGCATCCATCCAGAGGGACTGGCCAGAAAGGCAGTTTGAGATGAGAATATGGGCATACCAGAGCGAAGACAGAGGCTGGGAACAGGGTACAGAAGCCTGCAGAGAGGCCTCAGTCCTAGGGACATGACAGGTGTCTTATTTACTGTTTTACTATATTTTTATTGATTTCAGAGTGGAAAGTAGAGAAAGAGAGACAGAGAGAGAGAGAGAGAGAGAGAGAGAGAGAGAGAGAGAGAGAGAGAGAGAGAGAGGAGAGAATATCATTGAATGGCTGCCTCCTGCTGGGGATCGAGCCAACAACCCAGGCATGTGCCCTAACTTGGAATTGAACTGTGCCCTCCTGGTTCATACAGCCTACTAGCAGGCACTTTTTAAAGAGCACTGGTGTCTGGGGTGCCCTGGAAGGAGCCTGTGAAGACATCTCCAGCAGTATTTGGGTGTTTGTTCCCAAGGTTTGGTGATTCAGGCAAAGAAAAGGACGAAGTGCAAGAACCACAATAGCAGTCATATCAGATTTCAGGATTTTACCTCCTGCTTCAAGCTTGAGGATCCATTGGACTCTCACCCAGTCCTTTATATCGGTTCTGGGATAGTACTATTTGGCAATCCTAATCTTATGATGACTAGGGGCTTGCAGTTGTTTAAACCCTATCTGGTTTGTATCAATAGGTGCTAATGCTGAGCTTTTACCACTGTAAGTTGCTACTTACAATCCATGTGTAGTCTGTTTAGTGCACTGTGGCATTTTTTGTTCCTCACTCCCTACATGTAAATAAAGGGTTTGCAAACTTTTTCTGTTAAGGGCCAGATGGGAAATATTTTAGGCTTTGCTGGCAATGCTCATTTCTGCCATTGTAGTGGGAAGCAGTGATAGACAATAAAACAAATAAGTGTGGCCGTGTTCCAATAAAACTTTATTCTCAAACAGCAGTCAGATTTGGCATGGGGCCATGGTTGCTGACCCAGGATATAGTTAATGGGTAGACAAAAAAACAAATAAGTTTCACCATTTCCATGAGCGATTTTTTTTTTTTTATCACTTCTCTTCTGTCTTACATTTGTAACTTTGGAAGCTAACAGCCTTAAACCAAACTTCCTGCCTGCTCGGAAGCCATGGAAGGGCTGGAATATGTTGTTACGGGTTTTCTTTAAAGAGAGGGACCTCATTTGCTATTTCCCCCTCCATCTAGTGAAGTTCTCTGCATACAGAGGCCCTGGTGAGAGTTGAGAAACTTCTTTCAGGTGGCCTGGATTCTTTTTTTAATATATTTTATTAATTTTTTACAGAAAGGAAGAGAGAGGGATAAAGAGTTAGAAATATCGCTGAGAGAGAATCATCGACCAGCTGCCTCCTGCACACCCCATACTGGGGATGTGCCCACAACCAAGGTACATGCCCTTGACCGGAATCGAACTTGGGACCTTTCAGTCCACAGGATGACGCTCTATCCACTGAGCCAAACCGGTCTTGGCGGCCTGGATTCTTTCTCCTTTCCACTTCTTTGGCACCAATGAGCCACTAAACTACCTTTGTCATTTTACAGTCTCTAGGGTGACTTGCCTAGATAAGAGTTAATATAATAGCTATAAAGACAAAGCAGACACCCTTTCTTCTAAAACCCCAAAAAAGCACCAAAACAGAACTTGAGTGAAAAACCCTCCATGAGTCAAGTCCAAAGGTGAAACATGTTTGCCCTCCTTATCTAAGGAATGAAGATGTTCAGACTAATGGGAAGAACTTAACCCTAATTCTTTTTAGCAATTAGCCAGTTCACCACCTGTTATTGGTTGAGTTGTGACCTCCCAAAAGATATGTTGAAATCCTAGCTCCTGGTACCTGTGAATGTCACCTTACTTGGAAATAGGATCTTGGCATATGTAATCAAGTACATTGAGGTCATTAGGGTAGGTCCTCATCTAATACGACTAGGTTTTTATCAGAAGGAAATTTGGGCACAGAGACACATACAGAGGAGCACACCAGGTGAAAACACAGACATAGAGACTGAGTGGTATAGCTACAAGCCAAGAAATGCCAAGGAAATCTCCAGAAGCTACGGTAGGAGACAGACTCTCCCTCAGACACCTCCAGAAGGAAACAACCTTGCTAGCACCTGGACTTTGGACGTACAGCCTGCAGAAGTATAAAAGAATAAATTTCTATAGTTTTAAGCCACCCAATGGGTGGTCATTTGTTATGGCAGCTCTAGAAAACAAATACACCACCCTTGGGCTAGCATAAAATGGCAACTCAAATTCTGTAGTGTGTTCCTCTCAGCTCACGTTTGTTAAGCATCTTCCCCTTCTATTTAGATACCTCAACAATGGAATCAACTTAATCATCCTGTCATCATACGCAAAGCTTAGCTTCTGGTTTTATTTGGACTCATTTTTTCCAGATAATCTGGACTCTTAAACTCAACTGGAAGTGATCATTTTATTTACTTATTTTTTTAAAAAAATATATATTTTATTGATTTTTTACAGAGAGGAAGGAAGAGGAATAGAGAGTTAGAAACATCAATGAGAGAGAATCATTGATCAGCTGCCTCTTGCACACCCCTTACTGGGGATGTGCCCGCAACCACGGTACATGCCCTTGACCAGAATAGAACCTGGGACCTTTCAGTCAGCAGGCTGATGCTCTATCCACTGAGCCAAACCGGTTTTGGCTGGAAGTGATCATTTTAATTCTTTCCCTTGTTTTGCTATATGAATTCAGAGGGCAGTTTGGCAAACTGTCAGCAACCGATAATAGGACTGAAAAACCTGATATGTCAGCTATTGTTCTACTGTATTCCCTTCTCCGGGTGCTATGAACTCATGAAATATAACAAAGCACAGTATTGTCTGAACTCTTCTGAATATACAGCTCGTGTTCACATAACTGCTTTTGTCTTAGCCTGTGCCTGTCAAAGGGCGCCTCTGCTGCTGCCTTTGTTTTCCTCTAGAGCTTTCCCCTCTAATTTGATCCGTACTGGATGACATGGTTGTAAAGAACACCAGGTACCTGGTATAGCAGACTTGCACATAAGCGCTGCTCAAGTCACTCTGGAGCATTCCACTGCTACAATAGGCCCACTAGGGAGTCAAAGGGAGGACATTTCCCAGGAAGGAGAAGAAGAATAGCCAACATTTGTTGATTAATTCTTGTGTGATTAATTCTTGTGTGCCCAACACTCTTCTAGTGCTTGACAGAAGCTAACTCTTTTCATTCTCACAAGAAACCTCCCCATGAGGCAGGTGCTATTGTTATCCTCACTTTGCACCTGAATGACAGGGGTAAGGAAAACTGGCCCAAGGTCACAAGGCTGGTGAGGACCAGGATTAAGATGAGCATCCACCTATGAACTTGAAGGTCAGGGCTTGATCCCCAGTAGGGGGCGTGCAGGAGGCAGCCCATCAATGATTCTCTCTCATCTTTAATGTTTCTATTTCTCTCTCTTCCTTCCTTTCTGAAATCAATTTTTAAAAAAATCAATATAATGCCCCAACTGAAACATAAGGAAACAAAATAAAAGGATACATGGTTATTTTTAAAAATATATATTTTATTGATTTCACAGAGAGGAATTGAGAGGGATAGAGAGTTAGAAACATCGATGAGAGAGAAACATCGTCCAGCTGCCTCTTGCACCCCCCCACCCCTCACTGGGGATGTGCCCGCAACCAAGGTACGTGCCTTTGACCAGAATCGAACCCGGGACCTTTCAGTCTGGAGGCCGATGCTCTGTCCACTGAGCCAAACCGGTTTTGGCAGGATACATGGATATTAAGTCATTTGATATTTATTGCTCAGGGCTGACTACAGTTAAAATCATACGATGAGTCAAATGCTCGCACCTACATGCGAACTCGGCAAATGCAACATCTGTAAATATGCACTGAGTCAAGTGTGTGTGTGTGACTCACATACCACGAGGCGGTCTCACCACAGGAGAGGGGCTTTCCTTGTGGCGAATAATCTCAATAAAGTTACTAGCAAAACAATGTATAATCTTCCCCGAATTAGAAAAAAAAGTCATCAACAAAGCAACACACAAATTTCCCTCTAGTGTTATTACTGGGGCATTCAGCCTATATGTAACCAAGCAAAATATACTATGTGTTGGTGTGAAAAATAGAGTTGGGTCCTGGAATTGTCACCTCCTTGAATTCATTCTACAGTTAGGCAGGATGTGGGACTATTCTTTGAGTTGTGGGAGCATGCCATGCATCCCACAGTCTCTACCAGATCCGCCCTTCATTGTTTCCACAATATCCGGTATGGGTCAAAGTACTCCAAACGACTCCCGTTAGGCTAGTGCTTTCCTATTCGCAAATCTCTCCTGTCCCCTGTCCTCTCTGTCTCTCTCCTTGCTCCTCTTCCCCTCCACTCCTCTCATCTTTCCCTCTATCATCACTCGTCCTCACACCTTACTTGTTCCCTTACCTTCTCCCCACCTTACTCTGCTTTTCCCAATGTCCTCCTCCTTTCTCTTCTCATCAGGGACGAGGTGATGGCCTCTTCTAAGAGCAGAGTTGAGGGCTCCATGTGTCTCCCGGAGAATGGATTTCCTAACATTGCCAGCTGCTGACCTCCCAGCCCTGAGCCTCCTGACACTGCACATGTGTCCCCGCTCTCTCTTTCTTTCTCCAGCCTCCCAATTTTGATTTGTAATTTCAACTGTATATGTTAGAAAATATTGTCAGACAACTGGCCTGCAGACCACTTCAAGGCTCAGGGGCAGTACATGGCGTTCTGGGCACAGAAGCATAGTGGTGCCCCTGGGACCAGCACACCCCTCACCCGGGATGGTCCTGAGCGTGACAGCGGCAGGAAACCTACCCCTACCTTGTCCTCCTCACTTTTCTGTCCCTCTGAGAGGTTGTCTGTGGAAAGAGCCATAAGCCTGATTTTTACGTAGAAGCCACTGTGGGAATGCCTTTTCTCCACTCCCATGGCCCTGTGCCGGCACCCGCACTCCACTCTAGCCACACCCTGGCCGCGTGTGCCTGTGTCTCTGCCTGGCCGCCCCCGTTGGGACCTGATGCCAAGACTTTATGCAGATTGCGGTCAAGGCCATGCCCACCTGTGCACAGGTGTAAGCAGGTGACAGGACTCTTCTCCCAAATACCGGTAGGGCACATGTGTCAAACACAAGGCCGGCGGGCCAAATCCAGCCCGCCGGGCCTTGCAATGTGGCCCGCACCACGCTGTCATCACTGCACTCCGCTGTCAGTTTATGACATTGTCAGTTTATGACTGTTCAGTAAACCATTCGGCCCGCGATTTAGGCTGGATTTTAGATTTTGGCCCCTTCTCTGATTGAGTTCGACACCCCTACGGTAGGGAGTAGGGGGCAGTCCTCATGTTAGGAGGACTCATGTTACACTTGCTCATACCACTTTCTTGTTTAAAATAAAGCAGCTGCCTTGCCCCTGGCCAGTAGCTTAGTTGGATAGACTCAGAGCATCATCCCAACACACTAAGGTTGTGGGTTCATATAAGACTCAACCAATGGAACAACAAATGGATTTCCCTCCCTCTTTCTCTCTCATATCAATAAACTTTAGTAAAAAGAAAATATTATCTGAGAAACATTGTCACATCAGAGCCTTCACCCGTAGTGTAATTTTAATATACTCTTAAACACCAAATAATGGCTAAAATATATTGCTTACTATACAACCAGCAATATGCCATGTGCTTTAATATATATTGTTGGCTTTAATTTTTTCTATCCCCATTTTACACATGAGCGACGGAGACTTAAAGAAATTATATGATAGGCCAAGCTTGCAGAGCTCATAAATGGCAGACTGGGCAAGGGTACTATGGACCAGCTCCCATCCTCAGAAAACTGGCGGCCTGGTGCCGGATAAAACACCTGCACAGGAATAGAAAATCTGACAGCTAATATTGATTGCCACATGTCATCAGTGTGCTCTATTGCATTATTAGTCTTTTTAATAGGCCTATAATGATCCTGCTATTATTAGCATTGCCAACACAGCCTCCCACTTACAGATAAGGAACAAGAGGCAGAGAGAGGTTGCTAGGAAGTAATAGGCTGAGGTTCAGAGGCAGGCGGACTATCCTGAGGCCTGGGTTCTACCCACTAATCTAAGGCCTAGTTTAAAATAAAGCAGCTTCAAGAGAGGGAGATATTGCTGGCAGCTGAGGTCAGGGGGCATTGGCATTGGAGCGGAGCTGATGCATGGGCAGAATCCACCACAGGTGGAGATGGGGAAGCATATTCTGTGCTTGGAATGGCAGGAGCAGAACAGCAGCAGGAACACCCCAAAGGTGTGCCAACCATTGGCAGGAAGATGAAGCCTGGGGCACAAGGAGAGGTGGTCTCTGCTTTTAAACTTCAGTGGCCTAATTTCCTCCCCAGTAGAATATTAAACAGAATGACCTTTATTTTTGAGCATTTGTAATTGGAATAAATATATCTTTAGCTTTTCTGGATGGCTATTAAAATCATTTATTAAAAAGTTCCTATAGCCGAAACTGGTTTGGCTCAGTGGATAGAGCGTCGGCTTGCGGACTGAAGGGTCCCGGGTTTGATTCCGGTCAAGGGCATGTACCAAGGGGGTGCAGGAGGCAGCTGGTCGATGATTCTCTCTCATCACTGATGTTTGTCTCTCTTCCCCTCTCCCTTCTCTGAAATCAATTTAAAAATATATATATATTTTAAAGAGAGAACTTGAAAAAAAGTCCTGGTGTCATTCCCACTTGGCTCTGCGTGCACTATGTGTGCAAAGGAATGGTCTGAATTAGGAGCCAGAGCTTGTCCTGATTCCACCCTGTGGATCCTGGGCTTCATTACCTCATGTTCCTCATCCTTCTGCCATTCTCAGGTTGAGCACAAGCCCCAGCTTATCCCAGTCAAAGAGGAAACAGATGCATTAAACCTCAGACGAAAAGTGCAATGGAATTCCAAGGAATCACATATTTTTACTACTCTGATTTATCTGCTCATATAATACATAGTAGTTAATTATTATTGGCCACAGGCAATTCAGTATAAAGAAATGTTGCAACCTAGATTAATTTATAGTTTTCACATACATGATCTAATTTAATCTTTACAGTCATCCCATGAAGCAAGCAGAGTGGTTATGATTAATTGCCATTTTACAGAAACTGAGACCCAAACCATTTGTTTAGAAAATGGCGCACCAACAAATAAAATCCCAGTCTTCCAAACTCTTGGTTTAGACTCTTCTTTCCCAAGACCATAGGAGAGGCAATTAGGTGACACCTAGCTAAATATCCGGGCAAAATCCAGGAGAGGCAAACGTACAGACTTTTTAAGGGTCTTTGAACAGAGTTCATATTCCACAGTAACATTGAACTTCTAAATCTTTTTAAAAATTGAGTTGTAAGCTTGCCTCTTGCAAGGGATTTGTTACTCCTGCAGCAGTCCCACAAAGCTCTGCACATACGCTGTGATCGCACATATTGCATCGTCCAGCAATAATTTGTTTATCCATCTGTCTCCCCAGCCTCTTTTCTCTCCCCCAACCCACTCACCCATGGTCATCTTTGGTCTCCAGCATCTAGCAGGTGGCTAGACATAACAAAAACCCACGAAGGTTTTTTTTTTATTTTTTTCATAAAAGAACTTATTTTTTAATATATATTTTATTGATTTTTTTTAAACAGAGAGGAAGGGAGAGGTATAGTTAGAAACATTAATGAGAGAGAAACATTGATCAGCTGCCTCCTGCACACTTCCCTCTGGGTATGTGCCCATAACCAAGGTACATGCCCTTGACTGGAATCAAACCTGGGACCTTTCAGTCCGCAGGCCGACACTCTTATTCACTGAGCCAAACCGGTTAGGACAGTGGTCGGCAAACTCATTAGTCAACAGAGCCAAATATCAATAGTACAAAGATTAACATTTTTTTTGAGAGCCACAAACTGACTTCTGCACATGGACCACGAAGTTTTAATCACACTGTACATGCGCGCCCGCACTTGGTATTTTATGGAAGAGCCACACTCAAGGGGCCAAAGAGCCGCATGTGGCTCGCGAGCCGTGGTTTGCTGATCACTGGGTTAGGGCAAAAAACTTATTTTGAGTCCATACAATTTAGAAATATTTAAAGAGGAAAACATATCCTCAACAAAATAAAGGTTAAAAGGAAATTGTATATAGTGCCCTCGTGGTCCCGGATCTATTTCTTGCTTCACCAGTGTTTGGATGGAACCACCTGGGGACGCCCCTTCTTCCAGCCTCCGGCCACTCTCCAGCGTCTTATCCCGTCACCACCTTCAGAACCACCTCTGAGACCAGCCAACATACCGGTTTTTTTTTTTTTTCTGCCTTAACTCCTTACTGCCAAACAACTGTGAGCTCCCAGATTCTTCAGAATTACCAAACCGAGGTGGAGGCTGCGGTCAACTGCCTGGCCAACAACCTCTGGGGCCCCACACGTACCTCTCTCCGGGCTTCTATTTTGACCACGAAGATGTGGCTTCCGAGGGCATGAGCCTCTTCTTCCATGGGAGAAGAAGCCGAGGGTGCTGAGCATCTCTTAAAGTTGCAAAACCAGCGTCCGCTGGTGGGGGGGTGGAGGCGCATTCTCCTCCAGGATGTGCTGAAGCCCCCCCGCCAAGATGAGTGGGCAAAACTCAGGACGCCAAGGAAACCGCCCTGGTCTGGAGAGGAACCTGAGCCAGGCCCTTCTGGAGCTGCAGGCCCTGGGTTTTACTGCGCAGGCCCTCAGCTCTGACTTCCGGGAGAACCACTTCCTGGGGGAGCAGGTGAAACTCACCAAGAAGATGAGCCACACCTGGCTCACCCCGCAGGCTGGCCCGCCCCTGCCCGCAGGCTGGGCGAGTATCTATTCAAAAGGTTCACCCTCAAGCTCCACTAGGAACCTTTGTGGGGGTCCCGCTGCATTCCCCTGGTGTCTGGCTTTACCTGAGCCTCTTTCCCAAATTACTAGCCATTCTATAAGCACCCTGAAGCCCTCTCCCATGCAGTGGACCAAATGAAACAAAAAAGCTTTTTGCAGCAATAAATAAATAAATAAGTAAAATTGGAAAGAAAAAAAAAAGAAGAAATAAGTGTTTACAAAACATCAACTCCTCTGTAATCTATGAATTAGTAATAATAAAAATATTAAGTTTAGCTGGTGGTAGTATTGTTATTTGTGTGTGCATGCACAAAAACGCATGTGTGTTGTTTCAAAAACCAATAAACTTTTTTGAGGTAAATATTGACCTACGTTTACAATTTCTAATAACAGTTCTTAGCATAGAGAAATGGTCTTTATTCTTGCGAATGTCTCCACCTTTAACTTTAGGCAACATATAATATTTATGTGATCTATACTCTACATGGTCCACTGAAGTAAAAATAATATATACATAAGAATTTTAACAAACACCATACAGGATAGGCAAAGTAGGTTTACAATTGTGAGTACGTGAAACATTCTTGTATTATTATTTATTAATTATTGCATTATTACTACAACTGTAAACTTAATTTTTCCATTCTTGTATTTGAAAAACACTGCCTTAGGAATTATAATTCTATCAGAGAAAATGTAGCATCGATTAAATAACAGCAGCTAAACTAAAAAAAGAGAAATCAAAATGACAAAGCGGGAGAAGGCGCATCTGCAGCCACAGATATGCAGGGCTCAGGTGCTTTGAAAGTGGATTCAAAGCTGCCTGTGACCCTGGATTGCAGACTCCTCACAACTCAACCCTCCCGGGCCCTGGGGACCTGATGAGACAGGAATGCTCTGATTCTCTCCGGCCTGAGACCAAGGCTGCTTGTTGAATAGCGGGGTCATTGATTTCCTAGTGCTGTTGGACAGACTCCCCCAACTCAGTGCCTTAAAACAACCCACATTTGCAGTCTTATAGTTCTGGAGAAGTCTGGGTGAGCTTGGCTGGTGCCTGTGCTCCAGGTTTCGTAAGGCTGTCATCCAAGTTCAAACTGGATAAGCAAGGGGAGGCTCCTCCCACACTTGTTGGGGTTGTTGTTAGCAAAAGCCAGTTCCTTGCAGTTGTAGGACTGAGGTCTATGTTCCCTTGCTAACTGGGGTCTGGCTATCGCTTCTAGAGGCCTTTTTCTCTGGTGTTCACACATGGACACCTGCATCCCAGAGCCACAGATAGTGCAGTGAATCCTCCTCACACTTGGGAACTCACTGACTTCATCTTCCACCCTGTCTCCAGCCGGAGAAATGTATTTGTTTTAAAGGCTCAAGCGATTAGATTGAGTTCACGTGTTAACCCAGGCCACTTCTCACCTCAAGATCCATAACCTTCCTTACACCTGTGAAACCCCTTTTGCCATGTAACATAATATGTGCACAGAACCCAGGCATTGGGGCGTGGACATTAATCCGCCGATTATAGGGCCACTTGTGAATACTGGAATTATACTCTGTTGCAGCCAAATTTTGCCTGTTGTGACCATTTTTTTTCTTCCTCTTTTTCTTAGCTTGTTGACCTTTCTCTCAGTTGACAAAGCTGCCAAACGAGTTTCCTTGAGCGTTTTTTCCCTCATAGGAGATGATCAATCCAGCTTTTGCAGGGGGAAGTTGTTCACTGCAATTCTTTCTCTAGGTCTTTGGCCATCATCCTGGTGGAGTTGTGCTTTTGATTTATACTGCTGATGCTTTCCTGCATTTTAGGAAGTTTTTCCTCTTTTTCTAAATTACTTCCTCGATTGGTTTTCTGTAATTTTCCACATATTCTTATTTTTAAAATGAAATCTTTATTGTTGAAAGTATTACATATGTCTCCCTTCTACCCCCATTGATCCCTCCTTCTAGCCCTCCCCTTGCCCCCTACCTCAGGCCTTCACCACCCTATAGTCTGTGCCCATGAACTATGCATATATGCATTCAAGTTCTTTGGTTAATCTCTTCCCACCCACCCGTCCTCCTCCTTCCCTCTGAGATTCCACAGTCTGTTCTATGCTTCTATGTGTCTGGATCTATTTTGTCCATTAGATTCCACATATGAATGAGATCATGTGATACTGGTCTTTCTCTGATTGCCTTATTTTGATTATCATAATACTCTCCAGATTTCTCCATGTTATCTCAAAGGTTAAGAGGCCCTTCTTTTTTACTGCTGCATAGTATTCCATAGTGTAAATTTACCACAGCTCTTTTATCCCCTCATCTACTGCTCCTCACATATTTTTGGTACAGTTCAGTATTTGAATATTCTTGGTACAGTTCAGTAGTATTTATATATTCCATCAAAGCTCTTGAACCTCCCTCTGGGCTGGGACAGGGGTCTGAAGGGCTTCTCCTAAGGCACTAACTTATTGAGCTGGATTTCAGCTGGAAGAATTCAGGAGAAATCAAGGGGAACGGACAATATCTTAACATTCCATGGATTTTCAGTGAAGCCAGTTTGTCCCCATTCACTCCAAAGCATTCCTCGAAGGAAGACACTTTTCAAATGGCCTTGTCACTTGGCACACGGCTCCCAAGATCGCCTAGGGTTGGTCTCCAGCCCCCCCCTCCCCCCCCCCCATCGCCTTCAGAAGTATGCCTCTGAACTGTAGCAGCAGGTCCTTCTTTCAGTTGGATTTCCCACCTGAAATAAATTTTATTTTATTTTTATATCTTACTCTCCTAGTATCTCTGGCAGACTCAGGCCCAGATCCTTACTGTTCATCACCCAGGACTCTGCCTCAAGTGACTTGTCCTCAGTATCTTCATCCACAAGGAAAATGGAAGAACCACTGATGGAGGCAGGTCTGGGGGTTCTGAAGGGTACCAGGTTTCAGCTGCAGGTGCCCTGATCCCAGGAATCCAGTTATAGTCAAAGTGGAAAACTTTTACCACCTCTGAGCTCCTTGAGGGCAAGCGCTAAATTGGATTTACCTTTCTCTGCCCCACAGGACCCAACGAGCCAAAATTTGGCAAAAACTAAAAGCTTGTTAATTTAATTGCAGTTTGTGGAGTTGGCTCTGCCAGATCTAAATTAAAAATGTGTGTGCCTCAGGCATTAGAGTCCCCCAGGAGGTGGGGGGAGATTCTGGTTCTTCACTGTCCTAGGGTATTCCAGCAGGGAGCCTGGTGCATGGACATGTCCAATGACCATGTGCTAAACAGGGAAAGGATTCTTTCTGCAGGCAGAATTTCCTTTGTTCCTCATAGGCAGAATTGTGATGAGTCAAAACATTTCTCTACATGGAAAGACTTCATAAATGTTGGAGAAGAAGACTTGGGGGAAAAATTACAACATTTTAATTTCCTTCTCCCTCTCTCCCAGAGGAAGCTTCTCTTATGGTAACTGAGAAAGAGGCATGTATTTTGTCTTTGTAAAACCAAACTCTATATAATGTTCTCTTCTCCCCAAAACATCATGTACTGGGACCTCCTCTTAAGGCTGGAGAGGAATTTCCAGTCAATATTGTTTAGATGAAGTAAAATCAAGGAGAGTTTAGAGTATTTTAGGAGTAGGGGGACAAGAGACTCAGGAAGGGTGGGATCAGGAGGGTGGTTCTGATATTAGAGGAATCTCCTTAGTGGTTTGTTGAACCAGATTTATGCAAACACTCAAGGTTTACAGAATACATTTAATATATGTTGTAGACCTGTAAAAGCTCTGAGTGGAGAAAGGCTTCAAGAGTTGTCTGGACTTGTCCTTCAGAAGGGAAAAGGCAAGATATAATATGACTCAACAAAAGTGAGGAAGGGGAGGCACTTGCAATGGTTTGAGGCGATTCAAAAGGGTGAGGTTGAGGGGAGGCAGTTTGCCTGGGAAGCGCCTTGCTCCTGGGCAGATGAGAGCCATGGTTTCCAAAATGTAATCATTTCTTATTCAGAGAAAATGCATAAAAGAAAACTTTTCTTTTCCCCCAGCTTCTTTGCACCTAGGTAAGACCATATGCCTAGTGCTGCCCACATGTTGTGGGTGGCATTGACAGCGACTGCTTCCAAACCTGGCCCACCCTAATAGATTCTGCTCAGTTGTTCCCTCTAACTGAGGGTAGAGATATCCCCAAGATGGAAAGAGACAGAATTTCTGAATGTTGAGCCTATGGTGATAACCTAGATGTGAGCACAAAGCAAAAACCACCAGATGAAAAGGCATAAGGTTTCCATTCATATCACTGGACATTGCCCTCCCAATGGTGGGGAGGGGGTGGGTCTTGCTTCTTCCATTTTAATATATCAGGCCTTCTAGGCTAAATGACGGTAGTTTTCAAAGGCTTTCCCTTTTGAAAATTGCAAGTCACTTCCATAGCTAGGATGAATATCAAGGCAAAGTCTGACTGGCAGTTTCTCCAGGATGACTCAGCCTGACTTCATAAGACACTTCCTTGGACAAGATAAGGAAAGGAGCCACATAGGCTCTTTAGGCTAATCAGAGGCTAATGTGTCTCTCCAAAGGTTGGAGGAGAGTGCTTCCCTTCCTCGCCACTCCCTGGGGAGCATGTCTGGTGGGAGACTGGCGCTGGCAGAGGAGTAAGGCTGCTTATACCTGGGTTCATAAACCAACCTGTGGCTGTGGTTAGAAAGGAAAACAGAGGGGCCGAGTAGGGTGTTTCTAGGAGATGTGTGTTGGAATTGCTTTTTCCTTCAAGGCCTCTCTCTCCAGAAATGGGTCTTCAGATGCACTTACACACACACACACACACACACACACACACACACACACACGAGAGGAAAGCCTAGAGGTGGCTTTGAATATCTTTTCATCTCTAGCCTATCTACCAAGCTTGCCAAATACAGAGGGTACAAAATGGTCATTCCTTGGATACATACTAGGGTGCCATGGATGTCATCAGTATCCATAGGTAATTTCACGTGTGCCATGAATTGGACTGGATGGATTATGTGCACATGTGGAAGGGAGTTCAAACCCGTAGTGAAGCTTGGAGCCATGTGGGAGTTCAAAGAAAATGCCAAGGAACTCTGGGGACTGCTCAAAACTGGGAATTCAGAGACCGTTTGGGTTGAGCTTATCTCTTTAAATAAAGGGTGGGGAACCTTTTTGCTACCAAGGACCATTTGGATATTATAACATCATCCGCAGGCCATGCAAAATTATCAACTTAAAAATTAGCCTGCTATCTTTGGTCAAATATGCAATTAACTCACCCCTAATGCCTTGGCAGGGTCAGACTTTTCACGGCCCGCAGGCCGATGTTCCCTACCCCTGCAATGGTTGCAAGACTTGGAGAAATGTAAGAAAAAGTGTGGCTACCATGTAGGGTTTCCTAGAAATGACAAAGCTGGCCTCAACTAAGTGTTGTTACTTAGCTACTAAATCAGATCAAAGGCTGAGAACTTTGTCTTGGTTATACGCCATTTGCTCATTTGGAAGTTGAGGTGGCAGAGAAAAGCCACTAGGGTTTGTGTGGACGGTTTCATCTCCTGGAAAGTGGTCTCCTTGCAAATGATGATGGATCCGAGTCTGTGCCAGGGTGGCTGTGGTCAGGGTGGAAATGAGATGGGAAACCACACTTGACCTATGACTTCTAAGTGATCAGGGGAAATAGACCAGGCTTGAACTTTTGTCTGAATTGGCTTTTGTGTGAGTTTATAAGCCAAGTCACTACTGGTGTTTTATACCTTTTTCTTTCATTTGTCTTCAGGCTATTGGAGCAGCTTTTCAATATTTGTCATTTCTTCTTTTTTTTCTTTATTGATTAAGGTATTACCTATGTCTCCTTTTCCTACCATTGGCCTCTCCCTGGCTATTCCCATCTCCTAGCCCATGCCTTCACCTCCCCCACTCCCCTCAGTGTCTGTGTCCATTGGTTATGCTTATATGCATGCATACAAGTCCTTTGGATGATCTCTTACCCCTCAACCTCCACCCTCCTCTGCCTTCCCTCTGAAGTTTGACAGTTTGTTTGATGCTTCTCTGTCTCTGGATAGCATTTCTTCTTTTGTTGTTGTGTTTGTTGGGGTAAATCATCATGAAAACTAAATAGAGGGGGGAAAAAACCACCCTAACCATCATAAGAAGACACTTCATAACCTTCCCCATGTGACCACTGGCAAGCTCTTTTTGAATGCAGCTTTATTGATAGTGATGAGGTTATAAACACTACATACATTTTAATTTGTTGTTCCTTATATAGTACCAGAATGTTTTAAGCAAACAAAACAAAAAATAATTCCCCAAAATTTGCTGAATAAATACGTTTTTTAAAGAGTGTCCAAGGCAAGTATTTTATTTCAAATTCCCTGAAAGGGAAATGTAAATGACCTTTGCCCTCTGAATGTGCTGGAGGGTAATTTTTTTATTATTTATAACCTTCAGTTGTCATAATTACCATGGAGGAGTGTTTAGGAAACTACACTAAAGTTCTTACTCATATGAAAAGAGATACTGAAAAATATATAATTTCTTTTAATGCTGCGCTGTGCTGTGCTAGACAACAGTTATCAGTGGCTGGGATAGGCATCGAACTCACTCAAAGAACATTTGTTCAGAGAAGGTTCTAGAAATTCATTTCTTTGAAATGCAAGGAAAAAAATAATGAAGTGATTTCAGTTTCTTTTATCTAGCAACTTGGATACATTCTGAAGGTATTTGGTCAGGATAACCAGCAAAAAATTGATGTTTTTAACACCTATTTCCAGGTAAACCTCTATTTACATGCATGTTTATGAAACACACTTACTATCCTCACTGTTCTGCCTCCAATCATAGAGCCGTTCAGTACATCTCACTTCCTTATTACCTCAGTTATCCCTCTGCACTCATAACATTCCACTACCATCTAATCCTCACTTAGAATTATATGAATCGGTACTACCACTGACTGTCTACTCATAACCATTCTTACATCATGGGAAGTAAAACAAAAACTCATTCAAAGCCACTGAAAGCAACTAGGGCATCAGGGATGACACCTGGGCACCAAGAGCCTTCCTAAAAATGGACCGACTGCATTAACTCTGGCTTCCTGGAGACTCCACACCAGGTCTCTGGCCCATTCAGGAGAGGGGAACTTGAGTTTCATTGTCAGCAGCTGGGTAACAGGCTGTTTCTCTGATACACTGACCTGATGCTTTTATTTACTCACACAGGGATCTGGCATTACAAAAATAACAAGTCCTTTTCTTACAGAAAAATAAAAAACAAGTCCTTTTCTTGCAGAAAAATAAAAGGAGGTACCGGGTTAGATCCTAAGACTGAGGAGAGTAATTGAATGTAAGCTTAAAACATAATTTAGAAAAAAAAAAGAAAGAAAGAATTTTCCAGTTGAGCAACAGGGAGAGACTGGCAAGATTTTTAGGAGCCACTGTGTCAGTAGTTAAAGAGTATATTTCACTTACACGTGAAAGGTGATGCATAATATTTTGATTCTGTATATTTTCACCTCTTTCAGTTGTCAGTGCAGGAGGTTCCAGGATATAAAACTTTCACCAACCCTTATGTTCCATGCTCCTTATGTTCCAATTTGTTCTGTCAGAAATTCTGGCATGCCAAACTCATAGTGATCTTTAATTTTCGACATAATTGTTGAAGCAAAAGATCGAACTGCAATGTACCCAGGCACCTGGTAAGCCCAGGTATGTGTATTTATCTGAGTCTTCAGATAAACAATGTAGAAAAATACATCAAATAGTAATTTGAAATGATTTTTCCAGCTCTAACATGTCTCCAGTTTCATTTCTAGAAAGCCACTGCCAAATGTTTGCACCACCTAGCTTATTAAGATCCAACAGATGCAAAAGCCTCTATATTCAGCATCTCTCTTCATTCCTCTGTGATAAATTGTCACAAGTGATTGATTCTTATTTCATTTTACGCCTTAGGTCCTCCACGTTACAATACTTCTGGGATTTCAATGGGAGACAGACCTACTACAGTAGTGTGCATGAAGGAATTATGTCTATTTGCCACTTATGATCTGTAATCTGTAATAAATCCCCTCTTTTTTTCTTTCTTTCTAAATTAACAGTATACTACAGGCTCCTCAATTGCATGAGAACACACATTTATACCAAACTAAAAGATATTACAGTCATGTAATAGGGGCTTGAGGCATAGGCATAACCTTCAGGCTTACATAAGCTTTGTAAGTTGTGGCCAAAATAACTGATGAAATAGGAAAAGTTTATTTTTACCAACGATGCTGCAAGGATAAAAGATGCTCTCTGTTTGTGCATTGGAATTTAAGAGCTCAGCGATTCAACTGCTCCACACACTGGCTTCTCACACAGCTCTCCTTCCCTGCCTGGATGGATAAGAAGACAAGGGACCTGCTCTGCACTTGGGGAAGTGCCTCATGCTCTGTGTGGGGTGAAGAAACAGCCCTGTGGTTTTTAATTATGAATAATGTCTTATACTTAACTTATACTTAACTTAGTGTTTTAGCCTTAACCAGAGTGTTACCAGTAAGTACACAGAGACTGAACTTTTCATAAGGGTCAAGGACATAAAATTGTTCCACAAAGTGTACTATATGAACCACTTTTCACAGTTCGAATAAAATATTTCAAATATAAATATTGTAACTCTAGCAACAACCTATCTACACAAGGTGGGAGAGGATTAATGAAAACCCAGTTACACTCCCGTTCAGCTCACGTTTTAATAGTGTGTTTCTTTTTCAAAATCCAATTGCATAGAGCCCATAATTGAAAGGCTGCTTCCTCTCCAAAACAAATAAACTATCAAAGAATAAAGTGATAAATTATAAGAAAGGAAAATATGTATAATTTACTACATTCATTCCCTGGCTCCAAAATTTGGCAAATATGTAAGAAAAAAATGATATCAAGAGGATACACATTAATTTGCAAAGCTAATTTGGAGCAGATGGGGATAATAATATATATAAGAATATCCACATGTTATTTTAATGCTTCCATGTGAAATGGATGTATTATGTTTTTAATTAAAAAATCAGGAGGATTGCTGAAACCGGTTTTGCTCAGTGGATAGAGCGTCGATCTGCGGACTGAAAGGTCCCAGGTTTGATTCCGGTCAAGGGCATGTACATTGGTTGCGGGCACATCCCCAGTAGGGGGTGTGCAGGAGGCAGTTGGTTGATGTTTCTCTCATCAATATTTCTACCTCTCTATCCTTTTCCCTTCCTCTCTGTAAAAAAATCAATAAAATATATTTTTTTAAAAATCAGGACTGCTATAAAATGAGAAACAATGGCATTTACCAACAGTACAACCCACTCGTCCTGTTATCCAAGAATTCCAGGTGTTTCCATTTTCATCTACGGTATGTAAAAGTGTGGGCGAAATCAAATTATTGTTATTAGCTTATATAACCTTCAGGCTATATAAGCTTGAAGCTAATGATCCTTAAGGACATAGTTTTATTTGGTGTTCTTCCTGGAGCATACCTAGTACATTAGGGTCAAGGTTGCTTTTAGTCATCTTGGCATAGGTTTTTAGGGTGAGAGAAGGCTCCCAAGGTACTTGCAATTCCTTTAATAGGGAGCATGGCTTAAAGTGCAAATACTTCTAGGCGAAAGGACAAGTGACTCAAATTTACACTAGAAACTAGATGACTAGCATCAGGTCCTACTTTGAGAGCAGACTCATATGGTGGAATACACCGGAATACACCGAGGCTTGAGGCATAGGGAAGAAATGGCTTTGGGATAACCCTAAGGCGTCACCTTGACAGCCCCGGGTGGAATCCCCTTACTTTCCAGTCAGACTTTGCCATAAGCTTTAGGATGTGGTCATGGGATGTGTTTAAACATCCTTCACTCAGTCATGGACAGGAAAAGGAACTTCACTAAAATAGGGAATCAAACCTTAAGTCTCATTATGGAGTTCCATTTTACAATAAAACCTATCAATGACTATTTTCGGCTTCCTAAAAGAAAAAGAGAGGGGGAAATAACCCTGTACATGAAACCAATTACTCACCTAAGGGTCATAAGCAGTAAGTACTTAAGCAAAGAGAGTACTCCACCAATGTGGGTGTAACCGCTATACGTTTGGGAAACGTGCCACGTGGGAGAGTGCCTACAGCGACTCTGCCTGCCACCCAGTGGCCGCTGGAGTAAATTCTATTTTTCTTTGTTGGCAATGGCCCTGAATTTTGCTGAAAAAAAAAAAGAGAGAAAAAAAGGAGGTAGATCATGCCATACCAGGAATTAAAACCATCAAGACGCGTGCCTCGATATATTTGAAACTACAACCGTTGCAGTAAATGTTACATATTTTCCTTTGCGCTAGCTCAGAGGTTCACCACGAATCAACAGTTGTTCTTCCGCCTCTAGCTGGCCGTCAGATACTGACTGGCACGGAGGACACGGAGCTGGCGCGGGACTCCCGGGCCACGTGGTTGGGCATCGCCAGGGCGCAGCAGGACACGCCCACGGTGGCCTCGGGCAGCTCGTCGTCCTCCGTCCACTCGTTGAGCTCGGGGTGGAAGCACTGGATGCACTTCTTGTACTTCTTCTGGCCCTCGTTCCAGCCGCCCACCAGGTAGGCGCGGCCGAGCAGCGCCGAGGCGCCCGCCGTGCTCACGCCCACGGGCAGCGGCGCCGCGTGGCTCCACTGGCGGGCGGCGGGGCTGTAGCACTCCACGGCCAGCACGTCCACGCGCTCCCCGCGCGCATCCACTTGGCTGCCCCCCATCACATACACCCTGTCGCCCAGCGCGACGGCGCAGTGCCAGCCGCGCGGCGTGCTCAGGCTCGGCAGCTCCTGCCACGAGTCTCCGGCCGGGTCGTAGGCGCACACGGAGCGCGAGTACGCGTTGCCGATGTAGCCGCCCGTCACCAGCACCCGGCCGTCGGCGACCGCGCTGGCGTGGCAGCAGCGCGCCACCTCCAGGGGCGCCTTGGGCTGCCACTGGTTGGTGGAGGGCACGTAGCACTCCACGGAGGCCAGGCTGCCCTCGATGTTGCGGCCGCCCACGGCGTAGAGGAGCCCGTTGAACACGCTCAGGCTAAAGTGCGTGCGCTTCTGGGTCATGCTGGCCAGGTGGAGCCAGGAGTTGAAGCGGGGGTCGTATCTGGGAAGGGCAGAGGGAATGCGACAGCCTTGTAGTGACAGCCAGGGAACCCCAGTTAGTTACTCCGCCAGGGAACCCCAGTTACTCCACGAACCACCACGGGGGAGGGAGTGGGGATTGTGACACCACCAACGCAAGGAGGCTTCTGACTATGCGCAGCGCCTCGCCCAGAGGCCAGTATAAAAGTGTGACCCTTGGGGAAAACAAGGAAGGCATTGGTGAGCCCCCTCCTCCTGTTGATAAATTTACTTCCTTTTATTGGGCCCTTTGGAGAAGACCCTACAGAGACAGGTCTGCCAGTCCCCTTTCCTCCATATTCGCATATCCCTCATCCGGTAGGGTCTACTATGGGTGGGGTTAGGGGGAAAACTGGGTATTTGTGGCAATCAGAAAAAGGGAACACGGCCACATTAAAGTCAACTCCACAGATCTTCAGACACCAACATCCCTAGCTCATTCTCATTGCTTAATTAAGATGGGAGTTGACTAATTGGATTTCTCCTTGTCTCATAGCCCCCCTCATGCTTCTGTCCTGGCCATTGCAGCAGTACACTGAGTTACTCAACCAAGTAACTCATCTATCATCTGTTTAGAATAAGGTCATTGGGACTCGTGTCCAAAAGCATCAACAAAGCCTTAACTTTTGATACTTATCTATTTTCTACCACGTTTTAGCAGGTAATATTATTTTAGTCGAGGGATATATTTTTTTAGGGTTCAGTGTTACAGTAAGTATACCATAAGCATTAAAATCAAAATTGCAAAAACAGTGATTTGAGTACCAATAGTTGAATTGTCAGTGGAGGGAAATCAGTAGTTATAGTAAATTATGCTTTCCTGAAGTATTATAAACACAGAATTCACTCCATCAGTTTGATGTTCATTCATCTTTGTCCCTTTTAACCCCGAAATTGAAACTTAACTAAAGTTGTAAATTAAAAACTAAAAATCCATTAATTGTTTGAATTCATTAAAGTAACACAATAAAATGAAGAATTGCTTCTTCATATACTTGTACACATTTTCAGATCTTGCTCATTAGTTATATTCGATTTTGTAAGTATAACTTCCTGAACATTTCATACATGTGGAAGTTTAATTTTTTATCATAAATATACAAAAATAATATGGCACTTGAAGGCTTTTCTGAAGGATTTATTATGTTTTTTTTACTCTTCATATTTAAGAAATACATTTTCTCTGGGATTAGTCTTCAAATACGTATTTTAAATTAATTAGCTGCCACTTTTTTAATGAGCTCATTCTATTTGCTAATTATAAATCTGACGGTCATCAATAAGTCACTTAAAAGAAATGTATTAATTTAATCTTTCTTTCGACATTAGTGTTAAAAACTAAATTCGTACACAGTGTCTTTCAGAAAAGCAGTACATTGTGAAGAGCACCAGACCAGAAATGAGAAAATGTGAATTGCCACTTATTAGGGGGTATAACCTCTCTGGGCATCAAATTTTTCACATGGAAAATCAGAATAATCCTACCTTCTCTGCTCACTTCAGAAATCTACAGTACTTGAATGCATTTTACATAATGTGAAGAGTTATATATAAAACTAGAGGCCCAGTGCACGAAATTCATGCATGGGGGTAGGGGGGGATGTTCCTCATCCCAGCTTGCACCCTCTCCAATCTGGGACTCCTCGAGGGATGTCCGACTGTCCGTTTAGACCTGATCCCACTGGGGTAGGCTTTAAATGGGCAGTCAGACATCCCTCTCACAATCCAGGACTGCTGGCTCCCAACTGCTCACCTGCCTGCCTTCCTGATTGTTCCTAACCTCTTCTGCCTGCCAGCCTGATTGATGTCTAACTGCTCCCCTGACAGCCTGTTTGCCCCCAACTTCCCTCCTTTGCTGGCCTGGTCATCCTTAACTGCCCTCCTCTGCAGAACTGATTGCCTCCAACTGCCCTCCCTTGCAGGCCTGGTCCCTCTCAACTGTCCTCTCTTGGAGGCCTAGTTCCTCCCAACTGCCCTCCCCTGCTGGCCTTCTTGTGTCCACATGGAGGCAGGATCTTTGACCACAGAGAGGCAGCTACCTTGATCTTGTGTATTGGAGTGATGGTCAATCTGCATATTACTCTTTTATTAAATAGGATGTCCCATTATTATTATTATTAATTTACTGAGCTAATGAATTAAGCTAATAGGCCTGACTGATTTACTTCTATGTCAGGGCAATTTCCTCATAATATTGGACCAATTACTAGTAAAGGATCAAGTACCTGCAGAAATTGCTGACTGCATGTTTGGCTTGATTTCTTGCATCATTCTGGTCTTCACCACCAGCCACATAGAGAAATCCATCCATCACAGCCACACACTGATTAAAACTCTTGGCAGGCATCTCTGTAAGCTTGCTCCATCCACTTTCAGGGTCTCTGTACAAAACGTCTCTACTAAGGGATTTCTCAGTAAGGCCTGGGCGTCCCCCAACAGTGATGAGGACCCGGCAGCCCCCGCGGATCCTCGTGCGCCTGGACTGCAATGTGTTCTGATGATACGGAAGTAAGTGGTAATTCATAGCATCCACAAGAAGTTTGTGACAATCAGCATCTTGCATCATTCTTGGTACAGACTGAACGTAATTGACCAGGTCTTGTGCAGAGATGGTACCAAAGCGAATATTGCTCAAAAGGTCTGCAGCATATTTCATTCTCTTTTGGTCAAATTCTAACCACTTTATAGCAGTCTGGAATGCTACTACTTCAGAAGGCAACTGTAAGTCGTCATCTATAAGGAGTTCGTTAATTTGCTCAAATGTAAGTTTCATAAACTGATCTGACTCTGCAAATTCAAGGAAGTTATCCCGGATAAATTTTTGGGCTGCTGCTTTTGCATTTTTCAGAGAGTACGTCTCAGCAATGTTAGCAATATACATACAATTCTCAACATTCATCTCTCGTATCAGAAAATCGCTGCACATCTTTACAAGGGTATGGATCTGAAGATAAACAGCAGCAGAAATAATGCTTCCTATTGTGTACAAGGAGAGAGTCAGCTTTCCGGTGTAGGCATATGCAATGACAGTGGCCAGGCCCAGCGGTGAGATATCGTTGAGATCTACCCTTTGAGTAGATGGGTCTTTTTTTAGGATGTTGTAAAAGTACTCACTGCATGAAGCCATCACTGACTTGTGAACATCAAAGGATTTGGTTTTGGTGCCAATGACTAAGTCGCAAAGGAAGCTCTCTTGGCGCATTTTGCTTAAACCTTCCAAGAGGTTTGGGCCATAAGAAGCATCTGTTAATTCAGAAGAAATGCAGCTAAGGCCATTGCCTCCCTCTAGGATCGCATTCAAAGCATTTAGTTTGCTTAGGGGGCTGTCTTCTACAATTATGGTCATCTCATTGATTTCTCCTTTGTTCTTTCTGACAGTCTTCTTTTTGGGGGCCATGTTGGCAAACACACGATCACAGTTAAGAGCTTGCTAGAAAAAGAAAAAAAGGAATAGTATTATTTTTATTTCATTTATTTTTTATTTAATTTATTGGGATGGCATCTATAATAATAAAAGGGTAATATGCTAATTAGAGCGATGTCTTCCTGATGTCATTCCAGACATCCTTCCTGACCAAGCCAGGGTGGAGGGAAGCCAGTCAGGTCCTGGGTGCCTTTGGATGGCCAGAGAAGGGAAGCAGCCTGGGTCCCAGGTGCCAGAGGGAAGCCAGTGCCAGCCACTGGAGGAAGGAAGACCTACTCTTACACAAATTTTTGTGCATTGGGCCTCTAGTTGGTTAATAAAATTATACAGGTTGCAGGTATACAATTCTACACTACATCATCTGTATATTGTATTATTATGTGTTTACCACTCCCAATCAAGTATCCCTCTATCACAATTTACACCCACTTTTGTTTCTTCTACCTCCCCCACACCCTCTTCCCTCTAACAATCACCATACAGTGATTGTGTCTATGAGTCTTTCATTTTTTTTTCTTTGCTTAACATCTTCACCCTTCTCACTCAGCCCCCAACCCTCTCCCCTCTGACAGTTGTCTCTCTGTTCTCTGTATCCATGCATCTGTCTCCACTTTGTTATTTTATTTTAATTGTTCTTTGAATTTTGAATTGTTACATTATGAAGCATGTGTTTTTTAATTAAATATTTTTAATCCTCAAAAATAGATTTAAGAACTTACATTACACTAGATGCATATTTTATTGACAATTTACTTCAGCATCAAGACAATCTTTATCTTATTAAATAAGACCATTCCATAGCCATATTGCCAAGTAGAAAAAAACAAATATTATCTAATATAACTGTACAATAATTATGAAATAGTAGTTAAACATCATTTGAAGGGCTTGGTTTACTCCCATGAAAAAGTGAGTTATAACTATTCTGAAGTTTTCCTCAATAAAATACTAAAATTCAGGAATCCATATAAAATGTAAAATATATATATATATTCTACATAAATAAATAAACGTAGCACTTAAAAAAAATCAATGGGGAAGGACTTGTAATTATAGCATTAGTGCAGTTGATTTCTACTCTACATATTCACTGAGATAATTTCCAAATGAGTTAAATATCTATATCTCTTTCTTTCTCACACACAAAATTTACACATAAACTAGGGCATAGTAGTTTCCTCCCCACTTAATCTTAGAGTGAGAAAGACCCTATTAAGTATAACACAAAATTCAGAAGCCATGAAAGAAAAGACTGAAATATCTGAATATAGAAAAACAATGAAAACTTTCTGCCAGGTAAAAGGCCATTTGATACAATATTTAAAGAGTTCCTACAAATCAATTAAAAAAAACAGACAAAAACTATGATCAGGTAACTAGGTCATTTAAAGAAGATAAAACACAAATAATTAATAAATATTTTTTAAAAATAAACTAATAATTATTAGGAAACTGTCAACTGAAACCCTTTTATTTTTTGAGGTCAAAATTTGTTTGTCTGATGGTTAAAATATTTTAAATATTCATAATATCAAATATTGATGTGGTGCTCTCTATATACAGTTAATGGGAATATAATTGATACAGTCTTGAATGATAATTTGGCAGCCTATTATAAATAAAAACTATATTTATACTTTGACACTAAAATTCTAAATCTAGGAATGCATCTTATAGAGATATAAGGGCTTTTATCGTTCTCATTAAGCTCAAATTCTCAAATTCACACTTATATTCTATATAATAAAAGGGTAATATGCAAATCAACTGAACAACGGAATGGATTTGCATATTACCCTTATAAACAAACTAAAGGCCTGGTGCATGAGATTCATGCCCTGGAGGTGAGGAAGGGGTGCAGGGGGGGACAGGAGGGGTCCCCTCAGCCTGACCTTCACCCTCTCACAGTCATGTTTGCCTGTTAGTTTAGGCCTGCTCCCTGACAACCATGCATTGGACAGCAGAGCCCTACAACAACCTCCTTAAGAATGGAAAGTATATCTGAAAAACCAATAGATAAATTTAGATGAAGTTCAAAAGAAGGCAGTAAAGTTGTAACAGAGGAATAAAAATTAGAGGGAACAAACCAAAAAATAATTTAATGTAATCCTAAATCCAATTATATGAATAATTATTTTAAATGTTAATGGATAAAGCATTTTAATTAAAAGGAAAAAGCAAGACCCAAAAGTACATGCTATCTATAAGAGATTTACTATAAACATAGAGACACAGGTAGGGGGAAAAAATGGCTAGAAAAAGATTTACCACAGAAATAGTAGGCATAAGCCGAAACTGGTTTGGCTCAGTGGATAGAGCGTCGGCCTGCGGACTGAAGGGTCCCGGGTTCGATTCCCACAACCAATGTACCAGTAAAGGTATAGGTTATCTGAACATTATAATCACCCAGATTTAATTGATTCTAGAACATCATACCTAACAATTCTTCTCAAGTGTATATAGCACATTCACCAAGGCAGATTCTGTGTTGGATCTCAAAACATGTCTTAGTAAATTTAAAAGCATTGAAGTCATACACAGTATGTTCTCTGATCATATTGTAATTAAATCAGAAATTAATAACAATGAACTATCTAGGAAAGCCACCACAACTTGCATATTAAATAATATACTTCTAACTAATCCATGAATCAAAGAAGAAATCACAAAGGAAATTAAATAATATTTCAAAGTGAATAAAAATGAAAATAGACTATAATATAAATACCATATCCACTACTTACCTGAAGTGTGACTTGCCATAGATAAATTATCTAACCTCTAAGAGTCTCCATTGACCTATCTTTTAAAGTGAAGATAATAATAGTGTCTGCCTATAGGGTTGTCAGTGAAAACTTGGTGAAGAAATATGCATACAGCATTTGGAAGAGAATCTGGCAACAAGTGAGTGTTCAAAAAAATTTGAATCATTTTCATTAACATCAACTTTGGGAGTGAAGCAAGTTTAAGCTTTGGGGTGAAGCGAATCAGAGAAAGCTGCCACATCACGGAGAAGCAATCATGAGGAGCAGGAGATGACATGGGACAAGCATCCAGAGTGACCCAGCTTGAGAATGGGCAAATGGCAACCAGGGGAATTTCTGGAATATGTAAATATTTCCAAGGGATTTTTGAAAATACCAGAGGAGAAAAGGGAATGTGTGCAATTAGATAGGCTGAAGAACAGATTATTTTTATTTTTATATAAATGATAAGGATAATCCTGGAAGTTTGGAAAACCTGTGACATTTGGTTATGGGTTGTATAAACAAAACAACAGATTACATGGAATAGACTGAAGATTCATATTAAAGTAACTATTTTGATGGGGTGGTGTTAGGATGGCTAGGTTTGCAGATAAGAATCTTGCCAGTCCTGATACCAAAGTGTTTTTAGGAGGAATGGGTACAGGAGGCAGAAGGCCATTGGAAGTGGAGGAGATACCTGAAGCAGGAAGGCATGACTCAGCATAGGATGTGCAGACAAAGATGCCTGAAGTCATGAGGGAGACAGTTGGGCAGATAATATTAGGCCAAGCCATACAGGCTCTTGTATGCCAGGAAGGCTGGAACATAGTAAGTTAGTATGTAATGGAGAAGGATTCAGAAATCTCCATGAAGGAAGAGATCAACCTGATGAAACCAGTGAAAGTCCTTCCATGGCCTGCCTTCTTTTATTTCCTGTTGCCACTTCTCTTCCCTCCATTGACTGGCCTTCGTGTTGACCTTGGCATTGACATGGAATCCCTCATGCCCCTCTCTATCTGAATGCTCTTGCCTGTGTCTCATTTCTCTAGGGCCCTACCTAGTAATACATTAATTAGTCTGACAAATGATCCAAGCTAATCAATTAATGAACACATATACTTTTCCTCCCAGAAATATATGCTTTTTGGTGGATTTTAAATTAATTTATATTTTATCAGTGTTCTATGACTCACATACAAATTTCCAAGAGTTTCCACTGTGGAATACACACACACACACACACACACACACACACACACACACACACGCAAAAGTAGGTTTAAAGTTTTTTGTACAGTAAATAATACAATAATTAATAAATAATACAAGAATAATAATTTTGCATACTCACAATTGTAAACCTACCACTGTATATATATTTTATGCTTTAAATAATATTTAATTTTAACAATATTATTAATTAATATTTGAATAGTATTTTTAATATCTATGTTTTAAAATAAGAAAGGGCTTTTAGAGTCCTCAAAATCACTCTGTAGAAATAACTGTCTTCTTTAGCTCTCTCTAAGGGAGGTAGAGAGAGAAACTGGAAGGAGACAAAGTGATGTAAGACTAGACCTTGGATGGTGAACACACAGTACAATATGATATGTTATAGGACTTGAAACCTATATAACTTTATCAACTAATGTAACTCCAATAAATTCAAAGAAAAAACACACATTATCATCATAAAAATAAAACAGGAGTAGGATGTGAGGTTCTAACCTAACCATCTTCAGATTCCTGATGAATTTTTAATTAAATCACTATAGGTAGAGGTGACCTAGAATCTCAAACACTTAGTAAAATAATTTTTTTTGTAAATATGAAAAAAGAGACTATTAAAATCACATCCTCGCCCTAACTGGTTTGGCTCAGTAGATAGAGCATCGGCCTGCGGACTGAAGGGTCCCAGGTTCGATTCCGGTCAAGGGCATGTACCTTGGTTACGGGCACATCCCCGGTGGGAGGTGTGCAGGAAGCAACTGATCGATGTTTCTCTCCCCTCGATGTTTCTGACTCTCTATCCCTCTCCCTCTCTGTAAAAAAATCAATAAAATATATTTTTTTATATCTATCTTTTGGTTCTTATAGAGACAGTAAAGCAACAAGCAGACTGTCAAAGAGATCTGGGGGAGATAAAAGATCAACCGAAGGACTTTTATACATGCATATAAGTACAACCAATGGACACAAAACTCTGGGGAGGGAGGGTATGTACGGGGGGGGGGGCGCACTGGTATACGTACAAAAATAATAATTTAATAAATAAAAAAACTGTAGTGCATCTACACAATGGAATATATATATATATATATATATATATATATATATATATATATTTTTTTTTTTTTTTAATAAAATCACATCCTGGTGGAAATATTTTTCCAGATCTGCTCATAAATTGCCTGTCTTTACTAGAGCTGTCATAACATTCTTTTTTTTTTAATTTTTATTAATTTCAGAGAGGCAGGGAGACGGAGAGAGAGATAGAAAGAAGCATCAATGATGAGAGAGACCTGGTTGGCTGTCTCCTGCAAGCCCCCCACTGGGAATCGAGTCTGCAAACTGGTCATGTGCCCTGCCTGGGAATTGAACCGTGACCTCATGCTTAATAGGTCGATGCTCAACCACTGACCCATGCCGTATAGGCTACCATGACATCCTGTTCCTAGGTTCGCACCTTGAGGGTGAAGCTGTCCATCCACCTGCCCAGGTGTTCTCAGTCTGTGCCATGACCCTCCAATAAGGTCCTGCAGACCCCTCAGAGGAGTGTGAGGATCAGGGCCACTTCTTCGAAGCTGGACAAAGCTCTGATGTCCTTCAGGCTGCAGAGATGTACACTGGCTCCGATAGCCTGGTAAATGCCTTTCCACCAGCCCTGCTCTTCCTTTCCCTCTTGGAGCTCCAGCCACCGCTTTCTCGGTTAAAGGAGGATTGCAAGCCAGTAAGAATGGTAAGGGCATTGTGTGCTCCGGGCCCTACAGCAGAAAAGACTGCCTTCCTCATTATTGGGGATCAAAACCCAAGAGGCTCTGTTCTCACTAGCAGACAGGGAAGCCCTCAAGAATTCTGTAGGCCCCTCCTACTGGGGCCTTTCTGGAGAGTACAGACTCAAGGCTGTCACACTGGGTACACACAAACACACAAATACACACACACACTCACTTGATCAACCAGCGTTTTTCTGCAATCACATTTAAATGAAGAGCAATGGCAAGCTTAAAAGGAAGGAATTATGAAAGAAAAGACAGCCTAGGAGTAGATGTGTGAAAGTAAAATGGAACAATTTAATTAACTTTTATTTACTCATTTGGTGATGGTGCTGGACTTTGAGGCTGATATTATGGGCAAATAGAGGCTGAATAGAAAAATACCTGAATATTTGCAAAAAAAAAATGTTAGTCACTAGGTCATATGTGAGCATGTAGTCAAAAGTGATTTGTACAGGAACTCTCACTGTTTTTCCTACAATTTTACAAATGTTCACTCTGCACCCCTGGGTCATATTATTAGTGATTACCAATAATGGTCACATGATAGTAAAAATGTGGCTTTAAGAAAAAGGTTACAAAAATGATGTATATATTGATAAATAACCTAAAGCATAGCCTAGACATTGAGTAATAAATTCTGAAAGCATTTCATTCTTACTGATTCAATTATATATTAACTAAAAATTAGAAGGGTGTTTTAATTATTATTGTTGTTTTTTATTTATTTAATTTTTTAAGCAAGTGACTGCTTTGTGGCCATCTGCTCAGGGAAATCTCCAGGCTTGGTAGCCAGGGCAATCACCATGGTTACCATACTCAAGGGATGGATTTGACTGGGGTTATGATCTGGATGGTGAGGAGGAAAGCCTTGCTGAGTTGCCCGTGACTGGGAGAGTTTTAAGACTGGTTTTCTGTTTTCTCCAAAGCACAAAGGGTTTGAGTCTCCTTCCCAACACAGCAGACTCTAATGAATGGCCCTTTGGAGTCAAAGAAAGGAAGATCAATACAGAGCTTTTCTCCACCTTCCACCCCGCCCCGGTCTACTAGTAGTTTGCACTTTTCACACGGCCCATGGTGCAAAGAATTGGTCTGGCCACAGCAGCTGAGGTTGTGTAATGAGATAAGCAGCCATTTGGAGGCATTTCCAGTCCCTTCCTGTCCCTCCCCTTTTGTGAGTGAAAGAAGAGACTTTCCACAGGGTGCAGAGGGCTGTAGAAGGCTCCCCATGCTACCGGGCTATCCCTTCACTCTGTGAAGGGCACTCAGAGAATTCTCCTTCTCTGGTCATGGACACCACGGCCTCCTCCCCTCGCTGCTCCACCCACTATCACCCAGAGCAGCTTCTTGGGTCTTCTCCATTAGAAACTGGGCAGAAGTGTAACAGAGATGCAATTCCATGCTCTTCTCCCTCTGCCCACTGCAGATCTTGGCTCTTGTGTCATTTCTATGATGACCATGACATATATCCAACACCTAATAAATAGCTGGACAGTTATGTGAGCCATCACAATTTTCATCATCTTTTGTATTTTCCAGTTTTAAGTATGTTAATAAATAATTCCTAAATATAAATTTCCAAGCATGAATCTATATGATGAATCAAATGTAAATTGTAACCCCCATTTCTACCTAGAATAATAATTATATAGCTAGCATTTATTAATTGAGGGCTTACTGTGTGCTGAGCCCTGTTTTATTTTTTTGAATTTAAGTCTCACTAAAATTCTAAAATGTAGGTTATATTAAATTCATTTACAGATGAAGAAATTAAGGTCAGAGAGAGTTTTAAAAATGTACTCAAGGTCACACAAGGTCACAATCAAACCCAGATTGAACCCTGACCCCTTAAATTGCCTCCTTTAAATCCAGGGCAGGTTAAAATCTATAGCAGTTTAAAAAGTTAGCTCTTTCCAATAGGAGAAGATAGAGACTGAGTGAAGTAGGACTGAGGTTTATAAATTCAAAATTTGAATATAGAGAACATGAATTGGTTCTTTATAGCTCCAAACATTGAAATAAATGCATTGCCCTTTTAAATGTAAGATACATTTATTTTCAGGCAGAGTCTGTGGATTTAGTTATGCTATTAGGGGTAATGAAGATATGAAATTCCAGCCTTGGGTGGTTTGGCTCAGTGGATAGAGCATTGGCTTGGGGACTGAAGGATCCCGGATTTGATTCTGGAAAGGACATATGCCCAGGTATTGGACTCGATTCCCAGTGGGGGGCATGCAGGAGGCAGCTAATCAATGATTCTCTTTCATTATTGATGTTTCTATCTCTCTCTCCCTCTCCCTTCCTCTCTGAAACTAATAATAATTTTAAAAAGATATGAAACTCCAATAGGTGAATAAGCCAAAAATAGAAACAGGTTTTATGAATTTGTTGACCAGAGAATAGTCAACAAATTGTGTTGACTATTATCAATTTTTGTTTAAAGACAAATAGTATCAATTTTTTATGGTTCAACTTTGCTAGAGGCCTGTGCCTAATTTTTACTGATAAAGTATACAGACTACACATCAAGTTAACTTCTATTTTCCAATCCTGGATACACGATGCAAGAAGCCAGTGCTAAATTTTTGGTTTTGGTTTAGTTGCAAATTCTACTAAAATAGCTCTTTCTCTTTCCTAGTCTGCTGTGTGTGTTAGGGAGAGGAGATTGCTGGGTGGGAAGGAGGATTGGAAATACAGTTTCTAAGACTAATGTCTCTTTGGTTGTTATAGAAATGAAAATTGGGTATTAGTGTTCACTGTGCTCTAACCAGCCGATAGACCTGCAGCAAAA
The DNA here is from genome assembly GCF_964339955.1 of Pipistrellus hanaki. NCBI lineage: Eukaryota > Metazoa > Chordata > Mammalia > Chiroptera > Vespertilionidae > Pipistrellus > Pipistrellus hanaki. The sequence continues at coordinate 20,232,152 of NC_140509.1, forward strand.
CACTCAACCTTTTAGGATTTCAGGTTAGCCACCTGCCAAATGAGGAGATGGGTACCTTCCAGGTCTAAAACTTTACAGAGTTAAGAATAAACGCTGGCTCTGTATGACTTCTCCCCCCATATGGCTTCTAGAATCTAGGAATAGACTCACACATGGATAATCCAACCGAGACAGAGGATTCTTCACATGGAAGCCACACATAGATGTCTGGGTCAAGGACACATGCCATACTTACACTAAAATGTGATTTGTAGTATATCTGAAATTCAGATTTAACTGGAAATCATGTAAATTTAACTGGAAATTATGTATTTTGTATGAGTTTCATATCTTCACTACCCCTAATAGCATAACCAAATTCATGATTTCCAGTTAAAGCTGAATTTCAAATAAACCACAAATCACATTTTAGTATAAGTATATCCCATGCAATATTTGAGACATACTTATACTAACAACTGGTTTATGATTTATCTGAAATTCAAATGTACCTGGTGTCATGTGGTTTATCTAGCAAACTTTACCTGGGTTGGTGAGTCCATGCATTCCATGACATTTTCGGGAATACTATGAAACAGGTTGTGCATGTGTGTTTATATGCATTTTTTTTCTGTAGTGTAGGCCCAAAGCTTTCACAAGGTTCTCAAAAAGGTCCACAACCCAGAACAGACCCAGAACCACGATGCTGCCATGGAATGGGTAACACAATTCTACCCTCTTCTCCAAGTGGGCAAGTCCATGTGCAAGTATCACCCTTGAAACCAAGTTCCTCCTGCCCTGAAACGGATCTCGGATGAAAAGCTCCTAGGTCTGATTATAGAAAAGAATTGTCACTTTATATTTAAGAACATTCTTTCTCCTGCTGCCCTCCACCCTTGCCACCAGGGAGCGACTATACAGGGCAAGCTGAAAAGCCATGTGTGCTAAAGTGTCACTGTCACTCCCATGCCAGAGTGAGCTGGGATCCCAGAATGTCTTCCTGCCAACGGGGAGAATCAGCTGCCCCAGCTCCGGGTCCCGCCACATTCCGAGCGCTGCATCTGTCCCGGCTCATCAGCACCGACTCCCGGAATAGAATCGCTGGGCTCAGGCCCTGTTGCTTGCCATTTTAAGTTAAGTCCAGCATGAGGGGGGTGGGGTGGGGGATTCCACTTTACCGTTTCATTTCCAACATGATTTCTAATCTAAAACCTATGTCCATATAACCATATGTGCACATTTAGAACAAAAACTTTATTTTACAGTTAAATTACAAATTTGTTCGTTTTATTGTTTGTTTGTTTGTTTGTTTGTATTTTGTCAGTAGGTTATATTTCTGGGAATTTGAAAAGTTTCCAAATTTTTTTTCTACCAATCTCATTACAATGAATTAATTTTACCTAAAATTATTGGGTACCAAATGTGTACCTGATTCCTGATAAAATGGAGAAGAAATGTTAAGCTCTGTGAACAATACTAAAATTTTTAATTTCCCCATCTTTTTTTTCTATAAAACAGAGGAAGAAAAACACACATCGGACTTTGGAGACTTAAAATGATTGTTAGAAATTACAAGTAATGCTACTCTTCTAAAGCATCCTCTCATGAATTTCTATGACTCTGTCTGACCTTTGCCTAATGTGTCACATTCCTTCGATTTCAAGAAAATGGCTTTTGGTTCCCAAATTCAAATCAGGGACCTGGGCAATCTGACCCAGCTGCAGACGCCTTCAGTGAAATCGCTCTGCAAACACTCAGACACGCCACCCTCTCCCACCCACAGAGCCACACACCCCCAGAATCTGGAAGACAAGCGTTGGAGAGTGTGGCCCCAGCTCCTTACCCTCCTGTGTTGAGTGGTGTCCCCGACTTGTGATGATGAAGTGTCAGCAGCAGACTCCCCTTGGGAAGCAATCTGTGGGGAGAGAAGGAAGAAGGGGAGCCACCAGCAGCCACCTGACAAGCCCCGGCAGCAATTTTTAGAGTGACCCTTTGCAGTCCCACTGGCTGAAGCAGCTGAGCCTGCGCTGTCGCCCCAGCAGCAGTGTGAGTCCTCCTCTCCCTCTTTGGCCTTCAACTTCAGGCTACCCCAGGCAGAGGGCGGAGCTCTGGTTGGAGGAGGGGAGTTGGGTTTCTTGACCTGCCCAGTAGTTTTTTGTTTCCTTGGTGTGTGTTTTTTGAATTGATTTCAGAGAAGGGAGAGAGAGAGAGAGAGAGAGAGAGAGAGAGAGAGAGAGAGAGAGAGAGAGAGAGAGAGAGAGAGAGAGAATTATTGATTCGCTGACTCCTGCACACACCCCCAACTGGGGGTAGAGCCTGAAACCTGGGCATGTGCTCTGACCAAAATCAAACTGTTACCTCCTGGTTCATAGGTTGATGATCAACCATTAAGTCATACCAGCTGGGGGGGAAGGGGGGTCGATTTTGTGTATTGTTTTTGTTTGTTTGTGTGTTTTTTTTAAATCAAAAATGCAATCAATCTTGGTGTGAGGAAAGAAAATTAATCAGGTGTGTATTTAATTGATGGGAGCTGGATTAGAGTGAATGTATTGTACTTCATAAGAGGAAAGGAAGGTTGTGGATATAAAATAGCTTCTAGAAAGGTAAGTCACCTGGTGACCTCAGGTCCTTGGGAAAGACTGAGTTTATAAATGGACTACTCTTTAAAAGAAGAGCACATGTTTAGGGAGGACCAGGTGCTGTCTATGGTACCTGACATATGGCACTTGCATCATTAGAGTCAATGTCTAGTTCATAGAGTGAAGTTCACGACCAGTCCTTGATTATCTAGTGATTCATAGGGAGGTCTAGCATTAACACATACTCTGGTACCCATGCAGGATGGAAACAATATCTACTTTGGCAACACTGCAAGTGAAAAAGAAAATTCAGAGGATTATAATTGACCATAAGCTTTTAATAGGCACCAAGAGTGTGAAATGGATGCTAAAAAAGTTAGCTTGGTATTAGGCTGCAATAATAGAAAAAGAGGTCATGGAAAATAAATGGTCAGGCCCAGGCTCAGTTGGTTGGGTGTCATTTTGTGCACCAAAGGGTTGCTGGTTTGATTCGCCATCAGCTGCTGACAAACCAGCACATGCCTGTGTTGCAGGCTCCATCCCTGGTAGGGGGTGTGTAGGAGGCAGCCACAATGTTTCCTTCTCACATGGCTGTTCCTCTCTCTCTTCCTCTCCCTTTAAAAGATAAAATTTTAAATCTTTAAAAATTAATAAAAGTCATAAAAAAAATAAATGTTCTGATTTTTCTTCATGTTAAGTATTGCCTTGATGCCTTGGCACACTGAGAAATTATTCTGCACCCTGAAGGTGCTGGAATGAAGAGGACTTCAGAGCTGTGCATATTGGGTCCATCTGCAAAAAGGTAGGACTAAGAGAGGACTTGGGACACACGAGACTTCTGAGTGCTAGTGTTTTAGGGGGTGTTGTGCAGCAAGGACATTCATTTACAATTTTTGTAGCTTAATGTGTCAGAAATTAGGCCCAATGGGTAGACATTCCAGGGAACTGATTTAAAAACAAGGAAAGAAAACTCTGATGACAACTGGGTTCTAATGAAGAAAAGAAGCCAGTTTCCAATGATTAAAAGGATGGAAGTAAAAGAAGCTATGGGACTGGGGTGATATAGAGAGGACTCTCACTCTGGCTGGGACCTTGCACTGGATCATCACTGGTATTTTCCAAAACTCTTAAGACTCTTAAGTGTTCGGTTTCAGTTCTTCTGATACCTCTCAACTCATTGGATAGCATCTTAGTTACCCATTCTGTTTGAATTACAGCCAGCTCTTTAGTAGGGATAATTATTTTGGTTGTGTTTTTCATTCTTTGCTTCCACCCATAGATCTCTGGCTCAGAATGAATCAGAAGTAAATCAGGAGTACTTAATTCTATGGTTTATATCAAGCTAATAAAGAATGATTCCCAAGGATCCTTCTTGTTTCCACCTCTTCCACTCCAACAAAGGCCCACAGCATTAAACTCTACTCTGACTATGATAAAAATCAGCCTTGTATCAGTATTTATGATAATGCTGAATGATGATGGAAATGGCCTTCAAAGAAGTAGGTGTTGGAACCAACACTATTGCCTTCAATGATTCAAGATGATTACTTTCAGTTTTACTGGAACAACACTGAGATACTCCTTTTAATAGAATATTATTTGAGGTAGTGTTATGAACACAATTGAAAGCAAAATGGAAAATCTAAAAAAATATTTCAATCAAAAACACATTTAAAGAGTAGCTACCACATGCGAGCATTCAATTACTGCTGTGGTTGATATGCTGGAAATATTGGAGACATGAAACATGGGTAAAGAGTCTGGATAACTGCAATGTATTAGAAATTTGATTTTATCCTTAAAGCAATGGAGCCTACTTATTAATGTTTATGTTTTTAAAAGTGTGCAATAATGCCATATTTCTCCCCACAACATTAGAAAGAATGTTGTGGCATTTGGGGAGTTTAATCTTAGCAGAATTTAGTTTTATGAAAATCTATATTATAAAAGGCCAGTGACCATAACTCTGAAACAACCAAACGACTGGTCACTAGGAGGTACATTGATGAAATTGCGGCATGGCAGGTCTCTGGGTCCCACAGAGTGGTGGGACTCTGGGTACTGCTGGTGTGGCGGGACTCTGGGTCTTGAGGAATTTTGCACACTGGGCCTCTAGTATTAAACTATTAGGTAAGTTACTGGGATAGAATAGGTGGTATCAGTTGTTTGAGGAGGAGAAGATATCAAATTTTCTGGAAGAGTGAGGGAGAACATTGACCAGAATGACTAGGCAGGATAGAAGACCCACTTGAGGATAGCAGCCATGACTGTTGGTCTGAGACCCGTCAGCTTCTCTGTATTTTTTTAAAGCCAAATTCAGCTGCTGACAAACCAGAGAGTTGAATTTAACTGGATAAGGAATTTTTCAAGGTGGACAATTTATTTGTTTTCATTGTTAGTGCCTATCTCTCCTTCAGCAACTTCCTACTACCTTCTGCCACAGATAAACTTAAATATAAGCTCCATGAGGGCAGAGATCTTTATCTATTTTGATAAAACTAATGAATCTCAAATGCCTAAAACAGTGTCTGGCACAAAGTAGATGATAAATAATTGTTTATTAAGTGGATAAAAGGATGAATGAATTAATGAATATTGAATAAGATGAATAAGATGAAGTTAGAGGACAAGAGAGTTGAAGTATACAATGAATTATTACAATGGCAGGTGTAAAAGTGAGCTAAATGAGAGAAATGAAGTCCCAAAGGCAAGGACTTCTTCTTGTTAACGACTATAACCCCAGAACCAAGAGAATGCCTAGCATATAGTAGGTACTCAATAAATAATTGTTGAATAAAAAAAATAATACTGACAACAGAATAAAATACAAAGATGAAAAGTATCATGATATTTTGCTTTGTACATATTCTAGTTGCTTCTTATAGCAATTGACAGGATTCTCTAGCAAACAAAACAAAACAAAACAAAACAAATGTTTTTTTGAAAAGAAAAGAAAGAACAGTGGGACAATAATCCATGGTCCTCAAAATAAACCTATCTGCTGTAGATTATAGCTCTGATAATTTAGCAGTTTCTCAACTCATACCACCAATGGGAAGTCAATTTGTATGCTGCTTCTCAAACTTTAATGTACATAGGAATTACTTGGGGACCTTGTTAAATATCAATTTTGATAAGGTATATCTGGAGGGGGCCCAATATCTGCTTTTCTATTAAACTCACAGGTAATGCTGATATTGCTGGTCTAAAGACCATACTTAGAGCAGCAAGGATTTAGAGTACTTGGCTACTAAATATTTGGAGGGAAAGGGTTTGCCAAAAAGGCAATAGAAACCATTCCGTCAGAATGCACTCAATATTCCAACACCAAATCTTCAACTCTACCTGGAAGAAATCCCCAATCTTTCCTCCTTTAATTTGTTAAAATGGAACAGCCCTCCTTCTAAACCCAGCGCCTCTACTAGTGCTTTTGATTACAGATACAACCTATTCAGTTCTCCCACCTCACCTGTACCCAACTCATTATATCTGCCAGGCAATTTCTACCACTAATGGTACCAAACTCGCCTATTTAAAACAAATACAACAATCACAACTTTTAATTTAGTCTTCATTCCTTCACCTTCAGGTAATGCCATATTTCTCTCCACTCTTTCATAGGCAAAATTCTCAGCTATGTTATATGTATCTATACCTGCTACCCCTATCATGTTGCTTCCCATTTCCCTCCTCAACTCAATCCAAGCAGGCTTCCCTGGTTATCCTCTATCAAAGTGGGTTGGCCAAAGTCATAAATAACATGGAGTCACTAACTTCTTTTGGATATTTGGCAGTACTTGACCTTTCAGAAGTATTCCACACAGTTGACTGACTAATCATTCCTACTAAAAGTGCTCTTTTCCCATTGGTTTTTGTTTTCTTCAACTGCCCTGGTTGTTTCTGCTCAGCCTCCTAGTGGAAAATCTTCTACCCAACACTTGAAGATTAAAATGCTTGGGAGCTATCCTAGACTCTCTTTGATCCCCAAAACTGCATCCAGCAGATGAGTGCATACACTCTTAAATGTCTCACAGGCCCCATAAACTCATTATTTCCAAAAGTCATCCTTTCCCCCAAATATATTCCTCCTATAACAGTCTCTTTGATAGTAAACAACCCAGTTCCTTAATGGGTAAGTCTGCATCATCATTTACCTCTTCCTCACCACCCTATACTCACATAGCCAATCTGCTTAATTACCACATCCTGTTATTACATCTGTAATTCCCTCCCTCTCCCACCCCCATGCTATCGTTGTGGTCCAAGACATCACCACCTCTTACCTGAAACAATGCAAAATCCTCCTGAACGGCCTTCCTGTGTCCACTTTTGCTTCTCTGCCATCCATTTTCCACACAGTGTAACTGAAGTGATATTTTCAAATGTGATCATGTAATTCCCCTGCAGAAAATTCAACAGCTTTGCATTTCCTCAGGATAAGATCCCAAATCCTTCTCTGGCTTGCAGTGACTTTCACCCACCTGATCCTTCTACATCTGCAATCTCTTCATGCTCTAGCAAAACCAGTCCCCTCCGAGTGCTTCAAATATACCACACTCACTGTCCTGCGTAAGGTCTTCATACTTGCTCTCCCAGCTGCCTAAGGGGTCTTTCTCCTCATTCTGTCTAAGGACTCCTAACTCATCCTTTGCATCTTAGCTTAAATATCACTTACTCAAAAAGTCCTTGCTTGAATTTTTATCACACATTCTATGCTTCTACAGTGCCTTCTATTTCCTCTTCCATGTCACAATTCAACAACTCCTCAATGGACAATAAGTGACATAAATAACAAAAGGTAGCATGTATTGGTACTTACTCTGCATGAGGTCTCTGTGGTAGGTAGCTTCTAAGATGACCCCAAATGATCTTTGCCTCTTGGGATTTATAGCCTTATGTGATCTCCTAACATTTAGCAACTTCTTTCTCCATAATAGAATACCTCAAAGTTGAGGGGATGTGACTTCTGGATTAGGCTACAAAAGATTCTGACTTCCGTCTCCATAGCAGTCTTTCTCTCTTGCTGGCTTTGATGAAGCCCAGTGCCATGCTGGAGATGCCCAGGCCAGACACAGCCAGCTAAAATAATAATAATAATAATAATAATAATAATAATAATAATAATAATAATAATAAAATAATGAAGCCCTTAGTCTCAAATCCCCAAAGATCTGAATCCTGCCAACTACCACTATATTAACTTGCAAGTGGATCCTTCCTCAGATGAGCCTTCAGATGAGACATCAGTGGCCAGTATCTTGGTTGCAGCCTTGTGAAAGGCCCTAAAGCTGAGACTTAGTCAAGCTCTGCCTGGATCCCTGGCCGATAGAAACTATGATATAGTAAATGGATGTTGTTTTAAGCTGTTAAGTTATGCAGTAATAGGTAACTAATACAGTACCCTTCTATGAGATTTTCATGCATCAACTAATGTAATCCTCATACCATCTTTAACAGACAGGATTCCTGTTTTACAAGAAAACTGGAGCAGCTTTCACTTATTCTAGAGCACATGCTGATGAGAGATGGAGCCAAAATTTGCACCCACATTGTCAGGTTCCAGAGCTTTAAATTACTCAATTGCATGATGGCAGTGACTTTTAGTTCATAACTGTAGTCCCAATCAACAACACAGTATTTGGCACATAGTAGTGCTTAATATCTGATTAATTAATTGATTACTTCATTTAGAAAATTGCTCGATGAATGGTGAATAGTGTTTCTGTTGTTTTATGCAAGCAAATTTTATAAAGTAGTCTCAGCACGACTGTGCCTCTTTGGTCTCAAAGGCTTCTTTTCATTTTGTGGTATGGGTTCTCCAGGCAAGCTAGTCCTGAAAATTACAGGTGCTTTTCATTCACTCCCCTCCAGCATTGGTTCTGTGAGCTGCCAGTGGCCTTTCAAAAGGTTCCTTTCTTCTTTAGTTACTCAATAGACTAGTTCAGGAGCTCAGCTCTTCTGCATAATAAAATGAGGGGAACTGAAGGAGAAAAGCTGAGAGGAGGCAGCCTGGAAGACAGGGGAGGATAGAGATGGTGGGATTCTTGATAGAGACGGGGGCTATACTACATGACACAAAGCTGTAGTCTGGAAAATGAGGAGTTAGTGAGGAATTTCTGGTGACAGAGTGGCTGAAGGACCTGTAACAACAAAGGTGCCTAATGATCCATATTCACCTGCTTGCATTTCTGCACTGTAAATACTCCCCATGACACAAAAGTTTCAGTCGAGTCTGTTATATGTAAGTGCCCTGCATAGGTATTTTGAGTGGAAATCAATGAAGTCACCCAGGTTGGCACAGAGTAGAAATGACAGGAGAGCTGTGGATATGGGCTATGAGGGAGAGTTCAACAGAGCAGTAACTTGGAGTCACAGGTAATTGCCCTGGGCAATTCCCTAAAATCCTGGTGAGGGCATGGAATTTCCCAGTGGTTATGACTTAGAAAGGTCAAACCCACTTCTCTTTAAATATCAAAAAGGCTTGGAGACCTCAGCTGACTTCTGGGTCACACCAATATTAATCTATTTGTCTTCACTCAGAAGGACAGGCTCAGGGATCGGTCAAAGGGAACAACAGATGCTGTTTCCATCTTTACTGGGGGAATAGTAATCTTTGCCTGCAAGAGGAGCTCTTAGTGACTCCACAAAACAAATGGGACAGGCAGGGCTAGGAGAGTTCATGCCAAGAATTTTCAGATAATAGGCTGGAAGCATTGCCTTTTCAAGGTGACACAAAGAGATACGTTTTTGTTATTCAAGCACAGATTTTAAGCAGGAAGTATTGATTATGGCAAGATCAATCCAAAAGCACAGGAATGTTCAAAGGTCCCACTCAACTGTTTTGGAAAATAAACAATGAGGTCGATCAATGAAGTAAAACCTTAATGGAAACTGCAGTGATTTCAGTGAATTCAGACAACCTATGCCAATAGCATCTAGAAATGCCAGTTGTGCTTGGGCCGTGCTCAATATAGTTAAGAGGCTCTTGACGTAAGAGGATACATGCAAGCCACGTGCTCTGTTGTGACATTTTAAAGGCAGCAGTACTGTTGGATAAGACACACTTGTAAAGAAGTAAACATGTTCATTGCAAGCATTTCCTTTTTTTTCTTATTTAAAAAAAATGTACTTTATTGATTTTTTACAGAGAGGAAGGGAGAGAGATAAAGTGTTAGAAACATCGATCAGTTGCCTCCTGCACACCCTCCTATTGGGGATGTGCCCGCATGCAAGGTACATGCCCTTGACTGGAATCAAACCTGGGACCCTTCAGTCCACAGGCCGACACTCTATCCACTGAGCCAAACTGGTTAGGGCTTCTTCTTTATTTTAAATAGAGGAACTTGAGAAGCCTTGTGGTTATTTGTTTGTTTGTTTGTTTGTTTGTTTTTAAGCTTCTCTATATTTTTATTTATTTCAGAGAGGAAAGGAGAGGGAGAGAGAGAGAGAAACATCAATGAGAGAAAGTCATTGACAGGCACAGCCTCCTACTGGGGATCAAACCCATAACCTGGGCATGTGCCCTGACCAGAAATTGAACCATGACCTCCTGGTTCACAGGTCAACACTCGAGCACTGAACCACACTACTGGCTCATTGCAATCACTTCTAAAAGTATGATATAGTTTTCAAAACACAGAGCATGGTTCTCCAATGGCTTGTGAGTGAATAGTCACTGAGAGCTGCTGTTAGGTATCAAATAAGAACAGTCCACATGTGAACCTGAGGACTCACTCTCACCTGCTGTGGCACCATTGAGGAGTCAACCCTCCTAAAATGCAGAAGCCTGTTATGTGGAGAACTTGCTTTCCTGCAAAGTGGTTGGCTTAATAAATGTTAGAGACTGGTTCCTGTGACCATACAGAGTTAAAATAATATAACTTCCTTTATTGACAGCTTTTGAATGGTGCATCTTCTCCATCAATTATCTGCTTCTCATAGACTCTTTTCCTAACATCCCTCCTCCCCTTTCTGACTCACCTCCCAGACTGTATCAGGTGCTCATCCTATCTAATAAAAGGGTGATATGCAAATTGAACATCACTCTGCAAGAAAATTTGGAGGCACCCACAGCCAATAAGGAGGAAATATGCAACGTGACAAAGTTGGGGGCAGCTGAGCAAGGAGACTTGCATCGTTGCTATGACAACACAGGCGTTCTGCCCTGCCCTGGCCGCTCCAGGCCTCTGGGCAGTGCATGTGTGCAGGCACGGAGAGGCCAGGGCAGGGTGGGGTGCCTGCTATGAAGGGGAAGGCGGGGGTTAGAGGGAGCTACAGAAGGGCAGCAGAGCTGGAGCAAAGGCAGAAGGCAGCAGCTAGAGCAAAGGTCTAGGTACGGGTGCCAGAGGAAGCCAGTGCCAGCAGCCAGGGGGAGGAAGGTCTATTGCACGAATCTTCCTACATCAGGCCTCTAGTGTTCTTATAATGCCATGGATATAGCTGTCTCTTGTGGCACTTAACACATGATAATGTGCCTTTCTCCTTCCTGGCTGTGAAATCCTGGAAAATAAGATTCTTGTAGTGTCCATTTAAAAAATGGTGCCTGGTATATGGCTGTGCTCAGGAAAGCTTGTCACTCTAGGAATGACCCATTTGCTTGCATTAATGACTAACTCTGGAATTAAACAAGATCCTAAATATTAGATTTTCATCTTTCTCCTTAGTTGCATTGTCCAATTACCTTAAAAAGTTAATTGAAAGACTAAAAATTTGCTCTCCCTCATTCTATGTTGCCTGCCAACTTTTCCTTTTTACTCACCCAGCTATTTGTCTGAGCTTCAACTGTGTTAAAATATTTCTCCTTTGTCACCATAATCAAAAGCTGTTATCATTATAAAAATGTATAAAAGCTCAAAGGGAAGATGTGAACCTTTTAAAAAAAGTTTTAGCAATCATTTTTTATTCCTTTCTTTGATTTGCCTGCAAATCACAAAACATAGTAGCTTGTGCTTATGCAAGTTGAGGTCATTGTGTGTTGTCTTAAAATAGTTTTCAGTTGCACAGTTACTTCTAAACAGAAGAGTTTGCAATTCCTACTCTTAGTATCTTAGGATCTCCAGGCCATTAAGGAAAGCTTTGTTATCTACTTAGTGGCCACATAGATTCACTGCAGTTGGAAAGGCTTGAAGGAAATTTGCTTCTTGCAGTGCTAACCCTAATATAAAACGGTGACCAAACAGGACAACAAGGGCCCAAGGGGAACCCAACAGGAAGAAGAGGTATTCTGGCCACTGGCCTGAGATCATACAAGGGAGCCTGGCTCTGGAGAAGCTTGGCATTGGGGCTGACACCCACCAGGATCCAGCCATGCGGATGCAGTGCTCAGCCTTGGGAGATGTTGCTGAGCTTGGGAGTATGGACCTGGAGAGCAATCTCCTCATGGCTCCAGCACGGAGGTGCAGCATGTTGTCATATGACCAAGACCACGTAATGATGGTAATGGAGACTTTGGAATTTCTCATTTTCTCTGCCAGTTTGTAGGACTGATGCCTTTATGAGCGCTAAAACCTTTTTGATTTGCAAAATCTGGGAGTTTGGATGAAGAGAGGGCTAAAGAGAAAGAAACAGATTATAGCAAAGTTATATACTTACTTCCCTTAAAATGCTTTCCTGCTTTCATTTAGTAGTAGTAGCATTACCCAATTTTTAGCTAGGCCCACTGCTACCTAGAATAAAGTTTCTACTTCCCAGCACTTTCTTTTTTCTTTTCTTTTTTTAAATTTATTTTATTGATTTTGTACAGAGAGGAAGGGAGAGAGATAGAGAGTTAGAAACATCAATGATCAGCTGCCTCTTGCACACCCCCTACAGGTCTGGGGGATATGCCCGCAACCAAGGTACATGACCTTGACTGGAATTGAACCTGGGATCTTTCAGTCCCCAAGCCAACGCTCTATCCATTGAGCCAAACCAGTTTCGGCCCCAGCACTTTCTATTGTAGTTAAGTGCATTGTGTGATAAAGTCAATGAAAGGGAAGAGAAAAACCTAATTCTTTAAAAATTCCATGGTGCCAGTCATTTTATCTATGTATATGCTAGTCCCAGAATCAGTATGAAGCTTCTAAGGAAATTAACTAGTCAATCCCCAAAACCTATAGCAGAACCACAGCATCAAAATTTTCTCCCATGTGGGATTTGCAAAAATAGTAGTTGAGCAGGTAATATGTCATCTTTTATTTTCTCTTCTCTGAATGTAGAAGTTACTATTTGTTTTATATATTATCAAAAGCATTTTCTAAATATGACATAGGATTATCTGAAGAGGAAGACACAGATTCCAATCAACAATATGATGATTTAAGGAAAAGAACAGACAGGAGTTATAAGATTACAAATGGCTCTTGCCACATCCTAGGTGGTTTAAGGGTCATGATCCTTTGATGGAGTTCAGAGCTATTGCATGACACAGATTAGTAAATATTTGGCCGGAGACTTCTTAAACTATTTTTCTAAAGATAGAGCAGTAAGAAACAGTAAGACTACTCCATTCTTATGTCTTTTCGATGTCTGCCAGACCAAGTTTTAACAGAGATGATGACATAATTTGAGTGAATATGGACATTCAAAGTCAATCTCTACACTAATATGACCATCAGCCTGGCTCCCTTACCAATCTATCCAGACTAGTTCTGGCAGATGTTTCAAGGTCAATCTCAACTGTGTTCATGGAAAATAGAATTTCAGTGAAGTATCTCTGCATGGCTGACTTCCTTCTGATGGCTCACCCTCCTACACATAGTGTTCCCATGTTCAGTAGTAACTGGGTCCACATTTGGTCAGCTAATTTTAAAAGTCACTTCAAGATGTAACGTGAGTAGTTTCTGTCTCACTTGAAGGGAGGTATAAGAACAAACATAAACTCATATTCCAAAGTGTCCCATGTAAATTAGGTGGCCAAAAATCTGTTTGCTTGTTTTCTGTGACCCTTAGAAGTAATTTAAAATGGAGGTAGGAGGTTGTGAAGAAAGCTAGAGATCAAAGAGACAGGATTTTTATGGAGAAGGTCCTTGGAGATCCATGACATTTCCCACTATTATTTTCATTGGTAGAGAGGTGTGCTTCCTCTCTTCTCAACCGATGTGGAAAAGTCTTTGAAGGAGTCACTTGAGTAGCTTGATCTGGGCCCTCTGGAAGTCAGTGGACTAGTGTCTGATCTCTGAGGATGGCTGTTCAGGTTGTGCATGGTACAGTTCTAGAGGGTGCCAGACACATTGACAACCATGTTTACAATCTGCACAGCTGTACTGGGGGAAACTCAGGTGTCTGACTCTCCAAGAGGCAAGCTACTATGGCCAGAGCTGCAGTTATGCAATAGCATGTGTGTGTGTGGTGTGTGTGTGTGTTGTGGGGGGGGGGTGTATTTGCATGAACGATGGGACAGGGAGTTGAAAGTTTCTGATTGGTTGTGTGGGTGTGTGAGGGGGAGCTGGCCTGGAGGTTTCTTAAGAAGATCAATCCCACCTCTCCTCCAAAAAAGATCCTTCTAGAGCAGTGGTTCTCAACCTTCCTAATGCCACGACTCTCTAATACAGTTCCTCATGTTGTAGTGACCCCCAACCATAAAATTATTTTTGTTCCTACTTTGTAACTGTAATTTTGCTAATGTTATGAATCATAATGTAAATATCTGTGTTTTCCGATGGTCTTAGGCAACCCCTGACAGTGGTTCTCAACCTGTGGTTCATGACCCCTTTCACAGCGGTCACCTAAAACCATCGGAAAACACAGATATATGATTATGATTCATAACAGTAGCAAAATTATAGTTATGAAGTAGCAACGAAAGTGATTTTATGGTTGGGGGTCAGCATATCATGAGGAACTGTATTAGAGGGTCGTGGCATTAGGAAGGTTGAGAACCACTGTTCTAGAAGGTTGCTCAAACTGGAAGCCTGAGGATTGAGCCCTGGCAATGAAAGTGGACAGGCAGAGGAGTTATCTCCCTTGTCCAATGGAGCTTAAAGTGGGGACTCTCCATGGTGAAAAGTCTCTCTCAAGAGAATCAAACCTGAGCACCCACCATGTCCAATGAACAACAACAACAGATCACAGAGGAACCATCCATGCAAGACTGTGTCCTTTGTCCTAACCCATTTGCCCGGGCCCAACCCTAGAGGGGTTGGAAAAACAGCTAATGAGGGAAGGTATTGGAAGAGGAAAGATGCCAACCTGCTCTAATGGCCCGTGTGCCTCTGACTCCCAAGACCCCACCTAAGGCTTCTTGGCTTGAAGCAGGTTTCAGTTCAGGGAAGGGAAAAATTTTGGAGTTTGTTTATTATACTACACTGAACATTTTGATTACTAAAACAAGACTTCCTTAAGATCAAGGTGACCTCAGGACATTTAACACCAAAGAGCGACTGGAAGAGCTGTGTGAGATTTCACATAGGGACAGGGAATGAATTAGCCCATTCAATGGGCACAAAGGAGGAGAGGTTGGAAGAAGACAATGACCTTACTCTTTGTACCTGTTGAGAGCCATGCCTTAGGCAACCAGATCATATGTGAAATCTGTCATAGAAATACCTAGCTATGTCTGAAACCTTTTATTTTGACTTAAAACATAGAAATGTACACTCATCCCCAATCTTTTGGTGTAGAGCCAAGGCCTTCTGTGTGAGCACAGATGAATGGGTCTTTCTTAAACTCACCCACAAAACATCAACTGCGAGTTCCAATTTTGGTTTCCTTACATTGGAGTAAAAATTTTAAGAAACTTGCAAAGTATCCTGAATATAGTAATAAGTGAATATGATTTGTTTGTTTCTTGTGTTTTACAATTGTCTCACCCACATCCATTTTTAGAGACTTGCGTTTATCATGTCTTTTAACAGCATTTCATAAACAATGTTCTTTTTGTGCTCACATTTCATTGATTTATATAATATTTAATGAAATTATGTGATTCAGTAATAAGTACAAGTACAACTGGCATAAACAGATTTGGGAACACACCCAGCTGCCTCTGGGCAAACACACAGTTGAACTTGTGGGAGCAGAAGGCCATGGGCGTACTTGAGAGTAGCCACTACTGTGAGCCCTTAAGTATCCCAAGCATTGGAAGTATATCTCTCAGAGGGAATGGAGAGCACAGGATTATCCAGTGGAGGTCAACTGAGTGAGCATCTACTTCTGAGGTACAAAGGTTGAAGTAGCCAGCATAAAAAAAGCTACCACATACTGAGAAACTACTATGTGCCGGGCGGGACACTGGGCACTTCACACATGTAAGCCAGTTTCCTTTCACAGATATCCCCCTCCCCCACCCCCGTTTCACAGTTGAGCAAACTAGAGTGCACTCTAGGCCCATAAGTGAAACAGTCAGTACTTCTCAATCTCTACTATGCAAATGAATCACCAGGGGGATATGATTTAAAATGCATATTTTGATGGAATAGGTCTGGGTGGGACCTGAGATTCCGCATTTGTAATAAGCTCTCAGGTGTTATTGATGCTGCTGTTCTGCAGACCCCTGAGATTCTGACTTCCATGTTCTGAGATGGAGCCCAGGCATCACTCCTTCCTGAAAGCTCTCCAGGGATCTTTGATAAACAGAGGTGAGGTGGTGGTTAGGTTGGATCCCAGTGAGGGCAGGAAAGTTAAGAAGCGGGCTGATTCAGAGACATTGAGTTTTGAATACTTACGCTGAAACAAATGTTTGAAAAAGACAAGAGTAAAACAATATAGACATTTATATAATAAAAGGTAAAAATCTTTCATTCTTTACATTTTATGAAGATTAAAAAAAAAATCAAATCAGCTCTAACCGGTTTGGCTCAGTGGATAGAGCATCGGCCTGTGGACTGAAGGGTCCCAGGTTTGATTCCAGTAGGGGGTGTGCAGGAGGCAACTGATCGATGTTTCTCTCTCATCCTTATTTCTAACACTTTATCTCTCTCCCTGCCTCTCTGTAAAAAATCAATAAAATATATATTTTTTAAAATCAAATCACACACACAAAAAAATATCAAATAAAGCTGTCCTTGTGATAGGGACAGAAATAGAATGTTGGGGAATCAGCTAGAATTGTAAGATATTAATCCTGCTCTTTTAACCGTGACTGTTTTGTTCTGATTAAAGAAGGCACATTCTAACCTGGCTGGCAGTTACTCAGGGGACCTGGAGCTCACCTGGAAATGCAGCCCATCCTCTTCATTTGGGGCTGCTTATTATCATTTCTTGCATAGATCTGACATTCATTAATCCATCTGATCACTAGTCCATATGCAAAATGCATATTTTATTTATGACTTGAACTAAAGCTGTTATATTGTTTCTTTTCTTTTCATGAACCATTCTCAGCACTATTTACTGAACAGACATTATTATTATTCTGGGATTTGAAATGTCTCCTCTATTAGATAGTCAATTATACATACACAGGCTGGTCTCCTTTGATCTCTTTGTCTTTTTTTTTTTCTTCTTCTTCTTCTGTGACTGTTCAAAGCTGTCACAATTTCTGAAGTTTTACAGAACTTCTGGAAAGACAAGTTTCTCATTATTTAGTTTTTCTTCTTTTTAATTTTTATTTTATTAAAGATATATTTTATTAATTTTTTACAGAGAGAAAGGGAGAGGGATAGAGAGTTAGAAACATCAGTGAGAGAGAAACATCGATCAGATGCCTCCTGCACACTCCCTTCTGGGTATGTGCCCGCATCCAAGGTACATGCTCTTGACCAGAATCGAACCTGGGACCCTTGAGTCCACAGGCCAAAGCTCTTCCACTGAGCCAAACGGGTTAGGGCAGTTTTTCTTCTTTTTTAAAACAACTGTCTTCTCTACTATTTTCCCCAGATGGATTTGAAATTCCCATCTCAAGTTCTAAAGCAAATTCTCATTGAAATTTTTACTGTAGTTTCACTTTAATGGTCCACTAATATGGAAAGAATTGATATTTTTATAGTATTGAGTGTCTTATGCAGAAACAAGATATTAGTTCTTCATTTATTGACATATATCTTATATTTTTGTCATGACAATAGATCATATATATATATTTCCAATTCATTTAGTAGATTACCAACAATATATACTAGTGATAGCTACTGACTTAAATATAATTATCTCCTAGTTATCTAGCTTATCAGACTCATAAGGTCTAACGATTTAATTGATTGTCTATAGAGCTATAAAGTTTGTTTTTGTTTTTGTTTTTAAATATGTTTTATTGCTTTTTTACAGAGAGGAAAGGAGAGATAGAGAGCTAGAAACATCCACCAACTGCCTCCTGCACACCCCCCACCGGGGATGTGCCCGCAACCAATGTACATGCCCCTGCCCGGAATCAACCTAGGACCTTTCAGTCCCCAGACCGACGTTCTACCACTGAGCCAAACCGGTTTCGGTGAGCTATAAAGTTTTGATTTGACAAAATGCATTTTAAAGTCTTTTTTTTCCCAACAATGAAACTAATAAGTATTCAATACAAAAAAATTATAAATGTAGGGAAAAAAATGACCCCAACAACTAAGAACAACTATTATCGTTTTACTTGTATCTGTTTTCATTCTTTTTATATTTACACTAGAGGCCTAATACATGAAATTGGTGCAAGGGGCTCAGCCCTCGCAGCCTTGGCTTCGTCTGGAAGGTTTCTGCTGTTTGGTCTAATTAGCATATTAGCTCTTCATTATATAGGATAGCATCTTCTACACATTATAATTAACTGAGTGTATGTTTTAAAAAATGCATTCAATATGCCAAAACCATTTTGCTGGAGGTTTGCATGTTTGATAAGGAACCCTGTGCTTCTCACTAATGGGCAGAAATGCTCATATAACAGGTATTCCTGACATTATTGAGTTCAGTTCAGTCCCTTCTTTTGCTGCCAGTCTGGCTAGCTGGCATTTATACCACCCAACTATAGTTCAGCGTAACAAAGCCCTCTGTCCCTTGCACCACACATAGCTGCTGACCTCACTGCACACTCAGCCATTCCATTCCAGGCCTCAGCTGGAATCACTGTTATAGCACAGGTGACACGGAGGTTGCTAGTTTATAATTCCATTTAAAAGGCTGACTAGATCACAATTGATTTCCAAAAACATTTAAAAAACCCACACCATTTCTCTTATGTCTCCCAGTTAAGTTTGGATGAGCTGATTTGTCTTTTCTTTTATAATGCTTTAAGTGATTAACTCACTTGCTCATTTCCTTACTTATAAGGATTGCTCTTCTAGTCCTTCAGCTGTCTACTCATTCACCTCATCAAAGAGGATTTCCTTGGCCTGCTTACATAAAATAGGAATCCCCATCCTATCCCCCTGGCCAGACATGCCCCTAACATATACAGGGCCAGAGCAAGAGTGTGAATAGGGGTCCACATGTATGTCTAAGTACTTAAAAGGCCCAGCAGGGCTTCATGCACACACATGTGAATGTGTGGGCTCCAGGTGGGCATGACCCTTGGGCCTGCAGACTTCCAATCCCTTGGGAAGGGGAATGGCTGGAGGAAAGCAAGAGCCTTATAAGGTAGGAGCCCAGGTTCTCTCTTGCCTGACTCGAGGGATGGTACTGCCCTATTTCCCTTATTCTGCTTAACATGTTCCCATTGTATTTATTCCTCTCTGACATTTCATACTTTTCTTATTTGTTTATCTATTTGTCAGTTTCTTATCAAAGTAAGCTCCATGAGAAAGTAACTTTATTTTGTTCACTGCTTTATTCCCAGTACTTGGAAGTGCCTTGAACAAGGTAGATTCTTAATTACTATTTGTAGAATGAATGAATGAATGAATGAATGAATGAATAAAGTTTGAATTATTTTGCATAACTTTAGTGGAGAGGATCACACGAAAATCATATGTCTGAAAGGTAGCCACAGACAATATAATTGAAAGTGTCAGCAGAACTATACAGTGTATCTCCTCTCTCTCTCTACTTCTGTCATTCCTTAGTTAAATGCCCCATTTTAATGTAACACATAACTGGTGAAGTTGAGAATTAAATAAGAAAACATATAGGTCCAGCCTGATTGTTTTTCTAATTGTTTCAATGTATTTGTTAAAAAATGATCTTTTACCACATAAAAGAAATTCTTTCTTATTAACAAATATTAAATGAGCATAAATAGATTCTCGTAAATACAATGTCCTATTGGTCTACGTGTCTATTCTAAGTCAAATACTACACAATTTTCATTGTAACAGCTTCAGAGTAGGTTTGATATCTGGGACAGCAATTGTTCCTTCACTGTTTTTCTCTGCCAATGTTTATCTTCTTGTGAATTTTATCTTCCATACTGTGAACTTGATCCTCCATATGAACATAACAATTTTGAAAAATTTCATAAGATAATTCTCTTGCAAATGTGATTGGCATTACATTTACTTTATTGCTCAATTTGGGCAGTATTGAAATCTTTGAATTCTGGGTCATCCAATGCCTTAATTTAAGTCTCTTTTCTGTCTTTCAATAACATTTCTTAATTTTCTTTATACCCTAATATGCATCTCCTGGGAGTATTATTTTCATTAGCTTAAAAAAAAAAACAAACACCAAATTATCTATTTTTCCATTACTTTATCTAGGTGATTGTTCTGGTTGTAATAGATATTTCTAGAAATTTCCTAATATCTACGGTATTCATCTTTCTTTTTTTCTTTCTTTCTCCTTTCTAGCTGAAAGATTACCTTTTCTAAGTTCCCTTGGTCAAGTGACTAAATTCTGGCCAATGAGACGGCACTGGAAGTTTGATGTGGGACTTGGAGAAAGTCTCTTTCCTAAAAGGGAAAGAAGGCAAGAACACATCTTTGAATGTCCTCATTGGAGGTGAATGATTAACTACCTTGTTGTTTTTTTCTTCTGAAGACTAGTTTTCTCTAGTTAGGTATTCCTGAAGAATCTCTTCTTAATTTTTCTTTCTGAGTTTGCAACTTAATGTGTTTTTGATAGATGTATTGTATCTTTCCTGCCCAGGTCTATAACAAAATATCAGCGACTCACAGTATTTTTGGGGGTGGGGATGAGGGTGTTGGGGGAGCGGTGACGATGGCATATTCCCTTCTCTTAAAACGAATCACATCAATTAATGCCAATGGTAAGGCAATCATTTTGTTTCCTTGGGGAGCTGTGGCTCCATGGGCTTGCTCCTCACTATAAATACAAGGGTATTTCTTGGATCACATGATTTCACACATCTAGAGGAAATAATGAACAACATAAACAGACCCAGAGAAAGAGAAGCAGCGATCAGACTCTCAAACCTCAGAGGGATAGTAAGGGAGGATGGGGGTAAGGGGAAGAGATCAACCAAAGGACTTGTGTGCATACATATGGGCATAGCCAGTGGCCATAGACAACGGGGGTTGGGGGGGGCATATCTAGGGAGGGTTTTGGGATGCGGATGGGGGAATAAGGACAATTATGTAAGACCATAATCAATAAAAAAATAATAAAAAAATAGAAAAAAGAAAAAAAAACATCGTCAGTTTGGCCAATATGTTACTTGATGCCAAAAATGATAAGGGCATTTGTTAAGAATGTATAGACTTTTAAATCAGTAAGTTAATCCAAACCGCTTGTCTCGGTGGATCTTGCTATTTAAGGCGCTGTCTGGGAGTCACAAATCACTGCCTGTCCATGGCAACTGTGTTAAGTAATGTGATTTTGCAACATGGCAGCTTGGCCACGGTGCTGCTTATGCCAGCAAGTGATATGGATCATTTTCCTGCCACATATGACATGGTGCCTCTGGCAGATGGGTTATAAGCCTCCAGGTCTACAAATGTGGCTTTTTAAACGTGATTTAAATGGGGTTCCATGCTTGTAGATTGTTGTCAAGAAATAGGGCTTCTAACCCTCACGTTAGAGCAGATAATCCAGGTTAATACTCGGCATCGTGGTCTCCACAGGACTCTAGCAAACCGTAAATGAGCCCTAGCTCAACCCTAGGATTCAAGACTGTGGGTTCTGCCTGCTTCCAACTTATGCCTAACCAGCAAGAGATAAATTAACTTCTCTGAACCTGTTTCCTTATCTGCAAATTGGTGACAATAATGAGAGGGCAGGGCGGGGCGGGGCCAGCTCCCAGTAACTTGACCCTAGCCCTAACCCAACCAATCAGGTCAGCCAAGGTAGTGACACCACCCCCCTATAAAACCCATTGATATGTTAAATTCTCTCTCTCTCTCCTGCCATGCTGTCTTCTGTGTAAGTGGGACCGAGCTCGGACTAGTCCGAAATAAAAACAGGCTTTCTGCAATTGCATCGGATTTGGCTCCCTGGTAGTCTTTGGGGTTTATGACACTTGGGCACAACAAATAATAGTATGCTCCCATCAGGTTATTTATGGGAATTAAATGAGCTAATGCACAGTAGATCCCAAACAATGTGAACTGTCCCTCGCCACAATGGAGAGATGCCACGAGAGATGAATTTTTCTAAATTAAAATAAGTCTTGGATTTCCTGGGAGAAAGCATAGTTATTTAAAAATAGAGAGACGTGTCTAAGTTCACTGGAAGTTTCTGCTTCAAGCAACCCAATCTTTTTGTTGCTAGCCAACAAAAAGTGACAGAAGCAGAATTACTGTTTTCCAGGCATGAGAGGAAGCAACAAGCCATGGAAGGCCTGGCGGTGTAAGAAGTGGCCGGTACTAACAGTACTGTCCTGGTACAGGGGCCATGAGGAGTTTGCGAAGGCAAACTTAAAGGAAGCAAACGTGTATTACAGAAATAATGAATGCTTATCTTGGAAGAAGTCATCTGTAGATAGCTCGGGCTCCATGATTTTCCAGTAACACAAGCCTCCAAAACCCTAAAGAGCTTCTGGCCCAGCCAATGTGGCTTAGTGGTTGAGTATTGACCTATGAACTAGGAGGTCATGATTTGAATCCCGGTTAGGGCATATGCCTGGGTTGCGGGCTTGATCCCCTGGTTGGGGTATGCAAGAGGCAGTCGATCAATGATTTTCTATTACTACAGATGTTTCTATCTCTTCCTCTCCCTTCCTCTCTGAAGTGAATACACACACACACACACACACACACACACACACACACACACACAGATAGATATAGATATAGATATATAAAATAAAAAGTCTTCTTCTGAACAGTAGTCCCTCCTAATCCACAGGCGATATAGTCCAAAACCCTCAATAAATGCCTGAAATCACAGTACCCATGTTTTTACTATACATACATACCTATGATAAATTTAACTTGTATAAATTAGGCACAGTAAGAGGTTAACAACTATAATTACTAATAAAACAATTATAACAACATACTGTAATAAAACTTAGGTGAATGTGGTCTATAGCTCTCAAAATAACTTACCCTTCTTGTGCTGTTGTGAGATAAACCAATCCTCCTGATGCGCTGAAGTGAGGTGAAAGCCGTGAATGCCATAGGCCTTGTGACATAGTGTTAGGCTACTATTGACCTCCTGGTGATATGTAACAAGCACTTTATGGCTTCTCTTTGGCATATTCAAATTACCAGCCTCAATACTCTTGCATCCTTGCATCTTGGGGCCATTATTAAATAAAATAGGGTTACTTGAATACAAGCATTGTGATACCAGGACAGTTGATCTGCTAAGTGAGAGGACTACTACGTGATCAGGGGTGGGTGACTGTACACAGAATGGAGACTCTGGACAAAAGGATGATCCACCTCTCGGGAGGGATGGCATGAGATTTCATCACGCTACTCAGAATGGCATGTAATTTAAAATTGATGGATTTTTTTCATTACTAGAATTTTCCATTTAATATTTTGGACCATGGTTGACCCTGGGTAACTGAAGCTATGGAAAGTGAAACCGCAGATAAGGGGAGATTACTGTATTAGAGGGTCTGTCAGTGTCCTGACTCTGTCTTTCTCTTAGCTTTGTGATCTTAGGCAAGTTAATTAACCTCTCCGTGCAATGGGTGACCTCATCCAGCTGCTATGAAAGGAGACAATTCAAGTAAAGCATTTCACTACTGACCGGAACTTACTAAAATGCTAACTGTTATTATTCACACCGGTATTTTTAAATTTATCTTCCATTACCTAGACCCCTCACCATTTTTATAGATTCTGGGCATCGTCTGGGTTCTCTTTCCTCCTTACCAAACCTGGAGCTCAGGCTGTGATTTTACAGTAACATCTTCCAAAACTCTGGAATCTGCCGCCATGACCCAAAGGTTAGCTGCTGAAATAGATGCCATGATGATTAAACTGAACGTCGATGTGGTCAAATGGAACATCAACACTGCTGTAATGCTTATGTGGCCAATACTATTTGAGAGCACCAGCTTTGCAGTCAGATGGACCTGGATTCAAATCCTAACAGCTCATAAGAATGTACACAGCACTGTCTCTCTCTGCCTCAGTTTGCTCATCTGCAGTATCTGCTGTGCTGGACATCTTCTATGTGCTCCATCAGATGTCACTGGACCCTCCCCCAAACTTACTTACTCAAAGGCATCAGTAAGCACTCTACATGGGGAGCACCCAGGAGTCAGTTCACAACCTGACTCCTGGGAGGTCACACATCGGTTCAGACATCTTCAAACACAGCTCTAATGTCTGAGCACAAAAACTTGCCTGTGGAGGAAGTGTGTATGTAGAGCCGCTAATTTAACAGAGCTCCTGATCTGACACCATGTAAGCTTTTGCTCTTCTTGTTCCTCTTGATGTGTCCTCATGCTGATGGAACCAAATGACTCACTCGCTATTTCCTGAACTTCCCTACCTTTGCACCTGTGCTTCTGCCCTTCCCTGCCAGGGCCCGACTGTACCTGACTACATGCTACCTTTTGCTCAAGGATGGGCTCAAATGCCTTCAAGGCATCCCAACCCCCCATTTCCAAACACGGAAAATTATTCTCTTGCAAGAACTCCCATATCATTGCATGTGTATCTTTCTTTCTGCATTTTATTACTTAATGCTTATATAATAATTGCATGTTTATTTCCCAAGTGCTCTGGGAAATGTCTGTGTTTTACTCCTCCTGTGCCCCCCACCATTCCTTGCCCACAGAGGCTCAATAGACCCTTCATGAATGACATGTATGGCTTTTGTTGGTGAGCGAAGACCAAACACTGGTTGAAAGAGTGCTGTAAGCTCATGTTAAGGATGTACTTACACAACACTTTCGAACAAGCAATTCTTTGGGGTTTTCTTCAGCTAGGTAAGTATTGTGCTCAGGTAGGAGGGAGGGGATGAGGAGGATATTCATCTCTAATCTCTCTTTTAGATCATTGCTACTTATAGTTCCATGACCAAACAGTGTCTAATAAGGTGAGGGGTAACCCTGCATAAATGATATTCCAGAACAGATGGCAGGCGCTGGGGGAGGGGAGAGGATGAAGGGAGGGTATAAATGGAAATTATCACTCTCTGCCAACTGGGAAAATAGAATACATCCTCTACCCTGGTATCTTCACTTCCCCTCTTGACATTAGGACACACCATGATGAATTAATGTTTATGACTCGATAAATTCAGTTAAGACGCATTATTGTATTAAATTGGCACTGTGTGCCCTGGCGCTGCCATGTGCTTTGGGGGATACCAAGGACTGTGGGCAGAGCCTCTGCCTCTATTTTATTGCTCAAGCATTTATGCGATCTAAACATCACCGTCCGCAGCAAGGAGGCATATGGATGGGTCCATCCTGTGACAACTCTCTGCCCTAAAGCCATTCATGACTTGAAAGCACTTTAATATAATTTGAGTCACATTATATGAGATTCTCCAGGCCTGGGTTATCCTCTGGAAAGAAACAAGGTTCCTTTAAGGCAGCCAGGGTAAAAATAATTCCCAGGGATTTTGAGCTGGGAGCA
The DNA here is from genome assembly GCF_964339955.1 of Pipistrellus hanaki. Classification (NCBI taxonomy): domain Eukaryota; kingdom Metazoa; phylum Chordata; class Mammalia; order Chiroptera; family Vespertilionidae; genus Pipistrellus; species Pipistrellus hanaki. The sequence goes on from NC_140509.1 coordinate 20,257,488, forward strand.
AGTGTCAGTGACTACCTGACTTTTTGACTCGACTGTCCCTTTTCTTCTGTTGCTCATCGCAGAAACTCCCACCCACACTGCTGGTCTTGGCCAAGCGAGCGAGCGAGGCAAGTGCCCCGGATGTTCTGGGATCTTATGTGTAGTCTGCAGGGGCACAGGGGGTCTGCAGGTGGGGAAGAGGAGCAGAGCAAGTTACCAAACACCCAGCAAGTGCAGCATATTTCCTCCTTTCTCCTGAGTTTCCACTTAACTCGTATTTAAAATTGGTTTACATGGCCTATGACTTCGAAACGAAAAGAAGAAACACAACTTCACACATGTAAAGTGATAGATCATCCCTTCCTTCAGTTGATGGACAGACGTAAATGCCACCTGCGGCGAGACATACTTGAGCACTGAACCACCCATCAGCACCTGCCAAGTACCCTAAGCCCACCGCCCCCCCCCCCATTCCTAAGTTCCTAGGTCCCTAATCACCAATCAGCGTGCGCTGAGTGCCCTAAGCCCCGCCCTCTATCCTCCCCTTAAAAGTAGACCCCGGGGTTTCTTCCAGCCTCTTTCTCTTGGAAGCAGCCGGCGGGGGTACCCTTCTCTCCAATAAAGCCTGTATCCTGGCTTCCCGGTCTCCGCACGTCTTTATTTCATCTTTTATAAAGGACACTTAGTCTACTGCTAACTGCTGGTTCTACTGTTTTTGCAGCAACCCACTTCACAGGGAGGTTGGGAAGGTGGGCTAACATGGGTCCAACTGCTTAGTACAGTGACAGCAGATGAGGTAAAGTACGAAGCGTCATATATAAAATCCATCACTTGACACTGTGTCTCATTGTATTAACTCCTTGAAAGCACAACATACATTGAATCCTCCTTGATTACAGCCCAGCCCAAGGCATAAATTATTCTTTACTTCTATAAAGCCTTTAATACTATCTCGTGACATATCCTAAAGAAGCCAATCCTAAAATTAACTGCTATAAATTAGTCCTCTGCCTTTGTTATGCCTACATGTTTTTAATGACTGTCCCCCAACCCAGCACCAGCTGATTCGGGACAGGGGACCCTCCAGCTCTCAGCCAGCAGGGCTCAGCTGTAGAGCTGCACTTGGAGTGGCTCGGGGAGGGCCTTGGCGTTGTAAGGTTTTTTAGTCACAGAAGAACAGACGTCAACTCTTGCAGCTGCTCTCATGGCCCTGCCCAAAGGGAAGCCACCCTAAAAATAGAATCAAAGGAAACAACAAACAGATTGTCTGATAGACTATTCTGAGGGGCAGGTTGGAGGATTCAATAGTGAAAATATGTTATCAAGTGTAATGTGAAGCATATGGGGTTTGGAGAAGTTTTGGGTGTGACTTTAACAAAGAGGCTCAATTGGCCAGATTCATGGCTATGTTACACCTGGAGATATTCGTTTAAACACATAAAATTGTCAATATGAGATACAGCCTAATGTTTTAAAGTTTTACATGATGCTTCCGATATACTGCAAAGTCCTTGGTATCTTAGGGACACACTTTTAAGTTTTTAGAGTAAACTACAGGCTATAGGCCTTTAAAATGGAGTTAGGGGACGGTAAGTTTTTTAACTCATCAGAGAACAATTAGGTCCCTTTCCTCCCAGGACTTCTGGTATTACTGTGGTGCAAGCAGAGTTTTAGCCAAATGGATAATGCTACCCTGGACTTCATCCATGAGCTCACAGCCTAACGCCTTCTCGTAGTCCCTCTCATTTCTGTGGACTTCCAATTTCCCATCTTTCCCAGTAAATGGGTGGAGAAGTAAAGCAAATCAAACAGGAGGATGAAATACATACCAGTTGAGTGGACTGATATCATACATAGAAGCCCCTACTACTGTGTCTGCAGCCCTTGTTAACTTCTTAAGTGCATGTTTTTTTTGCCCTGGCCAGTGTGACTCAGTTGGTTGGAGCATCTTCCCATACCAAAACGGTTGTAGGGTTGATTCGTGGTGAGGGCACGTACAGGAGGCAACCAATCCATGATTCTCTCTCTCTCAAATCAATAAACATATCCTTGGGTGAGGATAAAATAAAAAAAGTAAATGTATGTTCTTTCATGAGGCTTTTATTTTTTTTTAAATATATTTTATTGATTTTGTACAGAGAGGAAGGGAGAGAGATAGAGAGTCAGAAACATCGATGAGAGAGAGTCATCGATCAGCTGCCTCTTGCACATCCCCCACTGGGGATATGCCCGCAACCAAGGTACATGCCCTTGACTGGAATCGAACCCGGGACCTTTCAGTCCCCAAGCCGACGCTCTATCCATTGAGCCAAACCGGTCCCTACTCATAAGGCTTTTAATAATTATAGTTAATTTTATTGTACATAGTTATTTATACTTTTTGCTTTTCAATTATTTCTTAAGTATTTTTACCCATATTATATTCATTTCATCTTTAAAATTACTTAATCACAAAATATGCTGATGTATAAAAATGAAAATCACCTAGAAATATGTAATTTAAAATGTAAAACCTCCCCTTCCTTCTATATCCAACACCTAAGAGGCACTAATCTGTGTATTTTCTTCTAGAGCTTTTTATCTACAAGAGTGTGTGTTTCCCTGTTCTGTATAGAGTAATTTTTATTTACATAAGTGGGTCAATCTAAACATAAGTTTTGGCAACTTGCTCTTTTTCACTTAACAATGTACCTTGGATTATCTAATTTAGCAAATAAGAAAGTACAGGATGCCTGGTTAAATGAGAGTTTCAGATAAATAACACTTTTTTTGTGTGTGGGTAAATATGTCTCAAATATTACATGAGGCATACTTATACTAAAAAGTGACTCGCTGTTGATCCGACATTCAATTTTAACTGGGAGTCCTGTCTTGCATATTACAAACATCTGCCTATATCTGCATTTAGCTGTCCCTCCATTTGTTTAAGTTGGCAGTGTTCCACATGCCTAAATATGGCCAGGCCATATGGTATTGCTTGATAGTAGAATTAAAGGTAATTTTTCTCTTTTTCCCATCACTTGTCATTTTTAGAAGTTTGTCATAAAGAGGCATTTACAACGACATTAGGTCCTGCCGATTAGAAGGCTCTTTGTCTATACAACACTTTGACTGACGGGCCCATGGAAGCCTGGGAGGGAGCATGTGGAATATTCAATTCCCCTGTTCTCTAAAGTGGGAAGACTCCAGGGAAATCCAGAAGGAAGTAGGTGAGAAGTTCAGTCCAGCACTGAGAGGATCCCACACTCGGGTGGCATTCTCAATATCTTCTAAGTTATCCTTTATTGCCTGGGACTGATGAGGTTGGTGGAATCTTCCAGGTGGAACCCTGAGCCCAGACTAGGAATTGTATGAAACCCCAGGTTCCCTATGAGCCCTGCTCCTAATTTCTCCCTTTGGGACACTCCCCAATCCTCTAGAGTGGTTGACCAGATGCCTGAGGAGCTTGGGGGACTTCATGCCTAAGGGGCCTTGGGGCCTGGCCCTGGTTCCAGAAAGGAAGGTTGGCAAATGGATCATCTCCACTGTTCAGCACAGAATTTATTACATAGCATTGTGTGGGGTTGGGTAGCCAGTACTGGGCTGACACACTAATTCTAAATGATTCAAATTGTTTATATAAACAAGAGCCTGGCAAAGAAATATTTGTCCTCCCCCACCCACACACCCATCTGCCCTAGGAGTGGCGCTGGGGAAGATGAGTGAGAGGAAAGAGAAAGCCTTGGGAGAGCTGCAAAATATAGGATGCCCTGTTGACAAAGGACCTGAGAGAAATCAAGAAATCCAGCTGAGAAGGATTTGGGAGAATGTCTACTAATCATAATAATATATAATAAATGATAGTTAATAAACAATATCCTTATCATGGCCTATCTCATAGCACACAGCCTGAAATACCTGAAAAAGAGCAAGGCTGCCACCAACTGGTGGACCCTGTGCATTTTTGCTCTGCTGTCCAGGTAAGTAGAGCTGACTTTTTTTTAAATATATTTTATTGATTTTGTACAGAGAGGAAGGGAGAGAGATAGAGAGTTAGAAACATCAATGAGAGAGAGTCATCAATCAGCTGCCTCTTGCACACCCCCTACTGGGGATATGCCCGAAACCAAGGTACATGCCCTTAACCGGAATCGAACCCGGGACCTTTCAGTCCCCAAGCCGACGTATAGCTGTCTTTTGCATTTCCAGTGCTTACCCTTTGAAAATTTCCTATCTTTGGAAACAAAAGCTCAGATCTACAACCATATTTTAAGCATTCCAGCTGGCTGCCTGTTACTGTTCTCCACCATCGGTTCGTTATAAATTGGTGCTGCAGCTCATCGGGAGCCCACTCCTGGTGTTTCAAGAGGGTTTTGTGGACAGTCCAACATCTAGTAGCTATTAGATGAGTCAAGAGTCCTTACAATGTAAGGTTAGAAATTCAACTCAAACTGGCTTACATCCAAAATTTGAGTTTATTTGCTTCTGCAACAAGGAAGTCAGCTCTGAAACTGGTCTCAAAGAATGTGCAGTAGAGCAATGGGGGTCATAAAGCCAGATTCAATTTGTGTTTTTTTAATCCTCACCCAAGGAGATTTTTCCATTGATTTTTTTCAGAGAGACTGGAAAGGAAAGGGAAAGACAGAGAGAAATACTGATGTGAGAGAAACACATTGATAGGTTGCCTCTTGCATGCACCAGGGCAGGGAAGGAGCCTGCAACCAAGGTATGTGCCCTTGACCAGAATCGAACCCAGGACCCGTTGGTTCACAGGCTAATGCTCTATCTGCTGAGCCAAACCAGCTATGGCTCATTTGATGGTTCCCTTTCTCTCACACTCAGCACTCTCACTGAGTCAAGAGGTAGCCTTTCCCCAGGAAAGGATCAGGAATGTTACAGAGGACTGCAAAGAGAAAGAAGCAATTGGTGTTGATATTTTCAAAGTCTAAATATGTTTGAAAATCTCGTAACAGAGATCGTGAAAGACAGATCTTTGGATCTGCAAAAGCAAAGAATTTCTGAGAAAAGAAATGCTTTTGAGAACCCAAAGAGGAAATCCCTGAAGGAGCCAGAGGACAGGGGCTGTGCCTGAACAGTATGGAGGAGATGAATAGTTGGCCCAGCCCTGCAGACCATGTCAGGATTGTCTAGATGTGGAGGTGTGTGTGTGTGGGGGGGGGGGGGGGGGAGGCTTGGATGGCCTGTGATCTGGAAGAAGGTTGGTGACCCCACGAGAGGAGAAGAGCGCCAGGAGGGACTTTCCAGAGAGGAAATGGGGTTGGCTTTGGGATACTGGGTGCCCAGGCTTCTGCTCTAGCAGGGTTTGAGACCAAGAACCTGGGTTGAATCTCCCACTTAAAAAAAAAAATGCATCTGTTTTAAACTATCTTCTTAGAAGCGTTGATTTCCTGGAATAAAGTTAAATATATTCAAGACAACAGGTACAATACAAACATAGAGGGATAAGTACACAGAAGTTGCTCTTATCAAACAAGTAAACCTGAGCTTTGAGTTTTAATGGACTTGCCCAGTAACAGGGTACAAGAAAAAAAGCCCCATAAAATAGGAGGCATTAACCTATAAAACTGGGGTCTCTAAAGAGCTATATTCCATCTATGACCAGCTATATAATGTGTGTGCCCCAGTATAAAAGGGAAAATGAGGGGTTCCTTGCTCAAAATTATTAAGAATTTCAAGATGGCGACGGCAGAGCAATAAACCAAGGGCTCTATCTGAGCTCATTGCCCTGTGCAGCCCCTTGCGAAAGGGCAGCCTAGATGCAAGCCTGACTCCCACAGCTCCAGCAGGCTACCCTGAAAACATCCACAACCCAGGCTTCATGAGGGCTTGCAACTGAAATTCCTACCATCTGGGTAAACCCATCATACCTGCAGCCAGCAGTTTGGTATAAAGGAGACCTGGGTTGGTGGTGCCACAGAGAACCAGTCTGAAGTAAAGACAAGCAAGTCCTCTCTGGTGGAATCCAGCTCCAGTCCAAGGGCCAAATCAATTCCCCTGCTTAGCGTTCCAGATTAAAACAGTTCACAGTCCCAGTCGTGAAACAACACATAAGAAAGCAAGTCACTATGAGCAAGAACCAACAGAAATAGTCAGCATTAAAGACATACAAAGGCTTCTATTATTAGCTTTGTCCGACACAGCCAATTAAAAAGCAATGTACTGTTGCTGTTTTTTTAAATGAAGGTCCTGGCCTCTGTCTATAGATCAAGGCAGCCTCCTGGGAGTGAGTCACGGTCACCGGAGACCCCCATGCCACCAAAGAAGGGCGGGGACAGGAAGGGAGAGAAGAGAGAGGGAGAGGGAGAGGGAGAGGGAGAGGGAGAGGGAGAGGGAGAGGGAGAGGGAGAGGGAGAGGGAGAGGGAGAGGGAGAGGGAGAGGGAGAGGGAGAGAAAGGGATGGGGCTATCTGGTCGACCCCAGAAGCCCATTAAGTGTGTGCCTCATGCCCTAATCGGTGTGGCTCAGTGGATAGAGCGTTGGCCTGTGGACTGAAAGGTCTGGGTTCCATTCCGGCCAAAGGGCATGTACCTTGGTTGGGGGCACATCCCCAGTAGGAGGCAGCTGATCTCATCCATGTTTCTAACTCTCTATCCCTCTCCCTTTCTTACTGTAAAATATCACTGGGCACCCTGGGCTCACTGGGCACACTGGGCTCACTGGGCACTGGGCTCACTGGCACCCTGGGCTCACTGGGCACTGGGCACACTGGGCACCCTGGGCTCACTGGGCACTGGGCACACTGGGCACACTGGGCTCACTGGGCACCCTGGGCTCACTGGGCACCCTGGGCACTGGGCTCACTGGGCACCCTGGGCTCACTGGGCACCTTGGGCTCACTGAGCACACTGGGCACTGGGCACCCTGGGCACCCTGGGCACGGGGCTCACTGGGCTCACTGGGCACCCTGGGCTCACTGGGCACCCTGGGCACACTGGGCACCCTGGGCTCTGGGCTCACTGGGCACACTGGGCTCACTGGTCACACTGGGCACACTGGGCCCACTGGGCACTGGGCACACTGTACACCCTGGACTCACTGGGCACCTGGGCTCACTGAGCCCACTGGGCACTGGGCTCACTGGGCACCCTGGGCACACTGGGCACCCTGGGCACTGGGCTCACTGGGCACCTTGGGCTCACTGAGTACACTGGGCACTGGGGTCACTAGGCACCCTTGGCTCACTGGGCACCCTGGCCTCACTGGGCATTGGGCACACTGTACACCCTGGACTCACTGGGCACCCTGGGCTCACAGAGCACACTGGGCACACTGGGCACTGGGCTCTCTGGGCACCCGGGGCTCACTGGGCACCCTGGGCTCACTGGGCTCACTGGGCACCCTGGGCTCACTGGGCTCACTGTACACCCTGGGCTCACTGGGCTCACTGGGCACACTGGGCTCACCTCCTGTGCCCCAGGGAGACCCTGCGGGCGCCGCCTCTGGACCGAGACTGGTAAAGTCCTGGAAGGCGCCTCTGATGGCCGGGCCGAAGCGCAGGCGGACGCAGGGCCCTGGGGGTCCGCACCTCCGGCCTGCGCCCGCCAAAATCTACCAAAGCGGGGGGGGGGGGGGGGGCCGGGTCCTCGGGTCCAGGCGCACGGTTCCCGGCCGCGGACAGGACGGCGTCCCGGTGCAAGGCGGCCCCGAGGGTCCCCGTAGAGGGGCAGCAGCGAGTGCTGGTCCACCGGTCCTGGAGGCCTGCCCCTCCAACACCCAACCCTACCCCCCCTAACCCCTACCGCCATCCCCGCCCCCGCCCCGCCCCCGCCCCCACCCCCGCGGCAGCCACTCCCTCCCTCAGCAGGTCCTGCAGGTCCTACAGGTCCAATCTCAAGAGAACCAGCCACCCGCACCGGCCTCCTGGAAGTTGCAGGAAGAAACGACATAAAAGCAGCCGCCAGGTGGCTCCCCACACCCGGCGCGAACGTCAGGGGGAGATCCGATTGTGTCCTCCCTCCCACCCCGGAGGACCTAACAAAAACGCTTTTTGCCGCCCAGGATCTAAAAACCTAACGGAGGCAGTATTCACGGTTGTCTCACCTTTTCCTCTCTCTCATTGAAATTATTGGGGGGACACCATACAGGTTTTAATTTTTTTTTAATGAATAAATTTTAAAAAATAAATAAATAAGGTCCTGGTATGACTCCGTGCTACGGTTTTGCAAGAGGTTACCATTGGAGGAAACTGGGTCAAGGATTCACAAGATCTCCCCGGATTACGCCTTACCAGTGCATGTGACTCCACAGTTATCACAAAATAAAAATAAAAAAGATTAATAACATTTAAGAAAATATGAGCCATGAGTGTTATATATTTGTAATAAAGGTAAGTGAAACAGAGAGAGAGAGAGAGAGAGAGAGAGAGAGAGAGAGAGAGAGAGAGAGAGAGAGAGAGAGAGAGAGAGAAAACACCATAGGCTGAATATGGAATTAATAAACTAGGAGAATGTTCCCAAGAAATTTTGCAGAATGCAGCAGAGAGAGAAAAAGATGGGGAAAACCTGGTAGAGAGTAGGATAGAGGAGGGAGATCCAACGCGTCTCATTAAAGTTGCTGATGAAGAGAAAGTGAAACTTATTGTCTGGGGTGGGTTAGTGAAATGTCTCATTATAGAGTATAGGAGTTTCATACTGTTGTTTTTTTAATCAAGAAAACATTTTTTTGTATGAAGTACTCGATTTTCAAATTTTTTAAATTCCTATGGAAACTTAGCTGGAATTAGGTATCCAGGTGGAACACCTTTATAAAGTTGCCAGGCCAATTTTAAGAAAACGGGACCAAGGAGTCTCTCTTTTACATGCACAAAGCATGGCGAGGCCCACTTCCACAGAATTGCCAGGGTCATGCCACTCCAGGGTGCTGAAGGACTGCAGCCAATCGCCTCTGAATTTTCAAGGCAAGTTGACTTGGCCTCCAACTACAAATGGGTTTTTGGTGACCTTGACTCCTCTCTCACATGCCCCAGAGTAACCATTAGGCATGCTATAAACTCCATCTTCAGAAGAAACCAGAATCCCAGCAAGCCCTCTCTTTCCACCTCAGCCCCTGGAAGCCTCTCCAGCCTGGAGCCCCTCCCAGCTTCCTCCTGCCTCCCCACTGCCCCTCACCTCCCACTGTTCTCAGTTCAGCAGCCACAGCAATCCTTTAAAGGGGTATCAGGCCAGGCCTCTCCTGCTCTAAACTCTCCTGTGGCTCCTCCTCACTCAGAGCACCGTCCCTGCCCTTCTTCCATCCTCCAGGCCTAGGAGGTCTGGCCTTGTCCTCATCTCATCTCCATTACTCTGCTCCATTCCCACACTGGCCTCCTCTCTCTTAATCAGGACACACTCCTGCCCCATGAAGTTCCCACTGGAGGTTCCACTGCGGGAAAGGACTTCCTTCCAACATCCTCAGGGATAATTCCTCATGTCCTTCAATGCTTTCCTCAAGCTCTTTTTCCAGTGAGGCCCCCACTAACTGGCCACCCACATCAAACAGATATGCCCAAGTGGTTTAGCTCAGTGATAGAGCATCAGTCTGGGGACTGAAGAGTCCTGGGTTGGATTCTGGTCAAAGGCACATGCCTAGTTTGCTGGTTCAATCCCCAGCAGGGGACATGCAAGAGGCAGCCGATCAATGATTCTCTCCAATTTCTATGTCTCTCTTCCTCTCCCTTTGTCTCAGAAATCTAAATACCCAGAAGTTAAGTGTCCCCCATATCCACACTTAGGATTCCCTTTCCCATGGCGTTTTTCCCCAGAACAGTTACCCTTGTCACACAGACGCTTTCCTAGTTTACTGTGCTTTTTCATTCTATTTCTTCCCACACAAGGTATGTCCCACAGGAAAGCAGCATTTCTGATTTTCCTTCAATGTTCCCCACATGCAGAAACACAGTCCCACATCTGGCACACACTCATATTGGTTCATGAATGATCAGTGTAGAACACCTCCCTGTGCTAGAGGCATGTCTTCATTAATGTGGCCTCAGATCACAGCTGTCCTGTGGCAGCTACAGCACAGTGAGCTCTCACATGGACATCCATGCACCTGCTCTTCCCACAGAGCAGTCATCCCTGAATCTACAGACTCTACTGCAAAAACCCCAGGGTTCCCACTGCAGCCAGAGCCAGCACTAGAGGGAAGGGCAGGGAAAGACTGGGAAGGGGGTGGAGGGGAGGCAGCGGCGGTCAAGCAGAGCAGAATTCCAAGAGGAACTTATCTAAGATGACCAATTATAGGACCCCTCTTCTCTGCTTATTCTAGAACCTGGTTGCTTGGAGAGTTTAGAAAAAGATGGAAAAAACAATCAATTAATGGAAGGAGCCAAGAGCAGGCTGAGACTTAAAATTCATGTCTCTAGACCCCGGACTCTTTAATTGATTTTTCACAGAGAGGAAAGGAGAGGGATAGAGAGTTAGAAACATCAATGAGAGAGAAACATCGACCAGCTGCCTCCTGCACACACCCTACCAGGGATGTGCCCACAACCAATGTACATGACCTTGATCGGAATCGAATCTGGGGCCCCTCAGTCCACAGACCGATGCTCTTATCCACTGAGCCAAACCGGTTTCGGCTAGACCACGGACTCTTGTGTGCAGGGACTCCTGGGCCTTTTGGGCACAATGATAAATAACTCACCCCTGGCTGATGCTGAATATGGGACACTCAAAAGACCGAATCTCATAACAAGAACACAAACAGGCATAGTCCTCTACACAAACAAACAAACACCAATACACTCCCAGAGATGAAGGCTCAGGGCAGGACCCAGGCCTGAGCCTAGGCTGACCTGCACAGGAAGGCCTTGCTGCCCACGGTTTTGGAGATGTTCCCCATGAGGACAGTTCACAAAGCCTGGGGATGTTGAGTCCCTGCGATGGACAGTCCTGGTGTGACAAGGTTCTACTGAAGGGAGAAGGACAAAGGAGCAGAGGGGTGACCCAGCTGAAGAGAGACCAGGAACCAACTGGGCACAGCCCTGACCAAACTCGGTCCTCACAACCTCTCCTGTCCCCCTGCAACGGCCTCAGCACAGCACACACACAGGACCTGACAAGTTCTCGGTGCTTCCCTTTATTTCTCTCAAAATTAGGATCATCTTTAATTTTTTTTAAATAAGTTTTTATTGATTTTCTGAGAGAGGAAAAAAGAGGGAGACAGATTGAAACATCAAAGATGAGAATCATCCATTTGTACCACTTGCAGGACCCGGTTGGGAACTGTGCTGAAATCTGGGCTTGGGGCCAGCCTCCCACCTCCCCATATTCTGCTGATAGGAACACACACATTCAGATGCCTTTGGCAGGAAGAAATCAGAGGTTCTCGATTCACAAAGTGGGAGGGTGAACAAATCTTCCTTCTCTCAGTTCCCGACAAGTGCCTCACACTGTGGAAGAAAATGAGGAAGAACAAATGCAGTTCAGTGACATTCTCAAATGCTCACTGCAGGCTCACTATGTCTCAAAGAATCACCACCACCCAGTCCTCCCCCTTTTGCCCCAAACCCTGCTGTGGTCAGAGTCTCACCTTTGGAAGCTGTGAGATACATCAGAGCCCTGGGCACTATCGCTGCCTGGGATAGAACATAACAAGACGGGTCAGAGCCCAAAAGAGAGGAGGCTAAGGGAGGAACTATGGGGTGAGGTCCCCCATGGGATCCAATCTGTACTATCACAGGATCTCAGGGGTCACCCTCCATACTCACTGGCAGCCTGAGCATAGCTCTGTCCGTTTCCAGAACTGTGAGTACAGACCCAGGGCAGGATCAGGAAACCTGAGGAAACTACGCGTGAGGGGACTGGACCAACCATCCTCCCGGAGGTCTGTCCTCAGCAGGGACCTTGCACTCTGAGCTGGGAGTGCTGGGAACCAGGCCTCCTCACTAGAATCATCAAGGTGATGAATGTGTCCCTCATGTTCACCCGTGTCTTACTGAAGAGTGAGTGTCGGCAAATAGGGCCCCACACTGGGCAACCACACGTGTGGGGATGGTACTTGGTATTAACGAAGCAGAACACACTTGTACCTGGGCTTGCAACCCCCAGTGAGACAGGACACTCAGCCCCACCCCTTCCCTACCTGAGCGCTTCCTCCTCCTCCACATCACAGCTCCAGTGACCACAGCTCCAAGGATGACCAGGCCCACAATGAGACCCACTAGGGGGATGATGCCCGAAGAAGACGGCTCTGGGAAGGGAAAGGGAGGTGAGGGCCCTGACCCCCAGGCCTCAGCCCTGACCCCACTGAAGTCCTCCTCAGGCCCCTGCTTCCCTGAGACCAGTCTCTGTGCCCATGCCTCTCCTCACCCCATCTCAGGGTCAGGGGCTGGGGCAGCCCCTCGTGCTCCACATGGCACGTGTATCTCTGCTCCTCTCCAGAGGGCACCACCAGGGCCGCCCACTTCTGGAAGGTCCCATCTCCTGAAGGCCTGGTCTCCACAAGCTCCATGTCCTGGGTCTGCTCCTCCCCATCACGCTGCCAGGTCAGGCTGATGTCCGCAGGGTAGAAGCCCCGGGCCCAGCACCTCAGGGTGACCTCTCGGTCAGAGATGGGGTGGTGGGCCACGTGTGTCTTTGGAGGGTCTGAGGAGAAGGGTGAGGAAATTCAGGAACTTGGCATTGTCAGGGGACCCTCCAGCAGCACTCATGTGACCATGAGAGTGGACAGGGCACCTGGGGTGGGCGAGAGAGCACACAAGCAGCCAGCAGCCTGGACATAGCATCTGGGGATGATCTCTAGTCTTTAGAAAGTTCTAGTCAGAGGGACACAGCCCAGGGTGGGAGGCAGGCCTCAGGGGGAGAATTAAATTTCTGGTCCTGTCCTGGGTGGAGGCCAAATGACTTAGAAAAGTCGTGCTCAGATCTCAAATACACTGGGTGAGGGAGGGGACATGGCCTGAGAGAGCAAGTTCCCATGTGTCCCAGAGCCTCTGCAGAGGAACCCTGATCAGTTATTTCAGGCTTGGCCTCCCCTGTAATTGTCCCTGAGAGACTGCACCCAAAGTGTCCCTGAGAGAAGGGTGGGCGTCCCTGGATCTGAAAAGCCAGCGGACTCAGACTCCTGGCCCAAAGGAGGGGTGTTCTGACACTGACCCTGTGTCCTGTCTCCTTGTGGATCCCCAGCCCCAGGGGTGAGCAGGGAGGCCCCTGGCCTCTGGTACCTGTGCGCCGCAGCACCTCCTTCCCTTTCTCCAGGTGTCTGTGCAGCCACTCCAGGCAGTCCTCCTGCAGGAAGTGTCTCCATTCCTCAGCCTCACCGGCCTCCTCCCACTTGCGCCTGGTGATCTGAGCCGCGGTGTCAGCTGTGGTCCAGGAGCGCAGGTCCTCGTTCAGGGCGATATAGTCGGTGCCATCGTAGGCGAACTGGTGATAACCACGGAGGAGGCGCCCATCCGGCCCCATGTCACAGCCGAACATCCACTGGAAGGTGTGAGACCCTGACCAGCCCAGAGGTCAGTGTTGCCTACCAGCTCCGCCCCAATATCAGCCCTGCCCACCAGCTGCCCTGCAAAGTCAGTCCTGCCAGGAGGCCAGTCCCACTAGCAAGGATATAACTAAAACCCAATTGAACCGAAACGAGCTTTGGCCTGTAGACTGAAAGGTCCCAGGTTCGATTGCGGTCAAGGGCATGTACCTTGGTTGCGGGCACATCCCCATTGGGAGGTGTGCAGAAGGCAGGTGATAAATGTTTCTAACTCTCTATCCCTCTCTATCAAATACACACACACACACACACACACACACACACACACACCAAACTGCAATCGGATCTAAGTCCCTGATGGCTTCTTCCAGGTTGGGGATCCTCGGGGATCCCGCAGCTTGGGAATTGAGGGGCGACCCCGATTCGTTGGGGGGTTGGAGTTCTTGGCTGGGTCTCGGGCCCTTGGCTCACCGTCCTGGCTCTGGTTATAGTAGCCGCGCAGGATCTGCAGGTTCCCTCTGAAGGTCTGTGCAGTGGCCTTGGCATTTCCGGTGCTCAGGTCCCAATAGCTGGGCTCCTCCTGCTCCATCCAGGGCGCCCGCGGCTCCGCCCTCCGACTCTCCGAGTCGCTGTCGAACCTCAGGAACTGGACATCGTTCACGTAGCCAACAAGGAGGAAGTGGGGCCTCTGGTGGCCAGGCCGGGCCGCGGCGGTGTAGAAATATCTCAGGGAGTGGGAGCCTGGGGGCCGGAGGGGAGGGGCTGACACAGGGCGACCCTCCTCCAGCAAAGAGTCGGGCTCCCAAGTCGTTGACCCACCAGGGGTGAAGGAGACCCAGAGACAGAAAGAAGGAGGGTAAGGACGAGGGCGGTGGAGACTCTCCATCGGGGCCTGCGCCCTCGCCGGGTTCCCCTCGCTAGTCCCTCTCAGAGGCCGTTCCCTCCCGAACCCACACTCACCAGCCCAGGTCTCCTTCACGGCCAGGCGTCCACAAAGCAGCAGAAGGAACGTTGGGGACCACAAAACCCACATTTCAGTCTTGTGGATCAGAATATAAAGGCAGGCATTTCTGCGAAGTAAGGGTTGGGGGAAGTGAGTCTTTTCTGCTAAGGCAGCGATGCTGATTGGCTGCTCTGCATACTGCACACCAATGGGAGTGAGAACTGGGGGCGCAACGTCAGTATCCAGGAAGGAGGGCTCCACACAGGTTGTGAGAGGGAGAAGAGAGTCCTGTCGCACAGACTCCCTCAGTCCTGCTCAGGGGCTGTTTGAGAACCAGGGAGACTCCCCAGGCTGGGAACAGCCCTTTCCTCCCCTGCTCCGGACACTTCTAGAGGAAAACTCACCCTGGGAACTTGACACAGCCCTTGACCACACTGCATGCTCACAGCCCTTCCTGTTCCCACAGGCTACAGACTCAGCACAACAAGCACATGGGTCTAGTTCTCAGTGATTCCAATTATTCCATCTGTAATTTTAAAATCTTCTCTACTTAACCCATCAGCCCTTCATGGCAAGAAGCAGGAAAGCAAATTTACATCCAGAGTCTTATTTCAATCAGCCAGTAAGAAATTGCTGTTCAGCCCAAGTAAACACAGGGATGGGGAGGGACAGGAAAGTGGGGTGTGGGGGGGAGGGGGGGAGGCGGAGCCTCCTACCTCCTTGTTGTGCTGATAGGAAGGCACAAACATTCAGATGCCCTTTGCAGAAAGAGGTTCTTTATTTATTTTTATTTTTATCTTGAAAATAATTTTAATTGATCCATCACAAAAGCATTGAACAAGCAAGTAATGTTAAAAAAAAATGTAAATGAAATATTTAAAACAAAACAGCGGTACAGAGAATAAAACGTGGGCACAAACACACATATTTTAACACTTCCACATTCATTTGGGAATCAGGCCTTTACATTTTGGAGCCATGTTAACTTATAGGCAAACGAAGGAATGTAATGAACATATTCTACAAAAAGTTATAACCTGGAAAACTACTTCCCTCGAGTATTACTGCCAGACAGTAATTAGGTTTTTGAGAATTAACAATCTGAATTTTTTTTCTTTTTAAATCAGAGGTTCTTGATGTTAGGGCTATCAGACAATATAACACTTAATGGCTATTTGTAAGCTTCTCACCACAGGGGAGCAAGAGCAGGAGAAACTTGCTAGACACCAGGAGTGAGACCATATAAGCAACTGAAATTTCCCAAAAGACAGCTGACCCCACACCTGCATTCCATCCCCTTCCAAGCCAACTACTGTGTTTTCCCAAAAATAATAATCCTCTGAAAATAAGACCTACTTACAAGTTTTCTTCTGAGTGAAATATAAGGCATCCCCCCAAAACTAAGGCCCTCCCCCCCCCCAGGCTAAACATGAGAGATTTGGTCCACTGATTCTGAAAGAAATGGAGTCACAAGAAATTCACCAGGAAATTCAGGAATTGGATTGTTATGATGATGTTCCAGAAGATGATGACATGATTATCATTGAATTCTTGATACTGTAGGATTCACAGTTTAGCTGGTTTGCGTTGACAACTACCCTACTACCGTACCGTACACAGGTAATAAATTTCCTTTATTTTCATTTAACAGTAAGTGTGTACCGTATTCTTCTTCATGGAAAAATAAGACATCCCCTGAAAATGAGGCCTACCGCATATTTGGGAGCAAAAATTAATATAAGACACTGTCTTATTCTCGGGGAAACAGGGTATTTAGCCTCCAGACCCACTGGCCACAGAGTTTCCTGCCAGTGACTGCATCTAAGGATGAAACTCAAAATTGTGGGTGTTGCCATCATCCACTCAACCTCCTTTTGGCTAGGTGCTGTGCAGCCCTTTTCCCTTTGATATCCCACCCCCCCATCCTCTTTCCTTAAATAAATTCCATTTTTCTTTATTTCCATTCAAAATGGCTGGGTAGCCTGCCCGCATATCACCATGCTAACCTTTCACTTGAGTCACAAAGTGGGAGTGTGGGTAAATCTCACATGACTCGGTCCCCCACTGAGCACCAGCAAGTAAAGACAGGGAAGGGGAGGGCCCAGCCGGGCTCTGATGGACAGGAAAGTGTGAGAAGGGTGAGTGGTGGGAGGGATGGGCAAGCCTCCCAGCTCCTCATGTTATGCTGATAAAACACACACATTCAAATGCCATTGGCAGAAAGTAATCAGAGGTTCTTGAGTCACAAAGTGGGAGCACAAATAGAACAAATCCCCTTCACTCCTTCCCCCACAAGGCACATGCCACACGCTATGGAAGAAAATGATCATGAAATATTCAGCTCTGTGGCTGTAAGTGGTGACATTCTCAACAGCTCATGCAGGTTCACTATGTCCCAAAGAATCCTCATCACCAGGTCCTGTCCTCTGGTTACATCAGAGTTTTACCTTTAAAAGCCAAGAAAGATACATCAGAGCCCTGGGCACTATTGTTGCCTAAGGTACAACAAAACAGGACGGGGTCAGAGCCCCTAGGAGAGGAGACTAAAGCAGGAACTATCGGGGCTGAGGTCCCCCATGGACTCCCATCTTCACTATCATACAGTCTCAGGGTCACCCTCCATACTCACTGGCAGCCTGAGCATAGCTCCATCCTTGTCCATCTGTGGAAAGAAAACATCCTGTGAGAAGACAGGGAGGAGGCAGGGCCATGAGGTCCCCAAAAAAACTCCTATTCCTGGAGCCCAGAGAAGTTTCCAGAACTGTGACTACAGACCCAGGGCAGGATCAGGAATCCTGATTAAACTACGTGTGAGGGGACTGGACCAACCATCCTCCCGGAGGTCTGTCCTCAGCAGGGACCTTGCACTCTGAGCTGGGAGTGCTGGGAACCAGGCCTCCTCACTAGAATCATCAAGGTGATGAATGTGTCCCTCATGTTCACCCGTGTCCCTCATGTTCACCCGTGAAGAGTGAGTGTCAGCAAATAGGGCCCCACACTGGGCAACCACACGTGTGGGGATGGCACTTGCCATTAATGAAGCAGAACACACTTGTACCTGGGCTTGCAACCCCCAGTGAGACAGGACACTCAGCCCCACCCCTTCCCTACCTGAGTGCTTCCTCCTCCTCCACATCACAGCTCCAGCGACCACAGCTCCAAGGAAGACCAGGCCCATAACGAGGGTTATAAGGGCGATGGTGGTCCAAGGAGATGGCTTTGAGAAGGGAAGGGGAGGTAAGGGCTCTGACCCAGAGGCCTCAGGCCTGACCCACTGAAGTCCTCCACAGGCCCCTGTCTCCCTGAGACCAGGCTCTGTGCCCACACCCTGCCTCACTATAAAGAATCAAACAGAATTCAGAATTCTGATTTTAAAAAAGTCCAGATCACTGCAATTGCTTAATTAAATCCCAAAACAAAATATTGTTTTAAAAAAGCCTTAAACCTGTCTTTATATCTGGAACACGTAAAATTTTATCAGCAACAGCTTTTCTTCAATCCCTTCAGCAAAAATTCCCAGCCTTCACTCAAAGGTAACATTGTCTTTTTCTACTTACATGTGACTTACATCCCACTCCAGTATATAAGGACAAAAAATAAATGTATAATAAAAAGATTGGATAAGTCAGGAGAGGCTTTTTGGTCTTGAATTCTTCACCCACTAATAATGAAGCAGCACTGTAGGCAGCCCAAAACACACCAAACAGTTTTATAAGTGTAGACACCACTTCAAATGATCCAACCACCAAAAGTAGAGGGGCTATTACAATGAGAGGAAGTAATGAATATCCTATAACTCCATGAACTTGGCCATATGTAACTTCTCCACCAAGAACTCTGGCCAGTAAGAAAATAGTTAGTGAACCAAATATCCAAATAGTTATAATCCATGATACCACCTTAAACTGTCCGTATAATGATATCATGGAAAAGAAAAGAACAACAGCCAGAGGACCCCAAAAGTCGGGATTGTCTCTCACCACCTGTCTATTAAAACCACAAGTGATGGCATTGGCATCAAAACACATCGGATTTTGTAGTAAATATCCTTCAGATCAATATCCAATTCTTCCAAGAGTGGCTTGTTATCTTCAGGATCATCATCTTCAACTTCCAAAAGCCAGCCATATCCTCTTTGTCTCAGAAACGTAGTAGCTGTAGATTCTTTAATAAAATTTCCACCAAGGTTTTATTTGACATCTGGGGGTGCTATTGAACCACTGAGGTCTTCCGCGTTGGCCGAGGAGACAAAGGGGCGGGCCTGGCGCGGTGGCCGCTGGGAGCCGGTGGCGGCGGAGGAGGCTGTGGCCCCGAGGCGGCCTCGGCAGGAAGCGAGCCCGGGACTAGCGCGGCACCAGAAGATGCCCCACCAGAGTCTCCGCCGGGGCGATGGCCTCAACACCTCGTCGCCAGCGCCCTGACAGGAGCACAACAGTGACAGCGCCGCCAAAAGAAATATTTTTTAATTAAACAGATTGATACTTGAAATCACATGGAAAACTTTATCAAATAAAATTAATTAATATATTTTACTTATATACTATATATTAAATATTATAAAAATTTTCGCCCATAAGAAAGGCAAAAACAATATATTTCTTAAATATAGCCAAAATTTTCAACAACAGTAGAATTTCAAGAAAGACAAAAAGGCCTCATACAGCCTACATTTTTGAATTGGCTGTAGGTGGGACACTGTTTATACTTTTGGATCAGACCAATAAAGTATCAAACCTATAAATTTTACTAAGTTTCTTTGCCTTTTTAGTTTTAAATTAAAGATACCTACTTAAGTTACTTTACAAATTAGCTTTTACAATATAATCAATGTCATATAAATTAAGTTACATGAAAAGCCAATATTTTATAAATAATTGAATCCTAACTTTATGTGGCCGCCTGCATTTTTAATTAAGCTAGAGGCAGGGCAACATTTGTGGCTTATGGATTCAAAAGTAAATTTGCTTTATTTTATTATAAAAGTGAAATACCTTGCCATGACAGCAGTCAGCACCTGTGCATTGCTACAGGTTGCCCAGGACCAAGGGCAAGGAAGGTCGGTGTACACACCCTTCTACATAGAAGTCAAAATACTTAAGATTTTATATTCTACCGGGAACCCTAGCTTAGGGGCTTGATTTATTTCTAACACAGGGAATAGTATTAACTGCCACATTAAAAAAAATATAACTCAGGAATTAACCATTTTTACAGATAGATCCAGTTCTAGAAAGGCTAGATATACTACAGCAGAGGAGCAAAAGTCCTTCAAACCTCTTATATTTCAATAGAAATACAAGCTCATATTTATTCCTTAACAGATTTTACTACGGAGCCCATCAACCTATAGTAATAGTACTTATATGGTAAGTATAGCAAAAATTATTAAAACAGCTATTATAAGACACATTAATTCAGAGGAACTTTTCATTTAATTTTCAGTCTATAAAATATTATTTGAGAATGGCAATTTCCATATTTTATTAGAAATAATTTCCTCAGTATATTATCCACCTTCCTGTACCAACTTTAGGCGTAAATCCCCAAAACTTAAACCTAATCAAATCTAGTAAAATAAATGTCACTCAATTGTAGAAAGAGCCATTCGTACTCTTAAAATCATTTTAAAAACAAAAAAAAAGGGGGAGACAGATGTTATGTGTCACCTCAAGAAAAGCTCAGTCATGCTTTTTATACTTAAAAAAAAATTTTAAATTGTGATGCAGAGGGATCATACAGCAGGCGAAAGGCATCGGGCCTCCTGTACAATAGCCTTCACAGAGTCAGCTAGGTGGAAGGAAGCATAAACCAGAAAACAGTTTTATCAGATTCAGCAGTAATGTGGGAAAGAGGTTGTGTTTTATATCTTTCCAGAAGGAGCAATAAAGCCAATTCAGGTGCTGGAGTGTTATGTGTGTCACCACAATGGACTCAGACAAGCTCCTGTGTCCCTTCGCTCAAAAGGACTTAGGACTGCCCTAATGACAGCAAAGCAAAAGAAGTAGGAAACTGAAAGCTACACAAGAGACTGTGGTACAAAGAGTCATCCGAAGAAACCAATGACTGAAGTGCAGCAGATACTTCTTCAATCATGTTCCTACTCATGCTAGCATCTGTTAGCTTCCAGTGTTCTACAAAGTCTTGCACAGCCAAGTCAAAAGACTCTGAGTAAATATACATCAGCAGCACAAGAGACTTTTCTTTCATTTAGTAGCTAAAAATGTTAACATATCCATAGTTTCAATTTCTCTCTTATTGTTTTGTTATTTTTCAATAGCCAAAGTTTTGCTCTTGACATTCAAGTTTTGAAAATGATAACATATATATAATTCCGTTTTGCATTGGCATTGTTTACAATTACTTAAATATTAGTGTTTTATTATTATTTAAATTTTACTTTTATTATTACTAGCCTAAAAAACAGAAAAGGGGAATCTGTTGGTGACAGGATGTAAGCTGACAAGGTCATTGTATCTGAGGGGGCTAGCAGGGCTGGCCCCCTACCCAAACAGTTTTCCCTGACCTGTTTGGATGGTGATTATCAGTAGAATGAGAGCAACCTTTCATGGCTTGCCAAGAAGTCTGTAACTATTTACTGAGATTTACTGTACTAAGAATTTGTCCTTCAGTTCTATCTCTCCTTTGGAGATTAAGAGGAACAAAGAATACATTCCTCTGGACAGACCTCCTAATTAGTGCCTTGTGTATAAAAAGCATTACACAGTGAATAAACTTGCTACAGTTCCTCGATGACTTGTAGTCCTCCCAAACCCGCTCTTCTGTCTTTCTTTCTTTTCTCAATTCTCACCTCCCTACCTCAGCCCGGTTCAACTTGCCAGGAAGTTGAACCGGGCTGAGGAAACAGATTTCTGGTACTTTCCTGGATGGAGGCCAAATGACTCAGAAAAGTCATGGTCAGACCTCAAATACACTGGGTGAGGGAGGGAACAGGGCCTGTGAGAGCGAGTCCCCATGGGTCCCAGAGCCACTGCAGGCTCAATGGGAACCCTGATCAGTTATTTGTCCCTGAGAGACTGCACCCAAAGTGTCCCTGAGAGAAGGGTGGGCGTCCCTGGATCTGAAAAGCCAGCGGACTCAGTCTCCTGGCCCAAAGGAGGGGTGTTCTGACACTGACCCTGTGTCCTGTCTCCTTGTGGAGCCTCAGTCCCAGGAGAGAGGAGGGAGGCCCCTGGCCCCTGGTACCTGTGCGCTGCAGCACCTCCTTCCCTTTCTCCAGGTGAGCGTGCAGCCACTCCAGGCACTCCCCCTCCAGGATGTGTCTCCATTCCTCAGCCACACCGGCCTCCTCCCACTTGCGCCTGGTGATCTGAGCCGTGGTGGCAGCTGTGGTCCAGGAGCTCAGGTCCTCGTTCAGGGCGATGTAGTCGGTGCCATCGTAGGCGGACTGGTATAACCGCGGAGAAGGCGCTCATCAGGTCCCATTTCACAGCCAAACATCCACTGGAGCGTGTGAGACCCTGTCCCGCTCCCCGGCCCCCCCACCCCCACCCCCATCCCGCCTGGAGGTCAGGCCCCGCCCACCCAGACCGGACCACATCTAACCCTCACCCATTAATCCTAAACTGAATGTGCAACCAGGTCCTCCCGGGTGGTGGGCCAGGAGGGTCTCACGGTCTCAGTGTGAAGCTTGGACCCTGACACTCAGGGCGACTCCAGTCCGTCCGTGGGGATGGGGATCATGACCGGGTCCCTGGCCCCAGGTCCGCGTAGCTCACCATCCTGGCTCTGGTTGTAGTAGCCGCGCAGGATGTCCAGGTTCAGTCGGAAACATTGAGCCGCGACCTCGGCATTCCGCGTGTTCAGGTCCCAAATGCCCGGTTCCTCCTGCTCCATCCATGGCCGCCCGCGGCTCCATCCTCGGGCTCGCGGAGTCGCTGTCGAACCGCAGGAACTGCGTGTCGTCCACGTTGCCGATGATGACGATGACGAAGCGGGGCTTAGGATGTCCGGGCCGGGACTCAGCGGTGAGGAAATGTCTCAGGGAGTGGGAGCCTGGTGCCGGAGAGGAGGGGCTGACCACCCGCGACCCTCCTCCCGCCGGGCTGGGCCGAAGTCTGTACGACAGGATGGGGTCCGGGTTTTGGGGTCTGGGCGGGGGTGGTGGAGACGTGCCCAACTCGGGGTCCTGCGCCCACGCAGGTTTCCCTCGCTCATCCCCGCAGAAGCTGTTCCCTCCTGACCCCACATTCGCGTGCCCAGGTCTCAGTCAGGGCCAGAGGCCCCCAGAGCAACAGGAGGAGGGCTGGGGACCCCATGACCGCACCCTCTCTCTCTTCGCAGTCTGAGCCCCTAAGAGGCCCTGGAAGCATTGTACCAGGAGCAGCGGTGATGCTGATTGGCTGCTCTAGAAACTTCACACCAATGGGAGTGAGAACTCTACTGACGTCACGAGTAACCATGTAGACGGTGAGAGGGAGAAGTAAAACTGCTGAGAGATGGAAACTCTCTTTCCCACTTCAGACTCTTTTCCCACTTCAGACTCTGCCCTGGAGCTGAGAACCTGAGACCAGGCCTGGTACCTGGGACTGTGCCCTGACCCCTCCCCCTGCACAGGGAGCTCCTGTCACAGAGTCTCCCTCAGTCCTTCCTGCCCAGGGGCTGTGTGAGAACCAGGGAGACTCCCCAGGCTGGGACCAGCCCTTTCCTCCCCTCTCCTCCTGGAACCCCTCTCCCTGAAATGGACTCTGCCTCCCACACTCACCTCTGCCCTGGACACTGTTAGGTCGGTGAAGGAGGCACCCAGGAGACCAGAATGGTGAGGGATTACGAATTTAATCAATCATCTTCACGTCAGGAGGCTGAGCCCCAGATGACTCCAGCATCCAGTGACAGGAGTCAGCTGTTTTCAAAGGACTTCTGGTAGGCTTTTCTGGGCCGAGAATTCTCTGTCTGGAGGGAAGAGATAACAGAATGTTATCTCAAGTAAAGTGTGGTCTCAGCATAAGGGAATGTCCACAGTGAAATGTTCTGAAAAGTCAGTTGGGCGGGGGGAGGGGGGGGAGGGCGGCGGCAGGACGGACGGACAATTCAAATGCTCCATCCAACCTAACCTACACTTCTAGAAGAAAACTCACCCTGGAAACTTGATGCCAGAGAGTGAGCTCGCCCTGGGGAAGGGGGAGGAGGGTTCTCTTTAAACCTGGAGGAGATGTGCCTGAAAACATTGGATAGGGTTTCTCAAAGATAAGTCAACTACTGTGGGGAACACAATCTGGGAACCCTGAATATCAGAAAGCTAATCCCTAAAATGAGTGATTTCAGACGCTTCATATGCAAAGTGTCTAAATTAGCCCTGCAGCCAGAGTTACAAAGCTCCTCAGTTCTCCTATCCACACAGGAAGTATGTGACTTGGGACTGGCTATTCACCTCCCCGAGTCATTCCACCAAATAAAATATTGCTTGCTTTAATTGATTAGTTTCTTCAATGCTCTATATTTCACTTTTGGAAAAGTTTGAGATAGAGAAAGGAGATACAGCAGTATTTGTAAGATTTTCTTAGTGATGCCATTAATAATAATGTTCACTACAGTGAGTGGAAACAAAGTTGAGAATATACAGTAGCTAGATCAAAGAGTTTAAAGACTGGGCATTTCAAATGGGGCATTCCTGTTCATGTTGAGTTGGTGCCAACAGCCATCAGTGGACACAGTCCCGTCCCGCAGATGTAACCTATAACCTGATTCCTGTGCTTCTTATACCTTGAGATATTCTAAAGATTTTCAATAAGTATACACATATCTGCAAACCAAATCTTAGTTTTGCCAGTTTTACATTTGCCTGCACATAGGACTGGTACTGCATGGACACGCAGAGACTCAGCATTACCTAAGGGTTATCTCTCACCTGTGAGGCTGTCCTTCCATTTTGAGTGCTAAGTCTTACATTTGATGATTATCCTTATGAAAATCTTGCTATTTTCCTATTGATGTATATGTGGTTGTTCCAGTTGCTCTAAACATTAGTGTACATGTCTCCTGGGACACAAGACAAGAAATTCCCCAGAGGGGATGGTCAGGGGTGGGGATGCTGGGTCCTGTGTGGCCTGCACTTTAACGAGACTCGATGATGCTTGTGTGATTTAAAAGTGCCTGTGCCTATTTAAACTTTTACCAGGAATGTGGAATACTTCATGTTGCTGATATAGTTGTTCTGAAAATAAATCAAAACACAGATTAAGTAGAAGCATTAAGAGTTAAAAGTCAGTTCTTTGGTTCCTTGCATTGCAAAGTTGTCATCACAGAGACATTTTCTTTTCAGACTCTTAATTATTTCCTTTACTCTTATTCCATAGCCCTTATATTTATACTATTAACATATAGACCCACATAATGCTTCACTTGGCATGACCACACAGCATTATTTTATATGATTGGGAGATCTGATGATAAAGCACAAAGGAAGGAGAGAAGGAAAGACAGAAGGGGGAAGGGAGGAAAGACAGAAAATATGGGAGAGAATGGGAGAACTGGAGACAGTGAGTGCAGGTAACATTTTTCAAGTGCATGGAAACCAAGGTGTAGACTGAGAGAAGCTGAAGAGAGCTTTATTATGTGTCCGCTGCTGAGCAACAAACTACCCCAAATGTCAGTGGCTCAAAACAATAAGCCACTAAACAAGGGGTAAGTGGGGTGGACAGCTGATCCGTGGTAATGGTTTTGAAGTAGATGGTGTTGGAAACCTGTAATTGTCCTATAATGTGTTCAGTGTTCTCAGTGAAGCAGAAAACAGGGCACTAATAGTAACAGATGGGGAAGGAGGGTGGCTGTTTGAGCGGAGGATGGGGGACTAAGAGGGCCGTGCAGGGACTGGATGATTGTGGGCAGTGGAGTGGATGCCTTTGTGGTCTGAGTCATGACTTTAACATCACAGTGTCGCGTGGCTGTATTGTTCTCCAGCCTTCTGTAGTCGCAAGGGGGCCAGGTACATGGTAGGCAGAGGTAGAATTCACAAGCAAGAGTGACACAGCCATGGAGAGCTAAAGGAGGGGTTGAAATGGTGAATTATGGAGTTTAAGATGAGTGAGGAGGGAGGAGAGAACATGGAGGGTGAGGGACAGTGAATAGATGACTGGATAATAAGCTAAGATCCCAAAGGGCTCAAAGGACTGTTGGAGGAGATGTACCACAGGGAGGACTCAGGCCTGGGAAACAGGCACATTTGTGATAAATGGTTTACTGATATTGCATTACAACATATGATGAAACTAGAGGCCTGATGCAGGAAACTTCATGCAAGAGTAGGCCTTCCTTCCCCCGGATGCTGGCACCTGCTTACTGTGGCACCTGGGACCCAGGCTACTTTGCTCTGATCCCTGTGCTATCCTTATGGGGTACAGAAGGCCCTGGGAGCTGTGCTTTAGCCACAATAGTCCCAATGTGCATGTCCACACTGTGGAAGATTGTGTAGACATTGAGATGTTGTTCCCAAATAAGAGATGACTTTATTTTGAAAACTGAGTTTGAAACAACAACCACAAGAAATGGGGAGTAGAAGAAAATGTTACTACTTTTCAGGTTTCCATAGTGTTGTCCTCAAGGGATTGGAGAGAGGGGTGGCAGTGAGGAGATGGGAACCTCAGAGATGGCTCCTGGCTCCTGAGAACTCTACTCAGTCAATCCCTGTCCTGTCCTGACCTGGACACTGTGGAGCCCAGGACTCTCCAAAGCTTCTTCATCCCCCGCAGAAGCCCCACCTTCAAGTCAGCTCTCCAGAACCCACTCACAGCACAGCCCCTGACAGGACACAGGCAGCCCAGGGAGCAGCGCGGGGCGCCTTCGCGTGGCCACAGGGCTGAGGACAGAAGAGCCTGCTCCCCTTTCTGTTGCTCAGTCAGCACCTTCCAGGGACTCCTTCTGTTCTAAGTACCAGAGCAGGGCTTTGAACACAGGAGAGGGGGCCCTGTCAAATTCAAGGTGCAAAGTGTTTTCTCTAAATGCACACTGATGTTGATGCTTACTCCCCATTGGGTCACTGTGGACGCTGCCTCAGGAAAGAGCCAGGTCCCCTGGGCCATAACCACTGGCTCCCAGGTCCAGCTGCACCCCACTATCAAACTAGGAGTCCTTAGTCTCCCGGATGGGCTTGGACACCCAGGAACCTGTCCCCTGTGCCCGCTGCTGCCTCTGGAGCTAGAGACCTTCCTCCTGGGAACAGGTGCCACTTGTCTCAGAGCTGGGGGTGGGGTGGGGCTGGGGTGTCAGGCTTGGGAAGGCATGGATGCCCCTGAGGAGGTCAGGATGGGGGAGGCAGCAGGCATAGGGGTAGAAGCTTCAGGGAGGAGAGCAGCAGGGTAGGGTGTTCCATGGGGACGCCTGCGGGTGTTTGGAAGGTGTCTTCTGGGTGATGGACAGCAAAGGGCTGGGCTGCCCCTGTAGGGATGAGCCCTGGTCCCAAAGTCCTGGGGTGTCCAGGGTTCCACTAGTTGGGCCAATACCTCTGTCAAGTCTGAGCCCAGCCCTGAGCAGCAGGCCATCCTGGCCTTCGGGATCCCTTCCTCCCCTGGGACAGTACAGGCCTCGGGCCAGGCCAGACCCTGAGGACCAGAAGCTGAACCTGGGTGTGGGCTGAGCACTTCACTGGGCGACAAGGTCCTCAGCGAGAGGACCCAGGCTGCCCATTGCCCAGCAGCAGTCCAGTCACTCTCAGCTGTGTGTGGCCAGAAGATTCTGGGGTCCTATCGCTTTCCTCTGTGGTGACCCACCCACCCGCCTTCTCAGACAGGACCCTCCACACCCTGCTCTCTGCTCCCCCTATCCCTGAACATAGGAACTCCGCAGCCTCAGCCCTAAGCCTCAATCCTCCCTGACAGCTGACCCAGGACTCTGCGGGTGCTATAGGCTGAAGGTGTGTGTCCCCTCAAGATTCACAGGTGGAAACCTCACCCCAATGTGATGGTATTTGGAGGCGAGGCCTTCGGAAGGAGATTGCAATATGAGGGTGGAGCCCTGATAACAAAGACTCCGGAGAGCTGTCTGGCCTTGCCCACATGTGGGGACACAGTGAGTGGATGGGCGTCTATGAACCAGGAGTGGCCTCACCAGACCCTGAATCTGCTGGCACCTTGATTGTAACTTCTCAGCCTTTAGAACTGGGAGAAATAAGCTCTGCCCATTATAAACCAGCCTGTGGTACTGTTTAAGCTGCTGAACAGGCAGGGAAGCCACAAGCCAGGGGAGGGCTCCCATGTGTGGCAGCTGAACTGTGGCTGCCTCTGAGCATCAATCATCCCTGACCGCAAAACCTACCCGGACCCCCTACCCAAAGGACTCAGTGGCCAGTGGTGGGCAGACCAGCCTCTGGAGGCACTGAGAGAGACCAGCCTCTGGAGGCACTGAGCATCAGGCTTGAGGAGGGGCTCAGGAGGCGGAGACCAGTTGACAGGTAACAAAATCACACATCACAGGAAAAGCATTTATGGACTGAGTTATGTCCCCCCAAAATTCACAGGTTGAGGTATCAGCCCTCCAACGTGATTGCATTTAGATACAGAGCCTTAAGGAGATCTTTAAGGTTAAATGAGATCATGGGCTGGGCTCTAATTGGACAGGACAGGTGGTAATAAGAGAGAGATATCAGATACCTCCACTCCCCCCTTGCTGCACACACAGAGGAAAGGTCCTGGTAAGACATGGGGAGAAGACAGCCATCTACAAGCCAGGAAGAGAGCCCTCAACCAGAAACCACATTGCCTGGCACTTTGATCTTGGACTTGAAGCCTCCAGAACTGGGAGAATATAAAACTTGTATATCATCCACCCTGTCAGTGCTGTTTGGTTATGGCAGCCCCATCGGAATGAAACAGGCTCCAAACCAAACACAGTGACCCTCCCTTCCTGACTCAGATCAGCTGTAAGGAACCTGGTCAGCATTTACTCCTTCATCCACTGTGATGTAGTGAGGGCCTCTGTGCCAGGCTTCCCCTGAGGCCTGGTAAACATTTCATGAAAATAGTCAGACACGGCTCTCCTGGTGCTGACAGTCCGACAGGAGAGACAGACAATAATGAGAACATAGGCATAGCAGTGAATTCTATGGTTTGTGTTCCTGTTATCGACCCTGAGTAACAAGCAATCCCTGTAAAACGACCTTTTAATTCTCTCCCGTTCTCTGGTTGGCTGGGCTCAGCCGGCAGTTCTTCTGCTCCATGTCCCACGGGGTTGAGCTGCAGTCACGGGGGGGCCTGACTGGTGAATTGTTCATATATTTTTCTGTCAGTCTGTATTTAGCCTCTACAAGATGGCAAATTTGAGGTTCTTTATCCCTTCACCCCTTTCTTCCAATGCAAATGCTCTCCCCTATAGCAAACACCAGTTTGTTCTCTGTATCTGGGTCTGTTTCTATTTTGTTTGTTCATTTATTTTGATTTTTAAATTCCACATATAAGTGACTTCTTTTACTTAGCATAATACTTTCTAAATCCATCCATGTTGTTACAAGTGGTAAGATTTCATTCTTTTATGGCTGAGTAATATTCCATTATATATGTATAGATCTATGACTACATTACTGTCAATCTCTCCTTTTATATCCATTAATATTTGCTTTACATATGCATTTAGGTGCTCCCATGTTGGGTGCATTAATGTTTATAAGGGTTATATCCTCTGGTTGGATTGACTCCATTATCATTATGAAATGTTCTTGTCTTTAATTAGAATCTTTGCTTTAAAATCTATTTTATCTGGTAGTAGTATTGCTGCCCCAGCTTTTAGTATCTTTGTTCCTATTTGCATGAAATGTCTCTTTGATTTCTTTACCTTTGGTGTGTGTTTTTCCATCTGAAGTCAATATTTTATTTTTTGAATAAATCTTTATTTTTCATATTATTACAAATGTTCCCCATTTTTTCCCCCTCTAGTTTCCCATCTCACCCTCTGCCCTTTCCCCATCCTCCATAGGTTCACAGTTTATATTCAGTTTTATCCCGGACCCCCCACTCCTCTTTTCCCCATGAATCATCAGTCCACTCCCCTTCCATACCTCTAATTCTATTATATTCACCAGTTAATATTGTTCATCATGTCTTTTACTTCCCTTGGTTTTTAGATTCACTTGTTGATAGTTAGGTATTTGTTGTTCATAATTTTCATTTTTATTTTCTTCCTCTTCTTAAAGAACTCCTTTCAGCAATTCATATAATTCTGGTTTGGCGGTGATGAACTCATTTAGCTTAAATTTATTTTTGAAGCTCTTTATCTGGCCTTCGATTCTGAGTGATAGCTTTGCTGGGTAGAGTATTTTTGGCTGTAGGTTCTTGCTATTCATCACCTTGAATATTTCCTGCCATCCCTTCTGGCCTGCGTGGTTTCTGTTGAGAAATCAGCTGACAATCGTATGGGTGCTCCTTTATAGGTAACTACCTTCTTTGCTCTTGCTGCTTTTAATATTCTCTCTTTGTCTTTTGTTCTTGGAATTTTAATTATGATGTGTCTTGATGTGGTCTTCTTTGGATTCCTTTTGTTTGGGGGACCCACGTCCCCCAACATTCATGCATCTGGACATGTAACCACATGCCAGACTGTGCCTCGGGACCAGGTAACACAGAGAGGCTGGGACTGTGCAGGCTGAATTTGGCAAGGGGGTGGGAGTGTCAGTGACAGTGCAGGTGTCAGGAGCAGCAGAGGTAGCCATCCCAACCAGAGGGACAAGGTTCAGCATCTGGGGTTAGTGGTGTGAGCAGTGACATCGGTGCCCAGTAGCAGGGCAGTGGCTCCTGTGTAGGACCCCACCTGGGCTGAAAACAGCACATATAAGTGTCTTGTTTTCTCATCCATTCAGCTACCCTATGACTTTTGATTGGAGCATTTAATGCACTTACATTTAAAGTGAATATCAATACGTATGTAGTTTTTACCATTTTATTATTATGATTTATGTCTTTCCCTTCTTATTTTATTTAAAGAGAAGATCCTTTAAAATGCCTTGGAATACAATTTTTTTGCAGGCAAAAATTCGTCACCATCCCACAGAGAGCCAGCGAGTAGCCCTCCAGATGGGCTGTCCTATATTGGTCACTTGGTTTCCAGCCAAACCCGAGTGCCTGCAAAGCACCACAGTCCCAGTCTCAGATGTTTACTCCATTTGACACTTGTCATCCTTATCCATCCCTCACCCCAGCAACTGAATTCTTCTGACAGGAGAATTCCACACATAAAGAGCCTTGGTGAGAGGCAGATATCATGTCCCTCCATAAGAGAGGGAAACCCACGTCCCCCAACATTCATGCATCTGGACATGTAATCATGCCAGACTGTGCCTCAGGACCAGGTAACACAGAGAGGCTGGGACTGTGCAGGCTGCATTTGACAAGGTGGGGTGGGAGTGTCAGTGACAGTGCAGGTATCAAGAGCAGCAGAGGTAGCCATCCCAGCCAGAGGGACAAGGTTCAGCATCTGGGGTTAGTAGTGTGAGCAGTGACATCTGTGCCCAGCAGCAGGGCAGTGGTCCTGTGTAGGACCCCACCTGGGCTGAATGTGGATCAGTTTCTGGCTGTGTGACCTGAGGCCTGTGGTTTTCCCTTAAATAATATTAGACCCCAATATCATGTATGTACTACTTTATATCTTTTTTTTTCTTTGTATTTTCATTTATTGGGACATAAGGGGTGGGTAACTAGAATGTACAGCACCCCACACCAGGGTGCTGTCCATTTTAATCCTCCTGGGCTAGCATTAGGAGCTTTAAAGAAAAAGCTACTTTATATCTTAACTAGAGGCCCGGTGCACAAAATTCCTGCCTGGCCTTGCTGCAGGGTAGGGGATTGGGGAGTGCAGGAGAGCTCAGCCCGGCCTGTACTCGCTCTAATCTGGAAACCCTCGGGGGATTTCTGGGACATACCTCTGGCAATCTAGGACTGCTGGCTCCTAAACATTCACCTGCCTACCTGCCTGATCCCTTCTAACCCCTCGGGCCCAGAATTTATCAGGAAGGACGCCTGCAAGATGTCTGGTCTAATTACCATATCTCCCTTTTATTATATAGATTAAAATAGCTTGGGATTCCATTGTTTGCTCCAAGAAATATATCTAGGGAAGAGTTTCAGAGAGCAGGCCTCCGGAGACATTATTATTGGGACCCAGGGCCCATGTCCTGACTCTTAGACCTGATTCTACCCCATGGCACAGAGAATGACACATTACTCCCAACATCATGTCTCATAACTGATGATAAAATGTCCTCCCTTTTCTTTCTGGAGAAAAATGAAAACTTTAAATGTGGATGTAAAACCCATTCCCACCCTAAACTCTGGTACTGGCCTCAGTGGTTCCCAGGCTGGCTGAGCCCCAGGATTGCCTGAGGGCTTCTGACAAAACCCCCAGCCTCTCCCAGACCCACAGAGCCAGAGAATCAGGCCCAGACCAGGAACCACCCGTGTAACAACCCTGCAGGCAAGGCTGACACACGCCATACGGGGTCCAGGTCTGGGTTCTGGCTGCTCAATGTGGGATCTGAAGACCTGCAGAATCAGCGCCTTGGGATAGAGCCAGACTCTCTCACTCTGCTCCAGACGTCCTGAGCTGACAAGAGGTCCAGGTGGTTCCTGTGCCTTCTAGACTCTAAGGCAGACAGTGCAGTGGGCTCTGGTGTGCAGTCTAACCAGGTGGCTCAGCACTAGGTCCTGGGTTCAGTCCTTCTTCCTTGGTCTCCTGTAGCCATCAGTCCCTTGTTGAGCTCCTCTGTTCTCAAGGGTTTAAATGTCATTTACCTGTGTCGCCTCCCAAGTCTGTTTCTCCAACCAACATCTCTCCAGATCTCCAGACTCCTCTGTCCAACTGCCCATCTGAAGACTTCCTTGTGTTGCTAATAGACACTCAGATCCAGCAGCTCTTAAAATGAAGGCCTATGATGCCCTGCAAATAGGCTGCTCCAGTGTCTGCTCAATTCTTATAATGGGAACTCTGTCTACTTGTATCCTCTGAGGTTTTTGGTGACCTTGACTCCTATCTCATGTGCTTGAGACTAACCAGTAAGCACGCTCTAAAGTCCATCTTCAGAAGGAACCAGAATCCCAGCAAGCCCTCTCTTTCTACCTCTCAGCCCCTGGAAGCCTCTCCAGCCTGGAGCCCCTCACAGATTCTTCCTGCCTCCCCACCACCCCTCACCTACCACTGTTCTCAGCTCAGCAGCCACAGTGATCCTTTAAAGGGGGTACTAGGCCAGGCCTCTCCTGCTCTAAACTCTTCTGTGGCTCCTCCTCACTCAGAGAACCGTCCCTGCCCTTCTCCCATCTTCCAGGCTCAGGAGGTCTGGCCTTGTCTTCATCTCATCTCCATTACTCTGCTCCATTCCCACACTGGCCTCCTCCCTCTTAATCAGGACACACTCCAGCTCCAGGCCATTCCCACTGGAGGTTCCACTACTGGAAAGGACTTCTTCTCGACATCCACAAGGATAATTTCTCATAGTCTCCAATGCTTTCCTCAAGCTCCCTTCCCAGTGAGGCCACCACTGACTGGACACCTAAATCAATCAGACAAGCCCTAGTGGTTTAGCTCATTGGATAGTGTGTCAACTTGAGGACTGAAGAGTCCTGGGTTGGATTCTGGTCAAGGGTACATGCCTGGGGTGTGGGCTCCATTCCCAGCTGGGGATGTGCAGGAGACAACCAATCAATGATTTTATCCCATCGTTACTGTTCCTATAGCTCTCTTCCTTTCCCGTTCTCTCTGAAATCAATAAAATCTATACTAATAAAAGGGTCAGATGCTAATTAGACCAGGTCGACCATACATCTACCAGTCGTCTGGTCCTCCTTCCAGACAAAGCCACAGTGATGGAGCTGAGGCAGAGGCAATTAGCGGTGATATGGCCAGCAAGGGAGCAGTTAGGAGTAATCAGGCCAGCAGGGAAGGGAAGTTAGGGGTGGTCAGGCCAGCAGGGGAGGGCAGTTAGAGGTGATTAGACTTACAAGGGAAGGTAGTTAGGGGATATTAGGCAAGCAGGCATGCAGAGGGGTTAGGGGTGATTTGGAAGGAAGGCAAGCAGTTAGGAGACAACAGTCTTGGATTTCAAGAGGGATGTCCAACTGCAGGTTTAAGTCTAATCTGGCCTAAATTGGCAGTCAGACATCCCCCAAGGGGTCCCAAATTGGAGAGGATACAGGCTGAGCAGAGGGACCCCTGCCTCCTGTGCACAAATTTCATGCACTGTGCCACTAGTATGATCTGATTGGCCAGATGATTATAAAATCTCTGAATGCATAATCACCAGGTCATTCAGTGTGTGTGTGTGTGTATATTAGAGGACCAGTGCATGAATTTGTGCATGGGTGAAGTCTGGCCAGCTTGGCCAGGGGAAAGGGACATGGGTGGTTGACTGGCTTGCCTCCTGGTCAAACTCCTGGTGGAGGGGACAATTTTCATATTAGTATTTTATTATATAGGATATACACTGCGTTCAGAGATCATAATAATCTAGCCACCCTGTGTGTGTGTGTGTGCGTGTGTGTGTGTGTGTGTGTGTAATATATTAAAAACTAACAAAAATATCAGCCATGGTCCATGTCCCTGACAGCCACACTTGGAATTGCCTTGCCCTTGTCACACAGATTCCTCAGCTTTTCTGATTTTCTTTCAATGTTCTTTCAATGTTCCCCACATGCAGAAACACTGTCACACATCTGACACATTACTAATATTGGTTCATGAATGATCAGTGCAGAGCACCTCCCGATGCTAGAGGCACATCTTCATTAAAGTGGCCTCAGACCACAGCTGTCCTATGGCAGCTACAGCAGAGTTACCTCTCACATGGACATCAGTGCACCTACTGCAGCAGCTCTCCCTGCCTCTACAGTAGACTCCGCTTCAGAACTCTTAGGGTTCCCACTGCAGCTAGTTCTGGCGGGAAGGGCAAGGAGAGATGGGGCGAGCAGAGCAGAATTCCAACAGGAACTTATCTAAGAAGACCAATTACAGGATCCCTCCTCTCTGATAATTCCAGAACCTGGTTGCTTGAGAGTTTAGGAAAAGATGGAAAGAACAATCAATTCCTGGAAAAAGCCAAGAACAGGATGAGACTGAAAATTCATCTCTCCAGACCACGGACTCTTGTGTGCAGGCACCCCTGGGCCTTGTGGGCACAATGATAAATAACATGCCTCTGGCTGATTTTGGATAGAGGACATTCAACAGAAGAAAGAGAACAAAACTCATAACAAGAACACGAACAGGCATAGTCCTCTACACAAACAAAAAACAACCAATACAGTCCCAGAGATGAGGGCTCAGGGCAGGACCCAGGCTTGAGCCTTGGCTGACCTGCACAGGAAGGCCTTACTGCCCACGGTTTTGGAGATGTTCCTCATGAGGACAGTTCATAAAGCCTGGTGATGTTGAGTCCCTGCGATGGACAGTCCTGGTGGGACAAGGTTCTACTAAAGGGAGGACAAAGGAACAGAGGGGTGACCCAGCTGAAGAGAGACCAGGAACCAACTGGGCACAGCCCTGACCACACTCGGTCCTCATAGCCTCTCCTGTCCCCCTGCAACGGCCTCAGCACAGCACACACACAGGACCTGACAAGTTCTCGATGCTTCCCTTTATTTCTCTCAAATATTAGGATCTTCTCCTTAACTATTTAAAAATATATATATATCTTTATTGATTTTCTGAGAGAGGAAAAAAGAGGAAGACAGATTGAAACATCAAAGATGAGAGAATCATCCATTTGTACCACTTGCAGGACCCGGGTGTGAATTGAGCTGAAATCTGGGCTTATGCCCTGAAAGGGAATCCTTCTACGACTTCCTGGTTCAATCACTGAGGCTCACCAGCTGGGCTGTTCCCCTTTAATGAACCCATCACCCCTCCATGGCAAGAAGGAAGAAGAATGCATATCCACACTCTTAGTTCAATCAGGCAGGGAGAAGCTGCAGCTGAGCGCACCAGGAAGTACCAACAGGAAATCTGAGGTTCTTGCATCACCAAGTGAGTGTGTGAAAAATCATTTCTCAGTCCCTGAAGTTCCTCACGCTGTAGAAGAAAATGGTAAAGAACAACACAGTTCAGTGGCTGTAAGCAGTGACATTCTCAACCGCACACCGCAGGCTCCCTGTATCCCAAAGAATCCCCATCACCAGGTCCTTCCCCTTTTACCCCAACCCCTGCTGTCCTCAGAGTCTTACCTTTGGAAACAGTGAAAGATACATCAGAGCTCTGGGCACTATCACTGCCTGGGGTAGAACAAAACAGGACGTGGTCAGAGGCCCCAGGAGAGGAGGCTAAGAGAGGAACTATGGGGTGAGGTCCCCCATGGGATCCAGTCTGTACTATCACAGGATCTCAGGGGTCACCCTCCATACTCACTGGCAGCCTGAGCATAGCTCCCTCCTTGTCCACCTGTGGGAAGAAAACATCCTGTGAGAAGACAGAGAGGAGGCAGGGCCATGAGGTCCCAAAAAACTCCTATTCCTGGAGACCAGAGAAGTTTCCAGAACTGAGACTATACACCCAAGGCAGGATCAGGAACCCTGAGGAAACTACACGTGAGGGGAGTGGACCACCCATCCTCCCAGAGGTCTGTCCTCAGCAGGGACCTTGCACTCTGAGCTGGGAGTGCTGGGAACCAGGCCTCCTCACTAGAATCATCAAGGTGATGAATGTGTCCCTCATGTTCACCCGTGTCTTACTGAAGAGTGAGTGTCGGCAAATAGGGCCCTACGCTGGGCAACCACACGTGTGGGGATGGTACTTGCCATTAATGAAGCAGAACACACTTCTACGTGGTCTTGCAACCCTCAATGAGACAGGACACTCTGCCCAACCCCTTCCCTACCTGAGCGCTTCCTCCTCCTCCACATCACAGCTCCAGTGATCACAGCTCCAAGGATGACCAGGCCCACTAGGGGGATGATACCCTGAGAAGATGGCTCTGGGAAGGGAAAGGGAGGTGAGGGCCCTAACCCCCAGGCCTCAGCCCCGACCCCACTGAAGTCCTCCACATACCTTTGCCTTCCTGAGACCAAGCGTTGTGCCCAAACCCCACCTCATCCCATCTCAGGGTCATGGGCTGTGGCAGCCCCTCATGCTGCACATGGCACGTGTATCTCTGCTCCTCTCCAGAGGGCACCACCAGGGCCGCCCACTTCTGGAAGGTTCCATCCCCCGAAGGCCGGGTCTCCACAAGCTCCATGTCCTGGGTCTGCTCCTCCCCATCACGCTGCCAGGTCAGGCTGATGTCCGCAGGGTAGAAGCCCCGGGCCCAGCACCTCAGGGTGACCTCGCGGTCAGAGATGGGGTGGTGGGCCACCTGTGTCTTTGGAGGGTCTGAGGAGAAGGGTGAGGAAATTCAGGAACTTGGCATTGTCAGGGGACCCTCCAGCAGCGCTATGTGACCATGAGAGTGGACAGGATACCTGGGGTGGGCGAGGGAGCACACAAGCAGCCACCAGCCTGGACATACCATCTTTCTTCGAAAATAAGACATAGCACATGGCAAAATAAGACATCCTCTGAAAATAAGATCTAAAGCATCTTTGGGAACAAAAATTAATATAAGACACTGTCTTATTTTCGGGGAAATAGGGTAGCATCTGGGGATGATCTCCAGTCTTTAGAGAGTTCTAGTCAGGGACACAGCCCAGGGTGGGAGGCAGGCCTCAGGGGGAGAAATGATAACTCTTTCCTTCCTGGGTGGAGTCTAAATTACTCAGAAAAGTCCCTGTCTGACCTCAAATACACTGGGCAAGGGGAGGGAACAGGGCCTGAGAGAGCAAGTCCCCATGGGTCCCAGAGCCTCTGCAGGGTCAATGGGAACCCTGATCAGTTATTTCAGGCTTGGCCTCCCCTGTAATTGTCCCTGACAGACTGCACCCAAAGTGTCCCTGAGAGAAGGGTGGGCATCCCTGGATCTGAAAAGCCAGCGGACTCAGTCTCCTGGCCCAAAGGAGGGCTGTTCTGACACTGACCCTGTGTCCTGTCTCCTTGTGGAGCCCCAGGCCCAGGGGAGAGCAGGGAGGCCCCTGGCCCCTGGTACCTGTGCGCTGCAGCACCTCCTTCCCTTTCTCCAGGAATCTGTGCAGCCACTCCAGGCAGTCCTCCTGCAGGAAGTGTCTCCATTCCTCAGCCTCACCGGCCTCCTCCCACTTGCGCCTGGTGATCTGAGCTGCTGTGTCAGCTGCGGTCCAGGAGCGCAGGTCCTCGTTCAGGGCGATGTAGTCGGTGCCATCATAGGCGGACTGGAAATAACCGCGGAGGAGGCGCCCGTCCGGCCCCATTTCACAGCCGATCATCTGCTGGAAGGTGTGAGACCCTGACCCGCCCCAAGGTCAATGTTGCCCACTGAACCCGCCCCCGCCCCACCCGCGGGGATTAAACAGAAACTGAAACTAAACCGGGTCCAAGTCACCACGGGCTCCCCTCGGGTGTGTGTATGGGAGGTGGGGGTTGGGGGTGGGAGGGGGTTAGGATGAAACTCTCACTGGGACACTCGGGGCGACCCCGGGCGCTCCAGGGGCATGGGGGTCGGGACCACCCGGGTCCGTTGGCTCACCGTCCTGGCTCTGGTTGTAGTAGCGGCGCAGGTTGTGCAGGTTCACTCGGGAAGCCTGTGCGTGACTCTTGGAGTTCTGGGTGCTCAGGTCCCAATAGCGCGGCTCCTCCCGCTCCATCCAGGGCGCCCGCGGCTCCGCCCTCCGACTCTCGGAGTGGCTGTCGAACCGCTCGAACTGCGTGTCGTCCACGTAGCTGACATCCAGGTACCGAGGCTCCCCTCGGCCGGGCCGGGACACGGCGGTTTGGAAAAATATCAGCGAGTGGGGGCCTGGGGGCCGGAGCGGAGGAGCTGACACCCGCGACCCTCCTCCCGGAGTGGGTTCGGGGTCAGGGGTAAAAGGGACAGGAGAGGGGAAGGGGCCCGGAGAGGAAACAGGAAGCAGGAAGGAGAAGAGAGGGGTCAGGACGGGGTGGGTGTGGGGATGGGAGGTGGAGACGCCCTGTCCTGGGTCCTGCTCCCCCGTCGGGTCCCCTCGCTCCTCCTCCCCAGAGGCCATTCCCTCTGGACCCCGCACTCACCCGCCCAGGTCTCGGTCAGGGCCAGGGCCCCCCAGAGCAGCAGGAGGAGGGTTGGGGACTCCATGATCAGCAGAGACCAATAACTGGGTACGGGGGCGATCCTGATTGGCTTCTCTAGAACACACCCAATGGGAGTTAGAACTGGGGACGCGGAAAGAAGGAGGGCCCCACACAGATTGTGAGAGGGAGAAGTGAGACTGCAGGGAGGTGGGGACTCCCCAACACTGAGCTTCATGCTTCAGCTTCCGCCCTTTGGCTGAGACCCTAAAACCTGGCCTGGGACCTGGGACTTTGTCCTGACTCCTCCCCCTGCAGGGAGCTCTGGTCACAGAGTCTCCCTCAGTCCTGCCCAGGGGCTGTGTGAGAACCAGGGAGACTCCCCAGGCTGGGACCAGCCCTTTCCTCCCCTCTCCTCCTGGAACCCCTCTCCCTGAAATGGACTCTGCCTCCCACCCTCACCTCTGCCCTGGACACTTCTAGAGGAAAGCTCACCCTGGGAACTTGATGCCAGAGAGTGAGCTCCTGTGAAAGGAGGCGGAGGGACAGGGTTTCCTCTGTAATCTTGGAGGAGTTGGGCCTGAAAAGACCAGTGCGGTACAAAGGTTTGGGAGTGGGAGTGGGGGTGAAGGGCCACAGTATTGGGAAGCCTGAACATCAGGAAGCTAATCTGTAAAATGAGTGATTTCAGAGGCTTCCTATGCAAAGTGTCCAAACAGCCCAGCCATTAGAGTTACAAAGCTCCCAATTCTCCTTCCCACACAGGAAGTGTGTGTGAATGGGGACTGTTCATTGTGAATGACCTGCGTTCCCCAGCCCTGAGTCTGTCCCTGTGAGTCCCCCATGCCCTCCCTACATGGAGCCCAGGGAGCTGTGTGCTCCTGTGCATTCCAGCAGGAGCATGAGCCTCCTCACAGTGGCAGTGCTCAGTGGGGTCAGAGTGCTCTCCACCAGCGCTCCTGCACTGCCCATCTGTATGAATTACTCACATGTAAGCATGTGCACATTTTATTGGGACTTATTATTATTATTATTATTATTATTATTATTATTATAAATATGGGTTTTACTATTATTATTCCCACTTTATAGACAAGGAAACTGAAGCACAGGGATATTGAGTAAGGTGCTTAAGGTCACACAGCTAATAAATAGATGTTTGAAATGGTTTTGAAATGTAGATAGTCTGGTTGAAGGGCCTATGCTCTGAAATTATAGGTTACTAGTTGTAATGCTTTTCTTATACAAATTTTATTCTTCTTATATAGGAAAAGGCTGATATGCAAATAGACTGAATGATGCAACAAGTGGAACAACCGAACAACTAGTTGCTATGACATGCACTGACCACCATGGGCCGATTAGGGAATATGCCGTTGGTTGGCCACAGCAGGATGGTGGAGCAGGTGAGCGGGGGCACCAGACCAAGGAGGGACACCAGTTGCTGGCATCTGGGCAAAACTCTGGTGGTTATTGAAAATTCTTTGCTTTCTCACACTGCTGCCCCACATGGTGTTTACACCTGCTACTGGTGCCAAATCCCCCACTTGCACCCACTACCAGCACCCAATGCCAGCTGGGATCGCTCAGCACCATCAGCCCTGATTGTCTCTCAGGGGTTCTCCACCTCCCCCTGCTCCTGAGGGGAGATTGTGACAGCGGAGGATATGACAAGACCGGCCCCTGTGCCTACCATAGCCTCACAACCCACAGTTCCTTTCAAGGTGCACGAATTTGTGCACGGGGCCCTTAGTATTATATGTTACTACAAACACTACCTTTTTTGGAATTGAGGGGAAAATTTTTCTCTAACCTTTTTGCTTCTTTACTTAGTACCAGCCACAATTACCCTCACCATCACCACCACCACCACCAAAACACTTCTATTGAGCCAGCCCTTTAACTGCAGGATAGAGTGCTCAAAACAGGGAGTTAAAAGGGTCTATGACACATAGCCTTTACCTTCAAATAGCTTAAACATTCCAGATAGTCGGGACACATTATTTTCTTTTTTAACAGATTAACATAAGGTGGCAGTTAGTTTTTAGGCAGTCTCACAGAATGTATTAAGTCCCAAATGCAAACAGCACCCTACTGACTCTGTAGATATATTTATTACAGATCTATAGACCACATTTAAATCTGAGAGTTCCACTGCTTTAGGATCTCTGCCTGTCCTTCTTTTCCTCACTCCTGCTTGTCTAGCCCTTCTCTGTCTCTCACCCTCAGGCCTCTTTACCCCTTTGCCTCTATTGCCCTCCCACTCCTGACTGTGGCAACAGTGTCACCCCCTCACCTGCCACCCGGGGTCTATTCTCCCCACAGGGTCAGCAGTCCGGCTAATGTGAGTCAGGTTGTGCAGTTTCATCTCTAAAAATGCTCCTGTGACTGCATCTCACTCTGGGAAGCCTCTAGCATGTAAGACATGGGAGCACAGTGGCTTTGGGTCAAAGTTTGTCTCCCATCACATGAAGCTGCTTCTGGTACATAGCACCCAGTGAGTTAATTGTTGTAGAATGAAAGGATGGGTGAATACCAGTTGTATATTTTTTTATCCTCAGTTGAGGATATTTTCCCATTGATTTTTATAGACTGTGGGAGAGAGAAGGAAAGAGAGAGAGAAATATCGATGTGAGAGAAACACATCAATCAGTTGTCTCCTACAAGCCCCCTGACCAAGGCCCGGGTTGGGGGAGGTGCCTGCAACCGGATACCAGCCCTTTATGGGAATCGAACCTGTGCCCTTCAGTCCACAGGCTGACACTCTACCCACTGAGCCAAACTGGGTAGGGCAACACCAATTGTATTAAAATTTTAATTGCATTACATAAAATCATTAAATCAAAAGCAAAAAATAACCATGTTAGGAAATATTTTATTACATGTAACTATTGTACATGTCAGCTCATAAATTTATTTTAGTGGAAATAAATGCTGTGTGCTATATATCGGCTTTCTATTACTATAAAAAAAAATCACCACAACTTAGTGGCTCAAACATCCCCCGCCCCATAGCTCCCCTCCACCTGATTCCCCACCCCACCCCATGCCCTTACTCCCTGCTACTGTCTTCAACCTTAGGTGTAAGATGTTTGTCCAATCTCTTCCCCCAGCCCTCAGACCCCCTTTCCCTGAGAATTGTAGAAATTTGATTTTAAAGCACCTGGGATGCAGGGCTCCATGGGGGACAGGATGCAAAGGCAGGCAGGTGCACATTTGGATGCCACCATTGAAGACAGAGGCCCAAAGGGACGCCCACAGAGATGAAATGTAGGGAACCTTGCTGGTCTCTACCTTTCCACTAAATAAAAGGAGAAACAACAAGATAACTCCTTAAGAGTGTGTAACAGAAGCCAGCTCCCACACCCGTTAGGAGCTCAAACTCACCCTATCTGCATGGCCTCCAAAATCCCAAGCCAAGAAGGTGAAGTTGCACCAGGCTGTAGTAGCCCATCCCCCATGTACCCTTCCAGGCAAACATGAGTCCTTTCTGGAGAAACCACCATCAGAGCATTTCTGCAAATGACACTCCAAGTACCCTGAGCTCACAATCCAAATAATTATTTTTGAAAATAAAAAGGAAACCAGGCCCAACAATCAAGAGTTAGCCAAGATAACCTGCTGATGAATCAGGCTTACAGAGGTTTCAGATATTGAAGTTAGTGTTTCTAGGTTTCTAGAACATACATGTTTTACATTCTTGAAGAAAGAAATGAGGAAATGAGAATTATGCCTAAAGAAGAGACCACCCACTGACAAGGTAGATTTAAACAGAACCACATTGTACACCCACACACTGACCACACAGGAAACAATGAAAGTCATATTCAGTGAATGTTCTGAGCAGCAGGTTGGGTTCAGGCAGAGCCCTGGTGTACTGGAAGGAACTGAAGAACTACATGGACTGCACTCCTAGGAGACAAAAATAGAAAATACCACAGACAGGTTAACAAAACAAAACGGAGAGATCCAGCATTGAGGTTCCAGAGGGAGGAAAAGGGATGAGGTAGAAGATATTCGATAAGAATTTTTCAAAAGTGACCTGATATGATGTGATATTCCGGAGATTCTGGAAGCCCCACGAGCCTCAAATAAAACAAATACAAAGAAATCCTCACCAAACACATCATAATAAAATTTCACATCATCAAACATAAAGAGACGCTCTTAAAAACAGCAAGAGAAAAGAGAGATCACCTGCAAAGAACTACACAGACTGAGAACGACTACTCCACATCGTGATTTCTGGGAAGAAACAGTTCCCACAGAGCAGCCAGCCACCCTCACTGGTCTCTGGGGACCCACCAGACCGGCCTGCAGTGAGCCCAGCTGAGCCTGTGCACACACCACAGGGATGACCTGCAAATGGCTCATCTCAGGTGAGTGAGATTATGTCCAGCTTCCTGTCTCCCCCAGAAGTCTGACCTAAAGGATTCTACCATCCCAATCCTTTGTCCTCTGGTTTTCCCTTAGGCTCAGCCAATGAGGACCCCACAAGGACCTGGAGGGAGGGAGGGAGGGAAGAGAGTAGGTCAGCATTGATAGAGTCACAGACTACATAATGACGTGTCTATCAACCAGGTACCACATATACAGAGGATGTCCCATAGCTTACAATGGAGCTGAAAATTCCTATTGCCTAGGCACATTTGTAGCTGCCATGAGGTCATAGGGCAACAGGTTACTCATGTGTTTGGTGGGATGCTGGTGGAAACAACCTACTGGTCTGCCAGAGGCATAAACGTATGGTACATGATATTACATACAGTACATTGTACTTGATAATGGATGACTATACTACTGGTGTATGTATTTACTGTACTACATATTTCATTGCTATTTTACTAAAATTACTTGTATTGTTGAAAGTATTACAGATGTTTCCTTTGTTTTCTTTTCCAATTGACCTTCTCTACCCGGAACCCGCCCCTCCCAGCCTTCGCTCATAGTCTGAGTCCCTGGGCTATGCCTATGTGCATGTAAGTTCTCCCCTAATAACTTTCCATCCATCCCTCCACCACAATCTTTCCTCTGTCACTGATATTTTATTTTTTATTATTTTTTAAAATATATTTTATTGATTTTTTACAGAGAGGAAGGAAAAGAGATAGAGAGTTAGAAACATCGATGAGGAAGAGTCATCGATCAGCTGCCTCTTGCACACCCTCTACTGGGGATGTGCCTGCAACCAAGGTACATGCCCTTGACTGGAATCGAACCCGGGACCCTTGAATCTGCAGGCCGACACTCTATCCACTGAGCCAAACCGGTTTTGGCTGTCACTGTTATTTTAGAGTCTACTCTTCTACTTATGACAAAACGTTTGCTGTACAAGTGTTATGGTGGCAGCAGCCTCATACATCTCATGGCAATTGTCTCCCTTGATTCCATCATTCTCTCTTGTGCTTGATTTAATCCTGGGCTGTTTTGT
Source organism: Pipistrellus hanaki (assembly GCF_964339955.1). Lineage (NCBI taxonomy): Eukaryota > Metazoa > Chordata > Mammalia > Chiroptera > Vespertilionidae > Pipistrellus > Pipistrellus hanaki. The sequence continues at coordinate 20,301,278 of NC_140509.1, forward strand.
ACAGTATGTAGCCTAGGAGCCGTAGGTCCCCCATGTGGCCTAGGTGTGCAGTTGCTTTACCATCTCGGTTTGTGTAAGCGCCCTCTGTGATGTTGAGGAAAGTGACAAGTGACATGTTTCTCAGGACGGTGTTCCCCTGGGCTCCCTGTGGGGTCACCTGGGGCTGGCTGAAACCTAAGGTGCCAGTTCCTCACAAGGGGGCCTTCTCTCCATGACTCTCTCCTGCAGCATCCCCACTACTGCTTCCTCCCTTTGTCCCCGATTCAGGGGCAGGAACTGCTCTGCTGCTAAAGCTCAGGGTTACCTCTTGCATTCTCTCTGCTGGGTCCGTACACCTTCCCCACTCATTAGTAAAGATCCCCTCTGTGAATGACCCTAACTTGGGCATGCCACCTGATTCCCTTTGGGGACTCTGCCTGAAACTCACTCCAGCTTGTCCAGGACTCTGTGGAAACTCCCAGAGAGCAAGAGCACACATCCCCTTGCTTTAATTCTCTTACCAAGTGCTGAGCTCAGGGAAGAGATGTCCGGTAAGGAATAGGGTAGTCCCAGTGTAAACAACCCCATGTCTATGGTTCCCTCAGGGTTTGCTGCATGACATTGGGGCAAGTGTGAGGATTGACTGGGAGTGTTTCATGGGACCCAGGAAGGCCAGCATAGCCCTGAGCAGGTATCTTTATATCCCTAAAGTGGACTTGTGCCATGTGCACAGTGAGGGAAACTACTTTTACCAATGACCTCAAATTCCCTTCTCGCCTCATCTCTACCGGAGCCTGCTGTCCTGTTCATGCAGGCAGTCTCATTACTCAAAGTTGTTCAAAGCAAACATCACCTTTTCCCTATAGTTTTTACACTTCTCCTGGTGAAATTGCATAGTACCTGCTGTAAGGACCGGAAAAAGGCCTTTCTTTCTCTTTGAGGTGGCCTTCCACAACTTATGAGAAGCACCTAGTAATTAAACCCCAAGTGTTTAGCTCCTCTGATTCCAGCAGCTCAGCAGGACCAAGATAAGCTACTCTCCAGGCTACATTCTCCCACTGGCTCCTCCTACCTACTGTTCTCACAACTCAGAGACAATCAGCACCAAGGAGTCTCAAGTTAGAAAATTCCCTTCCCCTGTCCCTTTCAATGATTTCTCTTTCCGTCCTGCGTGTAGTTTAAATTACTCAGAAAAGTCAGTCTTGTAAGTCAGTGTAGGAGGCAGAAGCTGATTTCTGGGAAGGCAGACATTTCTGGGAAGGTAGGCGACGCTGATTGGCTGCTCTGCATACTGCACACCAATGGGAGTGAGAACTGGGGGCGCGACATCAGTATCCAGGAAGGAGGGCTCCACACAGGTTGTGAGAGGGAGAAGAGAGTCCTGTCGCACAGACTCCCTCAGTCCTGCTCAGGGGCTGTTTGAGAACCAGGGAGACTCCCCAGGCTGGGAACAGCCCTTTCCTCCCCTGCTCCGGACACTTCTAGAGGAAAACTCACCGTGGGAACTTGACACAGCCCTTAATCACACTCCATGCTCACAGCCCTTCCTGTTCCCACAGGCTACAGACTCAGCACAACAAACACATGGGTAGACTCTAGACTCTAGACTTCTCAGTGATTCCAATTATTCCCTCTGTAATTTTAAAGTCTTCTCCACTTAACCCATCAGCCCTTCATGGCAAGAAGCAGGAAAACAAATTTACATCCAGAGTCTTATTTCAATCAGCCAGTAAGAAGTTGCCACTCAGTGCCCCACGAAGTAAACACAGGGATGGGGAGGACAGGAAAGTGCTGGGGAAGGGCAAGCCTCCCACCTCCTTAAGTTATGCTGATAGGAAGGCACAAACATTCAGATGCCTTTTGCAGAAAGAAATCAGAGGTTCTTTATTTATTTTTATTTTTATCTTGAAAATAATTTTAATTGATCCATTACAAAAGCATTGAACAAGCAAGTAATGTTAATAAAAAATTTAAATGAAATATTTAAAACAGCGGTACAGAGAATAAAACGTGCGCACAAACACACATATTTTAACACTTCCACATTCATTTGGGAATCAGGCCTTTACATTTTGGAGCCATGTTAACTTACAGGCAAACGAAGGAATGTAATGAACATATTCTACAAAAAGTTATAACCTGGAAAACTATTGCCAGACAGTAATTATGTTTTTGAGAATTAATCTGATATTTTTTTTTTTTCTTTTTAAATCAGAGGTTCTTGATGTTAGGGCTATCAGACAATATAACACTTAATGGCCATTTGTAAGCTTCTCACCACTGGGGAGCAAAAGCAGGAGAAACTTGCTGGACACCAGGAGTGAGACCATATAAGCAACTGAAATTTCCCAAAAGACAGCTGACCCCACACCTGCATTCCATCCCCTTCCAAGCCAACTATTTAGCCCCCAGACCCACTGGCCACAGAGTTTCCTGCCAGTGACTGCATCTAAGGATGAAACTCAAAATTGTGGGTGTTGTCATCGCCCGCCCACCCTCCCCTTGGCTGGTGCTGTGCAGCCCTTTCCCCTTTGGTATCCCATCCCCCATCCTCTTTCCTTAAATAAATTCCATTTTTCTTTATTTCCATTCAAAATGGCTGGGTAGCCTGCCCGCATATCACCATGCTAACCTTTCACTTGAGTCACAAAGTGGGAGTGTGGGTAAATCTCACATGACTCAGTCCCCCACTGAGCACCAGCAAGTAAAGACAGGGAAGGGGAGGGCCCAGCCGGCTCTGATGGACAGGAAAGTGTGAGAAGGGTGAGTGGTGGGAGGGATGGGCAAGCCTCCCAGCTCCTCATGTTATGCTGATAAAACACACACATTCTAATGCCATTGGCAGAAAGTAATCAGAGTTCTTGAGTCACAAAGTGGGAGCACAAATAGAACAAATCCCCTTCACTCCTGCCCTCACAAGGCACAGGCCACACGCTATGGAAGAAAATGATCATGAAATATTCAGCTCTGTGGCTGTAAGTGGTGACATTCTCAACAGCTCATGCAGGTTCACTATGTCCCAAAGAATCCCCATCACCAGGTCCTGTCTTCTGGTTACATTGGGGTTTTATTATTTTTTTTTAAAACTTCTTTATTGATTAAGGTATCACATATTTGTCTTCTCCCCTTTCCCCCATTCCCATCCTAAACCCCTCCCCACGTATGGCCCCACCCCCCTGTTGTCTGTGACCACTGGTTAGACTTATATGCATGCATACAAGTCCTTTGGTTGATCTCTTCCCTTTTCCCCCACCCTCCTTTACCTTCCCTCTGAGGCCCAACAGTCTGATTGATGCTTTCCTGTCTCAGGGTCTGTTTTTGTTCATCAGTCTATGTTGTTCATTATTTCCCCTAGATGAGTGAGATCATGTGATCCAAGGAATACACTTATAAAAACCGAAAATTAGACAAGCAATAATGGTTATGCTGAGAGGCAAATGAATCAGTCTTTGTGAGTTTCTTTCTGGGCCAAGAGTACTTTTGAGTCCTAATTTCAATGTCAAACAGTTCCTTATGTGTACATGTCAGCAATGATATTTCAGTTCTGGATGGTGGACAAATAGTAGTGATGCAGGTCCAACCTTCTCTGGTTTGGTCCTGGCCAACCTACAGGGATGCACAGCTGCTAACTGCTAGTATGGCAAGGTGTCCTCAGTGTCTTTCACCTCTGGACTGTTCCTCTTATGTCTTCATGGCTGGAGCAGCCCTGTCAATTCTTCTCTGTTGCAGGAATCCACTTGGTCTTGGAGTTGTTTTCTAATAATGTATAAACATGTTTTTTTTGTTCTTGTTTTTAAGAGTTGTTCATTTTTTTCTTTTTCCTTTCTTTAAAAAAAAAAGTAAATAAATTAAATTGCCAACAATGTGGCTGAGCTGGAAAAGTGGGGTAGCCATAAGTAGGCCATTCTAAAAAAACGTGGGATGGAATGAAATATAAACACACAACAATGGCCAAAGGGAATTATCAAAATGACTAGTTACAATCACAGGGCTGGAGAGGGGGCTGCGGAACTATGATGGCCTGTGCCACCTACCTCATCTCAGCCAATGCCAGAGAGCTGCTTCTTGCTGGGCATATTCACCCTGAGACTAGCCCCCTAACTTCCACTCCTGTCATTCCTTAATTAAGAGAAAGTATAGGAAAGAAGAGCTCATCTGGAAATTTTTGGCATCCCAACCTGCACACCTGCAGACGGATGGGAGCCTGCACCTTTAAGATGGACTAAACAAGATATTGCTTGGCACAGAGTTCCAGTCTTCCTCTTAAGGGTCATGAAAGATGGCCAGTTACTGGCTCATTACTTCTAGGGTTTTGGTTCCACCCTTACTATGTCTTCAGGATGTCTGCTCCCCAGAGCTGCCCAGTGTTTAGAGTCAACAGGCCTGCCTGCTCAGATTACCTGGTTTGAAGGAGGGGAATGATTCAAGATTTCTCACTCCACCCTGATCCTTCAAGAGAAAATGAGTAACTTTGTGCTTTCTAAAAATATCTGGAACCAGGGATCCTAGGCAGAAAACCGGATATAGAATGAAGGCTTTCACAACCAGACTGGAAATTTACAGACATCTTAGGGGAAGGAATTAGGCAAAAGAAGGGAATCTGGGTCTCCCACCTAGAAGGCTGAGCAAAGAGTTTCAGAGCCCTTCAGTGCCAGAAGAGCAGGGAGAAGTGAGGTCCAAGTATAAGCCACAAGATGAAGGACAGTTGGGGAGGACTCACGGCTCCGCTACTGGAGTGATGAGATTTTCTGATTTCTGTCTCTTCTGTTGACAGCCGGCCGAGATCTATATCTGTTCAATGCCATGGGCAAATATCATGACCAGCCCTGGCTCCTGCACCATGTCATTGCCCATATGCTGGTTCTCACAGGCCATCACGACAGCAGCCTGCTTGCCAGGGATGCGCTTGGCTACATAGTTCTCATAGGTTCATCTGTCTTGTCTCTAGTGTGGCCAGACCCTGGGGCCAGCTCCGCTCATGGGCATTTTCTATCAGCTCATTGACAATAGAGGCAGGACAGCCTGAGCATGGCTCCCTCCTTTTCCACTTGTGGGAAGAAAACATCCTGTGAGAAGACAGAGAGGAGGCAGGGTCATGAGGTCCCCCCAAAAAACTCCTATTCCTGAAACCCAGAGAAGTTTCCAGAACTGTGACTACAAACCCAGGGTAGGATCAGGAAACCTGAGGAAAAACTACAAGTGTGGGGAGTAGACCAACCATCCTCCCAGAGGTCTGTCCTCAGCAGGGACCTTCCACTCTGAGCTGGAGGTGCTGGGAACCAGACCTCCTCACTAGAATCATCAAGGTAATGAATGTGTCCCTCATGTTCACCCGTGTCTTACTAAAGAGTGAGTGTCAGCAAATAGGGCCCCACGCTGGGCAACCACATGTGTGGGGATGGTACTTGCCATTAATGAAGCAGAACACACTTCTACCTGGGCTTGCAACCCCCAGTGAGACAGGACACTCAGCCCCACCCCTTCCCTACCTGAGCGCTTCCTCCTCCTCCACATCACAGCTCCAGTGACCACAGTTCGAAGGAAGACCAGGCTCATAACGAGAACTATAGGGACGATGGTGGCCCAAGAAGACGTCTCTGGGAAGGGAAGAGGAGGTGAGGGCCCTGACCCTGAAGGCTCAGCCCTAACCCCACTGAAGTCCTCCACAGGCCCCTGCTTCCCTGAGACCAGACTCTGTGCCCACGTCTCTCCTCACCCCATCTCAGGGTCAGGGGCTCGGCCAGGCCCTCATGCTCCACATGGCACGTGTATCTCTGTTCCTCTCCAGAGGGCACCACCAGGGACGCCCACTTCTGGAAGGTCCCATCTCCCGAAGACCTGGTCTCCACAAGCTCCATGTCCTGGGTCTGCTCCTCCCCATCACGCTGCCAGGTCAGGCTGATGTCCGCAGGGTAGAAGCCCCGGGCCCAGCACCTCAGGGTGACCTCGCGGTCAGAGATGGGGTGGTGGGCCACGTGTGTCTTTGGAGGGTCTGAGGAGAAGGGTGAGGAAATTCAGGAAATTGGCATTATCAGGGATCCTCCAGAGCGCTCATGTGACCATGAGAGTATAAAGAGCACCTGGAGTGGTTGAGGGGGCACACAAGCAGCCACCAGCCTGGACATACCGTGTTTCCCTGAAAATAAGACCTAGCACATGGAAAAATAAGACATCCCATGAAAATAAGATCTAGCGCATCTTTGGGAACAAAAATTAATATAAGACACTGTCTTATTTTCGGGGAAACAGGGTAGCATCTGGGGATGATCTCCAGTCTTTAGAAAGTTCTAGTCAGAGGGACACAGCCCAGGGTGGGAGGCAGGCCTCAGGGGAAGAAATGATAACTCTTTCTGTCCTGGCTGGAGTCTAAATTACTAGAAAAGTCGTGGTCAGACCTCAAATACACTGGGTGAGGGAGGGAACAGGGCCTGAGAGAGCAAGTCCCCATGGGTCCCAGAGCCTCTGCAGGGTCAATGGGAACCCTGATCAGTTATTTGTCCCTGAGAGACTGCACCCAAAGTGTCCCTGAGAGAAGGGTGGGTGTCCCTGGATCTGAAAAGCCAGCGGACTCAGTCTCCTGGCCCAAAGGAGGGGTGTTCTGACGCTGACCCTAAGTCCTGTCTCCTTGTGGATCCCCAGCCCCAGGGGTGAGCAGGGAGGCCCCTGGCCCCTGGTACCTGTGCGCTGCAGCACCTCCTTCCCTTTCTCCAGGTGTCTGTGCAGCCACTCCAGGCAGTCCTCCTGCAGGAAGTGTCTCCATTCCTCAGCCACACCGGCCTCCTCCCACTTGCGCCTGGTGATCTGAGCCTCAGTGTCAGCTGCGGTCCAGGAGCGCAGGTCCTCGTTCAGGGCGATGTAGTCAGTGCCATCATAGGCTGACTGGAAATAACCGCGGAGGAGGTTCCCGTCTGGTCCCATGTCACAGCCGATCATCCACTGGAAGGTGTGAGACCCTGACCCGCCCCGAAGTCAGAGTCGCCCACTGGGCCCGCCCCAACCCCACCCGCGGGGATTAAACAGAAACAAAATAAAACCGGGTCCAAGTCCCGGAGGGTTCCTCTTGGGTGTGTGTAGGGGGGTGGGGGGGGGTGGGGCGCGGGGCGGCGTAGGTTAGAGTGAAACTCTCACTGGGACACTCGGGGCGACCCCGGGCGGTCCGTGGGGATGGGGGCCGGGACCACCCGGGTCCGTTGGCTCACCGTCCTGGCTCTGGTTGTAGTAGTGGCGCAGGTTGTGCAGGTTCACTCGGGAAGCCTGTGCGTGACTCTTGGAGTTCTGGGTGCTCAGGTCCCAATAGCGCGGCTCCTCCCGCTCCATCCAGGGCGCCCGCGGCTCCGCCCTCCGACTCTCAGAGTAGCTGTCGAACCGCTCGAACTGCGTGTCGTCCACGTAGCTGACCTCCAGGTACCGGGGCTCCCCTCGGCCGGGCCGGGACACGGCGGTTTGGAAAAATATCAGCGAGTGGGGGCCTGGGGGGTCGGAGCGGAGGAGCTGACACCCGCGACCCTCCTCCCGGAGTGGGTTCGGGGTCCCGGGTGGGAGGGAGAGGAGAGGGGAAGGGGCCCGGAGAGGAAACAGGAGCAGCGGGACTTAGAAGAGAGGGGTCCGGATGGGGGGGGTGTGTGTGGGGGGGGGAGGGGGGTCAGGACAGGGTGGGTGTGGGGGATGGGAGGTGGAGACGCCCTGTACCGGGTCCTGCTCCCACGCCGGGTCCCCTCGCTCCTTCTCCCCAGAGGCCATTCCCTTGGGACCCCGCACTCACCCGCCCAGGTCTCGGTCAGGGCCAGGGCCCCCCAGAGCAACAGGAGGATGGTCGGGGACCTCTTGAGCGGCATCCTCCAGGTCTGGGGAGTCTGAGAGTCCTGGTGATGCCCCACACTTATAACTGGGTCGGAGGCGATCCTGATTGGCTTCTCTAGCACCTGACACCCAACCGGAGATGAGAACTGGGACGCGTCATCAGTATCCAGGAAGGAGGGCCCCACACAGGTTGTGAGAGGGAGAAGTGAAACTGCAAGGAGCTTTAGAATCCCCCCTTGGGCTGTGACCCTGAGATCAGGCCTGGGACCTGGGACTTTGCCCTGACCCTTCCCCCTGCACAGGGAGCTCCTGTTACAGAGTCTCCCTCAGTCCTGCCCAGGGGCTGTGTGAGAACCAGGGAGACTCCCCAGGCTGGGACCAGCCCTTTCCTCCCCTGGAACCCGTCTCCCTAAAATGGACTCTGCCTCCCACCCTCACCTCTGCCCTGGACACTTCTAGAGGAAAGCTCACCCTGGGAACTTGATGCCAGAGAGTGAGCTCCCTGTGAAAGGAGGCGGAGGGACAAGGTTTCCTCTGTAATCCTGGAGGGCTTGGGCCTGAAAAGACCAGTGAAGGGCAGGTGAGGAGAGAGGGGATGGGGGATGAACGTCAGGAAGCTAATCTGTAAAATGAGTGATTACAGAGGCTTCCTATGAAAAGTGTCCAAACAGCCCTGCCATTAGAGTTACAAAGCTCCCAATTTTCCTTCCCACACCGGAAGTGTGTGTGAGTGGGTACTGTTGCATTGTGAATGACCTGCATTCCTCAGCCCTGAGTCTGTCCCTGTGAGTCCCCCAGCCCTCCCTACATGGAGCCCAGGGAGTGGTGTGCTCCTGTGCATTCCAGCAGGAGCATGAGCCTCCTCACAGTGGCAGTGCTCAGTGGGGTCAGAGTGCCCTCCACCAGCTCTCCTGCACTGCCCATCTGTATGAATTACTCACATGTAAGCAGTGTGCACATTTATCAGGACATATTACTATTATTATTATTATTAGAAATATGGATTTTACTATTATTATTCCCACCTTACAGACAAGGAAACTGAAGCACAGGGATATTGAGTAATGTACTTAAGGTCACACAGGTAATAAATAGATGTTTGGAATGGCTTTCAAATATAGTCTGGCTCATGAGCCTGTACTTTGTATTATAGGTTACTTGTTTGTAGTGCTTTTCTTTCTTTTTTTTATTTTTAAAATATATTTCATTGATTTTTTTCAGGGAGGAAAGGAGAGGGATGGAGAGCTAGAAACATCGATGAGAGAGGGAAACATTGATCGGCTGCCTCCTGCACACCCGACCGGGGATGTGCCCGCAACCAAGGTACATGACCTTGACCGGAATCGAACCTAGGACCTTTCAGTCCTCAGGCCAATGCTCTATCCACTGAGCCAAACCGGTTTCGGCTGTACTGCTTTGCTGAAAGGATTTTATTCATCCTATATAATAAAACCCTAATATGTAAATAATCAAATGGTGGAAAACCCTAACAACTCTTCACTATGACGTGTGCTGACCACTAGGGGACGTGTGTGGAACATTCCAGGCATCGGTTGCAGTAGTATGGTGGAGCCGGTGAGCAGGGGTACCAGACCAAGAAAGGGTGCTGGTAGCTGTCATTGGGGCGAGCCTCTGGTGGTTACTAGATATTTTCTATGGTTCTGCCTGGTGCTTGCACCTGCTGCTGGATGCCAGTTGTGCTTCTGCCTCCTGCCAGCACCAAAGCTGCCCCTCCCACACACTGCTGGTGCCTGGTGCCAGCCCCAATCCCTTGGTGCCATCAGTGGGTGTGACCTGCAGCTGCTAGCACCTATCACCTCTCAGGGCTTCTCCGCCTCCTCCTGCACCTGAGGGGAGATCAGGGCCAGCAGCCATCTCTCACACTCTCTCACACCACCTGCTGTTGCAAGCCCTGATCACTCCTGAGGGCTTCTACACCTCCCACTGCTCCTGAGGGGCAATCGGGGCAACGGAGGATGGACTGAGATACACTCTGTACTTACCACAGCCTTGAGGCCCACAATTTCTTTCAAGGCACATGATTTTTGCACTGGGGCCTGATATTATGTGTTTCTACAAATACTTTGTTTTGTTGGTATTGAGAGAACAAATTGTCTCTAACCTTTTTGCTTCTTTACTTAGTACCAATCACAATTACTCTCACCATCCCCATCACCACCACCACCACCACCACCACAACCAAAACACTTCTATTGAGGCAACCCTTTAAGTGCCGGATAGAGTGCTCAAAATAGAGTGACAAAAGTGTTTAAGACACATAGTCTTTGCTTAAACTCCAGTTAGAAATGTGACCCGTGTACTTGGGAGAGAAATTTATAGAAAGGGTTGCTTTACTAACTTTGGTCGAGAATATGTTTATTTTTAGAAAACAACTCTAAGACCACATGGATTCCTGCAGGAGAAGAATTGACAGGAATGCTCCAGCCATACAGACAAGAGGAAAAACAATCCAGAGATAGAAGATGATGACAACGCCTTGCCATATTAGCAGTCAGCAGCTGTGTGTTACTGCATGTTACCCAGGATCAAACCAAAAGGTCGGACCTGCATTGCCACCATTTATCCACCATCCGGATACCATTGCTGACATGTACTCAAAAAACTGTTGGACATTGATATTGGGATGCAAAATTTTTTCTTAAAAATTAAAAATAGGGGGAGATGTAGGGGGCTCCCTAGGAAGACACCTGGACATTCTTTAGATTGTTGCTGACTGAGCCTGGGATATTGGTGAAATCATGTCAGTTGCACTCTGGCTCTGGGAGTGCCAAGATGTTTTTAGTTCCTGGCTTGTGTTTATCTGGCAGGAAGGAATGGGTGGGACCTGGCGCCTCCCAGGCTCCTTGTTTTTCCTGTGAAAATCCCCCTTGGGTATTGGAGAATAAATAGATGTGCTATGTGGCTCAGGGGTCGCCAGTCTCTCCAGCAGAGGAGGTCGGCAACCCACCTGGGACCCAGCTTCAAACTATTTCTGCATCTACTCTCTTCACTTCATTATTTCTCAATCCCTGGCTGCCTCTACGAAGAACCAATTTCATCTCTCTTTCCGTGCTGGCCACAGAGAAGGGAGATCCCTGCCATATCAGGCCCCCACAGCAGGGGAGCACTGGGGTAGAGTTCATACCATAAAGTAATAGAGAGAGAGCCACCTCGCAGGGCACAGAGCAGTCCTAGATAAACACTTTGAGACATGTATGCTTAGTGCACGAGCATACATGTAAAGCAGGACTTTCAGCAGCATTGTTTATCATTTCCACACACTGAAAAGGAACCAAGGGACCACGACAAGGGGAAGGAATAATACACAGTGTGAGTCACTTATTCAATGTTATGTTACACAAGAACACAGACTAGCACTTCAGATACATATAATGAGTTGTCGAGCATACTGCTGAGCTAAAACACAGCCTCAAGCCCTACCTGGTTTGGCTCAGTGAAAACAGCGTTGACCTGCAGAAGGGTCCCGGGTGCGATTCTGATCAAGGGCACATGCCAGTAGGGAGTGTGCAGGAGGCAGCCGATCAAGGATTCTCTCATCATTGATGTTTCTATCTCTCTCCCTCTCCCTTTCTCTCTGAAATGAATAAAAATATATTCAATAAATAAATAAAACACAGCCTCAAAAGTGTGTACATAATGTGCTTTTATTTGTTTGAGATATTAAAAATTTATGTACAACTCAGGATAATCCGTATTGCTTGGAGACGCACACATCGGGGCAAAAAGTAGAGAAAAGCCTGAACTTGATGACTACGAAATCAGGTGTGCAGGAGGCCTTTACTCTTGGAGGGCTGTGGTGCTAGGACATGGTGACCCGCAGACAGGAGGCCGGCTCGTCCCGGCTGTCCTCTGCCCCTTGTCTAGCCCGTCTGCCCAGCTGCCAGTCTGACCGACCAACACAGCCAGCTCTTGGCTGAAGCCCACAGGACTGGGAGCCCACAGTGGTGAAAGTTCCCACAGTCACATCTCAGCAGCCAGCACAAGCAGTTCCTCACATGCCCCACAGGCGTGGGCCCTACCTGTGCTGTACCCCGTGGATGACTGTCTCCCGGGTCCTCCAGCTCTACATCCACATCTTCCTCGTCTCTCCATCGCCCCCCCATTCTGTGAGCTCTGAGGTCAGAAGTACCCCCCACATCCCTGTAAGACGTGTAATGGCTGTTTTCCTGTTTGCACTCCGATGGAGACTTGCCACTTTAGGTTTGATTTTGGATAAAACAAACAAACAAACAAACAAACCAAAAACTTGGTTAAGTGCTTAGGGCTGAAGAGATCTGCTACCATTTACTAGAGTCTCCAATGCTTTAAGACAGACAGCTGTGTCCACTGTGGAGGAAAGCACGAACTTGGCCATCAGTCCAACTGGCTTCATCAAGTAATAACCATATCATCCTTATTGATTCTTACTTATTCTCTTGGAGGCTCATTTCTCTCCATAAAGTGTAAAATTGATCATGCCTTCCTCGTATAATTGTTTTAAGGATTAAATAAAATAATTCATTTAATGTTTATATAGCACCTGGCACAACGTTTAAAACAAAAACTATCAGATTTCTTTTTTTCAGATCTGAAAGTTTCTGGGCATATTACAGAAAATAATTTAAAAACCTATGCTTAACCTATGAATGTTAGATTAAAAAATTATTAGATCTTTCAAAACGAAGAGTTCACACTGATTAGGGAGTTCCCGAACTGGTGGCTCAGTTTGTTGGACCATCATCCTGTGCACCAAAAGCTTGCAGGTTTGTTTCCTGGTTAGGCACATACCTGGGTTGCAGGTTACATCCTGGTTGGGGCTTGTACCAGATCTAAGATCTCTCTTACATGGATATTTCTCTCTCTCTCTGTCTCAAAAATAAATAATAACATATCCTTGGGTGAGGATTTAAAACATTAATACTGAGAGGGGAATGAGGAAAATCCATGCATGATACAGAGTAAAAATGCATAGCAAACTGAACACCGAAGCCACTGGCTGCTCGAAAGATACCCTCTCGGACCTAGAAATTTGATTTTAATAGCACGCTTGAATGCAGGGCTCGATGGAGGACAAAGTGCGAAGGCAGGCAGGTGAACATTTGGATGTCACCATTGAAGACAGAGTCCCTAAGGGATGCCCCACAAAGAGGAAATGTAGGGAACCTTGCTGGTCTCTACCTTTCCGCTAAATAAAACGAGAAACTACAAAGTAACTCCTTAAGAGTGTGTGACAGAACCCAGCTCCCACAGCTGTTTGGAGCTCACACTCACCCTATCTGCATGGCCCCCAAAATCCCAAGCCAAGAAGGCGAGGTTACATCAGGCTGGTAGTAGCCCATCCCCCATGTACCCAGCAAGGCAAACATGAGTGCTTTCTGGAGAAACCACCATCAGAGCGTTTATGCAAATGACGTTCCATGAACTCTGAACTCACAATCCAAATAATTATTTTTTAAAAATAAAAATGAAATGACACCCAACAAGCAAGAGTTAGCTAAGATAACCTGCTGAGGAATCAGGCCTACAGAGGTTTCAGATATTGCAGTTAGTGTTTCTAGAACATACATGTTTTACATTCTTGAAGAAAGAAATGAGGAAATGAGGATTATGCCTAAAGAAGAGAACAGCCACTGACGAGGTAGATTTAAACAGAACCACATTGGACACCCACTCACTGAACACACATGAAACAATGAAAATCATATTCAGTGAATGTTCTGAGCAGCAGGTTGGGTCAGGCAGAGCCCTGGTGTACTGGAAGGAGCTGAAGAACTACTTAGACTGCACTCCTGAGAGACAAAAAGAAATAGAAAATACCACAGACAGGTTAACAAAACAAAACGGAGAGATCCAGCACTGAAGTTCCAGAAGGTGGAAAAGGGAATGAGGCAGAAGGTATTCGCTAAGAATTTTCCAAAATTGACCTGATATGATGTGATATTCCGGAGATTCTGGAAGCCCCACGAGCCTCAAACAAAACAAATACAAAGAAATCCTCACCAAGACACATAATAAAATTTCACATCATCAAACATAAAGAGACGCTCTTAAAAACAGCAAGAGGAAAGAGATCACCTGCAAAGAACTACACAGATTGAAAACAACTGCTCCACATGGTGATTCATGGGAATAAACAATTCCCGCAGAGCAGCCAGCCGCCCTCACTGTTCTCTGGCGACAGACCAGATGGGCCTGCAATGAGACCAGCTGAGCCTGTGCACACACCACAGGGATGACCTGCAAATGGCTCATCTCAGGTGAGTGAGATTATGTCCAGCTTCCTGTCTCCCCCAGAAGTCTGACCTAAAGGATTCTACCATCCCAATCCTTTGTCCTCTGGTTTTCCCTTAGGCTCAGCCAATGAGGACCCCACAAGGACCTGGAGGGAGGGAGGGAAGAGAGTAGGTCAGCATTGATAGAGTCACAGGCTACATAATGACGTGTCTCTCAATCAGGGACCACATATACAGAGGAGGCCCCTTAGCTTACTATGGAGCTGAAAATTCCTATTGCCTAGGCACATTGTAGCTGCCGTGAGGTCATAGGGCAACAGGTTACTCATGTATTTGGGAGGGATGCTGCTTGAAAGAACCTCCTGGGCTGCCAGAGGCATAAAAGTATGGTACATGCCATTACATACAGTACATAGTACTTGATAATGGATGGCTATCGTACTGGTTTATATATTTATCGCACTACATATTTCATTGTTATTTTATTTTATTTTTTAAATTACTTTTATTGTTGTAAGTATTACAGATGTTCCCCTTTGTTTTGTTTTTTTTTCTCCAATTGACCTCCTCTTCCCTGAACCCGCCCCTCCCATACTTCACCACTCTGTAGTCTGAGGCCCTGGGCTAGGCATATATGCGTGTAAGTTCCTACCGAATCACTCCCCATGAATCCCCACCCCCACCTTCCCACTGTCACTGATATTTTAGAGTCTACTCTTTCTACTTATGACAAAACGTTTGCTGTAGAAGTGTTATGCTGGCAGCAGCCTCATACATCTCACGGCTATTGTCTCTCTTAATTGCATCATTCTCTCTTGTGCTTGATTTAATCCTGGGCTGTTTTGGGCAGTGATATGTTGTACAGTATGTAGCCTAGGAGCCGTAGGTCCCCCATGTGGCCTAGGTGTGCAGTTGCTTTACCATCTCGGTTTGTGTAAGCGCCCTCTGTGATGTTGAGGAAAGTGACAAGTGACATGTTTCTCAGGACGGTGTTCCCCTGGGCTCCCTGTGGGGTCACCTGGGGCTGGCTGCAACCTAAGGTGCCAGTTCCTCCCAAGGGGGCCTTCTCTCCATGACTCTCTCCTGCAGCATCCCCACTACTGCTTCCTCCCCTTGTCCCTGATTCAGGGGTAGTAACTGCTCTCCTGCTAAGCTCTGGCTTACCTCCTGCGTGCTCTCTGCTGGGTCCTTACACCTTCCCCACACATTAGTAAAGAACCCCTCTGTGAATTACCCTAACTTGGGCATGCCACCTGCTTCCCGTGGGGACCATGCCAGACACTCTTTCCAGCTTGTCCAGGACTCTGTGGAAACTCCCAGAGAGCAAGAGCACACATCCCCTTGCTTTAATTCTCTGACCAAGTGCTGAGCTCAGAGGAGAGATGTCCGTTAAGGGATGGGGTAGTCCCAGTGTGAAACAACCCCATGTCCATGGTTCCCTTAGTGTTTGCTGCATGACATTGGGGCAAGTGTGAGGATTGACTGGGAGTGTTTCATGGGACCCAGGAAGGCCAGCATAGCCCTGAGCAGGTAACTTTATATCCCTAAAATGGACATGTGCCCAGTGAGGGAAACCACTTTTACAAATGACATCAAATTCCCTTCTCGCCTCGACTCTACCTGAGTCTGCTGTTATGTTCTTGCAGAAAGTCTCATTACTCAAAGTTGTTCAAAGCAAACATCACTTTTTCCATTTAGCTTCTACTCTTCTCCTGGTGAAATTGCAAGGGACCTGCTGTGAGGACAGGAAAAAGGCTTTTCTTTCTCTCTGCAGTGGCCTTCCACAGCTTATGAGAAGCACCTGGTAATTAAACCCCAAGTGTTTAGCTCCTCTGATTCCAACAGCTCAGCAGGACCAAGATCAGCTACTCTCCAGGCTACATTCTCCCACTGCCTCCTGGTACCTACTGTTCTCACAACTCAGAGACAATCAGCACCAAGGACTCTCTAGTTTAGGGGTGTCGAACTCAATCAGAGAAGGGGCCAAAATCTAAAATCCAGCCTAAATCACGGGCCAAATGGTTTACTGAACAGTCATAAACTGACAATGTCATAAACTGACAGCGGAGTGCAGTGATGACAGCGCGGTGCTGGCCACATTGCAAGGCCTGGCGGGCTGGATTTGGCCCGCGGGCCTTGTGTTTGACACATGTGCTCTAGTTAGAAAATTTCCTTCCCCTGTCCCCTTCAAACAAGCCTCACTTGAACTCTTCATAACCTTTGCTCTAAGCTGTGGAGGCTTCTGTGGAAATACTGATGAGACACCCCTTTAGCACATCTGCCAGATTGTCTCCTGGGAAGCAAAGGAAAAGTAACTTTTCAAGACAACCCAGATATCTGCTCATCCTCAGTAGAATTCCCCTCCCTTCACTGTGGCTTGGCAAAAGTTCTCTGCTCTGTAAGAGCAGGTGTTCCTTTAATTCCTGCCTGTGTTGCCTAGCAATACACAGGCCCTTTCCTTCCTTGGAAAGTAAACTAAATTTCCTCTGGGCCTCTCTCTCTTCTCTCATTGGTGAATTCTCCACAGCCCACATCACTGGCCAAACCCTAACACCTTCCTGGCTGGATCCTTTGTTCTGTGCCTGTTCCATGAGGAGCTCCAGTCCCTCACTGCTGCAGCTGCCCCAACAGGGAGCTCCCAGCATCTGGCTCTTGAGCTGTGGCCCTGCCCCGCCCTCTAGTGGCAGAGACGTGCCAGAGCAGCAGCCGCTCTGCCTTTCAGCTGCAGAGGCTCCCAGTGAGGAAAGGCTCAGTAGGGCTCTGCCAGAGAGAGCTCTTGCTTGATGCAGCTTTCTTGCCAGAAGAGGACAACTTTAATGGGGAGCAGCCGTCTTGGGCCCTCGTTTAAGTCAATGTAGCACATCCAGCTGCACAGAACTCGTCACTCTGGAGTAACAGTTATGGGACCAGTCCCTTGCCATGAACCCCCCATTCAGCACACTGGAGGGAGGGATTGCTGGGTATTGGAGAGGTGTGGCCCAGCCAGATTCCCATCTTCACCACCGCCTCTATCTCTATTCTCCTCTCACACTGTGTCCTCATGGGAAATGTATCAGTCAGAGAAGGAGAAAGAATGAGAGAGAGAGAGAGAGAGAGAGAGAGAGAGAGAGAGAGAGAGAGAATGGAATTCAACTTCCCTTGGCCTTTCTGGTCTATTCTGGCTCTCAGTGGGTTGGATGGTGCCCACCCACCCAGACAGGGCAATCTGCTTTGCTCAGTCCACCAAGTCAAATGCTTACCTTCCTGGAAACATCCTCTCTGACACCCAGAAATAACATTTCACCAGATTACTTGGGCGTCCCAAGGCCCAGGCAAGTTGACATACCAACTTAGCCATCTCAGGAGAAAATTATTTGAAAGACTGAGTAACAGGACAAAGGCAAGTAATGTGTCAGCCTGATAATGAGAGGAGGTACCTGGGAGCAAAAGAAAGTCTGCAGATGTTCTAAGATGAAGAATTCCCAGTTGCTGTCCCCAGGTGTTCCCTAGAAGAAAGCACAGTGGCACTGCCTCCCACAGTCCAGGATGAAGCCAGAGGGAGCTTGGGAGGCTGAGCATCTCCCCTGCTGTTCAGAGGCGAGGCTGGGACCCCAGGGGAGGGCAGAGCAGTGCACAGAGCATCCTGAGGGAGGACCTGACTGATGTCCGGCTGAGGGGGAGCTCTGGGAATGAATAGGTGACTCATGAGAACAGTAGAAATAAATATTGTGCAGCATCCCCAACCCCCTTCATTTTTATTTTAACGTAATTTTATTTGTAATGCCAGGTTTTACCTACAAAATGCTGAAGATGGAAGGAAAAGCTACCTAGAAATTTCAATCATTTCTGGGGCTCAGGAGAAGAAAGTAGTGATGCCCATATTCTAAAGGGAATTTTTTGTTTCCTCTATGAAATATGGCCAGGCCCCATAGGATTACTCCAAAGGCTTCCGCCCTGACTTCACATTAGATTAAAGAAGATTTTCAAACATGAAACCAGAATGAAGGAGGGGTGGTGGGGCTGGTCATTTGTGTTTTTCAGAAGCTCCCCCAGTGAGGGTGTAGCCAGGATGGAGTACCCCTGTGTTAGCATGTAGCACTCCAGCACACCGTGGGATGAAGTCCTGGGTGGAGAGATATCTAAGTGTACAGGTCTGCCCAGCATGTGGAGAAAGTGCTTGAAAACTGATGTGGTCTGCTCTGCCCTCTAGTGGTGGTCAGCTTACAGAACACCTTCAAAGAGGGAATTAGGTACTATGTAATTTTACTATAAAAGCTCTCCAGAATGGTACTGGAGGCCAGCCTGTAAAATAACCTGAGCACTACACACCCAGCTGTTTCCTCAGCCTTCTTTTGCTGCTTTCTAGGACAAGTTTGTGAACCTTTGGTCAAGGGTCTGTAGTCTGATTCAGCAGGAGGGCTTCCCAGGAAGGGAGTCAGTGTGATTAAGAACAGATTGCTCACCACACTAAATGTTAGGGTGCCAGGCGCACCCCATAGGCCACTCTAGATGTTTTCTTCCCCTTGGACCCCAGATGTTTGCCTGTATGTATGGGACACCTGTGCAGAGTGAGCTTGGCAAGGCTCTGGGTATGAAAGTTCCTCAGTGTAAGGGAGGATCCAAGATGGCTGCACAGGTAAACACCTAACCGCAGCCGCACACAACGATTTCAATAAAATACAACTAAAATATAAAATGGACATTGCCCAGAGCTACAGGAAGTCGACTGACTGAAAATTGTACAACAAGAAGGAAAGAGAAAACCAGAAGGAAAATCAGAGGAGCTGTAAAAGCCTAAGGTACAGAGACACGCTGCGCACACGCACACGTACGGAGAGGACAGAGCTGGAGAGGAGGGGTAGGCTGAGTACCTGGCTGGCGTTCCCTAGCGGGAAGGAAATTAAAGCTCCAGACTGTGCTGAACCCCAGACCTGACAGCGCTGAACCCCAGTTCTAGGCTAGAACCTGGGGACCCAGGCTCAAACACAGGGAGCCTGGGCTGTGAGGTGGAATCCCAGGGGAGTGGCGAAAAGCAGATCCCCCGGAATCATGCACATTGCGCGCAGAGGACAGACTGTTGACTCTGATGCTAGACTGCCCTAGCGGGAAGGAGACAAAAGCTCCAGACTGGGAAGAATGCGATGAGGAGTGGGAGCCGCTGCTGGGCGCCGGCAAGGAGCCGGGCGACAGGGCCCCAAGGGGAGGTGCCTGGGCCCTCTATCGCTGATAGCCAGCCATGAAGCCGAGGCCGGGGGCTGCTTCCTCGGTGGCGCCGACCCTGGCAACAGGCTGAAGCGGCATAGGAGGCCGTGGAGAACAACGGGGCACCTCTGGCCAACCTGCAGAGCTTCCAGGACGAGGAAGAAGAAACCGAAGAAGTTTTCAATGTGAAGAAATCAAGTTATAGCAAAAAGATAGTAAAATTACTTAAGAAAAAATACAGCCGAGACCGGTCGGTTTGGCTCAATGGATAGAGCGTCGGCTTGGGAACTGAAGGGACCCGGGCTCGATTCCGGTCAAGGGTATGTACCTTGGTTGTGGGCATATCCCCAGTAGGGGGTGTGCAAGAGACAGCTGATCGATGACTCTCTCTCTCATCGATGTTTCTAGCTCTCTATCTCTCTCCCTTCCTCTCTGTACAAAATCAATAAAATATATTTTTAAAAAAAAAGAAAAAAAAAAAGAAAGAAAAATACAAAGAAGATCTTGAAAAATCCAAGATTAAGACAGAACTCAACTCAGCAGCCAACATTGCAACATAAATGCATTAAAAAAAAAGAAAAAAAAAAGAAAAAAGAAAACTACAGAATGTTGGAGCAGCCAGGCCCAGAGCAGTGGCAGCCAAGCCTGGGGTGGAGGCGGCTAAGCCCAGGGCGGCCAGGCCCAGAGCAGCTGGTTAGGGAGCAGCCAGGCCCAGAGCAGCAGTAGGCAGGCCCGAAGCAGTCAGGCCAGGAGCTGCTGGTCCAGGAGCAGCAGGGTTGGGAGCAGCCAGGCCCGGAGCAGCACCAGCCAGGCCAGGAATGGTAGTGGCCAGACCCGGAGCAGCTGGTTGTGGAGCAGACCAGAGCAACAGAGGCCAGGCCTGAAGCAGCCAGGCCCGAAACAGCTCGCTCCTCGCCTGCCCATGCCCCAGGGCTGCCTCTCAGACTTGGCTGGAAATTTTGGGGGGATCTTGAGGGTCTGCTCAATCAAATGATGAAGGCTTAGATCTGGATGTGTTGAGTTAGTATAGTGCTGGGGTGTTGATCTGTGAGTGCCTTATGTGGGTGCCTTGTGAGGTTGGTTGATCTATTTGGATGTGTCTTTTGTGTGAAATGTATCCTTGGGCATGTGGAGGTATTATTGATTTGAGAAAATGCTAAGTAACTGATTTACTATCTGAAAAATTTAAAGTTCTGAAAGTTTAAGGTCTCTTGCCAAAAAGAGGTTTTAAAGCTAACACCTTAATTTTAATGGAGAAAGGGGAGGACAAGCCCTTCCCACCCAGAACAGGTAATCCAATTCCAGCCAGCAGCTATCTTTAAACAATGTGTCCATTTACATTTGAATGGCTACAGCTTTTGATATCCTAAGGGCAAGTTTACATGTAAACAAGTTTCCTTCTCAATTCCCAGGGCAGAAAAAAACAAGGTTTAAAATTATTAGATTTTAAAATGTATTCTTAGAAGTGTAAAAGTTTATTAATTAAAAAAACAACAACAACAAAAAAAGGAGATTGGAAAACCTGATGAACAATATGAGCTGTTGATTGTAGTAGAGCCAGCAATACAGGAGGGGAGTGGACTGACAGTTTTGGGGTGGCGGATATGGGAAGAGACTGAACATAAACTGTGCACCTATGGATGAGGACAATGGGGGGTGTGGAGGGGGTGGGAACCTTGTGGAAGAAATGAGGAACCTTTGTAATAATATGAACAATAAGGATTGATTTAAAAAAAAAAGAAGAAGAAAAGAAAAAAGAAAAAAAAAAGAAATATCAAAGATGAGAGAGTCCCATCCATTTGTACCACTTGCCGGACCCGGGTGGGAATTGAGCTGAAATCTGGGCTTATGCCCTGAAAGGGAATCCAACCACAACTTCTGGGTTCAATCACTGAGGCTCACCAGCCCGGCTGTTCTCCTTTAATGAACCCATCACCCCTCCATGGCAAGAAGTGAAGAGGAATGCATATCCACACTCCTAGTTCAATCAGGCAGGGAGAAGCTGCAGCTGAGCGCACCAGGAAGTACCAACAGGAAATCAGAGGTTCTTGAATCACAAAGAGGTTCCCATCACTCAGTCCCGGACAAGTGCCTCACGCTGTGGAAGAAAATGATGAACAAATGCAGTTCAGTGGCTGTAAGCAGTGACATTCTCAACAGCCCACCGCAGGCTCCCTGTATCCCAAAGAATCCCCACCACCCGGTCCTCCCCCTTTTACCTCAACCCCTGGTGTCCTCAGAGTCTCACCTTTGGAAACAGTGAGAGATACATCGGAGCCCTGGGCACTATCGCTGCCTGGGGTAGAACAAAACAGGAGCCCCCAGGAGAGGAGGCAAAGGGTGGAACTATGGGGTGAGGTCCCCGATGGGATCCAGTCTGTACTATCACAGGATCTCAGGGGTCACCCTCCATACTCACTGGCAGCCTGAGCATAGCTCCCTCCTTGTCCACCTGTGGGAAGAAAACATCCTGTGAGAAGACAGGGAGGAGGCAGGGCCATGAGGTCCGAAAGGAACTCCTATTTCTGGAGCCCAGAGAAGTTTCCAGAACTGTGACTACAGACCCAGGGCAGGATCAGGAAAACTGGGGAAACTACACATGAGGGGACTGGACCAACCATCCTCCCGGAGGTCTGTCCTCAGCAGGGACCTTGCACTCTGAGCTGGGAGTGCTGGGAACCAGGCCTCCTCAATAGAATCATCAAGGTGATGAATGTGTCCCTCATGTTCACCCGTGTCTTACTGAAGAGTGAGTGTCAGCAAATAGGGCCCCACGCTGGGCAACCACACGTGTGGGGATGGTACTTGCCATTAATGAAGCAGAACACACTTCTACCTGGGCTTGCAACCCCCAGTGAGACAGGACACTCAGCCCCACCCCTTCCCTACCTGAGCGCTTCCTCCTCCTCCACATCACAGCTCCAGCGACCACAGCTCCAAGGATGACCAGGCCCACAATGAGACCCACTAGGGGGATGATGCCCGAAGAAGACGGCTCTGGGAAGGGAAAGGGAGGTGAGGGCCCTGACCTCCAGGCCTCAGCCCCGACCCCACTGAAGTCCTCCTCAGGCCCCTGCTTCCCTGAGACCAGGCTCTGTGCCCACGACTCTCCTCACCCCATCTCTGAGTCAGGGGCTCGGGCAGCCCCTCATGCTCCACTTGGCATGTGTATCTCTGCTCCTCTCCAGGGGGCACCACCAGGGCTGCCCACTTCTGGAAGGTCCCATCTCCAGAAGGCCGGGTCTCCACAAGCTCCATGTCCTGGATCTGCTCCTCCCCATCACGCTGCCAGGTCAGGCTGATGTCCGCAGGGTAGAAGCCCCGGGCCCAGCACCTCAGGGTGACCTCGCGGTCAGAGATGGGGTGGTGGGCCACGTGTACCTTTGGAGGGTCTGAGGAGAAGGGTGAGGAAACTCAGGAACTTGGCATGGTCAGGGGACCTGCCAGCAGGGCTCATGTGACCATAAGAGTGGACAGGACACCTGGGGTGGGCGAGGGAGCACACAAGCAGCCAGCAGCCTGCACATAGCATCTGGGGATGATTTCTAGTCTTTTGAAAGTTCTAGTCAGAGGGACACAGACCAGGGAGGGAGGCGGGGCTGAGGGGAAGAATTGGGTTTCTGGTCCTGTCCTGGGTGGAGGCCAAATGACTCAGAAAAGTCCCCGTCTGACCTCAAATACACTGGGTGAGGGGAGGGAACAGGGCCTGAGAGAGCAAGTCCCCATGGGTCCCAGAGCCTCTGCAGGGTCAATGGGAACCCTGATCAGTTATTTCAGGCTTGGCCTCCCCTGTAATTGTCCCTGACAGACTGCACCCAAAGTGTCCCTGAGAGAAGGGTGGGCGTCCCTGGATCTGAAAAGCCAGCTGACTCAGTCTCCTGGCCCAAAGGAGGGGTGTTCTGACACTGACCCTGTGTCCTGTCTCCTTGTGGAGCCCCAGCCCCAGGGGAGAGGAGGGAGGCCCCTGGCTCCTGGTACCTGTGCGCTGCAGCACCTCCTTCCCTTTCTCCAGGTGTCTGTGCAGCCACTCCAGGCAGTCCTCCTGCAGGAAGTGTCTCCATTCTTCAGCTTCACCTGCAGCCTCCCACTTGCGCCTGGTGACCTGAGCCGCGGTGTCAGCTGCGGTCCAGGAGCGCAGGTCCTCGTTCAGGGCGATATAGTCAGTGCCATCGTAGGCTGTCTGGAAATAACCTCGGAGGAGGCGCCCATCCGGCCCCATGTCACAGCCGATCATCTGCTGGAGCGTGTGAGACCCTGACCCGCCCCGAGGTCAGCGTCGCCCACTGAGTCCCGCTCCCGCCCCACCCGCGGGGATTAAACAGAAACTGAAACTAAACCGGGTCCAATTCCCCGCGGGCTCCTCCTGGGTGTGTGTATGGGAGGTGGGGGGAGAGGAGGGGGTTGGGGTGAAACTCTCACTGGGACTCTAGGGGCGACCCCAGGCGGTCCGTGGGGATGGGGGTCGGGATCACCGGGCCCGTTGGCTCACCGTCCTGGCTCTGGTTGTAGTAGTGGCGCAGGTTGTGCAGGTTCACTCGGGAAGCCCGTGCGTGACTCTTGGCGTTCTGGGTGCTCAAGTCCCAATAGCCCGGCTCTTCCCGCTCCATCCAGGGCGCCCGCGGCTCCGTTCTCCGACTCTCTGAGTCGCTGTCGAACCGCTCGAACTGCGTGTCGTCCAAGTAGCTGACCTCCAGGTACCAGGGCTCCCCTCGGCCGGGCCGGGACACGGCGGTTTGGAAATATCTCAGCGAGTGGGGGCCTGGGGGCCGGAGCGGAGGGGCTGACACCCGCGACCCTCCTCCCGGCGCGGGTTTGGGGTCCGGGGTCGAAAGGACAGGAGAGGGGAAGGGGCCCGGAGAGGAAACAGGAAACAGGAAGAAGAGAGGGGTCAGGATGGGGTAGGTGCGTGTGGGGTCAGGACGGGGTGAGGTGGAGAAGCCCTGTCCCGGGTCCTGCTCCCCCGCTGGATCCCCTCGCTCCTCCTCCCCAGAGGCCATTCCCTCTGAACCCCGCACTCACCCGCCCAGGTCTCGGTCAGGGCCAGGGCCCCCCAGAGCAGCTGGAGGAGGGTTGGGGACTCCATGATCAGTAGAGACGAAAAACTTGGGACGGGGGCAATCCTGATTGGCTTCTCTAGAACCTAGCACCCAATGGGAGTTAGAATTGGGGACGCGTCATCAGTATCCAGAAAGGAAGGCCCCACACAGGTTGTGAGAGGGAGAAGTGAAACTGCAGGAAGGTGGGGACTCCCCACCTCTGAGCTTCCTGCTTCAGCCTCCGCCCTTGGGCTGTGACCTTGAGAACAGGCCTGGGACCTGGGACTTTGCCCTGACTCCTCCCCCTGCAGGGAGCTCCTGTCACACAGTCTCCCTCAGTCCTGCCCAGGGGCTGTGTGAGAATCAGGGAGACTCCCCAGGTAGGACCAGCCCTTTCCTCCCCTCTCCTCCTGGAACCCCTCTCCCTGAAATGGACTCTGCCTCCCACCCTCACCTCTGCCCTGGACACTTCTAGAGGAAAGCTCACCCTGGGAACTTGATGCCAGAGAGTGAGCTCCTGTGAAAGGAGGTGGAGGGACAGGGTTTCCTCTGTAATCCTGGAGGAGTTGGGCCTGAAAAGACCAGTGCAGGACAGGGGTGTGGGTGTGGAGTGGTGGTGTGGGGCCTCAGTCTTCCAAACCCTGAATATCAGGAAACTAATTTGTAAAATGAGTGATTTCAGAGGCTTCCTATGAAATGTGTCCAAACAGCCCTGCCATCAGAGTTACAAAGCTCCCAATTCTCCTTCCCACACAGGAAGTATGTAAGTGAGGACTGTTCATTGTGAATGACTTGCGTTCCCCAGCCCTGAGTCTGTCCCTGTGAGTCCCCCACCCCCTCCCTACATGGAGCCCAGGGAGCAGTGTGCTCCTGTGCATTCCAGCAGGAGCATGAGCCTCCTCACAGTGGCAGTGCTCAGTGAGGTCAGAGTGCCCTCCACCAGCGCTCCTGCACTGCCCATCTGTATGAATTACTCACATGTAAGCATGTGCACATTTATCAGGACACATTATTATTATTTTTTTTCAAACATAGGTTTTACTACTATTACTCCCATTTTACAAACATGGAAACTGAGAGATTGAGTAATATGCTTAAAGTCAGACAGCTAATAAATAAATGTTTGGAATGGCTTTCAAATATATCCTGGTTAAATAGTCTATACTCAGAAATTATAGGTTCACTAGTTGTAGTGCTTTTCTTATATGAGTTTTAATCTTCTTATATAGGAAAAGGCTGATATGCAAATAGACTCAACAGTGTAACAAGTGGAACAACTGAACAACTGGTTGCTATGACATGCACTGACCACCAGGGGCTGTGCACGGAATATGCCGGTGGTTGGCTGCAGCAATTTGGTGGAGCAGGTGAGCGGGGGGCACCAGACCAAGAGGGGACACCAGTTGCTGTCATCGGGGCAAACCTCTGGTGGTTACTGAAAATTCCTTGCTTTCTCAAAGTGTGGCCCCACATGGTGCTTACACCTGCTGCTGGTGCCAAATCCCCCACTTGCACCCACTACCACACCCTATGCCAGCCGTGATCACTCGGCGCCATCAGCCCTGATTGTCTCTCAGGGGTTCTCCACCTCCCTCTGCTCCTGAGGGGAGATTGTGACAGCGGAGGATATGACAAGACCAGCCCCTGTGCCTACCATAGCCTCACAGCCCACAGTTATTTTCAAGGTGCACGAATTTGTGAACAGGGCCCTTAGTATTATATGTTACTACAAACACTTCCTTTTTTGGAATTGAGGGGAAAAATTGTCTCTAACTTTTTTGCTTCTTAGTACCAGCCACAATTAACATCACCATCACCACCAACACCGCCACCACCATCATAACCAAAACACTTCTATTGAGCCAGCCCTTTAACTGCAGGATAGAGTGCTCAAAACAGGGAGACAAAGGGTGTATGACACATGGCCTTTCCCTTCAAATAGATTAGACTCCAGTGAGAAATGTGACCCATGTACTTGGAAGATAAATATCATTCCAGATAGTTGGGACACATTATTTTTTAACAGATTAACATAAGGTGACAGTTTTTAGGCAGCCCCTGGAATATATTAAGTCCCAAATGCAAACAACACCCTGCTGGCTCTGTAGATATATTTATTACAGATCTATAGACCATATTTGTTTATTTTTATTAATTATGGTATCACATAATTTCCCTTATTTTCCCATTCCCATCCCAAACTCCTCCCTACCTATTCTCTCACCTCCCTGTTATCCATGGCCACTGGCTAGGCCCATATGCATGCACACAAGTCCTTTGGTTAATGCCCTTACCCCTCCACGCCCCCCTACTTTCCCTCTGAGGTTTGAGAGTCTGATCGCTGCTTCCTTTCCTCTGGGTCTGTTTTTGTTCATCAGTTTATGTTGTTCATTATTTCCTCTAGATGTGTGAGATCATGTGATCCAAGAAATACCCTTGTAAGAACCTAAACTGCGACAAGCCATAATGGTTATGCTGAGAGGCAAATGAATCAGTCTGTAGTGAGTTCCTTTCTGGGCCAACAGTTTTTTTGAGTCCCAATTTCAATGTCGAATAGTTCCTTATGTGTACATGTCAGCCATGCTATTTTAGATCTGGTTGGTGGACAAATGGTGGTAATGAAGGTCCGACTGTCTCTGGTTTGGTCCTGGGCATCCTTCAGCAACATGCAGCTGCTGTCTGCTGGTATGCTGAGGCGTCGTCAGCATCTTCCATCTCTGAATTGTGTCTCTTCTGTCTCATGGCTGGAGCACTTCTGTCTATTCCTCTCTGTTACAGGATTCCAGATGGTCTCAGAGTTGTTTTCTGAAAATATACAAACATATTCTCGACCAAAAGTTAATAAAGGGATATTTTTTTTAAAATTTGACTTGGGATTCTTTTTCATTTTTTGCCCTCCCAAATAATTTTCCTCTGGCTTGTTTTTGACACCATGTGTATATTTTTATGGGTATCTTGCTGTTAGTGTTTGGAAAGAAGGTTAATTTTCTAAAGTACAAAAATTTTTTAGATGTAAATTTTTCTCAGGATATTTTTCCTTACATGATATTCTTCCACTGTCACCCCCTTTTTTACTTTAAATAATAGGAGACTTTTGGAAATTTTATAATGTAGTCTTGATAGCTTTTTTTTGTGGTACACTATGATGCTTTAGGTTCATAACATGTTGTGCAATTTTATCATGAGATGCTCTGCCAATAAGAATTTTTGTTAACACTTTAGGAACAGCTTTTTGTACAGTACACTCAGTTTTTCTAGAATATTCATTTATTTCCATTAGCCACATTGATTTCCTCTGAGAAATTGGCTACTATTCATCTGTCAAACCCAACACTCTAGCAACAATCTTATTTACCATGTGTGTATTAGTGGAATTATTTGCCTTCTTGAGAAGGGCCTGAGCATTCCTGCTACTAGGCTGGACTACTAGGATATTAAAAACCCTCTTGCCCTCACCATGGGAGCAAGACCTCTCAAACAAGTCTTGTTGCAGTTAGAGGGCAGCTGGTGTCAGCCAAGTCTCTGTCTGTTACCTGGGTCCCAATTTGAGCTGGGCATGGGAAGTGAAGCTATAAATCACATTTAAATCTGAGAGTTCCACTGCTTTAGGATCTCTGCCTCTCTTTCTTTTCCTCACTCCTGCTTGTCTAGCCCTTCTCTGTCTCTCACCGTCACGCCTCTTTACCCCTTTGCCTCTATTGCCCTCCCACTCCTGACTATGGCAACAGTGTCACCCCCTCACCTGCCACCCGGGGTCTATTCTCCCCACAAGGTCAGCAGTCCGGCTAATGTGAGTCAGGTTGTGCAGTTTCATCTCTAAAAATGCTCCTGTGGCTGCATCTCACTCTGGGAAGCCTCTAGCATGTAAGACATGGGAGCACAGGGGCTTTGGGTCAAAGTTTGTCTCCCATCACATAGTACCTTCTGGTACATAGTACCCAGTGAGTTAATTGTTGTAGAATGAATGGATGGATGAATACCAGTTGTATATTTTTTTATCCTTAGGTGATGATATTTTCCAATTGATTTTTATAGAGTGTGGGAGAGAGAAGGAAAGACAGAGAGAAATATCCATGTGAGAGAAACACATCAATCAGTTGTCTCCTACAAGCACCCTGACCAAGGCCCGGGTTGGGGGAGGTGCCTGCAACCGGGTACCAGCCCAATATGGGAATCGAACCTGTGCCCTTCAGTCCACAGGCTGACACTCTACCCATTGAGCCAAACTGGGTAGGGCAACACCAATTGTATTAAAATTTTAATTGCATTACATAAAATCATTAAATAAAAAGCAAAAAGAAACCACGTTAGGAAATATTTTATTACATGTAACTATTGTACATGTCAGCTCATAAATTTATTTTAGTGGAAATAAATGCTGTGTGCTATATATCGGCTTTCTATTACTATAAAAAAAAATCACCACAACTTAGTGGCTCAAACATCCCCCGCCACATAGCTCCCCTCCACCTGATTCCCCACCCCACCGCATGCCCTTACTCCCTGCTACTGTCTTCAGCCTTAGGTGTAAGATGTTTGTCCAATCTCTTCCCGCACCCCTCAGACCCCCTATCCCTGAGAATTGTAGAAATTTGATTTTAATAGCACCTGGGATGCAGGGCTCCATGGGGGACAGGGTGCAAAGGCAGGCAGGTGCACATTTGGATGCCACCATTGAAGACAGAGGCCCTAAGGGACGCCCACAGAGATGAAATGTAGGGAACCTTGCTGGTCTCTATCTTTCCGCTAAATAAAATGAGAAACAACAAGATACATCCTTAAGAGTATGTAACAGAAGCCAGCTCCCACACCCATTAGGAGCTCAAACTTATCCTATCTGCATGGCCCCCAAAATCCCAAGCCAAGAAGGTGAAGTTGTACCAGGCTGTAGTAGCCCATCCCTCATGTACCCACCAAGGCAAACATGAGTCCTTTCTGGAGAAACCACCATCAGAGCATTCCTGCAAATGACACTCCAAGTACCCTGAGCTCACAATCCAAACAATTATTTTTGAAAATAAAAAGGAAACCAGGCCCAACAATCAAGAGTTAGCCAAGATAACCTGCTGATGAATCAGGCTTACAGAGGTTTCAGATATTGAACTTAGTGTTTCTAGGTTTCTAGAACATACATGTTTTACATTCTTGAAGAAAGAAATGAGGAAATGAGAATTATGCCTAAAGAAGAGACCACCCACTGACAAGATAGATTTAAACAGAACCACATTGTACACCCATACACTGACCACACAGGAAACAATGAAAGTCATATTCAGTGAATGTTCTGAGCAGCAGGTTGGGTTCAGGCAGAGCCCTGGAACTGAAAGGAACTGAACTACATGGACTGCACTCCTAGGAGACAAAAGAAATAGAAAATACCACAGACAGGTTAACAAAACAAAACGGAGAGATCCAGCATTGAGGTTCCAGAAGGAGGAAAAGGGAATGAGGTAGGAGATATTTGCTAAGAATTTTTCAAAAGTGACCTGATATGATGTGATATTCCAGAGACTCAGGAAGCCCCATGAGCCTCAAATAAAACAAATACAAAGAAATCCTCACCAAACACATCATAATAAAATTTCACATTGTCAAACATAAAGAGACGCTCTTAAAAACAGCAAGAGAAAAGAGAGATCACCTGCAAAGAACTACACAGACTGAGAACGACTGCTCCACATTGTGATTCCTGGAAGAAACAGTTCCCACAGAGCAGCCAGCCGCCCTCACTGGTCTCTGGGGACCCACCAGACCGGCCTGCAGTGAGCCCTGCTGAGCCTGTGCACACACCACAGGGATGACCTGCAAATGGCTCATCTCAGGTGAGCGAGATTATGTCCAGCTTCCTGTCTCCCCCAGAAGTCTGACCTAAAGGATTCTACCATCCCAATCCTTTGTCCTGTGGTTTTCCCTTAGGCTTGGCCAATGAGGACCCCACAAGGACCTGGAGGGAGGGAAGAGAGTAAGATCAGCATTTATAGAGTCACAGACTACATAATGATGTGTCTGTCAACCAGGGACCACATATACAGAGGAGGTCCCATTGCTTACAATGGAGCTGAAAATTCCTATTGCCTAGGCACATTTGTAGCTTCCATGAGGTCATAGGGCAACACGTTACTAATGTGTTTGGGGGGGATGCTGGTGGAAACAACCTACTGGTCTGCCAGAGGCATAAACATATGGTACATGCTATTACATACAGTACATTGTACTTGATATTGGATGACTATAGTACTGATATATGTATTTACTGTACTACATATTTTATTGCTATCTTACTAAAATTACTTTTATTGTTGAAAGTATTACAGATGTCTCCATTGTTTTATTTATTTTTCCAATTGACCTCCTCTTCCCGGAACCCACCCCTCCCAGCCTTCACCACTCTATAGTCTGAGTCACTGGGCTATGCATATATACATGTAAGTTCCCCCCTAATCACTCCCCATCCGTCCCCACCCCCACCTTCCCTGTGTCACTGATATTTTATTTTTTAATTATTTTTAAAAATATATTTTATTGATTTTTTACAAAGAGGAAATGAAAGAGATAGATAGAAACATCGATGAGAGAGAGTCATCGATCAGCTGCCTCTCGCACACCCCCTACTGGGGATATGTCTGCAACCAAGGTACATGCCCTTGACCGGAATCAAACCCGGGACCTTTGAGTCCGCAGGCCGCTGCTCTATCCACTGAGCCAAACCGGTTTCGGCTGTCACTGATATTTTAGAGTCTACTCTTTCTAGTTATGACAAAACGTTTGCTGTACAAGTGTTATGCTGGCAGCAGCCTCATACATCTCATGGCTATTGTCTCCATTGATTGCATCATTCTCTCTTGTGCTTGATTTGATCCTGGGCTGTTTTGGGCAGTGATATGTTGTACAGTATGTAGCCTAGGAGCCATAGGTCCCCCATATGGCCTAGGTGTGCAGTTGCTTTACCATCTCGGTTTGTGTAAGCGCCCTCTGTGAGGTTGAGGAAAATGACAAGTGACATGTTTCTCAGGACGGTGTTCCCCTGGGCTCCCTGTGGGGTCACCTGGGGCTGGCTGCAACCTAAGGTGCCAGTTCCTCCCAAGGGGGCCTTCTCTCCATGACTGTCTCCTGCAGCATCCCCACTACTGCTTCCTCCCCTTGTCCCCGATTCAGGGGCAGGAACTGCTCTGCTGCTGAAGCTCTGGCTTACCTCCTGCGTGCTCTCTGCTGGGCCCCTACACCTTCCCCACACATTAGTAAAGAACCCCTCTGTGAATGACCCTAACTTGGGCACACCACCTTCTTCCCTTGGGGACTCTGCCTGAAACTCACTCCAGCTTGTCCAGGACTCTGTGGAAACTCCCAGAGAGCAAGAGCACACATCCCCTTGCTTTAATTCTCTTACCAAGTGCTGAAGCTCAGGGGAGAGATGTCTGGTAAGGGATGGGGTAGTCTCAGTGTGAAACAACCCCATGTCTATGGTTCCCTCAGGGTTTGCTGCATGACATTGGGGCAAGTGTGAGGATTGACTGGGAGTGTTTCATGGAACCCAGGAAGGCCAGCATGGCCTTCAGCAGGTAACTTTATATCCCTCATGTGGACATGTGCCATGTGCCATGTGAGGGAAACCACTTTTACAAATGACCTCAAATTCTCTTCTCATCTCATCTGTACCGGAGCCTGCTGTCATGTTCATGCCAGAAGTCTCATTACTCAAAGTTGTTCATAGCAAACGTCACCTTTTCCCTTTAGTTTCTACTCTTCTCCTGGTGAAATTGCATAGGCACCTGCTATGAGCACAGGAAAAAGGCCTTTCTTTCTCTTTATGGTGGCCTTCCACAACTTATAAGATGCACCTGGTAATTAAACCCCAAGTGTTTAGCTCCTCTGATTCCAACAGCTCAGCAGGACCAAGATAAGCTCCTCTCCAGGCTACATTCTCCCACTGCCTCCTCCTACCTACTGTTTTCACAACTCAGAGACAATCAGCACCAAGGAGTCTCTAGTTAGAAAATCCCCTTCAAACAAGCCTCACTTGAACTCTTCATAACCTTTGCTCTAAGCTATGGAGGCTTGGGGCAAAATACTGATGAGACACCCCCTTAGGACATCTGCCAGACTGTCTCCTGGGAAGCAAAGGAAATGTAACTTTTCAAGATAACCCGGATATCTGCTCATCCTCAGTAGAATTCCCCTCCCTTCACTGTGGCTTGGCAAAAGTTCTCTGCTCTGTAAGAGCAGGTGTTCCTTTAATTCCTGCCTGTGTTGCCTAGCAATATACAGGCCCTTTTCTTCCTTGGAAAGTGGACTAAATTTCCTCTGGACCTCTCTCTTCTCTCATTGGTGAATTCTTCCACAGCCCACATCACTGGCCAAACCCTAACACCTTTCAGGCTGGATCCTTTGTTCTGTGCCTGTTCCATGAGGGGCTCCAGTCCCTCACTGCTGCAGCTGCCCCAACAGGGAGCTCCCAGCATCTAGCAGCTCATGAGCTGTGGCTCTGCCCCGCCCTCTAGTGGCAGAGACGTGCCAGAACAGCGGCCGCTCTGCCTTTCAGCTGTAGAGGCTCCCAGTGAGGAAAGGCTCAGTAGGGCTCTGCCAGAGCTCTTGCTTGATGCAGCTTTCTTACCAGAAGAAGACAAATTTAATGGGCAGCAGCCATCTTGGGCCCTCATTTAAGACAATGTAGCACATCCTGCCGCACAGAACTCGCCACTCTGGAGTAACAGTTATGGGACCTGCCCCATGCCAGGAGCACACTGGAGGGAGGGATTGCTGGGTATTAGAGAGGTTTGGCCCAGCCAGATGCCCATCTTCACCACTGCTTCTATCTCTATCCTCCTCTCACACTGTGTCCTGATGGGAAATGTATCAGTCAGAGAAGGAGAAAGAACGACAGAGAGAGAGAGAGAGAGAGAGAGAGAGAGAGAGAGAGAGAGAGAGAGAGAGAGGAATTCAACTTTCCTTGGCCTTTCTGGTCTATTCAGGCTTTCAGCAGGTTGGATGGTGCCCACCCACCCAGACAGGGCAATCTGCTTTGCTCAGTCCACCAAGCCAAATGCTTACCTTCCTGGAAACATCCTCTCTGACACCCAGCAATAACATTTTATCAGATTACTTGGGCGCCCCATGGCCCAGGCAAGTTGACATACCAAGTTAACAATCTCAGGGGAAAGTTATTTGAAAGACTGAGTAACAGGACAAAGGCAAGTAATATGTCAGCATGATAATGAGAGGAGGTAACTAGGAGCAAAAGAAAGTCTGCAGATGTTCTAAGATGAAGAATTCCCAGTTGCTGTCCCCACGTGTTCCCTAGGAGAAAGCACAGCTGCACTGCCTCCCACAGTCCAGGATGAAGCCAGAGGGAGCTTGGGAGGCTGAGCATCTCCCCTGCTGTTCAGAGGCGAGGCTGGGACCCCAGGGGAGGGCAGAGCAGTGCACAGAGCATCCTGAGGGAGGACCTGAACTGATGTCTGGCTGAGGGGGAGCTCTGGGAATGAAAAGGTGACCCATGAGACCAGGAAAAATAAATATTGTGCAGCATTCCCAACCCTTTTCATTTTCATTTTAACGTAATTTTATTTGTGATAACAGATTGTACCTACAAAACACTGAAGGTGGAAGGAAAAGCTACCTAGAATTTTCAATTTATTCCTGGGGCTCAAGAAAAGAGAGTGGTGATGCCCATATTCTAAAGGGAATTTTTTGTTTCCTCTATGAAATATGACCAGGTCCTATAACAGTTAATACAAAGATTTCTGCCCTGACTTCACATTAGATTTAAGAGCATTTTCAAACATGAAACCAGAATGAAGGAGTGGTGGTGGGGCTGGGCATTTCAATTTTTCAGAAGCTCCCCCAGTGAGGGTGCAGCCAGGATGGAGAACCCCTATGTTAGCATGTAGCACTCCAGCACACAGTGGGATGAAGACATGGGGGGTGGGGTGGGGGATGGGGGGGTGGGGGAGAAAGCTAAGTGTACAGGTCTGCCCAGCATGTAGGCCTTACAACTTTCTTTCAACCTGATCTCTGGTGCTTGAAAAGTGATGTGGTCTGCTCCGCCCTCTAGTGGTGTTCAGGTTGCAGAACACCTTCAAAGAGGGAATTACTATGTAATTTTACTTAGAAAAAATGTGGAGAAGATGCAAACAGGCAATTCAGAAACAATGGTCCCAAAACTGAAATATTAGGGCAAACACGCAATCCTGAAGAACTGCCTGTGCCTTAATTTGTGACAGCCTACTTGTCTTGTCCTCCATCGAGTCAGCACTGGCTATCCTGAGGCTCTTCCTCCTCACCAAACCAGTGATGCCTGAAACAACTCTTTACCTCCTACAGCTGGATGGCTAAAGGCATACTTCCCCCACAACTGCAGACTGAGAAAACCCACCTTGTGACGGTGGATTTAACAACTGGGAACCTAACAAACGACTATCAAGCAGAGAAATGGTGATTAAAAGCAAATATTTCACAGCTATCGAGGGGCGAAGAGGTAAAGTCTAATAATGCGACGATGATGAAAAGGAAGCCCTTGCGCTGCAGATGAGGTGGGACACAGACTTGACCATCTGGAGTGGGACTGGGTAATAGCTTGTGGAGCCAAAGAGACACCTGACCATCAACACAGAAATGCCACTTTGAAGTAGAAACTGTGCAGAGATTCTCACAGTATCTACAATAAAATCCAATGGTTTTTTGTTTGTTTGTTTGTTTTGTTTTTTAAATTCCAACCTGTTGAGGCTCAATATTTTTATAAAATACAATAAAAATGAATAAAACAAAAAATGTAAAGACAAACATAAATGAAAAGCCTGAATAGTTTACATTCTCAGACCCAATAGACATAAAAGTACTCGGCTGAGCTGCTTGCACAGTTTCCAGATGCTGTTCTCGGTTTCCGCCCTCACCGGGGCCTGGGCCGGAAGGAGCGCGCTGTCCCCAGTGTGAGGAGCAGGGCCCAGGCCACGCCAGCCCACAGCGACGGGGAGACGCACTGAAGGAAGGGAGTTCGCTGCAACACTAGTTTAAATGTAAAATTTTAAAAATTCACAATCACGGGGGACAATGAGCATGATAGTTAGCCAATGAAATACAACACAACAATGAAAATGAATGAACTGGACTTACACATATTAACGAGGATACATCTTGAAACCAAAACACTGAGTGAAAAAATATTCTCCAAAGAATATTTCTTGGGTAATGCCATTTATAAACATCAAAAATAGTCAAAGTGACACTGGATAAAAGTCTTATGGATATTAAGGATCGGGAGATCACACACCACCTTCAGGTCAATGATTCTCCTCTAGGAGAGTGAGAAAGAATGGGAGTCTAGGGAACTCGGATTTCATCTGTAATGTCTTATTTCTGCAAAACATTGAAACAGACAGTGTCTAATATAAATATTTGCTAAATGTGCCTAGACTGGTTTGGCTCAATGGATAGAGCGTCGTCTTGGGGAGTAAAGGTCCCAGGTTCGATTCCGATCAAGGGCATGTACCTTGGTTGCGGGCATATCCCCAGTAGGGGGTCTGCAAGAGGCAGCTGATCAATGACTCTCTCATCGATGTTTCTAACTCTCTATCTCCCTCCCTTCCTCTGTGTACAAAATCAATAAAATATATTTAAATAAATAAATAAGTAAATAAATAAATATTTGCTAAATGTGGGCATTAGGTGCACAGGTGCCATGTTATTTCCCTTTTTAAAATGTTTGAATTACTTCATGATTTCTAATTTAAAAAGACAATGAAAGCAGTTCAAAGAAATGCAGTATGTCTTTGAAAAACTGAAACAGTTGTGAGTGTCCAAGTTTATTTGGCAGAACACGTGTAGCTTTAGAGACATAGACTTAATTTAGATTTTAGGTTCACAGAACAATTGAGGGGAAGGTAGGGAGATGTACATGCCCCACCCCTACATGCTAAGGGCC
Organism: Pipistrellus hanaki; assembly: GCF_964339955.1. Classification (NCBI taxonomy): domain Eukaryota; kingdom Metazoa; phylum Chordata; class Mammalia; order Chiroptera; family Vespertilionidae; genus Pipistrellus; species Pipistrellus hanaki. The sequence goes on from NC_140509.1 coordinate 20,337,424, forward strand.
CTCTCCCATCTCCCATTAGGAACACACACCCCCTCCCCCGCACACACCTCCCCCCCAGAGTGGTAAAACTGTCACAACTGGTGAACCCACACTGACACATCACTCCAAGTCCACAGTTTAAACGAGGGTTCACTCTTGGTGTTGTTCACTCTACGGATTGGACAAATGTATTAATTATGAGGTTTTTGTTACAAAGTTCTGTCTTAAAACTGGAATTATCCACAGACTCAATGGGAAAAGCTGCTCCCTTCTGAGCATAGAACATGTGTGTCTCCCTCCAGCTCTACCTGTGCTAATGTGAATATTCATGTCTCCAATTACAGAGGGAAGCAGGCCACCTCCTCCCAGCCCTCTTCCTGAAGGAAGCCAGCCCACAGATGCAGGGAATCCCCCGAGGCCACACTGATTGTTCCTGAAACGCCTAGCGTTAGACATTCTCTCCATCAGCAAAGTCACCATCATTGTGAAGCAACAAACAGAAACCAGGGTATGGAACCTGCCCCTTGCTTCTGCAGGTCTCGGTTTGAACTCCATGTGGCCCACACTGCTGCTGCTTGAAAATGAGGCTTGAAAACCTCTGGCCCATAGGCAGCTGGGAAAGAGCCCTGGGCATGAGTCAGCAGATCTATCTGTGTGAATTCCAGCCTTGGCCTTGGCTGTGACCTTTGTGACCCTGGGACTATGTTTACTTATCTCCAAGTAGGAGAATGAATTACACATATAGTGTCCCCAACACAAGATGGACCCAAACAGTGCCTTAAACATATTATTTTCTTTCACCATCCTTAACCACCGAGGCACAGGGCATAAGGGACTGTATGCTTGCCTGGATGTGGTGAGGCAAACGGGGGACCAATAATTGCCATAGAGTGAGACAGGGACCAATGTGGACACATTCTGAGTACTCAGAGGTAACTGAAGAAGCAGCAAGTAACTATTATGCTATGTGGCCATTTAGCCATTCCAGATTTCAGTGTATTCCCTTACAGAATGGTTGTCTGCTTACCATCTACTCATTCAAAAGTGAAAGCATAAAAAATGAAAGTGTTTGGCCTGTCACAAAGCATTGTACTAATGGGAGGCATTGCTCAGTTTGTCCTCCTACATGCCTCACCCAAGTGCCACGTGGTAGGGAGACTAAGGCCTATGTTACCTGGCAAGAGGAATTTGGGTGGATCACTACCTGTCCTGAAAGTAAGGTCAGTGTGGGTGAGCCCAGTATGGATACAAGTGTCCTTTGAATGTGGAAGAGGGAGGCAGAATTTCAGGGTCAGAGAAAATTTTGAAGATGCTCTCTGCTGCCCTGAAGACAGAGGAAGGAACGAAAACCCAATGGAATGCAGGTAGGCCCAAGCAGCTGGTAAAGGCAAGGACACAGATCTGTTCTAGAGTCTCCAGAATAGGTTTGTGAGCCATGCTTAACACCACCAGCGGTGAAGGATTAAAAAAGGACACAGGAGAATAAAGCTGGTGTAGGTGGGACACTATTCTCAGATGGAGAGACCGTGCCACAGCCTGCAAGCAGAGACTTTATTTTATAGACAGATTTTATGAGGCAGAGTAAGAGCATGGTCAAGATGTTTGCAACGTTCGTGCAGGTTTAGAATCTACTCAATTACATGCACCTGACCTCTATCAAGCTTTGTTTTGGCAGCTCTAGCTGCACCCCCTGCAGCCCATATCACTTAGTCACCTGAGACAACAGGTTCATACCATAAGATCAAGCTCACAACTATAGCCTTTGGCTATAATGTGCTGGGAGGGCTTTGTCTTCCAAGCTGGGACTTGCAGGTGGCTTTATGACCAGAGGACCTTGCCCTCCCATTAGTCGAAAGCTTGAACTTGTCCCAACGCTGTAGCCACTCTGTACAAGTTTGATTTTAGCTTAGACTCATTTCAGACTCTAACCTCCAGAACTGTAAAACAATACATGCGTGTTGTTTTTAAGCCATTTAAGTTGGAGGTAATTTGGTAACAGTGGCAACAGGAAATTAATACAAACCCCAGGCTCAGTCCTCGGTAGACAGCAACATGAAGGATGTGTGACTGTAGAAGGCAGCCCAGAATGTGAGTCCTGCTTTTCTGCTTTGAAGTGTCACTGTCACCACAACAAAGACACTGACTGAAAAGGGCCCTGTCATGGTCTACCAGGAGGATGAGGCCTTTCGTTAAAGCTCTGGATCCATCTGATTCTGGCACACAAAAGGCCGTGCCCATCTCCACACACCAATGGCCCCATATATCCCATGATGGACACTGAGCATGGATGCCCCCCAACAGTCCCAACTCCCATCCCTCCTTTCTTTTAAGCCAAATACTGTGCAGCAGCAGTCCTTAATTCCTCCTGATCCATATTTCAGATGTTTAGAGCCACTTGATAATCTTGTAATTATCCCTCAGGATATAGATGGAAGGTTCTGTCATGTGTCAAATTAAATTTGCGGTGCCAGTTCTTCACTTTTCTGTAGTAGCATCCACAGCTACCTCATGGGAAGGCAGAGTATACCTCCCCTGTCCATTGACACTGGGCTTGGCGTGCTATTTGCTTTGGTCAATGGCATTGAATGACTGCAGCAAGAACAAAGACTTGAACAATTTTTGCACCATTAGGTGCTCTGTCTCTTGACTGACCTCTATCTATGACAGAGATGGGGGACTTTTTTATACCAAAGGCTCTTTGGGTATTTGTAGCATCATTCTTGGGCCATACACAATCAGCCTGCTATATTTGGCCAACCATTTAATGTACTCACCCCTAATACCTTCGCAGGGTCAGACCAAGTAATTTTGGCCCTTGGGTGTGATGGTCCCCAACCTTGATGTATGGGAACATAATCTGATCTAAGGAGGATGAGAGCTGTGAGAAGCAAACCCAAGCCCAATGTGCAGCATGGAGCCTGCAGCTCAAAGCCTGCAGCTGAGCACAGCCAGGGAATTGGCCATCATCTTGCAGACCATGAGCCTGCAGATGACTGTTTAAGCCAATGTGTCTTTGAGCAATTTAGCGCATAGCATCACTGTGGCAATAGCTGACTGATACACCTCTCCCCCTTAGAGCTGACCACATCCTCCTTTGATGTCTCTGTCCTTAATTAAACTGAAAGTCGTTGAGGGCAGACACCAGGTGTTTGTTGACTTTATATTTACGACCTCTAGCATGATGCTCAGAATATATTAAATAGTAGGATCCTAATACTTTTTTTGTTTTTAGTGAAAAGGTATAATTAAATAAACTAATGAATGAATAGAAGGAACACACTATTCCAGGTTTGTAACCTTGAAGTAGGGGCAGTGAGGGGCAGGAGGAAATCACAATTAATGGGCTGCTGCAAACATCATTAAATACATAAGGGCCAAGCTTTGTTGGTTGGCTGCATACATCACATTTTTCAGGTATCCACAAAAGTTGTTGTGGATAATGAAATAAAAAGTCTACTTCAAAGTAACAGATGTGCAGTTGCTTGTTATTATATATTTCCTCAAATAATGTCTTCAAAAAGAACATGTCATTTCATATGAGGAATGAAGAGTTTTGACATTCAAAAGAGGCCCACTTGTTCCAAAATGCTAGGAACTACTGTTCTAGACCATTCCTTTTAAAGATGCTGTGGAGAATTCAGCACCGCGTGAGGCTTTCTTCCTGTTGACTGGTAGTCAAAGCAACAGTGCCTTGGCGGGCCTGTCTGTCGCTTATTCTCTCCTGAATCTCCACATTGCTGCACATTTACATCACGAGGGGAGGGCTACTGTCAGACTTCAAGACAGCTCACAGAAAATTATAAGCTTCCATCCTCTTTCCACCCTTCCTATCACGAAACTGTCACATCACTGCTCTTTCCAGCTCAACCTTGGGTTGTAATTATAGTCATTGCCCTAAGAATTCTTTCAAATGACAGGCTTACTTAATAGGGAGAAACTCACACAAGAGACTGTCAATACAGGAGCAATGAGGGATCACTGATAGTTGGAACACTGATAGTTTAAAACATGGAAATGGCACAGGGAATGTGGCAGGGACTTGACTTACACCATGCGCCTGTGTCCGAAATATTTATAGTAGTAAAGAGGTGTCTATACAGCTGTCGAAGCTCTTTCTCTTTAAATGTGTTTGCTTTATCTCAGTCACTTAAAGGATGACATCTCTAATCTATGGGTAGATACTAGATAAATCATTTTAGGATTTAAATGTTATGGGGAGTGAGAGTGGAGGTTGAGAAGAGGTTAGCAATAGACCAATGTGACTTCACTTAGAACAGTGGTTCTCAACCTCCGTAATGCTGCAACCCTTTAATACAGTTCCTCATATTGTGGTGACCCCCAACCATAAAATTATTTTTGTTACTACTTAATAACTGTAATTTTGCTACTGTTATGAATCGTAATGTAAATATCTGATATGCAGGATGTTTTAGGCCAGGGGTCTGCAAACTCATTAGTCAACAGAGCCTACTATCAACAGTGCAACAATTGAAATTTCTTTTGAGAGCCAAATTTTTTAAACTTAAACTATATAGGTAGGCACATTGTTAGTAACTTAATTAGGGTACTCCTAAGTTGGCCTTTGCTAGAGGGGACAAAGAGCCACATGTGGCTTGCGAGCCGCAGTTTGCCTACCATTGTCTTAGGTGTCCCCTGTGAAAGATTGTTCGACCCCCAAGGGGTCTCAACCCACAGGTTGAGAACCGTTGACTTAGAATCTATCTGCTTACAGGCAACGCTCAGTGTGTTGACTTAAGCCAAAAGGCAGGCACAGCTCTCTGGAGCCCATGGAACCACCAGGGGTCTCTGGAAAGGATGTTAAGTAAGTATTTGTTGAGGCCCACGTACATGAATGAACGCTTCACTCTCATGCTCCCTTGAACACCCCATGCTCCTGTCGCCATGAACTGCTGGCTATTTCCCAGGCATCATGCCTCCTCTTGCTGCAACTTCTGGCTGCCTTATCTCCCCATGCAGCCCACTGTTGCCTGGCCAGTTCCTATTCAACCTTCAAGTCATGGCTCAAGCTGCATGCTCTGGCAGTTCTGTATGTGCATATAATGGCACTAACTCATTATGTTGTCTTCTCCCAACTCAAGTGCCCGAACCATCAATTTTAATCACCGTGGCTAAGCAACTGACTGGGTGCCTGACAGACACACCCCAGGTACTCCGTAAGAGACCACCCAATAACCTTTATGCTATTCGACTTCTCCAGTGCTTCCCTCGCTGGAGGACATCTCTTCTATAATTCTTTACAGAAGCACCTTCCTTCCCTGGAATACACCAGGTGACCCTGGCCCAGAACTGACCAGGCAGCTAGAGGAATAAGATATTATTGTGATGGGTTAAGAGGATGGAGGCAGAACCATCCAAAGAAGTTTAGCTGGGGAATGACATCATCAGGCCTACCTGTGGGAAAGAAACATTATAGTTTGGAGGGAATAACATTTTCAAGTAGACAAGAAGGTCATTGTGATAGTCCAGAGAAAAATGATGGCAGATGACTACAGTTATTAAGTGAGATCTGGGCAGTGGGAATAGAGAGGTGGGGATATATATTATGTTTGTCAGATGACAATTATAGGATTTGGTGGCTGACTTAAAATGGCACAGAGGATGGGAGAAGTCTAGGATGACGCTAAGGCAGTCAGCTCAGGCAAACTGCGTGTCCTTCAAGACAATGGGGGATACGAGAGGATTAGGTCCAGCGGAAGGGGAAGGGTCCTGGGTTTAGTGTTGGTTTTATTGCAAACAAGGCACCCGTGGATCATCCAGAGAAGTGTCAACTAGTGGACAGCTCTGGAGCTCTGCAGAGCCATCTGGACTGAAGATACATATTTTAGGTTAGCAAGCAGCTGGAAGTTGAAGGTTATGACTTATATTACCCAAGGACATTGAATGGAGCAGGGGCTCTGTGGGGCTGTGGTAGGAAGGGGTTACTTGGGAGTTTCCCTAATTGAAAAATGTCAGGGAGTTGACGTAAGAGACAAGCCTGCCCTTGCTTCATGTGTGGCAGCAGTGTTAAACACGTGAGAATCCTTGAGAGTGTAGCACCCTCCCCCCGGGGTGGCTGTGTATAACCGACCCTGTGTGTGTCTGATATATCCTCTCATCTTGTGAACCATCTGTCACACTGGATGCACCTGCTCACTTGCCTTTCCTGGTGGATTCTGGTCTATTGGAGGGCAGGGATTTTATCTTGCTCGAATCTGTGTCCTGGGACTTAGCACACAGGAGTCAAATGTTTCATGAGTCACATGGTCTCTGACATTGTATACGTGAGGACAGGAGGCCTCATGGGACTAAGTAACTGGTCCTGTGAGACAGCTAACAGAGGGTGTGGCGAATGCCTGGCCCCGAGGCCAATCTAGTTGCTTGGACTCTAGCATTGTCTCTGCTCATTCCTCAACCTGCCACCGCCACCGAGAAGCGAGAAGCGGGAGGAAGGTCATTTGGCAATAGCATCTGGCTGCGGCCTTTCTGGAGGACCTTGTCAGGTTAAACGGAAAGATGCGCCAGCTAGGACTTTTGCGGATTGCCTTCTCATGCCCGACTTCTGGAAATGTCAGGTGAAAGAATAGGAAGCTAGGCCTTCTTCACGCCCGACTCAGTGCACAGCCGCTCAGTCTAGATGGGAACACAGGAGAAATGACTAACTGGAGGAGAAGCGTGTGTCATAGCTCTTGATAAGCCTCACCCCTGTTATCTGATTAGAAAAGGGGTTTGCTTTCACATGCATCTTGTATGAATAATACAACTTCTTTTCAAACAGGAAATTAAAACCTTTGCTGCTTTTTCAGACTCCCCTGAACCAAAAACTTGATATGTGGATGCTGAATTTATTGTAAAAAAATATACACTAAGAAAAAAACACAAAGAAAATGTTGAGGAAAAAAAGTGGGGGCAAACTGCTACTCTTGAGCCACATGCGGCTCTTTGGCCTCTTGAGTTTTTAGCAAAGGCCAGCTTAGGAGTACCCTAATTAAGTTAATAACAATGTACCTACCTATATACAATAGTTTAAGTTTTAAAAAATTTGGCTCTCAAAAGAAATTTCAATCGTTGTACTGTTGATATTTGGCTCTGTTGACTAATGAGTTTGACAACCACTGCTCTAAAGCAAAGGCTATTTTAGTCACAGGGTCCAAGTAACAATGGCATAGCACACAGGCAGCAGTCATGTGCCAAGTCCTATCATAATTACAATACTTTCCATACATTTTTATTTATTTATTTTTAAAATATATTTTATTAATTTAATTTTTTTTTTTTTTTTTACAGAGAGGAAGAGAGAGGGATAGAGAGTTAAAAACATTGATGAGAGAGAAACATTGATCAGCTGCCTCTTGCACCACCCCTACTGGGGATGTGCCCGCAACCAAGGTACATGCCCTTGACAGGAATTGAACCCGGGACCACCTTTCAGTCCGCAGGCTGAGACGCTCTATCCACTGAGCCAAACCGGTCTTGGTGACTTTCTATGCATTTTTTTTCTTTTCATTTTAGTCTTTTTATTATTTATTTATTTATTTATTTACTGGAACGGTATTTTTTTAAAATTAAATTATTATCTTTGTACATATAGCATTGCCCCCCCTCCCATACATGCCCCCCTCCCCAGAGTTTTGTGTCCATTGGTTGTACTTATATGCATGTATATAAGTCCTTCAGTTGATCTCTTATCTCCCCCAGATCTCCCTAACCTCCCCGCTGTAATTTGACAGTCTGCTTGTTGCTTTACTGTCTCTATATCTATTTTTAATATATATATTATTGTTAACAGTATTACAGATGTCCCCTATCCCACCCTTGTCCCGCTCCACCCAGCCCTTGCTCCACCCCAGGTCTTCACCACACTATTGTCTCTGCCCATGGGTTATGCATATAAGTTTTTTGGTTAATCTCTTAGTGACCCTTCCACCTGCCTCCTTTCTGAGATCTGTCAGTCTGTTCCATGCATCCATGCCTCTGGACCTACTAAAATCTGTAGCATCCTAAAAATGGGTTCTGGACCCAGTTTCCAATATGTAGGAAACATGGGGTAGGGGGGAGGATCCCTACACCAATAAGCAATTCTTGCACTCTCAGCTGAGTGTCCCACAATTCAACTCAGTTTTGACACTACCTACCCGAAGACAGCATCCCATTCCACAGATTAGCTCCCCCATTTCCAACAAGCTCCCTGGGGATGCCAAAGCTACTAGCCTACAGACCAGACTTTGAGTTGAGAGAATCTAAGTGTCCTCAGCTGCGAGAGTTACTTTATTCCCGCTTGGGGCTCTACCGACATCATAGTTCTCTGTCTCTGTAGCTTCTGTCACACTTCCAATCCCTGTATCTTCCTGTTGTTATTATTAACACTCACCCAAGGATACTTTTTCCATTGGTTTTTAGAGAGCGTGGAAGGGAGGGAGAGAGGGGGAGAGAGAGAAAGGAAAGCATGGACGTGAGGGAGACACATTGATTGATTGCCTCCTGGACACGTCCCCTCCAGGGTGGGGGATGGCACCTGCAACCCAGGCACATGACCTTGACCAGGAATCAAACCTGTGACGTTTGGTGCAAAGGCCTAGGCTCTTACCAAAAGCCACACTGGCCATAGACAATTGTTTCTATCTTAATTCCAAATTCCAAAAGAGAAAAGATTGAATTGACTTATCTCAGGTTGGTGGAAATATAGGCACCTTTAAAACTATTCTTTGCATCTTCTCAATGCTCATTAATGAGCTGATATTACTTTTATAATCAGAAAAAAAAACCCATACTTATTTTCTGCTATTTGTACCTAACAATATTATCTATCATATCATCTTGACTGCCTTGTATGCCATGCTGGCCAAAAATGAAAGTCCCTCAGAAACCCATGGAGCTGGAGAGAAAAATACAGGTTTAGGAAGCAGTGACTAGAACCCAGGGCAATGAGGGACACAGCCCACATGGCCAGCATCTCTGGAAGGAAATGCAGGATTCCTGAGTGCCTGCAAATTGCATGCAAAGACAAAGAGCCCAACTCTCCTGGACCAAGATCTCTTAACGTTTTGTAAGTCAGTGTGTCCAACTGTTCATTGAAGCTTTGTAGGTTCATTTTGGAAGGGCGTAGGAGAGCTTTGTCACCCCACGACTTCTTCCTGCTTTAGACAAGCTTATGCAGCTCCGCAGCCTGCCGTGCATGGTCTCTTGTTATATGAACACAGTTAGAAAGAGCAAGAGAGGCTTATCTGAGTGCACACACAGCCAGAATTGGCCTGTGGGTAACTGCAGAGCCTAATAAGCTATTTCTGCAGATTTGCACTAATTACTGGCTCAGGCCCTAACCAGCACAAGGTAATATGTCTTACCAGCCTTTTCTATTTTGCACTAAGTAACTTGGTCAGAGAAACAAGTGCCTAATGTTATATAGTGGAATATAGTGGAGTGCGGATCAAGTTTCAGTCAAAGAAAGGACCCCTCCTCAGCCTGGGGCCTTGCCCTTCCAGCCCATCATTGGCCTTTAACAGAAATGGCCTTGGGGACAGGAAGCATGAGTAGATTGTTATCAGGACCCAGGGCTGGAAAATCTGTGATCTTGCCTCATGGATCTGCACCCTAGTTGACCTCAGGCACAAAGTGCATGTGCCTAAAGATAGATCCTAAAGCTCTCAGCCCATAAAAGATAGATCCTAAAGCCCTCAGTCCTGCCAGCGCAACCCCAGGTTTCCTGCTGGGGGTGCTTAGGGCACATGAAAGCTGTTAGGAGGATCTCATGAGCTGCTGAGGGTTTCAGACAATAGAGAAGTACTGAGGACTGCACTGTGTTTATCAGTTCAGCACAGGACTCATAACCACTTGTTGTAGAAATGATCCCATTGTGTAACCCGAGCCAGTCGATATGCATAGATATACACAACTTATCTACATAAAGTTTCCTGTGTCGGTTTGTTTTGCCGGCATTTGCATTTTATCCTTGAAAACCTACAAACACCCAGCTGTTACTGCTTGATGTAAAAAGATTTTCTGTGGTGGCTTGAGGCTGTTCGCATTCTTTTCCTATGCTTTGCCACAATGGTGCAGAGAATTCAAAATTTTAAAAAGAAGGAAAGCCAGTTAAGAGTCCCTCAGGGAGGAAGGACAGAGGAAAAATAGTGCCCACACTTGAAGAGTGTCTTCAGGAAAAAGAGAAACGTCTAACGAGTGATTTTTAAAAATGAAGCTGTGTGCTGCCAACTGCCTCTGTTGTTTCACCCATAAGGTCTTCAGTGAAGATGTGGTACAACTAACAGTTTGTGTGAATGGAAGTCGAATATGTGAACATGTGCTGCATTGCATTTCATGTCCTGGTGGATGTGAAGGGAGCAGAGGGCGCTCCTCGGCTCTGGAGCTGGAAGAGGGGGGCCCTGGTGCACGGGTCCAGGTGGTGCACTGTTCCAAGAAGAGCTACTCACACTGAAGCGTAGGTGAGTGTTGCCCCTAGAATTGTGATGCTCTCAAACAGCACAACCATTGGTGAGGCCCTAAATTAAGGGCCAGCTGGTAAGTGGATTTGCTTTCTTACGTCAACACTTTTATAGGGCCTCTCCTGTGGAGATGGCTGGGATTTTACTCTTGCCTTGGAGTTTTCTATATGCTATAGGAAGGTAAAATTAAATGCAAAGCTAGAAATGCAAAACAGAGTATATGCTAAGTGTCCCCTGAGTCGTGCAGAAAACTTCAGAGGAACACTGGTCCTATGAGGTCTCTGTGAAAAGTGTCTCAGGGCCACTTAACTGGGGAGACACCTCCTCAGAGATTCTCCATGCACATGAGCAGGTGCAAGGCATAGGGACGGGCTACCACAATGTAGTCTGCCCATCTTTTGCTATCCCAGAATTCCCCATTCACTAGAACACATGTGTCAAACACAAGGCCCGCGGGCCAAATCCAGCCCGCCAGGCCTTGCAATGTGGCCCGCACCGCGCTGTCATCACTGCACTCCGCTGTCAGTTTATGACATTGTCAGTTTATGACTGTTCAGTAAACCATTCGGCCCGCGATTTAGGCTGGATTTTAGATTTTGGCCCCTTCTCTGATTGAGTTCGACACCCCTACACTAGAACATAAAAACCACTCTCGTATAACATCAATTAAACATTCCAAGAACATGGGGAGGTGTGCTGTTGAAGATATATGCTGAGGACAAGGAAGAAATCACCCTAGGCTGGAATTCCTGTTCAAGGGAAGCATCTCAGGGGGGCAAAGGAAAGCCAGCACAGCCTCTTGAAGCAGACAACAGTCAGATGAGAGGGATAGGGCAGAAAGAGAATGCTTGAGAACCATGACAGCTAGGCAGGAAGGTGGGAGAGCGCGCACACACACACACACACACACACACACACACACAGACACCCCCCCTCCCCGACTCATGACTTTGGGAAGGGGCTGGGGAAAAAGTTGAAGAGGTTAAGTAGGAACCACCAGATTTTGAGTCTTAAACGTCAGGTGGCAGCTCTAACTTCACTCTGTACATCACAGTAAATACTGAAAGTTTTGCATAGAAAATGGCCGTGAACCAAGCAATGTTTAAGACGGGCTGTTGGAGGAGAAAGACTGTATGTAGAAAGGAGTCCAGTTAGGAGGGCAGGGATAAGACGAGAAGACCCGAATCAGGGCAGTGGGAGAGGGGGTGATGTTGACATTGAGTGGCTAGAGGCAGAGCTATTCAGTCCAAAATGCTAATAGTGCCAAGGTGGGAGAACGCCGATTTCAGATGGAGACAGAGTAGTTTAACCCGTCTTCTTGTTTCTAACCGGAAGTGCTTCATGGGTGTGTGGACTGAATTCTTGTTAAAAGCCAACAACAATCAAAGTCACCACATGCAGCTTCTCTGAATTGAATAGGAATGGTGATGGTGGCATCAGCTGATGGCAATCTAATCACCTCTTAGGACTAGTTTGGAGCACAGAGCTTTCTTATAAGGCAACACCCCATGGTGAGAAATTGTCATGATGGTACAAGAAGAAATAGACACTCCCAAAAGTCCTGGAGAAGTTTTAACAATAAAAATAGTAGCCTGCGGAGAGCCAAACAGATACCTGTCACCCTGTTTCTGCAACAGCCAGACCCTCCTGGAGGCAACGGTGCCAGCTCGCTGTGTGAGAAGAACCTGGTCAGGCAGACGCTGCAATTGCCCCCAGGTCCCTTGGGCAAGAGGGGGAGAGAAGGAACTCAATTTCCATCACTCGGCAGCTTGCTCTAACACAGCACACAGGGAGGTGGGGGGTGGGGGGGACGGCCTTACGCAGACAGCTGCTCTAGGTGAGCCAGGAACGGAGTGACCTGAGGATGTTTAATGAGCCCAGAAGAGGACACTCTGCTGTGTTTCACTAGACCACATATGTCAAACACAAGGCCCGCGGGCCAAATCCAGCCCGCCAGGCCTTGCAATGTGGCCCGCACTGCGCTGTCATCACTGCACTCCGCTGTCAGTTTATGACATTGTCAGTTTATGACTGTTCAGTAAACCATTCAGCCCGCGATTTAGGCTGGATTTTAGATTTGGCCCCTTCTCTGATTGAGTTTGACATCCTACACTAGACTGTTCTCACCAAGAATCACTGACCGGGTGTGCAAACCTGTTTGAGTAAGATATCTTGCAGTTTCTCTTGGTTGCCTATGAATACATTGCAACATGTACAGCTTTGTAGAATCACAATCTGTTAGAAATAGGAGGACATGCCCTGGCTGGTGTGGCTTGGTTGCTTGAGCATCATCCCATGAACTGAGAGGTCTTGGATTCAATTCCCGGTCAAGGCACAAGCCCAGAGTGTGGGCTTGGCCCCAGTATGGGGCAGCAGATCCATGTTTCTCTCTCATTGATATCTCTCTCTCTCTCTCTCTCTCTCTCTCTCTCTCTCTCTCTCTCTCTCAACAATAAATAAAAACATATTTAAAAAAAATATGAGGACATAAAGACATTAATGGTGGACACTGTTTCCTCCTACATAGGAAAGAAGAGAAGGTCCTGAAACAGCATAGGGAACGTCAGGGACCCTTAGGTCAGTGAATGACAGGTGCCTTCCTTTCTTCCTCCCTCCACATAGGTAAACACCCCAAACTAGTTACAGTTGCCTCAAGGCTCTTCCAGTGGGTGGTAACGGATGTGGGTAAGTTGGTCAGAATGGGGGAAGTGTGTGCGGTGGGACAGAATTTGGGGAGAGGCTCACACCTGGGAAACCAAAACCAATGCTGGTTTCCAGATACTGATTTCCAGGGTTCCCAGGGGAGCAGCCAGAGATAGGGGTTCATAAGTCCCAGCCACAAGCCCCATGGCAACACTGCCTAAATTTGGAAAGAGGCCCCTTCCTTAGGAGCTCTTCTGTCGTCTTCTGGAAAATTGTCATAAAATTACTAGCTGCCATGAGTGTTATGTCAAGCTTTCCGCCTTCCCCTTCAGAGTTGTGTGAAGCACAATTTGTGAAATCGTAAAGAAAGAGCCCTGGTGAAGATATCAGTGGTCATCAGAGGCTGAAATCTTACAATTCAGTGGTCCTAGGGAGGCAGGTTAGTAAGAAGCTGGAAAATTCCTTGGCAAGTCGAATGGGGAAACTGAGACAGCTGGGGAAAAAAAAGGGGGGGACTTGTAATTTACATCCAGATATAGAAGGTCACCACGGCACAAAGCCCCGGGTGCCTGGCAATGGGCAGAACTGATGTGGACCTCACCCCCAGTGTGGCCTTTCCTCCCCTGGCATATCGCTGGTCATGCGATTTAGACCCCTTGACCTTTCCTTCCTAGAGAGAACATCTAGGCCTCAGTTGTATTTCAGCTTCACGCTGAGAAAAGCAGCAAAACCAGGAGGGTGGTGCCAGGACCATGAGCAATGACTAATGACCCCTTGCTTTGGTGCTGACCAATCAGTGGAGAACATGACCCTGAAAGGACACACCTGGAAAAAGTCACGACTATTCTATTGAGATCCTGAGCTAAAATCTCCCCTAAACTCCCAGCCTCGAAAACCCTCAAGACTGCCCTTGCTGGTTTGGCTCATTGGGTAGAGCATTGGCCCCAGGACTGTAGGATCATAGGTTCGATTCTAGTCAAGGACATGTACCTTAGTTCCATCGCGGAAAAATGATGGCACACATTGATTTCAGTTAGTGTTTGCTGAATGGAAGAGTGAATGGCTTCACTCATTTATTGAATGACTGTGGACCTCATGCTGTGATGATAATACAAATACAAATAAAATGCAGCCTTTGCTCACTACAGAGAGAGAGTCCACATGCCAGCCTCCCTCTCTCCTCCCTGCCTCACACAATCATCTCACAAGCACACACCTATTGTCTTTCTCCCCCTTCTCTCTCTCTCTCTCTCTCTCTCTCTCTCTCTCTCTCTCTCTCTCTCTCTTTCTCTCTCTCTCTCTCTCTCTCCCTCCCTCCCTCCCTCCCTCTTTCTTCTTCTTCTTCTTCTTCTTCTTCTTCTTCTTCTTCTTCTTCTTCTTCTTCTTCTTCTTCTTCTTCTTCTTCTTCTTCTTCCTTCAACTCTTACCCAATTCTTGTAGGGAGCTATTTTTTACCTCCTTTATAAAAACACACTGATGAATGCTGAGTGAAATAAGCCAGTCAATGAAAGAGAAACACCACATGACCTCACTCATTTGTGGATAATAAAGATCATTATAAACTGATGAACCAAAAGATAGATATAGAGACAGTAAAGCAACAAGCAGATTGTCAAATTTCAGCGGGGAGGGGAGGAGGATCTGGGGGAGATAATAGATCAACCGAAGGACTTGTATACATGCATATAAGTACAACCAATGGACATAAAACTCTGGGGAGGGAGGGGATGTGTGGGAGGGAGGGGGGCAAAAAAAAATCAATAAAATATGTAAAAATAAAAAATAAAAAAAAATTTCTGTAAGAAAAAAAATAAAATAAAAAAATAAAAACACACTGATGAATGAACATAAAAAGTAGTATTGGTAACTAAACATTAAGAGAAAGTCAATTTTGAAGGAAAAACAATAATATTATTGATTGTGAACATTTATCATATACCTCACTCTCTGCCAAGCAATTTATATGCACTTCCTCATTCAATCAGTTCAGATAACGAAACTATGGCGGCAAGAAGTAACTTGTCCAGGTCACAGAGACAATACCTGGTCTGAACCCACATCAGTCTGATTCAGAGCCCAGGCTCTACCAGGGGAAGCAGAAAGACGCTGTTCATGGCTCATGTAACCCCTCCGTGGGGTTTTCCCCATCTCTTCCCACACTACATTACCCGTGTTAGGAAGCATATACTCTCCTTTCTCATTACAATTAGGGTGGTAAAAGAAGCAGGAGAATAGAGTTCAAAAGTCTGGTGTTGGCCACTTATTAGTGGTATAAAGTAGGACCCATTATTTAACCCTTCTGAACCTCAGGTTACACAATTGTAACGTGGGAATAATGAGGCCAGTGTTACCCTGTAATGAGAATGAATGTGAAATGTATCTGTGAGGTGCTGGCACAGTGCCTAGTACAACACAGGTGCTCAATGAGCATTCTCCTCTTCACCTCTCTCCTGCCCAGTCCCCTGACTACCTTGATTCTGGCTCTTCTGCTCCACCTTATATGGCAGTCCAGCTGTTAAGTGTTACCTGTTATGCCTGCATTATTTATCTATTACTGTGCAAAACAAACTGCCCTAACCCAGTGGTCGGCAAACTCATTAGTCAACAGAGCCAAATATCAATAGTACGCCAATTAAAATTTCTTTTGAGAGCCCAATTTTTTTAAACTTAAACTTCTAATGCCAGTTTTTCAAAATAGACTCGCCCAGGCCGTGGTATTTTGTGGAAGAGCCACACTCAAGGGGCCAAAGAGCTGCATGTGGCTCGGGAGCCGCAGTTTGCCGACCACGGCCCTAACCTAGCAGCTTGAAAGGACAAACATTTATTATCTCAAAGTGTCTGTGGTTCATCTGTGGTTCAAGGATCCAGGAAGCTTCTCTGGCTGGTTCTGGTTCAGTCCCTCCTGAGACTGCAGCTAAGTTGTCAGCTGGAGCTGCAGGAGAACCTGCTCCGGGTTCACTCATGTGGCTGGTGCCATGCTCTAGGAGGCTGCTTCCAAGCTGACTGCTGTGGGTCTCTCCAAGGGCTGTCACAGCCCATGGCAGCTTATTTCCCCAGAGCAAGCAATCCAAGAGAGAGCAAGAGAGCATCCAAAATGGAAGATATAGCCAAAACCGGTTTGGCTCAGTAGTAGAGCATCGGTCTGTGGGTTTGATTCCGGTCAAGGGCATGTACCTTGGTTGCGGGCACATCCCCAGTAGGGGGTGTGCAAGAGGCAGCCAATCGATGTTCATCTCTCACCGATGTTTCTAACTCTCTATTCCTCTCTCTTCCTTTCTGTAAAAAATCAATAAAATATATTTAAAAAAAGACTTCATAAAAAAATAAAAACAAAATGGAAGATATAGATTTTAAAAAAAACTTTATTACTGAAAGTATTACATTTGTCTCTCCTTCCCCCCACTGATCTCTTCCAGCCGGCCTTCACTCCCCACCCCAGGTCTCCACCCCCCTTTTGTCTGTGTCCATGGGTTATGCATACTAGTATATGCTAAGTTCACTGGTTGCTCTCTAACCACCCACCCGCCATCCCCTTCCTTCCCTCTGAAGTTTGACAGTTTGTTCAATGTTTCTATGTCTCTGAATCTATTTTTGTTCACCAGTTTATGTTGTATACTATATTACACCTATGAGTAAGATCATGTGATATTTACAATTCTCTGATTGGCATATTTGACTTACCATAATTCTCTCTAGGTCTATCCATTGCAACTGGCAAGAGTTCTTTCTTTTTTACAGCTATGTAGTATTCCATTGTGTAGATGTACCACTATTTTTTTAATCCACTCATCATTGTCATACTCCTTTCTCAGTCACCAGCCAAAAGGAAGTGTGTGCTCAGTTTGGATAAACAATATATAAATAATTGGATTGATAGAAATGAAACTGTAAAGGATATAAAAAAAAGATTATACCAGAGAGCCCCAATCAAAACTGGCACCCATGCCCCGGTCTGTTTGCTCAGTGGTTAGAGTGTTGGCCTGAGGACCAAAGGATTGTGGGTTTGATTCCCGGTCCAGGCTACAGGTATCAAGCTTCCAAATTTCAGACCATATTACAAAGCTATAGTAATGAAAACAATATGGTATTTTCATAAAAACAGACACAGAGATCAATGGATCAGAATAAAAAGTCCTAAAATAAACACATGCATATGTGGCCAATTAATTTATGACAAAGGTGGCTAAAATATGCCATAGGAAAGGATAGACTCTTTAATAAATTGTGTTAGAAAAGCTGGACAGCCACATGAAAAAGAAAATTGGACCCCTATCTAACACCACACATAAAAATCAACTCAAATGGATTAAAGATTTAAATTTATGACCTGAAACCATAGTAGTCCTGGAACAAAACATAAGCTTCTTGACATTGGATTTTTTGATTTGACACCAAAAAGAAAAGGCAACAAAGCAAAAATAAGCAAGTGGGACACATCAAATTAAAAAATTTATGAAAAGCAAAAGACCATCAACAAAATGAAAAGGCAACTTATGGAATGGAAGAAAATATTTCCAAATCATATATATGATAGAAAGTTAATATCCAAAATATATAAAGAACTCATACAACTCAACAACAAAATAGAAAACCATCCAATTTAAAAATGGGCAAGGAAACAACATAGATATTTTTCTAAAGAATACATCCACATCTCTAATAAATACATGAAAAAGTCTTAAAATAACTAATCACCAGAGAAATTCAAATAAAAACCACAGTCCAAAATTCAACTGTTAGAATGGCAATCAGGAAAAAGAAATAACAAGTGTTGGCAAGGATGTACAGAAAAGGGAAGCCTTATAAATTGCTGGTGGGACTGTACTTTGGCATAGACACTATGGGAAACAGTATGGGGTTCCTGAAGAAATTAAAAAAACAAACAAACCCAAAACTGCCATATGATCCAGTAAGTCTGCTTCTGCATGTATATTCAAAGGAAATGAAAAGAGGGTCTTGAAGCCATATCAGTATTCCCATGTTCATTGTAGTATTATTTGCAATAGCCGAAATATGGGAGCAATGTGACAGTGCATAATGGATAAAGAAGATGTGGTGTGTGCATGCAATAGAATATTATTCAGTTATGAGAAAGGGAAAAAAAAAAAAAAAGAAATCCTGCCATTTGCAACAACATGGGTAGACCTTGAGGGCATTATGCTACGTGAACTAACACAGACAGAGAAAGACAAACACTGCATGGTAACATTTATATGTGTACTTTTATAAAAGTTCATACTCAGAGAAACAGAGTAGAGAGGTGGTTTCCAGGGGCTAGAGCAGGTGGGAGGGGGAAAGAATAGGAAAGGCTGGTAAAAGGGTTCAAACTTTCAGCTATACGAGGAGTAAGTTCTGAGGATCTGGTGTAAAACATGGTGCCTATCCTGGATAACACTGTGTTACAGAATTGAAATGTGCTAGCAGAGTAGAACCTCAATGATCTCACCAAAAGTCAAAAAGAAGAAGATGTGAAGAGACATATGCATCAACTAATTAGGTGGAGGCATCCTTTCACAATATATTAATCACCACAATGTACACTTTAAATACTTTGTAATTTTATATGTCCATTATGCTTCAATAAAGCTGAAACAAAATTTTTAAAAAGCCTTTTAAATAACTTCACAATATTTTATTCTGGCAGGGCTTAAAAGCTGTTATTTCACAATCATGGTTGCACCAATTTCAAAGATGGTGCAAACTTGAATGGAGAAATATGACATCTGTTGGGTTTATTTTATTTAACTGACATACTAGTACTAAGTGGTATTTTATTGTCTGGATAGCTCTGCTCATTCCCAGGAGCACAGTTTTGCTTATTGATATCTTTTTATTTTTATTTTTATGAAGTAGGTTTTGGCCTTCAGTGAAGACCAAGTGTCCATATTGATGTAATTTATATTATAGGAACCGTAACTAAAAAATAAAAGTGTTATAAGAAAAAGCTGATCAATAGGATCTTAAATCCTTTGTGGATCAAGGTGGAAAATAAAAGAAGCATCTGTCTGGACTTAAATGACTGAAAAATACATTTTGGTCAATTGGGATGAGGTCTGCTAATGGTTCTTTTAACTAGAAATCATTATGCAAATGTAAAGCAGTGCCCCAACCCGAGAACAGCTGCTTGTGAACCTCCCCTGGCGTCACCCCACATATCTCTGTGTTATTGGAGAAGGACACTATAAAGCAGAGACAGAGGCCTCAAAAATGGTCGATGGAGTGGCAGGTGCTAGTTTTTTTAAAAAAATATTTTTATAGCCCTAACCGGTTTGGCTCAGTGGATAGAGCATCAGTCTGTGGACTCAAGGATCCCAGGTTCGATTCTGATCAAGGCCATGTACCTTGGTTGTGGGCACATTCCCAGTAGGGAGTGTGCAGGAAGCAGCTGATGGATGTTTCTCTCTCATCTATGTTTCTAACTCTTCCTCTCCCTTCCTCTCTGTTAAAAAAAAATCAGTAAAATATATTTTAAAAAAATATTTCTATAGATTTTTAGAGAAAAACGAAGGAGAGAAACACTGAGGTGTGAGTGGAACCACCATCAGCTGCCTCCTGCACAACCCCCACTGGGGATCAAGTCCGCAACCCAGGCATGTGCCTAGAACAGGAATTGCACTGCAACCTTTCAATGACCTGGACCACACCCAAACAATTGAGCCAATCGGCCAGGGAAACAGATGCTAGATTTGTTGTTGTTATTAATCCTCATCTGAGAATATTTTCCCCATCTATTGATAGAGTGGAAGGGTGGGAGGAGGAGGTTGAGAAAGAGAGAGAAACATCCATGTGAGAGAGACACATTGATTGGTTGCCTCTTGCATGAGTCCTGACGAGGCCAGAGATGGAACCTGCAACCCAGGTATGTGCCCTGGACCGGGAATCAAACCCACAATCCTTTGGTCCTCAGGCCAACACTCTAACCACTGAGCAAACAGACCAGGGCATGGGTGCCAGTTTTGATTGGGGCTCTCTGGTATAATCTTTTTTTTATATCCTTTACAATTTCATTTCTATCAATCCAATTACTTATATATTGTTTATCCAAACTGAGCACACACAGAACAGACTTCCTTTCGGCTGGTGACTGAGAAAGGAGTATGACAATGACTAATGCCTAATGTGTAGTTTTCTGCAGTACAGAAAGATCTTTCCACAACATTAATCCACAATATTTTCAACAGCTTTTCAAGCTTGACATTTTTCATCTCTTTTGTAGAAATAAAGAAAATGAATTTTGGCGTTAATATGATTCACCCAAGATCTCATCCCTAGAAGCGACAGAGGCAAAAATTCTATGTAAAATTATGAGTTTGTTTTTCTTTTACACCACCCCCACCCACATATGAGAGACAGTGTTTGGCCCATTTCCACCAAGGCAAAATGTTCAATATTTGACTCATCATTCACACATTTATTAGGAGTTTTAGAAAAACAGAAAAGCAGATGAGACTCAGATTGCTCATTTGTAACTTCTCTGAATAGAGGAGTAGATTAAAATCTTTGTAATGTGAAATTTTGGATTGTTCACATGTCATTGCAATCTGTGTAGCTGAGTAAATCAACAATTATAATAGAAAGCGGGAAAGTGTTTTTTTTTTTTTTTCTTTTCTTTCAGAAATGACTCAGAGGTTACAATCAAATAAATCTTCCCACAGATAACAATTATAATGCTGGGAAAAATATTTAAAAAAACTATCTGAAGGTGTTGGAGGAAGACCAAAAGGAGGCAGAAACTGGAGGGAGTCTATGCTTGGAAGGAAGAAATGATAGTGGGTGAATTTTCTGTTTTTATGGCTTTGACATGCATAGCCACTATTCTTCCACTACATCAAACAGATACAATTTAATGGAGAGAGAGAGAGAGAGAGATTGGTTGATTCCCACATGCATCCTGACCTGGAATCCAACAGGAAACCTGGGAGATGCTCTGGCCAGGAATGGAACCTGCCACTTTCTGGAGTATGGGACAGTGTTCCAACCAACAGAGCCACACCAGCCAGGGCTATTTGTATTTCTATATGCTCAATGCTATACTTCTCTGAATTGTCTATAGATAGTTTTGTTCCCTATCAAAATATTAGCACACAAGTCTCTAATGTTAATATATTAAATACAAAAATTTTGTAGTTTCTGGTATGTCTTGTGTTCTCAAAGTTAACTGTCATCTGTACAAGGCCTAAGATTTCTTTTATTTTAATTATAAATTAAGTTTTAATTGACATCCTATCGAATAAAAGAGTAATATGCAAATTGACCACCACTCCAAGACAGCTGCCCCAATGTAGACACAGATGGCCACCAAAAGATGGCTGGCAGGGGAGGGCAGTTGGGAGGGACCAGGCCAGCAGGAGAGGGCAGTTGGGGAGACCACACCTGCAGAGGGACCCAGGCCTGCAGGAGAGGGCAGTTGGGGGGACCAGGCCTGCAGGGGAGGGCAGTTGGGGAGACCACACCTGCAGGACAGGACAGTTAAGAGTGACCAGATTGGCAGGGGAAGGCATTTAGGGGTGACTAGGCTGGCAGGGGAGGGCAGTTAGGACATTGATCAGGCTGGCAGTGGAGTGGTTAGAGGGTGATCAGGTTGGTAGGCAGAAGCGGTTAGGAGCAATCAGGCAGAGGCAGGCGTGCAGTTGGGATTGTGAGAAGGATGTCCGACTGCCTGTTCAGGCCTAAATGGGCGGTTGGACATCCCTCAAGGGGTCCAAAATTGGAGAGGATGCAGGCTGGGCTGAGGCCCCCATACATGAATTTCTTACACCAGGCCTCTACTATTTATATATCTATCCATCATATATGGAGTTATCTTAGTGGTTTTTATTTTATTTTTCAATTCTAGTTTACTTCTAAAAAATATATTTAATTGATTTTTTTTTTTTTTTACAGAGAGGAAGGGAGAGGGATAGGAGCTAGAAACATCGATGAGAGAGAAACATCCACCAGCTGCCTCCTGCACACCCTCCACCAGGGTGTGTGGGCACCTTCCTAGTAGGCAGTGTGCAGGAGGCAGCTGATGGATGTTTCTCTCTCACCTATGTTTCTAACTCTCCCTCTCCCATCCTCTCTGTAAAAAAATCAGTAAAATATATTTTAAAAAATATTTCTATAGATTTTTAGAGAAAAACGGAGGAGAGAAACACTGAGGTGTGAGTGGAACCACCATCAGCTGCCTCCTGCACAACCCCCAGTGGGGATCAAGTCCACAACCCAGGCATGTGCCTAGAACAGGAATTACACTGCAACCTTTTAATGCACTGGACAACGCCCAAACAACTGAGACAATCGGCCAGGGAAACAGATGCTAGATTTGTTGTTGTTAATCCTCATCTGAGAATATTTTCCCCATCTATTGAGAGTGGAAGGATGGGAAGAGGGAGGTTGAGAAAGAGAAAGAGAGAGAAACATCCATGTGAGAGAGACACATGATTGGTTGCCTCTTGCATGAGTCCTGATGAGGGCCAGAGATGGATGTGCCCGCAACCAATGTACATGTCCTTGACTGGAATCCAACCTGGGACCTTTCAGTCCACAGACCGACGCTCTATCCACTGAACCAAACCTGTTTGGGCTCTAGTTTACTTTTAACAGTATTTTGTATTAGTTTCAGGTGTACACCAGAGAGGTTAGACAATCACATACTTTACAAAGTATTCCCCCTGATATTTCAAGTATTCACCTGGCACCATACATAGTTATTACAATATTATTGACTATATTCCCTATGCTTACTTTATATCCCCATGACTATTTTGTAACTACCAACAAGTATTTCTTAATCCCATTACCTTTTCACCCAGCTCTCCAAATCCCCTTCTCTCCGGTAACCATCAGTCTATTCTCTGTATCTATGAATCTGTTTTTATTTTGTTTGTTTATATTATTATCATATGGTATTTGTCTTTGTCTGGCTTATTTCCCTGGCATAATATTCTCTAGATCCGTCCACCTGTCACAAATCATACAATTTAAATTTTTATTTTATGGTTGAGGAGTATTTCATTGTATATATGTACCACACTTTATTATTCACTTGTCTATTGATGGGCACTCAGGTGGCCTCCGTAGTGTGGCTACTGTAAATAACACATCAATTAACAGGGAAATTCTTTTGAATTAGTGTTTCAGGATTGTTTTCAGATATATACCCAGGAGTGGAATTGCTGGGCTATAAAGCAGTTCCATTTTCAATTTTTTGAAGACCTTCCATACTGTTTTCCATGGTGGCTGCACCAATCTGCATTCCCACCAACAATGCAGGAGGGTTTTCCTTTTCTCCACATCTTCACCAATACTTGTTTCTGAATTTATTGATGATAGCCATTCTGACAGGTATGAGGTGATATTTCATTGTCATTTCAATTCACATTTCTCTAACAATTAGTGACAACGAGCATCTTTTCATATGTCTGTTGGCTATCTGTATGTCCTCATTGGCGAAGTGTCTACTCAGGTGCTCTGCCCATTTTTAAATTGAATTTTATTTAGTGTTGTTTTAGTTCCTTATACATTTTGGATATTAACCCCTTATCATTTGTATTATTGATAAATACCTTCTCCCATTCAATAGGTTGTCTTTTTGTTTTGTTGATAAAAACTTTTTAGTTTGATGTAGTCTCATTTGTTTATTATGTTGTTTCCCTTGCCCTAGGAAATATGTCAGAACAAATACTGCTAAGAGAAATGTCAGAGATTTTACTGCCTATATTTTCTTCTAGGAGAGTTATGGTTTTGAGTCTAATACTTAAGTCTTTAACCCATTTTGAGTTTATTCTTGTATACGGTGTAAGAAGGTGGTCTAGTTTTTTTTGTTGTTGTTGTTGTTTTTTTGTTTTTTGCACACATCTGTCCAATTTCCCCAACACCATTTATTGAATTGACTGTCTTTACCCCATTTTATGTTCTTGCCTCCTTTGTGTTATATTAATTGACCATATAGGTATGGGTTTATTTCTGGGATCTCTATTCTGTTCCATTGATTGTGTCTGATTTTATGCTAGTATCATTCTATTTTGATTACTATTGCCTTATAGTTTAGTTTGATATCAAGTAGTGTGATATCTCCAACTTTGTTCTTTTTTAAAATATGTTTTTATTGACTTTTAGAGAGGAAGGGAGAGGGATAGAGGCATAGAAACATGGATGAGAGAGAAACATAGTAGAATGGCTGTCTCTGTATGCCCCCTCCTGGGGGTCAGGCCAGAAACCTAGGCATGTGCTGTGACTGGGAATCAAACTGGTAACCTCTTGGTTCATGTGCCAATGCTCAACCACTGGGCCACACTGGCTAGACATTGTTCTTTTTTCTCAAGATTGCTGTGGCTATTCAAGGTTTTTTGTGGTCCCATGGAAATTTTTGGATTATTTGTTTTAGTTTTGTGAAAAATGCCATTGGTATTTTGATGGGAATTGCATTGAATCTATAGATTGCTTTGGGTAGTATGAACATTTTAACACTGTTTATTATTCATATCTATACACATAATATGTGCTTTCATTTATTTGTATCTTCTTTGATTTCTTTCTTCACTGTCTTATAATTTTCTGAGTAAAGGTCTTTTATGCATATAGGGCCTTTGGAATATGATTATTAGGTCGTGAGGGTAGAATCCTCATGAATGGGATTAGTGTCCTCATAAAAGAGACCCCAGAGAGCTCCCCACTCCCCTCTAATGTGTAAGGTCACAGTAAAAAACAGATCATCTACCAACCAGGAGAGGGTCCTCACCTGACACCAAATCTACTGGTTCCTTGATCGTGGACTTCCCAGCCTCCAGGTCTATAAGAAATAAACTTCTGTTATTTCTGAGTCATCCAGTATATGACATTTTTGTTATATAT
Source organism: Pipistrellus hanaki (assembly GCF_964339955.1). NCBI lineage: Eukaryota > Metazoa > Chordata > Mammalia > Chiroptera > Vespertilionidae > Pipistrellus > Pipistrellus hanaki. The sequence goes on from NC_140509.1 coordinate 20,362,317, forward strand.
AGCAGACTGAATGAATTAAGACATAAGAGTTTGATTTCCTCCAAGGTGACTGTGTGCTAAAACGAAACAACAAAAAATTAATGCTTTTTGGAGTAATGTAATAGAATCCAGAGATTCTATCATTCATGATGTCCAGGATACAATTCAAAATTACTGGGACTATGAAGAGACAGGAAAATGTGACTCACAGTTAAAAGAAAAGGTACTCAAGAGGACTACATCTGAAATGACCTGGTGTTGGAATTAGCATATAAGGAGTTTAAAGCAGCTGTTATAATTATAATCAGGTATGTAATGTAATACTAAAGGATTAAAATAAGAAACTTCAATAGAGAAATAGAAACAATAAAAAAGAACCAAATGGAAATTCTATAACTAAAAAAATACACTTTCTATTTTAAAAAAAATTTTTTTTTATTGATTTTTTACAGAGAGGAAGAGAAAGGGACAGAGGGCCAGAAACATCGATGAGAGAGAAACATCGATCAGCTGCCTCTCTCACCCCCCCTAACCCCCACCCCCTGCCCACTGGGGATGCACCTGAAACCAAGGCACATGCCCTTGACTGGAACTGAACCTGGGACCCTCCAGTCTACAGGCCGACACTTTATCCACTGAGCCAAACCGGTTTCGGCAAAATACACTTTCTAAAATTGTATTTTATAAGGGCTTAATAGTAGTCTCAGATGATAGAAGAACTAGTAAACTTGAATTTAGATCAATGTATTATCCAATCTGAAGAACAGAGAAAAAAAAATGCTGGGGGGTGGAAAGCAGAGCCTTAAGTAAAGATAAGACAATATCAAAAAGTCTAACATCTGTAAAATTGGAGAGAGAGAGAGAGAGAGAGAGAGAGAGAGAGAGAGAGAGAGATAGATAGATAGATAATGGGGCAAAAAATTTGAGAAATCAAGGATGAAAATATTCTAAATTTGGTGAAAGTTATATTTTTATGGTTGAGATTTAGTAAACCCCAATCAAGATAAATACAGATATATAATAATCAAATTGCTAAAAGGCAAAGATAAAGAGAAAATATTGAAAGCAAAGGAAAATAAATGATACACGAGTTAGCACCAATTTGAAATATTGCTAACTTTTCGTAAGAAATAGTGGGTATCAGAAAATGGATCACTTTTAGATTACTGAAATAAAAGATTGTCAATCTAGAATTCTGTATCCACTGAAAAGGTCCTTATAGAATTAAGTTGAAATAAAGACACTACAGATAGGTAGGAATGAAGAACACTGCAAATAGTAAACATTTGTGTAAATATGAGACTATTTTTCTCTTATTTCTGTAAAATAAATATAACTTTAAAAATTATAAAACTGTGTTGAGTTTATAACATATGTAAATGTAATATATATAAAAACTGTAACATAAAGGACCAAAGAGGATAGATAATTTAATGAATTGGTGTACTCACTCTAAATTAACTGAAAATCTGATGAAGCATTAAATCCCTAGAGCAATGTCTATAACTAGCCAATAGACAAATATGGTGTGAAAAGTAGAACAGAGGAACAAAAATCAGATGGTACAAACAGAAACCAAATTATAAAATAGACTCAACCCAAACATATCATTGATTATATTAAATATTTATAGATGTTTCTGTCTCTCACTCTCCCTTCCTCTCTCTAAAAATCAATTTAAGAAAATCTTTTAAAATGTAAATAGGCTAAACATTCTAGATAAAAAATAAGAAATGGAGGATATCATTTTAATTGTAAAGTAACAAGAGATTTTAGGATGGTGACTTTGGTTCTTATTATAAAGTTTGTTGAATTTTAAACTAAACCAATTTACCCAAGATATTGGCTCTCAGGTTTCTTGAATGGTTTGAGTGTCCTTGCCTTACAGCAGGTATACATAATCTCTGAAACATATCCTTAAATTCAAGTTTGGAAAAGTAGATATTGGGGTCAGAGTGCTTCTCCTCCCAGAGAACTTTGGGGTGCTTAAGGAAATTTCTTCCTAGTATTCAGCATTGCATATAATAGAATTTCATTTGCTTGTTTGACTTGCATATAAATACCTCAAAGGGTTACTCAAATGACCCTTTATAGGACAAAAAAGATCAGCTTCTCTCTGTATTTAAAAAAAAAATAGTACTATGGTTGTAATATTTTCCTTAATAACTGCCTGTCATCCAATAAGGTTGACCCAGTGTGTGGCATATAGTAGGCACTCAATAAATAACAAAATATGACCTAGCCCTAGAAATAACTTATAATTGCATGTTGAATACATGTACTTGTATACTATTGATTAACTTTTAAAGTTAGTTTTGTTTATGTATAAGTTTTATCTAATAATTTTAAGTGTAAAGTTTGATGAGTTTAATAAACATACAGTTCTATAACCATAATCACAACCAAGATATAGAATAACTCCATTACCCCAAAACAATATTTCCCCATTTCTCCCAGTTCTGGCTGCAGGTACCCACTGATCTAGGTTTTGATACTTTATATTAGCTTTCATTTTCTAGAATTTATATATATATATATATTCACATGGCATGCACTCTTATGTCTGGCTTCTTTTGCTCAGCATAATGTTTTTGAGTTTCATTCTAGTTGTTATACATATCAGTATGTTCCCTTTTATTGTTATTTTATTGTCTTGGTATGGTATATTTTGTTTATTCATTCATCTTTTAAAAATATTTTAAAATTGATTTTTAAAGAGAGAGGGAGAAGGGCATTGATGTGAGCGGGAAACATTTATCAGCTGCCTCCTGCATACCCCCTAATGGCGATTGAGCCCACAACCTGGGCATGTGCCCTGACTGGGAATTGAACTGGTACCCTTTTGATACACAGGAGGATGCCCAACCAACTGAGACATACCAGTGAGGGCTACTCATTCATCTTTTAAAAACTATTTGGATTATTTCCAGTTTTTGAATATTATTCACAAAATTGCTATCAACATTTGTAGACAAGCCTTTGTATAAAGATGTTTTAATTTTTTTTGTGTGTGTAAATATGCAGGAATAGAATGACTAGATCATTGGGGTAGGCATATGCTTATAAGAAACTTCCCAATTGTTTTCTGAAAGTGGTTTTAACATTTTACATTCCCACTAGCAATGCATGAGTTCCAGTTGCTCTATATCTTCAGTAACACATGAAACTTTTTTTAGTCATTCAAATGGATAGGTAGTGGTGTCTCATTTTAAAATTCAGAGGGTCAAATCTCTGAATCCCCATTCTGACCCTGTCTTACTAGCTATCACTCTGGGCTTCCAATTTAAAAAAAATTAATGACAATCATATTAAATATATTAATAAGAGAATAACATTAATTTGGCATTTATCATTCTCCTGACCTCAGAGTGTAAGCTTCATAAGGGCAAGACCTACCTGGTTCTTTGTATCTAGCACAATTCATGATCTGGTGTGCACATTTACTAGTTATCTGTTGCTATGTAATAAAGTACCTCACGTCTTAGCAGCTTAAAATAATAAACATTCATTGTTTCCCACAATTTCTAAGTGCTAGAAATCCAGGAATAGCCTAGTTTAGTAGTCCTGGGTCAGGGTATATCATGAGGTTGCAGTTAAGCCATTGGCTGGTGCTACAGTCATTTGAAGGCTTGACTAGGGCTGAAGGATTGACATCAATTTGCAAGAGGTCTCAGTTCCTGATGGCTGTTGTCAGCAGTCCTCAATTCCTTGCCATGCGAATCCCTCCAATGGGCTGCTCAAAACAGGTTTTCCCGAAGTGAGTGATCCAAGAGACACAAAGATAGGAGTTGATTACACAGACCAATCAGGAGATGGGAATGGTTGGGGTGCACCCAAAGGGTTGGCTAACACAGTGCATAGTGAATATTTATTGATTGAACTAATGTGGCCTGACACTCTGCCAAGCATTTTACTTACATCATCTCATTTAATCCTGATAACAATTCATGGACCATTGTCTTCATTTGAGATTGATGAAACTCAGGCTCATAAAGTTAAGCAACATTTCTACAAAGCTATTAGGTGGCAGAGCTGAAGTTCAAAGCCAGACCTCTCTAGCCCCAAAGGCTGTGAAAAATGATTCACACTGAAAATGAATGAATTGCACTACTCGAAAAAAATAGATTTAGGTCTTTTAAATTTTATTTATATTGCATATGCAATTTATTTGTATATGGGAAAGAAACTAGAAACTATATCAACAAGGAAACCTTAACATCCCGCAGGAGGATAAAAAATTGGTTCCCTATTTTCCAGCTGACAAAGTGGTTTTCATTTTTTTTTCTCTCTTACCAGACTAATGTTTCAAATTCTTTTTTATTTATTTTTATTTTTTTTAAAGATTTTAAAAATTTTATTTATATTTTTAACACTTTTAAATTACATTTATTGTGATGATATTGGTTAATAAAATCATGTAGGTTTCAAGAGTACATTTAAAAAATATATTTTATTGATTTTTTTTCAAATTCTTTTAAAAAAAATATATATTTTTATTGATTTCAGAGAGGAAGGGAGAGGGAGAGAGAGAGATGGAAAAATCAATGATGAGAAAGAATCATTGATTGGCTTCCTTCTGCACACCACCTACTGGGGATTGAGCCTGCAACCGGGGCATGTGCCCTTGACCAGAATTCAACCTGGGACCCTTCAGTCTGCAGGTGAATGCTCTATCCACTGAGCAAAACCAGCTAGGGCTGTTCCAAATTCTTGGCAGGTGCTTGGAAACAAGGGAAGACAAGAATTTTGCCACTGACTTTCCATAGAGTCATCACAGGTTTGCTGTCATATAGTGTGCATATGGCACTGTGGTGGCTTCAGGGTTCTACAAAGCAAGTGAAACTGTTCCTGATGTCCGGGTAGGGAGCGGGGAGGGGCGGTCACGGTCTCTTTGGGATTAAGGTGATAACACAAGGAAGTGAAAGTTTCCTGGAGAGGCACACAGGGAATGCTTAGTGAGGTCTGAGTTTTTAAGAAGATCAGCCACATCTTTAAAAACACATTTGGCATTTATTAAAATAACTAGTGTGATCATCTCTGGAAGTTAGTAGAAGATTACGATGAGGGAGCCTGGCTTCCTCCTTCCCTCCGTCCCTTCCTCCCTTCCTTTTTAAAGCAGTTGGAAAATTTGCAAAGACAGTGGCTTGCTTACCATGGCAGACACAGACTCTCAGTGAGGAACCACAGCTTTCCACTAAAGGTGGCACAAAACGGGCTTCTGGAATACAAGAACAAGGAAGAAACGTAGCTAAGGTTCAAAGTCCAGACAGCCTTTCCAGAGAATGAGGGCTCCACAAAGACAAACAGAAGAGAGTGGGGAGTGGGGAGGGCAAGGGCTTTAGGGATTGTTTAGGTTTAAAGAGTTAAGGTGATACCGCTGGGGTAGGAATGCCTTCCTAGCAGAGTTGAAATGAAGAGCTCCCCTCCCGCTCACCCAGGGGAAACCGCCCGTTGCACAGGTGGAACTAAGAGGAGAGTCTGAAGCCACCTATGCCCTGCAAAAACTTGTTTCAGACCAACCTTTACTTTGGCCACTGAGCATGCTCAACTTTCAGACTTCTGCAGAAGTGCAGATTCTGTGGCTCTAGATTTTATCTTCAGTAGCTGGAGGCGGGGGAGCGAGGGTGGCAGAGGCCACAGGTGGAATCCGGTGTTTGGGTACACTCCAAGGGGGAAAGTATGAGGACTAGGGGGCAGTTGGGAGAGGAGTCAGACATCTATCAACGCGATTGGCTCTGACCTGGTGGGCAAGCCTCTAGGAAGGAGACAGTGTGGTGATTCTCAGACACTGAGTGATACAAAGAGTTACAGGAGCAGAGGGGCAAAATTCAGGGTTCTGGCCCTTGTCCTTGGGTATGAATCCGGGTCAAAAGAACAGTCATTACTATCTGTGCTGTCCGGGGTTACCTGTTGCAAGTTACCTGTTGCAAGGGATTGGGTGTCCGTGCAGACAACAGGAGCCAGGAGGAGGGTCACCAGGCAGTCCCCGCGCGACCTGTACCACCTCCCCTGCTTGTCCCTCTAACACCATCCAGACCGGTCGCCAGGGGCCAAACATCTGGCCAGGCAGAACAGGTACAGAAACTCACTCTTACCAGCTCACTTTGACATTTGGGCTCCTGATGGGGTGCACCCACACCTATGAGAATCTCGCGGACTCTTTTCCCCTCCTCCCCCTCCCCCCCAAGCCGCTGGTGGCATGGGGATTTCCTTTTACTATGAATGAACAGTGATTGCCGAAGATGTGCTCCGCGGTTACACAGCCTGCAGGCGGTGCCCGCGGGCCAGAAGGCAAGGCAAGGGCCCTGGCTCCGCGCGGGACTCACTCGCTGGGGCTTCGGTGGACGGAGAGCGCACACGTGGCTGAGAAAGCAGCATCAGGACGGCGGAGACCCCTCACTACGCTTCTGGGCGGTCCTGCCTGACCCCGGAAGAGAAAGTTGTTTTGGGGAAGGGGAGAGCGCTCGGGGAGAGGAGAGCGAGTTAAGTAAAACTAAAAAAAAATAAAAGTTGTTCTGCTCCGCTCGGGCTGCCTCTCCCCGGCCTCATCTTTGCATTTAGTCTCCTGTGCAGCCTGGCTTCCTCAGGGGGCTCGATGCTCCCCAAGTCTGGGTCCAAGTAGGGAGTGGGGGGGGGATCGGACCTCGAGCGCCCGGTCCGCAGGTCCACGACCCTCCCCGGGTCCGGTCGCCGGGAAAACCCGGCGCGGAGCATCCCCGGGACGGGAAACGCCCTGGGCGCGCGCCCACTGGCGCGCATGCTCCGTCGCGCGGAGGCGGCGAGTAGGAAGCTCTGCGCGGCGGCGGCTGCGGCGGCGGCGGCGGCGGCGGCGGCGAGACTGGAGGGTGGGAGGGGACGCACCGGCTGGCGGGCGGGGGCGCTGGGACGAGGCTGTGGCTCCCGCCCCGGGTTCCTGGGGGCGTTTCAGGCCGCGAAGGTCCGCGCGCGAGGAGCCAGCGAGCACGGGAGCCAACGAGCGCGGAGAGGGCAGCGGGCGGAGCGGAGCCGCCGGGCGGAGCGGGCTCAGAGCCCGGGGGTGTCCGCGGCTCGGGACCCGGCGGCGGCGGCGGCGGCGGGGCGGCGATGTTCCACTGCATCCCCCTGTGGCGGTGCAACCGTCATGTGGAGACCATCGACAAGCGCCACTGCTCGCTCGTCTACGTCCCCGAGGAGATCTACCGCTACGCCCGCAGCCTGGAGGAGCTCTTGTTGGATGCCAACCAGCTCCGCGAGCTGCCCGAGGTGAGTGTCCGGCCTCACCTGAGCGCCGCCCGGGGAGCGCGGCCGAGCGGGGCCGGCCCGCCTCGCCGCCCCCTGCCTCCTCTCGCCCCTCCGCTGTCCCCTCGTCCCCTTCCCCGCCTCCGGAGCCGGCCGGCCGGCGCGTCCCTCGGGCACTACCTCTGCCTGCATTCACCTGCTTCTTGCTCCGTGCACCCCCTTCCTCCCTCCGCCAGCCCCCACAAAAGTTTCCTTCCATTGTATACAGAGCGACTTGATGTCTTCCTAGTCTCTAAAGCCTGTTGCGGCTTGGGGAAACATTCGGATGAGTTTAGATCCGCGTCTGGGTGCTAACGAACACCTGGCACCTTCGCCTGGGCAGGTGAGGAGCCGCCAGGTGGCTCGGGCTGTTTCCCGCTGGAAGCACCGAGCGCTGCATCCCGCTCTCCGCCCTCCGGGCCAGGACCCTCCTCGCCCCGCATCTCCCGGCCCAGGGCTGGTCCTGGAGAAGGTGGGCAGCGCCCTGGTGAGCCTCTTCATCTCGGCGTCTGGCGAGGAATGTGCTCGGGCCTTATCGCCATGTATCGTGCTTGGGAGAGCTGTAGCTTGGCCGGCCTGCCTGAAGCCCCAGGAGCGGCCCCGAGGTCTAGGGGTTGGGGGTAAGGGGCCGCAGGAGAGCTGGCTGCGCCAGGGGTTGCGGTGGGCAGGTTGCCCAGGTGCTCGCCTCTTGGACCTGCCTGCGTGGACCTGTTGTGTGGAAGCAGCCGCACTCAGCCAGCCAGCCCTCAGCCTCCTGACTTCTGCCCTAGCAGCGATGCCTTACTGCTTCAGAGTTTTGCTTGTTACATAAATCTATCAAGTATGCTTGAACTTGTCAAGGGGACACATGCTGATTGCGCTTTAATGGAGGAGGATCGGGACTGCAAACTTTTCCACCTTCGAGCTTGCCCCGGGAACTCAGCCTGAGTGACCCTTCAGGAGGAAGGTATCCCAAATCCAGGGGTGTGCAATGCAGGAAGTCAGAGTGCAATAATTCAAAGGTGTGCAGGAAGTAGGGAGGTTCCTGGAGGCCGGAGAGCACCCGCAGGCCTGCCTGAGCCTTGAAACGCTGGTAACTTGCTCGTCCTTTAGTGAACACAGAGCCAAGCAAGACCTTGTCACAGACACACCTCGCTAGTCAGACCTTCTGGCTTGTTAGAATGACCCGATATGGTCTCCAGCGCTGACGGCATGTTTTAAAAAGCAGAACTGTGTGTTTTTCCCCCCTCAATATTTCAAGTGTTGTTATTCTTCTTGGATTAATTAATTTTCCTTGGTTGGCGTAGAATTGATTGGAAGCTTTACGCCCTGTAATCACGGGGATTATCCTTGCTAGGATCTTTGCAAAGCCCCCCCCCCCCCCCCCCAGCTTTATTTAGCTTAGAAGCCCAAGAGCCATCCAGTTCCCTCAGGCATTTATTATTTTGCAGGCTCTTTCAAACACAGGCTTTAGCTTTTGTCTGGCCTTTAACTTTCTTAAATTCGACTTGAAAGTCGTAAGCTCACTTACTGCCTTATGTTGTAGTAAGTGTTAAGTGTTGCCATCTCCAGAAATATAGAATATGTAATTTAATACTCTTCGCGGGCTTCAGAATGAAGTTATTAAAGATTGAGTGAAAAGCTGTTCAGCTAGAAATGTTCCAGTGCTTTGTGGTGTTTTTGTTTGTTGGTTCATTTTCTTTTGCAAAACTGGGAAATTTCCTTGGACTAGATTGGCTTTTCATTCCCTTTTGAAAGGTTGTGGGTTTTCCTGCACTGTTGGGGATTTCAGCTTGGTATGGGAATTATGGGTTTTGGAAATGTCAGGTATTTCTACTGATCCTAAGTGGAAACTTCTGAGAAACTCAAAATACAGTCTGATAGAACTCTGTAAAAACAGTGTATAAACATGCTTTTCAAAGGCTAAGGGTGGCCTTGCTTATGGGTAATCCTCTCTCTCACAGCCCTTAAACCAGAATCTGTTTCTCCTTGACTATTGTACATCTGGGGGCCTGGGGTGTACAAGCCAGATACTTTCATTCGGAGTTCAAGTCTTCCCTTGGGCCATGTGATCTTTCACCTCCGAGTCCTGGATGACTCATTAGCAGGGCTCACTGCTCTCCCTGCCCCCTTCCCCAACCTCTGTCTCCTTACCTGCCACATCACCAGTGGGCCTCTCTTTCTGACAGACCTCCAAGGTCCTTGTGGTCACTGGCAGCATGCTCTCTCTGTAATTTATTTGAAAGCACAAAGGGGAATCCTGCACTCCCTACCTCAACAGCAGAGATACACACACACACACACACACACACACACACTCACTCCCCCCCCCCCCCCCCACCCCAGACTTCAGCTTAAGAAAAAGCATCTCCTCTCCACTGAAAGTCCTGCCACCCCTGGTTTGCTCCTCCAACCCCCTCATTTTACAAACTGAGACTCAGAATTGAAGTGACTCTTTCAGGTTTATCTAGCTGTTTAGATACAGAGTCGCTGGTCATCCTCCTGTGCATGTGTCCACCAACTATATCAGCCTCGCAGGAATCTGGCCTCACACCCATCAGACTTTCATTTATTTAGCCCCTCCTGCTTTACGCATGTCACCAAACCTGGGCCTCCGTCAAACATTTATTGACCTTTCGTTATCTGCTAGTGGCCCAGAACACAGAGATGAATGGAGATATGGTTCCTACGAACTGTTCACAGCTTTGTGGGGAGGCCGATGTGGTCACTGTGGAGTGGAGCAGGCACCACAGTTATCAAACTTGATGGTTACTGATCTGATGGAATCTCCTTTGCTGAACGTGCACCAGCCATCCTCAGCAGTGTGTTCCCTCGGGATCAGAAGGCTCTTCTGTAGGGAAGGTTGAGATCGCTCATCTTTGGCCTGGCCCCGGTTGGAAGATGGTCTCACCTTTCCCATCCACCTGCTTCTCGCCACCTCCCCCAGCTTGATCCATTTGGGATGTGTATTAACAGAGATAGACTTGAACCTCCTGGAGGTGTCCACGTGTTTTTGCTCACCCTTGTGAGCACAGAGCCCAGCGCACCCAGGAGGTGCTGCTTACTGAACAGCTGTCCATCTGCTGAACGAATGTGGCCGAGACCGATACAAATTTTCCTCCTCTTCTTGTTGCTCTCCCCTTAAACATATCACCACTCCAGCATCTATGCTTTTCTGATATACTCAGAAAATACTCACGTTGGAAGCAGCTTCAGAAGTTAAGATCGTGTGGTAGTGACATTGTTTTGTCTTCCTCTAGACCCCTCTGTACTTCCTTCTTGTGTATGACATCACCATTCCCCCCTCAGTGTGCAGTGATTCTCGAATACTTTCAAATATGTGTTTTACTGTCATCTCTCTAGCACCAGTACATGCACCTAGTCCAGTGGTTGGCAAACTCATTAGTCAACAGAGCCAAATAGCAACAGTACAACGATTGAAATTTCTTTTGAGAGCCAAAAAACGACTTCTGCGCATGGACCGTGAAGTTTCAATCGCACTGTACCTGCATGCCCGCACGTGGTATTTTGTGGAAGAGCCACACTCAAGGGCCAAAGAGCCGCATGTGGCTTGAGAGCCGCAGTTTGCCGACCACTGACCTAGTCTAATAGCGGAATTTTGAGTGAATGCTTTCAAACCTTTTTAGTATAAAAACTGGTTTCATCTCGGCGCCTCCTTTTAGAGTTCAGCTAGAGTTCTTTCCATGGATGCCAGATGACATCCACCCCTTCATATCTCCTTTCTTATAGCCTGCTTTATTTTTTCCTCGCCCTTAGAATACGTGTCACAACCTAACTTGAGACTGCACATACTTGCTTAGTTTTTCTTTGACTTCTCCTCAGTTAGAACATAAGCTCCATGAGGACAAGGATGTAAGTTAGTGGCTGGACATAGGATGCTATTTCTGGTACATAGTGTTTATTGCACGAATGAGTCCATATGTCTGGCCATGGGTAGGCTGCGCCTATTTCTTATCCATTGTAATTCTCCTTCTACAGTCTGATTTCTACAGTACACCAGCCTATTGAAATTAGTAATGACAAAATGTTAGTCAGAATTCAGTGGTCTTGCTTTTCTAGTCTTTGTTCTATATCTCTTCTGAGCTGGAGACATTTAAAAAATATGTTTTTATTGGTTTCTCAGAGAGAGAGAGAGAGGGAGGGAGAGAGAGAGAGGGGGGGGGAAGAGAGAGGAAGGGAGGAAGGGAGAGGGATAGAGAGACAGAAACATTGATGTGAGAGAAACATCATTTGGCTGCCTCCTGCATGCCCCCTACTGGGAATCGAGCCTGCAACTGGGGCATGTGCCCTGACTGGGAATTAAACCAGTGACTTCTTGGTTCGTGGGTCCACACTTGAGCCCCACAGGAGACTTTGATCTTATATTTTTGAAATACTTTTTATGAATGTGACTTGAACAGCTCCAGCTGTGATCTGTTAAGAGCATATCTATCCCCACTTGGAATAGTCCCTTTGTCTTAAATCCACCATACCTTGTCTCCTGACCTGGCTTCTTTCCCCACCGGTTTCCTTTTTAAAGGATGGGACTGCCATTCTTCCTGTCTCTACAAGTCCATGGACTTACTTTCTCTCCTTTCATCTCGTCACTAAGTCCTGTCATTTTTCTCTCAAAATGCCGTCTTTTCTCTCTGGTTCCCCTGGATTCCTGCTGTCCGTTGCTGGTCCCCCCTGCCGGGGCTCTTGGGGCTAGTGGTGAGGAGCAGAGAGCAGGCTGCTGCCACCGTTCATGTGCAGCCCCACCACGTGCATGCTTTCCTCAAGCCTTGGCTTCCTCCCGTGTGAGAGCAGTGCCCACTTTATAGGCTCTTCTGGCGTTTAAGAGAGAATGCATGCCAAGCGCTCAGGGTTAGGTCTAAGATGTCTAAGATCTTTCTGGATTCTGTGGCAAGACACTTTTATTGTAAGATGTTTTTTCTTTTTCTTAAAAAAAAAATATTTTATTGATTTTTTTACAGAGAGAAAGGGAGAGGGATAGAAAGCTAGAAACATCGATGATGAGAGAAACATCAACCACGACCAATGTACATGCCCTTGACTGAAATCTAACCTGGGACCTTTCAGTTCGCAGACCGACGCTCTATCCACTGAGCCAAACCGGTTTCGGCAAGACGTTTTTTTCTTAAACTGGAGGTTTAAAACTTTTTTTTCTCCCCTGGGAGTTTGTAAGTTACTTTTGAAAACCAGAATTAAATTTGAAATCGTCTTTTAAGTAATAATTTTAAAGATCATAGGTTCTGTAATATCTGTATCACTACAAATGAGTAGCACCCTAAGGTTTTAGTGCCTGTGTTTGATTGAGCATTCCTTTGATTGTCTGTAGCAAAGGGGGAAAGAGCAGATGTGGCCTTGCTGCAGAAATCACGTGTTTGGGTCGGTTGGTGGCTGGAAGTCACATGAGCAAAGGTTTCATAGCAGTCATTAGAGAAGAGTGATGGCTAGCTGAGGGGGCCTGGGGCCCACGGTGGTGCAGGCATGCGGAATTGCAAGGAACGTGCTCCGAGGTGTTGTTGTATTTAATACTCTATGAGCAGCCACGCGTGTCAGTAACATTGCATCACCGTCATCTGTCATGTTAAATTAATGTTGAGTCATCTTTTATTGATTTTTACCAGATTTTTAAATTGCTTCATCTTATAGTTTTATAAGAGCTGAACACAGGGAGGACATATCTCTTTTTATATTTGGTCATACTTAAACAACATTGTAATAAAAATAATTTAAGGCAAAGCTTAGGCGGAAAGGAGCCCAAAAGAGTACTTTGTATTTATAGTGGCGATCTACACATTTCTCAAGTTAGGAGAACAGCTCTCATTTCTCATGTGTATTGTTGTTATTACTTGTTCTAAACCGTTTAACATTTGTTTTCTGGCTCTTGTATGTGTTGGTACAACCCCCCTTTTTCTTCTCTTCCACTCCTGCCCCCTTCCATCTTTACAAGTAAAGAAACAGACCTAGAGAAGTTGTAAATTTAAGAGTCTCTTTAATTAAGAAATATTTAATGAGTATCTGCTACATATGAATAATAATTGTAATAGCCATCACTTGTTGAGATTTTACTGAGCTTCAAACATTGTATTAAATGCTCTACATAAATTATTTCCCTTAAACTGAATAACATCTCATGTTAGTCATTATAATTTCACTTTTGCAAGTGCAGAAACTGAGACTTATTTAATAAAGTTATGCAAGAGGCTTGTTTAAGAAAATTGGTCAAGGATAGCATAGGATATATAGTCAATAATATTGTAATAACTATGTATGAAGCCAGTTGGGTACTGGAAATATCAGGGGGAACACTTTGTAAAGTATATGATTGTCTAACCACGATGATGTACACCTGAAACTAATACAAAATAATATTGAATGTAAACTGTAAGTAAGAAAAAAAAAAGAAAGAAAAAGAAACTTGGTCCAGACCAGTTCTGGAGTGAACATTTGATTCCAGCTCCACATTCATGAGCTGGGAGCCCACTTGGGAGCAAGGAGGCGTGCCATTGTGACTCCAGTGACAGCTCTGAGGTGTCTCACATTCTCCTGGGAGCTGAGGGAAGGCTTTAGATGTGACATCCACACTAGACTGAAAAGAGGGAAAAAGCATGTCGTTGTTGCCGAAACCCATCCTTCCCAGGTGGCTAGAATGAGGGTGTCTTTGTGTTTGGGAATTTTGCTCAGGAGCTGAGCCCTGCTCTGTAGGCAGAGGTGGCCCATGATGGTGTGTAGGCAGAGGGGCAGTATAGTTGGATCTCTGTTTTAGAAATGTAGTTCTGGGGCACAGTAAGGTGTGGAGTCAGGGAGACCTGTCAGGAGCCTGCTGCGGTGGTCCAGCCAACGGAAAGGAAAAGGCACCTGTGAGAGGGACAGAGGGGATGATTTTGTCCAAGATGTTAACACAGGGAGTTCTCTGGTCCAGGGCTCTTTCTGCTCTGCCACCTTCCATGCTGTGCTGACCATGCGAGGCACCTCATCAATCCCTGGGGGACATTCACCACTTTTTTGTGGGCATGTTCTTCTTGATTATGGGGTGTGTCTATATTCAGAGTGTGAATTGCTAGCTAAGACCTGACAAGTTTTCTAAGTAAGGTGGGAGTTGCAGGGGGAGATGGACAGCCAGATGCACTGTGGATGGGAAAGTTTATTTTTGATTTCCGATAATGTGTCATGAAGTTTATAAAAATGCAAGCCTCTGGGTTCTCTTTTTTATGAGTAACACGATTGTGTACTGTGTATGTAACTGTACCATAAACTTTAGTTTTATCAGCCTCTGCTGATGCTTTAAAAGACTAACACTTGGAGCATTTTTGTTATTCTAGAGCAGTTGTCAGCAAACTCATTAGTCAACAGAGCCCAATATCAATAGTACAACGATTGAAATTTCTTTTGAGAGCCAAATTTTTTAAACTTAAACTTCTAACGCCACTTCTTCAAAATAGACTCGCCTAGGCCATGGTATTTTGTGGAAGAGCCACACTCAAGGGGCCAAAGAACTGCATGCGGCTTGCGAGTGCAGTTTGCCGACCACGGTTCTAGAGTAACTTGGAAGATGCTTGTTGCTGGCATGTCTTTTAAAATAAACAGCTCAATAGTTTTACTTTGAGAAAAAGTGAAACTATTCACTTAAAACTTTTCTAGAGTTGACAGTCGAGTCATGCTGATAAACTAGCAAAATGAACCTGCCTCCTCAGTTCCCCTCCCCACAACCTTCCAGCCCACTGTCCTCACTGCCAGAATTTTCAGTTTCTGTCCCATGATAAGTAGGTACTGTACTTGGGATATCCTTAAAAAGGACCTTTTACTACAGACTTGAAAATTTACAGGTAAGGTATAGCTGGTATTTACACCAGAGGGTCAGAAATAGCAATGCAAACATTTCTTAGCCATAACGACAAAAATCCCACCCATGATCTTGGCTGTGCCGTGGAATAGAAGCATTGGGCTCTTTTGGTGAGACTCTTGTATGCACTACAGGCTTCTCTCTGCTCAGGGAAAGTTTGCTTATATTTTAGGACTCTACCCGGAACTCAGCGCTAGAAATGCTTGTCCTTTACTTCATGTGATAGTTATGAGGGATGATGAGTAATGCATAGAAGAAACTTCTGGCTGTCCATTTACTTTCGCTTGGGTGTTATTTAGTGGACAGGAATGATAATTACTGTTGCATGTGGTATTTTAGAAATCTAATGGTGTGTGTGTGTGTGTGTTTGTGTGTGTGTGTGTAATGTAAAATACTTTATCTCCTAGAAGGAAGATGTAGAATATTTAAAACATAATTTGTTATCATTATTTTGAAGGATTTTCTTATCTAGCCTGTCACGTCTAGATTACAGAGAGATGGACTCCATTGCAAGAAATTTGGCAGTTCTGTTTCCAAAAGGGACGGATTTGTCATTTGGTGGGTGGAAGGAGGTGTCACACCAAACTGTTTCCTGGGCCCTGTCCCTCCCCGACCACTCTTGTCACCTTTCTTTCCACAGTCCACACCCACTCCTGGGGAAAAGGTCATCAGGAGGGGCTGCCGGCTGACTTGAGGTGGAAATTAGGAGCTCAAGCCCAGCGAACAGTTGTGAAGGCCAGAGAGTAGTTTCTGAACGTCTGAGGGTGTGACCTGGCCTCTGGCTGCTTGACCTGATTTGGAAGGTTCTTGACTTGATTGAGGAGAAGCTGAGACCCCTGAGGCGCATGCTTGTTAGTGCAGCCGGCCTGTCTCTGGACCCTCTGGACTGTGACATCCTCACAATCGCCTTGTTTTTACTCTGCTGGATGCTTAAAAGAATTCAAAGAATTTTTAAAAGGTGACATTTTCGCTGGTTGAGGAGAGTTTAGCGTCATGGAATTCCTAATGTATCCAATATGGGTCTGCTGTGGAGTGGGCTCTGGGGTGCATCAGGAAAGCAGGACTCTTTCAGATGGGCTGGGAAGGGGAGGGCAGGCACTGCAGGCGGGCAGCTTTGAGGTGATACCATGTTGTGTTGTGGAGCAGGCACCCTCACTGTGGGTTGACTTGGTTCTATTTCTGGAGCAGAAGGGTAGGACTGTGCAGGATGTGGGGGGCATTAATTAACTTGGTGTGATGACAGCGTGGATCAGCTCCTCTCTCTGTCCCTTCTACTGAAGTGTCGGTTCAGGCCCAAGACTTTTGCTTAAAGAGAAAGCATGTACAATGGTTAGGAGATTGACCTCTCAGCTGTGACACCTTTGGCAAGTATAATAGTAACTCAGCCTCACTGTGTCTCAGTTTGCTCATCTGTAAAAAGAAGGTAATAATAGTTCCCACCCAATAAAGATGTATGAAGATTAAATGGGTTAATATGTGTAAATGCTGGGAACAGTGTCTGTAATATAGAGAGTAACCATTAAAATCTCATCATTGTTGTTAGCATTTTGACTCTTTTGTGGTAGAGGCCCAAGCTCCTTCATTCTTGTCTCCTTCAAACCTTTTCTCAGCACTTGATCAAATGTGCTGGTGTGACTTCCTGCTTCTGACACCTGCAGGATACAACCTGCCAGCATTTTTGTCCTCTATCCTTTCCACCTTATCTCCCATCTCTTTCCAACTTGAACCTTGTGTTTCTGCAACAATTAGCTGCCCTTAGTTACTGACATACCGTTTCATGCTCCTGAGTCTTCGTTTTCCTTCCTCTGTTTATTGTCAGCTACTCTTTCTACATTTCTCTGCCTGGCTCATTGTTCTTGATCCCATGGGACCCAGCTTAGGTGACATCATTCATCTGGAAAGTCTTCCCTCTCCTCCTCTCTGGTCTCTGGGGGACACTTGTGTCACTAGTCCTACCTCTTTGTAATTATCTCCGTCCCCCATCAAAGCGAGTTCCTTAAAGCTACGCAACTTTTCTTTGCATTCCTGCTGCGTAACAGGGTGGTTGGCACAGAGCAGACATTTAGTATGTGTTTGAGCAGCGTTCTTGGGGAAGTTTTCAGCCCTGTTGGGGAGTGGATTTAGAAATGGCCTTGAGCCAGACCTATCAGTGAGAGCTTGAAGATGACTTCAGAAGAGCTGACTCGCTGCAGTCCTTGCTTGTGTGGGTGGCATCATGCTGGAGTGAAGTCCACCCCGGGTCCTTGTCCTTGTTCTGTCCAACACTAGCATTGTGACCTGGGGCAAATCGCAGAATCTCTTGAGTCTCAGTTTCCTTATCTGAGTGATGATGGGATATTGTCAGTGACATTCAAGGTCCCTTTGAATTCTGATCTCTTTGGATGCTGATATTATGGGTTTTTTATGACTCAGTGCCCTTAGGAGACTGTCACTTGTGCACGTGCTTTGTGAGGTTGCTGGGTGAGGGTTAGTAGAACCACAAGTCTAGGCTTAATCATTATAATCAAGGATTAGATAATAGGAGAAACTGCTCCAAATAATTAACCTCCTGTGGTCAGTTGTTGATTCCTAGAGCCAATTAAGGGGAAAAGATCAGCAGATTTTCTTTGGTTAACACACACACACACACACACACACACACACACCCTTTGAACACTGAATTATTCCCCCTGTGTCTATTGCATTTTCCCAGCCTTCAGAAGTGAGGTTAAATGAGCACTTGGCTAGGACTTGTCTCCTTGTTAAATGAATTCAAATAAATCAGAGGTGATTGCTTGAAATTATCACTGGGCCGAGAGACTATATTTTGGGAAACTTGGTTTGGAGACCCAAGTTAAGAATCCCTGTGGGTTAATGGCAGACTAAGGTGGCTTCTCAAGGAGTACATTAGGATGAGAGAGAGAGAGAGAGAGAAAGAGAGAGAGAGAGAGAGAGAGAGAGAGAGAGAGAGAGAGAGAGAATGAATGTGTGTGTGTGTGTGTGTGTGTGTGTGTGTGTGTGTGTGTGTTAAATTTTCTTCTCCTGCTGAATCCTTGGCTTTCTGACTCGATGTTGGTGCCAGGCTTCCTGAAGGGGGCCTGGGGATAGATCTTCCCCATTCCCTGTCCCTCACATTCCCATGTACATGCGTGCTGCCTGGGCTTTAGGAATAGTTCTGTCTAGCAAGGCAGATGTCTTACCTTGTCCTTCTGGGGTTTGGTGGGGCTCACCTACAGGGCTTGGCCATACTGTGAGGAGTTTGGATTTTTTTTGTCAGTTGGAGTAAGAGGGAGGGGGTCGCAAGCCCATAAAGATCTCTGATTTATGCCTTACAAGCTCACTCTGCCTACTGGTTAGCAGTTAGTCTGTAGGGAGGAGGAGGAGGAGGAGTGGGAGAGCTGGAGAGGAGGCTTTTTGTGGAAAGGTTTCATTCAGATCAGAGCTGACGGTGACTTAGACAAGGGTTGTAGCAGTGAGTAATGACAGGGTGAAGACCTGCTGATGTATGGAGTCCAGTCTTTTGGTTTTAATAAGTGGGGAGATGGCAGAGCCATTGACCAGGTTGGGGAAGACTGGGAAAGGGAAGGAACAATGTAGGAACTGGCAAGTACCTGAGTTGGGGCACGGTGAAAGTTTTTATGAACTTAGGAGAGGAAGCCTGGGCAATGATAATTACAGTACAGACAGCAAACATTTTTTGAGCAATATGCCTTGCACTGTTGTAAATATTCCCCATGATTAGCTCATTTAATCCTTACCACAACCATAGCTTCGTTTTACATAGAAAGCTTTATTTTACCACTGAGGACACTGCTGGGACACCAAGATGAATCACTTTGCTAAAGTTACACAGCAGAGCTGGGGTTCAAGAGCCATTTCTCTTAGCTATGGAGGCCTTCTTTCCTCAAGGTCAGACTTGGGGAGACCGTGTTGTCTGCACCAAAAGCCACCTGATGGGCCAGGAGTTGTGTCTGTTCTGTGAAAGGGAACAGGGAGAGACCTATGACCCCTGGGTTATTTTTGCATTTTTTAAAGAAAAAGAGTAGTGAGCTGAAATATTGTATTAAGAAGCAGGTCACCAAATATTCTTGTGCTCCTCCAAGCCTAGGCTTTTAAAGACGATTAGTGGTACCCATTCTTTGGTGTGGGTTTTTTTTTTTTTTTTACCTTTAGGAAGTAACTTATAGCTGTATCCTTGCACTGTTGAAAGCACATCTGTTTGGGAAAAGGAGAGAAGTCTTACTGAATATAACAAGCACTGCTTTTATCATAGCAGTACCCCCAATATAATTCTGCTCGCAATTGTTTAGCTATTATACTGTTTGTCTCTGCTCTCAAAGCATGATATCAAGGAATTAGCTGACGAGGCAGCCATTAGTCTTGACTGAAAAGGTCAGTATTCTAAAGAGGTTCTAATGTACTTTCTGGAACTATACATATGCCAATAACACTGCAAATGAATGCTAACAAGATTAAGTTAATTGAAAATATGAATTTTATAGTGGATTTACTTCACCTAGTATCATGTTATGATTATCCCCATACCTGATTTCTCAACAGAACTTCATTCTAAAATGGCAAGAGGAGCCCTGGCCAATGTGGCTCATTTGGTTGGAGCATCGTCCCGCACACCAAGAGGTGGTGGGTTCGATTCCCGGTCAGGACACATATCCAGGTTGCGGGAATCATCCTCTCTCTAAAATGAAATAAAATAAAATGACAAGAGGAAGGATGGGGAAAGTGTTAACACATGACTGCATTTTTGGTAACTACTGGTTCACTGAAGTAATACAGAGGCCAGGAGAAAGCAGTTCGGCCCCTACTCTTCTACCTTTCCCACCCCATCATTCTTTAGTAATGTACTGTTTAAAAAGAAAATGTGTAAATTTGTCATGTAAGGTACATATATCAGAGGGTTATTGTGTGTGATGGGCAGTTTATGTGGTCTTTGAACATTTATATGTTCTAAAAAGTTTTATTTCAGTTTTCAGGTTTAGGTTCAAAGTAAGTTTGGTCCAAGAGCAATGTCCAGTAACTTCTGTGGTTCATTTGATGTTAGTTTCCCCTTAGGGAGAGAGGATTCAGCCTTGGATAAATAGGAGTGTACATATTTGGAATACTCTTGACTTCAAATAACAAACATTTCAACCTAAGCTGCCTTAAGTGAAGGAGGTATTTAGCGACCTCCCCTATCAGGAGCCAGGGTTAGCAGGTTGGCCTGCTGTGCACTGCTGGGACTTCTGTGGGGCTTGCTGGGCCTCTCTCCTGCTGCTGCTCCTCACAGGGGGCATCCCGAGGGAAAGGATGGAGTCCCAGGGCCAGGCCAGTCATTTCTTCTTCTTCTTTTCTTTATAGTGATAGGCAGGTAGGCAAGGAAGGCATGGAATAGGAATAGAGAGGTTGGGAATGGGTGTGGGGTGCAGTGTCTGCTACAAGAAAAAAGGAAGAGAGGCAGACAGTGTGAGTCTGCCGGGCTCTTGCAACACCTTCTCTCCCATCAGCCAGTAGTAGATGGTTGTGAAGTTTCTCTCTAGTTTAACCCTCTTGTCTTCTGCCAAAACCACAGGGACCATCT
The DNA here is from genome assembly GCF_964339955.1 of Pipistrellus hanaki. Classification (NCBI taxonomy): domain Eukaryota; kingdom Metazoa; phylum Chordata; class Mammalia; order Chiroptera; family Vespertilionidae; genus Pipistrellus; species Pipistrellus hanaki. The sequence goes on from NC_140509.1 coordinate 20,382,938, forward strand.
GCTCAGGAAAAGCCTATAGTAGGAATAATTTCTGTTTCCAAGTTTCTCTCCCCCCCGCCCCCCCTTTTTAAAATAAGCTTGTACATACATGTACACATTTTCCCTAGATTTTGTTCTCACTGTGTGTGGGAGAGATTTTGTAAGAGAAGCAAATAGAATAATATAAACATTAATTTGCCATATATACTTATTTTCTAAATTGTTAAATTCTGATGTACTTCCTAATGTACTTTTTAATAGTTAAACGTCTATGACTTAGTGGTCTCACGTATTACAGACCTCCGGCCTTTGTCAGTGCTGTGGTCTCTGCTGGTAATGCTCTTCTCCAGGGCAGATGCCGCCTCCTCTGTGAAGCCCTCCCAGGTCTAATCGCAGCCAAGTCTCCCTCCTCCTCCAGCCCTGTGCAGCTCACTTCTCTCCTGCTGTTTATTAGGGTGCGACTTAACTGTGCATCTGTTCCCTCAGTTTGTCATCAAGGATTTACTTATGTCTCTGTTCTACATATTAGGGAGTTTGGGGTCTTACTCATAGAAAATGCTTTAAAAGTGCCTGTTGCATTAAGCCAATTTTTGTATAAAGTAGTTTAGATGCATCGACCCTCAAATATTTCTCATTGCGCCTTGGTGTAATGGATTATTCTGAGGGTCTGATGATGCCAGCAGTACAGCTTCAGTCTAGTTCAGTCTGAGCCTGGCGCCTCCTTCCCCGAGGAGGTTGGGGGGTACTGTGTGTGGCCACAGACATAGAGCTGGCTCCCCTAGGCATGTTACATTTGTTTGCTGTCCACCTGAGTTGGGGGGGGGGGGTGCTGCTGGCTGAGTCAGCCTGTCCTGCTGGCAGAGGGTCAACAGTAGCTGGGAAAGATAACACACCATTAGTCATGTTGACAGAAGGAGGGCTCCTCTCCCTCTGGCCTCTCAGTAGAGGTGCTAATGAGGAGCAAAATGGCCAAAAGGCAGGAAGTGTTTCTGAAGCCCTGGGCCTGGGCTGCCCACACATTGGATGACCTGCGCTGCCCTGCCCTGCCCTTGGAAGAGAGGAATGAACTCTGAGGTGCCATTTTGAAAAAACCAGTAGTAGCTCTTTATTGACTGTCTGCGTAGTCCAGATGGACCACGAGGCACTTAAACAGAATTTGTTTGGTCCTCACGTTAGCCTTATATGGGAGGGCTTTTTAAAGTCCTGTGTTAGATGAGAAAATTGAGGCCTCGCTCTTTACTAAGGTCACTGAGGTGGGAAATGACCTGGCTGGGTAGGTCAGACTCCAAGAGCTGATGCTTTTTCATGCCACGTGGTAATCTGGCAGACCCACCCTGGTGGCCTTGAGATCTTCATGCAGCTAATGTGCATTGAAGGCCCACTGTGTTCTTAATGGGCATGTAAAGGTGAGTGACAGTCCCTGCCTCTCGGGGTCAGAGTTTAGTGATGGCACCAGACATGAGCAAATTGTGGTGAGGCCTGGGTTGTGGAGCTGGCTGCATGGTTTCGAGGTAAAGGGCAGGGGGCACAGCACAGCAAAGTGCTGTCGGAGGCCTGGGCTTTAAGGAGAGGGTGTCCAGGGACAGGCTGCCATGAATGCCAGGTAAAGAAGAGTAACCTTTATTTTGTAGGTGGAAGTGTGCCATCAACAGAGTGTGAGTCCAGGAGTATCTTGTCAGGCTTGAAATTGGAGAGCTCAGCCTGGTGGCAGCTGTGGATGGATTGGAGAGGAACAAGATTGGAGATGGAGAATATTTCAGAAGCAACCAGGTCCAGGCTTAGGTGGCTGAGAGGATTGGAAATGGAGAGTGGTGGTTTCAGGGGTTAAGGATAACAGTTGAATTCTTAGTTCAAGTGACTGGGTACCACCCTCAGAATTTGAGGAGCGAGAGAAGGGATGCATGCTGATAAATAAAGATCAAGCCTGGTGGCTTTAGGTTTTTCAATGAAAACTGAGGCAGGGCATTCTACTGGGAAAGGAGGTGGAGGCCTAGGACAGAGAAAGGTGGGCTGTAGGCACTGGTTCCACCTACTGAATAGAGGAGAGCAGGGCAACAGGGTGTGAGTCATCTGAAGTTTCTGATAAACAAGTTTTTGGGGTGTTATTTAGGCAGAGAAAGAAGGGAGTTCCAGCAAGGGATGGATGGTCACAGAGAAAATAGTGGGAATAAGGTCATGGGAGAGGTCCTGGGCAGCTCTGGAACATAGGAGTTGAACATGCATGAAAGGAAGCAGCTCTGGGTGAGGTCAGTATTCCTGGGTGTGACCTGGGAACGGATGGGGACACACTGTGGGTGGGAAGGTCATCAGTCTCATGCCCTGTCGCTGCTAGGCTTGCTTGTTGGATGGATCAGCTCCATCAGTAGTCACACAGTCAGACACACCTGTGGCAGGGGTAGGTGGGCAGTGTAGGATGAGGAGTCTCGCTATAGACAAAGCTGTGGGGCATCTTATTCAATTATTTGAAGAATTGGCTGTGGCTATATGAATCGAGTGTGTAGATTGGATTTGGTTGTGTGGGCTGCCCGTTTGCACCCTCTGTTCTACAGATAACACATTTCCTAAAACTGTGGCAGGAGGTGGGAACTGGAGCACAGGGTCTTGGTAACGCCTTACCTTCCTGGTCATCACATTCATCTGGGAGGGTGGAGGTTTTAAAGATAAAGAGCTAACTAATTAGTTTTTCTGTGGGAGCTAATAGGAGATGATAGTAATCTGAAGACTGGCTCAAATGGACTGCAGATTGTGATCAACATTTGCTAGCTCCTTCTAAATCTCCTGCATCCTGACTTCTTTTCACTGTAGAGGGAGCCTCTCTTTGGTTCTCTTTTGTTCCTCCTTCTTCTTAATTTGTGCTTTTTCTTTTTGCTCATTTACAGTATTTTCTTTAGGGTTTTTCCCCCTCATCTCTTCTCTATGTATTTACTTCTCTTAAATGCATTTTCTTTTCTCATTTGAACATTAAAATTTTTTAATTACAGTTGATGTATACAATATTGTATTAGTTTCAGGTATTTAAACCAGTGATTAGATATTCTGTATATTTATCCAAAGAAACCCAAAACACCAATTCAAAAAGGCATATGCATTCTTGTGTTTATTGAAGCGTTATGTAAAATAGCCAAGAGATGGTGACAACCCAAGTGTGCCCATCAGTAGACAAGTGGAAAAAGAAATGTGGTATAGATACAATGGAATGTTACTCGGCCATAAAAAAGAATGAAATTACTATCTGCAACAACATGGATGGATCTAGAGGGTATTGTGCTGAGTGAAATTAGACAAAGAAAGACAAATACCAAAGGATTTCACTTATATACAGACTCTAAAGAACAAAAGAAATGAACACATAAAACAGAAACAGACTCTTAGATACAAAGAACATTTTGATGGTTGCAAGAGGGAGAGGGTTTGGAGGCTGGTGACAAAGGTGAAGGGATTAAAAAGCACAAATTGGTTACAAAATAGTCACAAGGGTGTAAAGTACAGCATATGGCACATGGTGAGTAATATTCTAATAACTAGAGGCCCGGTACATGAAATTTGTGTACGGAGGGGTGAGTGGTAATGTGTCCCTCAGCCCAACCTGCACCCTCTCCAATCTGGGACCTCGAGAGGAATGTCTGATTGCCCATTTAGGCCTGATCCCACCGGACATCCCTCTCACAATCCAGGACTGCTGGCTCCCAACTGCTCGCCTGCCTTCCTGCCTTATTGCTTCTGCCTGCCAGCCTGATCATCTCCTAACCATTCCGCTGCCAGCCTGATCGACTCCTAACTACTCCCCTGCTGGCCCAATTGTCCCTAACTGCCCTCCCTTGCCAGCCTGGCTGCCCCTAATTGCCCTCCCCAGCAGGCCTAGTACCCCCTAACTGCCCTATTCTTCAGGCCTGGTCCCCCCAACTACCCTTCCCTTCGGGCTTGGCTGCCCCCAAGTGCCCTCCCCCGTAGGCTCAGTCCCCCCCAATTGCCCTCCTCTGCAGGCTATCTTGTGGTGGTCATCTTGTTGGAGTGATGGTCAATTTGATATTACCCTTTTATTAGATAGGATTGCATTTTGCGAAGTGGGTACTAAATTTATTGGGGTGATTTATTGAGTTAATTTTTAGCTCGAGTTTTTTGGTTAAAGTAATATGTTGGTCAAATTCTTTTTTGGTATTGATTCCATAAAATGTTATTCTCTATTTTGTTTTAAATTCAGTGAATTGACTGTGTGACCTTTCATTACAGGTAGTGAAACTTAGGCGCTTGCACATCCAAAGACATGTTTTTGCCCTTCAAATTATTCGCTGAGTGGGTTTTACTCAAATTTCAAAATACTAGTTATCCTCAGAGTACTTACACATTGCTTTGGCCATCACATGTGTTTACAAATCTTTGTTCCTTTGAAAAGGTACATTGGATGTTGGGATGGGTCTGGGAAATGCCATCTCTCTGTGTATAAAGTTGATGTAGCACTGACACTTTCTGCTCAGCAGTGAGTCTCTGAGGCAGCTCCAGACAGGCAGGTGCATGGAGGCTTGGACCACACGTCACTCATCCCTACATTTCCAGCCTGACTTTAAAGACTTTGCTTCCAGACACACTGTATTTGTTAAGTGGCTAATAGGCCCATTTAGAAAGACCTTTTATTTCAACATTTACCTAGCTTTTTGGAGATAAATATACAGTTTCTGTTGGCCATTGAAAGACTAAAATAGATTCTGCGATCAGCTTGACTGTCTTTCTGGGCTTGTTGAGCTCTGGACACGTTAGGCTGGGGACCACTCGGGGAAGGTTCCCTAAGTGATGCTTTAAAGAATGATGCACGTGGTTGAATGCCAGCATGATTGTTGAACAACACGTACACACATCATGCTCACGGCCAAACCTGTGTACGTGTATCTGTTGTCTGTCTAAAAGGCCAGGCTGCTTTTCTCTGGTTGGTCTCTGGTGGGGTCACCACAGTGGTTTGAATGTGGTTCTTTACCAGATGTATCTGGGAGTTGTTTTAAAACAGGGATCCTGGAGCTCCTTCTCCAGAGGTCCTGATTTATTACCTGGGGGTGGTAGGTAGGACCAGGAATCTGTAGTTTTAGCAAGTGCCCCAGGTGAGTGATGGTGGTGGTCCATGGCTACACGATGAGAAACACTGGTGCAGAGGGCTTTGGGATTGACCAGATTTCGGCTCATGTCCTAACTCTACACCCCACTGATTAAGTGATCTTTCATAGTTACTTAACATCTCTGATTCTCAGTTTTCTCATCCTTTAAGTCAGCGATTTTCAACGGGTGTGCCACACGACTTTTTCAAACATGCAGTACCTAACTATTTTAGTCAGGGCCACTGACCTCTTTTCCCTTAGATTGTAAAATAAAATATGACAACAGCTAACACAACAGCTAATAGCTATCAGGTGTGAATGCCCTATCTTGAACCATAAATATATAGGCCATATAATAGAGTTGTATCTTATTGGTCATTTCACATGATAATGTTGCATCTGATTGGTTAATTCCTGGTACCAGAAGTCCTGATGTACAATATAGGCACCTGATTTTTTAAAAAGTCACTTTGGAGTAAAAAGGGTAGATAGTTACTATTCTATATTTTTATAAATTAATCAAAATTATATCCTTTTTGTCAGATTGGCAAAATATCTACTTTTTTGTGTGCCTCAGAATTTTAGTCCTTAGTTTGTGTGTGGCATGAGATGAAAAAGGTTAAAAATGACTGCTTTAAATGGGAATAGTGATACTATCAAGGGATGGTGGTTATGAAGGTTGCTGTTAATATACATAAAGCACCTAGCACTGTTTGGCACATATCATTATGTTAATTGCCTGTGGTTGGAAAATAAGGGTCCCCAAGCTTACTCTGAATTTCTGGTGTATTTTTCAAGAGGGAGAATATAACTAACGCCTGAGGGTAAGGATCACATTTATACTTTTTCCTATGCTCTAGAGCAGCAATTTTCAACTCTTCATGTCATAACACACATGATAAGCTAATCACTAAAATTCTGTGGCACACCAAAAATATATTTTTTTTTGCCTATGTGACAAAAAAAAAATAGATGGTGGTAAGTTTGATTCATTCACACTGGATGGCTATTGTTGTAGGAATCAATATATTTTATTGATTTTTTACAGAGAGGAAGGGAGAAGGATAGCGAGTTAGAAACATCGATGAGAGAGAAACATTGATCAGCTGCCTCCTGCACACCCCCTACTGGGGATGTGCCTTCAGCCAAGGTATATGCTCTTGACTGGAATTGAACCTGGGACACTGAGCCACACCGGTTAGGACTCATTTTGTTTTTTTATTTGACAGTCTAAGGGAAAAGAGGCCAGTGCCCTGACTAAATAGTCAGGTATTTCATGTTTTAAAAATTCTTGCAGCACACCATTTGAAAATCGCTGCTGTAGAGCATAGTTCTGTCTGGGACGCATGGATGACGGGAGCCCCTTGGTTCTATTTAACGCTGGTGTGTAGTATGTAGTTTCAAGTCAGCCCACCACAGGCCCTACTGGGCCACAACTTGAGGCTTGCCTTTCTCTTGTTCTTTATTTTACTCTGCCTTAGGACTTCTTCCTCCAGGGTACTTGCATGAACACACACACACACACACACACACACACACACACACAGCTGAGCTTGTTCTGAGGAGCTGTGTCTGAGGCCTAGTGCAGGTCTAGTTCTCTCAGGTCATTGAAATATGGTGACAGTTGTGTGTAGATCTGGGCTGCCAAGGCCAAGGGAGTCTCCAGACCACGAGTCAGCCTCTGCCCATTGTGCCCGTAGAGAAACTACTAGTAAAGCATCGGTTTCACTGGACAAATGTGGGTTAAGTTCTCCTTCCCCTCTGCCCGTGAGAGGAGTCATCCCTATGACACTTTGGTTTTGGCCAAGGTAATCTTGATCTTCTCGGAAGACAGGCAGGCTAGTTTTTATAAAATGCTTTGTTTTTGTTTTTAATGCTAGCACTGAAAAATAATGCCTTGGTTTTGGCCCACAGTGCTGTCAAAACAAAACACTTCCTGTATCCAGGATATAAGCAGGTTTAACGAGTACCCAAGCATGTAGCTGCTTCTAGTTTTTATCTCTCCTCTTTAACTTTTGAAGTGGAATAACTCCGCATTCTTTTCTTGTAATCATTTAAAAATTTAATTGAAAGTTTCACTTTTATAAGGTGAACTCCTTTGGCAAATGCATAAAGCTGTGTCTAATGTAATTCTTGTTTCAGAAGCAGTTTTTCAATGAAAGAGGCATAATTTTTAATATCTTTGATGCTTGGTTATTTATTACATTTTTTTAGCATACAAATTATGGTGAGCATGGTACCAAAGGGCACATTTTTTTTTTTCCCTTGTTTGGTATGTTTTCTTATTCTTGGCTTGGTAATTACATTCAAGATAATTTAGGTGTGGACTACAAAATGGATGTTGGGTCTATGTTCTTTCTGTATTATACAGTAATAATTCTGTGTTCATTATATGACTTAACATGTAGGTATATTTTGGAAATCTCCCTTGATATCTCTCCCAACAGGTCCTTGAATTTTATGCAAGAGAAACAGGTGGGTAAAGAGAAATCATTGAGGTGAAAATTCTAAGTTCCTAGTGACTGTGAAAGCCTTTTTGTTAATTTTGAGTTATCAGTGTCAAAATAGAGCTGAATTTGTAGTCATAGTTTTATTACAGTTGAATAAATAAGTAAAATAAAGTACTAAAGTATCTTACTCAAAATTTTAAATACTTTCTAGGATACATTGTAAACTATTTATTTGAAAGTAACCCCATGAGGATGGGAGGGAGGATAATGGACATGACATGTGTAACACCCCTTCTTTCCTATTCTTTGATTCCTCCACTGGTTCTTGCAAATGCTTTTATATATGCTCAACAATCTGAAACACTCTGAATGCCCTCTACAAATCCAGTTCTTCTTCCCCTTTAAAAGCATTTCAGCATGTTAGGTTCATGTTCATAGATTAAGACAAAAAAGGTAGCCAGAATTTGATTTAGTGCTTCCAACTACTTGGGTTGATACTGGCAATTGATTTGGTGTGTGTGTGTGTGTGTGTGTGTGTGTGTGTGTGTGTGTTGTTTTTTGTTTCTTTTGCTCCTATTAAAATGGTATTGGTGCCCATTTTGGAGACTTTGACAAATACAGAAATGTTTAAAGAGGCAGAAGAAAAAACTCACCCAATAATCCCACTTAAGATTTCTGCCTCTAATTTTAGTCAGGGATAGTATATGTCTAATACCTCACCTGTATGCCATTTTCTGAGTGGGCCCAGAGGGCACCCTTCACCTCTGAGCGTCCTGGCTACCAACTGGCATTGTGAAGGTCTGGCACACAGGGCTTTTTCTCTGGTGGACTCTGCACTTCTTGAGGGAAGGCACTGCCTTAAGTTTTGTATTCCTAGAATTGAGAATAATGTAGGTACTCAAAAATGACTCAGCTTAAACTAAATTCCATGCATTTTAACTTACATCATTTAATTGCCTATAGCCAATGCTGTATGTTTGACTTGTGATAGGGTGACATCCTAATAAATTCATCATATAAGTTGAAAATATTAAATTGGAAATACATTTAATACACTTAACATACTGAACACCATAGCTTAGCCTCGCCTATCTTAAACATGCTCAGAACACTTACATTAGCCTGCAGTTGGGCAACACCAGCTAACACAAAGCTTATCTCATAATAATGTTGACTATCTTATGTATGTAATTTATTATATGTACTAGAGGCCCAGTGCACAGAATCATGCACCAGTGGGGTCCCTCGGCCTGGCCTGCACCCTCTCGTAATCCAGGACCCCTCAGATCTTCCTGCCCAATCCAGGCAGGAGGGAGCCCTATTCCCACAGGCCTGATTCCTGCAGGCCCAATCCCTGCAGGTCTGATCCAGACAGGAGGGAGCCTGATCCTGTGCATTGAGTGTCTGTCCCCTGGTGGTCACTGTGTATAATATCATAGCGACCAGACCAGTCAACCAGTCATTTGGTCATTGGGTTGTTCAGTCGCTTAGGCTTTTATATATATATATATATATATATATATATATATATATATATATATATATATATATATATAGATTGCTTTTGTACCATCATATTGTTGAAAAATCAGAAATTGAACTATTCATACCTACATTTTTGTAAATGTCTACTGATATTTTAAAAGAGCATTTTGTATTTTGAATGTGTAATATATGTATTTGGTAAAACATTAAGATAACACAAAAAGTGTACAGTGAAAAGTAGGTGTCTCTTTCATCTCTTCCAGGCCTATACTTCCCTTCGAAGGAGAAAGCTGTTTTATTACTGTTATTGTACTTTTATTCTTTCCAGAGATAGTCTGTGGATATACAAGCAATAATACAACTGTCTTACGTAGGGCAGTGGTGGACATGTGAGTGATATGGCCCTGTTGGAAGCTATTCTAGCCATATCTATTAGAATTGAAAATTAGCCCAGCAATTCCAGTCTGGCATTTAGTTTTAAAAATAGAAATACCAGTGTGTCAGGATATATTTGGAAGAATTTTTATTAATGCATATGTGTGGTGGCAAAAGAAAAGGAACAGGAAAAAAAGGAATTGAAGCGGGTCCCTGTCAAGGAAATATGGTAGGATAAATCATGGTGTGTACATGCCATGGCTGTGGTAAAGCCCTTATGAAGATGAGAGAGAGCTTTGTTAATTAGTTGTCCCGGAGCAACTTTCCTGATACATTTTTATGTAAGTAAAGAAAATTGCAGATAATATTGTACTTTATCTTACTTTTTAAAAACCAATGATAAATTCTGTATGTAACTCTCTGTGTGTTTGTGTGATGAGCATGGAGAAAGATATAGGGGGGAGGAGTTAAGTAAAAAACAGAAAGCTTCCTAAATTAAGTTCTTTGTTCTTTTAAAATATGCCCTTGGTTCTTTCCTGAATTAGGCATCATGGTAACTGATTTGCCAAATTTACTTCCTTTCACTTCTAGGAAATGGCATTGGGTCCTTATATCCTCAATCTCATTTCATATGTGCTTTTATTTTTTGAGGCCTGAGCCATCCAAGACAGAGCATAGGAACTCATGTGGAGCAGCTAATTGCTTTGGTAGGACACCTGTCTTGGGTTTAAAGTTGTCAGGAGGCCAGTAGCTGTGAGCGCGGGATCAGGGAGGACTGGACAGGTAACTGCACTGCAAGCAGAGAGGCTGTGAAGTGGCAGCAGTGACTCACCTGGGGGATGATGAGAGCCTGGATAAAGCTCTGTAGGATAAAAAAGAAAAAGAAAAAAGCAATTCCTGAGAGCTGTGGAAGAGAGACAGGGGTCAGATGATAACTCTGCCAGAAAGGTGAGTTAAGTGGCAGAGAGATGATGGTGAAGGTTAAAAATGGAAAGGCAGCTTGGAGAAATGGTGTTCAGATAATCTTTTCTGGGCTTAGATCTCAGAACGACTCTCTGTTGCCTTTCACATTTGTCTCCTTATGCTTCCCTGGCTTTATGCTTCTGGAAGGAAGAAGTAGATAGGAGTGGGAGGTAGATGTCCTTCAATGGGGCCTTGAAAAACACATTATGAACAGAGGTGCCTAAATGTTTAATGAGTGAATATATAGTAAGTTCTGTGGAAGAAGTCTAAATTGTTATTAACAGAATCCTAAATTATTTAGTCTTGGGTTGAGAAGGTCCCTTATCTGCTAAGACATCTGTAAAGGAGTTTAAAACATCCACTTGGGACCAAAGAAATGTGAAGTCACATGGAAGGGATGAGGGCAGCAGATGTGCTACACGTGTTTGAAGGAATGTATGCCACCACCCTCTCTGCCCTTGAATTTACCCTACTTTTCTACACCCTTCTATATAACCTTTTTATAATAATTAAAAATGTCTAGTTCACTTATTTTGCCTAGTTTTGCTTCTATAGAAATGTTACATTTTGCCAAAGTCCTTTTTAAAATGCAATACCCCGAATGAAATTACCAGCCAGGGTAAAGAACTACCACCTCCCTCATTCTGGGCATAATACTTTTATGAATGCAATCTTAGAGCAGATAAATGAACATATAACTACTGGATTCATAGTAAGCTTATAGTTAATATGTGTGGCCTGGAGAGTGTAACTCTTGGACTCACATTAAGCTTTATAGTTAAATTCATTCCCAAGTCTTATTCATGCACACTGCCTTCCTGCCAAGTCTCTATTATACTATACAAAATTTTAGTTTTTGTGGATCCAAATGTAAGACTTCACATTTCTTAGGGATACATTTAATCTCTCTAGATTAGCACAATAACTCTATTAGCTGACTGTAAAGAGATCATCATACAAAACACTGGTTAGTTTCAGAAACCCTGAAAATGAAATAAATGTGACATCAAATGGAAAGCAGGTAAGAGTTGGAGACTGCTTTAGACTCCTGTTCTGCTATTTATTGGCTTCAACCTGCAACAAATTACTTACCTCTTTGAACTTTCACACTCTTTTCTAGGTATAAAATGGAAAAATCTTTATAGAATAGCTTGTTATAAGGATAAAGTGAGGTTTACAGTTATGAGTACATGAAACAAGAGTTTTCTCTTGTAATATTATTTATTAATTATTGTATTTTCCATATTAACACTGTGAACCTACTTTTACCCCACTCTATGCATATAAAGCATCTAGTCTTGAGCTTTGCACACAGTAGGCACACTGCTGATGAATATCAGTTAATATTATTAGAGTATTGGGCAGTATGAATGGAGCTCTGCTTTACACCCCCATCGTCCTTCCAACAGGTAGAAGGAGCCTACCGGTCAGCATTCTTTGAGTTGACTTTGTTCATTCAGTTTGAATCTTCCCATTTTATCCTTCATCCCATGTGTCTCCATTTTGTCCAGGAATCCATGTTGCATACCTTGGTGAATTCTAAATGCTCTATTTAAGGACATAGGGAAATATTCATGATGTAATATTATACAAAAAAAAAAAAAGGCAAGACATTAAATTGTACATATAGTGAAATCACAGCCTGGTAAAAGTGCAGTATATGTGACCAGGGGAGAAAAGAACAAGGCAACACACTAGAATGTCAACACTGTCATTACAGGGGCACTATGGGCTGCCACTCATTTGTATCCCACAGAGGCAGCCACAGAGAGGTTCTTCCTAAGGATCTGTTGACCAAACTTTTTCCAGGTGCCAGAGCTTGTTTTCTCTTTACCATTCAGAGGACTCTTAAGAATCTGTCACCTGCACTAAGCTTTCTTTGAACAACTGAAAGCAAAAACGATTTTCTCTTTATTTCATGCCTGTTGCAATATGCAGAGTCCGCTGTTCAGCTCTTACTGTAGAAAAACATGTTTGCATGTGTCTACCTTGGACCCTGAGCAACTTGCCTTGCTAGTTTCTGTTTTTTTCTCCTCTATAGCAGATACGAATATGACTCTCCTGGGCCCCAAGACAGGCACTTTAGCATCATACGCCTTATTCTTCATAAAAAATATCACCAAAGTTATTTTGTGACGGTGTTAGACAAATGTAACCCAGGCTGGCTTCATTATTAGTGCATTTATTTTCCTCTTTTGTTCTTAAGAGAAACGAAAGCGTTTTTGATGGCCCCTCAAATTATCCTGGATCTTCAGCACTGTGCTTCTTGTGCCTCCACCCTGCAGACCCTGAGAGCCCCTGCTGTACTCTGAGGTGATATGATTTATGTTGGTGGTGCTTCTCCATTCAGTGTCTTCATTTACTCTCAGAATATTGGATGGTCCTGAATATGACCTGAGAAGTAATCACTTGCTTTTCTTTTCTTAATATGCTCTCTATTCTTTCCCAGATTATTGTGCCTTGATAGCCTTTCGCACATTCTCAGCAGGTTCCTGCACAGTTAAGAAGGGCAGCAGCCCAGAGGCATTTCCTCAGTAGCTGCTATGGCCATGTTAGCAGTGCTGCATTGTGGGAATGACTTTGGAAGGACATCGAGGTTAATACTTTGCTCTCTAATGCTAGGCTTTACATATTTTTTTTTATGTTGTGAGATTGTTCTGTTTTTCTACTTTTTTGAATTAAGCCAAAGTATGTATGCTTTGTCAATGACTCCTTTGAAATAAAACTTGTTAGAGAAAATATAATCACTCCACTTGTCATGAATTAAGAGATGGGTTTCTCTTTGTCCTTACCCCAGCTGGATATTTCTAGGTTCTGTAAAAACCGCTCATCCCCTATGAGTGTGTCAGGTGACTAGGAAGGAGTGTAGATCCTTGACAAGAACATAGCGATCGAGGGAGGAAAATCGCAGAGGAATTGGGGAGGATACAGCAACAGCAAAGGTTCAGATGCCAGAAGCAGACCAAGGAATGTGGTTTAAACTTGCCTCTTGAGTGTTTAAACAGATGGGCAACACTAAAATAAAAGCCCACAAAAAGCCAGAGAAAGTGCAATTGAATGAAGTATACTCTCGGAAGGGAAGAGGTCAAGGAGAAATATGATGAGGTTTATTCTGTCTGGCTTGCTGTAGCCTAACCCAGGAAGGCAGCCTAACATTTTGAGAGCCAGGAACATTGTTGGCATTTCCATTAACCTTGTAAGTAAGCGACTCGGAGCAGTGAGAGCATGTCTTCCTAGAGGTTGCCAGGGAGGGCAGGGATCCAGTGCCTGTGTGGTTAGTTGCCTGGCAGGTGGCCAGGTCCTACTAGATATGTGGACAGTGAGTGGTTGGTTCACATTTTGATTGTGGTCCTCTCAGAATTATCAGACAAATGGCAACCTCATCTGTCACTGGCAAAGTATTGAAATCTCATTGACTGTAATTAACTGCTCTCTCACTTCATTTGTCCATCCTAAGTTCTAGTGGAATATGCTTCTTTATAATGCAAGGAAAGAATGAATGGCTGGCTGCACAAATAATTCATTTTCTGTGGCTTCCTGTTCTTGCAGACATTTACCCTGTGTCCACTCTTGGGAGGTGTGAGCCTGAAGGCTGAGCCCCGTGAAGGCCTGAGCCTCCTATGAGCTAAGAGCGTATGAGCAAACACTGTCGGATGATGCATCCCTGTGGTTCTTCCAGTTTAGCCATCACAAACATACAAAAATAGATTGAATGTTAGGATGCAGTTCCCAAGTTCAAACTTTAAGGTTTTCTGAATTCTCTATTTTCCCAATTTTCACTGTGATCATGCCAGAGACGAAACTGGCTAGGATGCTCTTGCTGTGATATCACAGGGTTTCACTCTGATGTGCCATTCCCACTCATAATGCTGTTTTCATCTGTGGGGGCTTATTTTTTTTTAGATTAAAAATAGAACACATTGCATGGAAAAAATTGGTAGTAATGAAAATTCCATAGTTAAAAGTTGTTTGTAACTCATGAGAGGAGGGCACGAGCCCTTTCATAGAGAAGTTAATATATGGCAGCATTTCTTCTTGGGATAAAGCCAAGCTGATGATACTGTCTTGCCAAACTCTTTTCTCCTTCCTTCCAATACCCATGAAAAGTAGTGCTATGTTTTTACTACCTGGCTTGGTCAGTGCTTCCTTTATTTTTCTTCTAAGTCACCAGGGGATGTGACATCATATTCTAACTTTTTGGATGCCACCTTCTGACCCAACATAACCCATAGATTGCTTTGTTGCTTCTTGCAAATACTATGTTTGGTGCTAGTTAATTACACTAAGTGGCCAGATTATTATGATCTCTGAACGCATAATAATCTGGCCATGCAGTGAATATCCTATATAATAAAAGGCTAATATGCAAATTGTCCCCTCGACCAGTAGTTCGACTAGCAGGCAGGCCGGCCAACTGCCCATGTCCTCTCCCCAGGGCCAGGCTGGCCGGACCCCATCCATGCACGAATTCATGCACCGGGCCTGTAATATACATGCCCAGTGCATGAAGGTCCCCTCAGCCTGGCCTGACCCCTTCTCACAGTCCAAGAGCCCTCAGGGGCAGGAGGTGACCCAGCAATCAGAAGAAAGTGATGCTTCTGCTGTTGCCACTGCTGGCAGTGAAAGCCTTGGCTGGCCCTGGTTACCTGAGTCTTGGGCAGGCCCTGGGCGGCTAGAGGGCTGAGGGGATTGGGTGTTGCCATCTTGTGGCTGTGGATGCTGCCATCTTTGAGGGAGGGCCAGTCAATTAGTATATTCCCTCCTTATTGGCTGTGGGCACCACCATCTTTACAATGGCACGAGGGTCAATTAGCATATTCCCTCTTTATTAGATAGGAGATATATATATATATATATATATATATATATATATATATATATATATATACACACATACATCTGAGTGGCCAGATTATTATGTGTTCAGAGATCATAATAATCTGGGCACTCAGTGTTTAGGCCAAAGTACACATTGCAGGGTATTATTATCTAAGAACCTTGGTAAATTTTGAGTAAGAGGAGGAGAATGCAGGGAAATTGAATTTGCAGAACCTTAGGGTCAAGAAGGCACTTTCTATATGAACCACCCATCTGATTCATCAGTTCCCTTCATAAAACCATGCTAAGTAGTCAGCTGCCTGTGCTTGAACAGAGAATTCACTGTATCTGTAGGAGACACTGTCATATTTTAGTTCAGTAGGTAGAGGGGCATTTTTCTTTTATTAGCTTCCTGCTATTGGGCTGTACTGATCAAGTCTAATTCTTTTATTTTGTGACTGGCCTTCAAATATTCATAGGCCATTCAACCTTTCCTGCAAATCTTCTAAGTCCTTTTCAGTCCTTTTTGGGATATGACCAATGTCATCGCTAGCTTTGCTGCTCCAGTTTCTCGGTACCTTGTGTGCTCCAGTATCCCTTGCAAGTTCTCAGTTTTGCCTGGTGGACAGATGGGAACGAGCATGGAATTTTTCTTAGACTTTTGGTTTCAGTGATTCTTAAGTATACTTCATAATGGCACTAAGTTCCAAATCTTGAATAGGTAGTGGGGGAGGAGAGTACTTCGTATGTGGAGTTTTGTGGGTCTATGTTGAGGAAGAGATATTTGAAAAGTGGTTCTAATGTTTGGCTGCCTTACCTTAAAATTATAATTGTATAGAAGCCTGCTAATTTGGACAGCTGGTCAGTCTCTCTAGTCTGA
The DNA here is from genome assembly GCF_964339955.1 of Pipistrellus hanaki. Taxonomy (NCBI): domain Eukaryota; kingdom Metazoa; phylum Chordata; class Mammalia; order Chiroptera; family Vespertilionidae; genus Pipistrellus; species Pipistrellus hanaki. The sequence continues at coordinate 20,398,972 of NC_140509.1, forward strand.
GGGGCCTTGCCACTATGTTAGCCTCTTTCTCTACTGTTTAGTGAGCTCTCAACCTGACACAGTTTTGTAAAACCAGCACGGGAATTGGCAGACAAGTCATTTGTGTGGAAAGTAGGGAGTGTGATAAACATAGATGTGCTTTCTTTTCCTGGAAGCATAGAAACAGGGTAGGCGGCACTCTCCAAAGTTGATAGTGGCTTCAGGAAAAATAGCTTGTTGCCCAGTAGCACTGGCAGAAGTCGAGTGACAGTCATGAGGAGCCAGAAGCCCTTCAGACGAGGAGCAAGGGGGCTGGGTTCCCAGGTCAGTGCTCCCCTCTAACCAGCTGGTTGCCACAGCTCTAAAACCAGGCCTACCGCTGTCCCTCAGACGTGGCTGCTCATCAGAGTCACCTGGGGAACTTTTAAAACCAGCATGCATCGGCTTACTGCAGGCCTGCTAATCCAACACTCTGAGGGTGAGTTCCAGGAATCTGATGCTTATGTAGCCCACGCAGGTTCACAGGGGCAATTGGGGAACAGGAGATGGGCCAGCTTTTAGGGCCATAGACAAGATAATTCTCCAGCTATTCTCCAGCTCAAAATTAGGATTTTTATATTCTTTTGATCCTATTTTCTGCCTTATTATGGTATGTGCTTTTATTGCCTTTCTCTTCTATGGCTGTGTTCTTTCACTTTCCTTCTCTGGTTAATTGCTTGCTTCTACCCATTTGAGTACCTTACTGGCTGAGTGTCTTAAAGGATTTTGCAGGCAGAGGAATGGCATGGTCGTAGTTGTTGCCTTTCCTTTCTTGTTCACCTGTGATGACCACTATCTCCATCAATCAAAAGAACACTCTAGGTCATGAGCATCCTTTCTCAGGGAGTCTGCGGCTGCCACCTCTGCCGCCAGTGACCTGCCTGCACATGTGCTTGCTTAGGTGTGATTTTTGTTTCTCCAGATCACACATCCTTCTCTCTTTTGGAACATCTGACCACCACAGCTGCAGTCCATGTGCCTTGGGAGAGGCCCACTTGTGAAAGGCATCTGGGTTTTTTATTTTAATCCTAAAAAGGCCACATCTTCTTTCAACATAAAACCCCACTTTGATTTATGTTTCAGATACGGGAATCTCTTCTGTCCTTTAAGGCAACTTGAAATAAGAAGGGATATCCTACCACACTGGCAAAGGAGAATAAAGATACCCTCTGGACCCCAACAGTTGCCTGAGTGCCATGTTAAAAGCTGTGTTTGATAAGGCTCATTGTTCTGAAGGTGCCCATGGGTAGTCAGGCTCCAGCGTTCAATCCATATCATGCTGGTACCTGTTCCACAGTTAACAGGTCTTTACTCAGTTCACAGCAGCTGTTGGATAGTGTGTGAGTGAGGAAGAAGTCTTTCATGCAAATGTCAAGAGTTACTCACTTAGTTCATCACTTTAACCCAGTGCTCCTCAACCTTATTTTTATCGCCACCCTCTTGCGCTGCCCCAGCCTCTTTAGGCATAGTTTTCCTATTCACACTTTTTCGATAGCACATTTGTACTATGGACCACAAACCATTTGATACTATGACTTTTAAAACACTCTTCATCAGTTATCACCTTTTGTTGATTCTAATATACTGCCAGGATTGAGACTCAGTGATCAACCCAATGTGTCCAAAACTTGCCTGATCAAAAGAATTAGGTGGGAGCACTTTTTAAGCAATCAAATTCCCAAGCCCTTTGCCCTAGAGGTTGTGCCTTTGAAGGTTTTGGGCAGGGTCTGAGGAATCCACATGCTTACCAATTGTCCCAGGAATTCTAAATATTTGGTGGGTTTGGTTCTCCATGTTCTGACATAAATGTTGCTTCAGCCCGATTTTCCTGATTAGGGTTTGTGGGAGTGGAGATGGGGTTGATTACAAAGCATAGATGTGCTCTAAATATCTTGAGTTGGAACTTAGAATTCATCTCCTAATAAATGTTTTAATAAAAAACTAATCAAAATAGCGTCATGCTATTATACTTCCTTGGACAACTGCACATTGAAGGTCTGTTGTGCAGCAGAACTGTGTTAGGTGTTCTGAGGGGCACGATGGCGTGTGTAATATGTTTTATTGCTGCTGGGGGTTTATAAATCTAGTGAAGGAGCAGAGATGAAATGCTTTGGAGAATTTTGCCCAGATGATTGGGTAAATGGCTTCTGAGAGGTTGTGGCATTTGAGAATGAGCCAGATGATGATAGCTGGGGAAAGATGTTGGGGACAGTAAGGCATGATGACCAGCAGGTGATTCATTGGGGCTAGAACACGGGGTGCATGGGCTTGTGGGTGTGGAAACTGAAGTTAGAAAGGCCATTGGGGCAGTGGTGGGGCAGAGGGTACACAGGACATGGGACTTGCAGACAGAGAGGCTGGGTTTAAGGTGTGGCTCTGATGCTTTACCTGCCCCGTTGCCTTTCTAAAGTTCAGTTCTTGATGACTTATTGCTCACTGGTTGTGTTGGTGTCATGAGATATGAGAAAGCACCAATTCCAATAACATGTTGATGATGCTATTGGAACATGCTGGGGTTAGGAGAGCCCAGAACATGAGGCTAAAGAGTTTGTACTTTGTTCTATAACTATTGGTTTCTATAACTCAGAAAGCTTTGAGAAGACGTGTTTATACTGCTAGGGGTGGAGCAGACTTCAGTAGACGTACTTGAGGATTTAATCACAGCATGCAATGTTCTTCCTATGCATGCGGCAATATAATTCTGAGTTTCCAACTCTGACCTGTAAATGAATGTTGGAGTGTAAACCTGTTGGAGAGTTGGAGGCTTTCAGTTCAAAGGCCAAGAAAACGAAACATGGGTAATTTGTCTTACCTGCTTTCCTTCCTTTTTCATAATTAGAATCTCAGGCTGTTGGCACTGGAAGGGAGCCCAGAGATCTAATTGAGTTCGTTTGCCATCTTGGATGCTTAGTCTTGTTAACTGCAGGGCCAGGACTAGAGGAGTCCTGCCACAGGGCAGCACGCGGGGGCTCTGAGCCAGACAGGCCATCACCTGAGGGGCTCGCTGCCCAGAATGGTCTTCTAATGTGCACCGCTGTCCCCTTTCATCCTGTTTCCTTTTGTGCCCAGGTCATACCCATCCCGTAAGCCTTGACTTCTTTTTCACTCTTTAGATTTCTGAGCTTCCCTGGAATCTTTCTAGCCCTTTAAGGTAGTTTTAGTTCACTTTTTTTTTTTTTTTGCTTTGTTTTGTTTTGAATGCTTTGATTATGAAGTACTTGTTTAAATGTATTTGCTATGTCATGGTAATAGCTTGAGTACCTGGTATATCGTGGATCATTGGATTCGCTAACTAGTCTTCAAGGTCTCTTCTTGAAGATCCCAGAATTTTGTTGATTTTTGTGTCTGATTTTTTTTTTTTTTTTTTTTTTTTGGCTTGTTTGTTGTCTCTCTTTGCTTTTGAAAATGAAAGGAGCCTTAAAATTCTTGTTTAATATTTAGCTCTATCAAATCAGTATATTCCAAGGGCAGCAGGGTGTTTTAACTGGATCTAAGTTTCTTACACTTGAAGAGTGTTAGTGGTTTGGATATATAGGAGTGTGCATTGTGTGGTGACATAATAGTAATAATCATAGCTAACATTTATTAAGCATTTTTCATATGTCAGGTATTCACTCTTGTCATTGTTGCTGCTTTCCTATGAGGGATAGATGCTGTTAGTATCCCTGTTTTATAGACGAAGAAACTGAGGCACAGAGAGGGTAAGCAAGTTTGCCTGAGGTCACATAGCTAGCTAGTAAGTTGGAGAGCTGGGATTACAGACTTTGCCCTGCTGTTTATAGTAGACAGGTAGCAACTCTGGACACAAGTCTGAATCCTGGCCTGACACATCTGTGCAAACTGGGTGTGTAACCTCTTTGTGCTTCAGTGTCATTATTAGTGAAATCAGAGTAGCTGCCTGGCTTAGAGTTGTTTTTAAGATTAAGTGCGTAGTAAATGAAGAACCCATAGCCTAATACTTGGCACAATAGAAAAATTTATTATTTTATAGCTGCTGTTGTAAAATGTAAAGTGTTGGAAAGTTTTTGAAATTAGACTTTCAAAGTCTACTCTAGTAATGTAGCTGACCAGCTGGTCAGCTTTTCTGCAGGCATACAAGATATCCTTTCTTAAAAGAAATCTGACGAGGCATCAGCCACGAATACAAGGTTGTTTCAGGTGCTTTCCCTCGGGAAGAATCGGGGTGATATCTTATAGTGAGGCATGGCATGGGTGAATGAACTGTACACATCTGGGTAAAACGCCGGCTTCTCAGCTGGGTGTGGGGGTCCAGGGAAGTGGAAGTACAGAAGCTCTCAGGTCACAGAGCTACCTGAGAAAACTGCCCCGGGAACTCATGGGAATGGTTTATGCCATTGTCTGGATACTTGGGAGCCGTTGTTGTTTGTTTCCTGGAAGACTGGGAGCTGAAAAAATGCTGTCATCTTTCATTCTTTACTTTGAGACTCAATTTTGGGAATATCCCGTAGGATCGATTCCTGCATCCCCCTTTTCTTGAATGTCCTTTTGATCCCATGTCACAAAGAGGGATTTCCAACTGAGAGAATGCTGAAGGTGATACACTGAATAGCACTTAGTCTGTAGTCTTCATCCCAGGGAACCAGCTGGTCAGCAGCACATGCACACTGCCTGCCAGACTTCTTGGAAGAGCTCGGTCACAGCAAAAGAATCACGTCCTTCAGACATGCTGTGGGTAGTGAGTGGAGTGGCTTGTTGTGTGGCCTGCAGGCCACCATCCGGCATTGCTGTTCATTAGGATATTTAAATGAATGCTAGGAATGTCAGTTTGGCCTCTTACCTCGGTTGCTGGTAAATAGTAAAAATAAAATGTGAAGAATGTTAAAAACAGCAGCTTCAAGAAGTGGCTCTGAGAGAGCTCTACCCGTCCTCTTAACAAAGAAAGCAGACTCCTTAGACCTGAGCATTTAATCAGATGTAACTGCAGACCGTGGAAGCTGAGCCTTTTCTCTTGGGCACTAATGGTTTCTCTTTTTCTTTAAACAGAAGGGCAATTCAGAAAGTTTTCAAAATTAGGCCTTGTGTTTGTGGTTCTTCATCTGGATTAATGTTAGGATTTAATATTTGGTTCAGTTTGTGGAGCTAAAATGTGATCAGCATGAGCTCTGTTTTGTTTTTGTGGGACTGTTGGTGAGTTGCTAGGGATTCTACTCAGTTTTTCCCATCTTGCTTTTCACTTAAGTGTTTTGGTCAGCCAGCAGGACACAGTGTGAATTTAGTATGTGTGAGAAATTTAAATATGAGAGGAGATTTATTTTGAAGATGCAAGGCTGCTCTTGTAGGAGCTATAAACACTTGGCACACAGGCCTGCCTGGGTGGAAAGACATGCTTCTCCTAAAGTTACTAAATTGCAGAATTTTAATCTTAAATTGTGATTATAGAAATGCAGAAATATATATTATAGTTTGTGTGTATTTAGAAGATATTAGACAGTGTTTTCCGGGGACAAGTTAAGTCCTTTTCCAATGTTGAACTCTGCAGTGATCTTTATATTTTTAAATGCCTGACAGTCCAACAGTGACTTCTCAGTCTAGGCAAAGACCAAGTTACGGATTTAAATTGTTTGGAGGCTTGTAGGAGGTATGCATCTGATGCTTGGATTGTTTGTTCTGTTAGTGTTTGCCCTATTCTACTGCTAGACCGTGCACTCCCTCCTCTTTGGGAACAGTCCTTTGGCTCTCCTTTGAAACAGACTCTCCAAAATAAATACAGTAGCATCTTGACTGCCATGGCAGGGCTTAACCCGTGCCCAGTTTGTTAGAGATGGACTCCGTTTGTCGTATCAACTGGTTAGTCAGGTCCCTCTTCCTGCCCTTCAAGATCTCTTGATAAATGGTTTAAAACAGTTTGTCCATCTTCAGAATTTTTTGGTATAAGAGACAAAGTCCTTTTCTTTCCCATTTAGTTATATGATTAGTATGCACTAAAAGTGCCATTAAATGTCATTCTTGAATGATTGTAATCTGATAACTCAGATTAGCTTTGTAAGTGCTGTGTCAGTGACTGAGTTCCTCTGTTTCTTGCTTACTACCCAGAAAGATCAAACCGTGGCTGGGGGTATTAATTTATTCCTTTAGGGGATGAAAACATCACCTAATAGGCCGTCCAAGGTATTCTGTTTATCCAAGTGTTGCCCAGATGCTTTTTCTTAGCTGAGCCTGTTACTTCAGAAGGACTCGGAGTGTTGATCCAATTGTTGGTGTATTTCCTGTGAAAGTTCAGAAGCAATCTTCCTGGCAGTTTCTCAGAATAATCCATTCAGATTTGATGTCTCCTAGAAATCTTATTGCTGTGGCATAGCTGACCATAAAACCGCCTAATTGACTATTTCCCTCTGAAGGAGCTTAACAGATGTAGTTTATGATGACAAGAGACATTTATTATCCTTTCTTAGCATTTTGTACCTCATTTACTATGATTTACTTTCTCATATTTTAACTTCTGATCCACCTGTCTTGTGTCAGCTCCTGGATATCCCTGGAGAGGAACGTCTTGTTTTAACATTTTCCCTCTACTTTAAAACCCTGCATATTCTAGGCACATGACCTATATAAATGCTTGTTATTGCTGTTCGCTTGGATAAATTGTATTGGGTCCGAGACAAAATGCCCCTAAACAAAATTTTATTCTAGTTGAGTCATGTAATGCATTTCCGAATAAAATGTATGAAAAATTCAATCTTATTGAAAATCCTATGTCCAAATATATGACCACTTGAATAAACTTAATTGAATATCTATTTGATTTCTTGTTGGAAGAACTTTTTGTGTGTGATATATAAACTAGTTATAACCCATCCTTCAAGTTTTCTTGAAAATACAATTGGTTCAGGTTTGAAAGCAAAACCCCTCTTTAATGAGATAAATAGAATCTGGTTTCTTGTGTTACAAAAACACAATGAACTTATCCTCAATCACTGGGTTTAAGTTCTTTTTTTTTCTCACCAGACTTACCCTTTTAAAGAGTTCTTCCCCTGAAGTTCCTATTACATTTAAAAAACAAAATAGGCATTATAGGGTATATAAAATTTTACATTTTTCATAACCGTAGAATACATGTATATATATTGAATTATTAAAATGCATTAGAAACACAATTTAAAAAAAATATCCACCTGAGGATATTTTTCCATTGATTTTTAAAGAGCGTGGAAGAAAGAGGGAAAGACAGAGAGAAACATTGATGTGAGAGAAGCACATCCATTGGTTGCCTCCTGCATGAGCCCCAACCAGGGTCCGGGCTGGGGAGGAGTCTGCAACCTGGGTATGTAACCTTGACTAGAATCGAACCCAGGACCCTTTGGTCCACAGGCTGACTCTCTATCCACAAGCCAGGGCTAGAAACACGATTTTAAATAGCCATATAATTGTTTATTGTTTGGATTTGCCATCCTGTGTTTAACCCTTCTTCTGTTGTTAGTGTTTCAGGTTGATGTCCTTTTTTTTCACCTTGTCATGTTTGACCCTTCCCTATGCCACGCCAATCCTGCTAATTCTGTGGCTTGTCTGTTCTCCATCTGTCCCTTTTCTCCCATGTGCACAATTCGTCCCAGCGTTCAGGTTCTTAGTAAAGTAATGCTGTCCCAGTCCTTTTATTTTTCTCTCTCTTTTTAAAATCCTCACCATTGATTTTTAGAGAGAGTGGAAGGGCAGGGAGGAAGGCTAGGGAGGAGGGAGGAGGGTAAGGGGGAAGAGAGAGAGAGAGAGAGAGAGAGAGAGAGAGAGAGAGAGAGAGAGAGAGAGAGAGAGAGAAGAAAGAGGGGGGGGGAAGAGAGAGAGAGAGAGAAACGAGAAACATTGATGTGGAAGAGACATTAATTGGTTGCCTCGTCCTGCATGAGCCCCCGGGCAACCCAGGTACTTACCCTTAACTAGGAATGGAGCGTGCAACTTTTGGGTGCAAGGGCTGACTCTTCAACCACTAAGAAATACTGGCCAGGGATAATCTATCTTACTTTTTAAAAAGAATATTTTTATTCATTTCAGAGAGGAAGGGAGAGAGAGATAGAAACATCAATGATGAGAGAGAATCATCGATTGGCTGCCTCCTGTTTTTTCTCCTATGGGGATCGACTTGGACATGTTTCCCTGACCAGTATCGAACCTGGGATACTTCAATCCACAGGCTGACGCTCTATCCACTGAGCCAAGCTAGTTAAGGCCATCTTACTTTTAATAAAGGCTTCTTTTCTCCAAATCATTGTAAATACCATGACCAGCCTTATCCACTCTTCAGATCATAGCATAATAACTAAATCATTCCTGGTTTTGTGATCTTCAAGAATACCCCTAAGCTATTTTAATTTTGGGGGCTAGGGGTGTTCTTGGGGCATTATTATGTTTGTTACGGTTCATTAATGGTGACAGCTTGATAATGTTTAAAAGTTCTTTGAAAATGTTAAAATATATTAGCCGATGAGAGAGGATAAAATTATTAGTGGAGGCCAGAATACAGAAAAACTGGGAAGGAAAATATTTCAAACAAAATAAATTGTAAATATGTTTATTTTAAATGCTCAAGTATATGTGCTAACCTTAATGGATACTAATTTGCTTCTCTGAAATTTGGTTTATCTGTGATTTTTAGGACCATGTAAGGAAAAGAGTCAGTTGCATAAAGAAAAGGCATCTCTGCCAATGAATTATAAACAGATTAAAAAGTTATATTTTAGAACAGGAGACTTTTTACTGTGATCTCTTTATTTTTGTCTTATGAGCAAATAAACAGTCAAGGAAATGTATTTCTCCCTGTTTCACATTATAGAGGAAGTGGTTAGTTTTATTGAGGGATTAAACTTTTTACCACATTTCTTACTATGTGTTATATGGCCCATGCAGTAGTGTGTGGATATAAGCTTTCTATTTGTGAGTCAGTGTTTCAAATTCTTAAATATTTGTGACTGTCGAATTCCATTCTATGTCTATCTGATAATAAAAATTGGAATTGCCACTTGAGTGGACAGTGTAGTTTTCCTTTTTTGAATTTCACCAGGACTGTCCTGCTGCTGGGTGATATCTCCTCTTTTACCTCCAAACCTGGACCCAGGCTTCTTTATTCTTTCTTTATATGCCTTTTTGCTAGATCCCATTGCAAACATGTATCAAATTTCTGCCTACTGCTTTCTCTGTCAGGTTCAGCCTTCCCCTTGCTTAAGGCTTTCTCTGGAGTTAGGGCTCCATGCCCATGACCCTCCAGTTGCTTTATTTCCTGTCTGTCTCAATTTCTTCCCTTTTAAGTGCGTTCTCTGCCTGGATCAAATTGGCAGAATCACGCACACGTGCTCCTACAGGCAGGTTTCATTAGCAGGCTCCTTCCCTCTCGTAAGTCAAGGTGGAATACAGCATTGGCACAATTTTAGCAGTTTCTCTTTTCCTAGCCTACATTCTCCACTTCCCCATGACTTTTGTTTTACTCCTCTTATTAGAATGGTTACCTAAACTCGTATTACTCTGTGATCCTCCAACATGATGGTGCTTTGGAATTTTCCATAAAGAATGCTATTAACTGGAACCGGTGTCAGGGAAGCCACCAAATGTTGTTGAATCTCAGTTTTTTGTTTTCATTTGTTAATTGGAGAAACAAAACATTTACCCTGTTGGTGCATATAGGGTTTCAATTAAATAAAAGTGTCCAGTATTCCTAGCTTAGTCTTTTATTGCCAAAAAATGATTTCTTTGTTAGTTGCCTACCAATTCTATGCATGATTTGACATCTTTGAGACATAATTTACACACCATACAGTTCACCCCTTTTAAGTGCACAATTCGGTGGTTTTTAGTACATTGGAAGAGTGGTGCAGCCATCACCACAATGCATTTTAGGATGTTTTCATCACCCCAAAAGAAGCCCCATGCCCATTAACATCATTCCCATTTCCTAGGCTGCCACTGATCTGCTTTCTGTAATTTTAAGCATTTGTAACACCATGCTTAATAAATCGTGTGCTAATAGGCTTTTCATCCTTCTTAATGGCATATTGAAGGTATTTTGAAATGCAATCCTATAATTTTTATAAGTAAAAAGAGCCTGGTCATTTATTTTTTTTATTTTTATTTTTTCTTTTACACAAGGAAACAGAGGACCAGAGAAGTGAAGTAATTCTCCCAGGGACATTCGCATTCCACACCTCTTTACCAAAGCACACTAAAAGAGTGTCTTATTAATACTTATCTCATCAGTATTTTTATCTGTGTTTGCTAAAACCCTTTCAAATTCAAATTCTGTATATGAGATATTATTTGATTTCTCTGCATTGATCAGTCTACTATTTTGTGACTATTCTTGGGCTTTTCCCTCTATGTATAACCTTCTAATGTATCAAAAATCATATCCAAAGATTATTTGATGGATTACTGTATTTTCTGTTTAAATGTTCTTTAGAAAAGTCATTACTCTGTGATCAACTATAGCATTTCCTAGGATAATCTATTGTTTTAATGTGTATTTCTCTGTGGCATACTTGAGGTCCCTATCTTTTTGTGTTCGACTATTTAATCTGCCATCTTTCTCCTATCCCATACCTCTTTTCATTGTGATTTTTGCTGCTCCTTCTATAAGTAGTGACCATTTCTCCATTTCCCTGATTATGGCAGAAATGAATTGTGCAGCTTTCAAGGCCTAGGCCCTAGGAATCCTTGCAGCCTCTTCCTTTGCCCTGTGAATACTCCTCAGAGAGCATCATCGAGGGAAGCTGCTCTGTCATAAGGAAGAGGACAAGAGGCCTTGGAGAGCACAGAGGGGCTTCAGCAGACAGCCGGCACTAATTGCCAGACCGTTAGAGTGAGGCTCGTCTCGTCTGACCCTCCTCCATCTGTGTGTAGTTACATGAGTGAGCTCACGTGACAGCAGCAGAATTGCCCAGCTGACCCACAGAAATGTGAGAAATAAACTATGTATAGTTTTCTTAAGTCACTAAGTTTGGGATGGTTTGTTATGCATCAAAACTTGTTACATGTAGGTGTCAGCATAGTGACAGTATTGAGATGATTAAAGAATGTAATTCATGTAAAGTTCTTAGTTCACTGCCAACCATAGAGAATCCCTCCATAAAGGTTGATACTGTATCATAACAGCAGTGTCATAATGGCACTAGCATCATCACTGCTGATACTGTTGTTACTGTGGTCACTTTGTTTCTCCCCTCCAGATATATGCCATTGTTTTCATTGTCATTAACTGATGAATTAAAGCAGCAATCTTAAACCTTTTTTATCTTGTGGCACACATAAACTAATTACTAAAATTCTGCACCACTCCAAAAAAATGTATTTTCTGCCAATCTGACAAAATATAGGTATAATTTTGAATTATCCACACTGGACGGCTGTCGTATTGCCTGTTGTCATTTTTTTTTTTTTTATTGGACAGTGTAAGGGAAAAAAGGTAAATGCCTCTGACCAAATAATCAGGTATGGCATGTTTTAAACATTCTTGCGGCACACCAATCACTTGGCTAAAGAATTTTAACTCTGGTGCAGATTGTCTGGTATTTTCCTTCCTCGTGAGTTGAGTAGTTTTAAAAACATTTCTTATTGTGAAGTAGAAAAGTGCATAAGATGTAACAAATCATAAAATGAATACCTGTAACTACCGGTCAGGTTGAGAAGTTGAACATTGTCAGGACTGCAAAAGCCCAATTCATGCCCTTCCTGGCCACAGTCCTCTCCCTGGCACTAAGATTTTATATCATCACTAACCTGATGATCACTTCTTTGCTTTATTTTATTACTATTATTATTATTATTATTATTTTTTATAGTTTTTGCCACCTCTATGGGTCTCTTTAAGAAAAATTGTTAAGTTTTGGTGATTTTTTAAAATTATCCCAACATTATGTAAGTAGAATAATGTCTGTATTCTTTTGTTTGCCTTCATTTGCTGAATGTTATTACTAAGATCCCTGCATATCATGACTAACAGTAAGCTTTCATTTTCATTGTTGTTTAGAATTCCATTGTAAGAATATTCCTCTATCAGATCTAATGTTGATGGGAGTTTGGGTTATTTATAATGTTGGGCTATTTTGAATAATTCTATCAAGCACATTCTTGTATATGTTGTGGAATAACAAATGAGAGTGATTTTTTAAAGGCATATAGGTAGGGTTTCTGTGTAATAAAGACCTTTTTATAAGTCTTATAGAGAAGAACATTGCCAAATGATTTATACTGTAAAAAGTGTGAATCTTACCTTCATTTTAGAACCATTGATGGACCATGTCTTTACCAAGGAGGTTACTCACTAGGCCAGTTCAGGCCAGTGGGGACAGCAGTAGGACTGTGATGACAGAGATATGGGATGAAAAGGGGCTAAGTTTAGTTGAAGGTTAAAATGGCTCTAGAAGGGAAACCTGTGAGTAAATTTGGTGCCATTTTTAGCTTGGAGTCAAACAATTTTTAGGATTTTAATAACACTCTTACATGGTTGCCCCCAGGTTAATCTGTGGCAGTGGTTTATTTTTTCTCTACATTATAGAGGAGACATTTGGGCAATGAGGGGACATTGACTAATAACAAAGGACACAACTCTTAAAGGACTGAGATTTCCTTATGTACCTTTCTAAGAAGAAGGGAGGTATTAATACTATGTCAAAAGAAAGAAAAAGCCTAGCTGGCGTGACTCAGTGGTTGAGTGTTGACCTATAAGCCAGGAAATCAGGGTTTGTTTCCCAGTCAGGGCACCTGCCCAGGTTGCCAGCTCAGTCCCTAGTAGAGTGAGTGCAGAAGGGCAGCCAGTCAGTGATTCTCTCTCATCATTGATATTTCTATTTTTCTCTCACTCTGCCTTCCTCTCTGAAACAGTAAGAATATACATATATAAAAAAGAGAAGGAAAAAGAACCTTGTCAAAATGAAGATTGGGAGCCCGCCGGTGTGGTTCAGTGGTTGAGTGTCAACCCAGGATCCAAGAGGTTGCTGGTTCCAAAAGATTCCCAGTCAGGGCACATGCCTGGGATGTGGACTCTTTCCCCAGTGAAGACTGTGCAGGAAGTGGCTGATCCATGTTGCTTCTCTCTCATCCATGTTTCTATCTCTTGATCTCTCTCTAAAAATCAATAAAAACATACTTTAAAAGAAATGAAGATGCGTGGGGGGAAAGAGACATTTTCTTCAGCCGAGGTAAAGACTTTACATCTACTACAAACAACGGTGGCTATAAGAAGATTGTGGTATAGCCTAACAAGCCAAGGCAATTTGGATTTCTTTGCATATAATTGTACAGATTGTGCTCTGCGGGGGCCAGAGTGCTCTAATCAAACATGGTATAGTTGAAGAATGGTGTCTGTGTCTTCCGTCACATGACCACTCTGGGCCAAGGCGCCCTGCCAAGACAGCTACATGAATCGTTCTCCATGTCTCTGGCTAATCTCAGAGAAAGCAGAGGGTTTATAGCTTGTTGAGTTTTTCCCCTAGATGAGAAAGTTGAAAACTAGAGGATTTAATAAAGTCTTAGTGGCATTATGTCACTGTTATAAGAAAATAGTTAATTTAAAGCCTGTGGATACCAAATTAAGATCCCATTAGGATAATGAGGGAAGACTTGAGGAATTTCATTTTCCTTTGGGGGGTCCTGCAGATGGAGTTGTTTTTACATCTGGATGTGCTTCCCAAGTAGAATGAAGTGGTGTTTGTGACAAGCTGTATTTGAGGATGCTTTTATCACTCAGAACAAAACTTAAATGTGCTTGCTTTTATGATTTCTCTTGGATGTGAGGATTTGTAGGCTATCTTTTCCACAGACATAAAACCAATTAATTATTCACTGTAGATCTAAGTACCTTATTGACTTGATTTCTTATATTATTTCTGAATGATTCCTGAATATAAGGATTTGTGATGGTTTTTGTGCTGTTGCTATTATGCTTTTTCTGGAAAACAAAGTGAGCTTTTCATGCTTGAGTAAACACATTGATGCATTATGAAACTGTCAGACTCTTTGAAAATTGGCATAGCTTAATTATTCAAATATGTGGCTCTTTTGAATGGCTTTTGAGTCAGCTAGTGCTTTAGTACAACCAGCATAGACATTTCAATACCTTTCCTTAAGAAATTAAATTTCAACCGAATGATTAAAGAAGTCCAAAGGATTAGTTCTTTTGTCGAGCACTTTCATTATAATATAAAACTAAGTGCTAGCATTCATTTTCAGAGATTCATAGTGCATTTTATTTTAAAACACCTTTCTTTTTAAATAAAAATTTAAGTTGTTTTATGCATTTTTTCCTTATTACCTAGTATAACTTACCCTCCATGTCCCCACCCCCGTTTTCTTCCTATCAACATGCACACATATTTTTACAGTGTACCTGCAGTTTTGTTTCCTTTAAAAATTATATTTGCATTGTAAATCTTTTTGAAGCAATGTGGCCTTTATAGAAACCATTTTTGTTGCTTGCTTAATATCAAATTATTCATTAACATGCTAGTCATTCCCCACACTTGACATGTGTTTTCCATTTTTACTGATAAAAAGAGAGGTTAGGCAATCAAATACTTTACGAAGTGTTCCCCTGATTTTCAGCATATCATACATTGTAGCTTGTTTTTTCTTATTTCCAGTTATTTAACAAGGGCAGTGTTTAAAGTGTCATTATGTCAGTGGATTTGAAGACTTATGTTTTACGGGTTACCCAATTGCTTTCTGAAAGACACTGTGCATTTAACAGTCTGATGGTTGTCAGAGGAAAGAGGATTGGGGGACTGGATAGAAAAGGTGAAGGGATTGAGAAGCACAGATGGGTTGTTACAAAAGAGTCATGTAACAGCATAGGGAATATATCAACAATATTGTAATAACTATGTATGGTGCTAGGTGGGTACTGGAAACCAGGGGAACACTTTTAAAAGTTATTCCTTTTAAAAATGTCTTTTAAAATATTTTATTCTAATTTTTGCATATGTTTATTTAATATTGCAGATTTAATATCAGCTTTCATAAATAGAAAATAAGTGACCACCTACCTGATAGCTTGAAGGAGTACTTACTATTCTCATTGAGTTACTTATTCATTTTTAAAAACTTTTAATTATTCTATATAATAAAAGCCTAATATGCCAAGTGTCTGGTTGTGTGGTCGTCTGGTCAACCAATCAAAGCATAATATGCTAATGATATGCTAAGGCCACCCAACTGCTTGCTATGATGTGCACTGACTACCAGGGGGCTGGCACTCCAACCTTAATGCTGGGGTCCGGCCAATCGGGACTGAGCAAGACGGGCTGGATAAGCCCTGGAGCCCTCCTGCAGTCCCTCCCCAGCTGGCCAGACTTCTGCATCCCTCCTCGGCCGGTAGTAGAGCACCGGTGGGGGTCACTTGACCTGGCCTGCTTCCTCTTGCGATCTGGGACCCCTTTGGGGATGTCGAAGAGCACGTTTTGGCCCGATCCCACTCAATGCAAGAGTTGACTTCTGGTGGTCAGTGCCACTCAGCCAGAAGCCAGGCTCATGGCTGGCAAGCACAGCAGCTCCAAGGATGTCCTGGGGAGTGGGCCTAAACCATCAGTCGGACATCCCCTGAAGGCTCCCAGACCATGAGAGGGCACAGGCAGGGCTGAGGATTCCCCCTACCCCTCGAATGCACAAATTTTGTGCACTGGGCCTCTAGTGGATTAATAAGGGAGTTGAAAAAAAATAGAAGAGAAATCCCTTTTGTACTCACTTTAATCCAGTGGTAATATCTTTATATTACTATAATACAGTATCAAAATCAGGAAATTGATATTGGTATAATTCTCATTAATTTTTAAAAGACATATTGCTTTAAATTTTGTATTGGACAAAAAGTTTATGTTGCAAATATATATGAGACTTATGTGAAACTGTTTTGTTTTTCAGCAATTTTTCCAGCTAGTCAAATTACGAAAGCTTGGACTTAGTGATAATGAAATTCAGCGGCTCCCTCCAGAAATAGCAAACTTCATGCAGCTGGTGGAACTTGATGTGTCCCGAAATGGTAAGAAAAAGATTCCACTTGAGTTGTCCATTTGACTATTCTGATGTTGTGGGAGGAGGAGGGGGGGGTTAATAAGCAGAAGTGGATAAAGGCTATTGGAGGAACTTCACCTCATGGCTATGGGAAAGGTATGTATAAATTTTAAGATGAAATTAATGCCATTATTGAATAGTTTAGTTAACTTACAAAGTATTTACCAAAAAACTTTTCATAGCACACTTTTTATTTATTTTTAAAATATGTTCTTACTGATTTTTAGAGAGAGAGGAAGGAAGAGAGATAGAAAACTAGAAACATCGATGAGAGGGAAACATCATAGGTCATCTCCTGCATGCCCCCTTCTGGGGATCGAGCTCACAGGAATCTAATCAGTCACCTCTTGGTTCCTGGGTTGATGCTCAACCACTGAGCCACAATGACTGGGCCATAATACAGGTTTTGAATGATAACTTTCTCAAGAGTTAGAGTATTGTCTGAGAAATCATGTAATCAGGCTCCCTCATTTTCCTGAATGTGACATTTGAGGACTGGTGGTGTGGTGATCTGTCCAGCACCGAGGGGCTATTGAGGCGAGGGGACACTTCCTGGGGAGGGGCTGGCTTCTCGGCCAGTGGTTCAGAATCTGTCTTCCTGCAGCGAACAGATCTGCTTGCTGTCCAGGCATCTTCTGCCAATTTAATTTATTTTTAATTAGGCCACTGGTGGGCCTGCCCACTGGAGTTTGTGTTATATTTAAATGGGGACCCTGGTTTAACCTTGCGTTTCATAGCCCTTAGAGCACTCCCTAAGTTGGTTGGTAACCCTGCTTGTTATTGCATATTTGGTTAATTACTCTAAGTTAAAGTGGCAGATCCCAGTGGTCCTGTCTTAAGTGATGGGATTCAGTTCTTGCAAGGGCTCTGGTATAATTCCACTGGATAGGCCCCAACATACTCTGAGTTGTTTGTAAAAAGGATAATCTTTTTCTCTCCTATTGCATACCTGTTTTGTTTTTCTATAAAATTCTCTACTTTTCTTCTTAATGAACATCAGGTCTGGATCTTTTAGTCTCCTGTCTTCCACAGCAACTCCAAGGCCCAGATACACTACTTTTTGGGGTCATTGTTATAGGGCAGCAATGATAATCAGTACTTGATTGAAAACATTGTGAAACAAAAATGATTGACCCCCCCCTACTTTTAACAGCTTTTAAATTGCTGTTCCCTATTACATTCGGTAAATTGGAAACTGTCTATAAGTTAAGCCATATGTTTCTTAAGATAGGATCTACTTTTATTTTTTATGAGAATTATTTCTTACCTTGAAGTACTGGAAAAGTGAAGAAAACACTTAGTGTGGGGGCATGTTTTATGGTGGTTTATTTAGTTGCAACGGGACCCAGATCTGCTCAGGGAAAGGGGATTTGATGGAAAGGAGGGGATGGAGCTGACATCCAAGAGCATTGGCATGGGGCTCGCATCAGACATCGCCTTCGCCTTCAGGGTTTCCTGGCCTCTTAGTGCGTCTGCTTCTGTCTGTGGGTGCTCTGTCTCCCTGTTGACCTGCTCTCCTGGAACTGGCCTCTCCACAACCAGTTTGTTGTGGTCTTTCTCCACCTACTTTTTGGCTTCTGCGCCTGCTGTGGTGTCTGCTTGACAGATTTCTCAGTGAGGAATTTGTCAAACAGATCATCTTTTTAAGCCAATCATAGGTCACTGGGATGGCATCCTCACCCTAAAGATTAGCTGCCCTGGGACGGGTGTCAAGCAGTGCCAAGCATGGCTCTGCTCCTCAGCTCAGCACTTTCCCTTACACTGAGTGTATGGTTGGAGCGGTGTTGGAGGCCAGAATTGTTTCTAAGGCTATCTTGTCTCATGCTTATCTAAGGAATACATAACTCAACCCGCTCTCCCTGGCCTTAGCATGATCTCAGTTATAAAGGGTGGCTGGCTATTAAATTTGCAAAGAAGCAGTGACTTTGTGAAATTGTCACAAATCATATAATCCAAAGAAATAAAATAGCAATTTTGAAATTGGCATTAGAAAGGAAAAGAAGCAGGGAGCCAGAAATACTTGAGAAGGAGAAGTGTTGCCTTTGATTATTTGGAGGAGAGAAAACATAGAGCTTGAAAGTCCCCAGTTATGCTAATAACTCTAATGGACGGGATGCTCCGTAGAAAGTCAGCATTCTTGATCACCACTTTTACCAGTTCCCACCCACATCAGCTATTTATTTTCAAACATTGGTACCGAGAAAGAAGGGCTATCTGCCTCTGTGTGCATTCATGCCTCCCAGCATGTTGATAAAAGAAGATAAGCTTTCACCATAGTCAGTGTCAGGACACAAAAAGGTGTTCTCTCCTCCTCTTTTCACTCTGTCCTCACTTTCAGCCTTTCCTTCACACCTTTGAGGTAGTTTTGTGAGGGATCCTGCTGTCTTTTACCTTATCGGTCAGGCTTTTATAGAAATGCCGAGGGAGAGTTAACTGCCCCTGTCCACTCTGGCAGAACCTTCTCTGGCTCCGCAGCGTGAAGGTGTGTCCTGGAGTGCAGGGGGCAGTGGGCAGCATACCAGAGGATGGCAGGAGTCGGGCTTTCTGTGAGGCTGTGAACACACTGCAGAGATGACCGAGCAGAACAGAGTCACCGTTCATTCTAACCAATAGGAACATGGGACTTGGGCTATTTCCAGGTCAGGCAGACCTCAGTGTGCTTTCCTCTCATCTGTTTACAGGTAAAAATCACGGTAATGTGAATTTCCTAGGCAACTGAGTAGGTAAATAAAAGTCACAAAATCTGCAGTCCGAGAGTCAGTGTGAGAACCCCTCCTTTGTGTGGGTGCAGGCATTGGTAAGGGTTTGGGACTCAGGCCTGGAGGCCTGTATGAGTCTCTGGTCTTCTCTTGCACCAGTTGAGCAACTCCCTCCATGATCAGAGGTTGTTCCTTGATCATGGAGTTGTAGCAGGGCCTTTGCCAGGGCTGGCCATTGCCATAGTGGGGCCTTTATTGACTTCCTTAATTCCTGATGGAGAAATTAAGCATTGCTTGACCATGGAGGAGGAAGGCACGATGCTGGTCTCAGACTACTCAAGTCCATGGGATCAGCGCTTGTCAAACTTGAGCATGCAGTGAATAGCCACCGGGTGTTGTTAAAATGCAGACTCCTATGCAGTAGGTCGGGAGTGGGGCTTGAGATTCTGCTTTGCTGAGAGCTCCCAGAGGATGCCGACCCTGCTGGTCCACTGCGCACACTGAGTAGCAAGCTCTTAGATGCCATCGCCCACGAGTCCCCTACTGAGCTTCCTCCAGCAGCTGTGTGTGTGGTCATGAGCCCAAGTTCACCCAGCTCCTGGCACCCTGCACCTTCCCATGGGGAATGTGGGCAGCCTTCAGGATATTCCTGGTAAAGGGTGAGATGCTAGAGCTGTCTTAAGCTCACGTTGGCTTTGATTTTAGGAGCAAAATTGGATTTTTCCTGATGTTCCCTTGCTCAAATGGCAGAGAAAAGAAAGGTTTTGTGTTTCTTTCAAAAAAAAAAAATCTATATGAGGAGGAGAGAAGTTTTTACAGGCTCATTTCCTAGGCCAAGAAGAGCTGCCAGGACCTCCAAACCCTGACTTTTGTGGCTTTGTTTTCAGATATTTCAGGCACAAAGTCAAGGGAATTGTGTGTTGTGTTAAGAAGAGAGAAGAGTGAGCTTTGGGAGACAGGGTGAGGCTTATGGTTATATATAGTCTGTGGGGACTTTTTCTGAAGTGAAAGTAGAGAGGCTTGGAATGAGCACAGTTTTGTCTCCAGAATGGCTGGATGTGCTCTGCAGAGAGGACTCTGGTGGGAACATGGGTCCTGCCACTCACCACCTCCAGATCTTGGACAGGCCCCGCCCACAGTGCTGGGTCTTGACTGGGAAGGAATAGGACAAAGCCTGCATCCTTACAAGCCAGGGAGAGGCAAGGAGCATGCCCGACATCTCAAGTCCTGACTTGGTGGATCCTTTTTTTTAACTAAGGCAAATAGCTAAAATTTATATGTAATAAAATAAACTGTTTCTTCTGAACATGGAAGGATGGAGTAGATAAAATTGGTATCTGAATATGCTGTAAAATGACTAAAAAAGCATCAGATTTTGCATGAAGGTCTAAAGCAGATTTCTGTGGTGACATGCACATGCCTTAAAGCCTGGACTTGGTCTTTCTCTGCTCACTGGTTCTTAGCTGTTTGAGGATAATAATCCTGGGTATGTGAGAAGAATTATTACCCTGTGGTACTATCTTGTTATCCAAGAATCTAGGGCAGACTTTCTTGGTGCATAATGAATCCTGCCCCAAGGCTTAGTAATATGAATTTTATAGTCTATGCTGTAATTTGACTGACATCACGGTAACTGTATCATTATCCATTTAGTTTAGTTTCCCCAAAGTGTAAGGCATACACCACTGGTGCTGCTAGAGATGACTTTAAGTGGTACTGCAAAACAGCAGTTTCTAACATAGAAACTTGGTGAGAAAGTTACTCTTTAAAATTATTCCTTTTGGTTGCCTTCTGTAAAATTTAATAACACTACTATACTGCTATTGTTACATTTACTTTACATTTACCTTCAGTATCTTGGGGTGATAGCTCTTATTCATGTTAGTGATTTAAAAAAATTTGCTTCCTTTAAAAATAAATCTCATTCAAATTTTAAAAAGTCAGTTTAAAAGAATGAGGTAAATGATACAGAATACACATGCTATACCACCAGTATGGCAAGCATGGTGAAGGTGAACAGTGATGGCCAAAGTCAAGGAAGCACTGACTGAAGTAGCATATCATGTCAGTGAGACCTTGAGTTTATTGCATTCAGGAAACATGCCAGTCTGCACGTGCTGGCTAGCTCCTTTGCAAACTTGGATTAACAGGCAGCTGAAAGGTATTTTAGTACAAATCATTCCTAGCACCAGGACAAGGATAAACAGCTGTCTACCAGTAGAGTCATCATCCCACAAAGTGTGGAGGCTAGACTTTGATTAAAGGCTTGGGTTAATTGGTTTCTGTCCACCCATGAGATGCTGATCAGTGTCTGTGGTCTGTAGCTATGGGTTGTTGAATGAAACCTAAAGCCAATTTTGAAGCCTGCCCAAGTGACCTTGTATAACATCGTCTGGCGTTTCTGAGTATGCCCTGAAAAAAAAGTTCTTTCTGGTAAGCAACAAATCCAGTGTGCAGTAGAAGTCTCCTTACTTAGTTGTGAACAGTTAGCTTTTTAATTTTTTAAATTCCTGAGTAGACCTATGCCATGCGTGAGGCGGAAGCCAGTTTTCACCTATGTAGACTTCACACTTGCCACAGTCAAGCCTGATTCAAGCTCAATTTCAGTGCTCTGTTCAGCACACTGCCCCTGGCTAGTACTGTGGTGGGTGAGGCGGTGACTGTTGCGGTGCTACAGGAGATATGCAGTGAAGCAGAGCCTCCAGTGCCACTCTGCCTTGTGGCTGGAGAGCTAGACAGTTTCCAACCCAGTTTGCTTTCTTGCCTTTGCAGATAGGGCTTCTGCCCTGTCACGAGCCCTTTCTCTTCGTAACCTTAGCTTCTCTTGTCAGGAACCGGGGTTGATATAGAAAAAATATTGCCTTCGACTCTCATTTTAGTTCCAGATGATATTAATTATTCTTAAATTGGAGGAGGAAAGAGAGTGCTCTTTTGTGATATTTTCTGATCACCTTTCCATTCTACAGTTTTTCCACAGAGCATTATTGAAATATGACGATGTATAGAAATCTTATGAAACTGGAAATGTTGGGATAAATTTTACAGATAGATCTCTCCCTATCTTTTCTTAGACTTTTAAAGAAACATCAACGATATTTTATAAAATAAACCTAAAAATCCATCCCAATTTAATGTTACAAATTGTTAATGGTGTATTTTTTTTCCATTTTAATGATGTATTCTATTTGACCCAGTTTACCCAAATGTACAATCAATACAAAAATTATGACAGGTATTTAATTTTTTTATAGGAAGTTTTTGAAATCCATGGTATACCCCCACTTGGCTGGTGGCCAGTATAACAAACAGTATAGGAGTAGACTATTTATTTATCTAGCTATTTATTTATTTTTAAATTCTTTGTTGTTGAAAATATTACATATGTGTCCATTTCCCCCCATTGACCTCTCCCCGCCCGCTCCCACCTCCAGCACAGGCCCTCACCCCTCTATTGTCTGTGTCCATTGGTTATGCTTACTAGTATGTGCATGCATACAAGTCCTTTGGTTGATCTCTCATCACCCCCATCTCCACTGCCTTCCCTTTGAGATTTGACAGTCTATTCGATGCTTCTATGTCTCTGGATCTGTTTTGCTCATCTGTTTTTGTTAATTATATTCCACACATGAGTGAGATCATGTGATATTTATCTTTTTCTGACTGGATTATTTTGCTTAGCATAATGCTCTCCAGGTCCATCCATTCTGTTACAAATGATAAACGTTCTTTCTTTTTTACAGCAGCGTAGATGTACCACAGCTTTTTAATCTACTCATCTGTTGATGGGCACTTAGGTTGTTTCCAAATTTTAGCTGCTTTGAACATAGGGGTGCATATATATTTTCTGATTGGTGTTTCTGATTTCTTGGGATATATTTTTCTGGGTCAAATGGGAGTTTTGTTTTTAATTTTTTGAGGAAATGCCATACTACTTTCCACAGAGGCTGCACTAGTCTGCAATCCCACTTGAGGATATTTTTTCTATTGATTTTTAGAGATAGTGGAAGAGAAGGAGAAGCGGGGGAGGGGTAGGAGTAGGGAGAGAAACATTGAGGTGAGAGAGACACATGGATTGGCTGTGTCCTGCACACGCCCAAACTAGGGCCGGGAATCAAACCTGCAAACAACTGATTTCAAATGTGAGACCCTTCACTCCGTGGGCTGGCACTCTAACCACTGAGCCAAACTGGGCAGGGCAGAAGGGAATTTCTTACAACAATGCCATTACCAAAATGTTTTTGGAGCTCTTTCAAATTAGTAGTATATTATTTTGCTTATCTACAGACCAGTAGTTTCACTTTTTAGAATGGATTTGTTTTTAAACACAACCAAAGGTTATTTAATGCCAACTTAGGAAAATAAACCAGGACACTGAAAATGTTATGTTACTAAAAATCTGCCTCAGCTGGCAATTAAAATATATGAGTAAACTATTGTTATTTTTTATAATGTTAATATGGTTAAATTATTAGAAAAATTGTGACTGTGCTGAATAAGTTGTAGGTTTATATAACTTTTATTTCTCTCTGCCTTTTTTTTTTAATTAGCAGTTTTGTAATAGAGATGATAACCTCTGAGTTTGAGAACAACACCTCTGAATATATTTTTTAGGTCAATAGGCTCTTCAGTTAGTGCAGGTTCTCTGAATGCTTTGTCTATTTTAAGTAGCTTCTTATCTTCGTCCCCCCTCCCTCCCTACTTCATTCATTCATCCATCTTTACATGCTGTGCTCTGCTTTAGATGCTGAGTTTTCCAAAACAATGGTGGATTTGCACAAAATAGGCTGAATTAGAGAAGCAAAAATAACCACACAGGCTTCTCCTGAAATAAAACAAAACCCCAACATGTGACAGTTTTTGCTCACTTTTTAATTAGGCAATTCATGTAGGTATCCTTTGGCAGTTTCCATTTCTGAAAATGATGGAGAACGAAGGCCATATTGCTTCATTTTGATTTTGAGGTCACCTATTTTGTCATGGAAATCTGGCTGGAGCCAAGTGATGCTGAGCCTCCAGGCAGCTGGGGCCTGATGCATCTCTTTGTCAGGAAGGTGACAGCAGCTTGCTACTGTGACTGCAAACAGTGCACTGAGCTTGTAAAGCTAGAAGAGAGAGACCTCTTAGAAAGGGATGGAGGCGCCAAGGAGGAAAGAGTAAGTGAGGAGCAGTACTAAGAAGTGCAACTTGAGGGTTATATATGGAAATGCTTGATTTTTAAGATTGTTTTATAAGTGTTGAATAAATCCTCAACCTAATACATCTGCTCAAAGCTAATATATTTTATTGATTTTTTTTTTTAACAGAGAGGAAGGGAGAGGGATAGAGAGTTAGAAACATAGATGAGAGAGAAACAACGATCAGCTGCCTCCTGCACACCTCCCACTGGGTATGTGCCCTCAACCAAGGTACCTGCCTTTGACTGGAATCGAACCTGGGACCCTTCATTCCACAGGCCGATGCTCTATTCACTAAGCCAAACCGACTAGGGCAAGATTCTGAATTCTTATTTAGTTTTAAAGAGCTTTGGACCCTGGACTTAAAAAAAAAAATGCTTAGAGTTATCACTGTGTTTTAGAATTACTAATTTTTTTTTACTTTAAGCAGAATTTATTGAGCAATTACTGTATTTGTGGAAGGTTCTTTGCTGAATTCTTTTCTTCCTTAATTCTACAGGCACAACAGATGTAAGGAACTGTACATTAACACCTGTTATATTGTTTTATAAAGTGCTCAGGGCATGCAGAGAGGTAACTATAACTGATGTGAGACAGGCTTGAAGGAGGAATGGGGGCACTTTTGGTTTGAGTTTGAAATCAGGCAGTCTCTAAAAATTCGCATATTTCAGCTGCTGTGAACAGTTGGTTGGGTGTCATCCCATGCACCAAAAGGTTGCTGGTTCAGTTTCCTTTCAGGGCACATTCCTGTATTGTGGGCTCAGTCTCTGATAGGGGGCATGCAAGAGGCTGCCGACCAATGTTTCACTCTCACATTGATGTTTCTCTCTTTCTCCCTCTCCCTTCTTCTCCTTCTAAGAGTCAGTTAAAGACATTAAGACAAATTCTCATACTTTAGTTGTAAATTTGGAGGGAGTTAATGAGTGGAATCCTTAACTGTCATTATTACTGGAAAAATCTTTTCAAATGTTTGTAATATATTAACCCAGTTCCACTATCTCAGTGCTTGTCTGATAGATATTCACTTGATATTTTAAGATTCATAAAAAAAATCAAGAAACACCCAATACATGACAATGTGCACTAAAACTCTATAAGTTGTCATAGGATTTTTTTCTTGAACAGCTGACTACTCTGTGTTGTAAAGGATCTGCTCTGCCAGATGAATTGCTAAGCTGTTTGCTTTAGTTGAGATAGACTACCTGTTGATTAAAAAAAAAGCCAAAATCTGAAGGGCTCAACACAATAAGGAACTTTATTTCTGCTTAACTTACAGTGTGTGTGTGTGTGTGTGTGTGTGTGTGTGTGTGTGTGTCAGGGGTGTGGAATGTGGAGATGGAAGGTAGAGGCTCTGCTGTACACAGTCAGAGATGTAGGTGTCTTCCTTCTTTTGATGTCACATCTTCATTCTATAGTGAACTCCAGGGTCTTGTGGGAGGGGGAGAGAAAATGGGGGATTGTGTGTAGATGATTTTTGTGGGCCATGTCAAGAAGTGGTGTACATCATTTCCATCCATGTTCTGTTGGCCAGTTTTATGTCCCCAACCTAATTGAAAGGACCTAAAAAATGCAGTAAACTATTTGTACACGAAGAAGAGAAATCTGACTGTTGGTAAGGTACTAGCCATAGCATTTAATTGATTGCTGGATTTGTATGACTTTAAGTCACTGATCTCTCTCTCTCTCTCCCTCTCTTTCCCTCCCTCCCTCCCTCCCTCCCTCCCTCCCTCCCTCCCTTTCTCCCTCTCTCTCTCTCTCTCTCTCTCTTTCTCTCTCCCTCCCCCCCTCCCTCCCTCCCTCCCTCCCTCCCTCCCTCCCTCCCTCCCTCCCTCCCTCCCTCTCTTCCTCCCTCTCTCTCTACCTCTCTCTCTCTCTCTCTCTCTCTCTCTCTCTCTCTCTCTCTCTCTCTCACACACACACACACACACACACACACACACACACACACACGGTTCTATTGTACTGTAATAACTTTCCATGAGTGACACATTCAGAGAAAATATAGATGCACGCCTAAAGAGGACAGGGTAGCCTTTCTTCCCACATCTGCACAAAAGTATAAACCCAGACATAGGTTAACATGATTGATGGACACTGATTTGCTAATAGCATAAAACCGATGTAAGTATACATGATTTTGGAGGGGAACTTTTAGAATCTGGTTTAAAGTATGATTTGAAAATTAAAGTTTATGTTTGTGGAGTGGTTGTTGAAGCACTCACTCTAGGTAGTATGGCAGCATTAAAGGTTTTCAAGGCAGGACTTGCCATCTCAGACAAGTTACCTAACCTCTCTGTGCCATCTGTAAAATGGAGACTAGACTGGCACCCACTTCATAGTTATTGTAACCCTTGAATGAGACTGTGCATGTAAAGTACTTAGAACAGTGTCTATACTTAATGAACAGCTCCTGTGATTAATATTATTATCGCCTTTCATTTTGGAGATCTGAACTAGCACTGTGAGAATAAGAATACGGTGGGGGTGAGGCCACAAGTAGGTTTGAAGGATAGAGCCATTCAGATGAGGGCAGGAAACTACTTGAAGTGATGTCTAGATACTGAGTAGCATAACACCAGGCATTGTGTATGCCATTTTATCTAATCCACGTACTAATCCTGTGAGGTGGATAGAAGCACCTTAGGGTGACCAATGAGGAAACTGAGGCTTGAAAAAGTTGTGATTTGAGCCCAAATCATACTTCTAGACAGTGGTGGAGCTGAAATGGGAAAACAAGAAGAGTGGCACTTTTAATTCTGGGGGGAGCATATTGAAGGTGATAGGACTGATAGTTTTGGTCTATGTTCGAGAAAGGATGGAGAAAATATTATGACTAGGAAGTCTGTGAATTTGGAGATCAAAACAGGGAAAAGGCATTCTCAGATATTTAAACCTATAGAGATCTTCATAGTGAGGGAATTCAACCATCTGTGGAAGTGGCCCATCCTGAGAGGTGCTTTGTAAATCTTTAATGGCCAGAAATGGCATACCATCTACTGAGAGATAATAGGGCTTTCTCAGTAATCTCTGATGTAGTACTTCTAAGGTCATTGTTGTGCTGTTTTGGCAAAAGATTGGTGAGTTGCTGGAAAGGTAGAGCAAGGAAAGCCAAAAACTAAGACTGGGGTTTTACCTTTGAAAGAAAAGTAATGAGGCTAGTGACATGACTGTCACCCTTAGTGACATTACTGTCACCTCTACTTGCTTATGGATAAGAGCATCCCATGTTCTTTTTTCTGGGTGTGAATAATCTCAAGTGTTGTGATGCGGTAGTTCTCAATGTGGAGGCTGAAGAGAGGTGTCATGCTGACACGGTGAATCAGTGTTCAGTACCGCTGGCATTCAGATTGGTCACTTGAATTTTCTTAGTGCTGCACACATTATCACAGCCTTGTCTTCTCTGAGTAAACTGTCACTGACCTGGCAACTTGATGTCTCTCCGCTGATTAACCCACCAGGGTTCATCTCACCACGAGGCTATGTCTAGAGCAGCTGGAAAGTTTCCCTCTTTGAACTATTTACTACTTGGTAACCTCAAGTAGCAATGATTTAGCACAGTTCCTTTTTTTTTTTTTTCCTCTTTTTCTTTTTTTTCTTTTTTTTCTGTAGACAAAGTGAATTACATTTTTAAAGCACACGTTTATTGTTGAAAATGAATAGTGAAACATAAAGAAACACTGATGAAAAACCAAGAGAACTATGTAAATCTTTTATCATTATACATCTTTATCATCAAAATACCTACCACCTATGAGGCTAATTACTTCCTGTTTATTATCTCAATGAATCCTTAAATCATCTCCTAGGAGTATTTTGTGTCTTCTTGGAGAAAATCCAGTCTCAAGTTAAAAACTCTGCCTTTGGTTGTATGGCTAGTGAGTAGTAGAGCTGGTCTTTGATTTCAGGTTTGTTAGACTTCAAAGTCACAATTCTGTCTCTCCAACATAAGAATTTTATATCCTACTACCTAGAAATAATCATCATTAATGTTTTGTATATTTTATCTTTTTCCTGTTTTGTTAACCCGATTCACAAAATTGAAAACATGTAAATAAAATATCTCTATCTTTTATTCACTTAACACAGATTATTAACAATTTCCCATGCCACTCTTGTTAAATGGTTAAATGTTTTTAAAAAGGTGGATTAATCACTAGCAATTACATATTTCTCTTTCTGGTGAACAAAAGAACTGATCTGTGACTAACACAAATAGGTTTCAAAGGTGGGATTCATATAACTCAGGGAACCGGCAAGATAGGGGAATTTCCAGAAGGACGTGGCAAGTTAAAAGTCAACCAGTCAGAGTGAAAAAAAGAGACCAGTAAGCAGTTTAGAAGTCTCTATCTGATTTAGGATTCTCGTGTTGAAATAAATTAGGGAGGCACGATTACCCGTTGGGCCATGTAGTTACAGAGGAACATTCGGAAAGAATGTGGGCAGAAGCAGACCAAGCGTAAATGCTCAGCTGCTCTTAAGGCACCCTGGAGCAGTCAGATCTTTGTTTACGTAACATATGTTTTGTTTGTGAAGGTGCTTGGTGAAAGTACCACTACACATTAATAGTTGGTGTCTTGAAGTATTTAACTTTGTTATTCAACCTTTGTTGCAAAATGTTAAAGAATAGACTTCCCAATTCAGAAAGGCTAATGAATGGTGGGTCAAGATGAACAAGTGGGTCTGAGCAAATTAGACAAAAATGGGAGGACCAAGTGCCAACATCCTGACACATGTCCACAGCTAAAGGCAGCCCAGAAGGGGGCAGAGGGTGGCGAGTAATGCCAGAGGGGCTGCGGGGACTCAGACCTCTCAGCAGAGGCCTAGACTAAGTCAAGGCAGCAAGCACCTACGGGAACTGAGTCATTGGTGCTCCTCACTTCTTCACCTAAGTGGTCATTGATGAGTGCATCACTGCCTGTCTAACTGACTAGGAACAGATGGGGACACAGCATAGCAAGGGCCTAGACACTTTGAAGTTAGCCATAGGTCAAGTCAGACGCCCTGGGAATGTGCTTTCTCTCAATCACAGGGAGCACCTTTGTTTCAGTAAGTGCCTAATTGCCCCGTGCTCCCCCCTCCTCCCAGCACACACTTTTTTTAGGTCTTCACTCTCTCCAGGGGCTTTGCACATTGGTAATTAGAGACAGAAGGGAATTACTGCATTTGCTCTATATCAAGGCCGCTACCCTTGGCTTTTGGCATGGACTGGTCAGCCTTTTGCTGTGACCAGTTGGAGCATGGCAAAGAGATCTCCTTGTAGGTCTCTGGCATTTCCTGAGTAGATGCTGTAGTCTTCAGATGAGCCCTTTCCTACCGACAGTTGAATTTATTCTTATCTCCAAAATCCCTCTTTGCTGTGCTAGCAACTGTTCTTGCCTTTTTTAGGGATCCAGATGCTAAGAGATAAACTCCAAGCAATATTCTAAATGAAGGCAGCATATTTCATTATGAAAAGTACAGCAATGCACTAGTGAAGTCTTGGCTAGAATGCATGTTTCACTGAGATAGGGACATAGGAGCAGGGGCAGAATTTTAGGATGAGTTGTATCCATTTCTTGAGTATTTAACTAGCACCAGGTATTTAATTTCTGTGCTAGGACCCTGAGATAGCAAGTCAGTTTAGTGATGGCTCTTGAGGGTGAAAGGCTCTTTGGGATCAAAGGTGAAAGGACTAACTCCATCTGTGATGGCATGGCAGGGTGGGAAGTCCTGTCTCAGAGGAATACCTGGAGCAGAGGGTGGTGTGTCTGGATCATTCCTGGGAAAAGGAGGAGTCTGAAGAAGGCTTCCTGGAAAAGATGAGGAACATTTAGCAAGTAAAAAAAGACTTGTGGGAAGGACATTTCTGGGCAGATGAAGTAACATGCATGTATGTCTGAAGGTCTGAAATAGCGTGGTGAATTTGGAGAATACAAGATATTACTGGAGTACAGGCAGGAGATGAAGCTAGAGAGGTAGAGGGCAGTGAGACCATGAAGGGCTGGTGTGCTCTGCTAAGGAATGTTTTATTGAAAGCTGTGGGGAGTGGGGAAAGGGGTTCCAGCAGGGGAGTGAATGGCTCCATATCACCCTGGCAATAGCAGGGACCTGGAGTTGATTGAGGGCAGGATGCAGGAGCCCAGGCATCCACAGGAAGTGGAAGGACTACAGAGGAGAGCAGGAAAAGGGAGGTGCTGGATCAGGCGTGAGGGTGACAAGTGGGAAGCTTGCTGGATGTGGAGGGAGGGGGAGTGAGAGGCCTGGGTTTGGGATAAACCATCACTCCCACCAGCGGAGAGAAACAAGACACTGAGGAAAACATCAGGTCTGAGGGGCAAGATGAATCTCTTTGTGGGCATGTGGAGGGTGAGATGCCTTTGGGATGTGCAAATGGAGAGGTTTAGTAGACAGCCCAATATACCAGTAAGGGGCTGGGGCTCAGTGGAGAATTTAGCAGGAGGTAGTGTTGGGCGTCATCCTTGTGTGGGTGATGGTGGAAACTATGGGAGTGAATGAGGCAGATGGAGAGGCTATGGGATTGGAAGGGCAGGTGGATGAGCCCTCAGAATACCATGATTTAAGGGAGAACAGAGAAAGGGAGCCCTTGCAAGATTCTGAGGAGGACCAGCAAGAGGATGTGTCAGCAGTGTTGACTGGTATTGCAGAAAAGGGCCAGCAAGAGAATGGCTGAGCAGTGTCATCAGGTTAAACATCAAAGAGGATCCCATGGGCTCTAGCGCTAAAGCATTTCTGGTTAGTGGATGGAGATATCATGGATGTAGAAAGGCAGGACCTTGGGGAATAGCAGCATCAAAGCACCGCTGAAAAGAAACTTGGGAGAGACTGGGAAGGAACGGGCAGAGAAACAGAAGAATCACAAGAGCTTACCTCCGGAACCTGCGGCAGAGAAGCACATCCAGGAAGGCTGCCGTGTGAAATGCGCAGAACGGTCAGTAAGTGTGGACGGAAAAGTTTCCATCAGATTTTTTTGACATGAGAGGTCATCTGTGACAGCAAAGGCGATGTTCACACACACCATGTTTTCTTTCTTTCTTTCTTTTTTTTTTTTAAATGCTTTTCCTTGACTCTCTTTGAGAGATCAGAGGACGGCTTGAAAAACACCAGCAATCACCATTTCCTGGTGGAAACAACAGCAGTCACCGTTTCCTGTTGCGTCTGCCAGTTCTATGGGATGTGAGCAGTTACCATGGTGGGGTATGTCTTGGACAGCTAACTGTGATGTATAATTAATGGAGGAATTTCATAACTCTCCAGTCATAGTGTGTATGTGTTGATCACTGTCTGCTGTGGAAATGAGCCATGCAGGCATTGCCGCTGCCAAAGTGAGGGAGACACAGAAGGCAAAAAGTGGGAGTAATTAGTCACCAGTATTTTTTTTCTGGAGTCTGGGCATTACCTGTGGTTGGGACCAGAGTGGACTCCTGGGCCTGCTTACTCCAGGTTAAGAATCACAGACAGATAATGTTCCTTCCTCCCAGACCCTTTAATAATTGTGTTTTACTCATTTTGTTTCCAAGTTTATTTCACCTTGAGATTTTTTTAAAATTTGTAAAAGCAGTATATGGTCATTTTCAAAAGGTTAGTGGAGGCAAGTAAAGGAAAAGTCAACAACCTGCCGTTCCCACTCGCAGACTCTCCCTACCCTGGGGGTGGTGGTCAGTGTTGGGTATCACAGATAGCACTTATTAATAACAAATAATATTAATAAAGCGTTAAATATAGTAAATATAAATAAATACTAAATAATATTTTAAATGCACATTAATATTAAATATAAATTGATATTAACATTAAATTGATATTAAAAATCCCAATGCTTTAATGATACCTCTCCTCCTGAATTATAAGATTAGATCATAACAGGCAAACACTGTGCCTTTTTTACTCACCTTTGTCTTCTTACCTTCAGCCCCATAAACTGACAAATAATCAGGGTCCATTAAATATTAGTTGTTTAAATAATTGGATAAATGAACAAATGAATGAACAGTGTGATCTCTCAGGCTTTGCCATTGGGACTGTTGCTTCCACCCCTTCCATTGTATCTTCAAAGAGAAACTGGATACAAGAGGAGAGCACCCCTTTTTGTAGCTTTTTTATTTGTATGAGTGCTTATCTTATGGAGGGCACTGTGTGACTAGGTATGGGGTCTGCAGCCCCTTTGTTCAGCCTAGAGGTGCAGATTTCCTTAATTATGTGAATGAAGTTAATTCAGCAACTGGTAGATGACAGGTGGAGACAAATCAGAGATGACTGGCCTAGCACTTCCACGGAATTATAAGATGTAATATTTATATTGCATTTTAAGCTTTTAAAAGAAGCACCTTGGGGCATCTACATTAAGTTTAAAATAGCCTAGAAGTTTTTCCTGTGTGTTCTCTAAATGCTAGGCTCTAGGATATTATCACAAGTATAGCAGAAGGAGGAATCCTTTCCAAGCTACAGTCTGCTCCCAGCGACCTTCAAACCATGTGGGCAAAATCGTATTTGTGGGTTTAAAAGGGAAGATGGAGAAAAAGATGTCAAAGTTCAGTAAATCAGAATGCCCTGCTAAATATCAGACCACAGACAAAGGGGCTTTAGAGTAGATGAGAGCGAGAGTTTTTTTCTACTTAGAAATTTAGATGTTGGATTATGATCTTTCTGCATGTGTTTGGGCAGTGTTTCTCTAGGTGGGCTCTGGGACCATGCATATTAGAATCCTTGTTAAAATTGCTCATTTCCACCTTACCAAAGGACTACCCAAAATGTGAAGACCAGATCCCGGGAGGATGCATTTTTATCTCCAAGAAAACTCATATCTGTTGGAACTGGAGCTAGGAGCAGAATCTCACAGAACGTAAACAGCTCCGGAAGGGGTCAAGATTCCTAAACAGCACTCAGGCCAAAAGATGTCTTTATAGTTTGGCCTTTCTCATCGTGAGCTGAATCCATGGAGTAATGGCTTAAGTACAGAAATGATTTTGCTCAGTTCAGAATTCAAGCATCTTATATAATAAAGAGCTAATATGCTAATTAGACCGGACGGTGGAACGACCTTCTAGAACACATGTGTCAAACACAAGGCCCGCAGGCCAAATCCAGCCCGCCAGGCCTTGCAATGTGGCCCGCACCACGCTGTCATCACTGCACTCCGCTGTCAGTTTATGACATTGTCAGTTTATGACTGTTCAGTAAACCATTCGGCCCGCGATTTAGGCTGGATTTTAGATTTTGGCCCCTATTCTAGAACGATCAGTGGGCGGGGCCGTGGGGCAGCCCAGGTGGCGAGGGCCAAGTCAGCCCGGGCTGGGAAGACTTACTCTTGCACAAATTTCGTGCATCGGGCCTCTAGTCTATTATAATAACCTGGGTCATCCCACAGCAAAAGCAGACATTTCTCCTCCTCTCTCTTTTTTTTGCCCAAACTGGGTTAGGGGTGGGTACTGTGAGGATAGTTTTAGGATATGGAAATAGAACCAAACTTACCATAGTATATCATTCTCAGAGTGAGATTCAGCTGAAACACAGGGTGTATTTTATACTGCTTCCCAGTGTTGAAGTTTTTACAATTGAATAAAGATGGTGTTTGTTATGTAAGATTTTATTGAAACATTGAGTTAGGAGAAATACTCATTATAATTCTAAGAGAGAACTCCAAAACATTCATTCAGTGGCAACACTAGAAGAATATATGTGCATGGTTTATATGATGAATGCTTTAAGGGGATAATACCATTTTAATGTATAAGTTCTGTTGTGTTTCTTTTTAAGATGTTAAATGCATTATAAATGTCATACCTTTTCATCTGTCAGAGAACAATTTACAATTTTTAAGCACTTAAACTCTTTTTCTACAGTATTTTTTTGAATAACACAAACATGTCTCTGAGGTCTTTTTAGAATACCTTTTGCATGTTGCTTTCTAGTTTAAACTGTTTTTTAAGGGTTACTTTTGAAAAAGTGTACTTGTGTTCTAGGTAGAGGGATTTCTTAAAACATTGATTTTTTTTTTAAATGGGGAAAGTTAAGGCAGTAAGTTAAATTTAAACAGTCCCAGTTTCCATCTTTTTCCTGCTTCCCACCACTACTTTCATCATCTTTAAAGAACAAAACAGCTTTCCCTGTTGTGCTGTGTACCCTGCCTGCCATGGGAGGCCTTCTCACAAAGCCCTCAGCACCCGGGCCGTTAAGTGTTGGCTGTGCTTCAGTCTGAGAGCAGAAACAGCTTCATTGTGGAGGCAAAATGTGGATGGGAGTCAGGTCCACTAACGTGGCCGTAGCTGCCCACCGTTGGTTGCACATCATTCACCTGCGGCAGTTTTTTTTTTTTTTTTTTTTTTTTTTAAATACTTCCAAATCTTGCCGCAAGCCAGTTTCTTGGAGTCTCAGGTGATGAGGGACCCAGTTGATCTGATGTGCAGTCAGATACGAGGGACAATTAAGTTAAGCATGTCAGTGTTTCGCAGAGGCAGCCTTAAGACCCTCTTTATGGAAACTCCCAGGATTGCTGGGTTCAAATGCAGATGCCTTCTCTGGACCCTAAGCCTGGGGAATCAGTTGCTAGGAGTGGGGCCGGCCCTCCCATCAAGTAAGTGCACTAGGTGATTCCTCTGTGCTCTGAAATTTGAGAATCCCAGCCTCTGGGATACTTAATGGTTTTATTGGGCCTGGTTAGGGATGTGCTTTGGCAAAAGCTGATGAGAACTGTTGAGACCAGTGTTCTGGCCAGTTTATCTGGGCCAGATGGCTACTCCCTGCACTTGTGGAGAACTGTAGTATTCACTTCCGGCCTCTCATCTGTTCTGTGCTTTGCCCAGAGTGTTTTTAGGAATCTGAATGACTCATTCTGTCCTGCGGTTGAGTCTATTAGTCCATAAACACTGTGCATGGTGTGGGAGTGTGAGGCGAACACCCAAGTTTAGTAGGATGTTTATCCCAGCTGACAAGAATCACAGATTCTGTTTGGAAAGATAAGCTATACTTAAAAAGGTAGCATTGAGCAGCATAGAATCAAGCCCATAGAATTTGTGCAAAGGAATTGGCCTGACCACAGGGGCTGGTTTGCAGTTCAGAGGAGGAAAAGATTCTTGTGGTTCATCGGAGGTGGGGGAGAGTTGGAGGAGACCTGAAGACTTAAGTTCAGATCAAAGTACTCCCCCATTGGAAGTACTTCATTTTCCTAGAAGATTTTGATACATAAATAGCAGTAGTTGTAATTTTGTCCATATTATATGGGCATAATTAAAATGAGCTGTAATTCTGACTGAATGAAGTAGTTGATGAATTCACTATATTGTGTTTTAGTTTTTGGTATTTACCAGTTGCTGTTTCTTGAGTGTTAGGTAGACATTATCCAAAATCATATATATTTTGTTTGGGGAGAAGGGTAGGTAAGAAGAATACCAAATTGTTCACATTTTTCTTCCTTCTTTTATATTATTCAACATGAAACATAACATTCAATATTCTGTAGTTTTTTATTTTATTTTTTGGAATCAGGGTCTTGTACCTCCAGACATACTGGTGTATATTTAGCCAACTCTGCTGGGGAGGAAAAACTGAGGCGTCAAGGTTATTTTGGTAATTGTGGCTGGATTAGGTGAAAACCTTCTGAACTGGGAAAGCTCTTTGCAAGCACAAGTGCCAAGACTAAAATAAAACCGACAAAGGGCCCCTCTGTGCCGTCTCCCATCCTGCACCCGGCAGAGGGACCCAGGTCAGCCTTCCTGCGCTGCATTGTGTCTGAGCCCACCTTCCCTTCACAAACACGGGAAAGGCTTCTGGGGCAGGAATTATGCCTTTGTCTACAGGGCTGGCTGCCCCCTGGGTGGGTCTGTGGTGGTT
Source organism: Pipistrellus hanaki (assembly GCF_964339955.1). Taxonomy (NCBI): domain Eukaryota; kingdom Metazoa; phylum Chordata; class Mammalia; order Chiroptera; family Vespertilionidae; genus Pipistrellus; species Pipistrellus hanaki. Next base: position 20,434,691 of record NC_140509.1, read on the forward strand.
GGAATAATATGTTAAATGGGACGATGCCTTTGAGAAAAGTCTCCATAGTAGCTATTTTTCTCCCTCTGCACGCCCAGAGGAACAGCTGTGGCAGCAAATGCAGACTTGGAACACGCATTCATATTTAGCCTTGTTTGACAATCCCAGATATTTTTAAGCAGGATTGAGTCGGGAAAACAGCAGTGTAACATTCAAACTGTCTTAATCAGTCAGCCTGTTTGGCACACAAGGACCTTATTTTACCCGAGTAGTAAGTCATTCTAAATGAAGCAGTCTGATGTACTGAGTATGCCCAAAGTCAAACATTCAGTGTTTTACTACAGTCTGTCAGCATCTCTTCTGCATGCTTGTTCTGTTCCCTGCTAGTTGTTTACCTCTTGTGGCCTTTGGATTCTGTCTTTGGCCAGGTCTCTCTTCATGGTTTTTATACATAATGGGATCCTACATTCCATGCCAATGTGACCCTCCCAACCTCCCTGCAGCACTGCCTAATAGATGCAGTGTTCATTTAAATTTATTTTCATTTATTTATTTATTTATTTATTTATTTATTTATTTGCTGGGAATGCTTCATATTGTAGCCACTCACTTCCTTCTTAAAACCAGGAGATTTTTCTGTTTGCCTCTCATCCCAGGAGCCTGCTCTCACACCGTGTGCTGCCCTCCTTGTTCATTTCTGAGCAAAAATGGGAATGAGTTTCCCAGCTTTCCTCCACCCCACTTCTCACCGCCTCTCTGCTGACTCTGCAGATATTCCAAACACATCAAACCCAAACACAATGGCCTTATTCTCCTCCAGCTAGAAACCCCCTCTTCTTTCCCCCTAATTGTCAGCCCCACGTTCTCAGGCTTTTAGATTTAATGGAGCAGCATAATTTTTAAAAACTGGGATTGTGACACAGGATTGCTAACTCTTTATTTTGATAAGAAAGACTATCATTGTCATTTAGTAAAAGACAAAGGATATATTCTGATTAAACAACAGTTCTTTTAAATAAATAAATTGGGCTTCATGGTCAGGAAATAGTACCACCTTCTTTCCATTCTCCTCGTCTTGCCAACCATGAACACTGACTCTTAGACTAGAATTTGGCAGCTACCGTTTTCTCTCCCCTCCCCTTTATCCACTGGCTCTGAACCTTTGGTGGTTTGGCTTCCCCTCATGAGGCTCTGTTCATGTCCTCGAGAAGAGGACAGTGGGCAGTGAAGTCCACATCTTCCTCGCCTGTGGGTTGCTTTGCTCCCTTGTCTTCTTGTCTTTGCTCCTTCAGTTCTCTTTCCCTCTGCCTGGTGGGCCCCCCGGTCCCCATAACAGAGGAGTCACTTGCTTAACTGTCCCTTCAGACTGTGCCTCTACCCAATTCTGTGTTTCTCAGAACCTCATACCTGTGTCTCTACCTCCTCTATCTTCCCCATGCACGTCCTCTTGCTTTTCTTATTCTCCCAGTACAGTTGGAGCTGAGCAAATCTGACTCCAGATCCTCAACAGTTCCCTCCCAGTCTTCTCTGCCTGAGGTGCAGAGACTGGGATTTCAAAGATCTGCTCTTCCACATGTTAGTAGAGTGACCATGGAGAATGTAGATAATGATTCTGAGCATGTTTCTGCATCTGTTAGTAGGACAACTACCATTTATTCCGTATTTGTGTTAAGGGTTAGAGAGGCCTGAAAAATGCCAGTCACAATACCTGATACATACCAGGCCCTCAAAAATGCCAGGTCTTCCTACGTGGAGCCACGTAGTCAAGGGTTATGCAGGGCTTGGAGGGGAGTGGTTCCTCTTTTCAGAGCCATTCCTGTCACCTTTCCTGAACTTGAGTCTTTTCCTTGCTATTCTCTCAGTGAAGGAAACAGTGGCAACTGTCAGGTGACCAATTTCAAAAGAGGCTTCTCCGAGAGCAACAGGCAGTCAGATAGCAATTTCAAATATTCCTCTAAAGTAGAAGTATTGTGATAAAAAGTACAGAGTATCTGTATGGTTGAAAGAGGAAAGATGTTGTGCGTGCGTGCGTGTTTGTGTGTGTGTGTGTCTCCTCTCTAATAAGAGGGGACAGTGTTGGGGAAAGAAGATTCAATTCTTTATAATCTTGTATTTTGCTCTTACACCATCCACAGCATTTTCATATTGTTAAATATGGGGGTTTCTCAATATAAATGTTGATAGTTTCCATGAGAAGGAAAACCCAATGAGCTTACTTGTAGGTCACATCGTAAACATTTTCTCTTAATGGACCAGAAATGCAAATATAATTAAACTCTAATTGGGAAATTGTCCATCTTGAACAAGTCTTAGAATGGCATTTTGAATCTCAATGTGCACATTTGTGAATTGCTGCATTCCTTTCTGTCAGAGTCATCTCTGCCTCTGGATCTCTGCAGGGAAGTTCATGGGATGTTGGTACTGTTTCTTTGTGTTGGTATTGTTTGTTTAAGCTATATTTTTTGTGTGTGTCTTTGATTTGGTTTAGCATCATGTGGTAGTGACCTCAAATTCTTGATTGTTCATGCAGTTACACATTTCTTTGTCTAAGATTGGGTACTAGTAACAAGAGACTTACTTAAAGACCCAGTTCTTTTCTTCATTGACAGAATTCTTGATTATATTTTCCCTCTGGTCTGAGTATATGTTGGAGATGAGAGAAGGGCCCCAAACTCCATCTCCTCCTATATAATAAAAGGCTAATATGCATATCTACCAAATGGTGGAATGACCCACTGCTCTGATGCACATTGACCACCAGGGGGCAGATGCTCAATGCAGGAGCTGACCTCTGGTGGTCAATGTGCTCCCACAGGGGGAGTGCTACTCAGCCAGAAGCCAGGCTCACAGTTGGTGAACGCAGCGGCAGTGCTAAGGATGTCCGATTGCCGGCTTACATCTGCTCCCCGGGGCCTAAGCTGTCAATCAGACACCCCATGAGGCCTCCCAGACTGTGAGAAGGTGCAGGCTGGGCTGAGGGTCTCTTCCCCCCCCCCCCCCCCATGCATGAATTTTGTGCACCAGACCTCTTGTGTTGATATAAAAAGTGACCCACACTCAACAAAAACAATCAATACCAATTGAGGAGGTTTGCTTTCCTCTCCCTCTTTTAGTCCTTTTCATCTGTGCCCTTTACCAAGTTACCATGCATGTTATCTTGTTCTACGTGTCTCAGTAGCCCTGGTTAGTGGATGAGGCAGAGAACCCAAACACCCCTTTTATGAGCAGATGGAGGCCTAAAGCGGTTGAAATCTCAGTTAGGAGAGGATTCTGGCTCTGGAATCTGTTTTATGATTCCAGGCCCAGAGCTGTGTGTAAATATTGCTGAACTTCTGCTAAGAGCGTGCACTGTGCTACATACCGGGTACATAGGGGGACAGTATAGATCTGATCCCTGAGCTATTGGAGAATACATCTGGTGGGGAAGCATGGCATTGAGTAAATTTTATATACTTTGAGCAAAATGCTTCAAAGAAGAAGTATTGGGCACTATGGAAGGCCTAATTGATTTGAGGGGATTCAAGGAAGATTTAATGGAAACTTTAGGACATTGTATTGCCTTTTTGTTGGTAGTGCTAATTTAATTTTTTCTCTTCTCTTGTGGGAGCTACATTAAGCAAGAAACGTTTTACTATCATGTACTTAAATAGTATACCTAATTTCAATAGTAAGGTATAATCAAAAGTTGGTAAAGGTTATCCACACCACAGAATAAAATTTAAAGTTTCTTTTGTTACTCTGATATTTATATTGTGTTATCTTGAAAACAAATTATTAATTTGGCTTTGCTTAATGAGAAGATGTAGGTGAAGGACAAGCTTAGATCTGCTGTCAGAGGTCAGTTGGCTGGTAAACTTCCCCTTGGCTCCCTTCCACCAAGCTGAGGATGGAGGCACATTATCCTTGGCGTTCACAGTGCACTTGTAGCAGTTGGCACTTGGGTTGACTTTTGTGGTTTCTCTTGACCTCACTCATTCTTTTTAAGAGACAACTCTTCTCACTGGGGTGAGAAGGCCTAGCTAGGTTCAGATCCTGGCCCTCCCACCTAGTAGCTGTGTAAACTCTGCTAGGGCCTGGCAGTTTGGTGCCTCAGTTCTTCATTCAGAGAATAGAAACGGGAATGCTAACATTCTTAGAGTTGTGAAGATTTACATGAGTTAATTTGTGCAAAGTGCTTAGAATCATGCCTGAGACCTTCATACATGCTCATCAGCTGTTGAATGTTTTTCGAGCAGAAGGTTTTAGGTAAAGCTCCTCTGAGTGCAGTGATTTTGAAACAAGAGGAAAGAAACGGTCTATACCTGGACTGCATCCAGGACCCTGACCTTGTTAGCACCTTGAGCTAGTTAAGCCAGCACAGGCACCTCGCTTTGGGGTTACTGGTGCTGACGCAGTAAGTGCAGATGATGATTTACATAGATCTTGCCTTATTTTTAATAATAAAATTTCAAGTTACTAAACTGTCCATATTATAAGTCTTGAGGTTTAAACTGTTATTGTTTGCAACTTTACACAAAGATAGATCACTAATTTGTTTTCTTTAAGCATTTCTTGTTATTTTTAACTGTCGATTTCCAGTGCTATCAAAAGGAATTAGATAATCTTACAGAATAGTCACAAAAATATATGACTTAGATAGACATGTAAACTACAGAGTGGTTGCCCTGATATAAGCATGCCTAACCACTATGCTGTACACATGAAACTAATACAGAATAATAATGTAAACTGCAGTTGAAAAATAAAAGAAATGTAGGACTTGTGTTCTTAGCATTTCACGGTACTCTCAATGTGTTGCCAAAGGAAATGGGATTCTTCCACAGTATCACAGGAAATGCATTTCAAGGATACATGAATAGGAGGATTTGATATATAGTGGCAAGATTTATTGGAAGCAAAACGGAGGACTGCCCTTAGATGCACCATGCCTGAGGTCTCAGCCACAACCAGGTGGCTCAGCTTTGTCTCCTGTGGAAGAAGAGCAGCCTCTGGAAGTGACCAGGGGGTGACCAGGACTCGGAGCTGCCATGCCATTAGCCCAGCATCCCAGGCTCCAGTAGTCCAGCACAGTCAATGCTCCCACCCAGCCCATGTGGCTGCAAGAGCCTCGTGCCTATGTTAAGCCTTGATTGCCTTTCCTTTGGTTTGGGTGAGAGCAGGCTTTCTTTCACACTACCCAGTCCCTTTCCTGGATCTCTTGGGGTTGCATACCATTCTCCTTGCCAGTCTTTCCCCCAGATTTTCTCAGGTTTTGTCTTTCCCCTTTAAGCTCGCCAATTAGGCTCCTACTGGGTATGCCTCATAGTTTTGTCTCATCACCTGGCTTCTATTGCCTAAGCACTTAGTAGAAGGACTGCCTCCTGCTCTCCATGTTGGCTTCTGAGCCTGCACCCTCCTCACTGTCCCTCCTCGGTAATCCAGGCTAACGGGCTGGTTGTTCCCCTGGGAGATTGCAAAGCCTGTCTTTCCTGACTGCCTGGGGATTAATGTCCCTTTGGCAGAGGATTCGGTTGTCCCCTGGGGTGTATGTGAAGCTGTAGCTTCCTGACTTAATCAGGTTCAGCCAGTTTTGCTCCCTTCTATGTTGTTAATTCCTAACCAACTGCCTCCTGTAACAGGTGGAGAGAGCCTAGTATTATAACTTGTTAACATCAGGTAGGCCTTGAATCCAGGAGAAGAGGCACTATTTATTATATATAGAACAAGAATAAATGCCAGTAAGTGATTTACCCCGAAAGAAATTACTGCCCTATGCACGGAGCTAGGATCATAAACAGGCAGTCTGTGCGCACTCCTCGAAGGCGGAGCCCTGGAGGTTTCTAAACCCACACAGACGTGCAAGAGCTGAGGTCACTCAATCCAATCACAACAGGGGCCCTAAAATGGCAATAGCTTTTCAGACAAAGGTCTGGTTCACCTTGAGGGTTCTGGGCCTTGTGAGAAGAGAGCCCTGATTCCTGGTAGTAAAAGCATCTAGGCTAAGCCTGTGTGTTACCTGCGTGGGGGCAGGAAAGGCGAAGGTGGAATCTTAGCTTGATGTGTTAGAAATGGTGCGGAGAAAAGAATATAATGCCAGGAAGGGTAGGGAATGTTCTTAAAAATCACCTTTTCAATGACAGTATCTGTGGTGAAAGTTACATTCTGTCTGAGAAGCCAGTGGGCTAATGGAGCCAAGACTGTTGTCTGTCTTGTGGTGTTGAAAAAGGTTTTTGAATGGAAGGTTTAGGGCTGATTATCTATTTCCTGTATACCAGCTGGGTTATATTGGTAAACTACAGATTTGGTACATTTATTTTTAAAGTATAACTACATCTCACTAATTTAAAGCAATTTTGATTGAGAAATAATGATAGCTTAGAGTAGGTCTGAATTAAAGACTATCTTAAGGAAGTTATAGGGAAAAATTATTTAATTTTATAATCATTCTCAGATATTTTGTACCTATTAAATCTCATGTTTTTATTTTTGCACTTACATGAGTCAAAGCCAGTTTAAGTTAATGAAAAATATGATTACTTTTTTTTAACCTTATGTAGAAGCTTTAAGGCAGGATAGTAAGAAGCTAGGAAAATTTCTTGGCAGGTGGAATGGGGAAACTGAGAACAGATAGCTGAACAAACTGGCCAAGTAATTTACAGCCAGATACAGAAGGTCACCAGGGTGGAAAGCCCCAAGTGCCTAGCACTGGGCAAAACTGGTGCTGGACCTCCTCTCAGGGTGGCTTTTCCTCCTCTGGCATATTGCTAGTCATATGGGTTGGGCCTCCTGACCTTTCATATCTCCGATCCTGCAACTTGGACCCCTGACCTTTATTGCCTAGAGATAATGTCTAGGCCTCAGTTGTATTTCAGTTCCAGGCTCAGAAAAGCCGGGTGGATGACCCCAGGACCAACTGCAATGACTAATGACCCTTGCCTACTGACCAATCAGTAGAGACCATGACCCTGAAAGGGCACACCTGGAAAAGCTGATGAACATTCTGTTGAGATCCTCACCTAAGACCATTCCTAAATTCCCAGACTTTAAAAAACCTCAAAACAAAGGTCTAAGCCCACGCTCTCCCTCCCTAGAGCGTGCCTGCATTTTTCCCTTCTCCCTCTTCCCCCACGGGCATGCATGTCCTAAATTGTAAGGGACCCCAGGAGACTTACACCAGGGGAGCAATGGGCAGTAGCAGTTTGTCCTAGGCTAACCCCTGAACCTGACCCCAAGGCTCCCTTTTCTCTGACTCTCCAGTGAGCTGATGGTAGTCTTGCCTTTGCTCCCTTCTTTTCTTTCTTTTTATTTTTTTATACTCACCCAAGGACATTTTTCCATTTATTATTTAGGAAGTAGAAGAGAAAGGGGAAGACAGAAATATCGATGTGAGAAAAGCACATCGATTGGTTGTCTCCTGCATAAGCCCCAACCAGGCCTGGGCTTGGGAGGAGCATGCAACCATGGTATGTTCCCTTGACTGGAATTGAACCTGGGATCCTTTGGTCCACAGGCTGATGCTCTATCCACTGAGCCAAATTAGCTATGGCTGCGCCTTCCTTTTCCATAATGTTTTGAGAGAGCCAAAGCAGCTCTGCCTAGTCTCTCTCCTGTTGCTTCTGGGCCTTTCTTGTTCCACTATCTCCAGCTTTGATAAATGTACTCTCAAAATTACCTGGATCATACTGTGAAATCTTTCCTGTGTGAAGAACCCATACACTACCTGAGGCAAATCTGCTCTGGGCCTGGTCCCTTACTGGTAATAGCTTGAACTACATTATACATATATAAAAATTATGTACACACACACACACACACACACACACACACACACACACACATATTCAATATATATATATATATATATATATATATATATATATATATAATAGATCTATTTGTATAATTTTTTTCATATATTTAGTTTTAATGCTCAATTTGCCCTTAGAAAAACATTTAGAAATCAGTTAAAGGGGATTTCAGCTGGCAATAACCTACAAGCCTTATAACTTCTCTTATAAAAGATCTTGGAGTAAGCAATTTTCTTAACAATAAAATGTTAGATACTAATACCTATTCTATAAGGATATTTCATGACTCAACTGAGAGAGGGGGAGTGTCCTTGCAGAGTTTTAGAAATGTTAGTTTCTTATTTATTCAGTATCTATAGCTTGCTTATGCTTAATACTGTGTCAGCTTTGGGGAAATGGAGATATGGACAATATGGTCTTTCTTCCCAATGAGCTTAGAGTTCAGTAAGGGAGATTGACAGTCACCAATTATTTAATTAAAACTGTAATAGATCTTATAAGGTGAAGCCCGAGGAACTTGAACTCAAGGGAATCAACGTAATCTTGGTGCTCAAGGAAGGTGTCCTGGAGGATGTGACATTTTAGCTGAGTATTTAAGGAAAAATAGATATTCCTCTTTCTCAGTTGTCTATTTTATTATCTTTAGTAACCTAAGGTAAACCAGTAATCAGGACTCTTCAAACCATACTATTACCTTCCTTGTCTAAAGCTCTTACTTTTTATAGGAAAATTCATTCTTTTTGGTCAAGTTGGGAACATGCATATGGTAGAAAGAAATGACCTTTGTTCAGGAGACCTATATACTATTTGCTGATATGCTCCTTCTATGATTATAAACAGGTTAGCCTAAGGAGGGAATGCCTGCCTTTCCTGTGAACCTATCTTCTCTAATGAGTATTCTTAGGCCATTTTTCTGTTATTGTTATCCTCAGATCCCCAAATGCCAGACCAACCCCTACCAGAGTTTCCTATAGTCAGTATTCACATGTTCCCTTGGTAGGCCCGTCTTTCTAAGTTTCAGTGATATTTCTGATGTTCTGAGAGATATTAAAGATTTCTACCTGACTGATTTACTTGACTTCTTTCTTTGTGGATAGAGCAGCAAGCTGATGTAAAATTTGTATTCTAGTGTCCCCCTTGGTCTTCTTCCTTGGCATCTGTGAGGAACTGGTGCAACATCTACACCTCTTTCCTTGGTCGTTTATTTTTAATTTATTTAAAAAAATTCTTTATTGTTTAAAGTATTACTTAAGTCTCCTTTTCCCCCCATTGACCTCTCCACACTGTCCCCAACCCCTAGCACATGCCCTCACCCCCTACTGTCTGTGTCCATTGGTTATCCTCGTATGCATGTAGCATGTATACAAGTCCTTTGGTTGATCTCTTACCCCCCTCACCTCCCCCTTCCCCTGCTTTCCTCATAGGTTGGACAGTCTGTTTGCTGCTTTTATGACTCTGGTTTTATTTTTGTTCATCAGTTTATGTTGTTCATTATATTCCACAAATGAGTGAGATCACGTGATATTTATCTTTCTCTGACTGGCTTATTTCACTTAGCATAATGCTCTCCAGTTCCATTCATGCTGTTGCAAGTGGTAAGAATTCCTTTTTTTTTTTTTTTTACAGCAGCATAGTATTCCATTGTACCACAGTTTTCTAATCTTTTCTCAGTCTTTTAAAGAACTCTTCGGGGCCTGGAGTAGTGGCAGATGAGGGACTGCTATGGAACATACAGGCCAACCAGCACCTTCTATTATAGATCAGGCAAGCATGGCGTGTCCTGGCCTCACTGACACAGATAGATCACAGTGCTCATCCTGCAAGGGGTCATGTGTGTTCATTCATTCTTAAACACGACAGTGCCGTGATCTCACTGAAGTTAGCCTGTAACAACGGGCAAGTCACTTCATCTCACTGAAGTTAGCCTGTAACAACGGGCAAGTCACTTCATCTTTCTGAGCCTTAGTGTCCATTTTGTACAATTATTTATAAATTAATTTATGTTGAGATTAAATAAGGGAATGTGTGTAAAGGCTTTACTATTGTGTTTGTACTTTGGGGCCCACAAATGTTTGAGTGTTAAAGATCCATTCTAGACTCAGCTGTGGATAAGCTATATACATTGAGTGGCCAGATTATTATGATCTCTGAATGCATAATAATTTGGCCACTTAGTGTATATACTATATAATAAAAGGCTAATATGCAAATTGTCCCTTCAACCAGGAGTTCGACCATCAGGCAGGTCGGCCCACTGCCCATGTCCCCTTCCCCTGGCCAGGCTGGTCAGTCCCCACCCATGCATGAATTCATGCATTGGGCCTCTAATACATATATTCTCTGAGTGGCCAGATTATTATGTGCTCAGATATCATAATAATATGGCCACTCAGTGTATTTTGCTATTGTATTTATGAAACTAGTGTCATACTGTTTACTGGTATTCTTCACTGCCATATATGACCATGCAAGGCAGAGAATAGTGTGAAGAAAATGCTCCCACATATTTAAATGTTTTTGACTTTTAAATTTGAACTTAAAGTTTTTATGAAGCTTCCAATTTATTTGCGGTTGTTGGACCAAGGTGTCCATTTTTTCCCTTTATTTTTCCCTGCCACCCCCAATTTAGGAATATTAGGTATGTTTTGGCTTAGCTTGTGTTTGTCAAGCTGGTGGAAGAAGCATGGGACCAGGAGAAACTTTTCTATTTTAGCCCTTGTATTATTGACATTAAATGCTATGAACTAAGCTATTAAAGCCCTAAAAGCTACAGCCTTAGGTTGTATACCATAAGAAAATGGAATTAAAAAAGAAAACAATTTTGATCATATCAAAATCACAATATTTAGTTACCATTAAAAATGGGGGGAATATTCCATTTTATTAGTAATAAAAGGAATATAAAACAAAATAAGAAAAATTTACCAGACTGTTTTACCAATAAAATTGGCATTTTTTAAAATGTAAGAGAAAGGCCTAGCCGGCATGGTTGAGCGTGGACCTATGAACCAGGAGGTTATGGTTCGATTCCAGTCAAGGGCACATGCCTGGGTTGTGGGCTTGATCCCCAGTGTGGGATGTTCAGGAGGTGTCCTATCCATGATTCTCTCTCATCACTGATGTTTCAGTCTCTCCCACTCCCTTCCTCTCTGAAATCAATAAAATACATTAAAAAATAAATAAAATGTAAGAGAAAGAAAAGAAGGGGAGAGATATTGTATTGGGCACTTGGTACTGATAGGAATATAAATAAGTATATTTTGCCTCCCTATAAAGGAATTTATCAGTATTTATCAAATGCTGTAGTGATGTTAATGCTTTTGACACAATAATTACACTTTTGGGATCTTAGCATAAGAAATAATCAGAATTGGACATATATCATTATAACATTAGGAACTTGGAAACAAATGTCCAAAAATGGGGGATTAATTTTATTGTTAAGAATGACAAACTATTTGAAAAAATAATAACGGGGAAAAGTTTATAAAATAAGGTAAAGTGAAAATAACAAATCAGCACAAACCCAGTGTTTTGAAATATAATTTATTTAAATACACATATTGTGTGTGTGTGTGTATGACAACTAAAGCAATTCATCAGAATAAAATATCTCCAAGTGATGGGAATGTTGGTGGTTTTTATTTTCTTTGTTGGACTTCTCTTTATTTTTCAAATTGTTACGTGTATAGCCAGAAGAAAATATATTAATTAAAAAATGCATACTTTAAAATCCTTGTGCTGAGATGGTCATATGAAGACATAAAGGGGAAAGCCTAATGGGAATTACAACAGAATGTCAGTGACTTTTTTTTTAACCCTCACCTGAGGGGACTTTGATTTTTAGAGAGAGTAGAAGAGGGAGGGAAATATAGAAATATCAATGTGAGAGAAAAACATCGATTGGTTGCCTCCTGCATGTGCTCTGACCAGGATCCTGGCTGGGGAGAAGCCTGCAACTGAGGTATGTGCCCTTGACCAGAATCGAACCCGGGATCCTTGGGTCTGCAAGCCGATGCTCTATCCACTGAGACAAACCGGCTAGGTCTATCAGTAACTTTGATGGTGATGGCACTTGATGTTTGTTGTTGTTTTTAATATTTTCTTTAATGTGCTTCTGTTATAAAGCATATTATCTTCAATTAGAAAAGCAAATATAAAATAAATGGAGAAAAATACTTTAGAAATTCATATCACATTTGAATAGAGGTCATAATTTCTAGATATTCTCTTAGGCCTGATGATGAAAATTGTTAACAATGGTGGTAAATTATAGATTTTTGTTTTTTCCTACAGATATTCCTGAAATTCCAGAAAGCATCTCATTCTGTAAAGCACTACAGATAGCTGACTTCAGTGGAAACCCACTGACTAGGTAAGCTTTCTGGGTCTAGTACTAAAGATATCTTTTTGGAGAACCAAGCAAAGAACATAACCAGGTTACCCATCTTAGAGAGGATGCCTGGGTGGAGGCTGTCTTTATCACGGATGCTTAACCTTCACAGACATTCATTTGTAAATAGCACTGTAGAATGGAAGGTACATCGTGCTATTGATGGAACACAGAAGGTGCTAGAGGATTTGGGGGATACATGCTGGAGTGCCAAAACAGGAGTGAGGAGTGCATTTCTGAAGCAGTATAAGAGTTGGAGTAGTTTATAAATCCTCTATTGATCCATCTTATCCCACAAGATAAGGGAGTTCTAAACTCCCTTAGAGCTTACTCCATAGATACCCAGGGAAAAGTCCTATTAGAGATATTTTTCCACTCCAGGAGCGAAACATATTTAGTATCTTGTTTGTTTGTTTGTTTGTTTGTTTGTTTGAAAACAACTCTACTGACACCATTATTTCCATAGTCTAGCAATAGCTGTGAGGATTTCTTTGGGTTTAGTCTATAAAGCCACCTTTGCCCGTCCTGGGTGTAGCCGAGTGGTGCTATTGTGAGCCCTTCACTGTGGCTCTCTGCTCAGTTGTGAGCCCACTGACCACTGGCTTCCAAGCACCTGTGCGCTCACACAGCAATGCATACACAGCTCTCGAGAGTCTGTCCAGAGGTTTCTCTGGGCCAGATGGGTCCATTTCTAAGGTTTTTCATGACTATGTAAGCAGCCTCAGGAGAAAGATACTTTTCCCTTTCATCTCCTCCCTGTGCTCCTATAGGAAGATCAAGATTAAATTAAAATTTGGGATTTGTCTCACCCATCTCAAAATTGCTTGGGACTTCTTGGGTGTGGAATGATGCCCTCTTTAATTTTGTTTTTTCCATATTTGCAAATTTTCAAGAAGTAAATATGTTTTTAAAAATATTTCTGGCTTCCCCTGTTTGAATTTCAGTGAGGAAGTCACTACTAGCATTTATTTATTTTTATGGGAAATAGTAATCTAGTAAGCTGTAATCTCATTGCTTTCTAATTTATCACTGTGCCAAGCCTTACCTCTTTCTTAACCATCTTCCATGCAGTTGTTCCTCTTCTTCAAACCTTTAGCTCCTGTTCCTGTAAGACAGAGTCCGTGCTCCTTGATTTGCTCTGCCTTCTCCCCGAACGCTCTCTGACCTTGATCTCTTTCCATCTTCATTGCCCTCAGTTGCCTGTGTCAGACATCATGCTCTGCTGCAATAAAGTGCTCCAACGCCATCCATTTCACCCTCTCTTTTGAATGATGCCAACCCTTTCACCCTCCTTTAGGAACAGCTGAAGTATCATGTTTTGATTAATCCCCACAGTTCCCTCCTCCTCTGGTCTTCCATAGTCCTCTGTGCATACTTATTTCATAACACTTGACATTTACATTTAAGTTCTTTTCTTTGACCAAGACTCCAGGACTAGACTGAGAAAGCTGACTTGTGTTCCTCTATTATTTGTCGATATATTTTCAACCCAACTATAATTTCTGAAATGGAGCAAGCATTCAGTAAATGTTTATTGAACTCACTAAGCTGTTTATCCCTCAGGCAAGTTAGTAGAGTTAGGCAGCTGGGAAATATTCATTATGCTGCCCCGCCCCCCCCTTTTCTTTTTAACCATTTGATTGCTTAATCCTCTTTTCTACTTCTCTAGCTTTCCTTTTCTAATGTCTGCTGACATAGGACTTTACCATTATCTTAAAACTCTCGCTCCTGGCACATACCCACACTGTGAGGATTTATTGGGCTTTTCCTTGGTCTCATCTTTGGCAAGTTTCTTAAAGTAAAGCCCTTTTAATTTGGCAGGTGTACTGTTTTAAGAATTAAGATGTTTGTGAGTTAAAAGGATTATAAACATTATTTAGCTTGGCCTACTTATCTTATGGCAAAATAAAGTTAAGCTCAAAAAATTTAAATCAGCTGTCGCCAACCTTTCTGACCTCATGGACTGTGGACCACCAGTTGGCGACTGCTGATTTAAATGACTTTAGGAGATCATGAAGCCCCTGAGTGGCATCTCAGACTATAATTCCTTTCTCCTAGCCTTCAGTCTGTGCTTCCTCAGTACATCATCTAGTTTGGCTCTTAATGTTAACAGATAGGAAAAAGCAAACCGTCCATTTAAAAACTAATTTTTATTATATTTAAGGTCATTTTAGCTAATTTTAAAATGATATATTTTCTGGTTAAAAACTCAGGCAAAAAAGATAAGTTGCATCATTATAATCAAAATAAATAAAAATTTTTAATGAAAAATGTATTTCTGTTACACTATGGAAGAGGCTTCAGTTTTGTAAAAATCATTACCAAGAATGTATGTCAGTGATTATGAACATTCCAGTTAATACTCTTATCTTGCAGGGTGTGGGTTTGGTGTTGAAGTTTGGAATTATCTGTATAAAATGTCAAGTAGTAACTTAGTATTTGCTTTTCAAAAAAGGAATCTGGAAGGAAAAATTGGAAGATTCTAATCTAGAGACTATCTAAAGCAAGTCTTCTCCCCCCCGCCCCAAAGTTATATGTTTTGTTGTCTACCTTTGACTTATATAGAAGAATCATCATTTTAGATGCAATGAGATTTTTCTGCCTTCAAATGGGTTCCCCCCCTCCCTAAATACTGGTAACCATAGAAATACTGAAAGTAAACTTTCTTTCTAAGTTTATAGTTTATTTTGAAACCTTGCTATTCGGTGGAGTTTAAGAGAAGTATGAAAAATGTCCTTTTGTGTATAACATAGTGAAGCGTAATTATCTTAAGTGATTGGCATCTTAAGTCAAATTAAAAGAAAAATATTAAGAAAGTAATAGTTGGCTGTCAGCTAGTCAATTCTAAGCAATTCATAGCTCTGCTATGGGCATTATAAGCTGTCATGTGTTTCATTATAATTGTCCGGGCTAGATTTTCTCTCTATTTTCTGCTAATCGATAGTCTTTTTACTCTTAGCTACAGGGTCTATCATTTCTTTCATACAGCACTCATTAGTCACACATTTCCCTTCCTTTATTCTTAAAGCCTGCATTTTTTCCTCTTTAATTTTTTTCTGGGTCACCCTACCAACAAGTGCTTGTCATGCCCTATGCTTGTTTTTTTTTTTTTTTTTTTTTTTTTTCCTTATAAGTGTCATATATAGGAAGTCAAGACAAACTTGCTATGCATAATATAATTTTTTGGAAGTTCCTTTTTTTTTAAAAAAAAATTTAAGTATTTAATGAATGTAGCATTTTTAGTTTTTTAAAATTTATCTTTATTGTTGAAAGTATTATAGATGTCCCCTTTTTCCTCTTTCCCACTTTCCCCTTCTACCCCTTTCCTCTGAAATTCATCTGTCTGTTGCATGTTTCACTGTCTCTGGGTCTGTTTTGTTTGTCAGTTTTTTTGTGTTCATTATATTCCACATATAAGTGAAATCATGTGATACATGTCTTTCTCTGACTGGCTTATTTCATTTGGCATAACACTTCCAGGTCCCTCCATGCTGTCTCAAAGGGTAAGAGATCCTTCTGTTTGAGGTTATTTCAGTTAGCATGTAGAAGAGATCATTCTAATTACCTTTAGTTTACACTATATATACACTTTTTAAAAAATTAACAACCTTTTTTGTTTGTTTTAGATTACCAGAAAGCTTCCCTGAATTACAGAACTTGACATGTCTTTCTGTAAATGACATCTCGTTACAGTCCCTACCCGAGAACATTGGCAAGTAAGTTTTTTATGGGATGTTTCTGTATATCAGGACAAAAGGAAGCCTATATAATCCATTCCACCCTCCTTCCCTTTTAAATTCTTATTTTTCTACGCAGAAAGCCATTTACTTAGTCTTCACTTTCACCCTCAAGAAAGATCATAGCCAGCCTCCTGTGTTTTTGCAACCAGTTGCCCTTGCATTTTAATGTTTGAAAAGGATGCTGTTACTTGTTACTAGTGAAAAACCCAACTTGTTTGGAAATTCTCTTTACATTGTTGGATTCTGAAGTATTTAAGCTAAGTGCCATGTGCCATGTAGGTGGTGAGTAAATACTATTAGCAACTACCATTCTCGGTAATTTTAAACCATGCTGGGGAAGGAAGCCAACGGAGGGCTCCATTGAGAACTTAGAGAGTGTCCCCTGAACAACAGCGGTGCCTGCCCATGTGTGCACTGTCACCCCTAGGATGGGGGCTGAGAGTGGTGTGTCTGGAGAGCAGGCACAGAACTGGGAGGGGGGTGGGATGTGATGGGGACATTTCCATGGTGGTGACTTCGAGGTCGGGGAGGATAGCCGTGACAACAAATAAATCCTTTGAGGAAAATATAAGCCGATGAATAAATGTTCTGTTCTGCATTTCCAGAGATGACTTAATTAAATTATCCTAGCAGATCTTTTCCACGCCTCTAGGACATACCGTGGGTTAAATCACTTAAAATAAAAGCTCAGTATGGCTAGCCTCATATGGTGGACTCGTGTCCCCTAGTGTCATAAAGGATTTCTTGTGTTTACCTGTCCTGCCTAAATTCTAAGACAAAACAGGAACTTTCTTTTTGAGAATTACAGTTTATCTGACAAATGTCTCTTCTGCAAAACATTTCTCTTACTTTCCCTCCTGTGTAGGCAGAAGACCATTGGCTAACCCAGTTTCAGCCAGCAAGTCCATGTTTTCCCAAGATTCACATGGATGTTTTACCATTGTGCCAGCAGACTTCTTGCTGATTAAGAATTACTTTCTTTAGTCCTGCCAGTGGCTCACTGGTTGAGTGTTGACCTGTGAACCAGGAGGTCATGGTTCAATTACCAGTCAGGACACATGCCTGGGTTGTAGGCTAGATCCCCAATAGGGGGCATGCTGGAGGCAGCCAATCAATAATTCTCTCATTATTGATGTTTCTATCTCTCTCCCTCTCCCTTTCTCTCTGAAGTTAAAAAATATGTATGAATTATGCCCTTTAGCTCTGAGAAGGGGAGGGAGACAAGAAGTCGCAAGTCCACCCTGAGTTCATGGTATCAGTTGCAGAGGAAACAAGAGTGTTTTATTGTAGGTTTCATGCACTTGCCCTTCCCTTTTGCTATGTCAGGTTTCATGTTTCTAATTAATATACAGGGTGGGGTAAAAGGTTTATTGTTTAATGCAATAATTAACAAATAATAATGCAAGAATAAAACTCCCATACTCACAACCGTAAGCCTACTTTTGCCCACCTTGCATTACTCATTTAAATACCCAGACTGACACAGCCCTCCTCCTACTCCTCAGGGTCTCTGGAATAGAATTCCCTTGTACCTTTCCTCCCATCCATTCTTGGCCTTTCCCTGACCTTCTATCCCAATTCGTTTCTTTTTAAAAAGGTTTAATGTTTTGAGAGGAAAATATTTTCTTATTAAATCAGAGTGCTCCTCTCACTCTCCACTGTACTATTTTAGTGGAAAATGTTATTAGTAATCATTTCAGAATGTTATAATATTTTATCCCTTTTTTTAATCTCATCTTTTCTAATAACATCCATAGCTGTTTTTGTCAATGTCCAGATTTCTCTGGTATCTGCATTTCCCACCAAGTAATAGGGGTAGTAGGTTTTTTTGTTTTGTTTTGATTTTAGACTTAATCAGCCTGTGTTATTGTTGTAGTCTTGTGTATACTGATTGTTTCCAAAATAAAATTCCACTTTGAGCTTGAATCTTATGCTGAATAATCACCCAGAAAGTAAGAATATGGGGTGGGGCTGACAGGTAAATGCATCAAATGACTCTTAGTAGGTTAATCTGTGAAAGTAAATGAAAATAGAGAGTTTTATATTCCTAGTGGTTAATAATTTGCTGCCATAGCAAAAGATTTATGATTTCTATCTGTTGGATCCAAGATTTGTGCATGTTAAAGTTAATAGCTTGCTTGCGTGTAGTAGAAAGAAACAATCAAAGAACAGACTACTCTCTGGAGAAGATGGGGCACTGCTGGTTTCCTAGATTGTGTTGAAAAGATATTTGAGAGTTGAAATGATGAATTGTTGGGAAATCTCATAGGTGCACAGGTATGCTACACTCTAAGCAAATCATTATTTGAAAGTTAACTTTTCTCATGGCAAAGATACTTCGGTTTCCCAAAGGATTCCCAACAGTTTCTTAGAGCATTTAACCAAGCTAAACAACATCTCACATATAGTATGGTTTTGTGAACAAGACACCAGTATTTGGTATTCCAAAAATTTTTAAATCATCCCAAAATTTAAAAAGACTCCAATAAGAGGGAGAGGGATTGGGGGGCTGGATGAAAGAAGGTGAAGGGATTAAGCAAAAAATCGTATACATAACACACAGACACAGACAACAGCATGGTGACAGCCAGAGGGAAAGGAGGGTGGGGGTAGGAGTAGGTGCAGGTGGGCACAGGGGAGATGGAGTGCACTTTGTTTGGGCCAATGGTCACATGATGCAGTGTGCAGATGATGTGTTACTGAATTGTACACTTGAAAGCTTACGCTGATTGCTCTGCTTTTTCTCACAGCAAAGCATATGTTCACACCCTGTACTACATGGTTACATGCCTGGGGATCATCAGTATGTGGGTAGCTCATTTGGTTAGAGTGTTATCCAGATATGCCCAGGTTACAGATTTGATCACCAATAAGAGCACATACAGGAAGCAAGCAATGAATGCATGAATAAG
This sequence comes from Pipistrellus hanaki, assembly GCF_964339955.1. NCBI lineage: Eukaryota > Metazoa > Chordata > Mammalia > Chiroptera > Vespertilionidae > Pipistrellus > Pipistrellus hanaki. The sequence goes on from NC_140509.1 coordinate 20,453,502, forward strand.
TGGAACAACAAATTGATGTAGAACAACAACTCTCTCTCTCTCTCCACCCTCCATACCTCCCTCCTTCTAGCTCTCGAAATAATAAATAAATAATCCTATAATAAAGAGGTGATGCAAATTGACCATCATACACTCACAAGATGTCTGCCTACGACCAGGCTGGCAGGGGGGTTAGTGAGGGATGACCAAACAACTGAACAAGCAGGCTGCATGGGGTGACCAGGCTGGTGGGGGCAGTTAGGAGCGACCAAGCAGGCAGGCAGGTGAGCGATTAGGAGCCAGCAGTCCAGGATTGTGAGAGGGAGGTCCCAAACCGGCAGTTGGACACCCCCCGATGGGGTCTCAGATTAGAGAGAGTGCCAGCTGGGCTGAGGGACCCCCCCTCCTCCCCACGTGCATGCACAGGGCCTCTAGTAAGTAAATAAAGTAATGAGGTACTGATACATGCTACGGCATTGATGGACCTTGAAAATATATTAAGTAAAAGAAGCCAGCCAGGAAAGGCTTATATTGTATGATGACACCATTTATATGAAATGTCCAGTGTAGGCAAATCCATAGAGATAGAATCCAGATTAGTGGTTGGCAGCAGTTGTGAAGGTAAAGGGATGACATATAAGGAATGACTTCTGATGTGCATGAAGTTTCTTTTGGGGTAGTGAAAAAATTCTGGAATTAGGTATGGTGATGTTGGCACTATCTTGAGACTCTAGTAAAAACTACTGAACTGTGCACATTGAAAAGGTGAGTTTTATAATATTATGTGAAGTATGGCTCAAGGAATAAAGGAAAAGTATGGACTTCAGGCAAACTGCAGCCTGTTGCTGCTGAAGGATGGTAGCATACCTGGGAAAGTGAGCTGATCCATTCTTATTGAAAATACTCTGTAGTGTCAACTCACAAGGAATGTGCTGAGGTCATTTTGCCTGTTACTTGCACCTGGTACCCATAGTAGAGCCTCCAAAACATGCAGGTGATGTGGAGTGGCAGTGCAGGTGGGAGGATAAAACCCCACTGGGGACTCGTGGGGAATCCTGAGCATCAGGGAAGTCTCTCCGGCAGTCTGGGAGCCTGCACCCTGTCTTTACTTTGTACATCTGTCTCCATGATACACTAAAAAAAATAAAAAAAGTAAGTTTGCCTAAATATGTCTAAGCATCTCTACTTTGTTTATCTTAACATTTTTTCTTTAAAAAAAAAAATCCCTTTTAAAGGAGAAGAAATGCAAGAAATAGACTGACACAGTACCCCAAACATAATTGTCAGTTATTAAATGGTTATTATCAATAAACTTTTAAGTATGACAGTTTGCTGTAGAAATAGAACCAGTTGATACCCCAGGGTTCACAGGCAGATTGAAGTAGAGCATGTGGGTGTGATGATGTCACTGCTATCCTTGGGCATGGTGACCTTAATTTCAGTGGCCTTGAACTCATTGAGCCATGTGGCCCTTGCTGATTAGTCCTGTGCTAGGCTGTTTACCTGTATTGTATTAGTGCAGGCTTCCTACAAAGACAAATATTTTTGAAAACTATAATCATACTTAATGCTCTTTTGTGAGGCCTGGGAGTTTCTATAAAATACATATTATTTTTTTAAAAATTAGAAAAATATCTGGAGCAAAGCCACCATAAGGAAGTATGTAACCAGGTATTTCTGAAATACTAATTTTGTATTTAAAAAGCAGAAATACTTTTGTATTTCAGGCCCATGCGGCTTAATTGAGTGTCGACCTACGCACTAGGAGGTCCATAGTTTGCTTGTTCGATTCCCTGTCAGGGCACATGCCAGGCTCTATCCCCAGCAAGGGGTGTGAGGAGGCAGCTCATCTATGTAGATGTTTCTCTCTTATTAGTGTTTCTGTCTCTCTCCCTCTCCTTTCCTCTCTTTCTAAAAATAAAAAAAAAAACATTAATTTTTTAAAAAGCAGAAGTATAATGAATGTAAACAATTCCTCTTATCTCCATTAATATTGACTTCCCTAAATATCATTGCCATAATTATAATAGAGTTTATGTTTTAATAGCTTTACAGTATACTATCACTTGTTTGCTTGGCCTACCTTAATTTATTTTATTCTTTACTTTCCTAATGATTTTGGCTACCAAAAAAGGGGGGGGGGGTCATCCATGTGGATTAAATTTTTTTTTTTTTTAATATTGTGGAGAACAGATGTAAATTCTTTAAAATAACTACTCACCCAGGCCCTGAAATAGAATCCTAAAACTACAGTTGGCCCACATTCGGACTTAGAAAAGAGTATCACTTTTGCCCCTGCTATCATGAGCTGTGTAAGACAGTAGGCATTAGTGTGCTGAGAAAAAAGGCTCACACTCATTTCCTGCAAGAGCTTGTTAGGTTCTGTTTTGACCCATTTGTTTGGCAGAAAAGGTGGGAGTTACAGTAAGAATAGAAAATCATGTCTTTTTGTGGGAGGAGGATGAGGTCATTCCAGCAATGTTGCATAGAAATTTAATTTGCCAGAAATTAAAATTGAAGGGTAAAATAGCTGTAACGGGAATGTTTGAAAATATTAAGGTCTGAGTAGGCAGTGAAAAATATATACTGTGTAGGTGAGAAGTGAGACAAAAATTTATTCATTGAGGAAAGCAGTGTCAGATGTGTATAGGATGCTACCTTCCATGTGAAAAGGAGGAGGTTAAGACTATCTATACCTGATTGTCTGCCTAATGCAGAAACAACTAACAGAAAAGGTGATTTCCCATGAGAAGGGTCTCTGTGGTGGGAAACCAGATAGATGGAGGCAAAGATGGGAGAAAAACCAACACTGTATACTTTGCTTTATATATATAGTGGTTAAAAGTGCAGATTCTCCGAAACCGGTTTGGCTCAGTGGTAGAGTGTCGGTCTGTGGACTTAAAGGTCCCGGGTTCGATTCCGGTCAAGGGCATGTACATTTGTTGCGGACACATCCCCAGTGGGGGGTGTGCAAGAGGCAGCTGGTCCATGTTTCTCTCTCATCGATGTTTCTGGCTCTCTATCTCTCTCCCTTCCTCTCTGTGAAAAATCAATAAAATATATATTAAAAAAAAAAAAAGTGCAGATTCCCGCCTGGACCGGTTTGGCTCAGTGGATAGAGTGTCGGCCTGCGGACTGAAAGGTCCCGGGTTCGATTCCAGTCAAGGGCATGTACCTTGGTTGTGGGCACATCCCCAGTGGGGGGTGTGCAAGAGGCAGCTGGTCGATGTTTCTCTCTCATCGACGTTTCTAACTCTCTGTCCCTCTCAATTCCTCTCTGTGTAAAATCAATAAAAATATATATTTTTTTAAAAGTGCAGATTCCTTAGTGAGTGCTGGCTTTGCCACTTACAGTTGTTCAAGTTCTCTCTCTGTGTATAGTTTTCTCATCCATAAAGTTCATTCTTGTAAAGCACTTATAACAAAATGTGTCATATTGTAAGCTGCTGATATCACTATTACTAGGGATACTAAAGCTCAGTAATTTCATATTATATCTCAAGTGTTTAATATTTGTCACATTTGTAAAAGTGTTAGAAATACCTGACACTTTCCTTTTGTCCCTGTGATGTCATGTTGTAGCTGAAGAGGCTGATAAATGCATGTGGAGTTCTGGTTCCTTGTTTTTCTTGGCCTAGTGATTAAGAGCTTGGCCTGTGAAGCACACAGAATTGGGCCCAAATCCAACATTTCTCAGCACTGAATTCTTTTTTTATTTTTTTATTTTTTAGTTGATGTAAGAGATATAAAGACATTTGAATTGGTTGCTTTTATGGGGAGGGCACTGTCCCAAAGTCTCAGTTGAAGATGCTATATTCTGAAAGACTAGAAAGGGCCTGCAGGTGTGGCTCAGTGGTTGAGTGTTGAACTATGAACCAGGAAGTCATAGTTCAATTCTCACAGATGCTTGGGTTGCAGGCTCGATCCTAGTAAGGGGAGTGCAAGAGGCAACTGATCAATGATTCTCTCTCACCATTGATGTTTCAATCTCTCTTTCTTCCTCTCTGAAATAAATAAAACTATATTTTAAACAAAGACTAGAAAGGGAGATCATTCATTTTCAAGTAATGTTTCTGGTCTAAACATGCATTCAGGCAGATCCTGTTTCACATCAGCTGTTGCCTGAATAGTCTGGGGAACCACGATCTGGAGTAGACTGGTAGCCTAAGCAAGAACTGATGAGCACCAAACCCGTGTTTTCATTCTAGAATCAGTTAATGATTCTTTGAACTCAGAATGACTAGTCTAGATTATACCTGATGTTGGGCTCATATGGGAGGTGGGAGTCTAGTCAAAACTGGGTGTGGTTTTTTTTAAGCTATTTCTTGACTCTCCTATTGATCATCAGTTATGGGCATTGCATGATTTAATTAAAAGATGGCCGGTGCCACAGCTCACTATCTGTAGGGCCTGTTGTTGGAGGAGTTTTCTGTAGTGGGGATGACTCCTGTGGTTAATAGCATCTTTGAGCAATCTTTCAGAAGACCCCAACTCAGAGTACGTGCACTTGTAAGGTACTGGGCTGTGCTTAGGAACAGAACTGTCTCAAGGAAATAAGGCACAAAGCTGGTTCTATAAAGTTGAAGGATATATATTTATGCTCAACTTGCCATAGTAGGTATGATTGCATTTATTTTAGGGGGAATTGAGATACAGTTGTGAAGCACCTCAGCCAGTTAGTGAGGGACAGGCCAGGATTGGAGCCGGGCCTCTGGCCTCTCTTTTCAGAGCTACTCTTTCACCCATGGGCCCAATAGAGTCTGATTATAATGTTTGAGTTCTTCATTTTAAATAGTTTAAAATAATGCTGAAGTATTACCTCAGAAGGACTACTATTTTATTTAAGTTCAGTTTTGAATTTAGAAAGGTTACAAAAATATATTTATTGTTGTAACATCTGGAGGGTCATCTTTTCCTCACTATCCAAAAACAATAGAAACTAAGAACTTTTGAGACAGACCCTTTTTACTTAAGAGGATATTATATTTGGATGTTAAGATGATAGAAGTGGGAACTATGCGTTTAATCTAATAGGACATTATGAAGTTGCATATGTCTGCAAGTCTTTGCAATATTTTTGCTCAAGCATTATTTCTTTAGTAACTGTGGCCGACTTTACCTTTTACTTTCAAGACAAAATTTAAAGATAATTAAAAAACCGTGTATTATATTTTTAAAATGACATGTAAACCAACAAAAATCTCAGTGTCCTTGCTGTGGTTAAGAAGGTAAGACATATTCATCCAAAGTTGGCAGATGTCTTTAAAACTTAAATGATAACCAGAAAGTTCCAGAGAATGCCTGGGGCAGGGAGGCGGGAGGCCTGCTGTGCTGGCTTTCAGCCCTGCCACTTTCTCCTGGACCTCACACTAAGCCTCACATTCCTGATTGTTGTTAATTAAGAGAGCCCGGTGAGGAGCCCTCCTAGGCGCCTCCTGCCATATGCCCTGGGCAGGTGTCTCCCCAGCCCCGTCCCTGTGTTTCAGGAAGGAAAAGCCTCAGTGAAGCCTGCAGACCTGGGTAAGCAGCACACTCAGGCACCGAGGACTGTCAAACTGCCTTTAACAAGCTTTTGCTGATGCCCAATGAGGAAAGTTTTTTTTTTTTTTTTTTTTTTTTTTTTATTAAATTATTATCTGTGTACATATTTTAACAATGCCCCCCCCTTCCATACATACCCTCCCTCCCCAGAGTTTTGTGTCCATTGGTTGTACTTATATGCATGTATACAAGTCCTTCGGAAAGTTTTTAAAGCAAAGGACTTCTTTCCCTCCTTATATTTAGTGAGGATGCCTTCAGTGTCAAAATGCTAGGCGTGAAAGTAATGGATATATGAAATGACAGCTCTAGTAGTGATTTTTAAAATATAAATGTGAAATTAGCCAAATGATTACCACCTCCGCAATAAAATTGAAAATTTAAAACTGAAAACAAAGCTCTTTCTTTTGAAATCTTTACTTTTGCAACAACTTTTAAAATCTTACTTATCACCCTTATCTTCTGATTGCTTTTGGAAGTAGATACTGGGTGGGGTCCTCACCACTCTCTCCTTCCCATTGTTATTTCTTCTGTGTGAACACATGGCTCAGAGAAAGTGGAGCCATTTAGCTCCAGCTTCCCACCTGTTTGCATTTTAGTTGGAGGATGTTATTAAATTCATAATTACTTGCTATCAGGAATTTTTTTCCCCAAAAATAATGCATTCTAAAGTGTTTTCTTTGTTTGCTCTTGTTTTAATTGTGGAAACTATTATTCTGTTTCTATAATTGGAGAAGGTGATACAGAATTTATGCATGTCATTGTATGATTAAAAAATATGTTTTCAAGCAAATGGGCTTTAAGTATGTGAATATGCTATTCATACAAATCACGTTTACATTTTCCAGTGTTATGAAACCAGTTTTGTTTGTACCTATGATTCCGGCTTGTATATTGGAAGGAGAATAGAGGCTTAAGGCAGATTAGAGTGTTGGGATAATGTCTGTGTGCTCACACATAAAAATTCTCCAAATCTGGACGTTACTATGGTGATAGTAGCAGAAACTTGAGCTTTCAATTGGTATAGAGCTTAGTACAGTGCCTGTTGGAGTAACAGGCAGATCAGTCATCCTCTGAGTCAATTTGTTGTGTGAGTGCTGACATCACTTGGTTGTGGAGGTTGCTGGTGATGCAGAACTGCCACCAATCAGTGTCTGGGGAGAACACCTGTCTCCTTTTATGGTGCTCCTGTTATGCACGAGGCAGCAGACTGCTGAAAAGAGGACCATTCTGGGGTTTCATAGAAATAAAAGAAACATTATTATAGCTGCATTTACTGAGCCAGACTTGTGTTCCAGGCACCATGTGAGCTGTGCTATTACATTATCCCTAATACATTTAAATCACTTATTTCCATGGAGCTCCAACCACTTGCTCCTAGTTTATGATCTTAATTAAGTAGAGCATTTGGGCTCTTTAGACTGAGTGCCCACTACTGTTAAACAGAGGTGGTTTCTTGCCGATGTTTGGAAGAAGAGCTCTGAGCTCCATGAGATTACTGTTTTTATGGTAACAGCACATTTTTTGACATTCTGGAGTCTAGGAGAGCATATCCTGCTTCTGTCTTGGTCCCAGGCATGTTGTCTTTCAATGATTGCTAGTCAGTTACTTGCACATATTAAATAGACAAGAAATTTGAATGAGGGTGCCTTATAGTGATGATACTACTCATTTTCTCTTAAAATTAAAATGTGGGAGGTAGGGAGATGTTGTTTTTAATAGGGGTGGTGGTGGGGTGGTTTTCCCCTGGAACATAATGTTCAGGTTTCACTAAGAGTATTTCCTTATGGAGTATGTATGGGGAGGGGGGGAATCCAGGAATTTTCCTTATACTTTTTTTCCTTCTTTTCATTTCTAGTCTCTATAACCTGGCTTCACTGGAACTGAGAGAGAATCTTCTTACATATCTTCCTGAGTGAGTCTCTGGGGAAAATAAGAGGGATTTTGTACTGTACTGAATGAATTTCTTTAAACATTAAAAAAATAGTACTGTAGTATTTTGTCAAAAAGAGATTCTGTATCTTATGGAAAGTTTGGGACATACCAGCTGTCTTTTAATGATCCTTCCTGTGCAATATTAATAAAGTCCAAATAATCTTATTTTTGGTAACTAGTTTTAAGTGAGGGAATGCCATATTGTTTGGCATTTCTAAGTATTATCTAAGAACTTTTTTTTTTTTTTTTTTAATAGCTCTCTGACTCAGCTACGAAGACTAGAAGAACTTGATTTAGGAAACAATGAAATATACAATTTGGTAAGTCTGTACTGTGCTTTGTATTTAACTTTTTCCTTACTTATGAACACAAATTTTGAGAGAGATCTGTAGGGGTGCTTATAAACCAGTATTTCCACATGGTTAGCTTGGCAACATAAAAGAACATACGTTACAGTACACGTGGGTTAAGAATTGTGATTTGTGCCCTGGCCGTGTAGCTCAGTGGTTGAGTATCAATCCATGAACCAGATTCATAGTTTGATTCCCAGTCAGGGCACATGACCAGGTTGCAAGTTTGATCCCTGGTAGAGGGTGTGCAAGAGGTGGCTAGTCAATGTTTCTCTCTCATCATTGATGTTTCTGTTACTCTCTCCCTTTCTCTCTCTCTCTCTCTCTCTCTCTCTCTCTCTCTCTCTCTCTCTCTCTCTCTCTCTCTCTCTCTCTCTCAAATCAATAAAAATATTTAACTATATAAAAGCCTAAGCAACCGTCACAGCTGAAACAACTGAATGGACAACTGAATAAGCTGCGTGGGGCGACCAGGCTGGAAGGGGGGGTTAGTAAGGGATGACCAAATGACTGAGCAGCAGGCTGCATGACGTAACCAGGCTGGCAGGGGGGGTTAGTGAGGGCCAACTAAACAACTGAGCAGTGGGCTGCATGGGACAACCAGGCTGGTAGGGGCGTTATTGAGGGGTGACCAAACGATTGAGCAGCAGGCTGTGTGGGGTGACCAGGCTGGCAAGGGGGGCAGTTGGGAGTGACCAGGTCAGCATGGGGTGCAATTAGAGGCAATCAGGCAGGCAGGCAGGTGAGTAGTTAGGAGCCAGTGGTCCCAGATTGTGAGAGGGATGTCTGAGGGGTCCTGGATTGGAGTGGGTACAGGCTGGGCTGAGGTGACCCTCCCCACCCTGTGCATGAATTTCATGCACTGGGCCTCTAGTATGTATTAAAAGAATTATTATTGGGAGCCAGGGAGGGTTAGGAACGGAGATGATGGGCATAACATAGACATGACTGGCATTGTTGAGTGTTGGGGGTGCTCTTATGAAGGGTGCTTGATATTAGAGAAATGCCAATAGACATCCTCTGTGGTACCCCATCATTAACTGTTGAAAATAGGATTTTTTTCTTTTTTAATGGATGACAAAGTTGGATTTTTGTTACCATAACATTATTCTTTTTGTTTTAGCCAGAATCAATCGGAGCTCTCTTACATCTAAAGGATCTTTGGTTGGATGGAAATCAATTGTCAGAATTACCTCAGGTAAGTGGTAATTTCACATATTCTTCCCCAAAACATAAACCAGTAGCCACTACCATTCTCATATCTTCCCTGCTTCTACCTGAGATTTTCTATAAAAGGGATTTAAAAAAAAATATATACTAATGGTCCTGTGCACAAAATTCATTCACGGGGAGTGAGGGGGTGTCCCTCAGCCCTACCTGCACCCTCTCCAATCTGGGACCCCTTGGGGGATGTCTGACTGCCGGTTTAGGCCTGACCCCCTGAGATCGGGATCAGGTCTAAACCAGCAGTCGGACATCCCTTTTGCAATCTGGAACCGGTGGCTCCTAACCTCTCAAACCACTCTGCCTGCCAGTCTGCTTGCCCCAAACTCCCCCACCCCCACTGTTCTGATTGCCCCCAACTGCCCTTCCCTGCCGGCCTCATGGCCCCCAACATCTCTCCTCAGCTGGCCTCATGGCCTCCAACTGCCCTCCCTGGCTGGTCTCCTGTCTAATTAATTAGCATATTACCCTTTTATTAGTGTGTGTGTGTATATATATATATATATATATATATATATATACACACATATATATGTGTATATATATATATATATACACACACACATATACATACACACACACACACACACACACATATATATATATATATATATATATATATATATATATATATATCTTTATTGATTTCAGAGAGGAAGGGAGAGAGAGAGAGAGAGAAACATCAGTGATGAGAGAAGTGTCATTGATCAGCTGCCTTCTGCACACCCCCTATTTAGGGATCGAGTCCACAATTCGGGCATGTGCCCTGAACGAGAATCAAACCATGACCTCCTGGTTCATAGGTCGACATTCAACCACTGAGCCATGCTGGCAGTGCTGTAAAAGGGATCTTGAAAACCAAAAACTTTGGTTGAAAGAGCATATTTGGAGAAATATATTGAGCATTCATTATGCTGTATTGCCAGAGAAAAACTGAAAGCCCCGACCCACTATTTCTAAAGACAGAAACTATGTCTTTTAGTGTGTGAAGTCTTAATCCTTGCTACCCACATGGTTTACTTCTAGCCCAGCAAATTTGTAAATTATCAGAACCTGATGGTATACATTAATGATGGTATACATAATTCTGATGGTATACATTTTTGCCACTCTTTGTCATGTGTCTTTTGGGCATAATTCTGACCACATTTTGTCCTGTAAATGGTGTGAAAGCAATATTAAAAGTTTTTATTTCAAAAATGGGCATTTTCCTCTTATTTTCCCTCCTCCAGCTATTACTGAATTTTATCCTCTGGTGCATATTCCAGCCAGTCTTAAAGTCAGGGTTTACTTCATGATGGGAGGTGCTTGTATTTGACAGTGATTCTCATCTGTCTCTGCCCAGCAGTGAGCTCCAGTGTGGTGGGCTGTGCATTTCAGGAGGGGAATGCCATCTTGACCCAGGGAGTCTTGACACTAGAGAGAAGGACCAGAGTGAAAATGTAGCTGTTGTAGTGGTAGCCCTAGAATTTCCATGACATCACATAGAGCTAGTGGAAGTAGGAACTAATTTGAGTCTATTTCTGAGGTCTTGGCTGCGTTTGGGCAAAGGATAGGACTGATTAGCAATTGGTGTTGTGAAGGTTTAATACTTAGATTTCTCTAGAAAAATGTGAGAAATCCTGATTGAGAGAATTCTAGTTATTTTAGGAGTCAAAGGATAGAGAGGGGAAATACCAGGAAGTTATCAGGGAAGTAATAAAATATCAGCTATTAGACATGAGGGGGGAAGAGTATATGTGTGTGCAAATGTGCATAAATGATTATATGCAAAGTGCCACATCCTAAACATCAAGAAATTAAAATACCAGTGATTGTGTTATAAATGGTTATTTAAACATCTCAGTTGCTTTTCTTATATAAACTTCGGTTAAATCAGTACTAAAACATCAGACAGTTCCAAATAGAATTATTTTTGTCTCCATCGATGAGAAAAAATAGTGAAAAAGCAAAACAACTTCTGAGATCTGGTGTGAAATTAATAGACATGTAGTCTGCTTTCCCATAGACAGGAAATGCAGGGGCAGGTCATAGGATGCATATTGGTAAGAGATAAAATGGAAAGAATAGGTTAGAGCAAATTAAATACAGATTGAGGAGTTTGTACTTCTGCAGATATTGGGAACTGACTAGACTTTTTTAAAGTAGATGGGTGGTCTGATTATGTGACCAGAGCTAGCTATGTTTCCAGGAGGGAAAAATATGGGAGCCAGATTATAGAACAAACTTGGGTAGAGAGAGGCCAAGAGGCAGAGCCAGCAGTTCGGGGCAGAGGGCAGTGGAATGGAAAAGCGGAAGCAGTTATAAGAGAAAGCATGGACCTTTGTGAATGGAAGGGAAGGTCACTCTGGAATAAACTGTTAGACTCATCCAGGTCCTTGTCCTACTCCTGGGTAGAGTTCTTTCTTCCCTTGATGTTAAATGTGTCAGTGGGCCTGTATGCTCCAGTTTTTCTGGGAAGCAGCTGCATTGAGGTTTGTTGTAACAAGTCCTACCTGTCATGGGAGACAAAAAGTAGATGGTTTCTTAACAGAGACAACCTCAGGGTCCCCTTGATTGCTTCCAAACTTGGAGAACTGGATTCCAGCCTCTTTTTCCCCCCTGGTTCTGTGACCTTAAAGTTGTTTGTTCTCTCTGGGTGACAATCTCTTCATCTGTTAAGTGAATGTTCCTTGCCTGCCTGAAGTCGGAGGACTTGGCATCGGTCCCAGCTCTGTGACTGATTCAGGCAGCTTCCCGTTTTCATTGGAAGGGGGTCTGGAAACTTACTCCAGCCTTCACATCTAGATAGACTCTGAAGAAACATCCTTAGGACTACTCTGGGCTCTGGTTGCAAAATATCACTGTAAGAAGTTTCTCTGTGTTATGGCAGGTTTAAGCATGAGTTTCTTTTTCTGTGTCACCGATGTAGGAAATAGGAAATCTGAAGAACCTGCTGTGCTTAGATGTCTCTGAAAACAGGTTGGAAAGACTTCCTGAAGAAATCAGTGGCCTGACTTCATTAACAGATTTAGTCATTTCCCAGAACTTACTAGAAACGATTCCGGATGGCATTGGTACGTATTGGAATTAACTAAGTCCTAAAGGCGCTGGCTGTTCGGGCGTTTGGAGGACTCTCTGATCCTTTGGTCACCACAGTCAGGAGCTGGGGATGTGGTTCCTTTAGTTGCCTTGTTTGGTTTTTAAGAAGGAATGCAAAAATAATACAGTTTAAGTTTTTATATGAAAGTATTTCCTTCATAATACTGGTAGCAATTATAGGTATTAGTACTTAAAATTGTTGACTCGTATTTACTTATCCACACCTTTCTCAATGACTTCAGTAGGAATTAGCCTACTGAATGTGTTTCAGGCATATAAGCCTTCATTAAGAAATTTCTAATTGAGCATTCTAAATAGCTGAGGAGAAAGTAACTCTGACCTTGTTGCATAACCTGGGGAGGGGCTGCTCAGGCTGGCATGGTGCTGTGGAGTTGAGCCTTTTCTGATACATTGAGAATACTCTTTTACATTAACCATTCTGTGCTATTTCTTTTTTAAAAAAAATTAGTTCAGACATTTTTTTTTTTTTGCCATAGAGGAATTCATTTAAGTTTGAGAAAATAATGCAAACAGAGAAGGTACACACAGACATGGACTAGCAGCCCCACCGTAGCAAAGCATTGTAAGAAGCTACATTTAACAATTTAGCTGTCATAGAATTTCTGTCTTTGACCTTCATTAAACTTTTATTCAAAACATTGAATGGGTTTTCTGAAACTTTCAGTAGTTGGAGAAGCTGGATGGCAGAGGACTACTTCCTTCCTGGGATTTTGGTCAAGATGAAGGTGACAGCAGCTCAGCCACAATATAGACATTATCTTTTGGGGATTTTGACTCGAGGTAGAAATAGTCACAGAGAATCTTGTATGGCATCTGAAAGCAGTTATAGGAGCTGGTGGTATTTTAATGTCTGTAAATAGGAAGAAACAGGGCATGAGGTGGCTAGTTTCAAGCATTTGAAAGACATTCATGGAGGAGGAGGAGATGTATTATATCTTCCAGTTCAAATGGGAAAAGTCAGGGACCTTGAATCTCAACTTGATTTAAGAAAGGCTTTAAAAGAAATATTTGTACAAATTAGTTTGGGCTGCTTAGTGAAGAAGTGAGCACCGTGTCACTGTATGTATTCCAGGGGAAGCTGCAAGACCTCTTAGGGAGATTCCTCTGTTGTGTCAGGTGTGGGGTACAGTGTGCCCTGTAAAGAACGCCAGTGTGCCTGCCTCTTGACAGGACAGGGTTCCCAGCTGCCTGGAACTCTCTGGGGCAGCGGTAATTATGGCTGGTGGTGCTAAATAAAGAGCTCAGGGAGGTTAGTGCTGCGTTGCCCAGCAGAGCCACCCAAGACAAGCTTATGTTTTTCGACATTTTCTTTCTCCAACTTTATGTCTCTCCTCAGATAGAGGCTGCTTTCTGGTTTTCCTGGGGAAGGTTAATCATGCCAGCCACTCTTAGTAGATAGCAGAGGACATCTGCTGTGTAGGCTGAGTCCTCTGAGTTGTAATTGAGAATGAGAATCTGAATGATTGGGGATTTCCTTCACTCAGTGGGGACTCGAGGAGGCTGCAGTAAACAGATCCTTCTTTTCCATGGTGGACTCGGTCTTTCACGGCACTTTTCAAAGGTTACCATCTCATTCTTCACGTATAGAAATACTACAATACAGGGATCTTCACTCAGTCACAAGTGATGGAATAAACTGCTCTGTAGTGTTCTTTGTTTTTAGTAGGAGGATTCTTGGAGTAAGATAAAAGCCTGTCTCCCGTTTTAAAAGATCCATTAAGAGCCAGCTGTTTAATTTTCTTTAAATTTTCTGGCTTTGATATGATACTTTTAGGTAGTGACTTTTTAAAATGATTGGCTTCTAATTGCTGACTTTTTGATGTTCTGAGCAAATTGTTTTAACCCCCAACCTTTAGTGATCTGAATGCGAATGATGTAATTTCATAATGGGAAAAGCTGGGTGAGGAAAAAATGAATAACTATTCATAACAGGAAAGAACAGCAGATAGGAAATGCCAAATGATGATTAGGAAAACAATTGTTACTAATGAGTGTAATAATTTTTCAGGAAAACTAAAGAAGCTGTCGATCTTGAAGGTGGATCAGAACAGATTAACACAGTTGCCTGAAACAATTGGGGACTGTGAGAGCCTCACTGAACTGGTTCTCACAGAAAACCGACTCCTGGTGAGTGTGGTTTGTGTATTCAAATGGGTATTTATAAAATTTATTAGGGTGGATTCTACTTATTTGTAATTTGGGTGCACTAAATGGAAATTTCCTTATGTTACACACAAAAAAGGAACTTGCGAAGAAGCAAACACACCACATGAAGATGACCAGTTTTTAATCTGCGTAAGTGAGGAAAGTGGTGTTTCCACCCCCCTGTCAGATGTGTGTGCCACTGTGGTGCTCCCAGTACAGGGACTGCACTGACACCAGTGAAGGGCTGACTCCTCCTCCTCCTCCTCCTCCTCCTCCTTCTCCTCTTTCTCCTCCTCCTCCTCCTCCAATAAAAGAGAAAGTAATGGTCTTTTAGTGAAAAGAGCAATAAGTACAACAAGAGCTGACCAAAGACAGAAACAGCGGGAGAGCGGCTGAATTTCCTCAGGCAGTGCAAGCCAACTCCTCAGGTGTCAGGGAAGTGACCAATCCTTTCCTGCCCTGGTTTGTGGTTTTAGGCTTACAAATAGTAATCATAACAGTTTTAAAATATATATATATATTTTTATTCAGAGAGGAATGAAGAGGGAGAGAGAGATAGAAGCATCAATGATCAGAGAATCATTGAGCCCGCAGCCTGGGCATGTGCCCTGACTGGGAATCACACTGTGACATCCTGGTTCCTAGGTTGACATTCAACCCCTGAGCCATACCAGCCAGGCCATAATGATTTAAAAAAATTACATTAAAAGAATAAATAAAAATAACATTTACCCTCAGATTCCTTTGGAGTGTTGTAGAGATTCCACCCCCTCCACCCCCCCCGCCATGATCCTGTAGGATTCAGTGCTCCACACAGTGGCCCCTACAGCCTTCTCTCTTTTCCGGGGTCACAGCACCTCTGCTCAGCACTCGGGTCACCTGCCCCAGCACTGTGGCTTCTGTAGATAGCCACTCGGTCACATCAGCGTGGTTCTTGAAGGTGTGCACAGGGCAGGGGTGAATCTTGAAGATAATTAAATTCTCATTTGAGTTGAAGAGCCTTCATTGCCTCTTTACTAGGTGCTTTCTTCTTCCCAACCAAAATGCCAAATATTAAGTCCACATCCCTAAGTGAATTCTCAAATATTTGATACTCAGGAAGAATGCTTACTTCTGTCTCTCGATGAGATTACATCCTTTAGTCTTTGAAAAGCTCTGTTTTATTGTGCCATGTTAAAATATGTGTTAATAATAAAAATGTTATTTTAACAGACCTTACCTAGGAGCATTGGAAAACTTAAGAAGTTGACCAACTTGAATGCAGACAGAAATAAATTAGTATCTTTACCAAAAGAGGTATGTGCTTAAAAAAAATAAAGTAATAATTACAAAGTAATTATAGTAACACAGAAGGTATCAAAAATGTCAGATACTTTAAAAAGACCTATGTGGTGCTTTTAAAATGCATGAACTCTCGTTTGTGAGTATTGAGATGGTTGGAGGAATTATATCAAAGAGTGATCGTCAGTAACACTGAAGAGAGCGGGTGGAAGAGGGGGACTGAGGCTTTGGGCCGTGGCCAACAGTGAACAGTGACACCATAGACAAGCCTGGTGATTTGGGGGTTTGGCAGAGGAAGGGGATGACTTTGGGCTTGATTTAATTTAATGTGAAGTTAAACTGCCCCATAAGCCACTGGAATGATAAAAATGGGTCTTGATGTCACGTTGTCCCTGGGCAGAGTGAGTGAGCTCTTCACCAAGCCACCCTCACAGAGGAAGGCAAATGGGAAGCAACAGCTGGACTTTCAGGACTGTTTCTTGTGAGTGCTTCAGGCAGGAGAAAATGGACGGTCGCTGTCCATTGTGGAGAGTGGTGTGAGGACTTAGAGGCTGTGACATTCTGCCGGGGAGGTGAAAATGCTCAGAAGAAGAAGGAAGCCCAGAGCATGACAAACAAGCATCTGGTGTGTTGTTTAAAAGAAGGCTTATTTTTTCTACTAGGAAGTAGGGGAATGTGATTGGAGATGGGCAGTGTTGAGCTTGACTTTTAAAATTAACCACAGAGCCTAGAACTAAGCGTAAGCCACCGTTTTTCTCTTCATCAGTGTTGGTGAGTCCCTTTCCCTTCGTCAGGGCCTCACCTAACAAGGTGTGGGATTGTGTGATGTGGTCACCGGCCAGGTGCAGTTTCCTTTGTATTTCTCTGTTTTGACAGTTTTCAACATCCTTGGAATAATTTCAAAGCTGCCATCTAACCAGCTAGAATTTGAGGAGCTCTTATTTTCCTGGGATACTTCTCAGGGTGTCTGAACTTGGCCTGATTTCTTCCTTCCTTTCCTCATCTCCATGCCCTGCCCCCCGTGTCCCAGTCTGCTCCCTGGGTTAGACGGCCAGCGTCCCTGAACGGAAGCACGAGGACATTCATTGTAAATGTGACCATATTCTGACATATCCTCAGTCTGAACACTGGCATCCAAATAAAACTGTTCCCATCTCTCATAAGTCTACATCTCAGCCTAATTGGGGCACAGCTAAGAGATTCTGCTAATTAAAACATGTGGTTCCAGTCTCTAAGTGATAAACCAGAGTACAGAGCTGAGCATTATTCTGTACATTAATCGTACTCTAATGGGATAGCACACGTACATGGGTGACAGATCAGATGTAAACACAGGCACTGAGAGGTAGGAAAGATTTATGACTTTCTTTTTCAAGGCCCCTTCTGGACTAGGAGCTTTTATGTGTTATCTTTTGAGTCCTCACTCCGCCCTGAAGGTCAGTGGATTTCCTCATTTCACAGAGGAGGAAACAGGCCTGCAAGGAGCTTTCCGCTAGGGCTCCCATAGCTAGGGGTCTTGAACTGGGCTGCAAAGATGTGTGTCTCCGACAGCCAGATCACAGCTCACGGCTCTTCACTGGCTGGGAACAGCTTGGCCCCTAGCTAATACCGACTTAGCCCAACCTTTTCATCTATGTGACCCTGAGGTGTGGCAGGATAAAGAAAGGTCAAGTTATCTTTAGTTTGGGCATTTTAGAAAATTAATGTATTTTAGGAATATTTCAATGTGAATGCCGAAGAGAACACTTTTCAGTATAATGTCAATCCCCAGTCTCACGCCACCTCCCACTTCCCTCTCCCTTTCTTTTTATTTTCTCTCAAAGGAACACATTCTAGACAAGAGCATTAGAATTTTATTTTTATAGGACTCAAGCATCATGTTAGTCTCAGTTCTCTGTTCACTTTAAGAGAATGAAACTTGTACTCATGCTTCTTTTAGGGAGTTATGCCTAGTGCATGCTGTGTGTCTGCATGCATTTGCCAGACACTGCTTTTTATGATTTGAAAAGTGAAAGTATTTCTAGCTTCAAAGCATTTTAGTTAGCTTCATCTATTTTCTGAGAAATTATTATTGGTTTTCTGGCATCAAGCGTTTGATGCAGGAATGAGGTCTGTGCCTGTTCCTCAGATGCCGGACACAGCAGAGAATGTATCAGGAACTGGATCTTCCCGGCACACCTTCACTCCTGCCCATACACTCAGCCCCAGAGTCAGAGGTGCACTGAGCATGTGTCTCCAATTCTGCTGCAGGTCACAGCGTGGTAGCCCGCAGAAATGGCTGAGTGCTTGCCTCTGACCATTGGGGCTGAGCAGCCAAGCCACCAAGGGCCTCCTGACCTCGAACTGCGTCATGTTGGTCTGGGCTGCACCATCATGCCATGAGTCTGTGCGTTGAGTGTGTTAGGCCCTGTGACCTTGTGTGTGTGTTGGGGGGGAGAGGCTTATGCCCAGTGACCACATGTGTGCACTCGCTTTGTCTCCAACTTGATACCATTTGATCAAATCCTGCACTTGCCTGGTTGGATTCTTTTCTTTCAAGCCTTTATTACTTTCTCTTGAACAATTAAGTTGCACGCATGTCATATCTAAACAGAAATGCTGACCAATTCAATTTATATGCCAAAAAGCCTTAGTTGTATTAATTGCCATTGGCCTGCTGTGCTGTGTAGTTCTTCCTAGTTTTTGTCTTTTTTTCAATTTGATAATATTGCATATTGTCAGTTTTATAGCACAGCTTCTTAGTCTGTAGCAGCATTTATTTGCATTTTTTTCCAAATGCTTGAGGGGAAAATGTTTGTACTGTGTGGGTCCCCGTAATAGATTGTTTGTGTTTTGTGGTGTTATTTGTAGTAAACATTTGCAAATCAATGAATGTCTCTTGTTTTCTTAATTGTTAGCTGCTTGGAAATTTAGAAAAGTCAGGTAAACTTGCTATCCTGTAAGTATGGTTCAGACCACAGTTGCATCTCTACCTTCCATTTGCTTTGTAAATGCATGAAGACTCAAATCGGCTGACTGCTCCATGTGTACGTCATTGTAAAATTTGGACATTTTCCTTTAAATTCATTTTTTTTAAATGACTGCATGGCCTGGAACTTTGTTATGTCAGATTTGTCCAGATTATTTTCTCATAAGAGAATGCTTTTCTGTGAATTACTTTTTAAGTTCTTCAGACACTCTCAGAGGCATAACTTGGCAGCCCATATGTCTTCACTAAATCCTGGTTATTGGCACGATTCCATCTCTAATGGAAAGGCTAGATTTGCTTGATTTGCTACATGTGGCATGCTTCTGATTTTTCGAGCAACTTGCTTGTATATTTCATTTCTCATCCTGTTGCTTAAGTATGTATGCTTCTGGGAATAGGAGGTTCCCTAAAACTCATATTTTTTGGTAGAGGGAGGAACGAAGGAGGAGAGGCTGTTATCTGACAGGGAGTTGGTGGATGTGTGATCATGGGTATGGTAAGGACAGCCAGCAACTTCATAATATTCCCCAAACAAAACTCCACTTTAAATAGCCTGGTCCATGAAGAGTTTCTGGCTGGAAGAGACTGAGCACATTTCCAAGTTTAGACCCCAGTCTTTTGTCTGGATTCGGTCAAAATAGCCATGACCCTAAATACATCACACCTGTCCTACCTTCTCAGGTAGGATTTGCAGATTGTTGGACAGAGCCTTAATCACCTATAAATGTTACTGTGATATTCAGAAATGTCTGTGGTGTACAGGTATTATTATTATTACAATTTAAAATTATTTCAGTGAATAATTTAGAATGTTCCCATCATATTCTGAATGACTTATTGATAAATAAAAGATACTATCAAACCTGAAAAATACTAGAATAAAATATAATTTACCATTGGATTTCAAAATAGAGAAAGCATTCCTAAACTTAAAGAGGAAATAAATCATAAAAGAAACAGTTGATGGATTTTGCCTATGCAAAAATTAGATTTTTGATTTTTAAGAAGGTACAGACAGCCTGGAGGCAGGGGGACATTTACAATATTACAGATGAACAAGGTCTCTCCTTACTTTACTAGAAAATTTTTTATATCATTGAGAAAAAGGTCTTTCCACTATGGAAAGTAGACAAAAATTAAAGCAGAAAGTCCTCCCCTTTACAAGAATCAGTAAGCGATTCATAGAAGAAAAAATGGAAATGGCTATAAATATAAAAAAAAAAATATAGACCCATTAGTATCCACAGAAATGTTAATGGAAGTATTTTGACCTATCATATTTTCAAGATTAAAAAAAATAATAGCAAATTTTTGTAAGGCTACTGGAAAGTGCATATTATTTTGAAAGTATAAATTATTATGGCTTCTCCGGTGGGGATGTGATATTATTATTAAAAACTTTAAAAGTGTGCATACCGTTTGATTTGCAATTCCACTTCTAGGACTTTTACCCTGAGAAAAAAATTACGGATATACACCAAGAGTGTGCACAAGAATATTTCTCACAGTACATATAGGGGCAGCTAACATATGTTAGGCACCAGGCCAACCATGTAGAGTTAGCTAACATGCACCAGGCACTGTTAGCTTTCATGCTTATTCTTATCTAATTTTCAAAATAGTTCTGTGAGGTGTAGGTAAATTGTTATCCATATGTAACAAGTTGTGAAACTAAGAAACAGGGGTTAAGTAATTTGCTCAAGGTCACAAAGCAAGAAATGGTAGCACTAACTAGCAGTGTCTAATCAGAGTGATTCATTAAGTCATCTGAAATACGTCTGTAGAAGGAGATGATTATGTGGTCAATAAAAATCTCTTTAAAAATATGATGACATGGGCAAACTTACTTGATGGAAACAAAGGTGCTGAAGGCCCTAAGTGTTGGTCCTAATTTCGTTGAGGTGTATGTGTGGAATCAAATGCAAGGGAATAATACTGAAAGATGTATCTCAAATTGTTAAATACTTACTATCCCTTTGTAGTAGTCGGATGTGACTTCAGTTATTTTCTCCTTGTTCGTGTGTGTGTGTGTGTGTGTGTGTGTGGTTTTTATTTTTCAGTAAACATAAATTACTTTCTTATCACTAGGAAAGAAGAATGCCATAGCTGTTACTGGATATTTTGATGTCAGAGGCACAATAATTCAGAGCCTCAAAGCTATGTGGTTTCCAAAATAGTTATGAAATAGTGGACATTTGAGTAATATGCTACATAGATGATAGTGGAAAAGGCAAAAAAAAAAAATAGTCTCAGGTTTCTGAAGTGACACATTATAATATTTCTCTTCAAATTATATTTTGACCAGAATTTGCTTATTGTACATTTTTGGTTTTGCCAATGAAATGTGGGCTCAATTTTGCTACAAATACTATGAAAAGAAAGCTACTAAAGGAAATGAAAGCACCTTTATACTTAAGACAGGGATTCAAAAGTGGGATGTAGGCAGACAAAGGTAGGCTTTCTTTTTGAATCATTGAATCCATCTGATTATCTTCTCCAGGGTAATGTAACCTGGAGGCAATTAAAACTTAGTGAAAGTTGACCTGACCAAAGGTTTGCTTAATAGCCTGCAGGTCCATCTCCTTAAGATGGATTAGATCAGTGACAAACAGGTAAGGACAGTATCACCTTGACTTGAGACCCAAAACAGCTAAACAAGGATTCTCAGTTATATTCTGTGATCCTAAGAAGATCCCAGTGCAACCTCTTGTCTTCTGTTTGAAAGCTGCTGTTTGGTTTAAGGGAGGTTTAAAAATATCAGCTTCCTACATGACTGGTAATAAGTTATTTAAACAGTGAACTCTGCTTCCCAGATTTCTAAGTGTTATGGACATTTTATCCAGATGGTCACTTAAGGGAACCTGTAAACTGTGCTTCCTAAATCCGAAAGAGAAAGCAGAACATCTGAGTGATATGAATAATATACTACTGAACTCAGGTCACCTCTTCACTTTTATTGACAGTGTGAGACATTGTAAGGAGACAGAGTTTTAGGAAGTTCAGGTGGGTCCGGGGAAGAGCTCGCCAGCATCAGGCAGGCCCAGCATCCTGGGCACTCCGTGGTGACTGCACTTCTCATTTGCATGTTTCCCTTCTCATTTGGAGTTTCCCTTCTTTGAAAAACAGTATTTACCACATTTACTTGGCAGCAGTAGCAGTAGACAGGCTCTATGATAGGTGCTAAATTATATTCGTGATTTCATTTAGTTTAATCCTTATTGTTACTTTTGGTTAAAGAGTCAAACTCACAAAACACGATCGAGCCTGAATTCTCACCCAGGTCTGTGTGATCTCAAAGCGCGAACTCCCTCCAACGCCCTGCACTCCTCTGCCATCTATAAAGCGTGGTCTTTTGATTTACGGTTCGGACTGCCTGATACTTTCCTAAAAGTCAGAGGTCTGCGCCATCCCTTCCTGGCTGATTTGGAAAGAGGGCTCTGTTTGCGTGGATGTTTGCCTGGGACAGCCTGTGCCTTGGCAAGTGATGAAGGCATCCCAGCATTCAGCAGCAACACTCGCCCTTTGTTGGCATTGTTTTCCAAACACCATAGACAATGGAGGTCTAGAGGTCGCCTGCCCTGACAACCCAGAGTGCCTAGGAGGCTCTTGAGTCCAATTGCTTTCCACCCTTTGACCTCTCTAATGGGTGTGAGATTAGAGAGGGAAAGGAAAAAGGAAAAAGAGGAGACTGTAAACAGTAGACATCTCACACAGGCCTCTGGGGCTCACATTCCTCCTCCCCAAACGCTTAGAGAATGTTCAGTTGTCTAGAACTTTTATTGCTCCCACAACTTTTAGACCTTCTCAGATCACTTTATCAGTTAATTAATTGATTGATATGAATAATGTATATGTACATGATACAAATTGAAAAGGCTCACAGGTATAGTCGTAGGGCCCCAAAACAGATATTCTACAGGTGGCTGGGACAGTGGACAGCTTCGTGACAAAGTGCCCCAAGTCACAATGTAGTCTTGTCTCTACATCCCCGCCAGGAGCTTCTTGTCCCATCAGGAGGGCCATGTAGGAGAATAACTGATATCTGCTCCGCTTCCCTGGAGGAGGATGTAGGGCAGGGGGGTGTCCAACCTCAGCCACGTGACCAGCAAGGCCTCCTTATGGCTGCAGTCCCCCCACTGAGCCCAGACTCTAGTGCAGATACCCCTCTACATGAAGGAGGGTGTGTGTGGGGGACCCCCTCATGAGAACCTTGAGTATCCCTTCCCATGAGTAGATTTTTGTTGGGATCATTTGACTTTATCAGGGAGAATCTAATCATGTCGATCCTCAGAAGATTCAGGGTTTGATTTCTTTCCTTCCATGATGATGCTTGGGAGAGTGAAATTGATGATTGCCTTCGTCAAGGAGGGGAGGAGTGCCTGGCCCCACAAAAGATCCCTGAAGGACACAACACTGGGGCTCTATAGTCATAAAATATTGTATAAAAGAGGACACAGTGGTTCTTGCTAGAAAAACTTGCTACACATAGCTGCAGATAATAACTTTAAGTGGCAGTCTTGCCCTAGAAAGTAAATTAATAAATATAAATGTATAAACATTCGTACATGAGAAATGTTGTTGGGTAGATAGTCTTCACAGGTGAGAAGATGGGGTGGGTACTGCCCTGGCCAAGCACCCTGATGATATGTAAATGTGTAGATTGAACAGTAGGTCAGGAAAGGACCTGTCAGAAGGTTGGCACAGACCCGAATTATGAAAGAAATACAGAGAGCAGTGTGGACCAGCAGGTCCTGGAAGGAGTGGGGGATGTTAAGCCTGATTTTGGAGGTTTTGAAAGACAAAAGGAAGGACACTTCGAATAAGAAGTAGTTGAACCAAAAAAATAAGGTATATCTTAGAGAACAGTAAGTAGACCAGTTTTGCTGGGATGGGAGATGCGAATGCTGAGAAGCCTTCTGCACACCTGGGTGTCCTACAGGTCATCAGAGACGAATGTTAGTCCATGTTTTCTTATGCTTGTTTTCCTTTTACATCCATATAGTTAAATACTGTGGTTACATATATTATTTCAAAATCTTTACATTAACTCCAAAAGGAAGATGTAACAACAAGATTGTGCATGAAGGTATAATATTATGTAGTAATTTCATAAGTGTGCACTGTGCTGTTCAAGATGTGTACATATACTACACACATAAATAGAAGAGGTCAGAAGATACATCAGACCTCATTGGAGAGCCAGTCAAGTCTCGGCCCCTCCTCAAACGGAGGCCCTAGAGTGCTTTCCCATCTGTCAGAGAGCCATCAATGGGTCCCTTCATGACCCTTTCCACGCTGCTGCTCCGGGCGAGGGGAGGAGCACGGGAGGAATGTGGCACCCACTGTGGGGAGTGCTGCTGAGTCCTGCGGGTCTCTGGGATCCAGTTATTTTCTCGCCCCCTCAGTGCAGCTCTCCTGATAGTAGAATCCACAGCCAGTTTTTCAGGAGCATCACCGAATTCTTTTGTGTTTATGTTCTTTGTTGAAGACCAATTATGTGAAGCTCAATTATCTTTGAATAATTGCTTGCTTAAAAAAAAAAAGTGATAATCAAATTTGGTGTGGATGTAGATATTGGCTTATGCTTTTACCAGCAGGTCATAGGTGAGGAGATTAATGTGTGTATTTACCAAATTCACTATTGGCTAAAAATATTGTTGAATTCCATTGGCCAAAGGAAAATGAATTTACCAAACTAAGTTGTGAATGGAAACTATTAAAAGTTATTTGGTGGAAATTAATGTACTGCTTCATCTATCAGATGACCTCCCACTGTTTTAAATAAACTGAAATGCTGAGAGCACTGAAGTTAATGGGATGGATAGATCTTCAAAGGGGTGTGTGTGTGTGAGTGAAAGAGAGAGCTTTGGCTTAACTTTTGCAACCTAGAATCCTGATATTTCCATATGACCATAAAATACTTGTCTGGACCTGTGTGCTTGGTAAATGCATTTAAAAGATGTGATTGTATTAGATAGCATTAAAAAATGACTCCTTTCCAGAATGAAATTTTTGGACTATATAGTTTATTTTTCTGTTTTAATTTAGAACATGTGTGTCTAATATTAGGCAGAGATTTTTATGAACACATTGGACTATTCTATTTTGTATGATTTAAATTAAACATAGTTGGTCATTAGAGACTTCAAATCATGTGGTATAATTATATGCATCCTTTTCATGCCATTTGATAAATAAGCCCGCCACCATTCTCCCCTTCCCCCCCAAAAAAAACACAAACAAACAAAACAACAACCTGGAAACAAGTTGTGTTTTCTCTCCTGTTGCAGATCGGTGGGTGCTGCAGCCTCACTGTGTTCTGCATGCGGGACAACAGACTGACCCGGATCCCTGCTGAGGTGTCACAGGCCGCAGAGCTTCACGTCCTGGATGTGGCAGGGAACAGGTGAGCGTGTTCTGTTTGCGCTGCTTAAGAGAAAGAAACAGACGTTCACCCACCCTCGCCTTTTCCCAGCATCTTTGCTGTGTGTCTTTGCCTTGCTCCGTCTGATGGAATCTGTACTGATTAGTCGAACGACCCAGGCCCAGGAAGTTTTCGGTCTAGGTCCTGGAGTGACTGAGCCATATGGAGTAGAGAATGTCAGCGACACCTGAGCGTGAGCACTTCCCAGTGGAAGTGGATGCGCTGTACACATGCTTCCCAGAGCAGCAGGGCAGTAAAGTAAGGGAAGGAGCAGTGCCGGGAACTGGGAGAGGCAGGTTTCACCTCAGCTTCTGTAAGTCAGTGTGGGCCTCTCAGTTTCCTCTGAGCCCGAATGCGTTTGAACTAGATTTGATTGGAGGTCTTGAGATGCTCTGCCAGTGACGCTGAACTCTCCTAAGCTGTAAACAAGATTGCATTCAGGGACACTTTTCTGGTGAAGAAGATCCATAACTAATGTCGTCAGAATCACCAAGTGCATCAGAAGTTAAAAAGGAAGCGCCACCAGACTGGCATCCCCAAGATCACGTCAGCAGCATTTCTCAGGTGCCAGGTGGGAGGTCAGCTTAGACTGCTCACCGGTTCTGGAATGTATCTTCTCTTCTCCTTGTAGAATATTGATTTGCTTTAGCCAGTCTGAACTAATTTCATACGCACCTTCTTCCCTCTGAGCCTACGCAGGCTATTCTGTCTAGCTGGGACCCTCTTCTCGATTTCCCTACTTTTATTCTTCATCACTGATGCTTTCATTTTCTCCAGAAAGCATTCCTCTCCCTGAATCTGCATTTTTAATTACTTCTGACGAAGCACTGACCATGGCCTGTTAGCACCTGTGGAACCTTCCTAACCTAAGGTTACCTGAAGGTGGGCGTCGTGGTTTGTGTGTCACTATATCCCCATGTCCCTTCCCAGTACCTGGCACATGGCAGGTGCCTGGGAAAGTGTTACACAGGCTAGTTTTGCTGCATGAAGAGCAGGCCACTCTAAAACGCTTTGTATCACAGGTTTCACTGCCTTCCAAGAGGAATTAAAAAATGCTTTTGAGCATTATAGAGTTAGATAGGAGAGGAAGTGCTGAACCAGGGGGAGATAGATGGTCCACAGTGTCTAGGGGATCGAGTCTGGGGGATTGAGCTAATGGTTACTTAGGTCAGGCTCAGCGCCATCATTCATTCCTCCTGAAGGATAGTAGATGGCATGCTAAGTAACCCGCCCTCCACGGGAACCTGGGGTGAGGCCTGGCCTCCAGGAGTGCTCACCCTGTCAGAGTGCATGCTTTCAGGACATCCTGAGACATTCTTAAGACCACTAACAGGTGACTGAAAACTTAGGGTTAGTTTGAGCTGAATGTGGCATTTCTGTGGGACTTAGCCTCACATGCCATTTACAGCTCGAGAAGGGTGGTGTCCCCACCTCTCGCCTCCAGCAGTAAGCTCAGTGAGTCCCAGCCTCCCCTGATTCTTGCCAAGCTGGTGAGCGTGGATTTGCATCACTAATTCTTGGGTGGAAAGATGGCTCTGGTGTCTAAAAACTGGTTTTCATATGAGTGATGGCTTCATTCTCTAGTTCTTGGAAGAAGGGAGAGTTGAGTTTTTATTATGCTTGGGCTGGGGTGGAGAAAAGCCAGTTAAAAAGTTGAGTTACATAGCTGTCATCTGAGTCACTTAAGTGTGTCGTTTAGTCCAGGTATATATAGATTAATAACCAAATTTTAATCCTATTAAAATATTTAATTACTACTCATTTTAAAGTATCAGTATAGAACCTAATAATAAAAAGGACTACCACGTCAGCTTTTTTGCCCGGAGAAATGTCACACCATGGGAAATCATACCAAATGTGAGAGCAGTTTCTGCCTCTGCAATCAAGCATATAAAAATAGCAAGGGCGATTCTACAGGAGACTACATCTTAGTTTCCAAAAACTTACTTTGATAAATTGGATACAGTAAGTCACAGCAAGGATAACTATAAAATGGCACTTGGAAAGTAAACATCAAACCTTCTGGTACAATCACAGAGGAGGTGTCTTGTATTATCAGCTACCCATGGACATAGGATATACATTTATTAGATTCCCTCCCAGAGGATTATCCCCCAAACACACAAAATTGGGTATTTGGGGATCTTCGCTGCAATATTAGTAGTTCCAAATACTAACAATGACTGTCAATGGGGAAACAGTTTATACCTTTGAATTTAGATCACATGATCTCACACATCTAGAGGAAATGATGAACAACATAGACTGATGAACAAAAACAGACCCAGAGAAAGAGAAGCAGCAAACAGACTTTCAAACCTCAGAGGGAAAGTAGGGGAGGGTGGGGGTAAGGGGAAGAGATCAACCAAAGGACTTGTGTGCATGCATATGGGCCTGGCCAGTGGCCATGGACAACAGGGGAGTGGGGGGTTGGGGGGGTGAGGGCATATGTAGGGAGGGGTTTGGGATGGGATTGGGGGGATGAGGACAATTATGTGATACCATAATCAATAAAAAATATATAATAATAAAAAACAAAAAAATAAAATTTACATATTAATATAAACATATCCTATATAATAAAAGAGTAATATGCAAATTGACCATCACTCCAACACACAAGCCATGTGGACACAAGGTGGCCACCACAAGATGACCAGCAGGGGAGGGCAGTTGGGAGGAACCAGGCCTGCGAGGGAGGGCAGTTGGGGGCGATCAAGCCTGCAGGAGAGGGCAGTTAGAGGTGACCTGGCTGGCAGAGGAGGGAAGTTGGGAGTAACCCAGACCTGCAGGTCTGAGCAGTGGGGAGGACAGTTAGAGGCAAACAGGCTGGCAGGGGAGCAGTTAGGCTTCAATCAGGCTGGCAGGGGAGTGGTTAGGGGGTGATCAGGCTGGCAGGCAGAAGCAATTAGAGGCAATCAGGAAGGCAGGCGGGTGAGCAGTTGGGAGCCAGCAGTCCTGGATTGTGAGAGAGATGTCCGACTGCCCGTTTAGGCCCAATCCTACTGGGGTTGGGCCTAAACGGGCAGGGGTCCCATATTGGAGAAGGTGCAGGCTGGGCTGAGGGACACTCCCCCTTACCCCCATGCACGAATTTTGTGCACCGGGCCTCTAGTTCAAACATATCACCTCACAACTGTTAGCATGGCTATTATGAAAAAGACAAGAAATAACAGGATGTGGAGAAAAGGGGAAACCTTGTGCACAGTTGGTGGGAATGTAAACTGTTACAGCCACTGTAAAAAACAGTATGGAGATTCCTCAACAACTTAAAATTAGAACTACCATAAAATTCAGCAATCCCACTTTTGGGTATGTATTCAAAGGAAATGGAAACAGGATATTAAACAGGACTCCCATGTTCCTTGCAATGTTCTTCATAATAGCCAAGATATAGCTAAGAATCTATCAATAGAAGATATCTATCTATCTCTCTCTATCTCTATCTATCTATCATCTATCTAATAATGAAATATTATTCAGCTATGAGAAAGAAGGAAATTCTGCCATTTATGACAACATGGATGGACCTTGAGGGCATGAAATAAGTTAGATGAAGGAAGACAAATATTGTATGACCTCACATGTAGAATCTAAAAAAGTTGAATTCATTGAAATGAAGAGTGGAATGTGGTTGTCAGGGACTGGGGATAGGGGGTAGGGAGAGAAATGGGAGATGTTGGTCAAAGGTACTCACTTTAAGATGACTGAGTTCTGGGTTCTAATGTATAGCATGGTGACTGTAGGTTAACAGTATTGTATTATGTACTTGAAAATTGCTAAGAGAGTAGATCTTAAGTGTTTTTAACACACACACACACACACACAATGGTAATTATGTTAAGTAATGGTCATGTTAATTAAGTCTTCTGTGGTAATCATTTCACAATTTTTAAATGTATCAAGTCATCATGTTATACACCTTAAACTTACACAATGTTGTATGTCAATTATATCTCAATAAAGCTGGAAAAAATAAAAGTATTAAAAGACAAAACACAATAAAACAGTATAGCTATGTTACAAAGTACTAAGCAGTTCTAAGAATGAGATATTTCTCTGTAGTGACACAGGAGGCACAGATTCTGATTAGTAGAGCAAGTATACAGAGTATTATCATTTTTGTTCATGTTTTTAAGAAAACTTACCTCCTTACCTATTGTGGTACACCAAAATATTAATAGTAGTTCCCCTAGCAGTGTTTCCCAAACTTTTGACATATGTGTAACCCTCCTATAATTTTCGTAACGCTGAGTACCCGTACTCATGAGAACGTAGAATTAGGTGCAGCTAAGCACGGTGCAGTGCATATCCCCACCAAACTCCGGTGCAACGCGTACCCACACCAAACTCTTCCCATACCCCTGGGGGTACGCGTACCACACTTTGGGAAATAATACCTAGAGGAAGGATGGAGGCTTGGGGTTACAGGGACTTTCACTTCAGATATTTTGATATTGTTTATTTTTTTCATTGATTATATTCTCTCTATATATCTTTAAACATTATTGAAAACTTTGCTTAAAACTAAAAGTTCTAGTAGGAGGTAACAAAAAGATTAAACATTTAATTGTAAGAAGTGTGCATCCACCAGGGAACTTAATGTTACATTCATTAGTAGAGTGTTTAATGTTTAGTTCTTAAATAAGTTTAACAAGCAATTGCTGTAGAAGTTGCTTCAGGTTGAGTTGGTCATGGATGTACTAGAAATGAGAGACTCAGGGTTTACTTATTAATTTGCTTTTACCCTTGTACCATTGATGTCAGTAGTAAGTATTGGCCTTTTATTTTGGGGTGGGGAATATGTGGTCCTAAATAGAACAGTGTACAGTGGAGCTATGGTTTCTTGTGTTGATTCTGCAGTGTACAGAAGCTACCAGAATAAACCAAAAATGTATTATTAACTCGTCTGGAAAGCCAGGATATATAACATCTATTTATCTATTTTCCACTTGTGTCTGGGATGGTTCACCCAAGAGAAACAGAGGCCTATGTGTCTCTTTCCCCCCAGGCGACAGAGAGTCAGTGAGAGGGTCAGCCCAGCCCAGTATGTGTGCAGACGGGCAGGACACAGGGCTTCTTTTCTCTTTGACATCACAGGAGCACCTCTGTCTGCCAGACACTGTGAACAGGCTCGTGTGTTGTGTGGGCAACGGGCATGTTCAAGCTGGCACTTAGATTCTTTGCAGGAAAACTGGCATTTCAGACAACAAATTAATCTCATGCAGCTTGTTGAATGTGATTATGAGATGTATTGTAGGATCCAGTGACCTGTTTTAGCTTTTACCATGTGATTTTGTCATCTGTAGAAGCTGTTTTTTTATTATTGATGCTCTGCCTGGCCCTTTACCTATACCTGTGCTTCAGCATTTGCTAGGAAGCCAGTTGTTAGTCAGAAGCAAGTTGTTAGTTTGAGTTACCTGTGTTTTGTGCCTTGATTTTATTTTTCTTCATGTTCTCATGATTAAGAAAGGTACAGATGCTGACTATAGATTTCTTGCCCAAGACTTGAAACTTTGAACATTCTAAAGGATATTAGATTAAGTTCTTTTAAAAAAGAAATAAGAACAGACTTTTGAAGAAAGGATTCTTTTGTTCAATAAAATGAAAAAGTCTAATGTACTTTAAGCTTTCATAGTATATTAGGGTATTTTATAAAATCACTGTCACAGTGCCTGGCAAATACATGTCTTGTGTCTTTTAACTTCCTTGCTTTTAAACACATGACAGCCTTAGGGCAGAGGGAGAAATAAGTTGTATAAGCATGAGCGATTTCACTTTCCATTCCCCTTGGGAAGCAGTACTTCAGAACAGGAGTCGTGGAGCCAGGCCTCTGCTGGCCGTCTTCCTCATAGTCTGAGCATGTATTTCACTGCACTGAGTAGATTCTGGGATTTAGAAACCCGTATTTCTCATGGCGCTCACTAGTGAAATATTGCAGTGTGTGATACATAGAGAATTTCCAAAGGGTACTTAACATATACAGTTCTCACAGATGCATTGATTTCTGAACCTAAGTCCCACATAGATACAATTCCACTGTGCTTCCCACCCAGTACACGTGCGAGGGAGGCACATGTCTTCATGGACTCACGTTAGGAAAATACTGTCGCTTCTCCACAACCCTTACATTGGAAATCTTTGCAAAACATATTAATTGTTCTCATGAAAAATTTGTTGGTAATGTATTTGTTAATATTCTCTATTCACTCTTTGATTTTTTTTTTTTTACTTCATTTGTTATAGAAGCTTAACCAGTTTAACATTTTCCTTAGATTATATTTTCCTTACTAGTTTTATATTATTGGACTATACCTTCTCTTCATAGCTCTGCAAAAAGTTCAGGTTTATTTCCCACAAGTCTGTCAGTTCAGACTGGTATACAGGCAGACCTCAGAGATAGTTGTGGGTTCGGTTCCAGACCCTCTCAATAACACGAATACTGCAATGAAGTGAATGTAATCTTTTTGCTAGTGGGGGGTCTTGCCTTCAAAACACACAACATCTATAAAGTGCAATAAAGCAAAAACACAGTAAAACATGGATTGCCTGGTAATTATTGTCTAATAATTCAGTATTAATCTGTTGACAAGATCTACAGGTTGATCTTTCTCATATATTAACTGGGGGGTAGGTGTACAATCTTACAAAAGAAAGAACCCCAGGAATACATGCTGTTCTGCCATTCTTCATGGGATTAATGGGCTTGATGTCTCTTCTAAGAAAATTTGCCTCAGATAGTAGTTAACAGAATGTGATTAGCTTAAACAGTTACTTCTAAGACTGGTCCACAATTTAATATTTGGAGTCATACTTAGTGGGATAATACTCAATCAAATATATCCTTAGGTTCTTATTTTATTTTATTTTATTGATATTTTACAGAGAGGAAAAGAGAGGGATAGAGAGTTAGAAACATCGATGAGAGAGAATCATCGATCAGCTGCCTCTTGCACACCCCCTACTGGGGATGCGCCCGCAACCAAGGTACATGCCTCTGACTGGAATCGAACCCGGGACCTTTCAGTCCGCAGGCTGACGCTCTATCCACTGAGCCAAACCAGTTTTGTCTATATCCTTAGGTTCTTTAAACCATGAATTTTTGGTATCAACATGGTTTTGGTTGTTTTGCAAAGTGAATTAGTAACTTGTATAAAGCATTAGTTTTTACTAAGCAGCATTTTCACCCTCGGCACTGTTAGCAGTTGGGGCCAGATAATTCTTTGTTATGGGGGCTGTCATAGCAACAATACCAGCCTGGACCCACTAGATTCCATAGCACCACCCAAATGTCTACAGACATGGCCGGATGCCCCCTAAAGGGCAAAGTCCCGCCTGGTTGAGAAACACTGGGCTGTCCTCTGGAGGTACCAAGTCCTGGTTTCGGTGGTGATCTTTACTGAATAGATCTAACTGCTTGCAGCCAAGCTGTGAAATATTTGTGTAAATATAAACAGGAATCTAATCTTTAGGTGTGACATTATAATTTTAAAAGTGCTTTGCTTTATATATACGATCTCATTTGAAATGGAAGCAATCTGATGTGGATAGTAATTATCACGTAGGCATCGGAGAAGTGGGAGCTTTTAGAAACTGAAAGATAAAAGTTTAGGATGGAACACTTAAAATAATCTCCCTAGAGAAAGCAAATGGAATCCATTAAAAAAATTTTTTAACTTAACTTCTTCAGCACCCCACACATCTCCTTCCTCCCGCCCTGATTTGCCAGGGGCTGCTGGAAACAGGTAATCCCACCAGCCCTGTCGCGAAGGTGTTGCCATTCTGTGTGAGAACTCAGCTTCTGCAGTTACTCTGGCTTGGTTTTCTCTTTAAGCCTGGACCTCCTAGTGCAGGACTGAGTGATGTGCCTCGTAATTTTCTCATTTTGTGCCCTATGGCCTGTCGGAGTTGATGAGATAGGTGATGGCAGAAAGGGAAGCACAGTTACCTACTCAATCTACCTGCAAAACATAAATCAGGTATCTTACTATCAACACAACGTATTTTAAAAATTGAACCCTGCCCCAGGAGGTGTTTTCATTTTTCCCCCCGGTTTTTATTGACAGGAATTGATTGGATGACACCACTTGAGACCTGACGTCGTCTTTTGTTTTATATTGTATTAGGTTGTCACATCTGCCCTTGTCTCTGACGGCCTTGAAGTTGAAGGCTTTGTGGTTATCTGACAACCAGTCCCAGCCTCTGCTCACGTTCCAGACAGACACAGACCTCACCACAGGAGAGAAGATTTTAACCTGTGTCTTACTTCCTCAGCTGCCTTCTGAACCTACTTGCCAAGGTGAATTTAAGGACTGTATTCGTTTGGCCACAAGAATTAATAGGAGTTAGTATCTCCCCATAAGATCCATCATTTTCACATGTGACTGTATTTTTGTCCAATTCTGTCCCTTAGAGCTGGCCCAGGCGAGGTCCCTGTGGGCCTCCTCCTGGAGGGTCCCCTGCATCTTTGCAGACAAAGTACCACTCACACCTGTTTAGGCTGAAATTCCTTAAACACTCTTGGTTTTGAATGTTAGCTGAGGAGGAAAACACAGATACTCCTAAAAAAGGTAGCACTTGCTTAAAATCCAAACTGAGGGTTTGGAGGATGAGTATTGACCTCAATTGGCAAACTGTGAGTTGTTTTGGATCATTGTATCTTTGTTTTGTAAATATGTGTAGTTTTAAAAAATATTCACACTAACATCATATTGCTGTTATAAATCCTTTGCTGAGCGCTGATTTTGATGGAGGGAAACTGAAGTACTCTGGGAGGCAGGAGTCCCCTAAGTGGAAGGGCCCAAAGCCACTTTCCAGCCCCACCCTTGTTAGAAGAGCTTTGAAGGCCCCAAGGGAAAACGTGGTAGAATGTGTTATTGCAGCAAGTACTAGTCCCCAACACGTGCAGCCACAGTACTCTCATGAGAACGTTTTTGAAGTTAGTGTTATGCGTCATTGAAAAGAGATCAACTCTGTCCCAGGCTTTTTCTTTTTACTCCCCACCCACGGATATGATTTTACTGATTTAGAGAGGGACAGAGGGAGAGGAAGAGAGACACACATCCATCAGTTGCTCCCATACGTGAGCTAGATCAGGGATCAAACTTGCAAGCTGGTATGTGCCCTGACCAGGAGTCGAACCTGAGGTCCTTTAGTGCACAGGGTAATGCTGAACCAACTGAGCCACAAGGGCCAGTGCCTTTTTCTTTTGTTTTTAATGTTTTACATTACTGCATAGCAGTGTCCAGTCACCGACCCCGAGCTCCCTGCTGA
The DNA here is from genome assembly GCF_964339955.1 of Pipistrellus hanaki. Taxonomy (NCBI): domain Eukaryota; kingdom Metazoa; phylum Chordata; class Mammalia; order Chiroptera; family Vespertilionidae; genus Pipistrellus; species Pipistrellus hanaki. The sequence continues at coordinate 20,487,721 of NC_140509.1, forward strand.
TGTGCCTTTGTCGTGACAGAGAACCTGCCTCGCTGTGGGGCCCTGGAGAGCTTGGTGAATGACGTCTCCGACGAGGCCTGGAACGAGCGGGCAGTACACAGAATCAGTGCAATCCGATTTTTGGAAGATGAAAAAGATGAAGAAGACAATGAAATGGTATGGAAATGGAGATTCTTGGCCTCAATTGAAGTTCGGAATCTAAAAGCCTTCCAAGATTAATAATGATACCTGATAAGGATTTTGTGTATTTTCAACTAGTGTGTTTTCTGTTTTGCCTTTAGAATTTTAGAATTTTTAGAAGACAAAACTAGGTATTCTAGGTACAATTTCACCAAGTATGTGCAAGGACAATGGAACATTTGGGTCTTTTTGTTTGAATAGTTTATGGTGCTTATTTTTCTTTATTTGTGACTACTGGCCTGGTGCACAAAATTTGTGCTTTGGGGAAGGGTGTTCCCCTCAATCCAGCCTGCACCCTCTCCAATATGGGACCCCTTGGACATCCCTCTCACAATCTGGGACTGCTGGCTCCTAACTGCTCACCTGCCTGCCTGCCTGCCTGATTGCCCCTAACTATCTCTACCTGCCTGATTCCCCCTAATCCCTCTGCCTGCCTACCCAATCACCCCTAACTGCTTCTGCCTGCCTGCCTTATCACCCCTATCTACCTTCCCTGCTGGCCTGATCTCGCCCCCAACTGCTCTCCCCTGCCAGCCTGATCTCACCCCAGCTGCCATAAAACCCCTCCTCAGCCCCTACGTTAGGTTCTGCGTTCACAGTTCACCCAGATTATGTTCTGATTGGTCGGTTTCTATGCCAGTCAGCATCAAAAGCTCCACCTCCTAGGCAGCCATTGTCTCCTCACAGTTCACCCAGATTTGGTTTCTATGCCAGGCAGCATCTCTGGGCCTATCTCAGGGCCTGATCAGAGTGGCAGGGCTGATCAGCAGCCCCATGGAGGCCCAGAGAGAAACAGAGGTGCACTGCTAGCAAGACCCAGAGAGAAAGAGAGAGGCAAGGGCTGATCAACAGCTGCCATGGGGGCTACAGATCAGACCCTGCTTCTCTCTCCAGGCTTCTCTCTGGGCCTGATTTGCAGCCCTCTCGGCAACCCAGCACTGACTGCAGGACTGACTTCCAGTGTTAGGTCAAGCCTTCAGCCATTATGGTCACTGCCCTTTTATATATATAGACTAGTGGCCTGGCACACAAAATTTGGCATGGGGATGGAGGGGCGGGTTGTCCCTGAGCCCAACCTGCACCCTCTCCAATCTTGGACCCCTCAAGAGATGTCTGACTGCCCACTTAGGCATGATCCCACTGGCAGTCGGACATCCCTCTCACAATCCAGGACTGCTGGCTCCCAACTGCTTGCCCACCTGCCTTCCTGATTACCCCTAACTGCTTCTGCCTGCCAGCCTGATCACCTCCTAACCACTCCCATGCCAATCTGATTGATGTCTAACTGCTCCCTGCTAGCCTGTTTGCCCCCAACTTCCCTCCTCTGCCGGCCTGGTCACCCCTAACTGCCCTCCCCTGCAGGCTTGATCACCTCCAACTGCCCTCCTTGCAGACCTGGTCCCTCTCAACTGCCCTCCCTTGCTTGCCTGATCACCCACAACTGCCCTCCCTTGTAGGCCTGATCCCTCCTAACTGCTGGCCATCTTGTGGTGACCATCTTGTGTCCACATAGGGGCAGGATCTTTGACCACATTGGGGCAGCCATATTGTGTGTTGGAATGATGCTCAATCTGCATATTACTCTTTCATTAGATAGGATAGAGGCCTGGTGCACGGGTGGGGGCCAGCTGGTTTGCCCTGAAGGGTGTCCCGGATCAGGGTGGGGGTTCCCTTGGGGTGTGGGGTGACCTGGGCAAGGGGTCTGTGGTGGTTTGAAGGCCAGCCACAGCCCCTGGCTACCCAAGCATAGGTCCTGGTATTTGGAATCTATTTACTTTCTACAATTGAAACTTTATAGCCTGGAGTGGAGCCAAACCTGCTTGCTCCGTGGCTGCTGCCATTTCTGTTTGGATTTGTTTACCTTTTATAATTGAAACTTTGTAGCCTTGAGTAGAGGCTTAGGCCGGCTAGGGCAGGCGGAAAGCTTTGCTTCTTCCGTTGCCAGAGAAACCCAAGCCTCCCTCCTGCTCTCTGTGGCTGCAGCCATCTTAGTTGGGTTTATTTGCATACTCGCTCTGAGTGGCTGGTGGGCGTGGCTTGTAGATATAGCAGAGTGATGGTTAATTTGCATATTACTATTTTATTAGGTAAGATAGTTTCCTCTCCCACTTCCACTGTTTTCTTAAAATTGATTTTTTTTTTGTTATTGTTCCCACTGAATTAAGTCCCTTCTTACACTCCCAGGCATTACAGTATCATGCTGGCTGCATCCATACTTCCTGCTGTGTTGCAGTTCAAGTTCAGTTGTGCTGGATTCTCTCTCTCTCTCTCTCTCTCTCTCTCTCTCTCTCTCTCTCTCCCCCTCTCTCCCTCTCTCCCTCTCTCCCTCCCCCTCCCCCTACTTCTCTCCCTTTCCTTCTCCCTCCTTCTCCCTCCCTTCCTAGTTCCCGTTCTACGCTTCACCTGTGGCCTTAGTTGGATTACTTAATGAGTTTTCAATCAGAAATCAGGAATAGATGTGAAAGTGCCTCTCAGCCTCACTTTTATCCACACCTGAGTGTGTCTCAACCGCCTCCGGAATTCAGTGACATCTCTTCCTACATGTTGACTTTGGCTCTTAAACTCCTCGCTCATTTAGATTTTCATAAGCAGAGCTTTGCGGGAGTACTCGCAGCCCCCAAACCAGGGGTGGCTTTTAAATTATTATATGTTAGTCTCTGTTATTCCAGCTGTCGCCAAAGGGGATTTTCTCCACTTACAAGCTTCGGGTGCAAAACAGGACTTAGGCATGACAATACCTCACTGTGAGTGGTTCTTTCCTGAGGGTGATTCTCTCACCAGGTACCTCCTTGCTTCTGTCGCGCTCACGTGCTATTAGCCTACATTCAGCTCCTCCCGAACGCGGGGACAGACCATTTAAAAGATGTAAATGTCCTTTTATGAGCTGAAGAGCACGTGGCCTGTGCAATAATAGAATTTTAAAACATTGCCCCCATCCTCTGACTTTGCTTCTAGCTCCGTGGTCTTAATGAGGAGAGAGTGACCTCTCCTCAGAGGGCCATGTGCACAGCACACAGCAGGATAAGAAAAGGCGGCCTTTTCTTTGCTCTCCCTTTTCTTCAACTCCCGTGCCTACAGGGTTGGAGAAAGCCAGAGCCACTCTGAGTAACAGAACATTATAGTGATTTTAATTCAGAACTCTTTACCCCTTCATCTTTTTTTCCCTTCACACCCCACAATTACATCTTATAAATCTTTTATGTTTTTCTCTCACGGTTCATGGAACTTTATTGTTACACAGTAATGGCCTATTTTAAAGCGTATTCTTTTATTCCAAAAGTAATCCTCTCTCTTGGCTAGATAAGTTACATGCCACACTGTCCTTGCCCATTAACCACCAGGAAGCCGTGGTAAGTGCTCGGAGCTCGGCTCCTTGTCTGCTGGAGGCAGGCTTTGTGTTGGAGTCTGCCGCCGGAGCTGCCTTTCTGAGAGAGACTCGGGATGAAACCGAAACACTCACTCCACTGTCTGTTTTCAGAGAACACTTCAGAGGCGGGCCACGCCACACCCAGGGGAGCTAAAGAATATGAAAAAGACAGTGGAGAACTTGCGGAACGACATGAATGCTGCTAAAGGACTGGATTCCAACAAAAACGAGGTCAACCATGCTGTTGACCGAGTGACCACTTCTGTGTAGAACTTTGCCTCGAGGTTTTACCTCCTGCGTCTTCCCCTGCTGTCTTTGGAGGAGCCTCCTGCAGCCCTCGGTCTCCACCAGAACCCCGCGCACGGGCTCCCCACGTCTCCCCACCTCGCCTCCGGACGCTGCTCTCCCCAAGGAAGTGCCTTACTCCAACCCGCCAGCCAGTGGTCTCCCAGCGTGACTGTTTCTTTCCCTACACTCCAGCTGTGTGTACAAGTAGAATACACTACTGTCAAACATCTGACCTTTGTTTTTGTCTTATGTTGGGGTAAGGGAGAGCAAGAAGGGAACAGTGATCCTCCTCCCTCCACGACGTGCTGGGACATTGTAACCCGAGTTCTCTGGGACCTGTTGGTGAGAGAGAGTTTTATGTGTGATGGAAAACCGATACTTTTTTAAACCTTTTTGGCAGCTCAGATGGTGTACATTTAAACATTTTGTATAGGTATTTCGTAACAAAAAAATATGTATTTCTTTTTTGTTATTTTATCTTGAAAAAAACGGTACATATTTTAGTATTTGTGCGGAAAACTCACACACAGTCCTGAAGTATTTGCTTTTATTTGTACCATCCACTGTGCCTTACCGTGTCCTGTGTCATGTCCAGCCAGCCGTGCCCAGCGGCAGCCCGGGCGGGGCGGCGGGCCGGGGGCGCGGCACGTCCCCAGCAGCGTTGGCTTCTCATCATGACCTACCTGGGGATTTGTTCTTAACCAAAAAGAAGTTACCACTGGTCTGTAGATTATATTGGATGATTTTTAAAAAAAAAGAGAAACCAAAGGATTTGGCTGCTAATATTTCACTTCTTTAACTTTTTATAAATGAGCCTCGTACAAATGAGCAGAGTGTCTGATTGTTCCTGCTCGGAAGGTATGTGCCATTTGTAAAATAGAATAGAAGAGGCAAGCACGAAAAGAGAAAACCGGTTTTGAAATTCCATGGGTAAATAAATTATGTACTGAGGAAGAAAGTATGATTTTACTCAAGAAAACTTTCAAAGTTTTATATTAAGATATAAAAAAAAAAACCACACACAATAAAGCAAAATAACCTACTATGCCGTATTACAAATGTTGCTATCTTTAAAAGTGCAATTTGTAAATAGAGGTTGAATCAAAGTGTAACAAAATATTGCTTCATGTTTTAATTTTAATTGTGCTAATTTAAGTAGTGTGGGGTATATTTTGGTATGTTTCCACTGATTTGACTTTTTTTTTTTTTTCCCCCCCTTGGTATGATGTGATAAAAAGAGGAATGAAAAGTGCCAGTCGCTGTGTGGTGTCTAGGAAAATCGTGTTGGTGTTTTTTTCTCCATGAAATAAAGTCACCCTGGACATTAGTCATACAGTTTTTTAAAATTAATTATCACCTTGCATATTCAAATGAGAGCAGGTGGCCCAGTTTTTTTTGTTTGTTTTTTTTTGACAGTGTGCTGCCTTCCATTACACATCTAGCCCACTGCCATGGGACTCACATTCACTGCTCCTTCTCCCACCCGGGGCAGAGCACAGCACCGCCCTCAGCTCTGCCTCCTGACTGGGTGGAGGCATCTGGCCAACTGGGCGCCTTAGAAACCTGCTTTCAATCAACCAGATATGACACCTTCTTTTACTTCTGTGCATCTACTTGCTGAATTCACTTTGCTTTTCAGGTTGTTTGTATATATGTGTATATTTGAAAGCTACTTATCGAGTTGAAAGTACATGGCACCTAAGTGGTTTCTGGCTTGTCAGTTTTACACCTTGTTCCCTAATCTGGGCACCCGACTTCTTTTCTCCATTTTAAGATTTTGGCCTACTCAGTTTTGTTTTATGAAGATGATGCCACTAACTCACGGGCTGCTACATAAGCGCATTGCTCTTATTTAAGGAGCTGTCTGGACTCTGAAAAACAAATAGAACTTCCATAGTGGTTTTGTTTGTTTGTTTTTCACATAAAGCCCACACTTTACTACTCAGTTTGTGATGGTCTTAGTGGATGAGAGGTGTGCATACATTTTCCTAGGAAACTTGATGCATCTGATTGTTTCCTTGGGGCCTGTCTTCTGTGCTTGACACTCACCTGGGGTTTTGTTTGGTCTTGTTTTTTGTCTTGCTTTCAGTTTTTGAGATTTGGCCCCCCTCCTGGAGAGGGAGAAACTACTTTAGAGGGTTTATTCCAGGTGGCACTGCAGTGCTCTTTCCCTCCAGGGAGCTGGGGCCAGACTTTCGGCTTCACCATGGCAATGGCACCAACCTGTCAGGCCCTTGGGGAGCATGCCAGCTCTTCCCAGGAGCCCTCGCTCCTTGTTATAAGGAAAACTTAATGACGTGAAGGGATACCTTTGCCTGTGGGCCAGAGCCAAACCTTTCCTAGGGTATGTGATACCTCACGGTGGGGCGCCACCCCCAGTCTGCCTCTCCCACCAGGAAAGGGAGGGGTGGGGGCACTGCCTGTTTGTCTTGTAGGAGCGACAGGTAGAAGCAGGAAAGATTCGTAGGACCTGTTCACCTACTTCTCCCATAGCCCCTTATTTCCGCATTTTAGCCAGGAAATTACACCTAAGTGGATAAAATCGCCAGAATTTAGGGTAAAACAATGAACATCACTGATGAAGAAAAGAGGGACCGGTAAGAAAACTAGAACTAGCATTTCCCCGGATGTTTTGTTTTCTCTGGGGAGTTTGGAGGAAGGGTCCGGGCAGCCCAATCTGTCTGGAAGGTTCCCGGTTAGACGTCCCAGGTGAGGGCACGGGTGGAGTCGCTCCCACAGCCTCTCCTGTGAAACGGACCGCACCTGAGAGGTGTGAGCCCCACGATGGGCGGAGGCTGGGAAACATTCCTTCTCTGTCAGAAAGGCGCTCTGAGCAGCCAGTTCCAACCTGGTAAAGGTGGCTGGCACCCTGCCAGGGCACAGGAGCCTGCACAGAGCCTGCAGGCCAGCGCTGGGCCGCTGAGTCATGGGAGGCGATGAGGGATACAACACCTCCGAGGAGTCCACAGCTGAAATCTCACTTCGCCCAGCTCTCCAAAGAGCCAATTAAAAAAGTTAACCCCAACACCTGATTGTGGATGATAAAAAACATGCAAAAGTCGAATTACATAGAATTACATAATGGACCCCCTTGCTAGCACACCTATCCTTCAGCTTGAACAATTACCAACACAAAGACCACTACTAAGCCCTTCGCAAGGAGCTGCATTAAGTGTTAAAATATTCACAAGAAGAAGGCTGCGCGGTGAAATAATTGAAGGACGGGAAGCAGCCTTTGGGGGTTGAACTTGCTGAGTCAGCATGACAGCCCTTGGAATCCTGAACACAGGTTTTCGTCCCAGGCCCGGCCCCAGCTCTGGAAAAGCTACTTAACCTCGGGGACTGCAGGTCCTTCATCTCAAACAGGGCCGTCAGACCTCTTCCAGGCTTAGAGAGAGGGTTATTGGGAGACGCCACGCCAGCTCTCAGGAAGGGGCAGGCTGCTGCTGCTATAGGTCTTGATGTTGTTATGGTGCTCTGCAAGCTCTGCACGCTGCCTCGGGGCCAGCAGTGTTGGACCTCCAGGGCAGTGTCCATCAGGAAGGAGAGGACACGTGCTAGTCTCTGGCAGGGATCCGAAGATGTCCTCACCTGTGCTACCACAGATGCTTGTGAGATTGGCGGGGGGGGGGGGGGGGGGGGGGGGGGGGGGGGTTGGGTTTGAAGAGGGTAGGAGGGGGTTTCCATAATGATCAGGTTAACAACATTCTCTAGCTGGACTTTCTAGCTAGCTGTCCTGAAGGGAAAGCTAGTTTCTACCAAGAAACACACACTGAATGGAGAAAAGGGCATTTACTATCTTATCTCTAGTTCACCGGTGATTTTGGCCACTGCTTCCTTTTTCACGAACTCTTGCTACGATTGTCTGTCTCCAAGGGAGACCTCTGAGGCTTTTGTGTGTCAGGGGAGGCAAGTACGGTTAAGAAATGGGTCACCCACGGGGGAAAGCCTCCTGGGTAAAAGACACAAATGCAGCCTGACTGCGCGTGTAGAGGACACGCCCATCTTCTGCCCAGCTCCCTTTTTTCAGAGCTGACAGCTGGCGGGAAAGGGAAACCAACCCGAAGAACCTGATCTGGCTGCTTTTTTTCAGCAGGCTGAGGCTGAGGGGAGGCAGGAGTTTTGCACCTCACAGCTGGCCAGAAGGACGGTGAAATTTTAAACTGTGAGAGTGTGCAGTCACGGGGCATGCCCAGGCTCTGTCCTGACCGGGTAAGAAGCTGATTGGGTTGGTCCTCCAAGGTCCTTTGGAGGCATCAGCATTTAATGTCTAAACAGTACAATTGACCCTTAAACAAGGTAGGGATAGGGTCCCCCATCCACGTGCAGTCGAACATCCTCCTACCTTTGACTATAGCTTATTCAACCAACCAGATCGAAACCAGTATTTTGTATCAGCGCTTGGGAATCTGTAATGGGGCATTAGAAAACACTGTTTTGGTCCTGTTAGTTGAATCTGGGGATGCGAAACCCACAGGTAAGAAACCCTCGGATATGAAGGGGAAGGGCTGACCGTATTTACTGAGAAAGAAAAAAAAAAAAGGTGCTTCTAAGTGGACCTACACAGTCCAAATTCTCATTGTTCGAGGGTCAACTGTAATGAGCTGCCCCTTGGTATAGAGAAGCAGTAGTTATAATGGCTGCTGTTTAACTGAGCAGCTACTATGTGCCACATGCCGAGCTCGCTGAACACAGTCTCAGTTTTCCAGAACAACTGCATGAGGTGAGTGCTGATATTGATCTTTGCAAAGGAGAGAATTAAGATTAAATTTAATAACTTTTCCGAGCTCAAAGAGTAAATGACAAAGTTGCAATTCGAATTCACATCTCTGTTAACTAGAGTCTCTGATCTCAGTTACTCCAAATTTTGCTTTGTGCCCCTCCCTCAGCTAAAATACTGTGAGCCTGTAGTTACCTTTACAGTTGAACGTATCGTCGTGGCGATGGTTCTGTTTTAAATGTTTGTAATTATTTAGGCCTAGGTTATGAACAAAATCTGGCATGGAACTTGGTGAAACTAGACCGCTATCTAGGCAGGCTTGGCCCTTCATTTGTGTCTGGTTGTGCTGGCAAATTCTGTGACTCTGCCCAGCCCAACCCTGCCACCGACCCCTCCCTCTGCCCACCCCATATCGTGTCCTATGCTAAGTGCTATGAAAATATTCCTGTCATCTCCAACTTTGTGCAAGTCTCAAGACACTTTGGAGATAAATTATATGGTTAGGTGGGTGGCCAGAGGGGGAAAAAAAGTGTTTTTTGACATTGCCTGAAAGGACTGCTTGGGAACCGGCGCTCAGAGAGCTTGAACTTGTTCCAGGTATTGGCAGTTAGCTCTAGAATGAGCTAATCCGCGAGGCATGATCTTATCCTCGCTACCTTTAATAGCCTACCCTTGGAGAGAAGACAGATAATGAGCACTTGGAAATCGATAGTGCTGCAACCTGACCTTCATGCGGTTTGGGGGAAATAGGAAAGGTGACTCGTGATGTATTATTTAAGAGCCTCCCTTTCAAAAGCGTGGTTGTGAAAGATGTGACAAAGAGGTCGCTCCCCTTTGGGAACCATCCTTGAGTCAAAGGAGCAGAAACCAGGGAGAACAGAGAACTTGTGTGCCTGGGCAGTGTTTAATTTGACTGGACACTGGCCTTCCAGCCCTGGTTGCAGAGAGAGAGGGCAGGGAAGGTGCCTCGCACCAGGCATAACAGTGACACCCTACACCCGACACCCTGTAAAGAGACTCTAAATGCCGCTCTTTAGGGACTTGCTCCAGGTAAGCCATGACGAGATCTTGCTGCTTTGCAAAGTGCTGCCTTGCCCAAGAACCCCTGCCCAGCACCCACTGAGCACCCAGACAGAGGGGTTTTCTGGGAGACCATGGGCTTCTGTCTGGACCATGTTCCCCTCCACACACCTGGCCATGCTTGTTTGTTTAAAACTTAGATTAGTACCGCCTGGAAAAACAAAACAACACACTAACTTGTCTGGGCAATGCGCGTTCTTCCTGAATCTTGGTCCTGCCCATTGTCCCGGAGGCACAGAGGGTGGGGTGAGTTTCGGCGTTGGTTTGGAAATCTGGAGACGAGCTATGGGCTGGGTCTGTCAGGCTGGGGCCGCTCTTGGTTTTAATCATTTTGCAAAGTCTGAGGTCGGGGAGTTTTGCCACAGGTGACTATGGGGGTGGTTGTGTTCTGGCCCTGCCTGCGTCTCCCACGAGAGCAGATGCACCTGGGGAGGCGATCCTGGGCCCTGGCGGCTGCCAGGTAACTCCCATCCCTGTGGTTCTCACCCGGACACTGAAAGGTGTGCAGTGTGAAAGCTCACCAGTTAGATGAGAGGAGGACATGGGACACCTGGCTGATGTTGACTCCCTCCACACCAGTGGGGGCTGGTGGTCACCGCCCCTCCCATTAAAGGTTATGCACCCGGGGTAGGGGCAGTTTATTGGAAATCCAGGGTTTGTCACCCACCTGTGGTAAATGTGGGGCCAGTTACCAAACCTCCTGTTGGCCACCACAGAATAACAATGTCATGTTGCTATTTCACGTTGTGAGAGGGAACAGTGTCAACAAAATATGACGATGCTCTTGTACGTCTCTGTTCACAGCTCCTTGTGATCGGATTGCTTTGGTCCTCAAAGATCTGGGCGTTGGGTGGCCAGAAAAGTCCCTGCCTGGCTGCCCTGTCTCCTTTCTCAGTGCTCTGGGATGGTTCAGGGCTGCTCAGTGTGGCGGAGCGTATTATTGCTCACCATCCTATAGTATTCTTGCTCACCATCCTATAGTATTCTTGCTCACTATCCTATAACCTGGCACCTCCTATAAGACAGTGAAGTCTTGAGTAACATCATTTTATTCCAAGTTTTTTGTTATAACATAGATGAGATGCCATAGGACCCTTATTTATATCATTACACATTGTTTTGCTCAAAGTCACAGAACCTATCGAATGTTAAATGAGGCCTTACTGTACCCTCTTTTTCTCGGAGACAGCATCTGCAGTGGCTTCAGACTTCAGCGTGCACCTGAGTTTAAGCAGACTGCTGGGCCCACCCCCAGAGTCTCTGATCAGGAGCCTGGGATAGGGTGAGAGAATTTGCATTTCTAGCAAGTGCTGTTGTTTCTGGTCAGGGGACTAGACACAGAAAACCGCTGTGCTAGGATGTTAGAAGGAGCAGAAGTTAACCAAGCTGGATTTAAATCCGGCTGTGGCATTACTTAGTTCTGTGACTTTGATAAATTTTTTCTTGATTTCCCCAAGTCTCAGTTAACGCATCTCTAAAATGGGAATAACAGCTACTCCAAGAATTTTTAAGAGAATAATGTGACAAAGATGGCACATAGTAGGCTTTCAGGAATTACCAGCTCTTGTTTTCTATCCTGAAGTGTGTGCACAGTAGTTCCACATGGAGGCAGAAGGACGCTTTGGTGTCTCTAGCCAAATGCTGGACTCCGGGCGCCTCTTGTTAACATGCCTACGCTAACAGGCGTAGAGGAGGTGATAGCAGAAGTAGCGCTACGCTTGCCTGTGGGTGGGTGCCCCAGGGCAAGGCTGGCAGTGCTGCTGGCCAGGCCTGGTGAGACTGTATAACACCTCCTGACTTGCCCGGTGGCAGCAAGTGTGTGTCTTACTCATTTGTGTGTCTGTGACTGACACCCACACCCAAAATCTCCAAACTCAAAATCTGCTGTTATAACCGGAGGAAAGCTCTCAATCATGGCATCTTTCAGAATTTCAGGATCCCGGACCTCCCCTGTGTCCCTCATGCCCTGCAACCATCCTTCTCATGTCCCAAGAAACTGAAGTCAGATTGATTCACTCAGACATTCCACGTTTCCATTACTCTCCCCAAATCCAATATTCCCTCCTTGTCACCTCAAGAATGTCCCTCAGAGCAGATGGCTAGTGTGGAAATGTGTAGTAATGCATAGGTCAACACAAACACTTTAAATGGCTTCTGTTTTTATTGTCTAAAGCAAAATTGCATGTTCTGTAAAATTCCTTTCCTAGAGAAAATAGTGCCAATCCCTTATATAATTTCCAAATAAGTTGTGTGCTTTGAAGACTTGTTTAAGGTAGTGATCACCATATAGATGATGTCCTTCTCTGAGCCACGATTTGGGAACATTGTCATTTTCAAAAATAATATTCCTATTAAATTATTCAGGTGAGGGGTCCTTAAGCCTGGATCTCTGCCTTTGTAAATAGTACTTGGTGGTGTGTATTTGTTTATGTAAAGAGACTGAATGGTCCTCAAAGCCCATAGTGCTGGATTTGGCCCTTTACAGAAAAACGTCTACAGGGGTTTCTGCTTCTAGTCAATAGGTCCCTCCTGGTACTTTTTGCCACCAGAGGGCGCTGGAGATACTGGCTGGAGATCACAGCCAGACACCCATCTGAACACCCTGGCTTCCCACAAGGGCTGGACTCAGCCAGCACCTTGTTCTTGTCACCAACGGCATAACCTGTCCGACCACTTGCTCTGCCAGCACTGGAATGCTCTGCCACACACGCCCAGGGCCACCCTTTAGACCGCTCAGCAGCTGGAACACACCCTCCGCACCCCTTTTGGCCCATGTCCATTCTAGGCGGGGCTGAGCAATATCATTATGTGACCATCATGGAAATCACTTTGCATCTTGTAGAAAAAGCTACAATATTTTTAAAATTGTTAATGCAGCATGTTAAGATACTGCTGAATGTCAGCCCTATTTTATGGAGGAAATTCAGGCCTTCCCATGTGAACCGCAGTCTCCATTCCCTGCTATGCTCTTTCATGCAGCTGGACTCTCTCCTGTCCCCAGACCTCACTTCTTGGTCACAACTAGCTCTTTCTGAAGGCCCATTTTTTTTCTTAGCGCTTACCTTGCTCCATCAAGAAATCAATGGTCCACTTTGCCCTGTATCTTCAGCCGCTTCTACAAACATTTTTAAAACCCACCTCAAATAAGGAACTTAATTCCCTCCATAGCTACGTTCCCCTTTTTCTCTGCCCAAGTTCCTGAAAAGAGGTCTATTGTTGTTCTCTCCCTTTCTAAATTCCCACACACTTCTGTGGACACTCCTCCTCCAGCCCACAGGGAAACCACTCTGGCCAGGCCAGCAGGCTTCCTTGTCCCTATACCTGATGGACACTCTCTCTGCTGCGCCCACCCCCCCTGCAGCTTTATTGAGCTATAATCTTCTACACTAATAAAAGAGTAAGATGTAAATTGAATGTACATTCATGATGCCCACCAGCCAATCAGGAGTGAGTATGCAAATTAATCCTACAAAGGTGGCTGGTTCATTTGCACACACAGATGCCAGAGCGGCTGGAAGCAGGGCAGGATGCATGCATAATCACCATGGTGACGACACAGGCATTCCGCAGGCCTTGGAGCAGTGTGGGAAGGTGGAAAGGCAGCACTGGGCAAAAAGGTGGCTCCAACCAGAGCGAAGGCGGTGCCGGCAGCCAGGGGAAGGAAGTCCCATTCTTGCACAAATCTTCATGCATCAGGCCTCTAGTTGATATTAGGTGTGCAATGCATTGATTTGATACATTTATATATTGCAAAATGATTGCTTACTACCTACTGTAGTGCTAGCTCACAATGGACATCTTGATTCAGCTCTTGGCTACCACTGGAAAGGAGGCTTAAATGTGAGCAAGGCAACTCCCTTCAGGGGAAGTCATTTCTGGGTGGGTGGGAAAAGGGAAGAACGCAGGGGTGAGCAATCAATAGCCAACTCCTACGACAGCTGGGCCATGGCACCCTTGCTCTGAAAGGGCACTATGATGCCCATGACAGATGTGGTGTCTACTCTGGTGATGGTCGACATTCTGGTGATTTTCTGAGTATATGTTCATTTTTAAATATTCTCTTTTCTGGAACTCAGTATTTTCTCCTCTTATCCCCAGGACTTGCTGAAAGTTTGTTAAAACTTACTTTTTATTAGCACTGACTGTATCTCATGACAGATTATGAATCATGGATTTATTAAATCCATTCTGGTGATTTTCTGAGTATATGTTCATTTTTAAATATTTTAGACATTCTGGTGATTTTCTGAGTATATGTTCATTTTTAAATATTAGACATTCTGGTGATTTTCTGAGTATATGTTCATTTTTAAATATTCTCTTTTCTGGAACTCAGTATTTTCTCCTCTTATCCCCAGGACTTGCTGAAAGTTTGTTAAAACTTACTTTTTATTAGCACTGACTGTATCTCATGACAGATTATGAATCATGGATTTATTAAATGGAACTGTATTCTGACTCCAACTATGCTAAATTGTCTACGGAGCCTGAATTTCATAGTTTATATTTTTTCTCCTCTTTCTGTTACACAGGCTAATTTCTCACCCTGTGAAGGCTGTTTCCCACCTCTTAGGTCAGGACTAAACCACTGGCGATATAGTCAGATGATTTTACTTTTCCTTAAAGAATATTTAAAAAGTAATTTTACGAAATGGCAGATAGTTGCTCAGCCTAACATTTCCTTGATTTCCCTCAGTCCCTGTTTCTACATCAGCAACTTAAAAAAAAAGAAATAAAGTCAGAGGAACTTTCAGCATGCAGCTGGCCATGTGCCAGACCAAATCAAGACAGGACCCTTTCTGCTTCCTTTTTTCTCTGCTAAAATGTTTTCAACGGCATGGCCTCCCTCCTATCCAAATATAGATGGCTACCTCTCATGCACATTTCAAACAATGCCACCTAAAACTGTCTCATGGTATGCACAGAAAAATTAAACAATTGCAACCCTCCCCAGCCCCAGCCCGAAAAGCTTGCCGGCAGAGTAAATTGCAGATGAGATTTGTGCTATTTTCACTTCGTAGCGAAAGTTATCTTGTCAACAGAAATAGCCGCTCTCCTCCTCCCGGCCGTGTGACCCTCCCTGTGGTTTGTGAGCATGGGTCCTTCTGCAGGGAATCCTCCCGAAAGACAAGTTTCGCACCTCTCGTTTCCACCCGGTGACAGTGTTGTGCAAGCCTTCCCTGCATGCTGGTGCCGGTGCTGGTGCGGGCAGGTGTGCCTCCAGGTGAAAACGTGTTGGGCGCCAACCGCAGCCCTCGTCACGGAGGAGAAAGTTCCCTGCGACATGTTGGAGCCGATGCTTCACAAACAGGAGGCGACAGTCCAACAGGTTCCCTCTTCCATTGCAAAACATGTTGTGGAACCAGAAAATGCCACTGGGAAAAGGTTGGCTGAGGCTGTCATAGCAATCCCACCCTCCCCAGGCCCTGAGGGCACAGTGCTTGTGTGTGTGTTTCCACGCTCCGGGAACACAGCCCAGGAATTTCAGTTTGCCAGTATCTCTGTGGGGAATGGAAACTGGAATTAGGTGAGTGCAGAAGCCTAGCAGTCATGCGGGACACATTTCTCAGAATGAAGCGCTGCCTTTATTTGGAAGGCGCTGGCCTTTCTGTTTTATGTGGATGTTTCAGTGTTTATGATGGTGCTAAAGCCCTCCGTTTGTGATTGGTTTTAGACCCTCTGTCAGAGGAGAAGATGCAGTAGATCCAGGAAGGGCTAGGGGATCGAAGAAGAAGGGGGCGGGAGGAAGAAAAGGGGGGGAAGAAAAGGGGAGGAAGTGAAGGAAAGGACAGAGACACTGGGGAGTGACAGGAAGAGAAACAGCGCTGTGTGCCCAGTGGGGCGGGCTGGTCGGCGGTGGCGGAGAGAAGTCTGACTCGGGTCAGGTCAGGCTTAGCTCCTCACCTTCAGGGGAAGTCTGTCCATCAGTCCCTGCTGTTTACCAGGCTCCCGTTATGTGTTGGGCTCAGGGAGACACTGGACATAACAGAGGAGACAAGACAAGATCCTGCCTTCTTGGAAACTGCTCGTCTTGTTAGTAGAAAAGCCAGAATAACAAAAAAGCTGCAAGGGAGAAATGGAGGGTGTTCTGGGAGAATCTGAGACGACCTGATTGCCTGAGTAACAAACAATTCATGTGAGGCCCGAGGAGTGTCCTTGACCTCTTCGAGGCTCGGCACCCGTGCGATGAACGTGGCAGTGTTTACCCCACAGGGTGCTGTGAGGACGAGGAGTGGAGACGTAGGTGTGGGTGGCATTTAATTACAGACCAGGCACAGTCCGTGGGGCCCCAGGCCACGCTCTGCTGACCTTGAAGCCAGAGGCGCACGTCCTGTCAATCATTGTCAGTCTGTTCCTGTTGGCAGCTATTGGCCTCCAGACTTCAAGGACCTCACCTTTCTCCCGTCTGTTCCCAGCCGACTATTGATTGGCCTTTAAAATGTAAAGGAAAGCTGTTTTCTTGAGCACAGTGAGAGCGCTCATTTTCTGGCTCCGTTTCTTCCTGTGGAATGAACAGATACCTCAAATATGATGCCCCAAATAGCCAGACTTTTCTCTGCCTTCCCCTCTGCAGATGTGTTTCTTTGTGTGTTCTGTTCAATTCATTGCAGTGCCACCCACCGAGTTTCACAGCCAGAGACCAGGTTACCTCAGTCCTGCATGGCAGTTCACCCCCTGACCCTGCTGTCCCTCCATTCCCATCAGTACATCTGGTTTGTGCCCTCGACCAATCTGATATTTGGCCACCATGGGCAGACAAAAGGGTTTGGAGACCCTTCTAACTGATATTTTTCTTTTCTGTTCACATTTTTTAGAGGAAGGAGCTGTATGGAAGAAGGTTGGTGGGGGAGGAGAGCTGTTGGCATATGTGGCTCTTGTACAATCTGGAGCAATTCCATGCCACCCCACCCTCCCAGACCACTTAGCACAATAAACGTCCAGCAACAAACTCAGAACACTGTCCCCCCTCTTCCACCCCCCCAACACACACACAAACTTCTTAGAAGGCAGTTCAGTAGCTCAAGTCTGCACTTCTCGAATCCCACTACACCGCAGCTCTCAAAGCACCTGCTCCAACTTTGCTTAATACTCTCACTGAGAAGAGTTTGTGTTACCTTTAGTTTTCTCCATCTTTTACAATTCTAGTGGGTGTCCTAACACCTGGAGGAGACTGCTAGCCTATGTGCTAGTAAGCATCCTCCTTTTTTATCCTTTTACCGTATCCTATATAATAAAGGGGCAATATGCAAATTGACCATCACTCCAACACACAAGATGGCTGCCCCCATGTGGACACAAGATGGCCAGCAGGGGAGGGCAGTTGTGGGCAATCAGGCCTGCGGCGGGGAGGGTATTTAGGGGTGATTGGGCCAGCAGGGGAGGGCAGTTGAGGGTGACTGGACCTACAGGAAAGGGCAATTGGGGGCAACCAGGCCTGCAGGGGAGGATAGTTGGAGGTGATCAGGCCAGCAGGAGAGGGCAGTTGGGGGCGAACAGGCCTGCAGGGGGGGGGCAATTAGAAGCAAATAGGTTGGCGGGGGAGCAGTTAGGAATCGATCCAGCTGGCAGGGAGTGGTTAGGGGGTGATCAGGGCTGGCAGGCAGAAGCGGTTTGGGGCTATCAGGCAGGCGAGCAGTTGGGAGCCAGCAGTCCTGGATTGTGAGAGGGATGTCCCAGATTGGAGAGGGTGCAGGCTGGCCTGAGAGACACCCCCCACGCACAAATTTTGTGCACTGGGCCTCTAGTTTCATGTAATGTAAGACACCATCATTACTAGTATAAGTTGTATTATATTTTACCTTACCCCTAAACAAGGCACCCAGTAATGGGGAGTCTAAGAGGTAACCCCAGACTAAAGTGAGATAGCAAAGGGAACAGGAAATGAGAGGCACACTTCACACTCCCCTGGAGTGGATGGGAATGTGCAGTGTCTCCCCCCCACCCCCCCCCCACCCGCCCCGCTGGTGGAAACAGAAAAAAACGGCACTTTCCCTTCAAACCTGAACCAGCAGCTGTTACATTGATTTATAGTCTGAATTCATACTCACTGAGTTTTTAAAAATCTCCAGCAGAGAATTTAATGTAAAGTAGTCTCATGTTGCGAATGCCCCCAGATTACTACAACAAACATGCAATTCAGCTCTGGAAAGATGCAGATTGACGGTGATTTGTAAGCTGAGTGCTGCGTTCAGAGATGTGTATGTGAAAGTCTATGTGTTGCAGACTAGATGAAATGTGGCAGCCATGAATTTCAGTTGGCCCCATGACCAGGTGTCTAGAGATTGCATTTCCCAGCATCCTCTGCAGCCAGAGAGCATCAGGTGACTTACTGGTGGAGAGAAGGCTCAGGTGCTCTCCTACCTATTTCCCATAGTTCCTTTTCTGGATTCCATGTGGAAGGGCCATGTTGAGGACGGCTGAGTTCACCATCTCACTCCGGGTCCTGGGTGACCTGAGGCTCCGAGACAGCTATTTGCACTAAACCAGAGGTTGTTTTGATAGTAAACGGTCAGACAGTAAATATTTTAGGCTTTTCTGGCTATACAGTCTCTGTTGGAACTATTGGGCTTGATTGTTGTAGAGGGAAACAAATATAAACAATAAGTCAATGGATGGGTACATCTGGTTTTGATAAAACTTTATTTACAAAAGAGGCATCAGACAGCTAGCTACCCTTGCACTAGACCAGTGGTCAGCAAGCTCATTAGTCAACAGAGCCAAATGTCAACAGTACAACGATTGAAATTTCCTTTGAGAGTCCAATTTTTTAAACTTAAACTTCTTCTAACATCATTTCTTCAAAATAGACTCACCCAGGCCGTGGTATTTTGTGGAAGAGCCACACTCAAGGGGCCAAAGAGCCGCATGTGGCTTGCAAGCTGTAGTCTGCCGACCACTGCCCTAGACCATCCACACATGTTTCTTGTACTATGTAACACACAGAAACAGGTTAAATCAATTGATTAAGCCGCAATCCTTTGGGTTTTCTGTTATAGCATCTTAGCCTGGATATAAATACATTATACTTGCATTATGGATGAACAGTACTGGCCCAGTTCTTAATCTTGGTCATGTTGATTGTCTTAGGATCTTGGTCATTCCCACTTCCAGGCTCAAAACCCCGCGTGTCATTTTCCAACCTGCCACCAAGATGGATCTTTTGAAAATAAATGTCTTATTAGATTTTTCTGTCTCCTTAAAATGCTCCGTGTTCACTTGTTGTAAAGGGTGAAATGCAATCTCCAGGCGTAGGAGACCCTGCTGGCACTGCCCCCTGCCTGTGTCTTCAGCTCCTTGCGGCTGGAATGACCTTTGCAGGCTAGTTAGTCCTCCTGGTACAACCGCCTTCCAGGGCTTGGGCGGCAGCTCCTCTTCCAGCGAGCCCTGTGAGCTCTCCTCTCTAAGAAAGGAACCGCTGTGAGCAGGGGCCCTGTCTGCCGGCTTTTATTCCTCAGCATCTAGCACAGAGCAGCCTCACTGCATGCTTGACTGCAGGATAACTCCTCCTCTGTCACTACTCGTAGTTAAATTGATCTCTTTACCTATGAAACATAGTATATTTATAAAACCAGAGAGTGGAATAGGCCACTTCACTTAGAAAAGATAAAAAGAGCACTATGGACTATCGCTCAAGGTTTATTTATATTTCATTTATTCCTCCTCACATCCCACCTGTTGTGAAACCCTATCCCTTTGACTCAACTGTTACTTCTACCTGCGTCTGCCATTCCACCCTTTCCTGTGTTCTGCCCCGTTTTGCAGGGCACCTGCTGTGCTGACCTTGATCCACTGCTGCCCAGACGGCCGCCTGCTTCTGTTCGGTTTCTCTGTCCTTTCCTTTCTTATACTATTTGCCCAGCCACCCTGCACACATGTCTAGTTTCTTCACTCTTTGCCTGCTATAAGGGATGGTAAGTGAAACTTCTGCCCAACAGCCTGAGACAATCAACGTGACTGTTGAGTTGTGTGAGAGAGCATCCCCTTTTATAGAACCTGTGAAATGTTAGTGGTTGGGAAGGTGCTTACCTGCCAGTCTAGCCCGGGAACAATGGATTGATTAGGGGGTGGACCCCAATGCAAGCATGTGAAATGTTGAAGGGTTAATTGGTTGAGCTCCTGGTTATAGTCCCCAGACAAAGAGTTACTCTCTCTTGCTTTGCTCTTGCACTCCTGTTCCTCGCTTGCTCTGTGACCCACACTTGCCCTGGTGCTAGCCTGTCAGCTGGCCTTAAGCAGCTGCATGGCCCGTGGCCCTGTGGACCCCACACATATGGGCTGCATGCAGCTGGGACCATGAGCTAACCTAGCCAGATGCTGGTCTGGGCTGCACTTCAATATGGATCAGGAGCTCTGGACACTGGTTTGAGTTCTGGTGCTACTGAGGACGAGAGTAAACCTTTTCCACGGCAGGACAGAGGGAAACACGATGTTGGAAAGCCAGGCGTTTCAATCCACAGAAATTAAGATCACTCATCCCCCCTGAGTGAGTCTCAGGAAATTCCCTCCTTGCAACACTGCAAGAACTCCGCTTCACTGGTGACAGGCGGGGATGCAGAGAGCACCCCACCCATAACACTGTCTTCAAGCCCTGCAAGAGGGCCTTCCACTGTGCCACCCCGCAGAACCGGAGAACTGGATCTGCAGCTCTTAGGGCTACAGGGTTGGGGGGACGGAAGGTAGATGCCTCCCACTGAGAGAAAAGTGGCCCAGCTGGGCAGCCGAGGGAAGGAGAGCTGCTCAGGGTCCAGGAGGAGTAGGCCTCTCAGAAGTGGTACCTTCCCTCCTGGAGGAGATCCAGGTGCAGGTGAGAGGCTCAGTTCAGCAGGATAAGCTGCAGATTGGACTAGATTTCTAGGAGCTTCAAGCAGCCAACCAGGATACAGATGCTCATGCCTGGGCCAAGAGAACTTGAGGGAAGGTCCACATTGATGGTGCGGGTTGCCAAATGCCCAAAAAGCACCAGTGAGAGAAACTGAGCTTCGTCAGATCGCCAGGCCCAGGGCACAGGAAGCTTGCTTGCAATAGTGCCGGTGGGCTGCACTTTCCTTCCCCCTTCCCCCTTCCCTCTTCCTCCTCCTCCACCCCTCACAAGTCAGCAGGAGGAGATGGGCCAGGTGGGGCAAGAGGACAGCTGCTTTCTGCATAGGGTCCTGTGGAGGAGAGGTTGAGGGAGGGGGAGGAAGGGGCCTGGAGTTTCCCATTCACAGATTGGGGATGTTTGCATTAGCGGTGGGTGACCAGAAATATCACGGGACAGCTGAAATTTCAAGGCCTGGAAGAAGAAGGGGGCACAAAGTGTTCTATGCTATGTCTCCCCACGGCAGGCTTGTTAAATAAGTCATTTACCTATATTTTTCACTGGTGAAGACTGAAATATTTATTATATAGATAAGTAATAACATTGGTTATTTTAACCAGAAAGTACTGGAATATTTAATTTTTGCCAAAATTAAAGGAAGAAAAGTTGAGATGCAAAAGCTGTGCTCTTACAACTGGGGAATGAGCATGTATTTGCTAAGAGTGAGAAAACATACCCCAGGGACATGGAGAACTGAGCCCAACTTCATGTTGACTACATCCTCACACGCTCTCATAATATTACCTAAAGCATCGTCCACACCTCAGCTGTCTCTGGGACTAGGAATCTACTTTATTTTCCACTCAGCTCTGCAGCCCTTTGGAAAGAGGAGCACACAGAATTAACAGGAATCTATTTCATTGTGAGAATCCTGTGGACATACAGAAGACATCTAGTTAAAATCAAAGATCAAAACCTCCTGAGGAAGTGGGCTTTAAATTCCAGTTCCTCTCTAAGGAAGTACCTCGATTTGAAATCTTTTTAAATTTTTTTTTTGTTTTTGTCGCTTGATTTGAGAGACATTTAGATAGATAGATAGATAGATAGATAGGGAGATCTTGATTTGTTGTTCCACTTATTCATACATTCATTGCTTGATTATTGTATGGGCCCTGTCCTGGGATTGAATCCCTGCACCAGGACAACTTTCAAACCAAAATGCCACAGGGAATAAAGTATCTTCAGAGTTCGCTGTAGCTGGGCTGTGCAGGGAGCCACGTGGAAGAATACCAGCAGTCTGGACCAGCACCGCTGAGGTTACCAGGCTCCACAGTGTGTGAGTGATGGTGATGGTGATGGCAGCTGTGGCATCACCTTCGTTTTGCCTCAAATCACTTGCAGAATGGCTTCCTTTCACAACAGCTCTGTGTGGAATAAATACTGTTGCTATGGAATGAGAAACGGGGAAGAACAGAGGTCTGGATTTTAGAGGAAAGGCTCATGGGAGTGAGGCAGAAAGGACAAAGGACGGACTTTGTGAAGAATTACTCATGGGTACCTGCCTGTGGCTGCCCCACCCACCGGCCTCTGAAATGCAGGGGGAGGCCCCTGCTCCACACAGGATGCTGCTTTGGGCCTGGCCAGCTTCCGTCTTTTATAAAGCAACTCCTTTACTTGGAAAATTATGTGTATATCAATGAATAGATAACCCACAAAGAGTTTATATAAATGCTATTTAAAAGGATAATAATAGAAATAAAATGACCACGCACACATGCTACCCACCTTAAGAAACAGAACATTAACCATATTTTGGAATTCTTCTGTGTGCGCTATCTCACATTCTTTCCCCTCCACACTCCGGAGGGAACCTCTCTCCAGAACTTTCCTTTATCCATCCCTTGCTTTTACTTGACATGTTCCCACACATGCCTTTATCACTAACCGGTACATTTAATTCTGCCTGGTTTTGAGCTTTATAAAAATGGAACTAGGGTCTGTATTCTTTATAACATTCTTTCACACATTTATATATTTGAGATTCCTCCCTGTTGATGTGTGTTGCTGCCCTTCCTTTTTCCCATGTGTCATGTTCCATGGTCCGAATGTGGCAATGTTTATATATTTTATTCTGATCTCAGGATACTGTCTTTGTTCTATTGTGAGTACTGCTACCACGATCATTTTTGAACGTGGATTCTTCAGTGCATCAATAATAGTGTCTGGTGGGTTACAATTCTTGGAATAGGATTACTAGATGGTAAAGTATATTTATGTCTAATTTTACTAGCTGGCACCAAAATATTTCCCAAAGTAGTTGTCCTAGTTTATAATCACCCTGGCACTGTACGGGAGCCTCCCCCCTCCCCCCGTTGCACATCCCTAATTACCATTGGCGCTCTAAGACCTCACATGTTTTATTAGTCTGGTGTGTGTGAAATGGTATCTAATATTTCATTTGCATTTCTTGGCTAATGCAATTGCTGATTGGATAAGGCTGAGCATCCTTTCAGAAATTATAAGTATTCTTTTTCCTCTTCTGTGAAATCCCTGTGGCCGTGTTTTGTCTGCTTTATAGGGTGCATTTTTCTTATTGTGTCAGAGGTGTTCTCTACTTGTGATCTTTTGTTAGGTGTATTGCAGAGGTTGCCTCCCAGATTTGCCTTATCTTTTCACTTTCTGTATGGTGCCTTTGATGAACAGGATGAACAGAGTTTTAAAAATTTAATGTAGTCAATTATACCAACCCATTTCTTCATGATTTGCATTAAGAAACCCTTCCTTACTCAGAGTTCATAAATAGATTATTTTACTGTGCCTTTAATATTCCAATTTCTTAATCCATGTAGAATGTGTGTGTGTGTGTGTGTGTGTGTGTGTGTGTGTGTGTGTGTGTTATGCTTGACCAGTTAGAGATTTCGTGCCTGAAGAGGTATGTTGGCAAGATTCGGAACAGGAAGCACTGCTCATTCAGTCATCTCTCTGGTGAGAGTCCACCCGGCACTCAGTGGTGCTCTTTAGCTCTATAGTGATGGTTCAGAGGTGGGCAAGGATATCACTCTTGTTGAGAAGCTCCAGGCTCAGCATGAACCAATAACTCTTCCATAGTTTTCAGATCCTGGCAAGGGAAATGCCCAGTTTTAAGTTCCATGTCATCAGGGAAGTTCCCGTAGTATATTTATGGTTCATTCAGTCTTCTGGGACAAATACAATTTATCAGTCAGTGCTCATTGGTATCATAAGCATGCTGCCTTGCAACAGAATTGAAAATGAAACTTTAGCAATTGAAAATGAAACAAGGCAAACAGAATAGAAAAGATAATGCAAGGCTAATTTCTTATTTTGAAGGAGAAAAGGTTGTGTTGTGTCAACAGTTTCCCTTACGGTTGTGTGTGTGTGCTTATACAATATGAATAAGAATCTGTTTTCATTATTTTACCTTTAAAATTTTGTTTTTCAAATACAGTTGACATTCAATATTACTTTGTATTAGTTTTAGATGTACAGCATAGTGGTCAGACAATTATATAATTTATGAAGTGCTCTTCCCAATAAATCTAGAACCCACCTAGCACCGTACATAGTTATTACAATATTATTGACTATATTCCCTATGTTATATTTCATTTTTTTCTATGTGGATAACAAGTTCTTCCAGCACCATTTGGTGAGTAACTTATTTTTCTCACTTATCTGCAATGCCAGATAGGTCATTATTTTTCAGGTTACATTGTCTATATGTGTCTGTTTTATTAGCTCTATATTCTTTCCCAATGCTACCTTATGCTACTCTCTACCACATAGTTCTGATTAATATAGTGCTATTATAAGCTCCATAGCTGCCTATTTTTGTAGATGTTTTGAATTTGTTTGGCCAGCCACACAATTCCTTATAATAAATCTTCTATCTTTCTTTCTTTCTCTTTCTTTCTTCCTTCCTTCCTTCCTTCCTTCCTTCCTTCCTTCCTTCCTTCCTTCCTTCCTATCTATCTATCTATCTATCTATCTATCTATCATCTATCTATCTATCTATCTATCTATCCTATTTCTCTGTTTGCATCTTGATGCAGCCATATTGTGTCCACATGGGGGCAGCCATCTTTAACCACATGGGGGTAGCCATCTTGTGTGTTGGAGTCACAGTCAATTTGCATATTACTCTTTTATTAGATAGGATAGAGGCCTGGTGCACAAGTAGAGTCCAGCTGGTTTGCCCTGAAGAATGTCCTGGATTTGGGTGGGGGTTCCTTGGGACATAGGGTGGCCTGAGTGAGGGGTTTGTGGTGGTTTGCAGGTCAGCCATGTCCCCTGGCGACCCAAGCAAAGGCCCTGGTATCTGGGATTTATTTATCTTCTATAATTGAAACTTTGTAGCCTTGAGTGGAGGCCAGGGCTGGCCAGGGCAGGAAGCTTGGCTTCCTCCATTGTTGGGGAAACCCAAGTCTCCTGCTTGTTCCGTGGCTGCAGCCATCTTGGTTGGGTTAATTTGCATACTTGCTCCTGATTGGCTGGTGGGCGTGGCTTGTGGGTGTAGCAAAGGTATGGTCAATTTGCATCTTTCTCTTTTATTAGTGTAGATGGCCCTCTAAGCTAGAAAATATATATTTTGTATAAATTTTCAGTTGTCTTAAGTAGTGGGGTTAGTGCAACTTAACCTCATCTGCCAGTATCAGAAGTAGAGTTTTTTTTCATGGCTAGCTTATAAAATTAATTAGTGTTTGTATATTGATCTTACATCCTGCATATTTGCTAAACTCCCTAATTAATTCTAGCATTTCATATTTAAATTCTTTGGTGTTTCTACATAGGTAATTATATTATCTGCAGATATTGGGAGAACTCATTCTTTTCAATCCTTACAACTTAAACTTCTTTTCCTTGTCTTGCACTGGCAAGTCCCAATAATATAATAAATAGAAAAACGTAATATTGGGCATCTTTTCCTTTTCCTGATTTTAAAGAGAATCCGTTTAATTGTGCTGTTAAGCAAGATATTTGTCACCATTTTAAAATAAAGTTTATCATATTAAGCAGGTTCTCTTTTATTCCCAGTTTGCTAAGAGTTTATTATTTTTGTAATCATAAGTGGTTAATCTTATTAAAGGTTATTCTGCATCTATTGTGAGGATCATATGGTTTCTTTCTTTGAATCTATTATTATTGAGAATTATATTACTAGATTTTTCTAATGGTGAACCAGTTTTGCATCCTTGAATAAGTCCAACTTGATCATGATGCCTTATTATTTTTATAGATTTCTCGATTTATTTTGCTAATGTTTAGTATAGGAATTTTGCATCGGTGCTCCTAAGTGAACTGGAATTTAACTTTGTTATAATGTTAATGTCTGGGTTTGGTATCAAATTTATAGAGGCCTCATTAAACGAGTGTGAGTGCTCCCTGTTGATCTTTCTTTGAAAGAACTAGGATACTCTCCAATTTATCTGTTCCTTGAACACTCAGGAGAGCTCATTTTCTAGTCTTGTGTGTTCTTTGTGGGAAGTTTGTAACTATTGATTTAATCTACAGGCTGGATTGTCAATCACTAAAGCCTCCTGCCAGGGTTGTGCTTGCTGTGTTGCTGTGAGCTGTCTGAGGGGCTGGCAGGCTTCTGTTACTGACTGTTCAGAGTCCCTCCCAGCTTTCTTAGAGGTGGAGTCTACCTGGGCTGCAGCGCCCCCAGTGGCCACAGATGGGTGTCTCTGAAGGAGAGCTTGTTAGTGGTGGGCAGCAGCAGCTTGGGGAGACCAGTTAGTGTCCCCAACTGCATGTATTGGGGGGTGTCATCTTCCCTAAAGGGCTGTGGGCTTGCTCTGGTCATAGGGAGGTGAGGGGACAGGGAGTGACAAGAGTGCTGGCTGGTGGGTAAGGGGGCTAAGGGCCTCCCCTGGAAGGCTGGGAACACATGCGCACGCAGCCAGTAGTGTGTTCCTTTGTCCCCGAGGCTCCCACTGTGACAATTAGTGGCTAGACCAGGGCACATACCAGGAAAGGCAGTGGTGGCCTGTCCTGGTGGAGGGTTACCAGGGCGGGGGGTGGAGTTCAGTGCAGCAGCTCTCTATCAACAAGGAAGGAAGTTTTACAAAATTTTAATGTTTCCCCTGCTCTATCTACTGTGCACCAGGTCTGGTCAAGGCATATACGTTTCCAGATTTCCTTTCAGTTCCTTGAAGATGTTATATCACAGGCTTCTGGCTTCATTATTCTGTGAGGAATTTGGCTATTAGTCAAATGGTAAGTGCTTTGTAGGTAATTTGTCTTTTCTCTTTAGCAGTGTTTAAGATCTTTCCCCTCTTCTGGTGTTTTGTGGTTTCATGATGATCATATCTAAGTGCTATTTCTTTTTATTTATTGTGCTTCTGTTTCCTGATCTGAGGATTGGAATCTTTTGTCAGTATTAGAAAGCTGTCTGCTATTTTCCCTCCCCATTCTCTCACTTACCTTCTTCTTGATTATATGTGGTATTTCTTACTTTTCCCTCCTGTTTTTAACACTTCATTTCTCTATGATGTATTCTTGGTAATTTCTTTAGGTCTAAATTCTACCTCATTGATTCTCTCATCAACCACATCTAATGTGATATTTAAGTTAACTTTTCATCACCATTTATTCTCCCTATCCCCCTATCCCCTTTTCCCCCTCCCCTCACGCCCTCCCTCCCACAACCACCACACTATTGTCTGTGTCCATGAGTTCTTTCTCTCTCCTTTATTCTTTTCTGCTCAGTCCTCCATGCCTCCTGCCTCTCACCTCCCCGCCCCCCCCCCCCCCCCGAGCTGTTGGCTTTTAGTCTGCTCTGTATCTATGAGTCTGTCTCTATTTTTCTTGCTAGTTCAGTTTGTTCGTTAGATGCCACATGAGTGAAATAATCTCATTACTATTTTCCCCCCATAACTGTCTGGTGAACTTGGATAATTGCTTGTTTCTTCATTATATTTCCAATTCTTTTAAATCTCAAACATGCTTATTTAAATTGTCTATGCTATTTCCAGTGTTTGAAGTATGTATGGTTCTGTTTCTGTGGCTTAACATTTTGATGTTTCTTACTCAAGGTGGCTTATTACCTCTGTGTTTACTGATTTTTAACTGTAAGGTCTGATGCTTTACAACTTTTTTTTTTTTTTTTCCTTCCTGTGGGAAATCTCTGAGATTATGAGTTTGAAGTGCTTGGACAAGGGACCTGACATCTTTAAGCAAACTTTTCATATTGGGTGTTTGGAAGTATCACACAAGTAGTGTGAATTCCATATCCAAACCCATTTGATCTTGAGCTTGTAGTTGATAATGTTCAGAAAAGGGTTACCTCCCCTCCTACCAGTGGACCCAGGGGCCAGGGCAACATAGCCACATGGAGGATGACTCCCTGCTTTCCTTAAGGGGTGGGGGACTGGAGAGGTTTTAGTTTATTCACTGTACACATCGCCCTTCGGGATCTCAGCCCTGGGAATCATGGTTCTCCTGTTCAACCTCCTAGTCTGCCAGCTCCTTGGGCCCTGTATTCTCCAGAACCAAATTTACCAGATTTTTCTATGTGCCATGCCAGGTCAAGTTTTACCACCTTCCTTCTGGCAGTCATACTGCTGGGAATGGGTGTATACTTTCAATTAAAAAAGCATCTTCCTTCAGTCTTTCCTCCTCCTCCCTATGCCCAACCCCACCCTTTATCTGGCAGCTTAGGGGTATCTCAGCAGGAATGCTGACTCTCCTCTCCCTCCCCCCAGCCCTTACCCAATTCAGGGAGCTAACATTGAAAGAAAAAATAATCACTTAAATAATTATTTAAATCTAACAGACTCCAGAGAGCCTGTTCAGGGCAATTTATTATAAAACACACACATCTCATCTGCTATATATTACACAATATCCTTCATGTTTTATAAATATTAACTCCTTCAATACTTGTAACAACCCATGACTCATTTTTTTTTAAGATTCCCATAATTATACTTGGAATGGGCTAACGTGAATAAAAATTTCACTAAATTTGCCAGTGAATGAATTAGCTATTGGGCATCCAGCAGCCTGGATTTTAGGGGAATGGATTTTTAGGGGAATAACTTTTTGATCATTTAGATAAAAAAATATAAGGAAATCAAACAAACAAGAGAGAAGGGTCACACATTTTAGGAGCCAGGAGCTTGGAGCTTTCTAAGATGGTCGAAGGAAGTTGTCATGGATTCATTCATTCAGTAAATATTTACTGAGCACTTACTATATTCAAAGTGTTGTTTTGGTTGTAGGGATTGGGGAGTAAATGAAACAGATAATGTCCTTTGCACTGTGGATGTCCTACTGAGTGAGTGATGGACAGCTCAGCGCCGAGAGAGAACTCTGTGAGGACATGTAGGCAAAGAACTTCCTCGTCTCCCCCTCCCCCTCTGATTATCTTCATATCCCTAGGAGACAGCATTGAGCCCCCGGTGGTGACTTACAGAATGAGATCAAGGCCTTTAAAGGATCTAACCATCTAGTTAGACTTTTAGTGCTTTCTATCCCCATTTGCCACATGTAATTAAAGTAAAAATACAAAATTGAAAATTATAGGTGAACAGTTGGCCAAGTTTAGATTTTCCCCAGGGTGATGGCATTGGAATGAAATACGAAGTCCTTCTCTACCACAGCCTGACCCATGTGTTCTCTTTACGTGTCCCTGCCTTGCTGGTTCTCCACTGGGTTTGCCCGCCAGTTGGGTGGCCTAGCACCGTGACAGGCAGACATAGGCGCTCACTGCAGACAGGATGGTTTCCGAAGGGACTGAGGCTCGCCCAGCCCTGGGAGTGGTACCTCCATCCAAAATGTCTTCTCTTGTTATCTACACAAACTTAGCACCGCATCTAGTGAAAGCCCATCTTTGCTTGGAATACTGGCTGTCTTCTGTGCGTTCAGTCCGTTTAACAGTTTGCATTTTTACTGCTTTATGCTGTTTACCTCACTCACTTATGAAAAAGACTCCTGGGAAACCTCCAGGGGCTTGCTGGTTTCCCAGGGGAAGGGGCACATCTTTCATGCCACGGGGAGAGGGCAGCCCCTCTCATTTCTTTCCTGGTCTCATGTCTTGTTTAGCTGTCATCTGGGGCTGTCAGCCATGTTCTAAAAGCTCTGATTGAGTTTGATCATTTTACTTTTATTTTTTTATTGTATTTTTTTAAATATATATTTTATTGATTTTGTACAGAGAGGAAGGGAGAGAGATAGAGAGTTAGAAACATCGATGAGAGAGAGTCATCGATCAGCTGCCTCTTGCACAACCCCTACTGGGGATATGCCCGCAACCAAGGCACATGCCCTTGACTGGAATCGAACTCGGGATCCCTCAGTCCCCAAGCCAACGGTCTATCCATTGAGCCAAACCAGTCTCGGCTGTATTTTTTTTCTTATTAGCTGTTTTGGATTCCTATTTATCAGAATGCTGTTTCAGTATCTGACTATTCTTGCTTCAGTGTGCCTTCGGTTTATATGATGTCCAACAAAGTGGGCAGGCCTTCCCTCCCTCCCTCTCTCTCCTTCCCTGGAATCTCCCTCCTCCCCTGTCCACCAGGCGACTCTACAACAGGAGGAGCCCTGTGTCTCAAGAGCTCTAGTCACCAGGCTGGGACTCAGTCAGGCCGATCAGAAGGAGCCAGAAGGTGCAGGCATCAGTAGGCCTGCATTTTTGAATGACAGAGGTAAACCCCAGGGTGTGTTGTCCTCCCAGGGAGCTGGGAGGCAGAAGAGCAGGACTGCCCATCCCCGTCTTCCTTGTCCTGTAGGAAGCCTGTGTGGGTCCCTCTGTGAGTCGTGCTTTAGGATCGCGGGGAGGATGGAGGCTGGCCCATCGTTGCTTTAGGTTGAGAGGTATCAGGGCTGAAACTGCCTGAAGAGTCCCTGGTTTTCAATGCCACCCCTAGTTACCTTCATCAGTGCTGTCTCTGATAGGGAAATCACACTGTTTTCCCAGAAACTAGAATACACTATCCTCATTGTACAACTTGTGAGGTGTCTAGGCTAAGTAGGATCTAGCATAGATTTCTTTAAACTTGAATAGTACATGCAATCCTCTATATAACTTTTATTTGCTCATGTTGACTAAACAATTTTTTATTTAAATGTAATTAATATATAAAAAAGAAAACTCAGCAGTGAAAAGAAAAAACAAAACAAAACTCAGCCCTGGCCAGTGTGGCTCAGATGGTTGAGCATCGTCCCAAGCACAGAGAAGTATCTGGTTTAATTCCTATCAGGGCACATAGGAATTGAGTTGTGGGCTCCATCCCCAGAAGGGGACATGCAGGAGGCAGCCAATCAATATCTCTCTTGCATTGATATGTTTATCTCTCTCACTCTCTTTTCCTCACTCTCTAAAATTCAATAAAACATATTAAAAAATAAAACTCATTATATAGTCCTTTTGTTTATAAGTGTTATATGACTATGAAACCAAATCAAATTCGTAAATTAAATAAACAGTATTGTGTGAGATGAATAATAATCACACTTGTAAAGTGTTTCCTATGTGCGAGGTGCAGTCCCAGTGCTTTATGGCTGTTTGGCTTCTTTAATGTTCACAGAAGCAGGTATTGCTCTGATCTCATCTGCGTTACAGATGAAAGACGGAGGCTCACAGTCCGCTCAGCTGTTACGTGCTGGAATTTAATTTTGAACCTATTCAGTTTGGCTTTAGAAAATGTGCACTTAGTCTGCCAGGCTGCCTCTCTAAATGTCATTGAACATTATCATGATAGATGGCATTGATTAGTTAACATTCATTTGAGGTATATGTGTGTATCAACCTGATTCTTTTAATTTAGAGTCTGACGGACCATTCTCTGAGTCATCATCATGACTCTTGCCATTCTTTTTAAATAATGGATGTGTTAACGACACTGCTGTTATTTGGATGAACCAATTTAATAGTGCACTAGAAAACATGATTCTTTAAAACTAAAAAATCACCTCGTTGAATATTTTCTAATTAAACTGACTGTGGGCCAACTTTTGCAAGGTGGTATGAAAAAGACATCACCTGAGGAATACACTCCAGACAACTCCTGTGGGCTCCTTTGATTTTATTTATTTATTTATTGTTTAAATTTCTTTATTAATTAAGGTATCACATATATGTCCTCATTCACATACCAAACCCCTCCCTATGCATGGCCCCCCTCTTTATCCTCCCCCCCCCCCCCATTGCCCTTGACCACTGGTTAGGCTCATATGGATGCACACAAATCCTTTGGTTGATCTCTCCCCTTTATCCCTACCCTTCCCTGCCTTCCCTCTGAGGTCCAACAGTCTGATCCATGCCTCCTTGTCTCTGGGTCTGTTCCTGTTCATCAATTTATGTTGTTCATAATTTCCCCTGCATGAGTGAGATCATGTGCTACCAGAAATACACTTACAAGATTCGAAAATGAGACAAGCAGTAGTGATTATGCTGAAAGGCAAATGAATCAGTCTGTCAGTCAGTCTGTAGTGAGTTTCTTTCTGGGCCAGTTCTTTTGAGTCCCAATTTCAATGTCAAACAGTTCCTTATGTGTACATGTCAGCCATGATGTTTCAGTTCTAGATGGTGGACAAATGGTGGTAATGCAGGTCCAACCCTCTCTGGTTTGGTCCTGGGCAGCCTGCAGTGATGCACAGGTTCCTTTGATTTTAGAGGCTTGACTAACCTATCAAAGACAGCTTACTTATCCTACCTGCTTCCCCCACCTCATTGAACTGCAAGAGACACCTTTGTATGTGTTGTTGTTTGGCCTTCACATGATCATAAAGACAACAAAGGGGTCAGACAATCGGGGCGCCAGAGTATTGTTGCTAAAGGCAACGCTTCAGTTGCATTCACTAAATTTAATGAATCAGGGGGTAGTTTACCATTGGAGCCCCAACTTCAAAGGATCATGTAAAAAGAGGGGTGCTGCTGGGAAGAATGCCCTGACGTGGGATTGTTGGAGGACCTTGGCCCACACAGTTTCCCCCGTTTGCCTTGTCACTGCCGTGTCACCAGTTCTTGCACACAGCGAGTGCTCAATGACTCCACGTTGAGTGATGAAGTGCCATTATTCCTTTTAAGACCTTGAGAGACATTTTCAGTTCCTCCGAGGAACAATAGGATGGCAGGTATTTTATAAACAGGATCAAGTGATTTAATGGCCTTGATTGAAATGCCATAAACAATGGCCTCTGAAAAATGACAGAACGGACTTTTGTTGGTTTGTGTGAACAATGAATTAGTTTCCTCGTCTCAGAGTCATTGGCCATCTGCCCTTCTATGTTCCTGGGCACTTCCTTGTAAGTGCTCGCAACTCTTCCAGCGGCGGCCTCAGCCAGGGCTGTCAGCACACCCCGTGCAGGAGGGTTTCGTGAGGATTCCAGTCACCCAGTGTTGTCTTTCCTCCCACGTGTGGGCAAGAGGCCCCTGAACTTGCCAGGTTCTCACTGGGGCTCATTCCAGGGAGAGGAACATTTTCATGGAGGTTTTTGGATGAGCTCAGCTTTGCGGCTAAAAAATGAAGGAAAAGTCAGTCCAGAGCAAGAAGCTGAGGAAATAGAATATGAGAGAATATTGCCTTTAAGATACAATATATTAGGTTTCTTAAAATTTTAGTTCTAGACCCTTCTTCTTGTGGCTATAAAATTAAATATTAACTAAAGAAATGCATTTCTAGTTCTTGTCCAAAAGAGCATGCTGTGATGGTAATACTGCCGAGCAACCACTTGGAGTTATTTTCCCTGCTGAGTGGTGGGTTGCATTGACTTTCTCCATCCTCTCAGGAATGGTCCCCTCTGTGTTTGATAGTGTGTTGCCATGGAGTCATCGGGAAGTGCTTTCTTGCCAATGGACCTGTTAATGGACTATGCTATTCTTGGTATCAAAAAGGGAGTGGATGCCGAAGCTGGTTTGGCTCAGTGGTAGAGAGTTGGTCTGTGGACTGAAAGGTCCCAGGTTCAATTTCGGTCAAGGGCATGTACATTGGTTGCGGGCACATCCCCAGTAGGGGGTGTGCAAGAGGTGGCTGGTCGATGTTTCTCTCTCATCGACGTTTCTGGCTCTCTATCTCTCTCCCTTCCTCTCTGTAAAAAATCAATAAAATATATTAAAAAAAAAAAGGGGAGTGGAGAGGAAAAATATAATTTAATTAATCAAATTAACCGAAAAAGTCCCATGAATGTTGGGAAAATAATGACAAAATTATTTGTATGCAGAGGAGTTATAAATAATCCTCTGATAAAATGGTATTCATGAGCAATATGCTTCTCTTTGTGCACTAAAACTTATTTATTTACTAGAGACCCAGTACACGAATTCATGCATTGGTGGGGTCCCGAGGCCTGGCCAGTGATCAGGGCTGATTTGGGCCTGCCCAACAGGGGGAGGGACAAGGGAAGGGCTTTTAGGAGGTTGGCCACTGGCCCCAAGGAGGGAGCTGGCCCTCAGCCCCCCTTGGAAAGGGGCTGTATCTGCTGCCACCTACTCCCAGTTCCCCATCTGAAGGCCCTGGTGGGGTCAGGAGAGGAAGTGACGGTTTCACCAGGCTAGGCATGGAAGGAACGAAAGCTGAATGCTGCCATTGGTGCCCTGCCACCACGAGGTTCCCCACCTCCCCCCTCCTCCTTGCCTTGCCGACATGTTGCCACCACAGTAGCTAGGCAGTGGGCTGATTGGGGCCTGTGGATGGGGGAAAGGATTGGGGGAGAGACTGCCGGAGGTTGGCCGGGACGTGGGGAGGGATTGTGGTTGGCCACGGGAGGTTGGCTGTGGGAATGCACTGATCACCAGGGGGCAGATCCTGCATTGAGCATCTTCCCCCTGGTGGTCAGTGTGCATCATAGCAACTGGTCATAATGATTGCTTAGGCTTTTGTGTGTGTGTGTGTGTGTGTGTGTGTGTGTGTGTGTGTGTGTGTATATATATATATATATATATATATATATATATATATATATATATAATCTTTTAAAATTTGATTTAAACCTTCCAGTGCTTGATCTAGTACTGGAGTTTACCTTAGAGAATTTCATCAGATTATCTTTTTATTAGATCTTATACAGTTACTTGACATAGTATTGTTTCTCATAGGATATCACACTTGCATATAAAGGTGCTTTCTTTATAATAATTTAAAAATGTTTCTATGTATCCTAAAGAACATTGTTTTGGCTGTAATTATTCATTATTGTCAACATTGCCTAACTTTTAAAACTGTTTACTGATGATTTTAATAGTTTGCCTCTCATTTTGGTAACTCTAGGTTTAAAATTTTATAGACAAGTTTTGGCAAAATTCCTCCAAATTACTGTCTTCTTGACTAGCTTAATTGAGTTTACCTCTCCCCCCTCTGTATTTTACATTAAAAAGGCAGTTAACCCTTTAAACTTGAATGTACTGAAGAAATAGTTTTGCCTACATGGAGTTATGGAAAGGAGGACCATTGGTGAGGGCTATAGTGCTGGAAACTTTAGAATCTCTGAAGAGAAGGCAAGAGTAAACTATGGCAAAAAGGGAAAGCAATCTATTAAAAACACTCCCTATGCTAGAATGTTGTTTGTCAGCAGGTGAGCAATATATTTTGAGATGAACATTATCACTTTACTTTATTATCATTTAAGAAGCTATCACCTATTTTTTCTCCTGAAATCCAAAGCACGAGCCAGTGCCTTGGTGATCTCTTGGCTACTGAGTCAACAGCAGTGACTGAAGAAATCCCTCGAACGCTTCTCCTGACAAAAAAGCTCCAGGCAAAGAGGGCACTTTGATTGTGATCAACAGAAAGAGGACACATTGGAGTTAGCCACATCTCTTGAGACACTCAGGGTTACTAACATCCCACAGTGGAAAGCAATGTAGCAATCCTTGAAGATAAAGGGATCCATTCAGAAATATGTTGACATTTTGCCACTTAGACGCATCCTCGTAGAAGACAAATGGCCTCAGTGGGTATTGGTATATGTGCCTGCATATGTGTGTGTGAGGATGCACACACATGCATGCGCTGTGGTGTGTGAGTTTAAATCACACAGTTTACACATTGCAATTGATTTTTCTGAACCCACATATTTAGAAACCACTAGTTATTCTCATCCTTCAGAGATGATGCTTTCTCAGTCTGATAGTGTAAGATGGAGAACTTTATCTTGTACCCTCACATTTGAAGTGAGGTTATTGAAGTTCTGTCTCCATTTATACACAGCAACACATCTTTATTTGTCTATCACTTTGCAGGCATCTGTCTAATATGGAGGTGGCAAGTGCAGAACTGGGTCTGGAGGAGGTGGCTACATCTTTGTCTGAGATCTATCCCTGACCGGCTGTATGTCCCAAGGCAGGCAGCTTAAAAGCTCTGGACTTCTAGTCCCACATGGTGTCCAAGTCCTCTTGTCATCCCCGCATTTCCTAGATCATTACAGAATCTGCAGGAAACAAGATATTACACGTTTTTTTTAGCCCTAGAACTTCCCCATCATGTGGAGGAGCAACATATAAACACAGAAAACATCACTATATTAATGTCTTTTCTAAAAACTTTTCAAAAATCCAGGCATGGGCTGACTTACATGGTTGTTTCATTTCTGCCATGGCGGTTTTGTGCTCTCTTTGAGGGATGAGCTCTAGCCATGAGGGCCTCTGAAGAAGTTTTTAGGTCTCTTAGAAAAATGCTGAGTTAACTACAAGGAAGAGGAGAAGAGAGAATAACCTTTTGTTACTTCCTTATTAAATTCTTAGTGACCAGTGGTTAGAGGGAGAGAGGGAGACCATTTTTACTGCTGGAATGAAATGAAATGTCTTTGCTGGTGCTATCGTTTTTTGAAAAGTGTTTGTTCAAATTTTCTTTTGAATGCAGTATTTACTGTTACTTAGAGGATTTTAAATTGAAACATAATCACTACCTGTGGGAAGGTTAATTTATAGGGAATGAAAACTAAAGTAATTAAGAGAGGAATGATTGGGTAGGAGATTCAAGTATGAAAGTACTTGCTTGGTTTTAGAGATGATAAAGCTTTAATATCAATCAAATCTTTTTCTTCTTTGTTATGATGGAACTGACTAGAGTTTCTTGAAACAGGCAGATCAGCTGAAAATGGCATAAACTTTTTGAAAAAAATTTAGCAACACACACAAATAACTTAAAAAACTCATACCATTTGACTGAATAGTTCTACTTTTAGAATCTATTCTTGGGAAAAACGATTAAAAATGGAGAAAGATTTACATTTGCAATATGCTTATTGTAAGGCTATTTTGAATATCAGTCCATCTCCTGATGTTTTGACGTGGCTTCTTTCCAGGCTGGGTTCCACAATCTAGTATCACAATCATTCTCTTGTAACTGCCTGCCTTCTTCTTGTCTGCCCTCCTTGTAATTACTCATTGAGCGAACCCTAATACTGGGTGAATCCAACTTTTTGCTCTCTCTCTGTTCCTCACCTTGGAGAGAATCACAGGCAGGCAGAATTGTAGCACTATTAGCTGATGATTGCCAACCCTATAAATGTCTACCTTCAGCCCCTGCTTCTCTCCGGAGCCTCAGGTCCCCAAATTCAAATATTGACTTGATGGAGCCACTTGGCCATTCTCTAGCGTCCAGATTTGACATCTCTTTCCATCTGCTCTTCCTTTAGGAAATGTTCCACCCACAGAGGATAACTTCCTTAAATTTTAGTGAACTTTATGTTAGGGAAATTATAGCTATTTGTGAAGAAAAATACAAGTATTAGAAAACAAAACAACTTAGACCCCCCAAAAAAGCCCCCCCCCCAAAAAAAAACAAACAACCCCACAAAAAAATACACCCACAAACAAAAAACAAGAATGTTCTTACTCAATTACATGACTTGGGTTGTTCGCAGAGTTTATTAAGCTTCCAGTTTATTAAATGCAAATATTAGAAATTACAAAACACTGAACACTTTATTAAAAGCTAATAGGATACATAATGGTAATTTGAATGTTACTGAAAACAATAAAAAAAACAAACCCTGGCCATTTTCTTCTGCTTTTAAGTTAGACAAGCAGAAAGTGCACTCCAGATGTGAAAATGGCTACTTCTCAGAGGAACAGATCCACAGATAGTTTCATTTGCCACAATGCACCTGGGACCAGTAGCATTAGCACGGACACCCTATTTATGTCCATAGATTATAGAAACACCCTGAGGCGTGCAGGAAAAAGAACTGTCTCTATTTGTGCAGTTGTCCTTGGGGAGAAGCAGAGCTGGAATGTGAGTGTTAACAATAATGATCCTCTTTCGAAAAGTAGATCAGCTCAAAATTGTAAGTCAGAAACAATTTTCTAGCTCAGTGGTTCTTAGCTTTTCAAAGTATGAGAATACCTTTCTAACACCTCCTTCCCATAAAATAAAGCAAAATTAAACCAAAGCCCCAGACAAAATCATGCAGCTGTTATGTTTTTATTTCTTTCAACTGAGAAAACAAAGTGACAAGAAAGTATCTATGAATTTGGTAATTCTTTAAGAAACTTTTATTCCTTTCTCTTCTTTCCCTTGCCTTTCTTCCATATTCATATCTACTTTTTTAGTTTTATAGAAAAGTAACCATAACCCCAACCCTAAATCTAACCCATATGTGGTATGTCACTCAGATTCTTTGGAGGTAGTAAAAAGAAATTAATTTAGTAATTTTTTTTTTTTTTTACTGGGCAAGGTATTTTTAAAAATATGAATAATTTATTTTTAAACTAGTTAAAGCTACAGGTGCAAATAATTTAAGAAGTCAGACAATTTCTACAGGGCTTGAAATAAAAAATACCAGACCATAGGACACCTCTATATACCCTCCCAAATTTTCTATTTTCCATTTTATTTTTATTTACTTTCTGGAATATCCGTCTGTCCTTCTAAGTTTTTCACTTACGCTATCATATTTTTGATTTCTCAGAGCACCTTTTTGTTCTCTGCATATTATTTTTGGTAGTGTCCTGTTTTTGCTTCATGGGTGCAATGTGTTCTCTTATCTTTTTGAAGATATGAATCATATTTTTAAATATACATATTTTTTTACTTCTACATTGTATCTGTCTCTTATAAGTTACCTTTTTTTTTTTCTTGTTACTTGCATTGGTCTCTATCTTTCATTGAGATACTTTTCTCCAATGTCTGGTCTTTATTTGTCTGTCATTTTTTCTTCTAGTGAGTGTGGCCTATTTTTAATTTTTAAAATATTTAAAAAATATATATTTTATTGATTTTGTACAGAGAGAAAGGGAGAGAGATAGAGAGTTAGAAACATCAGTGAGAGAGAGTAATTGATCAGTTGCCTCTTGCACACCCCCTACTGGGGATGTGCCCGCAACCAAGGTACATGCCCTTGACTGGAATTGAACCCGGTACCTTTCAGTCCCAAAGCCGATGCTCTATCCATTGAGCAAAACCGGTTTCAGCTAAAATATTTTTTATTTATGAGAGAGAGAGAGAGAGAGAGAGAGAGAGAGAGAGAGAGAGAGAGGGAGAGAGAGAGAGAGGTTTGTTGTTCCATTTATTTATGCACTTCTTGATTAATTTTTGTGCCCTGCTGACTGGAGATTGAACCTGCAACACTGGTGTATTGGGATGATGCCCTAACCAACTGAGCTTCCTGGCCAGAGCTGTCGGCTCATTTTGTAAGTGTTTGGAAAGATGACTTAAAAGCTGGTTAGAAGCTCTGTACCTTTATAGGAGGCCACCTGCAACAGGCTGTCCTGTAAAGCATTCTGGTCATGTCAGTAAAGTTAGAACTTCTCTCTTGGGCTGGTTGAGTGTCTAGAATAGTTACCTCCAATTTTCTTCCTAGAATGTGTCTGGGAAAGAGTGTCTTAAGTTTCATATGTAAGCTCTTGCTTAATTCTACCCACATGGTTGCATAAGATTTTTAATTTTTTCTTAGGTTCTATAAGTATTAAGAGAGAAGGGGAAAGCTCCAAGCCCCGAGAGAATCCCTATGCTCACCTTGCAAAAGTAGGAGGACCCTCACTCCACGTTTGGTCCTGGTGGTGCCATACACACACTAAAGGGATAGGAAAAGGTATAGCACCACATTAATGAGGATTTCCGGGTGAGGGGAGCAGGACAGATTTCTATAGCAAGTTCAAAATGTCTTGAAAGAGCCAGGGAAGGACACTGGCCTGGGTTTTTATCCTGGTGAGGGGGTGGGCTGGTGGGGGGCTTTGTGTAAAAGAGAATTAGTGGTTTGGACCTCCCACCTAGGCCAACGCAGGGAGCACTCAGCCAAGCTCAGATGATAGCACAGGAGAAAGGGAGGAGAGAGGCTTGAGGCTGCAAATAGTCATACACCAAACATCAAACATGGAGTCAGGCTCTGGCCCGTGTCGCTCAGTGGCACCAAAAGATTGCCCGTTTGATTCCTGACCAGGGCACATGCCCAGGCTTGATCCCCAGTAAGGGGGTGTGCAGGAGGCAGCTGATGGATGGTTCTCTCTCGCCTCGATATTTCTCTCTCCCTCTCCCTTCCTTTTTGTCTCTCTAAAATAAATAAATAAATACAATTAAAAAAAAAATAAAAAAAAAATAAAGGAGCCAGGATCCTCATTACAGGAATGCTCAGAACAGAGGGCAAAAGCAATATTTTAAGAGTGGTTTCCATTTATAGAAAACTAGAGGCCCAATGCATAAAAATTCATGCAAGAGTAGGCCTTCCTCCCCCCTCCCCCCCCCCCCCCCCCCCAGGCTGCTAGCACTGGCTTCCCTCTGGCACCTGGGACCCAGGATTCCCTCCTCTAGCTGCCCGCAGGCACCTGGGACCTGGGCTGGCCTCCCTCAGGCCCTGGCTTTGTGAGGAAGGACGTCTGGAATGACATCCGGTCTAATTAGCATATTACCTTTCTATTATTATATATGGTACCAGGGGAGTTTGTCTTACCCAACCAAGTCCAAGATACAGAAAATCTTCCAAAGTTCAGTTCTCTCATTGTGTGGGGAATGGTAAGGCCAGGAGTTTGTAGGTAATTGTATTGTTAGAAAAGACATTTTTACACCAATGACTTTCAGAGTGTGGCAGGTCACCAGCAGCATCAGCATCTCCTGGGAATTAGTTACAAAAGAAAATCCTCAGGCCCCACCTCAGACCCACTGAACCTGAAACTCTGGGGGCGGGGCCATACAGTCTCTGTTTTGAGTAGTCTTCTAGGGGATGCTAACACTCGCTTAAGTCTGAGAACCACAGGTGGAGAGTGTGCAAGTTCAGACAAGTCCGGGAAGGGCCCGGAGAACATAATGGTACAGCATACCGAAGAAATAGGGTTTTTAAAATTTCCACTGGCAGGTGGAAATAATAGGTCACTGTCCCTGGCAAGGGCAGACAGCTGGGAAGACTTCGCAGAGGGGAGAGGACCCCAGCCACACTTCAGAAGGGTAGGGAATGAGGGAGAAGAGAGGTGGTGAAAACTTCCAGGAGGTAGGGATGACCAAGGACCTTTAAAGGAAGATGATGTGTGATGCTCTCTTGTAAGTTTTCTATGATATAATATCATTTCCACAGTCACAATCTTCAGTAAAAGTCACACTCAACCAACCTGTGTGGAGTGATGGAGAATGAAAGAGATGCCAAAGGAAAAAGAACCCGCCATCACTGCAGACACCACACATTTCACTTATTTACTTGCCGATCTATGACCCAATGTATTTGGGTTCCCTGGACTGTCTGACTAAATAAATGATGTGTCTGTGTATTTTTAGAATTTATGACAAAAATGTAGGTACATTTAAAAAAAAAAGAATTTGTTGCTTTAGGCAGCTTATGCAATAAAAATAAGAATGAAAAATGCATTTGATTTTTCTCCTTAAAAATGGTATGTGATTTCCTTATAATAGAATATACTTATATCTATACACATCTGTATAAGTTATCTACAGTATCTACATTTTCCTTGAAAATTGTTAAAATGAAGTCTTATTCCTGTAGATAGATGTCTTGAGTTTCTAGAATAGGTTTTTCCCATATTTAAAAAAAGTTAAACATTCTTATTAGTTAATACTAAAAAATAAATATAATGTAAAACAATGGCTAATGTTATCCATAATAAACACATCATGTTTAATTTAGAACTGGAAGAGACCCTGCATTGTTAATCACATACCCCACCTTACAGAGCTTCCTGCCCTCCAGCTTGGGGTTATTTCCTGCACACATTTACTTATTGATTTAGACCAAAGCATCAGAATCAATTGCCATTCTTCACCATTTTGAGTACTTCACCATGGCTATTGTGTTAGGAAAAATGTCAAAACTCTTTCCTTGAAGAATCCATGCTGTCTCTTCTAAGTATCTTTTTTCTCTATATCAATTCATACTTATGTCTGTGAATCCTGCTCTGTGAATCCACCTGTTCTTCCAACTTCCATGATCTGAGGATCCCCAACCTGTTTTTCAAGTTCAGATCTCTTTTCCGTAACAATTTCATATCTCTATCTGCCCTTATG
The DNA here is from genome assembly GCF_964339955.1 of Pipistrellus hanaki. NCBI lineage: Eukaryota > Metazoa > Chordata > Mammalia > Chiroptera > Vespertilionidae > Pipistrellus > Pipistrellus hanaki. The sequence continues at coordinate 20,529,561 of NC_140509.1, forward strand.
AGATTTCTTTTTGGATGTTTTCCATTACCTCAAAGTCTTTATTCCAGAATGGAGTCCCTGTTATCTCCTCCTCCAAAATAAGCTCCACTGTCCTGATTTACCTATTTGTGTCACTAGCACCATCATTCTTTTAGTCACTCATGCAGTCAACCAACTCCTCTCCCATCTCTAATCTGTCACTGAGGCTGGTTGATAAATTCATCCTGAAAGCATCTATGCTGAACCTTTCCTTTTCTATTCCTCAATTCCTCCCACCCGGATTATTGCAAGAGTCCTGTGAATGGCTTCCTTGCCTTGCATCTTCCCCCCCTCCCCCCTCCAAGCCTCACTTGTAAGTGTTGTAACATTGGCAAAGACTCTACTCATATTCTATCATTCTCCTTTTTAGGAATCCCCAGGGGCTTCCCACTGTCCACAGGGCACGGTAAAACCCACAGTCCTTGTCTTGGTACCTAGTCCTTCCACCTTGGGCTGTCCATCTTTCAACCTCATAGACACCTATTTTCCAATGGGAAAAATACCATTCTAAGGAGGTTGTCCTATGTCTGGTCCTTTGAATTCTCCTCTTCCTCTGGCAATCATCTTTCTCTTCAGGTCTTACTTCAGATGCTAATATTATATCTCCTCTGCATCATTTTTTTTGGGTCAAGCAAACCACACTGATTTCTCGCTTGTTTGAACTTTGAAATCACATTCTGTCCCATGTATTTAGCTCCTAGTTATAGAATAACAGCTACTCTCCTTTAAGCTGAATGCCTACTATGTTCCAGCACTAGTCTAAGTTGTGCTTACTTCATTTATTCATCATACAATCAGATGAGGTAAGTACAGTTGTCAGAGAGAACAGAGGCATAGAAAACTGGTTAGGTAATTTACACAAGGTCTCAGAGCAGTAAAACCTGGGCTTGAATTCAAACTGTGTGGCTCAGAATCTGCCCTCTTGTCCACTCAGGACTGCCCCTCGGTGTGTACTGCCTTAGGTGGCTGTTTCCCTAACATGTGTGTGCACATTTTGTGTGTGTTGCCTTCCCAATTAAATTGCATGCTCCTGGAAGGCAGCGACCAGAACTTGCATGTAGGCTCCAAGAGCCCAGCAGAAAGCCATGTGCTCAAATAAACACTGAACATATGAACTGATAACAGAGTGGATAACAGAGCCTTTTATTCCTTCCTGAGATGATACAGCTAATTTTCATTAATTGAAAAGATAGTCTGAAAATCAGATTCGACTAAGTCATGAACAAAGTCAAAGGCAAAAATCAAGGGGTGAGCCAGTGTCCTGGCCTCAGCAGAGTCTGATTGCTTTGCAAATCACCCCATGTGAAAGTGGGAGACATAATGAGGGTTTAACGAGCTCCACGCCTCTCCCTGCTCTCTGCAGTGGAAAGTGCACGTGGGCCAGGCCCGCGTGTCAGCAAGAAGGAACAAACCAGCCTTGATGCTAGAAGTTGCAGCTGAAGGACCACCACGGAAAAGGCAATTTCTCTCTTCCACTTATTTATTTATTTATTTATTTATTTATTTATTTATTTATTTATTTATTTATTTTCTTTAAGTGTGAGCTGTGGGAGGGAAGGTTTGATCCAATTTTTGTGTGTTCTCAGGGGCCTTCACTGGCAGGTTGTTCAAGGAAAAATCCCACAGAAATGCTTGGCGTTCCAGGAAGAGGCAAACAGCCAAAGGTAAGATGGAGAAGGTATTTTTTAACCCACTGAATTGTGTCGGATTACACACTTAACTTACACCTGTGCCACAAGTTGTAACTCTTGATGTTTTTTTTTTTCTTAGAATGAAACTTCATTTTTTTCCAGATTACTTTAAAAAAAATATTTTTATTGATTTCAGAGAGGAAAGAAGAGGGTGAGAGAGATAGAAACATCAGTGACGAGAGAGAGTCATTGATTTGCTGCCTCCTGCATGCCCCCCCCCCCCCCCCCCCGACTGGGATGGAGCCTGCAATCTAGGCATGTGCCCCAATAGGAATCAAACCTCGACCTGTTGGTTCATAGTTTGATGCTCAACCACTGAACCATACCGGCTGGTCTAAAATGGTCTTTCTTAAGAGCCATTCACTTTTATTTTATTTTTTAAAATTTAAATTTTTATTGTTTAAAGTACTACACAAGTCACCCCCTCCTCCCCTTCCATCTGTGTCCATTGGTTATGCTCTTAAGCATACATACAAGTCCTTTGGTTGATCTCTTACCTCGCATCCCCCTGCCTTCCCTCATAGGTTGGACAGTATGTTCGATGTTTCTATAACTCTGGTTCTATTTTTGTTCATCAGTTTATATTGTCCATTATATTCCACAAATCAGTGAGATCATGTGATATTTATCTTTCTCTGACAAGAGCCATTCCCTTTTAAAAAGTGGGTATGGATCTCAAATTATATGCCAGTTGAGTTTTCTGCTATTTTTCAACTGCTTTATAAGTGTGAAGGACTACCTGTTTTTATGTTCTCATTATTATTAACCTGCATACAAGTTGCCTTTTGCAAAGCTCTTGGATACACATACACACACACACACCACACACACACACACACACACACACACACACACTTAAAAAAAATACACGATTCTTTATTTCAGGTCATGAACTGAGCCCATTTGGCATAGTGTTGGATGGAGAAACAACCTGGGCCTGCTTCCTGTCCTGGCGGCACTTATCCTCTAGTTGTGAAGGCCCGATGGGGTTCAGGCCCACCTCCTACAGCCATAAATTCTTCTTTGAGACGTCTCAGCACCGTTGGTAATGTTCAGCTTTTGTTCATACTCTATCGGACCAGATTTGATTTCTAATGTTATTTTCTCTGTCTTGACCTGGGAGGTAATTACCCCAGGGCTGCTTCAGGGTGTTTGCAAGTTGTGCATCTGGTAATTGGCAAGGCTGCACCTTGCTCAGCCTGCACATCAGCACAGGGTGCCCTGACCACTGGGTCTAAGTTAGTGGTCAGAAAACTGCAGCAGCTCTCAGGCCACAGCTTGCTGCTCTGTTGAATAATGAGTTTGCCGACCAATGGGGTGATTTCTGCAGGTTTCCCATTTTATTTATTTTGTGTTGGTGTCACTAGTTTAATACCCAGAGTTTTGGAAGAAGTCTCCTTACTTTTATTCCCAGGTACTAATCATATAAGATACAAACGAGAGAAAAACAAAGACCATACATTGTAAATACAAGCATATGCTAAAGATTAGATGACTTGAAAAATGCATTCTTAATCTTCAGAGGTAGGGTCGCAATTGTGGAAATATGTGGTAGAGTCAGAACATTTGGTTTCTATGACCAGTTCAGTTACTTATTAATATTTTGACACTCGGTGGATTATTAAACATTTGGGAGCCTATAGGAAGTGGAAACACATGTTTTTTTTTGGTCTTTATAAATCTCACAAAAATATGCAAGAGAGAGAGTGGTAGTCACAATGCTATATGCAGGGGTGAGGTCAATTCGTCATCATGAACACAGGGCATTGGATTGGTTTGAGAAGGAGAGTCCTGAGCTGGGATTACATTTTTTAATGCATAAGACTGAAGGTAGAGCCATATTTTGTTGCCATCTCTCCCTTAAACACTTAGATGTAGTTATTAACTCCCTGGTTTCGAAATGAAAAAAAAAAATAGGTAAAGTCTACAAATCCAGGGGAAAATGCAACATATATTGACCCAAGCTCTCAAATTTTTCAAATCAACAAATATATCCTGAGCATGCTTACTATGCTCTGGCCACAAATATAGGCACTGAGTATATAGCAAGGAACAAGATAGAGTGGTCCTTGTCTTTAAAGGGTGTACTGTCCTGGCAGGGCAAGAAAATATTTAAAAATTGATGAAAAATATGGACCTGGCTAGAGGTGTTCAGTGGTTAGAGCATCAGCCCGTGTATGGAAGGGTTATGGGTTCGATTCTTGGTCAAGGGCATGTATGTACCTGGGTTGTGGGTTTGCTTCCTGACTCCATTGGGATGCAAATAGAAGGCAACCAGGTGGTGCCTCTTTCTCACATTGCAATTTCTTTCTCTTTCTCACTCTTTCCTTCCCTTCTACTCTCTCTGAAAAGCAATGGAAAAAATATCCTTAACAACAACAAAAATTGATGAAAGATGTGTTGCTTATTATAAAGATATGTCCAGGTACATAATTAGGAATCTGACAATCGCTCATTTTAAGACTGTTATTTAAATACATTAAAACACATTTGCAAAAACGGTTTCCTCTCAAAGGACTTTTTAGGACAAAAATTGGCAGTTGATATGATTTGCCAGATTCCTCCTATTTTCTTCCACTCGACAGACTTGTTTGTAGGTTCTTTATGGTATTTTCTCAGAGGGGCCTAACGCATGGCAGCTTTTCTCTAGGAAACATGGCAGTGTCAGCTTGGAGTTGCTTATTTTTTGAAGAATTTATTAAACATTTACTAAGTGCAAGGAGATGCCTATAGAAATGCACGCTCCACATGGCCCACAGACACCTGCTTTGAACTGTGGCGAGACAGAATTGAGATGTGCTATAAATATGACACATCCTGGATTTGAAAGAGTTAATGTGGAAAAAGAATATAAAAAGATCTCATTAGTAATATGTTTGCATCGACCACATGTTGAAATGATCATATTTTGGATGTATTGGTTTAAATATATCGTTATGATAAATTTTACTTGTTACTTTTTACTTGTGGGGTGCAGCTACAGTGTTTGGACAGGTCCAAGCCTTGGACCGATGAGAGGGCACAGTCCTCTCGTACCCACGTGCAAGTCCCTGCTTGGAGGGCAGAGCTCTCCAGCACAATTATAGCCCACAGCTGTAGTTGTAAGCTTGAACCTGTGGTCCGAACACGTGGCCTTACATGCACAAGTGATACAGGCTGCAAGTAAACAAAGCTTGATCAGGTGCATGTAATTGAGTAGGATCGAAACCCACGAGAATGCTGTAAACATCTTGACTACGCCCTTACTTTGCCTCGTGGCATCTGCTATAAAATAAAGTCAGGGCTTGTAGTCCATGGCGCTGTCTCTCAGGAAGCAGCGTCCCACCGAGACCCAGCTTTCATTCTCTTGTCTGTCTTTTCTAAGCCTTTCAGCCGCCCCTACTCAGATATACCCTTAGGCCATGCCAGTGGCTATGAGAAAATTTAAATTATACATGTGACTCACATTTGTGGCTCATATTAGCTTTCTCCTGAACAGTGCGTTTTTAGACGTTCATATGATAGGGAGACAGACATGGAAGCAAATCATTAAAAGTCAATGGGGCAAGTGCTTTAAGGCTGATACGTTGGAAGTACAGAGGGTGTGGCCAATTTGCTAGTGTGCTCAGGAAAAGATTCCAAAAGGTGGGCCATGAGATTAATTTTAAATGCACAATAAGATTTTTAAAAGAAAACTGGGAAGGGAGGCAGGCCAGGAAGAGAGAGAAGTATGCATAAGGCAGGGGAAAGACTGGTGGCTCTATGAAAGTATCTACAGAGAAAAAGAAAAAGGGGACAGAAAAAAAGAGCCCAGAAAAAGCAGCAGGAAACTAGAGAAATTTTTCATAGCATCTCAAGATAGAACGAAAATTGAATGTAACCTACTTAGGACGCTATTTATTTGCCTTGGGATCTGAATGACAAGAATTGTTTCTCTTACACAAATTACTCCAATGTCATGAGTGTATTATCTGAGGCACCACCAGATGGCACTGTGCCCTAGGATTGAAAAGCAGTTTAGCAAGAAAAAGTGTCAATTTCTTGGCTCAGCAGTGGCCTAAATTTTTCAAGAATACTACCTGTCATGTTTGAGCATGTTAACTCAATATATGTGTGTCTATTTAAGTAAAAATTATATACCTGATGCTGCACTAATATATTATGTCAACTTAAGGCATACGTATAGAAAAATAGAAATATACAAGGCTATGATCAAGATTAAACTTAAGTTCTAATGTCTTCCCTGCCCTTCAATGGGTTATTTGTGTGTGCCTCACTCTGGAAAGAGCACTGGCCCATTTCATGGATTTTTATCTTTATAAAGATGAAAGTAACACGCAAAAGTTTAAAACAATATATTTTTACTACAGGTGGGATTAAAATATGCATTACAGTTGCATACCAATCCATGTACAGCACTAAAATTAAAGCCTAAAAAGAAAAAAGACAAGATTTGTTGGTTTATGGATTTTTATATTTTTCAATTCTAAACCAGATAGGATCTGCTATATATTTTTTTTTTTTAAAAAATCACAGGTTTAAATTTTTATAAATTAACAAACAAACAAACAAAAAACCCTCCAAAGGATGGCCTAAATGATATAAATAGAATAGTGGTGGTGCCCATGCCAAAGAAATATGCAGAACTGAGTTTTAGTAAAAGCCCTCCTAAAACAAAAGCAAAGAAGAACCTTATCCTGACCTTTTTAGAGGAATACAAGTAATTGCTTTTGCCCTGATTTCTGCAAGTAGTTTTTGCTTTGTTTTTAAAAAGATGACAGACTTTTGGATTTTGCAGAGCCTGTGATTCCCCCAAGATCAGGCCATCCTTGCTGGTCAGGTGATCCTCATTGTGTAGGTGCTCCTCATGGTGATCCCTGGGGGTCCATTCAGCTGTGGTGGAGGCAGGCTGGATTACAGAGAGATAAACATAAGTCCACTCCTGTGATTTGGGGGTGAGGGTCAGATTTCAAAGAATAAGGATTATGAGATAGGCAGGAACTCCAAAAGGTATCAGCTAGGGAAGGATGATTCCTGGTAATTGCACTTGTGCAATATTTAAAAAAAAATTTGTAAGATGTATAGTATGGCATTCATAAAGCTGCATTAAGAGTTAGTAGCCTCCATAATTACAATGATACTCTTCTAACAAGTTTATTCATCAGTCTTCACTCACTGAGCTTCAAACAGAAAACAGACTGGTTAATGAAGATTATATTTCTGGGAGAGGTTGAAACAGCAATTAGGTCATGTATTAAATCTAAATTTGGTATCATGGGCTTTAGCACAGGTGAGGCCATTTTGGGCCTATGGTTTTCTCTTTAACATGGTTTACCAAGCAAATCAAGGAGCAAAATTTAGGGGTAGTAGGCAAATAACCTGAAAGGAAGCAATAATTTCTTGTATTAATAGTCTATTAATTGAAACACAATTTTGCAATTACTTTTGGAATGCATTCTTCTTCTCCTCCTTCTCCTCCTCCTCCTCCTCCTCCTCCTCCTCCTCCTCCTCCTCCTCCTTCTTCTCCTTCTACTTCTTTTCTCTCTCCCCCCCCCCCCCTCCATTGGTCCTTGCAAAGAGCTGGGGAGTTGAATGTACAGCTCTAGTGGAGCCTTATCCAGTGAGTCATCCCCAGGGAGTTGGGGGTTGGCCATCTCAATTGTACTGAATCTGGAGGAAGTCAACATTTTCATGGCTTTGGGGGTTGGAGTCTGTTACAATGAGTGAATGAAGGACCATGTATATAATTTTTATTTATTTAAAATTCAGAACAAGAGAAAATAAAATCAAAGGGACTGGATGAGTTCATGTTTGCCCCCCAGGAAGCACTGTCTCAGAACCTGGCTCACCTAATTTTGCTGGTGACTCAGATCCCCAGGGCACTCCATTAGGGAAAGTGAATTATGTAACAAGAGTAAGTTACACATGTAACACTGAGAGATGACCCCCTTGGTGCTGTATTTTAGCCAATGCTTTACCCCTTTTCTGTCTATAATCCCTCAGATATGTCAGATTAGGTCAACACAAAGAGCTACGCTTTTCTGATGAGGACATGGTTGCCATGTTAGCTGCTCTTGCCCTTGACTGTGCTATTTTGAAGATAAAATTCTTGAATTCCCCAGACTTTGGATTCAAGAAAAAACTCAATAGCAGGTTAGCTTTGTTAAAAAAAACAAAATTTGTCCAAGTAAAATTTGCAGATTTAATGGGCTTTATTGAAAGATTCATGAATGGGACAGTATCCTATTTACCAAATAGAAGGGAGCTCCATCGAATTGTGGAAAGTGGGATGGGGGTTGGGGGCAGGAAATTATTAGCAATTATTATTATTAAATTATTATTAAATAATAATTTAAAAATTATTATTAAATGAATTGTTTCAGGCAAGACCACCCTTTTAAGGGGGAATGGAAGAGGTCTCTCAGGGATTAGCTCCTAGTGCTGACCAGGAAGTTCCATGGTACGGGGTTAGAGGTTATATTTCTGGGGAAGCTTGAAACTGTAATTAGGTTAGGTATTAAGTCTTGGTTTATTGATGCGGGGCCTTAACACAAGTGACTTCACTATGGGCCTGTTGTCTGTTTCTGTCTCTCTCTCTCTCTCTCTCTCTCTCTCTCTCTCTCTCTCTCTTTCTCTCAACAGCCTTAAAGAGGTACTATGTCATAGCAGGACTTCTTATGAGAAATATAAACATAACACCATGTGTATGACATTAATATTTTCATGGCTTTGTGGGCAGGCTACATGGAGGATATATATTGATACCTGTGATTCCACTAGAACAAACTCCATTAGCTTTGCTTTTAGTTGTGAATGATATTGATGTATTTTCATTGTCTTACTGGACTCATTTAGGATAAAAGTTCCAGAATTTTAATATTAGCCTATGACATGTGCACACTTAGGATGGAACTGAGACTTTAAGGTCAAGCACCTTACTAGGCAATATATAATTTTCAACATGACAATATTTAACAGAATATACTCTCTAAATATATTCCCTATTGTACTTCTGTGTTCTGCAAACTCTTTTGGGGGTAAGGCAATAATATTAATAAACAATTTTATTTATATATCATGTACAACTATGTTATTTAAGTGCATCATGTGGTATTTTTTTATGAAATCAAAATACATACAAAATAATAATTTGTAAAAAACACAAATATAAATCAAAGCTCTGATCTTTTCCTCTCTCTTGTCCTGGGGTCTGTGTTCTCTGCTTGGACTCTGCTGAGGTTCACAAAGTCAGCACTGGATGCACCTTTCCCATACCTCAGCAAAGCAAAACCAGAGCCACACCATCATTCTGGAAGGAACTTCTCAGAGTCTGCTTGTCCAACTTCTTGTTTTTTTGTGCACAATTATGAGATTACTTCTAAGGTGAAAATTAATTAGTTCTCAAAGCTCTGCCTTTTGAAAGAACTTGCTCACTCGTGTAGGAATAGAGTTCTCCCTCATCAGTGGGAAAACAGATACATGGTAACATCACTCTGTGATTCATGCATCACTCTGTGAGTGGCTCTCTGTCTCCACAGAACCAAATGTTTGCTTGAGAGCTGGTGATGCCCAGGACCTGGGGAAAGGGTTTCTGTGTCCAGGATCCCTGTTCTGTTTTCTGAGTCACAGGCACACAAAACCAGGGAATGGTTAGGCATACACCTAAGACCAGGGTGGAACCTGTCCATAGACGCAGCTTCATCTGGTCCCCTTTTGGCAGTTCTCATAGCTACTCCTAATCCACAACCAGACGGAATGGGAAGGCGCATTCATTTATTTGTCCTGTAATAATTGAAACTAACCTGAGTACAGCTTGTTCAAATGAGGAACAGATAGAGCATTTATTTAAAGCGGCATTGAGAGCCAGAGAGGAAACTTGTGTGCCTAATATTTCCATTTGCTACTGATGCATCTAGGCCTTGTTACCATGGCTTCTGAGAGCTTTCACCCAGACACCAGGCGGGAATGGGTCCCCGTGGGGATGCTTTCTCCGCTGGCAGATGGCTCTTGTTCAGTATCTTTCTCTTTCCCAAGGCTGTTTACTTCTCGCTTAAGAACTTTTTTATTTTATTTTAATTTCCCATGTTTTTTGAGTAGAGCTCAGAAGGTTTTACAGTTTTCTCAGACATCACTTCATTTGATCTTCATAACCCTCCAAGGTGGATAGACAGGCAGTTGGTGTCTCCCTTTTATGGATAAAGAAACAGAGCCTTAGAGAGGTTCAATGGCTTCAGTAAGCTGCAGAGCTGGGAGAACACTGGCCCTCTGCTTCTTCCCAAAGAGTCAGAAAAACTATAGCACAGGAAGTATATTTTATTATGGCATTAGGCATAGTCAGATTAATTCTAGTCTATATTTTATTTCAGCTGAGTATGTTGCAGTTCATCTATTGCTGTCCTGGAGTTCAGTTAGGCGGGGTCACCTGGTCCTAATATAGATAGATGCCTCAGCTGCATTTGTATCCATCCTCCCAGCAGCACTCATTAGCCTGGCGCCTAATTGATTACAAGAACCTGAGGTGTGCAGTGCCATCTTAAGAAGCCCCTTTTTAAATAAAACTATGGGAAATGTGTCCTTCGCTACAGAGGACGGTTAGCTGTCCTGTGGAGGGACAGTAGGACTGTATGCCCTCTGGCCACTGGCTGTCACAAAGATAAAATTGACAGCTTAAAAGACCAGCCTGCTAAGTGAGATATTTAAGCCAACAAACAGCTTAAACACTCTTAGGTCATTTTGCTGTACTTTATGGGGCAGTTTTGTTTGGGGAAAGTGAATGATTTCCCTCTGGCTTCCTAAATCAAGATGCCTCGGACTCTGTCTGCCTTGGTGTTTGTCTCTTTGTGCCTGAATCTGCCTCATTTTTCCTACATCTATTCCCAGCTCTCTGTCTCCCTCTCTCTCCTTCTATATTTCCCTTTTTTGTTTTGCTCTCATTTTCTTTTATCTGTCACCTTAATTTACACATAATTACCACCAACAGATTTAAAATCATATTAATGACGAGGAAAGTTTAGACCAATTTCCTTTAAGAATTTTTAATCATTATCTGTATGTGAGACTGAAATTTATGTAGTGACATGCTATATCCCCAAATGTATAACCAAAATATCCTTCTGTCTTGCTCACAGTACCTCTCCTGCATAAATGCCCTGATTTATGTCCTGATTTCTTTACAAATAACTCTGCAATTCCAATCACACATATTTGCATAGATCATAACAGAATCTTGCAAAATATACTTTCTTTCCCAGGAGTGTCTGCATAGGAGAAGGAGGCCAGCAGGTGTCAGCCTCACTCAGTAGGAGAGCCGAGATTGGCTTCGTTGGCAGTATTTCTTTAAGACAGTTTACTTTTTTTTTGAATGAACTTTTGAAGAACCAAAGTTAAATTCTTGTTTGTTTTAAGCAAAACTCTGGGTTGGTTTAAAGAGAAAGTAGGTAATCTCAGTCCTGTTTTACCACACACCCCAAGTGCTATACTGATTGGTCTCTTGTTAAAAAACACAGCTATTGGATTGAGGTCTAACCTCATTGTCTGGGCATCTGTGAATCAGTAAACAGGTGATTTAAATTTCATTTTCACTTGCAGGGTGATTGATTCATGATAGAAAACAGTTCCATGGAGTGTGCCTTTGGATATGTGCAGCAGTATCCCAGCCCCTGGAATCTGGAGGTAGTCGTCAATGCACCAACCACACACCCTCCCAGCCCACTTTCAGATGAGAAGGCAGAAGAATAGAAAATATTCGTTCAAAGACTCGCAGCTGTGGGGAAGAGGATCCGAGTTAGAACTAAAGTCAGGAGCTAGCTGGTCTTCAACGGGCCTGTATGAAAAGTTGTTATTTTAGTCTAAAACTAGGGGCCATGTTGTTGAGCTTGGGGGTTGTCTGGCATCGACGCTCTGTTCCCCTGGTGTCACCACGTTCAGATTGAGAGGGCAGAAGCCACACAAGGCTGGAGTGGGCTGTCAAAGCCTGTGCCGGTTCACAAGTGATTATCTTCAGTGTAATCCCCATAGCAACGTAGCCGAGTGCCGGCCCAAGGCAGGATGATGAAGATGATTATTCTGGAGAAGGAAGGAAAATCCTAGGGACAGCTTGATTGAGGAGGGGTTGTTTTGCATGTCAGCTCACAGCATTGCTTCTCCTTAGGCAGCCGCCACAGCCCTGTGTGAGAGGGGCCTGCTATTTACATAATCAACCGAGAAGCACTTATCCTTGTCTGGCTGACTAGCGAGCCAGAAGTCACTCGGCTCAGACTCTCTTTTTCTAGCTCCTGAAGGTGTTTAAAGATGAAGGATGCTCTGCCAGCCAATCCCCACCTTTGCTGTGGGGTTCAGGAAACTGGAGCAAGCAGCAGAGGCCAAGGAACAGATGCTCAAGGTGCTTTTTCCAGAGAAGCATACTTGCCAACCTTGGCGGAGGAAGGCAGGCTTAACAGACATGGGGACAAGCCCAAGGCAGGACTCCTAAGAACGGTGTCCCTGTGTCTTTGAAAGTGGTTTATGAATGTTACATTTAAAAAAATGTTTTTGGTTAGTGGCATGTCTCTCTAAAGCAGAGGATTCATTCAGGTGCCTTTGATAGAGGCAACTAGGGAATGCCCCAGTCTGGCCAGTTAATTGCAGCTTGGGAGAGAGACATGGAGGTGAGTGTTTATACCTTTAAGGAAGAGCTTGCTTGCTGGCAGGCTGTGGGGACTGCCGTTAGCAGAGGTCGTGTGGTTGTCACATCCTTCTGTGTCTGCCTCACCTGCAGGGAGTGGCTCCCTCTGCCCAATAAGCCCACCTCCAGTGCCGAGATGTGGAGGGGTCTAAGGCTAGCCATTTCCACCCAATGTGGCCTGCTCACCAGAGCTCCCAGCTGGGTTGGCCAAGGCTTGTTGGACATCAAAGTTCCTCTTTTCCCTTTGCCCAATCCAGCTTTGTCCCCTGCCCCCTGCCCTCCACAGGTATTGATCCCAAATCCATCCTAGCACCTATTTTGGGGGAACCCAAGCTGTACCAACCAACATATCTCTTCTGTTTGGAGAACTTTCTGGCCCCATAAGGTAAATGCCTGAAAGCCTTTTGTGATCATTTAACTTTTTAGAAATGCTTACATTATAAAGGAAATATTTACAAATCTCAGAAAAGAAAAAAAAATAGTTATCTAGAATTAGGACTATAAAATAGTCAGTTGACTCTCAACATAGTTCACATAACATTTTTTACAATTCAAGGAGAGGGTTCTTGAATTGTTGATTTATGACACCCAGAAAATCTCACAGCTGAGGTTTTCACAACCAGTTTCTCATTGATGAATGGCCCCCCAAAGTTTTTCACATGTGTCTAGCTGAGCTTTGTGGCTCCATGAATCTTCTTAAGTAGTCTCGAAATATAATACCAGCGCATTGCCTTGCTCTTGTTGAGGGTGGGGTCTTAGTGATTTTTGGCAGAGGAGCAGAAAATAGGGGGGGGGGGGTAGAGGGGGGAAGAAGGATTGGATGGAGAGGATATCTCTAGGGCACCAGGCTCCACTCTGGCCTGGTGGCGTTGTTTCCAGAGACTGCTGGATCTGTACTTAAGCCTAAATTACCTAATTGGGTAGTTTAGAATTTAATGGATTGAGTAAAAAAAAAAAAAAAGAAAACCTCTGAAGGAATAAGTAATCTCACCTTGAAGGTGCTGTGCAGGTAAGGGGCAGAGATAATGAGCAACCGATTCATGGCATTAGTAAATTTATTTTTGAATTGATAACATGTTCAATGCAATCTAAAAAGTAATAAACATATGCAACAAATTGGATTACAGGAAATCTGAAAAAATTTATCATTTGAAAGGTACAGAGATCTAAAGGAACAATTCGGCCCAAGTCAGAATTAGAACAGTTTTTAATTTGATACCAAAGGGTGATAGCCTGCAGCACACAGGGGCTGGATTTTGTGTGCATGTTAGAACTAAGATAGCATCTTGTTCTTATCTGTATTTCAGGAAGCATTCTTATTAGAACCACCTCCTAGAAGAAAGCAAGTTATATTAAAAATATTGAAACATGAGTCAGTTTTCAGTATTGCAGAATGATGAAAAAGCAAATATATGAATCTTGAAAAGTTTAGTGAGAGTAGACACTTAAAAAAAAATAAAACAGATGACAAAGAAGAGTTGGTTTTTATTTCTGGAATTAAGCAGTTTTCATAATAATATATGGATATAGTTCTGTCATAAAAATGTGGTTTAGGTTTTACTCAGTAAGTTGTTAAAGCTGTTTTGCTTTCTCTAACATGGTTCTCCTAAATTTCACCTGATAGGTAAAAAGAAAACGGTCACAAACTTTTTACAAAATGAAACTCTCCTTTTCCTCAGTGATGATTTAGAACATTCAAAACCATTGTCTCACAATGCCGTGAATGCAAGAGTCTCAGAACTACGGGTTTTGGATTCTGACACATTTCCAGTGTGTTTGACCCCCTCATGGGAGGAGGATGTTTAAACTAAGTGGTGTTGCTTTAGGGGTGCTCCACTTGGCAATGCAAACATTTCCTTTGCTGGACTTTAGGCTTTCATAGCTCCTCCTAAATAAAACAGGCTGGATTTAAAATCAGTGGCTCTCATTGATTTTAAAATCAGTTGGCTGGGCTTCTTAGCTAGGTCCATATTATGAAAATCAGAGAGCATTTAGTCTCAACTGGCCTGTTAGAACACATACCTCAGTTCCCCCGACCCCGTTTTTCATCTCACTTTCTGACCTTTGAAAGCATCTCAGCTGTGCACCCTCATGGTTTCTTCCTTGATTCTATCATTAGTGTTGATCTCTGCTGGCTAATTTTTTTCATTCATCCTACCATTCCTGGCTTTTATTTGTCTATTCGTGTCAATGTTCCTTTTTAAAAAATTATTATTATTTTTAATCTACTGAAGAGAATTCTTACCATGCTCACTTGAAAGTGTTGGTGGCAATTTTGGAGGTCTTGATTGAACTTGATCCACATTTCAACTGCCAGTATTTTACTTAAAAGAAATGTTATTATTCAGCTTTATCCTCTCCAAAAGATAGTGGGGCAGGGAGAAAAAAAAGGACACAATTGTTAGCAATTAACAAATCACAGGAGAAAGTTCCTCCTGGGTCACCTGGGAATATTCGGGGCAGTTAGAGAAGTTTATCATCTCATTGTTTTGCCTTTGATTATATGTTGAGTATCATTGGCTCAGAAGTCTTCAGTTCCCACCAGAGCTGTTCTCATTTTGTCAGAAAACTTCAATTTAGTCTCTTAACTTGTTTCCTTTGGTCTGTCATGCTCATGTCCAGAGGAGCCATAAAGAGACTGTAAGGAGACCCCAGTCCTCTGTATTTGCCTTCTCCTTCAGCAGGCCTCTATCAGATGTTTGTCACTCTCTTCGGAGCAGTAAAATGCTGACATTAAGAAAGAGAACCCAAAGGAGCAACATTATCCTGGGGCTTCATTATCAACAATTGGCAATGTAAAAACAAAACTGAACCCGTGAATGTCAGCTTTGGAAAGGTAACTGCTTTGGAGAACTTGGTCCTCTGGGCTTTGTGGGAAGAGTTCCGAATGCTTCAGAGATTCAGCACTTTCTCTAGACCAGTGGGATAGCTGGTTCCATCGCTTTGATTTTTGCCACCTATCAGTCTGATCTGCAGATTCAAATCTAGGTGGAAACTAAACCTCTTTTCCTTCTCTTCATTTTACCGATCTTTTGTTGCGTCTACTGAGAGAGCAACATTTTTTAATATGTAAATACTTATTTTACCTGCACAAATTTTCTTCGTTACGTATCATAAAATTCACTGGCAGGGCATAAATATATATATTTTTTTAATTTGGAAAAATTTCAAACTTACAGAAAAGTTGCTTGAATAAGAATAGCACAAAGGACAACAGTTAACCCTTTACCCAATTTCATCTATTGTTAACATTTTATGCAATTTGTTTGATCATTGGTGCACTTTTCTCTTTCTCCAGGTGTATATATACACACACACATATATGCATACATACAAACATACACATACATGTGTAATAATGTGTATGTATACACATAATATTTTGCTTTTCCTAAAGCATTTGAGAATAAATTTCACACATTTCATACCTTAAATAGGTTAGTGCTTTTTACAGATGACGGTTATATAACCACAGGACAGTTGTCAACTTTGATAATAAAATATTAATACTCTTTTCTGAGTTGCAGGTTAATTTTCCTATTGTGACATTGATGTTCAGGATGAAGTCTAGGGAGGGACAGGTATTGCATGCAGTTGTTATGTGTCTTTGATCTCTGAAAGGTTTCTAAGGACTTTCTTTGTCCTTTGTGACATTTTTGAAGCTGGAGTCCCCCATTTTTTTTTTTTTTTTTAAACAGGAGTTTCCTCATTGTGATTTTGTCCGATGTTGCGTCATGATTAGACACAAGCCATGCGTTTCTGAGGGGAATACTGTACACAAGACACTGCTTCTCATGCAGTTACACCTGGAGGTACAGGATCCATCTGTCCCTCCTCAGTGATGTCAACTCTCATTTGACATTCACAATGTCTCTACTTCAATGTCTCCTCTGTGTACTTACTATTTTCTCCCTTCCCATGAATAAGCAGTTTTTGGAGAGATACTTTGGAACCATGGAACTATTCCTCTCCTCATTAAAATTTCCCCTCAGGTTTTGCCTGAATCGACATTTGTTATGATGGCTACACAATAATGATGGTCCACCAGCACTCCCTCCTGTTTACCTGTCAGCATGCGACATTCTTTCGTGTCCAAGAATCCTCCCATCTCCCTCACACACGTAGTTCTGCATTGTCTGTATGGACTCATGGCTACCTGTTTCCCTCTCCACCACTCCTGACCCCAAATGGTCTATAAGTATTATCCTCACTTAGTTTAGAGCTCAGGTTGTCCCAGATTTGGCCAGTGAGAGTCCCTTCAAGCTGGCTCCATGCACTGGTATCTCACTGCCATTACTCCTTTGAGCACATCTTTATCTTCTGGAAAAAACAATGTTCCAGGCTCATCCTGAAGTTCCTCTTCCACAATCCTGCTTTCAGCGACTTTAATCCTCATCTGTGCATATTTTCCCACTGATTTTTAGAGAGAGTGGAAGAGAGAGGGAAAGACAGAGAGAAATATCAATGTGAGAGAAACACATTGATTGGTTGCCTCCTGCATGCTCCCCGACCAGGACCTGGGCCTCCTGCAACTGAGGTATGTGCCCTGATTAGAATCAAACTCAGGACCCTTTGGTCTGCAGGCTGATGCTCTACCGCTGAGCCATACTGGCTAGGGCTTTCCTGTTTCATAATATTTACAAATACCTTCTTTCATAGCAATAATCCCAACTTCCTAAAACACCAAGACGTTAACTCACTTGCCCAATCCCATAATACATCTGAAATAGTGTCAGAACACCTTCACTCACATCTACTACAATAAACAGAACTAATGAAGAGTTCAGGATCTCTACTTTCCAGTTTTCCTGTCTCCCCACCCTGCCCAAGACAGAGGGCATGCAGGGCATATAATAGTAAAAACTGTTTGTAAATTATTCAAAAAAAATTTCCCCCCCTCATTCTACATTGTGGTTATGGTATTCATATGAAATACAGTTGGGTTCATTTGTTCCAGATTCTTTCTGTTTTCGTTTTTTGATTTACTTTTTTTTGAAGGTAAAACATTATTGTGCTTCCAGTAGTCAAAACTTACAAATAGGTATAATCAGGGAAATGCCCCTTTCTCAAAAGTGCATTGCACCCTCTTCTTCATTCCCTATAGCCATGATTTTCAACCGGAATTTTTAAAACATGCAATATGGGTGATTTAGTCAGGAGCACTGACCTCCTTTTCCTTAGCTGGTCAAATAAAAAATAATAATAACAGCCAAAACAATAGCCACCTGGCGTGAATAGATAAAAATTATAGCTACTTTTTGTCAGATGGCAAAAATTATAGTTTATGGTGTGTCACAGAATTTTAATAATTAGTTTATGTGTGCCAGGAGATGAAAAAGGTTGAAAATAACTGTCCTATACATCACCAACTTAATTATTTCTGTTTTTTTCTTTCCTGTGATTTGTTTTTGGAAAGATAAGCTGATATATGAACATTTTCTTACTTTCTCTTCTTTGTTAAGCAAAGTTAATGGTACTAGATATAATCTTTTGTGCTTTGATTTTTCACTTCATAAGATCTCTTAGACATCATCACCCCACGTCAGTTCATGGAGAGCTTCCTCATTCTTTTGTTCAATGGGCTAGTATTCATTGTACCAGGGTTTATTCAGCAATCTTCCAGGCTTGGATGTTCAGGCAGTCCCCAGTATTTGGAAATTACACATAATGCTGCAATGAGTAAACTGATGCATGTATTTGTTACACTGTTGGAGGGATATCTTCAGGATCAATTGCATTTGTAATTTTGTTAGATATTACCCAATTCCCTTCACAGTGTTTGTATCATTTTGCCTTCCCAGCAATAATGTATGAAAGTGCCTTTCCTCACATTTTCAGCAACGATTGTATTGTTAAGGTTTTGAATTCTTTGCAATTTGATGGGTAAGAAGTATATCTCATCGTAGTTTTAGTCTGTGTCTCATATTAGGAATGAAGCTGAACATATTTCCAAATGTTTCAGAACCATTTTTTTTCTCATTTTGTAAGTTGTCTGTTCACATTTTCTGCCCATTTACCTTATATACATACATTTTTAATTTTATCCCCTCAATAAATTAAAAAATTTTAAAATAAAAGTACTAGCACTTTATCTGTGATATATGTTTCAAATACAGTAGGTTTTTTGTACCCACCTGTGGTTGGTTCCAGAACCCCCTCTTTTCATTCCAGGTGGATATGAAAATCTGTGGATGTACAAATTCCTTATACTGTTGACTCGGAAAGAACTCAAGTGTCATTGGTGCCTATTCTTCATGCAGTTGAAAATCTGTATATATTTTGACTTTCCCAAAACTTAATAACCTACTGTTGATCGAAGCCTTACTAATAATGTTAACAGCCAATTAACACATAATTTCTGTTACATGTATCATATACTGTATTCTTACAATATAGTAAGCAAGAGAAAAGAAAACATTATTAAGAAAACATGAACTTCATTTTTTTCAAATTGTTACAAATCTCCAAAATATCCCCCAATATGTTTATTGAAAAAAAAAATCCATGTATAAGTGGACCCAAACAGTTCAAACCCATGTTGTTTAGGGTCCACTCTATAAAATTCCAAAGCACAGAGAGAAAATACTGTTTTCCATCCCTAGTTAACTGAATCTACAGAGGCAAAATCCAACTGTATTTTATCCTAGTTTGTACTTTCTTAGGTAACTTTATTTTAAGCCTTGTAAAAATTTTTAATTCTTTTGTAGTTAAATTTAATATGCTTGTTCAATTGCATGCTGATTTTTAGTCACAGTTGCAAAGACTTTTTCTACCTGAATTTTAGAGAAACTCAGTTATCTTTCTCGCTGGACTTGTAAATTTTTTTTAAACACTTAGATCTCTGATTGTGAAACACTATATTTATATACACAGTAGGTACTTGCTAATATTTGGCTGTGCTAATATTTAATATTTGTTTTTTGACTTTGGCTCCTGACACAGAACTCCGAAATTTCTAGAAATTTCCTGGGTGATAGAAATGTCTTTTGTTCTGAGGTGACTCTTGATAGGCTCCTGGATGGGAACTGGTCACTAGAAGGACCAGCCATGATTAGAGTCTTGCAACTTTTAGCCCCAGTCCAGACCTCCATAATACACGATCATGCCCATGTAAATTATGGGGTTTGGAGAGTTTCTGGGTTGGAGAACATATCCACATGCTGGAGGGGAACCACCCCAAATTCATGGGGACAGAAGCTACTGCACTCAAGACCTTCTGGAGCCTGCCTGATGTATCTATCTAGCTGCTCATCTGTATTCTTTAAAATATCCTTTGTAATAAATCAGCAATGGTAAATCAAATGTTTTCCTGGGTCCTGTGAGCTGTTTTAGCAAACTATCAAATTTATGGAGAGAATTGTAGGGACCTCTGATTTATAGCCAAGTAAGACAGAATTTGAAAACCTGAGAACCTGCCACTTGCAACTGGTGTCTGAAGTGGGGGAAGTCTTGTGGGACTGAGCCCTTAACCTGTGGGGGTTGTGCTAACTTCAGCAGTTAGTGTCAGAACCACTTGGTGTGGAAATCCATCCATCTGCTGTTGGTGGTATTGTGAGTGTGGTAGTAGTGTGAGAGCAGATAGAAGAAAAACAAGAATTGTTCCTATTAATTTCCCTAGTTCATTTGGAATTTATTTTATGTGCGGTGTGACGAATGGTTCTAATTTTCTCTTTTTCCAAATGGCTAATCAATGGTCTAACATCACTTATACAAAAACTGTCTTTACTCTGGTGACTTAATATACCACTTATGTCCTAAATTCTCTAAGTAGGTAAGCCCTACCTTTTGCCTTCACTAGATGGCAATAACATTGTGGATTAAGTAAGCCCTCTCAAGTCAATGGACCCTCTATAAAAGAGGAGTTTTACAATTAAAATATATTTTTAGATTTTGATATTAACCTCAATAGAGTGTCTGAGTTGACAATGAAAGCAGTAGATGGTTGTATGTCCCTAGCACCAGTTGTCAAGCTTTGTTACAATGCAGATTTCTGAACTCTCTTATTAGAAATTCTCATGTGTTGCCTTGGCTGGTGTTGCTCAGTGATTAGATCTTTGGCCCATCCACTGAAGGGTCACTTGTTCCATTCCCAAGGGCATGTACCTGGGTTGCAGGTTTGATCCCCAGCTCAGTCGGGGTGAGTGTGGGAGGCAACCACCGATGTGTCTCTCTCACATTAATGTTTCTCTGCCTCTCTCTCACCCCTCCCTTCTACTCTCTCTAAAAATAAATGGAAAAAAATATATCCTCAGGTGAGGATTAACAAAAACAACGACAAAAAATTCTCATTAGATATTTTATCGTTGTAATAACCAAAATGGGTAGATGGGTTGGGGAGGTCACTGAATCACTTTTTGAAAAGAATAGGCTTAGAGGGGAGGGACCAACTACGTGGAACAACTATCCAATGCAGTCACATGTGGGAAAATAGTTAAATTATTTTGATGATGAAAAAGGAAATTCAGGCTTTCCACTACATCCAAAATGTGAGAGTTACTCAAAGCATTAGACATTTACCACAGAAATCATTAGAGGTACATTCACATTTGGTAACCTTCCCACTCTTTAGATTCTATTCTCAGTTGTCTGGACATGAGAATGAGGTTTGTGATTCTCAGATCTTTTCAGTTTTACATGTTGTTCAGGAAGATTAGGGCTCTGAGTGACTTGTTTTTGTGATAAAGCCTCTGTAGGGCCACAATGATAGGAAGGGTGCTCTGATTTTACAAAGTTAGAAATGAGATTAAATAAGAAACTACACTTGGAGTTTAATATTATGCATTTTATAATGGTAACATTAAAATTGCTCCATATACTATCTCCTACCTTCTGGAAAATTAGTAATTCGGACAAGTTCTTTCCAAACCAGGGACTTCAGTGGCTGAGCAAGGAGACAATCATTAGTACAGATTTCTGTCAAGCTTTTACTCTCCGTGTTTGGCTGGATTGTGTGTTAGAAAGTACCAGAAACACTTGCTTCCATTTCCTGGGGCTGATTCACCCAATCTTTTCACCCAGATTGTTTTCATCTGCCCATTGCTTTATCTCTCAGAATAAAGTGCATTGTGGTTCTAATCTCTGTTATGCACGTTCTTTATGAATAAAAATCCAGGCTCACAGCTAACAGGTGCATATTTTATTATGAGATAGTAAAATCTCAGTGTGTGGCTCCTTGTTCCTAGTATGGTTTCCACTCTTTGCAGCTTTACATTTTTATCTGAACCTGGCATCAGGAAAGGGATTTTCTTCTTTATTGTAAGTCCTAGGAGTATCTACCAGGCATAGAATTGCTAAACGTGGAAAGTCTTGTTGGTAAATATTTAAATATTTGCCCTTTGATTTTTTTTCTTCCTGGTTTTCATCTGTATTTCATAACACAAAACGGGGGGATTTTGCTTTGGTGAAATCTGACTACTAAATGATGCTTGCAAATTACACACTTATGAACTAGCATTAGGGATTTTGATTAAGCCATTTTGCAAGTAACTTTATGTTAGTGGCCACTAAAGAGTACATTTTGAAAGGAAAAATATGTTTTGGCATTGAGTACTCTGAGTCAAGTTCTTCTTCAGATGATAAAATCTATGCAAACTGTAATGTGACCTTTTAATGTACAATTCAGCCTTTTGGGTCCCAGTGCTAACTATCACATGATACACAAAATAATGCGCATGTCAAACATTGTCCGTAAAATCTCAACCTGTTTCACTATCAATATCTTTTACACTTTTATTGTCTTAACTGGCTCTAGCTGGATATGTTGTCTCCTTATTCCCATTATGTTGTCTCCTTATTTCCATTCTGTTGCTTAAAACATTTGCCCCATTGTTTTATTCATGCTTTATTCACATCTTGATATTTGATTACTCATATTCTATGGTGATTCCTGGCATTTGGCTAAACATTTTTTTCTTTAGCCTCCTTATTTTACTTTTTAAACCCCTTACATCTCATCTGTCAGCAGCAGTTTAATATCCCAATGGTAACTCAGATTATCCTCACTCATCCTTCAATTTCTGGTGAGGACCCTGCCCTGGTATCCTAAGACCTAGGTCACACTGCCTTAGTCATAGTCTAACAGGTTGTTAAAATTGTTCTATGCAGAACAAAAAAATCCAACTCCATTTAGTTGTCTTTGATTTGCAGATATTATTTGAAATTCAAGTTAAAATTGCATAACTTGGAATGAAACAATCTTATTAAGATGAACTTGTTGAAATATTAAACATTTTCCACTCTTAAATGTTATTTCATAAGAACTTCATAGTGGATCACTCTGAAGTAACTATAGAGTTGTTTTCATTTATTATATTCCACTGAAAAAAGTAGTTGATATAATTGGGTGACATAATTTTTACCTTATTCTTTTATATCCTGTGTCACCAATTCTTTGCTTTGTGTACAAATCCCCTGGTTCTTAAATACTGCTGAAATAAAATATCATTTCAATATAGTGATTAACTTTGAATGAATATGCATATTTTTTTGGGGGGGCAGTGCAAATAATAATAGTTCAATTTACTATGTATCATTTTTTTTCTTCAGGTGTTTTATTAATTCACACGTGGTATCATTTCTTTTATTCAGCTTCATCAGAACAGATCTCTCTTCCTTCAATAATGTTCTTTCCTTGAGTAAATGCTGCCATTCTTCAAAGTATTTTTGCTTAGATTTAAAAAACAACAGCACCTGTATATTTTTCTCTAACAAGTCCAGACATTATCGGATGGTAGAGTTAGTCCAGTGATTCAATGGTGTCAGGTCTGCCGTCTCCACAAGTTTAGCTTTTTCCTTATGGTCAAAAGATGGCTGCCACCAACCCCACCATTGAATGTGCCTTCAAGGCAGGAAGGAAGGGAAAGACGTACGTACCTTTAGCTTATAGTTTAGGAAATAGATATGAAACTATTTTTAGAAGGATCTATAACCTGAAAACAGAAAGTGTCTTGACTTTTATATTTGGAATAATATTCTTTCAAGCTGGTTATCTGAAAGGATACAAAAATAGATATTATATTATTATTTTAAAAAATATATTTTAAGATATTTTTACCATTTTTTTTAGAGTGAGAGAAAGGAAGAGGGAGAGAGAGAAACATCAATGTGTGAGAGAAACAGCTATTGGTTGCCTCTTGTCTAGGGACTGAACCTGTAACCTGGGCATATGTCCTGACTGGGAATCAAACCAGTGACCTTTTGGTGCATGGGTGCATGGGATGATGCTCAACCAACTGAGCCACACTGGCCAGGGCTATTTAGAATATATTAATTAAGAAATACTGTGCACCAACTATGTGACAGACAACGTTTTAAAAGTTGAGACTATAAACTCTAATATAACAGAGATTTTACCTTCAGGTATCTCCTAGATTCATTTGGAAGAAATGCCAGAAAAGAAGCAAATGCATTACTGTGTGACTTATAAACCGTAGAACTTAGCACTCACTGTAATGTGCAAGACTAGAGTGTGGGGTTGCTAACTGGTACTTGGAACTGTGAGACTTGACCTGAGATCTGGAGCATGAAGATAAAATAATTGACAAAAGTGAGAGGAAAGTATCATATGGGAAGAAAAATTTCCCCTTCTTCCCTCCTAGGTTTTTTTTGCTGCTCTAATAACTACATTGACATAATGTAGATTAACAAGAGAAAATCAAATTTAATTTCATACATACAGTTAACAAACTTTAAGAAATAACCAAAGCAAGCAATAGCTGTTTGTGGAGAACTGACAAACAGGTTTAGGCTTGAGATAGAAAATTAGTGAAGTAATAAGGCTTTTTTATGCAGCCTTCTTGGTGGGCCCTGAATTCCCAGTCTATGGTGATTAGGGTATCTTTTATCCTTCTGGTACAGTGAGGGTAGCCTAACATGGGGGATTTATTTCCTGCTTTGAAGGAAATCCAGGAGAGTCAGAGTGTTCTTTTTGCATTGGCTGTTTCTAAGTAACTTTTATTCAAAATAGTCAATATGCCAAAGTGGCATATTTGGAGGATATACTCTGTTCTCTTTCAATATGAAGAGTATCCAGGCCTCAGGACCTGTGTATGCAAAGGCCTGAAAGTGTCATTGTGCGTGGCTTACTTAAGATCTACAAATAATTCTCTGTGGCTAGGTCACAGGCACCAGGGCTAGACATTTAGGTAAACATTTTACATAGGATATTAGTCTTCATCCTACCCTTGGTCCTGTACTTTCAACTGATGCTAATTCCTTGGAACTTAGTTTTACTACCCAAAATCTGTGGGCTAACAAATCAAGTACTTTCTTAAATCAACAATGGTATGCAATAAAAGCTGTATATGGGTGATCTGTTAACATGCAGACATGGTCAGTGTTAGTCAAGAGAGGAACTTGGGTGGAAATACAGAAGTGAGATTCCACCAGATACAGAGATGAATAGATGCAGAAGTACCTGGTGAACTCTAGTTTGTTTTCGTGGTCTGTCACTTGGTAGCCCTCTCCTCTCCCTGATCACTGGACCTATTGGCAAGCCATGCCCAGGGACACCATCAGATAGATACTTGCTTCACAAGTCTCTCCACAAGCTTTGACATGTCCCCTGGGGTCCTTGCTTCCTGGGAGCTAGTTAATGACTCTTCTGCCCTCAAATTCTGTCTTCTAGATCTTTGCTTCCCCTGTTCCTTCTGTAATCATGAAAGCTCTAATTCCTACAATAAATCCCTTCCCATAACACTTACAGTGACTCTGTTTCCCCAACTAAAGCCAAATGACACACTCACAGGCTTATCCATTGCCTTTCTCAGAGTGAAATTTTCATAGTGAAATTAATTATGTTTGACTTAGTTCTCCCCATTAGTCCTTGATCCTCATCATTTCTCTTTCTTAACTCCCTCTTTGCAAATTCAGAACTCTATGTCCCTGGGTCTCGCCCACCCCGGCATACTTTGCCCACACCTGCATGCTTTGGAGTGGGAGGCCTCTGCTCTGATCCACTCTAACACAGCAGGCTAGGGTTGGATGTGAAGCAGATCTTGATTCAAATTCTTGATCTTGCCTCCTGGCTGGTTTGGCTCAGTGGATGGAGCGCTGTCCTGTGGACTGAAAGGTCCCAGGTTCGATTCTGGTCAAGGGCATGTACCTTCGTTGCGGGCACATCCCCAAGTAGGGGGTGTGCAGGAGGCAGCTGATTGATGTTTCTCTCCCGTTGATGTTTCTAACTCTCTATCCTTCTCCCTTCCTCTCTGTAAAACATCAATAAAATACATTAAAAAATTCTTGATCTTCTTCCTAGGCGGGGCCTTGGGCAAGTTATTCAGCAATTTTTAGACACAGCTTTCTCACTTGCAAAAGGAAGATAATAGTCACAGTAGAGGATGCTACTATCAATCCAAATTCCTAAATAAGACTAATAAATACCTTAAGAAACTGGTGTGAGATGTAAATACACAGCTTTCTACAATTATTGACTTGCTTTTTCTTCTTTATTTAGCTGCCAGTCTTCCACTGCCCTCCATGGAGAAGAAAGATGTGTCTTTGTGGTCCTGATATTTCACTTCCTCTACCGCCACAACTCCCAGTGGGAGAGGCCAGTGTGTGAATTATGGATTGGAGCACTGAGATTGGGGTAGGAGCATCTTGGTTCCGGGGCAAGGGGCCGCTTTTTCTTTTGTTGTTCCTGTGAGTGATGATAGTGAAGCCATATTAAAAATAACTGTTGGCATTGATGTTAATTATGGTTTTGAAGAATGGAGAAAATGAGAGAAATTTTAAAAGGGACTTGACTATTTAAAACAATATTAATGATAGGTGCTTTTATCCATGGCTTGTAATTTATGTCTAATAATTAGTATAGCAAACAATGTTTTTTAATTGCAACAATAAGTTTCTCCATGGACATTTAACCATTAAAGTTTGTTGTTCAGGTAGCATGTTTATCTTCTAGAAAGCCAGAGCAATTAGAGGAAAGTCAGTTTCCACAAAGATAATGCTATATGTAGTGACACTTTTTACATTTTTATTCCATTAAAGTTTAGGGGGTCATTGATGATTATCCTTATTCCATTTTCTAACAAGAAACCAAGGCTCAGGGAATATAACTAAATATATAAAGTTGTAAAGATATACATTGGAACCAAATAATGTTATGCTCCAAGCTTTTATTAGGACCTGTGTGGCAAAGTGGATCTGTTGGAAGATGTTTAGTGACATGCATAAATTCCTTATTTATGACAGGAAAATGTGAAGACAGGTGGGTTTGCATCAACCAGGATTTGCAGGGCTAGGCCTAAGTCTAGATCCTGGAGTAAGGAAGAGTCTGGTTATTTACCCCTGGGTTCAAATTTCTTCAGATATTTTTGGTTTCTAGCATTTGTGTCTGCCTGCACATTAAAATCTGTAGACTTCCTAAAAGTTCAAAAAATTTAAAAACAATTATTTGGTCTCTTTAGCGTGTTCCAGCATCTCTGAGCTGCTCAAATGGCCTGGCACTGTTTAATATTTCACAGACATTGCTCTATTCCAGACAAACAGTAGTACCCCTGGTGATAGTGTGATTCCTCACGTAGGTGGATGTGTGGGTTCTTATACCTAATGGTCTTCGGAAGAGGATGCTACTATCAATCCAAATTCCTAAATAAGACTAATACATGCCCCAGGTTATTCTGATCTGATGGTCCTAAAACTCTTTTGCAAGGTGTGCAGGAGAATGAAATTCAATTTGTTATGTTTGAAGAAAAGA
The DNA here is from genome assembly GCF_964339955.1 of Pipistrellus hanaki. NCBI lineage: Eukaryota > Metazoa > Chordata > Mammalia > Chiroptera > Vespertilionidae > Pipistrellus > Pipistrellus hanaki. Next base: position 20,556,613 of record NC_140509.1, read on the forward strand.
AAAATGGGGTAAAGAAACTTATACAATGTTTTGAAATCTTGAGAAAGGTGGAATGCATGATCTTCTTCAAGGGTGTTGAGTTACCCTTTTACTTCCTGGGTTGGCAGCTATTTCATGCTCCTAAACACAGTGTATCAATCATCCATTAAATAGTGTACCAATTAATTTATGAACCTGAAGATTAAATGACAATCTGCTAATGCTGCATTAACATGTTTATGATTTTCATTAATACATGGACCAATTTTGAGTTTTATCAACCTCAGGGGTTGAAATTAACCACTGAGGAAATAACAACATTTGTTTTTTTGTTCTCTTTACCAGGCAACTAATTAGTTTCATTTGGGTAATGATAATTAACACAGTTCCTCTGGTGTTCCTGATCACTGCACAGCTGGCGCTTGGATAATCACCAAAACTTGGTTTTATGTGGTGACATTAAACCCATGTCTAACTGGGGAAGTGAATTAACTGCAGATTGTTGCCTGAGTTATTAATTCTAAATTATGCCTCAATGAACATCTCAAATTGAAACCAACAGTTATATTAATAAATTGTTGTCAGAGATAGTTACCATGAGAGTCTACTACTGAGTGTTGATTTTGCCTGCATCAGAATATCTCATCTACTTGTATTTCTAGGCATTCTTCTTTTAGTTAAACAGGAATTTACTTGGTAGGCCTGGACTTTGGGGCTGGCTACTCACTCCCATTCCCTGGGCTTTCCTGGAGGGTAGGTTTGGACAGAGCTGGCCAGAGGATGTTACCAGACTAAAGGGGTCTATTTGCCTATGGGCATGAAAGCCCAATAAGACACCAACAGGAGCTTGTAGTAAAGAAGTAAGGATTTATTTTTAAGAAGTGGCCCATGCTGGGAGTCACAGGTGAACAGCTGCTCAAAGACCTGTCTCCTGATGGCTTCCAGGGAATGGGTTATATAGGGGAAAAATCATTAATCATGACTACTAAGGGAGTTAGGGTCAGGGTCGTGGTCTCTCCTGTTTGGTTGATGCTAGGGTAGGGGGTCATTGGTCAGTGCATCTGGTCCTGATGTTAGCCCTGGTGTCACTTGGTCTGGATTCACCTCTTTTCAGGGTCTGGAGCTGAAATACAACTGAGGCCTATGTGTTATCTCTAGTTTGACTGAAATTTTTTCTCTGGGGTCAGCAGACTTGAGGCTTTGTTCCTAAGATTATTTGATGCTGATCAGAGCCTCATTGACCTGAGGGCTTAATGATTATGGAAGGAATTGGGCAAACATAAAGGAGAAAGGGCCATGTTAAAGAAATGGCGTTTCTTTGAGGATTCAAGGACCTGTGGAATATGTATCACTGAGGGGGATCCAGGGAAGGAGGGCAGCCTTGTGTGGAATGCAGGGGCACTTCTCTGTTTGTACTGCTGTAAAGCCTGTTATCCTCTCATACCTTGGACAACAGTCCCCTTAGGGACTGTACTACCTATCAATTACTTTCATTGCCAAGTTTTGCACAGTGCTTGTAGTCTAACCTATGCTGATCAGTGTTTGTTGGATGAATGAAAGGTGGTAAAAAGGAAGAAGGCATGTTTGGTCCTGGCTAGGAAAAGAGACTTGATATTACTTGATTAATAACTGTTGATTATGTCTCAACAATCATGTAGAAAAGACTATGTTTGCACTCATATCACCTTAAAAGCACCAGTATATGTCATTTCTTAAGTTTCCATATGGCAAATTTTTAAATATAATAGTACTTTATGCTGATGAGGGTATGTAAAAGACATACTTATGCAACCCTTTAGGAAACAAAGTAAGCAACATCTATTAAGAAATTAGATGTTTGTTTTATTTTTTTAAATAAGTAATTAAAAATATATTTTAAAGAATTTATTGGGGTTATGTTTGTTTTCTTTAATCTGGCAAAATTCAGCACCCAGAAATCAATTTTGATGAAATAATTTAAAATAGAGAAAGTACTCTCTGCACACCAATATGCTCACCTCAGGTTTCTTTGAAATCACTGAAAACTAGAAACAACCCAAGTTTCCAATAACATGCAGATGGTTAGTAAAATGTATCATAGTCACTAATTGGAACATTATTTGCTGATATAAAATGTTCATCAATATTTTATAGTGAGATAAAACTTTTTTATGTTAAGATATAAAATTTATACATCATTATCACAACTAAAATATATCATGTATAGAAAAAGCTTGGAAGGCAATACTAAGAAATCTAGAATAGAAGAAGATGGGAAGAAAATGCACCAAAATATTATCATTAGTTCTATTTTTGTTTCTTTTTATTTCTCAATTTTTAGCAGACCACTCAAATTATGCCTTCCCTACTTCTTTGTGTGGCGAATAACTGATCCTGTCCTTTCTCCTATCCTGTCCCTGTCCTCTCCACGTTCCACTGCCTATAACAGTTTGGATCATGATGGGCACCTGATTCAGGTTGAGAAAATTGGATTCTCTCTCCTGAGAATTTAGAATTGGGAATTCAGAAAAAGCAAGTCAGTTTGTATGCATGCCTTGGACTGAAGGGCAGAAAACTGTGGACTGGAGGTGCAAGCATCTTTCCTCACTTGCACAAAGAAAGCACATTTGCATAAAAATAAGAAGAAAGCAGATACACAAAGGAAAAAAATGACAAGAAATCATGGGGCCCACAGAAAAACTGGTTTCTGATGACTTTCTTGTTTCTGGTTTTAGTCCTGATGAGACCTGGCTTAATGCCAGGAAATATTATTTTGTCCTTATAACATATTAATTTTTCTCAATATCAAGTATAAGTATATAAGACAACTTTACTTTTGGATATTTAAAAATTATCCAGTGTGGTGTTCCAGTTGCTTGCCCAGCAAGTGTAGCTTAGTGGTTGAGCATTGACCCATGCACCAGGAGGTCAGGATTTAATTTCCATCCACCACACATGCCACTGTTGTGGACTCATCCCCAGTAGTGGGTGTGCAAGAGACAACTGATCAATGATATTCTCTCATTGATATTTCTGTTTCTTTCCCTCTCCTTTCTTCTCTCTGAAATCAATAAAACATATGTATAAAAATATCCAAAATGAGCAAGTATTATTCCTAACCTATTATTATAATAAACATAATAATTGATGTATTTTTTAGAAAGAGTAGATATTTTATCAAAATTTCCTGTTGATACACTGTAATAAGTAAGAAACATGGGTCTTTCATGGCTCTCCTATATAATATAAGCCCAATATGTTAAGTTTCCAATGGTCAGGTCGGCCATTCAACCAAAGTGTTCCTTGCTAATGATATGCTAAGGCCGCTCAATCACTCGATATGATATGCACTGACCAGCAGGGGGAAGACCAGTCCCTATGACATGCACTAACCACCAGAGGGCAGACACTCTGACTGTTAGGTAGGCTTGCTGCTGGGGTCCAGCTAATTGGTAAAAGGCGAAAGATTTATGCGATCTGAAGAGAAACCACAGTATGGGTCCAGCTAATTGGGACTGAGCAAGTTGGGCCGGTCATGCTCTGGAGCCCTCCTGTGGTCCCTCCCTGTCTGGCCAATCTCTTGTGTCCATCCCTGGCCCTGATTGTACACCAGTGGGGTCTCTCAGCCTGGCCTGCACCCTCTCGCAATCTGGGCTGAGGGACCGTCCCCCACAAGTGTGCGAATTTTGTACAATGGGCCTCTAGAATTATATTTCTTCTGGTCCTGTTTTTCTGATTTTGGGGAAGTTTGATAATTTTATTTGCCTGTAACACATAGTTGTTTGTTATTTTTAGCAAACTTAATATGACCAGTTTCAATAATAAAAAAAAAATGATGAGAGAATAACTTGTTAAGACAGGTCACACCCCCCCCAATTCTCTTCCCCTCTGCCATTATCTGACCTCTGTTCCTGATTCTTGGCCAGACTATACAAAAATTGTTTGCTACCACCCAACCACTAGAAACACTCATGGATAAAAGATTACTACTAGCAGAAGGCATTGTTTATAATGTGCTTATCAAGAAAAACACAGGTTATAATCCTAATTACACTAAAAACTATAAACATCTGAATAAAACTTGAAAAGAAATGTACCTTAATAAAGCATTGTAGTTTTACAGAGAATTTAAATTTCTCTTTCTGTGCTCTATTTTCCATATTTTCTATAGTATATATGAGTTTAGTTGGTAATAAAATAAAAAACAAGTTAAATTTTTAATGAAATAGTCATTACTTTAGTCACCAAAAGAATCTTTTCAGGCTTCTCTCCCGATTTCATCAGGTGCCAGGGTTTACAAAGGGAAGGAGGAAGGAAGGAAGGAGGAATAAATAGAGCTTGGGCTCCCTTGGATGCTCTACTTTTGGGATTCAGGCCCTCTGGCTGCTTTCCAGGGGAGCATGTATCAGGAAGAAGTGGACTGGGATTTACTTCCAGTCTGGAGACTCCAAGGATTTCAGCAGGTAGTGGCCAAGAGCTCTGGCTTAGGAGTAAATATCAGTTTTTGGCCACAGCCCTCCTCTTTTCTACCTGTGGGAACTTGGAAAGTAGCTTACCCTCTGTAAGTCTCAGCTTCCTCATCTGTAAATGATGTGGTTCCCTCGTGGAGCTGTTGAGAGCATAAGATGAGATGGCGTTGTCTCAATCACTTAGTAGAACCACTGGCTTGTAGTAAGTGGCCGAGATGTTTTTTATTATTACTGTAGGTGACAGACAACTCCTCCATATGCACTCCACCATGCCTCCAGTCTCAAGCACACAGTCCATAGTTTGGTCTTCATTATTTGTTTGTCATTTCCTCTATATTTCCATCAATTCTAAAAGGAGCTGCATCAGTGCTTCTCAAGTTTGAATGCCCATAGGTGTCACCTCTGGGTCTTGTTAAAAATGCAGATTCTGACTCGGTAGGTCTGGGGTGGCATCCAAGATTTTAAAATCGCTCCCCCATGTCTATATCATTTTATTTGTTTGTTTATTTCACCAGTTTTATTGAGAAATAATTGACAGACACCACTCTATAAGTTGAAGTAATACAACATGATGGGTCATTCAGTTTACATATATTGTGAACAAGATTTTGAATTTTTCACAGGTTCCCATGTCAGGTCGGTGTACTGTCCAAAGGCCACTTTAGTGGTAGGAGTCAATAAGGATGGCTGAGTGCAAAACCAACATCTGTGTGAAATCACCTCTAAGGTCCCCAGTCAGAATGGTCCTCTCCTTTTATGGTTTTCAAAGCCCATCATCTTGTCTCCTAATTTAGCACTTATCGCATCTGGCCTGCTTTGGTGTATCACTGTGTTCACTCATAACTAAGCAGTCTGTGTGCTGTTCCAACCCCTGGCAGCAATCAGCACCAGCAGTGATGTGGATGCCGTGTGCAACCCAACGACTGTCAAATTATTGAGCTGAATGAGAGAGTGAAATGATATCTTAAAAAGAAGTGTTTTCTTACATGAGTATTCTCTTAGAAATCCTCAACATAAAGCAATACTATTGGTAGAAATAGTGAAAGGGGTATCTATGTGAATGAATCCCAAATGGCAAATATAGAATAGTGCTATTTTTCTTTCTTTTTAAAATACATCATAGAACACAGTGGGATGATGCACTTGGTACAATGACAAAGTCAATCTGGGATGATATATATATTTTTTTATTGAGGTATTATATGTGTACATGTCTTATCATTCCTCCCTCCCCACTCCCATACATGCCCTCATCCCCCAGAGTTTTGTGTCCATTGGTTTTGCTTATATGCATGCATACAAGTCCTTCCATTGATCTCTTATCTCCCCCATATCTCCCTAACCTTCCCACTGTAATTTGACAATCTGTTTATTGCTTTAATGTCTCTGAATCTATGTTTTTGTTTAACAGTTTATAATGTTCTTTATTATCCATAAATGAGTGAGATCATGTGGTGTTTTTCTTTCATTGACTGGCTTATTTCACTCAGCATAATGTTCTCCAGTTCCATCCAGGTTGCTGCAAATGGTGAGAATTCCTTCTTTTTTTATGGCAGCATAGTATTCCATTGCGCAGATGTAGCATAGTTTTCTGATCCATCATCTGCTAATGGGCACCTAGGCTGTTTCAAAATCTTAGCTATTGTAGATTGTGCTGCTATGAACATAGGGGTGCATATTTCCCTTCTGATTGGTGTTTCTAGTTTCTTAGGATAAATTCCTAGGAGTGGGATTACTGGTTCAAATGGGAGTTCCATTTTTAGTTTTTTGAGGAAACTCCATACTGTTCTCCACAGTAGTTGCACCAGTCTTCATTCCCAGCAGCAGTGCATGAGTGTTCCTTTTTCTCCGCATCCTCGCCAGCACTTGTTGTTTATTGATTTGTTGATGATAGCCATTCTGACAGGTGTGAGACGGAACCGCATTGTCATTTTGATTTGTATCTCTCGAATAATTAGTGACTCTGAGCATGTTTTTATGTGTCTCTTGGCTTTCCTTCTATCTTTATTTGAAAAGATTCTATTTAGGTTCGTTGCCCATTTTTTTTTTATTGGTTCATTTATTTTCCTTTTATTAAGTTGTATTAGCTGCTTGTAGATGTTGGAGATTAAATTTTTATCAGTGATACCATTTGCAAATATGTTCTCCCATACAGTGGGCTTCTTGTTTTTTTGTTGATGGTCACTTTTGCTGTAAAAAAGCTTTTTATTTTGATGTAGTCCCATTTGTTTATTTTCTCTTTAGCTTCTATTGCCCTCGGGGAAATATCAGTGAAGAAGTTCTTTTGTCATATGTCTGAGATTTTGCTGCCTGTGGATGTCTCTAGTATTTTTATGGTTTCCCATCTTCTGTTTAAGTCCTGTATCCATTTTGAGTTTATTTTTGTGTATGGTATAAGTTGGTGATCTAGTTTCATTTTTTTTTGCATGTATCTGTCCAATTTTCCCAACACCATTTATTGAAGAGACTGTCTTGACTCCATTATATATTCATGCTTCCTTTGTCAAATATTAATTGAGCATAGTGGTTTGGGCTAATATCTGGATTCTCTATTCGATTCCATTGATCTATATGGAATATAGTCTGTTCTTGTGCCAGTACCATGCTGTTTTGAGAACAGTGGCTTTGTAATACAGCTTGAAATCTGGTATTGAGATCCCTCCTACTTTATTCTTCTTTCTCAGGATTGTTGCAACTATTAGGGTTTTTTTTTTTTTAAATTATTATTCCAGATGAATTTTTGGAGAGTTCTTTCTAGGTCAGTGAAATATGCCATTGGTATTTTAATGGGGAGTGCATTGAACCTATAGATTGCTTTGGGTAGTATGGACATTTTAATGATGTTGACTCTACCAATCCATAAACACGGTATGTTCTTCCATCTGTTTACATCCTCCTCTATCTCTTTCAGTGTCTTGTAGTTTTCTGCGTATAGGTCTTTTACCACCTTAGTTAAGTTTATTCCTAGGTATCTTAATTTTTTTGGTGTGATGATAAATGGGATTGATTTTTTATTCTCTTTCTGTAAGTTCACTATTGGTGCATAGAAAGGCCATAGATTTATTGGCATTAATTTTGTTATATTTTTCATAGATAACCAAATAAATGGTTAATTATTTTGGTTTCCAAACTCTGAGTCTCTTGACCATAGTTTAAAAGTAGCATCTTGGCCCTGGCCAGGTAGCTCAGTTGGTTAGAACTTCGTCCCCATATGCCAAGGTCATGGGTTTGATCCCTGGTCAGGGATGCATAAAAGAATCAATCAATGGATGCATAAATAAGTGGAACAACACGTCAATCTCTCTCTCTCTCTCTCTCTCTCTCTCTCTCTCTCTCTCTCTCTCTCTCTCTCCTAAATAAATAATGAATACATAGATAGATAGATAAATAAATAAATAAATAAAGGTAGCATCTTAATCGGTCTGAGGCCAAAGTTAGATCTTGTAATTAGTGGTCTTTGGGTAACATGCACTCACTATTGCTGAGAGTAATTATGGAAGAAACCTGACAAAGGTACAGTGTAGTTCTGCTTTCTCTGGATATTTCCTGGTGGATGAATAGCCGGAGAGTTGTTCTGTATGTCCATGGAGTTCATATAGCCTTGCCATGGCCACCTATTGCATAATTCTCACTTTCCTTCTCTGGAGCAATTGACATTTTCAGGAGGGCTTTCAATTTTATTTAAAAATCCAATCAATACAAATAGAAGAGAAACTGCATTTCCAGTAACCTTTTATGCTTCTACCACTTAAGTCCTTAGGAAAGCTTAAAGAATTTTCATCCGTGCACTAAAAATAAATTGTTGGAAATATTGCAAAACTTTTTTCAACACTGGATTCCAAATCCCCATTACTACTAAGACATTCTTTAAATAAACCATTTGGGGAAACTTAGCAACTACTGTTTTCATGAAGTGGTCCCAGTGGGGATGTGGTTTATGCCTCGCTCTTTTTAAATTTAGTTTCTTTATCTTGTGCCTGGTATCCAGCATTACTTACAGAGTAAACAGTATTTTCCAAAGACTGACAGGGTCAGCTGCTCTGGGAATGTGGCCGGTGACCTCCCTGATGGATCACTGTCCTGCAGGCTGCTTCCAAGTCAGTGGAAAGGTAAGCATTTTTTTTTTCTGTAAAAGTGCAGACTGCTTTTGAACATGTTCCAACTGATCAAACTGAAAGTATACCCTGGGCACACTGTCAGAGAGGGCGCGGGGCTGTTACTTTGGGGGCAAAGTGATTTGTCATGTCAACACAACCGCAACTGCTAAGCTGCTGGGCTTAAGGGATAGTGAGCTATAGTGCTGAACCTGCTCACTTTGATTAGTCATAAAGACACAGGAAAACTAAACCTCAAATTTCTTTCTCAAGTTAGAAATACACATTGTCATTCTAATATCCAACAAGTAAAGCTTTCCATTTTCATAGTCCTTTTCCCTGAAGTCTTGTCAGTTTAACTTGGCTTGTTGTCTTCACTTCTAAAATAGCAATGTTGTGTGTGTGTGTGTGTGTGTGAGTGAGAGAGAGAGAGAGAGAGAGAGAGACAGAGAGAGAGAGAGAGAGAGAGAGAGACAGACAGAGAGAGAGAGAGAGAGAGACAGAGAGAGAGAGAGAGAGAGAGAGAGAGAGAGAGAGAGAGAGAGAGAGAGAGATTCAGATTCAGATTCAGATTCAGATTCACAGGAGAGAGATTATTATGGAAATATATTGAGTGTTAACCAATGCAAGAGCAAAAACCTGTTGCACCCGGCACCTCTGAAGATGTCGCCACAAACAAGAGAAAACATGTCAAAAGTCTCTTGGAAATTGCAGGCACTGAGTGTAGAATAGTTGAGAAAATGAAACACAGCGGACTTGGATCCCCAACTGGTTTTAATCAGTTTGTATGCTATAAATTCTGGAGATATGGGTTTAGTTTCTTATTACAATCATTGTTATTTACAAGTTATCATCAATGTTCTTTTTAAAACCCTTGCATTTTATTTTTCAATTTTTTTTGTTTTTGTTAAAAGAATTGCATTTTTTAGATGTGCACATTAAAAAAGCGCTTTTCAAAATTCTCCCAGCTCTCACTTAAATGGAAGTATTTTCTAATGCTCCAAACAAATGCTCTGCTATGAAGAACTGATATTAAAAAGAAAATGTCCCTTCCCTTATATTGACTACAATATCTTTTCTATAGTCATTAAAAAATAAGGCCCAGAACCCAAATAAGGGGACAGATAGTATCAGAAGAAGTAAACAAACATACAAACAAACAAGCAAAAACACACACAAAAAACACACAAAAGAAACAAAATGATATTCCAGTAGAAAAGAAACAAAATGATATTCATGTTTCACTGAAAAGTGGTAATTACAAAGGTACAAATTTGTAAACTGTTATTTATAATGATCATAAACTGATATTTTGGGGTTTGCTTTTGTGTTCGCTTGGCAGATTCAACTTACAGAAAAATGTTCATTATATAGTACCAAACTCACCTTTAAGAAATTCCTCTGTAGACATTATCTTTCCACAAGACACGGGCATATGTATACCACACCTCTTAGTATCCTGTATCTCTGACCAGTAGATGCCATAAGGGGTGCTTAAAAGTGGTGATGGTGGCGGGGGTGTGTGTGTGTGTGTGTGTGTGAAAAGTCTTCCTGTGTTTGCCTACATGCCAGGTGCACACACAGTCAAGAAAGTAAGAGCCAGAGGATTTTCCAGAAGAGTCCATAGCTGCTGCGTGAGGGTTCACAATTGCCAAAGCTGATAGATAGACTCAGGCAGGGGTGCTGGGAAAACCAGAACATTCTGGGAATTCTTTCCTGCCTTTTGTTCATCACTTCTGCCTCCTACCCTACCCCAACTGGACTGCAAATAGAGACTTTAAGTGTTAAATTTTGAACTAAGAGCAATAACAACAGGTCAAAAGTTAGAGTATTTCTCAGTGCTAGGTCTGAGCTAGATTTCCATTTGACTCTTGGATACCACAGGAAATACATTCCTGATGTGGCACTTGGGACGGGCTGTGGCTCCTGGAGGTGCACTGAGTGGAGTATCTTTGTCCACTCCTGAATGGATATGGTGATTACATGGACTTCTAACTTGACCATAGAGAGCTCATAGGACCTTTGAAGAGCTATGTGGAATGAGAGGAGACCTACATGAAAGGCATTCATTGTCTCAGAAGAGGACCCATGTCTAATAAAAAGATATTTATCCTTGAAACATAAAACATGGAATATCCTCAGGGTCTACACCATGCTTTGCAAACTCATCTTTTTTTTCCCCCCCCAAAAGAAAACAGTTTTTTATGCCTCATGTATATCTATCTACTTTGTACAGTTTCAGAAATAGAGCATTTACCTGTGCTTTTGTTTTGGAAGTAAAAATTCTTTAAATGGCAGGTATAGGGAAATTGCCACCATCAACAAAAATATAAACAAAACTGCCCTTGAATTCAGTAGATGAACAAGCCAATTTAGTTGCTGCAAACTAGACTTTCCTCCAGGGTTTGAATACAGAGACAAATCTGAACAGCTGAGATTTCAAAAGTCACATATTACTCACAAGCCACATGGTGATGATACAAAGGATACATGAAAGAGAGGAAAAGGCTTTGTCTTGAAGCAAATATCACTTGCTGAGGGTCACTTGTTTCAATTTTAAATGTGATTATTGCTTCCCTACTGTAGATTTTAATTTCCTGTTTGGAGTGACCCATTTTGCATGTTATATTCATGGAAAAAAATAATACATTTCTAGTTTAGAAAGGAATTATTGATCTTCCTCTGGTATTCAAGAAAGAATAATAGATTTATTCAGGTACTCTCATAACATTTACTCTTTTAAAACATACATACAATTCAATCATTTTTAATATATTTAGAGTTATGCAGTCATCATCACTATTTAATTTCAGAATATTTTTATCACCCCAAAAAGAAGCCCTATACTCATTAGCAACCACTCCCTATATTGCCCTTCTGCTAACACCTGGCAACCAGAAATAATCTTTTTTTTTATGGATTTGCCTACTCTGGACATTTTATATAAATGAATCTTATACTATGTGGCTTTTTGTGACCAGCTTCTTTCACTTACATTATCAAGGATCATCCATTTTTTGTATGTATCATTACTTCATTCTTTTTTATTGCTGAATAATGTGCCACACTATATAGATATATCACATTTCACTATTCATATATTGGTAGACATTTATGATGTTTCTAGTTTTTGACTATTATAATTAATGTTATCATGAATATTTGTGTACAAGTTTTTATGTGGATATATGTTTTCACTTCTCATGTGGAATTGCTGGATCATTTGGTAACTCTATAAAATTCTTAGGAACTGCCACACTGCTTTCTAGGATGGCTGTTCAATTAAACAATCTCATCAGCAGTGGATGAGGTTTCCAGTTGATCCACATTCTTCCCAAAACTTGTTCTTGTCCATATCTTGATTTTAGTCAATCTAATGAGTATGTGGAGTTATCTTATTGTGGTTTTAATTTGTGTTCTCTAATCACAAATTTGTTGAACATCACTTCTTTAAAAAAAATATATATATAAAATTGATTTTTTACAGAGAGGAAGGGAGAGGGATAGAGAGTTAGAAACATCAATGACATATCAATCAGCTGCCTCTTGTACACCCCCTACTAGGGATTTGCCCAAAACCAAGGTACATGCCCTTGACCAGAATCGAACTTGGGACCCTTCAGTCTGAAGGTCGATGCTCTCCAGGGGTCCTCAAACTTTTTAAAGTGGGGGCCAGATCACGGTCCCTCAGAGAGCTGGAGGACCGGACTATATGAACTATCGGGTCTAGTAATAATTAATGTCGTTTTTAAACATTCGTTTAAAATCTTGCTTGGCGTTGACTTGTATTGACATAACCTTCAAACACATGGTATCTACAGAACGTGTGAAGTGCAATTAACAAGTTTTGCTTGAAAAAGTTTGTGTTTGGTTTGGTTTTTGTTACAAAACTAGGGCTAAGAAGATGGCGGATGAAGAGCATATTCGGCACTGCATGCTTTACGAGTTCCAATTATGAAGAAAAGCAAGTGAGGCTGCAAAAAACATCTGTAGTGCTCTTGGTCAAGATGCAGTTAGCGCCAGAAAATGCCAGCGCTGGTTTGAGAAATTTCGCGAGGGAAATATTGATGACAAGAGTGGTCGAGGCCGTGTGTCCAATTTTGATTAAGAAGCTCTTCAAGCTCTTTTGGTGCAAAATCCTCAAATTACCCAACAAGAGCTTGCGACAACTTTAAATTGTTCACAAAAAACAATTTGCAATCAATTGCGTGCACTTGGCAAAGTCCAAAAGTTTGGAAAATGGGTTCCTCATGAGTTGACCGACAACAACCGTAATCAAAGAGTCACAATTTGCAGTTCGCTCCTCTCTCGTCAAAACTGTTTGCCGTTTTTAGAGCAAATTGTTACCGGAGATGAAGAATGGGTGCTGTATGTTAATTTGAAAAGGCGGCCTCAATGGTTGGACAAAAATGAGGCTTCGCAGCCCACGCCAAAACCTGACTTGCATGCGAAAAAAGTGATGTGTGTTTGGTGGAATTTTAAAGGAATTCTTCATTATGAACTTTTACCATCTAACCAAACCATTACAAGTGCAGTGTATAGTGCCCAATTGGAAAGGTTAGCCCAAGCTTTAAGAGAAAAAGAACCCGCGCTGATTAATCGGAAGGGAGTAATTCTTCACCACGATAACGCACGACCGCATACTGCAAGAATCACTGCTGAAAAACTGCGCCAGTTGGAATGGGAAGTTCTCCCTCAACCTGCATATTCTCCTGATATTGCCCCTTCCGATTACCATTTGTTTCGTTCTTTGCAAAACTTTCTTCTTGGAAAAAAATTTAATAATGAAGAATGCCTCAAAAATGCATTGACCGAATTTTTTGCATCAAAATCACAAGAATTTTACATCAGAGGGATTAAAATGCTTCCTGAGCATTGGGCACAAGTGTAGAAAACAACGGCAACTATATTGTTGATTAAATTTTGTTGTATTGTTTAAATAAATTCGATTTAAAAAAAAGTATTAGAAAACGACATTAATTATTACTAGACTTAATACTAATTCCTACTGTAATACCTCGGCTGCGCTCACTGCCCAAAAAACCTGGCGGGCCGGATCAGACTCCTCTGCGGGCCGCATGTGGCCCGCGGGCCGTAGTTTGAAGACCCCTGCCTGAGCCAAACCGGTTAGGGCCACTTCTGTAGCTTGGTGGCCATTCACTTATCTTCTTGGAGAAATGTGTATTCAAATCCTTTATGCATTTTAAAAAATAGATTTTTATTAATTTCAGAGAGGAAGAGAGAGGGAGAGAGAAATAGAAACATCAATGATGAGAGAGGATCATGGATTGGCTGTCTCCTATACACTCCCCACAGGGGTTGAGCCCACAGCCAAGGCATGTGCCCTGACTGGGAATTGAACTGTGACTCCTGGTTTATAGGTCAATGCTCAACCACTGAACCATGCTGGCTGGGCCCTTTATGCATTTTTAATGACAAATGGGTTACTTGTCATTTTTATTGTTGAGTTATAAGATTTCTTTATATATTCTGGGTACATCTCTTACCAAAAAAAATGATTTGCAAATAGTTTATCCCATTTTCTCTGTTAATTTGTGTGACACATTTTTTAAGACTTTGACGGTATATATGGTATATATTTTTTCTAGGTAAACTTCACATAGCCCAGGAAAATAATGGCAAATACTTTTACTGAGAACCTTCCTGAAGCTAGGTTAACACTAGGTTAATTTCTTTGTACCATCATTAGTGACAACATTAAGAGGTTGGTATCATACCTTTAATTAAGGGAAAGGGAACTGAAATTCAGAATTAATTTGCTCAAAGTGACAAAACTAGAAAGTGGTAGAATCTGCAAATGAATCCAGTTCTTCCTGCTGTCTAAGTCTATTTATTTATTTCTCCTTTAATAGTTATTTAAGATAAGTGAACAATCAGCATTCTATTAATCTATAGTATGATTTGTATCTTATAAATATACATTTTATTTTTCTATTTCTTACCAAAGTTTTATAAAAAATAATGTATCAGCTGAAGCCGGTTTGACTCAGTGGTAGAGCATCGGTATGCTGACTGAAAGGTCCCAGGTTCGATACCGGTCAAGGGCATGTACATTGGTTGCGGGCACATCCCCGGTAAAAGGTGTGCAAGAGGCAGCTGGCCGATGTTTATCTCTCATCGACGTTTCTAGCTCTCTATCTCTCTCTCTTCCTCTCTGTTAAAAATCAATAAAATATATTTTAAAAAAATAATGTATTAAATGTCTTGTAATGTCCATTTGATACAATTCCCACCTATCTCACCCTCTTTACCTTCCTTCCTCTTACATTCTTTCCTTTCTCTTCCTCCTGCCCTCTTTCCTTTACATGAATTTATTAGTGCTTATATAATAATATGTTTTTAGTGCCTGGATAAAGTGATGAATAAAGCACCCTCTGGCGCTTATACTCAAGTAGGAGACATGAATTGCAAATAAGTAGATAATGGATAAACTTGAATCATCATGTGAAATAATAAAATACCAGAGGCGATAAGAGCTATGAAGGTGACAAGAGCAAATAAATGGACAGAAGGTTTGCTATTTTAGATGGGGTCATTGGGGAAGAGCTGGATGAAGTGAGAAGGGGGGCACATGACATTGTGGGGAGAGAGCACAACAGTCAGAGAGAGGACCAGTTTTGTTGTGATTGATTAACAGAGTGGGGACCAGTGGGACTCAGTCTCTTCTGCTTGACCAGCAAGTGAATGAGAACTAGCTTTTGCATGGATATATATATATATATATATATATATATATATATATATATAATTTTTTTTTAACATGTAACAATTTATTGGTACCTATTGGGGGGTGGAGAGAAGAAGGGTCAGGTTGCTTTAAATTTATACTTAAACAAATGAAAGAAAAATTGCCATGGTGATGATTATAATCTTTTTAAATGTTTCCACCATACCCTCTTAAGAATCTTTCCTGTTTTTTAAGGAGTCTTTGGTAGCTCTTTGGAGATCATCTGTTCTGTCAGTGAAGATACTCAATCTTTCTTCACTTTCCAATATTTTATCAAAACGTTTTTATATCAGATTAAAGGCCTGGTGCACGAGATTTGTGCACTGGTTGGGGGTATGGCTTGTGGAGATCAGAGCTCTGCTCATCCTGGTCAGCCAAGTGGCTGTGGAACCACCCTCTGAGTTGCTGCTCCCTGGCCCAACATCTTTGGGGAGCTGGAACACTAGCCTCTCCAAGGGATCCAGTTGGGGCCTGGCCCAGGGACAATAGCACTAACAGGCAGTGGAGTAGGCCTCAGTCCCATAGCAGTCATGAACCCGCCTCCCAGACTCTGGTTTTAGCTCTGTGAGTCTGGTGATGGCACTGCATGGTCTGTGAGCATTGGAGGAGGCAGCAGGGAGTGAGGAGGAGGAGCCTGGGGTGAGGAGGTGACCAATGGCAGCCTGGGTTCCTGCCCGTTGGCCCAGAGTTCTCAGTGGGAGCAAACACTCATCCTGGTCAGACTATGGTAGTGCACTAACCACCAGGGGGTAGCTCCTGCATTGAGTGTCTGCCCCCTGTTGGTCAGTGTGCATCATAGCAACTGGTCAACCAGTCATTCTGCTGTTTGATTGCTGGGCTTTTATTACATAGGATATTTAACTCCACATTATGGCTATTGAGCTGTCATCTTGATTTTTTTTTTTTTTTTTGTATTTTGTTCAGCTAGATTTCAGGCAGTTCTGAATGATGCTTGTTATGTCCTTCAGTTGTAATTTTGATGTGGTTTTGGGAGGTTCTGAGAACTGCATTTACCTACACTGCCATCTTGACCAAAACCTCTGGCATACTTTTACTCAAGAAAACTCTTGTTTTAAAACATACCTAACATATGTTAAACATATCTCTAAATCTATGGAGTAGATAGCATTTACCACGCATGCTGGTGCTGTTTCCCCACCCTCTCTCTTATGCCTGTTAGGAAACTGTTTGATCAGAGGCACTAACGTGCACAGTGGCTAGGAGCTTGGGCTGGGGTTTGACTGCCACCTGTTAGTTGTGTAACTGTGTCTAATTTTTTAACTCTAAAATGGGCATATCAGTTTGCTAGGGCGATGATAACCTATACCACAGACTTAACAGAAATGCATTTCCTCACAGTTCTGGAGGCTGAAAGTCTAAGATCAAGATGTTGTCAGGGTTGTTTTCTGTGGAGGTTGTTCTCCTTGGCTTGTAGATGATCATCTTCTCCCAATGTCTTCCCTCTATGTGTATCTTTGTTCTAGTCTCTCTTTTTCTATATTCCTACTTTTTAAATTTTTTTTTATTGATTAAGGTGTTACATATGTTTCCTTATTTCCCCATTACCTCCCCTCCCCCCTGTCCCCACCACTCATGCCTTCACCCCCTTGTTGTCTGTGTCCATTGGTTAGGCTTAAATGAATGCATACAAGTCTTTTGGTTGATCATCTCTCCTCCTTACTCCCATCCTCCCCTACCTTCCCTCTGAGGTTTGACTGTCTGATTTCTCATAAGGACACCAGTTATACTGGATCAAGGCCCACCTTAATAACTTCATTTTATCTTAATTACCTCTTTCAAGACCCTATCTTCAACTATAGTCTTATTCTGAAATATTGGGGGTTAGGACTTCAACACAATTTTTTTTTTGTGGGAGAGATAATTTGGCCTTTAACAATGGAGAAAATAATAGTATCTACTGTCTAGAGTAGTTCTGAGAATTAATTGAAATAATATATGGAAAGGCTTGAAGCAGTTTCTGGCACCTGGTGAATGCTGTGGAAAGGTGCTGTATACGAGTGTTACTACCCTGCTTCTATCTTGCCATGCCTACATTATTTAAGGAAAGAAATGTAGACACTGTATCTTTTTAATTTTTATTTATTATTTTAAAAAATCTGCTGCAACTAGGATAATCTCCACTGGCTATAGGTACTCTGTGCATGTTTGTTGAATCAAAACTTTAAACCCTCCCACTGCCACTGGCACAGGCCTCCTATTATCCCTATTCTCTTCATCTCCATCATCCCTCTATTCCTAACTAGATCCTGAATTCCCCTTTTGGGCATGAAACTAGCCAGAATTGAGTTTTCTTTTTGCATTTCTACTGTGCTTTCCCTCCCCCCCCCAGAGAGATTTCAGAGGTTCCATTCACATACAATTTCAACGATTGCCTTGCTTTTGACACAGGCCAGTCTTGCACTCTGATAAACCTAGAAGACTTAAATTTTCAAACTTTTTAGGGCAACAGCTAGCATGTATGAGTCCCTTTCTGGAATTCAGAGTTGAGCCAAAGAGGGGAGTTCCTTTTGCCCATGAATATATAATATAGGGTTTTTGAATTATGCTAAAGCAGGACTAGTTAGGCCTGTTATATGTCCACTTTTGAAATCCTCAGCCCTTCCATCATTATGTGGAGTAGGCTTTAGCAACCCTGCTTGGTCACAGAGGACCAGCTGCAATCACATTAAAAGACAGAGCTTTACAGCACATTACCTAAAGTGTTTTCTTAAGTAAAAAAAAAAAACACTGATAGGACATCTGAGTTAAGGTCAGAAATAGATGTTAATAGGACATTTTAAGCAGGCTGAGGGATTAAGCCAACATAGAGATCAGTCTTAGCTGACTCTAAACATCTTTTTATTTTTTATTGCCCTCCACATATTGGGATTGCTGTAAAACAACAGGGAGAGTTAATTACCAGCAAGCTACACAATTCATTTTTCTTTATGTCATGCAACAATTTCTAAAGAATTCCGAAAACATTTTTTCCATTCGAGATATAAATTTCATCTCTTATCTCATAACTTTGTTTCCGGTAGAAAATCCAGAAAAAAATCAGTTTTTGTGAAAAGAAACATGACTGTTATTTCATGGTGTTTTTCAACATCATTTGCCAAATTTTTATGGACCAGAATTGGCAACACCCTTTGAATATACGTGTTGTGGGTCTTAAAACTTATAATTACTTCTCCTTTGCTCTTCACCTTTAATTGACTTTTAAAAGTTTTAAGCTACCAAATAATACATAAATGCTTGGACTATCAGGACAAAAATTGAAATTTGAGAGACTAAGACTGGCTGATTCATAGTTGCTATATGACTATCACATTAGTTCTTTACCACTGATTTATTAGGCCTGTATTCTAAAGTGTATTGTATTCTGCTCCAAAGGCTGTTAATGAATTCTTTGACAGGGGCTATTTGTCACACACATCTTCCTTCATTCAGAGAACCTAACCTGTTGGAATATTCTCCTGTTGAAGAGTTTGCTTTTATATCTAGTGACATTTATCTTTATCTAAGGCCAGCTGCCTGATTCCTCTTCAGTGCTCTGTTTATGGGGCTTGGACATCTATAAATGGAAACACTAGCTAACCCGAAATTATCGCCAGGGCGATAGTGTCCTGGGCTTTCACAACTTGGAGTGTCCTGCAATATCTAACATGTAAGCACGTCACATCATTTTCTAGACCGAATCCGAATCTCTCTTTTTCTGTTTCTCTCTCTCTCCTAATCATCATGGAATTTGAAAAGCATGAAAAAGGAAGCGTGTTAAATGAGAATTTAGAGGAGAAATTGACGGTAAGATCTGTGAGATTTAGCCTGTACAGATTTATAACATAATTGTCAGAGTGAAGAAGCAGCTGCCACCGATTGGAAAAGTTGTGTTAGCCAATCTGTTTTTTCATGTTTTTATGGCCAACAACCTTGAAGTGGAGAATTCCATGGGCTTTAGAAAAAATAATGTATTAAAGTTATTAACAATTTTTCATTATTAGAATATGGGCAAAGCTGTTTAGTTAAATGATGTTCTTTACCTTCATCTAAAAAAACCAGAATCAATTTATTTTGAGCCCTTGTTGTGATTGTGTCAATACTGGAAAATTATTTGTGGACATAAAGCTTAGCAAATATATTTTCCTCAAAAATAGTATAATTTCTCCTGGAGATACTAGAAATGTATATCAAGGAAAATATATCATTATTATAGAATATTTAAATGTTTTATGGAATAAGTTAATGAATTTCTAATGTAAGGATAGAGTTAACAGAAAGTTGTTATTTATTTGCCCTAAAAGTTATAGGAGTAACTTTACCTTGATGCTAAAAAATTAAATGTCAATGAACTATTGTGGTCAACTATATTTGCTCAGACAAATATGCTATAACCTTGAGCAGAATCATGGTTCACCGGATGGACATAGGAGGCTAATTATATTTGTAGATTTACTGTTAATGGTAGAACAGATCATGGCTAATATTGATAGTCATCCAAATAGCAAAAAGTAAAACCATATTGATTATAAAACCGTGGTTTCTTAAACTGATGAGAATGCATTGTTCTGGATGCCTGAGGTTGAGATTTATTCACTATTAATGATATTAATACTTGACTTATGAAAAGAATAACCGTATTGAGTTAAAACTCTTAAAGTATATTAGAACTTTAAGGTCTTGAAGAAATATATTAGATTAAAATGTAACCTTCACTTAATGGATTTAGGTCATAATTTTTAATATCAATTGTGGATCTTTATTTCACATGGTTGTCTAAACATGTAATGGCCATAGACTATTTTGCTTTTTGACTGTTTTTAAAAGCCAGATATTATTGTAGAACTAATGAGGGGTTTTTAAGTCAAAAAGGAGTGGGTGAGAATTCTTACATCCAGCTTCTAAGTGTAGGACTGTGGGGCTTCCTTTAAGCTTTCTGAGTCTAAGTTAATGTACTTGTGAGTGAGGGAACAGTAATACCTAATTTGAAGGCTGTTTGAGGATTAAAAACTATGATGTATGTGAAATCCCTAGACTGAGCCTGTGATTTGCAATATGTTTCCGTCTGACTTTCTTTGAGAGAAAATACCCAAAGTTTGCTAATAAAGAAAGAGAAAGCTGAAATGCATTTCAAAGTAAAAGAACATTTCTGATATGTTCACCATAAACACTTGCTTAATAATAATAAAACATTTAGGGGACTAGATAGACAGTAAGTACATAAATAAAGAGTTGCTGTATGTTAGTGTGAAATTTGACCTAGATCTTCCTAGCAATGTTTTATAAGAAGTTTTGCAAGTAAACATAGTGGACTTGGGGCAAGAGAACAAAAGTGGAAGTGATCTCTTATTATTAGAAGTGATTTGATGTAGGTATAAACATTTCAAAGGTCAGACTTTCCGCATGCCTGACTCTACCTGAAGCACAGCTATCAGTCTAGAAGTGAGAATCCTCCCTTGGAGAAAGTAGCACCAAATTTATGAACATTCTTGGGATGAGAGGCCCATGACTAGCCTCTGATTAACTTCCAGAAGATTGGAGAAAATGTGGGACAGATCAGAAGGCAGGAGGACATCTGATCTGCACTGAGAAGGGATGGTTCTCAGCAGGGAGGGAATGCATTGAAGTTCAGTATTTGGGGCAATTGCCTGTACAAAGAGAACTAGATCCATAACTCAAACACCTTCCAGATATAGAAATTCTGTTAACACTCTTAGCTTATGTGCAGTATCTCTACATAAGAGCTGAAAAGTAGATATCTTTGAAAGATTTTAATAGACATTATTTTAGTTAAACATTTTTTTCTGTTTTATGAATAAATATTCTAAAACTTCAACTCATGGGGCAGTGTATTCCTTGCTAAAACCAATGTAATATAATATGATTGGCTAGATTGTTGAATATATTGTAGTTTCAAATGTAGTTTTGTGGAGTTTAGTAAGTTCTGAAAATCATTAAATTTATTTTAAATAGTTTATGAAGATGTATAATAGTTTTTAAAAGGACAGAATATTTTGCCATTAAATATTTAAATATGCTTATAATACTGTTGAGTTATAATATGCATCTTGTTTAAATTTAGAGGAGTATTTATGAAGGTGATTATCATGAACAATGTTGTAGTATATAACAATTAAATAATATGCATAGTTAGCTTTGTTTGTAAAAAACTTTTGAATATAAGATTTGTAGCAAATAAGAAAATCAGTGGTCAGTAGGTTTAAAAAAAATCATCAGTTCATTCTACCCAAAGATATAGAGAAAAATAAATTAGTTTTCTTTAGTACATATGCAATGTCGATTGTACCTTGTGAATTGCTACCTTTAGCTATTGACTTTTTGCCCTTAATTTGTTGCTCTTTGGTGATTAATAGCAGATTTCTGGGTGGTTGGCAATTGAAGGTTTCCCTTTTACATCCATTTATCAATTGATAATTAAAAAATAATATTATGACTCTCAAATCATTCAAAATGTTCTAAATTTACCGATGCCAATCTCAATTGTGTTGAGTATTTGATTCTGCAAAACCAGATTATATGAAAAGTCATTTTTTTGAGGGCGTGGAGGAGGGAAGGGGCTATTTTGTAACAACACTTTTCAGTTTTGTTGATTCCACAATGATTGGTGTTCATGCTGAATGGATCTTTTGTGTTTTTCTGGTCAGGCTTGAATAACCATTGTATCATGTGTCTCCCAAAATATGCCTCTTGGAACTCTGATTTTCCAGCTTCCTCACAAAGAGATGCTGTGGTCTATTCTCAAGAACATTTCTGAAACTCTGTGTAGGGAATTCACGAGGCAGTATATTTCTCCATGGAGACTTATACTGTATTCTAACATGCTGAAGGCTATGAAACCCGCTGGAGGTTAATTTAGTGTTCGTTAAACTCTTTACCAATATAGTGCTTTATAACATGTGTATGCAGTGGCAGTGAATATTTTAAGTAATGTTCTCTGGGACACACTTTAAAATGATGTGTCAACATATTAATTGTCTGATTTTGTTTGTAAGTTGCATTTTCAGAATAATGATACATAGGACAATAAATTCAAGCTGGGAGTCATTTATATCTATAACATGAAGGTATTTCTGGAATAATTAAAAAAATAAGTACCTGTCTATTTAGTATATTTTATTAAATAAGTAAAATTGAGTCAAGAAATTCTGACTACTCTCCAAACTCTTTTTCTTTTACATTATTAAATGCATCAACAAAGAATTTCATTTACATTTATCTTCAACTAAAGTATTTTAATGAAAAGGAATAATTCACATATTAATATAGTAAAAAGGATCACGCACCTCAGGGCATTTTGACATAATAATGATTTCTCTAAGAGATAAGACAAACAGATCTCATGCATAAATTTAATAATTTCTACCACATTCATATAATGTGTCTCAAGAGACAATTCCATCTTACCAAGTAATAAATTTTTAATAAATTTCATAAAAATAATGATAATAAGGGATGTCATCCAGCTCCCTTTATACTGAGTTTTGGCACAAATCAAAACAGGCGATAATTTCTGAATATCATAAATATTACTTTATTGAGTAAAAGTAACTGAGTTTGAGAAATAAATTATGTAATCTGACAGTTTTTTAAACATGGTGTATCTCAAATTGGAAGCTGAAAAATTTTAAAATAATAGCATTTTAACTTTTTACATTTAAAATATTTTTAATTTATTTTGACCTTGATAGTGAAAGACTTATTCAATGTTATATAAATTTCCTATGATCTCACAAAAAAAATCTTGTGATTATGCCACTTCATCTTTAATAGTACAATGAAGAAAAAAAAAGAAATTAAAAAAATACTGTGGGTAAAGTGTAGAAGCACAGAAAAAAGGAAATTATGCATTTTAAAATTCTGTGATAATTCAGTGAAGCATAACTTTAAATTAGGTTAAATTAGTTATTAATTCATAGCTCAATTAATACAAATTAAATTAATTATTTACTAGAAAAGATCTGTTGGAAACAAAAAACACGGAACTAGCACTTTGGTTATAATTCCCAATGTTATTATCTGCTGACGAGTTAAAAATGTTAGGGAGCATCTTTAGAGATGCAGCCTAGAAGAAATGTCCTAAAAACCCCCGAAATGAGTCTTTCAAATCAATACATGTTTCTGAATGCCTATTTTGAACAAGACAGGGTATTAAGAACTGCAATGGAAACACACACGATAAATTCTTTATTGTTTAAAGTATTATATATACTATTATATATATCTCATTTTTTCCCCCTGTTGATCTATCTCCGGCCACTCACCACCCCCCATCCCAGCACATGCCCTCACCCCCCCCTACTGTCTGTGTCCATTGATTATGCTTATACTAATATTCATGCATATAAGTACTTAGGTTGATCTCTTTCCCCACATCTCCCCCTCCCCTGCCTTCCCTCTGAAGTTTGATGTTTCTCTGTCTCTGGATCTATTTTTTTTTTTTTTTCAACTTTGATATAATTTATTTTTTCTTTTATTCTGCTTAGTGCTTTGGAATGTTGTCATTGAGTATAAAATGTATTAGTACAGAGGTCAGTAATTCCATATATATATATATACATTGATATATATAATGTATATACACACACATATATACATATATACAGTATATGTTTTAAATATTTAAATACAGATTTGCTCCATAAAAACTGTTTAGTTAATAATTTTTGCCATAACATTTTAAAAATATATATTTTTATTGATTTCAGAGAGGAAGGGAGAGGGAGACAGAAACATCAGTGATGAGAGAGAGACATAGACTGGATGCCTCCTACATGCACACCAAGCAGGGGCCAGCCTGCAACTGAGATACATGTGCCTGACCAGAATCAAACCCGGGACCCTTCAGTCCGCAGGCCAAGGCTCTGTCCACTGAACCAAACAGCCTAGGGCTTTGCCATAACAATTTTTGAAAAGTTATATCACTTTTCAGATAATCATCATTTTTTTCTCCTTGAGTCTAAAGACTTTTCTTACTCCAAAGTACACTAAACAAGTATGCAATAAAAAATTTCTTTCTTAGACAAAAACGTATTTGTTTACTTGACACTTTCTATGCAGTGTCATATACACTTGAATTGTGTATCAGATTATTTTGCTTTCATAATTTTGTCAAATGAGAGGAATGAAGAGGTTGCATCTTCTGGGATTTCAGTGTTATGTACAGATGCCATTTCAATGTGTTTTTAAGTACCCTAAAGGTGTTATACTTAATTTTAAGTGCAGTTTGAATGCAAGATAGCCATTACTACCCCAAAAGTCTGGAAAATTGATCGGGGAAAATGGTGTAGAAAGCAGAATTTATCTTTCCTAAGAAAGATTCCTTTATACCTCTTCTCCATCAAACCACCACCTCCTATCAAGCTTTCCTCCTTGGCAAGTTCAGTAAACCTTTACAATATATTTTATGGACAATCAATATTGTTAATTGCCTGTAAAATTGTTCTTAGTCAATTGATCCTGTTTTGGAGATCTTGGGCTATAACATATTATAAGGTACCCTATTAAAATTAATGGAAAAGATTTTCATTTAAAGCCTTTTACTTAAAGGCAGTGCTTTCAGGGATAAATTACAAACATTAAATGAAGAATAGGTATGTACTTACTCCTTTCCCCCCACCTTTAAAAAAAAATATTGTGGCTGTCACTCTATAATAGTATGTTTAATGAGTTATAATTAATATGATATTGATGTTCTCAGAATGTTATTTTTTTTATCAATGAGGATTTGGATTTGGTTAAAGGATTTCAGATAAAAATTAACACCAGTTTTGTTTTATATGACTTCAAATTGATACATATTGAAGTATTTTAAGAGTTAAGACTATTCTCTACCTGAAAATAATATAAAATAATATTGGATATAAACTGTAATTGAAGAAAAAAACTATCCTCAAAGAAGTTTATTAGCAATATGGCTATACTTTGAATAAATTTTTTTTAAATCAATCTTTATTGTTCATATTGTTACAAAGGTTCCTCATTTCTTCCCCCCTCCACCAGGTTCCCACCCCACCCTCCGACCCCTCCCCATCCCCCATTGTCCTCATCCATAGGTGCAGTTTATGTTCAGTCTCTTCCTCCCTCCCTTTCCCCGATAGTAAATCCCTTTTCAGATAGTAAATTAGTTACTTAGCATTTTCTCATATCAATAATACCACCACATGCCCAATGATACATTTCACACAAAAGACATTTCCAAATAGGTCAACCAGCCTCATCCAGGCCCCACCCAAGGCACTCACAGATCAACACCCCAGCCCTATACTAACTCAACACATCCAGATCTAAGCCTTCATCACTTGATTCAGCAGACCCTCAAGTTCCCACAAAAGTTTCCAGCCATGTCTGAGAGGTAGCCGTGGGGCAGGGGCAGGTGAGGAGCGAGCTGTTCCGGGCCTGGCTGCTCCGGGTCTGGCCTCTGTTGCTCTGGTTCGTTCCACAACCAGCTGCTCCGGGTCTGGTCACTGTCGCTCCCGACCTAGTTGCTCTGGACCTGGCTGCTGCTGCTCTGGGCCTGGCCTCATCTGGCCCGGCTGCTCCAGGCCTGGCCGCTCCCAGCCTGGCAGCCGCTGCTCCGGGCCTGGCTGCTCCCAGCCTGGCAACCGCTGCTTTGGGCCTGGCCGCACCAGACCTGGTTGCTCCGGGCCTGGCCGCTCCCAGCCTGGCAGCTGCTGCTCCGGGCCTGGCCGCTCCCAGCCTGGCAGCTGCTGCTCCGGGCCTGGCCGCTCCCAGCCTGGCAGCTGCTGCTCCGGGCCTGGCCGCTCCCTGCCTGGCAGCCGCTGCTCCGGGCCTGGCCGCTCCCAGCCTGGCAACCGCTGCTTTGGGCCTGGCCGCACCAGACCCGGCTGCTCTGGGCCCGGCTGCCCCGGGCCCGGCCGCTCCGAGTCTGGCCGCTCCCAGCCTGGATGCTCCGGGCTTGGCTACTGCTATTCTGGGCCTGGCTGCTCCCAACCCAGCTGCTCTGGGCCCGGCCACTCCGGGTCTGGGTGTTCCTGGACTGGCCACCCTGGGCTTGGCTGCCTCCGCCTCAGGCCTGGCTGCCACTGCCCCAGGTCTGGCTGCTCCAGTGCTGGCTGTTGTTGTTCTGGTTCTGGCTGCTGCTGCTCTGGGGCCTGGCCGTTGCTGCTCCGGGCCCGGTTGCCACTGCTTTGTGCCTGGGCACTCTAGGCCTGGCTGCCGCTGTTCAACATTCTGTCCTTTTTTTTTTTTTTTTTTTTTTTTTTTTTTTTTTTTAAACGCATTTATGTTGCAATGTTGGCTGGTGAGTTGAGTTCTGACTTAGTCTTTGATTTTTCAAGATCTTCTTTGTATTCTTTCTTAAGTAATTTTACTATCTTTTGCTCTCATTTGATTTCTTCACATTGAGAACTTTGGTTTCTTCCTCCTTGTCCTGGGAGCTCAGCAGGTTGGCCTGTGGCACCCCTTTGTTCTCCGCGGGCTCCCGCGCTGCTCCAGCCTGTTGCCAGGGTCGGTGCCGCCCAGGAAGCAGCCCCCGGCCTTGGCTCCGTTGCCCGCGCTCAGAGGTCTAAGGCTCAGGGGCACCCCCCCCCCCCGCCCTGGGGGCCCTGTCGCCCGGCTCCCTGCCGGCGCCCGGCTGGCTGGTGTCCGGCAGGGGCTCCTGCTCCCTGTCGCATTCCTCCAGTCTGGAGCTTTTTTTTTTTTTTCTCCTTCCCGCTAGGGGAGTCTAGGATCAGAGTCAACAGACTGTCCTCTGCGCACAGTGCGCGCGACTCTGGGGGCTTCGCTTTTCGCCACTCCCCTGGGATTCCGCCTCACAGCCCCGTCTCCCCCTGCCTGAGCCTGGGTCCCCAGGGTCTGGTCCAGGACTGACACACCTAAAGAAAAAATTTATATTGCTGTTGTTTCTGATGTGTAATTTAGAGATTATTTTCAGTAGGTCATGAATGTTGTTTCTGATCTATACATAATTCCTGACAAGATAACATCATATAATAAAATAAATGGTGAATTTAGGGTCATAAGTCTCTGGAGGTAAGGTACTAGACTTATGTATCTTTATATCACAACTAGAGGCCAGATGCATGAAATTAGTGCAAGGGTAGGCTTTCCTTTGACTTACTGCTGGCATCAGCTTCCTTCTGGAACCTGGGACCCAGGCTTCCCTCTAGCTACCAGCAGGCACCAAGGACCCAGGCTTCCTTTGCAACCCTGGCTTCGTTTGAAAGGAAGGAAGGATGTCCGGAAGGATGTCTGATTTAATTAGCATATTGCACTTTTATTATTATAGATTGATTGCCCTGGATCCTTAACCTGTTAACCAGGGAGTTCCCTTTTTAATTATGCAACGTGCAACGGGTGCATACTCTTTCACTAGGATGTGTCAGTACGTCACACCCAGTGGACGTAATTTTATATTATTATTCTTTTATTTATACTTAATTAAAATAAATGAAATATAATTTTTCGTTTATTTATATATAAAGCACAAAGGAAAATATGAAATTACAAACAAATAGAAAAAAATACCAACAAAAAAATGGAAACATCGAATTAAAAAATTATAAATTTTTATAAACAATTATAAAGATTACAAAAAAATATATACCGTCCCTCTCAGGGCGCAACATATATTTCAAGGACGTATTCATACATCCTACCCATTCCCAATATTGTTTACGTTTGACATATTTATAGGTCCCGCTTGGTTAACAGGTTAATAAACTAATTTGGTAGATCAAAATGAAGGAAAGATGAAAACAAACCAACAATGATATTTTCTTTTCATTGGCATTTGATTATTTATTTTGGAAACCTTCCATTTCTCTGCCACTTGTAAGAGTGACTGATAAAGTTTCATGGAATGCCCATTTTGTCTGCATGGCCATTTTGATAGTAGAGGATGTGAATTCATTTGTTCCCAAACTTTAGTCCCTTATGCTGCTGACTCATGTTTGCTTTTATGGGAGACACTATCATGGAGAATGGTAGGCATTTGGACATCTTTAAGTATGCTGCTAGCCTCTCTAACCATTTGTGGTACTTACCAGGATGGCCTATTCATCAACAGTTATATTTTGGATTTATTATTCTCTTTTCTCCATAGAGGATCCAGAACTCTGTAATACGTTGATATTTAAAATGCTCTGTGGAAATAATTATTTAAAAAAACACACAGATGGGCAGAATGAACAAAATTTTATGGTTAGTGCTTCAATAAGTATCCCTCAACAGGAAGACAAGTAAGAGAAATTCAGAACTAGAATGCTCTGAAGTTCTGAGGTCAGTGTTGCATATAAAATTTTAGCATGATTAACTTATTCCCTTTTCTAAGGGAGGTAAGAACTCTCTGAGGAGTCAGTAAATTGGACATAGGATTCATCAGTCTGTACCTGGTATTAGAGAGTTCACGGATAATGTTTTCCCCAGAATTGAGACATCCCTCAACATTACAAGTAATAATATTCTGATTTTACTCCACTGACGATGTGTAGTTGCAAAGAGTAACCATAAACCCATATCATTTGGCAGGTCAAAGTTGAACAACTAAATAATTGGTCTTAAATCTTTCTTGGCATAAGAAATAATTCCACCCTGACCTCATTCTGGCCTCATCTCCATAGAGCCAAAAGCAAATAAATTTTTAATAAGGTAAAAATTATTTTATATTTTAAATTGAATTTATAAAGAGCTTACAAAACTCAATACCAAAAAACCCCCAAACAATCCAATTAAGAAATATGCAAGTGACCTGAATAGATACTTCTCCAAAGAGGACACACAGATGGCCAATAGACACATGAAAGGATGCTCAATGTCGCTAATCAACAAAATCTAAAAAATACCTGAAGAATCTGCAGCAAGAAATTTAAAAAAGGAGGAAGGGGGTGAGATGCCATGATAATGGTGGACTATGGGGATCAATGAGAAATTACTAAGCAGTGGGAATTGAAGTCATAATGGGCATAATTGCAGAATAATGAGTTTTGTATAATGTAGAATGATAAATTGCAGAATGATGATAATGGAGAAATGATGAGTTAGGGCAGGTGAGTGCATGCAGGTGTTGTGTGTACCATCCTAAATATCTATGAGAACTGAAACCAAGAGACTGTGCCTTTGGTGTGTGTGTGTGTGTGTGTGTGTGTGTGTGTGTGTGTGTGAGTGTGTGTGCTTGTGGTGAGGACTTCTTCCAGAGAAGAGGCCTCCATCTCTTTCTAAGTGCCATCTAGTATGGTAAAAAGCACGTTGTATCTGAGTCTAGGAGATCAGTACTGGTGTTAAAGTTGTGTTTGTGTGGCCTTTGACCAATCACTTGGCCTTTGGTTTCCTAATCTACAAAGTGAGAGGTTGGGTTGAATTTGCAAAGATTGATATGTTCTTTAGAATTTTACATCTGCAGAAAATGTCCTTTGGCTGTGTAGTTATTAAATCCTTTCCATGCCAAATAATGCTTGTTGAGTAACCTTCAAGTAGCTATTATTTTTAAGTCATCACTGACCGAATGTAAAACAAAAGTCCTTGTTATTAGATTAAATCTTCTTTGTGCCACAGTATGTTTATAGTTTAGTACTCCTGAGTTGAATGGCATATATTTTCTGTATTTTCCTGGTGAAACAACAAAGTCTTAAGGAATTGGGTTGTGAGTAAAAATTATGGAGTAGGTGAAAAAAGTATCCTCAACATTAACAAACATTATCAAAACAACACATTCTATTTTCTTATAATATTACATAAAATAAAGTGGACGGTGTGTTTTCATCAGGAATAAAAAAAAATAGAAAATATAAGGTCAGTGTTTTAAATGTTATTTCTAAAATGGTTCCTTGAGCTCTATTCATTCCCCTTCGCAGTTCTAACTACTCCCTGCAAAGTACCTGACACAGATATCGTAGTCCCTCTGTGACTCTAATTTTAGTCCCTTTGTAACACTGGAGGTTGGGGAAAAGTGGACTGTGCAGAAATGGCAAATTCCAGCCACCAATTCCATTTTTCTTATTCCTTTAAGAAAAATGAGGGCTGTGTTTATTAGAACCCAGGAGGGGAGGTGAAAGTAAAGTGAAACTGATAAGGATCGATATTTCAACTTTATGGTTCCAATGAAGTTCTGGAAGCCATCCAGTCCTTTGAAAACCACTGCTGATTAAAGCAGTGTCTGCCAATAATGTAAGTCTGAGATGCACTGTTTCAGTGGATCTTTTGATGCAGCTCTGAGTGATGGTGAATAACAGAAAGGAGACGGATTGCCGGCTTTAACTGAGCTGTGCTTTCACAGTGACATTTACAACACACTGTATGTGCGGCGAAATGTTTTCTAGGTTCTCATTGTGTCAGAATTACAATTACTTACATATCTAGTTGTTCCGTCCCAAGTATGGCTCCTCTCAGGGAATGACAAATAGACTGTTGTATTAGTGATGTAATTGCTTAGAGCCATGGGCTTTCTTTTGCTACATGATCTTCATAAATATAAGGAAGTGATTTTTTTTTTAAATGGTGAGAGGATGTCTGTGGTTTAATTGCTGGTATTTCTCTTTTATTTATAACCTTAAATTTTCTCAAGGGGCCTTTTGTCAATTTTCTTCTCAGTTAATGGGCGTTTTCCTTGCATGTGTTGCTTCTGCAAAAGATGTCACCCCTAGCTTGTTCTCCAAAAGAGGCCCTGTGCCCTCGTCAGAATGTAGCAATTCAGAGACCACCCTATGCTTTTAAATACTAACTTGATGACATTCATCTCAGGAGCAGACGAGAGAGACCATAGGATTGCTTTCCTGAACCTGTTATAATTTCTCTGGGATATCATGTCCTAGGGGGAGACTGGAGGAGGAAAATGTCAGCATGAATTAATAAGCTTATCACAGAGAGTTCTTTTAGAATGTGTGAAGGAAATGTGAAAAATAAATTTTTTCATTTCTATTTTCTTTTTCCTGTTGAATTCAGCTTTCAGTCTCAGGTATCCTGCATGTTTGTTATTCCATCTGCTTCAGCTCATTCATTCTTCCACCCATCCATTCATCCATCCATCCATCCATCCATCCATCCATCCATCCATTCATCCTGGGAGTCCTTTGCTTGCAGCTTCTTGGCCTCCTAGTTGGTGCTATTCCTGTGCATGGGGTGTGGAAGGAGAAGGAGTAACTGGTCTTAGAGATTTTTAATGAAGTCTCTTCTTTGCAATCCCACCACAGTCATGCCTCCTATGGGATTTACCTTTTCGATTCTGGTGGGCCGTGCAGGGCTTGAGAGGGCATTTTTTGGAGCCTAATATGCACAGAGGCCTTAAATACTTATATACTTACTGGCCAGGTAATTCTACTTTAGGATTCTGTTTAAAGTGAAGAAATATAAAAGTATCTAGTTATGATGATGTTTATTACAATGTTTTTTAAATTAAATATTGTTCATCGGTAAAAATAATGGACACAGTAGTGGAATTACTGATCTATAATAGAATACAGGGAAATTTAAGGCCATTTATACAGTGGACAATATGCTGCATATTTTTCTATAAAAATACAAATGTTATGCAAAGAGGAACAATTCCTTTATGGCCCCTCTATGTTGGCAGAACATTAGCATGCAAATCAGTGAATTGATTTGTGCAGCACATCTCTTATAGCTAAACTGTAGAATCCTAATAGTTCAAATAAGGGCCAAATTGCCATGGGTTGAATAGTATTTTTTTCAGTTTCCCTTATATTTCAAAGAGCTCACAGTGACTTTTTTCATCATAATCTCACATTTTTTAATAATCCTGCTAAATAGATGAGATTTTATCTGAGAAGAATGAAATGGCACACTGATATTTGGTGTCTTATTCTTTACCTGAGAGCAGATTTATGGATACCTTGGGTGCTTTCATCTTTTTGCCTAAACAGGCTTGGCCACAGGCGGACCACAACTCTTCAAGGCCAGGATCTTAGTTTTCCTGGCACCGAAGGCTGTGTCTGATACCTGGCAAGTGGTCCTCAAGAAACCTTGTTTAAACTGCAGAGGCCTGGCTTTTACCTGTTGCTCTGTGTGTGCCTATGGGAAGCACCCTGTTTGACTTGACAATTGGCAGGGGGTCCCTCCCTGATCCTAAACTGAATTCACTGAGGTTCTGCCACATCTGGAGAGCTGACAGTTTGGCACTTTCAAAAGACTGGCTTGGAGCAACATGAAAGAGTCTTCCAGGCAGAGTCTTATCCCCAGGTCCCAAGGGAAAAACAGATGAGAGCCCAAACCAGTTTGGCTCAGTGGATAGAGCATCGGCCTGTGGACGGAAAAGTCCCAGGTTCGATTCCGGTCAAGGGCAAGTACCTTGGTTGCGGGCACATCCCCAGAAGAGGGTGTGCAGGAGGCAGCTGATCAAAGTTTCTCTCTCATCCATGTTTCTGACTCTCTCTCTCTCTCCCTTCCTCTCTGTAAAAATCAATAAAATATATTTATAAACAAACAAACAAAACCAGATGAGATACTTTGTTGTTTGTTCAGAGAAAACGAGTCACCCTGCCTCCCCTTCTGATTGACTTCTAACTCAACCTCCTCAATTTTACTTGTGAATGAAAATGGAAAGAGTTGTTTTCCATGAAGTCTTTGAGCAATGTGAAAAGCACTACATGTCCATACGCTTGATACTAGCAGCTTTGACAGAGATGTCAGCATGCTCAACATAGAGCCCTGGGCACCTCGGTGTGGCTGTGGCCATTGGCAGGCAGCCCTGGCATTGGTGGCAGACTTGCAGATTGGCACTGGCAGTAGCAAGACAGAAGGTGACAGGAGGAAAATGGCCGACTCCATACGTATTAGCCAAAGTGCTAATGAAATAGTATTAGAAGTTGTGGAACTTTCTCAAAGTGGATAGAAGGACAGCCACAAAGATACTATTTTAGTACCTTTCTTTCTTTTTTAAATATATTTTATTGATTTTTTTACAGAGAGGAAGAGAGAGAGATAGAGAGTTAGAAACATCGATGAGAGAGAATCATTGATCAGCTGCCTCTTGCACACCCCCTACTGGAGATGTGCCCGCAACCAAAGTACATGCCCTTGACAGGCATCGAACCCGAGACCTTTCAGTCCGCAGGCCAATGCTCTATCCATTGAGCCAAACCGGTTTTGGCAGTACCTTTCTTTTTTAAAATCCTCACTCTAGGATATTTTTCCATTGATTTCTAGAGAGAATGGGAGAGAGAGAAAGAGAAACATCAATGTGAGAGAAATACATATAGATTGGTTGCCTCCTGCATGCACCTCTGACCAGAGCTTGGTGATCAAACCTGCAACCCAGGTAGGTGCCCTTGACCGGGAATCAAACAAGGGCCCCTTCTGTGGGTGGGCCTGACACTCTAACCACTTAGTCACATTGTCTAGGGCTTTAGTACCATTTTAAAAATTAATTTTACCTTGTTTTTGCCCCAAGAATAGGTTATGTCTACAATGCACATGTAGAAATTAAGAACTATAGAAATAGCACATTTTCAGATATCCGGAAACTCTTTTCCGCTGTCAGTTATAACTAATACGATATTTAGGAAATAAAATCTGCATTACCCATTGAGAACTTTCATGTTTATTTTGGGGTTATATTTTGCTTAGATTCTTTTTCTTATCCTCCATGGCTGAGAGGTAGATTCTTCTCTCTCATACTCTGCAACAACAACTGTCAAGTATGGATAAGGTAGAACAGGGTACTTGAGATACCAGGCATTTTTGTACACCTGGTTTTAGTTTGTTTTTATAATACTTGAGATGTAAAAGCAATCATTTTCTTGCTTCCCCCAGGTACAGTAGCCCCTCCTAACTTGTGGTTTTGCTTTCTTCCGTTTCAGTTACCTGTAGCCAGCCATGGTTCAAAAATATTAAATGGAAAGTGAAAGAAATGAACAATGTGTAGGTTTTAAACTGCTTACCCTTCTGTGTGCATGGTGAAATCTAGAGCAGGCCCTCGCGAGAGGGGAGTCACCCCTTTGTGGAGCGTTGCCATGCTTAGACAACGCTCTGCGCCTGGTAGTGGCTTGGTAGACGACTGGGTTATCAGGTGGACGGTGGTGGCATCACAGTGTTTGTGCTCAAGTGACCCTTATCCTACTTCAGAATGACCCCCAAAGGGCAAGAGTAGTGACTCGAATATGCCAAAGAGAAGCCATACATTTCTTCCTTTAAATAAAAAGGTGAGTACAGTACAATAAGATATCTTGAGAGAGCGACCACATTCATATAACTTTTACTTCAGTATATAGTTATAGTTATAATTGTTCTATTTTATTATTAATTATTGTTGCTAATCTCTGATGGTGCCCAATAAATAAATTAAACGTTACCATAGTGTATACGTATAGGAAAAAGAATAGTATACCTAGGATATATATATATATATATCCCCCTCAGATAAGGGTGGGCTACTATGTTTAAAATTCTTGGTACAATTTTATATGGGCCTTTTCAATAACTGTAGGAAAGAGTGAGCCTGTTGTTGTTGGAAAGGACTGAGCATGCATTGTGCCTTTTTCTGAGAATATCGTTTTTTTTGTTGATATTTTATCATGAATGGACAGCTGTTAGTGTTTTCATTCAGTAGCCCAAATAATTTAAGGCATTATTCTTACAAAGTATTTTAATTTAATTTTTAATGCAATAGCAAGATTTACAACAAGGTCTTTCATGACGGATAGTTTAAGAAAACCAGTAATTTTGTCTGCATGTTGATACTATCGATGGTTAGGGCATGTTCCACATTCTGGGAAGTAGGCGAACCACTTCCCTGGCAATCTTCACCAAGCTCTAGGGAATGGATGATGATGTTCTCATTTTTTTAGTTGAAATGAGTCTAAAGTCAGTTGGCCTAGACATATAGAAAGTTATGTGGAAGTGTTTGGTCTCAGGTCAAGGAGTCCAGTACCCACACTCCTAACCACACCATCTCCCTCTCATGAACGACCCAGGACCTCAGTTCCCTCTTTGTGGTCATTTTTCCCTCCACAGAGTGAACAAATACTTTGTGTTTACTCCAATGTACAACAAATAATCAAAGCTGATATTTACCTCGAGGGAACTTTATTATTCTTTGTTCTCAGAAGATTAGACTTGAAAGTTGCAACCTTCTAACACATGCTTAGTTGTCTTGGCAACCAGTGCCTATCCTGTATGGTACTATTGGTATTTGTTTGCAAGTGTTAGGCTCTTTGCACAATAGGTAGATTTCTTATTCCTTTTCAACAGGTGAACATGTAACTTATTATTTGAGGTTGAAATGAGGCCTTATTATTTTATTTTATTTTACTTACTTTAATCCTTACCTATGGAGTGAGGATATTTCTTCTATTGATTTTTATTTTTTCCCCATCAATGGTTCTGAGGCATTTTTTTTCTTTTCTGTTTTTTTAAAAAATATATGTTTTTATTGTTGATAGTATTACAGATATCTCTCATTTTCATCCCATTCCTCACCTCCTCTCACCTCCTACCCACCTCTCTCCCACGTCTTCACCACCATACTGAGCATGTCTATGGGCTATGCATTCTATATATATAAAACCCTAATATGCAAATAGACTGAATGATGGACAACTGAACAACCAAATAACCATTTGCTATGACGTGCGCTGACTACCAGGGGTGCCCATGGAACATGGTGGGCTTTGGCAGCAGATGGCAGAGTGCAGAACATGGCAGGTGTCAGTAGTGGTGGGATGGTGAAGCAGGTGAGTGGGGGTGCCAGACCAAGGTGGGGCACTAGTCACTGTCATTGGGACGAACCTTTAGTGGTTACTGAAAATTCTTTGCTCCCGCACATCACAGTCCTGCTGGCATTGTACCTGCTGCTGGCACCAGACCTGCTCGCACCTGATGCCAGCACAAAATGGTCGATACAAGATGGCCAGCAGGGGAGGACATTTGGGGTGACCAGGCCGGTGGGGGAGGACAGTTAGGGGCAATCAGGTTGGCAGGGGAGGGCAGTTAGGGGTAATTAGGCTGGCAGGGGAGCAGTTAGGCATCGATCAAGCTGGCAGGGGAGTGGTTGGGGGGTGATTAGGCTGACAGGCAGAAGTGGTTAGGGGCAATGAGGCAGGCAGACAGGTAGGCGAGCAGTTGGGAGCTAGCAGTCCTGGATTGTGAGAGGGATGTCCGACTGCCCATTTAGGGATCAGGTCTAAACGGGCAGTTGGACATCCCTCTAGGGGTCCCAGATTGGAGAGCGTGCAGGTTGTGCTGAGGGGCACACCTCCACTCCTGTGTATGAATTTTGTGTACCGGGCCTCTAGTACCTCAATAAAGTTGGAAAATATGTTCCTTTTATATTACTCTTGGAGAAGCACAGGAGCATAGTAAGTGTTTGTGGTATTTTTTGACCTTGTCTTTGGTTTACTCAGGACCATGAATAATATTAACCAGGATTGGCCCAGACAATCAAAGGTTTAGGTACTCAGAAGAGGCTCTCTAATAGGTTTCATTACTTTCCCCAGCGTCGTGTCCTGCTTTTGTTCTCATTTGATTGATAATTCAGTGAATGCTTGTCAAAGAATTGGTGATAATATTCACAATGTTCCTATTATCTTACGAGCTGGGATATGTCATACAGCTTTAGTTCCACCAGCCTTGACTCCACATGTCTGGTGTCTGAAATCTCGCCAATCTTCCATGGCTTTCCATGCAATCCAAAATGATTACCTGGGTCCACATAGAAAATTTCTTCTCAAAGGACATTGTTAGCTACTAAACCTGTGTGAATGCTTTTGCCTGTGTGTGTTTGTGTGTATGTGTGAATGTTGAATGTGTTTTTGTGTGTGTGTGTGTGAGAGAGAGAGAGAGAAGAAGAGAGAGGAAGAGAGAGAGAACGAGATTTAAAAGGTAATAAAAGAGATCTTAATAAGTGCCTCCAAATAATTATATTGTTCTCCATCATGATTTTGGATAAAAGCAATATCCTGTGAAGTGGAAATGTCTGTTAATAGATCTGGGCAGGACTGTGGGCAAGGTTGGGATTGTGATGGGTAGGGAGCAATAGGCACAGCACCGATGCAGGCAATTCTTTCCTCACTTATAAACTTAGAGTTTCACACACAAAAAAAAGTTTTAATAAAGAAATGTTTCCTTTGGGGAAAAAAGGGTGGGTGTCTTATGTTAGTTCTCGGGAGGCTTTAAAGAAATTTATTAGACTTTTTGGGAAAACAAAAGTCAGCAGCCTGGGGGTACATATTCATGGGGCAAAAACCATTCTGAAAAAGAGATTGATGGATTTCACAGGGCGAGTTGTGGGTAATGGTCCAAACACAGTTGACAGTGCTGAGTGCTTAAAATGTCATGTTGGATTCAGAGATAGAATCACAGCTCTGATGCCTTTCAGCTGTGGCGATGTCTTTGGCAACGTTTAGTAACCTAAATTTTCCTTTTTAAAGTATTGTTACTAGTATCTTTTGATTATACATGGTTGGGAAAAAGTAGGTTTATAGTTGTGAGCACATGAGGTACCCCATCAAGCCCTGCTAGGGCGGGGGGTACAACCTCAGTTCCCCTGCCCCGGTGCCACACAGCCTCAGGTCCCTGCTGATTGCTCATTACGGAAATCCCACCTCCACTGAGGGCGCAGTCATCTTGTGATGGCATGAGGGTTAATTTGCATATCACCTCTTTATTATATAGGATTATTGTTTTTCCATATGAACAACTGTAAACCTACCTTTGTTTACCCCTGCAATTTTTTTGAGTTCTCTCTTAAAAAAAATTTTTTCCCCCCCTCACTTTCTTTATCCCCAACCTTGGCCTCCCCAACCCCAGAGCTGTCTGCCTGCTCTCTCTGAGTCTGTCTCTATTTTGTGCCAACCCTGTATTTTTATGATTTAACATGAGATTAAAAAATGACACCTACGCCGAAACTGGTTTGGCTCAGTGGTAGAGCATTGATCTGCAGACTGAAAGGTCCCAGGTTCAATTCCGGTCAAGGGCATGTACGTTGGTTGCGGGCACATCCCCGGTGGAGGGTGTGCAGGAGGCGACTGGTCTATGTTTTTCTCTCATCGACATTTCTAGCTCTCTCTCTCTCTCCCTTCCTCTCTGTAAAAAATCAATAAAATATATATTTTTAAAAATGACACCTAGATTAATGCAAAAAGGTGTTCAGAATATGCTTGTTCCTACCTCACCTTACATCTCTATTCTTCAGCATTCTGCCAAAGGTCAGCTCTGGTACAAACACGTGGCAGGAGTGCCTGTAAAATGAGCCAGAGTAAATGCATATAGTAGACTCTGAAATATGCCTTCTGATAACTCATCAGCAGACATTAGTTCTCTGATATGACTTCAGTCTATGTTACAGTTATTAGTTTCAGAGAGAGGTTTTTCTCTTAAGTTTGGTCCAAAGAATTGAAGCTCCTTGAAAAGAGGGGTCTTAAAAGGAGAGAGTACGGATCTCAGAAGCGCCTCATTCATACATGGAGTTCTCTATGAAACTGAATGCCAAGAATGGTTTGTGGGTCACTGCTGGTCTGTGGTAGGATTTACCTACTCTAGAATAAATAAGAAAAATAAAAATGATAAATAGCTTATCTTTATTTCAATATTTGAGTCCCTTTCTTTCTTAATTTTTTGATTTATTTTTTTATTATTTATGAAATGATGAATACTTAAAAAAATAATTACTGATTTATGAAGTCCAAAAGTATGGAAAACCACTCTTTCTGACATTTCAGTCTTTGTTTTCAGATGCCTGTAGGAAGGTGTTCTGTGTTTTTTGTCATTATAAACTGTAACAGTTATATAAAAAGAAGCCCATTTTTCTTTTGCTTGTTTCAGAATCCTAATTTTCACACCTAGCAAACAAATTGGTCTGTCTTATATACAAACACTAAATTGATTTTTTCTATCTTATCATTCTTTCACACATGTAAGTAAGTACATTTACTTTTCATACTAGGAAATTCGATTCAAAACTAATGAAGGTTTTGAGCACAACATCCTTGGGGTTTTTATATGCACTGTCCCATTTTTACCTAATCACAGCCTTGCTTTATATTTCTTGAGAATTTGGTATTTATTTTTCTCTTATGAAATTGGATATGGCATGGGTGATAACTGAGAAATTGTAAATCATTAGGTGTTCAGAATGTTATTTTAGAATGATTTTTATTAATGAAACCCTTGGTTAAATTAAGATGGGTGTTTTATTAATACTCAGCTCAGAGAGAAACTCAAAAAACCACATCCTCAATCATATAACTTAATAGAAATAGAGTTATTATTGTAAAATTTATCTATGATATGAGTGGAAGATACATAAAAATAATGTATAAAGTAGATTTAAATAATCTCCTAGGATTAACATTTTTGTATCTTTGAGCAATAAAAGTCTCACTAATAAAGGATATGAACAAATTTGTATAAGGTCTTTGGCAACTGTGTTTCTAATAATTTTCAATCATGTCATGTACAAAGTTTAAATGTATATAACATGTTATGTATAAATTATCCAAGAAACAAAGATGAAAGTCAAACTTAAACATTTGACTTTCATCTTAGTTTTCTGGGTAATGTGTTAGAGAAAGTGGTACTGCGTGATGACATTTTATGAACTTTGAATCACACTACTCTGAAAACCATGCTGGGAGCTGCCATTTAAAAACAAACAAACACAAACTAGCTCACGAGAAATAAATATATTGGATTTAAAATGGATGAATGTCATTGAAGTGTATTAATTAGGCCAAGACTGATCTTAAAGCCAGAGCTCACCTGTTTTTCAAAAAATAAAATGTTCTTTGGCATGAAGCAAGTATAAGCAATGTGACTCTCAGGTTTAAAGATGGAAATAAGTTAAGTATTGGCATTGAAATAAAATTAGGAAATTGTTTTAGGCATGATGCTGAACTATGAATTTGGTTTCAAATGAATGAAAGAGTGCTAGCCCCATATGTAAACTTGTATGCTGTTTGTTTACTCAGTAACCAAAACAAGCAAAATATAATAAATAAAAACACTTTATTTTAGCCCTAACTGGTTTGGCTCAGTGGATAGAGCATTGGCCTGCAGATTGAAAGGTCCCAGGTTCAATTCCAGTCAAGGGCATGTACCTTGGTTGCAGGCACATCCCTAGTAGGAGATGTGCAGGAGGCAGCTGATCCACGTTTATCTCTCATTGGTGTTTCTAACTATCCTTCTCCATTCCTCTCTGTAAAAAAATCAATTTTATATATATACACACACACACACACACACACACATACACACACACACACACCCTGTATTTTCCGGCGATAAGACAACCCCCTAATTTTACAGTTAAAACATAGGTTTAGGCCTATATTCGCTGTATAAGACTACCCCGCACTTCAAAGAAAAGACTTACTTTGCCGTCAAGATCTGCAGATAATTTTTGTGCAATTTTGGTCTTTTGCCCCCGATTTTCGGTTGACTTTTTTTCGTTTCAAAAGTTGTCTTATACGCCGGAAAATACGAATATATATATATATATATATATATATATATATATATATATATATATATATATCCCCCACTTTATTTTAATTTTAAGTCACCTAATTCTTTTTTGTAGTCCATGAAATGAGGTTGAAAGAATAGAGGCCATGTAATATATAAGCTAGTATTAGCTATGTTTGTTTCTTTACATGTGTTCTGTGTTATTGTAAGTTGTATGTTGAGCTTTGTAGCCATGCTGAGATGCTGATCATCTTTAAACCAAAATCAAATAACTATAGAATTCTTTGCTTTCAGATATCTAGGGCATTTAAAAATGAGGAAGTGCCTGCTCAGCAGACAGTGACAATAACAATGCAAATACATTACATTTGCTCTGAAAGAGAATTTGATAGTGGAGACACTTGTTAGCAAGTAATACTTTTGAGTTGAATATAGTATATTAAAAATAAACTGAGACATATTAAAAATGTTAACAGTTTATTTGAGAAAAAAATCTATTCAAATCAGTCAGTGACAAATTGGAAATGGCTAGGAGCTCTCCCCCAAGAGGAGCTGGAGGAGAGACTTTTATAGTGATGAGACAGAAGCAAAACAAGAAAATTATTTCATTGGTTACAACTTAAGCAGTTGCCTTATTTGGGAAGCCTGGTTGGTTGTGATTGGTTGCTCTTAGGTTTTGATTTCTTAACTTAGGTTTTGGTTTGACCACATAGTCTACTAAGGCACTGAAGCCACCCTAATCTAATAGTATAACTAATTTAACAAGTAGAATCATAGAGGTTTCTATATTGATTTTTATCATTTTTGAGCATGTATTATGTATTAGGCTAACTTTAATTCATTAGTAATTCATTTATTTATTAAAATATTATTTGATCATTTACTGTATATCAGGCATTGATCTAGGTACCAAGGATAAAGAGTGACATGACCAAGCAGATCACAGCCTTCATGTGACCATATTATAGTGGAAGGTGCTGAGAGAGCTAACAATAATCCATTGAACAAACAAATAAATAAGGCAATTTCAAGTAACAAATAGACAATGAAAATAAAACAGGATGAAGGAATAAATATTGATAAAGGTGAGGAAGTAAATGGTGGCTATTCAAGAGACTTTGGGAAAGCCTTTTTTTTTTTAAAGAGTTAACACTTGATGAAGAGGAGAAAAGGGAGAGCATATTCCACAGAAAAACAGGCACAAAGGGTTCTTATACCTTTATTTTATCTATTTCTCATTTTGAAAATGAGGAAACAAATTGTGCAAGTTTGACTTGTCTATGGTAGCATGGTGAGGAATTGTCACATTCTTTTCCTGAAAGTATATTTAACTCAGATCGTATGTTTTTAGCTATTATACTGCTTAGTGGAGATGGCCACTGACTAGAACCTTATTTGATTTGTATAATTAAACCAACCAAACAACCAACTAACCTAGTGTAGTGAACAAAGGCCTGACTGGGTTCCATAATAGAGAGTTGTAACTCTAGACCAGTGGTTCCCAACCTTTTTTTTGGCCATGCCCTACCTAAGCATCTCTAAAATTCTGATTGCCTCCCCTCTGCCCATGAGATATAATTCTTATTATTCAAAAAGTGAACTATTTGCATGGAGGAAGCCTAAAAGGCCATTAACTTGGTCTAAACAAGCTTCCAAAGAATGTGGCATCCATGACAGAGAAAAATAAAAGAAGGAAAGGACAGTTGAACTACTGAGGAAGAAATCACTAAGAAATTATTAAAATAATAATAATAATATGAAGTGATATAAAAATAGCAAATAAAGTTACAAAACATCATAGAGAACTGAAATGCATAAATATGTCACAATATATATTTATATACTGTATATGAGGACCCTAGAACCATAAGAAATGCAAAAAATTTACTGTTAATAACTCATTCTTGAATTGTCCTCCCCCCCTAAAAATCAAATATCTACTGGGGGGAGATTTACCCTACATTGGGAACCACTGCTCTAGACCTATATTGTTCACACCTAGAGTTGCTAGAGGAAGGTTTAAAATACTAACTTTCTATTTTATATAGCCAAGTTCTACTGTTAACCAAGAGCAATTGCAAATCAATGAGTAAAATTAGAAAAAGAAAACACAACATACAAGAGAAAAAAGGACATGACCAGAACAAAAAAAGAGAAAATGGCAACAAGGATACAAAATTATTAAAGTTTAAATTAAAGCAGTCATCGTTTTGAAATTTATTTATTTATTTATTTATTTATTTATTTATTTATTTATTTCTAGCAAACATGAAAGAGACCAATAATATCCAGAATTGGTCTCTTTTATCTATCACAATTTGAATGTAAATCCCTTATAGACTAGTTGGACCACTTAAAAAATATTTTTATTTATAACAGAGAGTAAGGGAGAGGGAGAGAGGGATAGAAATTTTAATGATTAGAGAGAATCATTGATCAGCTGCTTTCCACATACCCCCTACAGGGGATTGAGTCCACATCTTGGGCATGTTCCTTGACTGGAAATCAAACTGTGACCTCTTGGTTCATAAGTTGACACTCAACCATTCATTCAACCACACCAGCTGGGTTGGTTGGGCTACTTTAAACAAAATTTTACAGATTTCTTGTTCATAAGATATAAGGTGTAGTAAGTTGCATGGTGCCTCATGTTCCCAAAAGATAGGTCTAGTCAGACTTCTATTATAACTTTATTTGAAAAAAAGGTGTTTGTGGCTATAATTAAGTTAAAAAATCTCAAGATGAGATCATTCCAGACTAGGGTAAATTATTAATTCAAAAACTAGTGTCCTAAGAGAAGAATAAGAAGACAGACACAAGTCTACGGCCATACCACCCTGAACGCGCCCGATCTTGTCTGATCTCGGAAGCTAAGCAGGGTCGGGCCTGGTTAGTACTTGGATGGGAGAAGACAGACACAAGACAAAGCCATGTGAAGATGATATCGTGTTTCCCCGAAAATAAGACATCCTCCGAAAATAAGACCTACTTACAGGTTTCCTTCTGAGTGAAATATAAGGCATCCCCCTGAAAATAAGGCCCCTCTAGGCTAAACATGAGAGATTTGGTCCACTGATTCTGAAAGAAATGGAGTCATAAGAAATTCACCAGGAAATTCAGGAATTGGATTGTTATGATGATGTTCCAGAAGATGATGACATGATTGTCATTGAATAAATGAGTAAATTCTTGATACTGTAGGTTTCACAGTTTGTCTGGTTTGTGTTGACAACTACCATACTACCGTACCGTATACAGGTAATAAATTTCCTTTATTTTCATTTAGATGTGTACTGTATTCTTCTTCATGGAAAAATAAGACATCCCCTGAAAATAAGACCTAGTGCATTTTTGGGAGCAAAAATTAATATAAGACACTGTCTTATTTTGGGGGAAACAGGGTAGCAGAATTAGGGTTATGTTGCTACAAACCAAGAAATATTGGAGTCATCAGAAGCTGAAAGAAACAAGGTTTTCCATCTGTTGTCCTGCCAACAAAGCTTGATTTTTTAAAAAATTCTTTATTAAAAGTATTGCATATGTCTCCTTTTACTCCCATTGTCCTCTCCCAGCCTGCCTCCACCTCCCAGCCCTGGCCTTCTCCCCCTCCTCCATTGTCTGTGTCCTTTGGTTATACTTATCTTAATAATTAAAGCCCAGGATTGTAACAATCGCTCAGGGCTAAACGCTGACCACCTGGAAGTCAGTGCTGGGTTGCCCAGCTGCAGCCTGGAGACCCAACATTGACTGCCCAGGTGGCTGAGACCCAGAAAGTGAGTCAGGGTCTGATCTGCAGCCTCAGTGAAAGCTGTAGATAAGTGTACGTACCTCTCTCTTTTTCTCTCTCTTTCTGATTTTCACCAGTAGTCAGGCTTTTCTTTCTCTTCCTGCCTCCTCAGGGGGCTGCTATTAAGCCATGCCTCTTTATCAGGCCCAGAGATAGGCCTGGAGATGCTGACTGGCATAAAAACTGAAAAATCAGAACCAAATTGGCTAGTAGAGGAGAGCAATTGGGGGGTCATCAGGCCTTCAAGGGAGGGCTGTTGAGGGCAAGAT
The DNA here is from genome assembly GCF_964339955.1 of Pipistrellus hanaki. Classification (NCBI taxonomy): domain Eukaryota; kingdom Metazoa; phylum Chordata; class Mammalia; order Chiroptera; family Vespertilionidae; genus Pipistrellus; species Pipistrellus hanaki. The sequence goes on from NC_140509.1 coordinate 20,601,327, forward strand.
CAGGCCAGCAGGGGAGGGCAGTTAGAGGTGATCAGGCTGGCAGGCAGAGACAGTTAGGGCAATCATGCATGCATGCAGGTGAACAGTTAGGAGCCAGTGGTCCCAGATTGTGAGAGAAATGTCTGACTGCTGGTTCAGGCCCAATCCTGGGGATCAGGGCTAAAATGGCAGTTGGAAATCCCATAAGGGGTCCCTATTTGTGAGAGTGCAAGCTGAGTTGAGGGAACCCTCCCTCTGTGCATGAATTTTGTGCACTGGGCCTCAAGTATGCATATAAGTTCTTTGGTTGATCTTTTTCCACAAATCTCCCCCACCCACCACCCACTCTTCCCTAGAAGAGGTCAATGGAGAAATAAAGGGGACATATATAATACTTTCAACAATAATGATTAAAAAAAAGATTTAATTACATTGAAAAGTCATCAATAATATGAAAAGTAAGAAAAATATGTAAAAATAAGAAATCTTGTGTAGATCCTATACTTATTAAAAAAGAAAACCAAAATATACATTTGTATATATACATATTTGACATAAAATGACTTTGAATATGAGGTAATTCCTCATTTTTTCTGATAGGGACGATATAAAGGTTTTTTTTTTTGGCTAACTGAATATGCAAATCTGTAGGGATATAGATGGAATAATCAAGTGTACTCATAAATTATTAATTTAGCTGAACATTCATATTTGATATAATATATGTAAGATATTAACTTAGATTTGTTCTTTTAAATTCTTGATTTTCTTTGCAAATTTATTCAAATTCTTGACAAGTTAGGTATTACTTGTCATCATTTCAGGCTCATACTTTTTCCTCAAAAAAACACACACACAAAAAAAAACACAACTGCTTAGTAAGTTAGTTTTAGTGGCTGAAAGGCACCACAAAGCTATGGCATGTTCCCCAGCTGTTTTTAGGGGTAATATGGCAAAATCTGAGAGAGCATGATTACAGATATTAAATAAAAATATAATCATTTCATGTCTGTATTCTGAGATCAGTCTATACAATATATTATATATTCAGCATTTGTTTATGTATTAAAATGTTTGGAGGGTATAAACCAAGTCAGTGGTCAGCAAACTGTGGCTCGAGAGCCACATGAGGCTGTTAGGCCCCTTGAGTTTTTAGCAAAGGCCAGCTTAGGAGTACCCTAATTAAGTTAATAACAGTGTACTTACCTATATAGTTTAAGTTTAAAAAATTTGGCTCTCAAAAGAAATTTCAATCGTTGTACTGTTGATATTTGGCTCTGTTGACTGATAAGTTTGCCCACCACTGAACTAAGTCATGTTCAAGTTAAGGGTGGTTACCCTGGGAAGTGTGATTAATAGTAATCAGTTGTGTGTGTGTGTGTGTGTGTGTGTGTGTGTGTGTGTGTGTCACCATTTAGTTTTATAGTTCTATATTGTTGGACTGTATTATATGGGTAAATATTCCTTCTGTTGTACTAATATTATACAGTTTTAAAAAATATTAAAACTACCAACCCTTCAAGATCCAGGCTACCTTTTATCTGTGTCTACATTATATCCAGAAATATTTCTCTCCACTCAAATTTCTGTGTTTTTTCTCTCTCTCTCTCATTTAAACACTATAACTTTCTAATGTGTGTATCTCTTTTTTGCTAAATAACTTTAATTTGTTTATGAGAACTTGCTCTAAAGTGAAAAGCTACAGGATAAATATATTTGGTAATGATTTTTAGTTTATTTTATAATTAGCATATGGTATAATTGACTTTTATGTATAGTCCTATACATTTTAACACATGTAAGACACAATCAGGATACAATACAGTTTAGTCATGCTGAAAAAAATTTCCTGTGGGGACACAATATGAAATTTCAAATCTTCCTTTTTTATAGTTAACACCTTTTCCCTCCTCCTAACCCCAGGCAATCACCAATCTCTCCAAAACTATAGTTATATCTCTTTGAGGGTGTCCTATGAGAAGGCTCATACAGAATATAACCTTTCACTCAGCTTAATGTCTTGAGATCCATCCAAGTTGTTGCATGCTTCAATACATCAATACTTTGCTCCTTTATTGCTGAGGAAGATTCACAGTTTGTTTAACCATTCACCCACCAAAGGGCATTTAGATTGTTTCCAGTTTGAGTCTTTATGAGTGGAGTTATTATAAACACTTGGTATGCATGTTATTTTTTGGTGTATGTGAATGTAAACTTTATTTTTTCTAGAGCAGGTAACGAGGAGAGGACTTTGGGGCCATATACGTGTATGTGTACCTTTATAAGAAACTGTCAAACTGTCTTCTCAAAGTGGCAATACCATTTTGCATTCCTACCAGCAATGTGAGAGAGTTCTAGGTGCTTGGTATCTTTACTGACACTTGGGTATTTTCAGCACCATTCTTTTTTTTTTTTTTAAAGTAAGTATAGTAGATATGTAATATTAATTATACTAGTTTTAGGTGTACATTATAGTGATTTGACATTTTTATACCCCACAATGTGATCACCCCACTAATTCTATTAATCAGCTGCAGACTTATCACAATATTATTGAAAACCACTGGCTTAGAAATTAGGATTTTTCCCCTGTTGCTGGAAAAAGGTCAGTTTCCCATAGTTCACATGGAATTTGTGTGGGAAAGGTGGCTAACTTAACAATATCAGGGTTCTTGTACGGAATGAATGCTATTCAAAGGATCATCAGTTTCCACTGGGACTTATCTTCCTTTTCTACAATCTATGGCTTTTATTCATAGCCTTTTTATGAGTAATAATAATCTCCTTAGGTGTAAAAAGCATTGTCTGGATCAGTTGTCGTCATCATCATCATCATCATCATCATAAAAAATCAGAACTGATAGGATATCTCTTTATATAGATATAAAATATAAGAGGAGATTTATTATGGGAATTTACTCACACAATTATGGAAGCTGAGGTATGCCATCACAGGCTGTCTACAAGCTGGAGAACCAGGAAAGCAATGGTATAATTCATTTCAAGTTTGAAAATCCAAGACTAGGAGCTCCAGTGTCCAAGGGCAGGAGAAGATGAACATCTTAGTTCAAGAAAAGAGTGGACAGTTTGGAGTTTCCTCAAAAAACTAGAAATGGTACTCCTATTTGACCCAGTGATCCCACTTCTAGGAATATATGCCAAGAAATCAGAAACACCAATCAGAAAGTATATATGCACCCCTATGTTCATAGCAACACAATTAACAATAGCTAAGATTTGGAAATAGCCCAAGTGTCCATCAGCAGATGAGTGGATTAAAAACTGTGGTACATCTACACAATGGAATACTATGCTGCTGTAAAAAGGAAGGGAGTCCTATCATTTACAATAGCATGGAGGAGCTGGAGAGCATTATGCTAAGCAAAATAAGTCAGTCAGTGAAAGATAAATATCACATGATCTCATTTGTGGAATATAATGAACAACATAAACAAAAACAGATCCAGAGACAGAGAAGCATCCATCAGATTGTCAAACCTCAGAGGGAAGATAGAGAGGGTTGAGGGTAAGGGGAAAAGATCAACCAAAAGACTTGCATGAATGCATATAAGCATAACCAATGGACATAGACACCAGGGGATGAGGGCATGAACAGAAGTGGGGTGGAGAGGCAATAAGGTGTAATGGCACATGTAATACCTTAATCAATAAAGAAAAAAAAAAAGAGAGAGAGTGGAGAATGGACCCTTTCTTTGCCTTTTTGTCATATTGAGACAGTCAAAGGAATGGAAGATGCCTGCCTACATTGATCAAGGCCAGATCTTCTTTCCTTAGTCATCAGATGCCAATCTCTTCCAGAAACACCCTCACAAGACACACCTAGAAATAATGTTTACCAGAAATCTGGGCATCCCTTAACCCAGTTAAGCTGACATATAACATTAATCATTATAGCTTCATGCTCATCCTCATCATCCTGTAGTAATGAATATTTAACTTTCTTGAGAGGTAGGGAGGGGGCCATGAATAGGAAAGGAGACATAAAGGAGACACAAGGTGTTATCTGGAAAGATGGAAAGGCATTATATGATGTCAGTGTAAATTATAGGCAAAAGTCTCAAAGCATTTGAGACTTTTTTTCACAGTGTGGCTGCATAGCACACCACCACACCCCACCCCTAAACATTTAGACCCAGTGCTGCTTGCTTTGAGGTAGTTTCAAGTCAGGAGAGTGGAACAAGAACTCCTCAGTACTTTGTACAGCCTAACGCTGTTTCCTCCAAGCTAGACATTTTTTTAAGCAAATTTCTTAATTTTATCTTAAAAAAGGAATTTGCATTTTGTATTCTTTTCCATGATTTGATTGTTTTAAAGTAAAAATTATGTTTTCAGTTAATAAGAGTTTTTTACCTATCTCCCTTGTAGTTAAACTGTAGTGAGTTGAAAAGATCACTGTTGAAAAATTGAGCTGAATTGAAGAAGCTTAGCACAGTATGCCAGGTTCAGCATCTATGTAATTTCTCTTCTTGGTGTTTGGGTTTATTAAAGATGTTTTTATTTTTTCCCAGTCTCCACCCTCTCTAAGGAAAGCTGCTCTACCCATAGCCCAATGACTTTAAGGTTTTATGCCAAGTATATTCTCCACCCACCTCTATGCAAAGCTAACTGAGCCAGGGATACAGCCATTTCAGAGCCAGCACAAAGCACGCTATCAGGCAGAGAGATGGGCTGGGCCCTCTAATAGAATTCAAGACTAGGATGCCAATGAATGGTGAGTTACAGGGTAGAAAGAAGTAGGGGAGTTACACTGGAGAGCAAAATTGAGTAAGTAGCAGAGTCCACAGTTTTACCTAGTAAGTATGGCAATAGTGTGTGTAACAGATAAGAATGAAGAGAAACTGGAACTGGGGAGCAAGACAGAGCCTCACTTAACTAAACATTGTGAGAAGTAGGTATGCTGGAATGGAGGTATTGGCTATGGAACCAAAGAGGTTCAGACCTATGGGAAGTTATGTGTTTTATCTCAAAGAGTTACCGAAGAGATGATGACTTAGTGCTTCTTTCTTTTCTTGCAAGTAGAGTAAAAGCAAAATTCCTTGGAATTTTAAGAAAGAACAATTACATTATCATTTTGTTCCTAGTGCAGATTTAGTGATTCACAGCAAAGAGTGAATAGTCTAGTGACTTAAAATATTTAGTCTTTAAATTTGACAAATGTGCCAATTACCTTGAGCTGTAGTTCCTGATTCAAGAATTAAAAGCCACAATCAATTTAAAAGGCTGCCACAATCCTTTCGGGGTGAATGAAAACAGAATGCCAAGCAGCTGTGCTCTGCTGCTTGGCCTCCAGTCCCTGTAGTCTTGTACACAGGAAGTGTGCTATTGATATAATAAGGACTGCGTTCTTTTCCCATGTCAGTCTGATTACTCTGGCCCAAAGGAAACACTGTGTGCCTCAAAATCTCTCAATATTGTTGAAAATGTACACCTTGGTTTCTTTTTCTTTTTTTTCCCCTCCTCCTTGAAAAGTTGCAATGTTTGGGAAGTATTATATTTCAAACAAATGGCCCATGTTCATTATTGTCCAAAAATGTAGGCCAAAGACATGGCTCACATGGAATTTGTGTGGGAAAGGTGGCTAACTTAACAATATTAGGTGTTTGAAAGCCATCTTTTCTTTTGGGGACGGCTTTTTTCAGTATAACTTTACTTCAAAAGAAGAGCTTAAATGTCATTCAGAAATTGTTAGTGAATTTGTACTTCCATTATAAAGCATTTAAGGGGTACTGCTCAGTGAAATTAATGCCACAAGTATGAGAAAGAAATAGCAAGAGCTGACCAGTGGAAAGAACTCAGGGAACCAAGCATTCCTAATTTAAAAGTTCCTTTAAATTTTTTGCATCAGCTTTCTTCCAGTCTAGAATAGGCAAGAGTAGAATAAATATTCATATTGAGCTTGTATAACAGGAAATGGCTCATGGGATTATACATAATATTTGACATGTAGGAAGTCTAGATTTTTATTTTAAAATGTTATATTTATTTTGAACATAGCTATTTTAAACTTGGCTCCACATTGTTGAATTATATTTCCCTCATTAGAAATTCATGTGACATGGTGACACTGCATGACCAAATTGTGAGAGCTTTATCCTTCTCAAGGACTATGCTAGTGGCACACATATAAATTTGATTTTCCTGTGAGTCATCACGACCTATTTTATTATGCAGGTACATTTGCTATGGATGTTGACAGAACGACAGCATATTTGGCAGGGACCTCTAATTTTGCATTTCTTTAAGGTCAGTTGTATTTAGTGTCAGGTTCTCTCTAGACAAGACTATTAAATGGGGAATCTGGTTTTTTTATCCTCCCCCTTTTTTTGACCAACTGTCATTAGTGGCTATATTTTTCTTCTAGTAAATTCAGAAACTCGTGTCTTCTCTTTCTCAAGACTCTATCAATACATGTTTTCCACAAATGTTGAATAACCTAATTATATTGACTCTAGATGTTGACCAATAGAAGACTATCCTTAAGGTATAGGTATTACTTTTCTTGGACTGTTATTTTTAATAACAAGAAAACTTTTTTCTCTTTCTATAATTTATTTTTAATTTTATTTCTTTTTAATTTTAGAATATATAGAAAATATAGCCAAATGAAATTTTTAAAAAATCTCATCATCTCAGTTCTCCAATACTACTACTGCTACTTTTGCTATAAAAAATGGAATCATACTATGTGCAACTTTTAAACTGTGCCTTTTTCTCTTAATTTTTGATGACTTTTTAATATCTTTAGCCATGCTTAATATTTCCATGGTTTTATGTTACATGATTGTATCCTAAGTTATTTAAACAATCCATTATTATCTGACATTGATTGCATCTATTACTTTGGTATTACAAGTTGTCAAAATTAACATTCTTTAGCTTATTTCTTCAAATATAGTCATGATCACAGGGGAAACACCTTGGATATAGTACCTTGTTGCAAATGGACTAGGTACAGAGAAATTTCTTGCCTCTTGAAGTCCTATCTATGCAGCCATTTTCTCTGCTTGCTGTTCAGGATAGCCTTGTTTGCCAGCCCTTGAAAATGTACTAAAATTGAGCTAATTTGGCACTCACTGAGGGAGAAAAGTAATAACAAATAGTTAAAAGTTTGTAAGTGCTTGATGTTAGATTAAAAAAAGTTGCCTGGCCTATATTCAACACAAATAAGTATGATGTTTAGAAACACTGCAATGAAACTGAGTTTACAGCATTTGGAAATAGATAATAGAGCTTTTCCCATGAAAGTTACCCATTGCTGAAATGTTCATGATTCTAGAGTGGTTTCTCTAAAACTGTAATTCTTGTTCAGTGTCAAAGTTACATGGGAAGTAGATAAGAAATTTCGCTTGAGACGAATGAAGGGGGATGGGAAAAGTGAAATGGTCAGTAAATGGAAAGGAGATGGATGTTAACAGAGGCAAAATTCATGGGATTTGAAATGTGACTGGTTAGTAGGAAGGAAGAAGATATAGGGTGGATGATACAAACCTAGAGGCAGGAGGATGGTTCTGCCATTTATATAGAAAGAACAAGTTGTGTGGATATGGGGCAAATTTCCTTACAAGTATTTGACTTGAGCTTCTACCAATTTAACCATGTGAAAATATACCAGCAGGGAACTGTAAAAGAAAAATTGGAGCTAGAACAATAAATATATATAAATAATAGTTTTAACCAATAGAAGGAATATGTGTTCCTCTAGAGAAGGACCGGTACATTTGAAGGTTGAAGTGAACAATGTGATGGCAGAGTTAGCAGGGAGGACTATAGGAGAGTGCAGGATCAGGAGGAACTCAAGGAAGATGCAGCTTTGGTGACAGATGAGGATTGAATTCTGCTGACCCATGAACTGGTTTCATTGATGAACTTCAACTAAGGTGTTCAAATGTATGTGTGTGTCGAAGTTAGAGAATAACATACAGACAAACAAACAAAAAATAATGCCAACAAGAAGAATAAAATATAGCATGTGTTAAGAGTTAATTACATTGGGTCATCCTCTCAGCAATATCTGTGATATAGAAGTTTTTTTTTTTAATTCCCCTCCCACACTTTATAGGGGAAAACCAAACTCTAGAGAGATTAAATATTTTTCTCAAGATCACACAATGTGTCACATGTTGGACACAAACTCATGACTGTGCTCTTAATTTCTCTGTTTCAATGGGATATGTAGCCTTCAAGGGATTATATAGTAAATGGTTGGTGAGAAATTGGGCAGCAGATTGGACTCTTTTTGAAGAAGTTTAGCTCACTATTGAAGAAAACCATGGGAGTCTCAGGGGAAGAAGTGAGGGGGTGAGATGGAAGAGAGGTACTTGCAGAGTTAGACATTGAGAGAAGAGCCCTTCCCAGTGAGAGTCCAAGACATGGTGATGTCTGTCAGTAGGTGACAGAAGTACAGTGGAAATAAAAGGCATTTTTGCTGAAAAGGTCAGGTTCTACCTTGAGATCAGAGTTCTGGAAAGGTTATCAGTATCTACGTTCAGGGGAAACAGAAGAGACTGAGTTGAAGAGTAAGGTGCTAAAATAAGGAAGATGGACAATTGTTCTGTAGCCAGAAGATGACAGATCTGTATCATCTGTCATGGGCTGAGACTAGGTGGTCCTTGTGGTGAAAGTAGATTTTGAGAGAACAGAGGTTTTTAGCAAATGGCAAAGAACAAAGGTTGGAAATCAAGAATTGAGAGGTGCCTTGATGTGTTTCTAGCTTCCCAAAGGTGTGTGCTCATAGAGGGGGGTGATGGGAAAGTGTAAGAGCCACTGTCTTCCATCACTCTGTTGGAAAGATGTTTAATTGCAAGGGACCTCAAGGAAAGAGGAAGATTTTAGTTACTGGGGAGGAAGTAAAAGGAAAGATCAAGGCATAAGTTAAATATATTTTTCCCTCCTTGGGTATGTTTCAAATATTTTAGTAGGAGGTTGTGAATAGATTGAAATACCTGCTAATGATGGAGACAGGGCAAGATGGGGAGAAGTCCTGAACTGCCTGAGTTTTAGACCACATCTCTCTGAAATTTCTGAGTTGAACTTTTGGTCTTTGCAAACTTCTCTTCAGGACCAAGAGCTGCTCCAAGAGAAAGTCAGGGACAGTAAGGAAAGGAGATGCGTGTCACACTTGAAAGGAAATGCTAATGTCCTGGCTTGGCTGGACTTTCCTTGAAGGTCCATGGAATAGAATGACAGAATTTACTTAGAAAGAATCACACATTTGATGTCTTAAATGTGCATAGACCTAGCCCAACATTGAACCAGGGATCTCAACCTTGGCTGGGTTATAATCCTCTGCGGGTTTTCAGGAAGTACCTGCAGCCCATCATAGACCAATGGAGAGCTAATGCTCGTGGCTGGGGCTCTGGTATCGATGTTTAATAATCCTCCCCAGATGCTTCTGATGTGCTGTGAAGGCTGAAAGCATCTGCCTTCCACTAGCATAAACAGCAGACTACCAGGAGCATAGCTGAGTAAACCTGTTTTGGTGTGAACCCACCTCTGTGCTCACACTTCTGCTGGGTCAGGGGTCTGTCATTATTAATAAGTCTGGGCATCACTTGTTGCTGACCCATTATTAAGCTACAGAATGTGGAGACACATACAAGATAAGTATTGATAGTATTTGTTTGACAATTAATATTACTCTATGCTTTATCTCCCACAAAGTTAAATGTTAGGTGAAGGGACGCAAATTGGGAAACACCCTATTTACTTTTGCTGAGAGTAAAATAACAGGTGTGGCACACAGAGACACTTTCTTACCCTTTAAGGCAGTGAGTGGTTGGCAAACTCATTAGTCAACAGTACAACGATTGAAATTTCTTTTGAGAGCCAAATTTTTAAAACTTAAACTTCTTCTAATGCCACTTCTTCAAAATAGACTCATCAGACCACGGTATTTTGTGGAAGAGCCATACTCCAGGGGCCAAAGAGCTGCATGTGGTTCTCAAGCCACAGCTTGCTGACCATGGCTTTAAAGTATTCTGTAGCGTTCAGCTAAATATCACTATCCACCCTCACTCACAACCCCAGGACTTATCTTTAATGCATTATTTCAAATTATATAAATTAAGATCTTATATAATGTACCTTTTGCATACAACTAACAACATGATGTCAATTAGTTGTAGTTAAAATGAAATAATCATTAAATAATTTTGAAAGGTCCTTGAGAGATAATGTCGAAAGGAAATGAAAGAGCTTAGTCTCTTCTAGTTACTTAAAATATATATTACATGAAATTGTATTATGGTAAAGTTCCACATTGTATGTATTCTGACCGAAATGTTGTTGGTAGCTTAAGAATGGTCTCAGAATTAAATAAACAAATTGAAGGTTGACTGTTGGTTTTTGAAGGGTTTGACTAAGTTGTGTAGTAGGCAGAGCCCTTTTTTCAGAAGCAGAGAAAATTCATGTACTTCCTCAGGTTCTTTCTCAGTAAACATCTAAATCTCAGTGTTTACTTTAAATTCACTTTCTCCCAGGTAAAGAACTAAGCTTTGTACATCCATAAGTACATACATATTCATATGTAACTATATGTATCTCTCTATCTATTTACATTACAAGAGTAATAAATTCTCAGCTTAAACACAAATAAGCAAAGGGAAGAAAATGAAAGCACTTGCCATATGTATGTATGTAATCTTATCATCTGGCTACAGCCTTGGAGTATAATCTTCTTGCTTTACATCCACACACCCACATATACAATGCAAGCACACAAATTAATTCTGTATATAGTGTTTGGTAACCTGTTTTCTTCTCACTTAACAACATTATATGAACATTATTGTTCTCATTCAATATTCTACAATGTGACCTTGTTGAAATAGTGTTGATAGTATAATTTATATGACAATCTGCTGCTTGATATGTAGATAGTTTATAATTTTGTTTGCTTTTGATTTTTGGTAATATAAACAGTGATTGAATGGATATTTTTATAGTTGAACTCAAAGTTTTTAATGCTAAAACATAAAAGGGTGAAATAAGAGGTGTGTTCTGTCTCATTGGTTAACATAGGTAATTAGGTAACGTAGTGCATTTTTTATAGTCTGATGAGTTGCATGGACCTCATTGTATTAGTCCCCTAAACTCCTTGATGTTTTGAGATTTCTGAAAGCCCACTGAAGACAGAAAACTCTACTTCTGGTGTTCTGTACCTACCACTAATTGTTTCTGTATGCTGATCATGCACATAAACTGCTACGGATCTGAGTCTGTTGTATTTATCAACTTACCCTGGACTTTCGAGTTTCTGTCCTCATGCTGCTGACTATTGCTGCAAGCTTTTGTTCCACCATGTTTCTAACTCAGGCTTTTGAAATCTGGCTCTTCAGCCAAGCCAGCTCAAAGGTCACTTTTCCAAGGAAGCCTCCCCTGTCTGTCAGAAGTAATTTTTCTGCATCTCCTTTGTGCTCGCTGCTCCACACCTCTTTTCCTCACAACTACACCCAGGCTTCAACTTGGACTTGGTGCTCTCTCGTATTAAGGTTGCTATGTAGTCCATGTTTGAAGTTATTAGTTTGTAGTCCATACCTAGTCCATGTTTGAAGTTTTTTAATAGTTAATATGTAGTATTAACATCTGAAGAGTTATATCCTACAGTGAGCCTGTTTTAGGCATCTTTTGTTTGCAATACATAGTGCCTTTCAGGTGTTTAAGATTAGTGTATAATATTGTAATAAATTGCTTAGTATTTTAAATTTAAGCCACTTCATATATTGTGTGTGTGTGTGTTTTTTTTAAATTTTCATTTTCAGTGCAACACAAAAGCAGGGGATGGTAGTAATAACAGGAACAGAAAATTCTAATTTTCTGATTATCTTAATCTTGTTTAAAAAAGTACAAAATCTACAACCTACAGAACACCCCTAAACTCAACTTGAAAATAGTCTCTTCATTTATTCCCTCATTACTTGTTCCTGAGAAATTCTAATGTCTCTCTGAGGCCTTAATTATTACTAATAGTGTCACCCGTACTGTAGATAATTTGAGGTGTATCTAACTTGTAATAGAAATGAGATCTGGATCTCAGGAGATATGCAAATGAAGAACAATTTGATTGTGAGAAACACTTTAATCTCTCTTTGTCTCTGAGAACAAGAATATATCTCTATGGTCTAATCCTATATAATAAAATCCCAATATACTAAGTGTCTGTTCCTCTGTTCAACCAATCAAAGCATAATCTACACTAATAAAACAGAAACATGCAAATTGACCATCACTACACTATACCCACCAGCCAATCAGGAGCACATACGCAAATTAACCCAACAAAGATGGCAGTGACCACTGAACTGGAGTGAACAGGAAGCTTGGGTTGCCCCTGGTGATAGAGGAAGCCAAGCTTCCTGCCCACCCTGGCTGGCCCTGGCCTCTGCTCAAGGCTACAAAGTTTCAATTATAGAAGATAAATAAATTCCAGATACCTGCTTCCAGCCACCCCTGGCCTCATTTCAAGGAGGCTCTGAAAAAAAAGAAAAAGTAAAAAAGAGGGGCTGGGAGCTTGGGTTGCCAGGGGCTGTGGCCAGCCTGCAAACAGCCATTAGCCCCTCACCCATGCTGGCCACATCCCAATGGCCCAATCCCTATAAATGGGCAGTTCAACATCCCTCAAGGGGTCCCAGATTGGAGAGGGTGCAGGCTGGGCTGAGGGACTCCCCCCCAACCCCCATCCAGCCCTGTGCATGAATTTCCTGCACCAGGCCTCTTGTATGCTAATAATATGCTAACGCTGCTCAGCTGCTCACTATGATGTGCACTGACCTCCAGGGTGCAGATATCCGACTGGTAGGTTAACTTGCTGCTGACTGATTGGGACTGAACAAGATGGGCCAGACACACCTTGGAGCCCTCCTCTGTTCCTTCCTTGGCTGGCCAACCTCCCACATCCCTCCCTGGCCTCAAACGTGCACCAGTGGAATATCTCTGCCTGGCCTGTATCCTCTTGCAATTTGGGACCCCTTGGGGAATGTTGGAGAGTCATTTTTGGTCTGATCCCATAGGCCAGACCACAGGACCCCACTGGTGCACGAATTTGTTCACTGGGCCTGTAGTCTAAGTATAAAAGTCTATAATTTTTTAAAGCATGGTTGTTGATTTTATATATATATATATATATATATATATATATATATATATATATATATATATTTATAACTTAATAAGCACTTAATATGGATTAGGCATATGCACATGTTTTGGTTTTGATTGCTGGTCACAAAAATTGAACTCAATTTGCTTCCAAAAGGACATCATTGACTAGTGTAACTGGAAGACCACAAGCTATGGACTTTAGGCCCAGCTGAATTTAGGAGTTCAAATTTAGGTGTTCAGTGTTCTGCCTCTATGCATTTCATTGCTGTTCTGCCTTCATCTTCTGGCTTCTCTGTGTTGGACTCACTCTTAGGTGAGATCATAGGGTACCATGGAAAAGATGGCTGGTGACAATCTCAAGCTAGCAAATTAGTAGTGAGTATTCTTAACTTGCCAAATTTAGGTGTAGACATAACCCCTTGACCAATCACTAGGTCCTGGAGAAGAATTATATAATCCTTGGCTGTGCTGAAAGTCAAACTGTTTGCGGGACAACTGTGGTAAATAGTCACACTGGGATCAGTGAAGTGGAACAGGAGGTAAAGAAACAATGGGGTCAGGAAAGTATATTAAGCTTCTATCAAAATCATGACACTCTTGGGGCAGAAGAAAACTTAAAATTCATCTATTTATTGTTCAGCCATCCATTGATAACATCTATATAGCTTCTGCAATTCTGGCAAAAAATAAAAAAAAGATTTAGGTTATGTTTAAATAACACAAATTTTAGAGAAAGAATTAGCATATTTACCTTTAAAAGACACAGATGTCTGTTTTTCTTTATACAAAGTAACAGAAATAGTAAATCATTATCTATATAAAAATGGATAAATGACAAATCAATGTTCCTCTTGCTCTCTCTCTCTCTCTCTCTCTCTCTCTCTCTCTTTCTCCCTCTTTCCTTCCCTCCCTCCCTCCCTCCCACATACATCAATATAAAAGCTTAGAAATGGATAAACATTATGAGTAACGTTTATATAATTATATTAAAAATTCCTTAAGCCCAGCTGGCATGGTTCAGTGGTTGAACAATGACCTATGAACCAGGAGGTCATGATTTGATTCTCGGGTCAGGGCACATGCCCAGGTTGTGGGCTTGATCCCCTGTAGGGGGCATACACGAGGCAGCATATCAATGATTCTCTCTCATCATTGATGTTTCTGTCACTCTCTCTCCCTCTCTCTTCCTCTCTCAAATCAATAAAACACATATTTAAAAAAATTCCTTTAGTTGTAATCATTATTCTTTCCACACAAGAATCTTATTTGCTTGCTGTTTCTTTACAGACAAAATAGAGTAAAAAAAATCTGCTTCTTATGAAAAGAGGAGAGTGATGATCCAATAATGAAATATGAGAAAACACTGTGACAAATTTTAAGTATGTATTGCTAAAATGAGAGAATAGAGTGCAGAATTGAATCTTGGGTTCTCAAGTGAATTTGACACTATTTCACAGAAAAAAAGCGATGGCATTGCAACGAGGCCTCTTATTATGCCCCTCTTCTTAGAATCAAGAGGTAATGTAAGAGGAAGGTATGTGGATTGGTGGCTTAATGGCATGGTTGGAAAAAAACATATACAATGGTCACTTCATACCATCATTGACTGCCAACTGTGGGATGGGGCTCTAGCAGGTGCTTTGTACACATTCTCACAAAGGTGGGCACTTTCAAAAGTCCCATTTTGCCATGAAAAGACCTATGAATGAGAGCAATAATCTTGTGCCAAAGTCACAGACCTGAGAGTGGCAATCCCAGGACTTGAACCTCAGTCTCCTTGATCTGAGCCTGAAGTGGTGTTATCTGGTTGGTTGAGCCATATAGACTTCCTATTGATTCAGAACAGTTAAATCTATATCTATATCTATATCTATATCTATATCTATATCTATATCTATATCTATTTATATATTGGCACTAGAACTTTGAAATATTAAAGGGATGATGTTTATATTTTTCTACCTTTAAAACCTCACTCAAGATGTTTCTTCTTTCACAATTTAGAGAATATGTCTTTCTTTTCTTCTAATTCTCATTCCAGGCAAATGCAATGTGAAATTTGAATTATTAGTTGTACTTACCATAGTCAGGGACATGTGAAAAAAAATCCCATCATAAAGTTCAAGTGATGTGATATTAATTTCTTGATTTACCATAGCAGGTGGTCATGAAATTAAAATGGAAGAAAATAAAGCCAATTGCAGAATGCCCCTATGATTACTAGTTTTGTGACCACGGGCAAGTAACTGAATGTGATTTAGTCATAATAAGCTAATATACCTTGTAGAGTTATTGTGAAAATTAAATTAGAAAATGTAAGTGAGGAGCTTAGCGCAGCGCCTAGCGGAGGAAAATTCCCCAGTTGTTATTAGTTTCACTTTATTCTCAGGTTTTGAAGTGGAGTATTTGAGAATGGTACCCACTGGGGATTTTCTGAGATGGTTTGCTGATACAAGCCCACTGGTGGCTAATATAATAAATAATGCAGGACTTGAAATGAAGGCTCCACAAAGTACCCCGGGCTGCTTGTTCAACCTCGGCTCTGTTATCCAAGCCTGTGGTGCTCTTCAGTACCAAAGCTGATTTCAGAGAGTAAATTTTACTTAAAGGAAAGCATCCAACTTTGTTATCTGAGCTGCGGGAGAGAAAGGCTGTCATGTGACACTTTCTGATCTTCTGGAGTGTTGCCTGTCTACAGATTTGCCCTTTCTTGCGGAAGGACCAAAGTGGTGCAGCCATCGCACTACTACAAAGTTCTCAGTGGTTACAGCAACTTGTTAAGAGCCCCCCTCCCCCCCAAGGCTGCTTTTTTATCAGCACTCTCCTGAGAATGTGCATACCACAGTGAGTCACGCAGTAAGTTCAGTGCTTCCCAGCAAGCAGCTTAGAGTCAAGTTCTGCAGCTATTCTTAGCTGCTCCACACCCTGTAATGGGAGATACTGGATGAACTTGCAAATGACACATTGTACTGATGACAAACTGGGTGGATCGTGTCAGATTGAGTTTCCAAGGCTCTGTTTTCTTTGGTGCAATAAGGACAGTGTGTGTGTGTGTGTGTGTGTGTGTGTGGGGGGGTCTTCCTTAGATTAGCGTGGAGCAGATATAGCACCGTGTAGTGGATATAGCACCGTGTAGTGGAATGTGTGCTGAAAGCAATAACGTGCTTCTTTTTGCAATTCTCTGACCTCCTCTCTGTTCCCAATCTATAATTGGGGCGAACTTAATGATATCAAAGCAGTGATATCTCTATCTCATGTGTAAGGTCTCATTGTGATTGTGAATAATTCAGAGCCAGGGCCTTGCTGTCGAATGGCAAGTAGGACATTGCATCATCACCAGCAAAAAACAAGGTGACATTTCCCCTGCGGCGTGGACATTAAAGTCAGCCCGCAGACAATAAAGTGCCTCTCCCAGCAAGATAACTGTTCCCACCTTTCCCTATTCATCTTCGCAAGAAGCCAGACATTGCCTAAAGCAGAAGAAATGTCCATACAGAATGAGAGGAAATGTAAGTTTACAGTTGTTCACATGGAAAGTAATATGATAATAAATAGTAATACAGGAATAATCTCTATTCCGTGGACTCACAACTGTAAATCTACTTTTGTCCCATCCTGTATATTCATTATAGTACCTATCAAACTGTATCACCATTCTTTTTTTTAAATTTTTTTTATTAAATTATTATTTGTGTACATATACCAATGCCCCCCCCCCCCCCCCCGTACATACCCTCCCTCCCCAGAGTTTTGTATCACCATTCTTTTTATATGTCTGTTTCCTGAGTATTCTTTTTTCATCTGGGTAAACTTGTAGTATAATGCCAGACACATAGTAGGTAATACATACCAATATGTGTATATGTATTGAAAATGGGATCACATTATATAGGTTCTTTCATAATCTTCCTTTGAACATCTAACAAATACCATGGAGATTTTGCATGCTATTAAATATGGAAAAACATATTTTTCATATACTTCATTTTGTAGAAGAATCACAGTTTACCCAATCCTCTCCTATTGGACTGGTTTATAATTATTAGACTAACTAAAATTAAACAATTAAATGAATTAAAACAGTTTATAATTATTAGGAGGAAGGTCCATTGCAGTGTGTTTTTATTCGATCTCTCTTCACTTGTTAATTTAGTCAGCAGATATGTATTGGTTACCTCCTCTGTGTCAGATACTATTTAAACTCTGGGAATACTATATAATAAGCCAACATTTTAGTGAGAATAGAGAAATAATAAAAGAGATTAGAAGGACATAATATTGGATCAAAGTAATCACTTATGATCTACTTTTCTTAATGAATGTGGCACATGAATAAGTATAATTATTACATATATATTTTCAAACATGTTCAGTACTATGGAGAAAAGTTAAACAGGAAGGAACACTGGAGGGGAAATTTAAATAGAATGACATATGAGTAAAGACTTTAAGGAGAGGGTCTCTGCTCACCTCTTTAAGATCCAGTCTCTGCTCATTCTTACTTGAAGATAATGGCCATCAGGGAGCTTAGAATCTAAGGTCTAATGTTACCTGAATTATTTCCAAGTTGTGAGAGTAGGAAATTTTTGTATTGTCTGTGTGTCTCTCTCTCTGTGTGTGTATAAAACACTATATATAAATATTTAAAAATATGTATTTCATTATTTTCAAACTTTTCTACAACAGCCATATACCACTTTTGCAATAGGAAAAGAATGACATATGAATTTAAAAATACATTCTTCAGTTACTTCATTAGCATATCACACTGTAGACACATGTTATGATGTAAACCACTTACCCCCTTCCTCAGCCTCATTCATGGGACCCGCTATTGAACCGAGACTCATCCATCATGCACATTCTTTCTTTGCTCTAAGTGCAACATTTTGTATTTGCATCTTTAAGTTTTGGCTCTAAGTTACCCAAGTTTGGGAAATTGTAAAATTTCTTTGAAAAACTGAAGTGGAGTGAACTACACAGTAGCTTGAACGTGTAAGGTCAAGCCGACCTTTGGGAGCAATTCATAGAGGCTTTGCTCATTTCTTCTATCTTCTCTTCCCCATTTTGAGAAGATGTTGCTCTTTCTCTTTGTTGGAGGTCATTCTGCTCCCTGCACCTCTGATAAGCTGCTCTATGAATTGATGCACTAGGGAGTTCTTGCAGAAGTAAATAGTGGGAGACCCAGGAGTGAGAGAGTTGTTCTGCTTCTGAAAGAATGCTTTTATATTTTTTTTTGTGTGTAGCATGTTTTTTGTTCACTCTGTAACAATAAAAATGCCCCAGCCTTTGATAGGTAGAAAAATGCTAAAACCTATCTCTAGAAGCTTATAGGAGAGAATGCCTTTATTTCTACAACTATTGTCTACTCTGATGTAAAATTCCTAGCTCTTTTTAGTGAAACATTTCTCTTACAGAGTGCATAGGGAAGTAGTTTAAAAAGTGTTTGCCATTGAAGGAAGAGAGGCAGGAAGAAAATTTGCTTAAAGTTCATAACATTAGTTTTATTTTCTCCTAGTATTTGAATAGGAGCTGATAAATATTCCAAAGCCTTTTTACATCTCTCCTGTGATTTTCACAATGCTCTAAGGTAGAATGTTATTTTGGTACGTGCTTTATAAATGAGAAAACTAAGGTGCAGAAAAGAAAGAAAATTGCCCAAGGATATACTGTTAACATTTATTGAGTACTTAACCAAGTCAGGCAGGATTCTAAGTATTTTCTATATATTCACCCATTTACTTCTCATAATAGCCCAGATGATATTAGTATTCCTTCTATCCTAATTTTCCAGGGCAGGAAAGGAGGCATGGAGAATTTTAAATGACTTGCTCAAGGGCATGCACAGCTAGTTAGTGGCAGAGATAGCTTAAAGCTGTCTCTGACCTCAAACCCTGAAAACATGAATCAGTACAGCTGATCCACTGGATAGACAGGAGACTGTTCTGGAGTGTGAGCTCTGGAAGGTCTGTTTAGCTCAGGAGCTGCAGCCCTGGTTGGAGCACAGCCTTGGGATGCAGAAGTGAGTCAACTAACCTTGGGATTTCATCAGTGAACTCATACCAAAATGTACTCCTAGCAATTCTATTACATTCTGCTGTCCATAAAGGATAATTAATAAAATACCTTTCAATTTGCATTCTTAGGGGGTAGGGGTAGAACTACCTTTTTTTTGGGAAACAGAACCTGCATTCTTAGGAGAAGTTAGACTATAGTTCTCCATTAACTTTCCTCCGTCCTGCAGAAGTGTCTTTATGATATCTCTGACAAATGCCAACTCATTTCTTTTAAAAATAATTTAACAAATATTTATACTTTATTCAGATTTCCTTAGATATATATTTTTTAATTCTTCATTGTTGAATGTTTCCTTTCCCCCCATTGACCTCTTCCCACCTGCTCCCCCCCTCCCCCACCCGTCCCAGCACATGCCCTCACCCTCTACTATCTGTGTCTATTGGTTATGCTTATATGCATGCATACAAGTCCTTTCATTGATATCTTAACCAACCCCCCGGAGCTCTGCCACTCTACTCCCCTGCCTTCATTCTGAGGTTTGAGGGTTTGTTTGCTGCTTCTCTGACTCTGGATCTATTTTCCTTCATCAGTTTATATTGTGCATTACATTCCACAAATGTGTGAGATCATGTGATATTTTCTTTCTCTGACTGGCTTATTTTGCTTAGCATAATGCTCTCTAGGTTCATCCATGATGTCACAATTGGTAAGAGTTTTTTCTTTTTTTATAGCAATGTAGTATTCCACTGTGTAGATGTACCACAGGTTTTTAATATACTTATCTGCTGATGGGCACTTAGGCTGTTTCCAAATCCTAGCTATGGTAAATTGTGCTGCTATGAACATAAGGGTGCATATATCCTTTCTGATTATTGTTTCTGGTTTCTTGGGATATATTCCCAGAAGTGGGATCACTGAGTCAAATGGCAGTTCCATTTTTAATTTTTTGAGGAAACTCCATTCTGTTTTCCACAGTGGCTGCACCAGTCTGCATTCCCCCCAGCAGTTAAGGAGGGTTGCCCTTTCTTCACATCCTCTCTAGCACTTATTGTTTGTTGATTTGTTGATGATAGTCATTCTGACAAGTGTGAGATGGTATCTCATTGTCATTTTTATTTTCATCTCTCAGATGAATTTGAGCATGTTTTCATATGTCTCATGGCCTTCTGTATGTCCACTTTTGAAAAGTGTCTATTTAAGTCCTTTGCCCATTTTTGATTGAATTGTTTATCTTCCTTTTGTTAGGTTGTATGAATTTCCTATAAAATTTGGAGATTAAACCTTATTGGATGTAACATTGGCAAATATGTTCTTCCATGCAGTGGACTCTCTTGTTTTATTCATGGTTCCTTTAGTGGTACAGAAGCTTTTTATTTTGATGTAGTCCCATTTGTTTATTTTCTCCTTAGTTTCAATTGTCCTAGGACCTATTTAGAAGATATGTTGGTAAAAATATTGCTATGAGATATATCTGATATTTGCTGCCTGTGGATTCCTCTACTATTTTTATGGTTTCCTGTCTTATGGTTAAGTCCTTTATCCATTTTGAGTTTATTTTTGTGTGTGGTATAAGTTGGTGGTCTAGTTTCATTTTTTTTTTTTGCATGTATCTATCTAATTTTCCCAATACCACTTATTGAAGAAACTGTCTAGAATCCATTGTATGCACTTGTCTCCTTTGTCAAATATTAATTGAGCAAAATGGCTTGGGTCAGTTTCTGGGTTCTCTGTTCTGTTCCATTGGTCTATACGTCTGTTCTTGTGCTAGTCCCAGGCCATTTTGAGAACAGTGCTATATAGCTTGTAATTTGGTTTTGTGAATCCTCCAAATTTGTTCTTTCTCAGAATTGCTGCAGCTATTTTTATTCCACACAAATTTTTGGAGAGTTTGTTCTAGGTCTATGAAATATGCCATTGGTATTTTAATGGGGACTGCATGAATTTGTAGATTGCTTTGGGTAGGGTGGACTAGTTATTTCTTAATGTTCTTGTGTTCCAGAATCAAGTACAGAATACCATATTACATGTAGTGATTACATGTCTTTAGGCTTTTTTTGTTGTTGTTGTGATAGTTTTTCGACTTTTCTTATTTTGATGACTTTAACAGTTTTGATGAGTGCTGGCCAGACATTTTGTAGAATGTCCTTCAATTGAGATTTATCTGATATTTATTCTGAGTTTTAAAAATTTAAATAAAACAAATTTATTACATTTATATCTTCTGTGCTGTCTTCCACATTTACCTCCCTCACAGTCACTACATTGTTGTCTATGTCCATGAGTTCTCTCTCTTTTTTTCTTTTGCTCAATTCTCTCTAACCCTCAACACCCTGCTTGGGCATGCCCAACCATGGTAAGTCTCTCAATTTTTTGAGGCAGTTTGTTCTATTTGGGGATAACTAATTGCTGGGAATTTCATTTATTCATATCTCCCACACTTATATTTTTGATCAAAATCTATTTCCTGATTGCATTAAAATATTTTGCTTTAAAGATGCAAGATAAAAAGTACAATCTCTGCATTCAAGAAATTTTATCAAGAGAATGCAGGAGAACTTTACAAACTCTATGGGACAGGGAGGTAAAAATAGAGACTTGATGTTTAAAAAATTCATTAATAGTTATTAACAGGGGAGAAAATTTGTAATAACACATTGTGCTAACTTCTATAATTTTTTTTTTACTTTACCTCTGAAACTTTCATTGAAAGTTAGAGTATAGTAGTAAGATTAATATAACCAAATAATTTTGGATGACAGACTTGGAATAAAAAGTTTATATTTTGTGAAGATTATGCGTGTGTGTGTGTGTGTGTGTGTATTGTTTTAAAGGGGGTAAAAAAGAGAAAGATGTAGGAAATAAATTGGGCAAATTAATTGAAAGGCTATTTTATAATTAGGTCTTTCCAATGTCAAAATTTCAAGTATTAAAATTCAATTTGCTAAATAATTATTAAGCATTTTCCTGGTGCCAGACTCTGTATTAGATACTGGGATTATACTGGGAAAAACATAGGCATGGTCTCTGCTTTAGGGCATTGTGTGTGTTAGGCATGTTCCTGCCAAGGGCATGAGTGGACTGAAGTGCAGGCAGCATTCCCCTTGGTAAGCCTGAATTTTGGCGAAGGACCACATGTGCCCAGGGGGACAGGGAGACCTTTATCTAACCAGCATAGATGTGCAGTATGGGCTTGTGGCCCTCTGCCTGCCTTTATAGGGCTTACATTCTAACAAGAAAGGCAATCTTTAAATAACAAATAACTATGGGAAAACATAAGACACAAAGCTATCTTACTTCGATCAAAAGGCCAGGAAAAGTCTCCTTGAAAAGTGACATTGATGAGCACTAAATATGTGATTAGGAATTGAAGCCACATTAGTTTAAGTGTAAAGAAACAGCTTCCTTATCCACGCCTCTCTCAAAAAGTTGCTGGTAACATTGGCCCCTCAAATATCGGATATTGGCTGAAAGGTAATTGTAATTCACAATTAGTTGAGGAAGGAACCAAATATCTAGGGTAGAATAAAGACAGATAGAAGGCGTAAAAGGAAAGGATACAGAGAAAGTTATATGGACATTGATTTACCTCCTTCTTCCACTGGAGTAAACTGAAACTCTTGTAGCTAAACCTGCATGGTTTCAACAACAACCAAGGAAAGTACTATAAGTTAATAATATAATATACTGTAATTTGGAAACTGATGTATAGGTTGGATATATGTACTTTTTTAATGCAGGGAGGCAAGC
The DNA here is from genome assembly GCF_964339955.1 of Pipistrellus hanaki. NCBI lineage: Eukaryota > Metazoa > Chordata > Mammalia > Chiroptera > Vespertilionidae > Pipistrellus > Pipistrellus hanaki. The sequence continues at coordinate 20,624,190 of NC_140509.1, forward strand.
TATAAATTGTGTATTCAGACACCTTTCTGTAGGTACCTAGCTTGCTTTTTCTCCTTTCTTTTCTATGTTCCTTTCAACTGAACGTGCTGGTTCTACTTATTTTGGGACAAAGAAAAAAGATTGCACTTAGCCTCAAATCTATCTGGTATTTGAACAGTAATTAATAAAATGTTACTTTGATTTGCTTTTGTGCATGCAGCTCCCTTGGAACTTTTTGAAGTTGAGATAATTTACAAACTCAGACATTCCTATGAGTCTTGCCATATTATTCTTAAAATATCACTGCTAATACCCTTAATGCCTCCTCTTTATTCTCAAAATTGAAAGAAGGTGGATATATAGGGGAGGAAAATAGGGTAGGAATTAAAATTTGGTGGCAATTAAAAAGAACTTTGGAATGTGAGTGTCGGAGGGAAGTCATCACGTGCAGTGTTCTCATTTCAGTGTTTATGAATGAATGACCCTGGATTCACCAGGAAATGCTGTTTTAAATTTTCTGTGGACCATAAGTAACAAGTTAGAATTTTGGCATGTCTAGCGTTTCTTTGTAGTGAATGGTTATGTAGTTAATGGTTATTTAGAAAGAAAAAGAATAGTAGAATGTGTCTAAATTTGTTATCGATTATGCACTTTGGTTTTGATTAGAAAATCATTCCACCTGGTCAAATTTAGTTTCTTTCCTATCATTTGTGTTTCCTTGTTCTCAGAATAGTTTGAACCTTGATTGGAAATAAATCTAGTTCATCCATAAAGGGTATGTATTTGTTTCCCCCAAAGTCTGTCTAAAATGAAGACTTTTGTTGAAAGATTTTTAAGAGTGAACATAATGCTCTTGTATAATAGTATTACATTCTATAACTGTAGAGAATTAGGATAGTGTGAAAGTGGAAGTGACATATAAATTGCTATGTGTCTGGAGAAATCTTCCATAGTTTTAAGTATTCTCTCAGAAATGCCTACATACTACTGGAGCCACTGAAAGCTATAGTTCCTTCCTCTACTTTTAAAAGATGACAATGTTATATCTTAAATGTGGCCTTCTTGCCAAAGTTCTAAAGTGCTGCATGCTGAAATGACATTTTCCTGAATCATAGTTATTTTAGCAACTCTTTCTTTTTAACAAGTTCAACAGAGATGTAAGAAATCTTAGGAGAAAAGTTATTACCTGTATTGCAATTTGACCTTTCACTGTTAAGACCAATATTCTTAAGTATTTCCAAAGGGCCAGATAAGAGAAAACAGGAAGCAAACCTCAACTGGATGAGAATGTTTGTTGAGTATGTGTTTAATGATTATGTGTGGAGGGCACAGTTGTGAGATGTGACTCCCACTTTACATTCTTTCCTGAGCCATGCTATCTCACTATGCCTCTAGTCATTTAGCTAATACATATTTTATTTCAAAAATATTTTTATTGATTTTTTAAGACAGAGGAAAGGATAGGGAGAGGAAGAAGGCTGGGGATTGAACCTGCAACCCAGGTACATGGCTTTGACTGGGAATAAAACCAATGATCCTTCAGTCTGTGGGCTTATGCTCTAGCCACTGAATAACACTGGCCAGCACAAAATTATATGATCTTATTAATAGATGTAGAAAAAGCATTTGATAAGATACAACATCTATTTATGATTAAAATACTCAATAAAATGGTTATAGAAGGAAAGCAAGTCAACATAATAAAGGCCATATAGGACAAACCTTCAGTCAACATCCTACTCAAGGGAGTCATTATTATTCCATTGTGCCTAAGTCTTTGTACTAGGCACCAGTCTCTAGCCTTTGAAGAATTTGTCATTCCAGAGACAAAACATACAAATTGAAGTTAAATGACATTAAAAAAATGAGATTGTTTATGGATTAAACATTGTGCTAGAGTTAGAATATAAAAATGAAAAGATATCATCACTGCCCTCAGAAAGTTTACACTGGAGAATTGATATAAAATAATTTAAATTGTATTGTAATAATATTACCAGTGCAGATATGAAAAACAGAAGTGATCAGAGTGTTATACATGGGTTATACAGAAAAATCATAGAAGGGATAAAAGTGAGACAAAAGTCAGTTTAGAAGTTCTAGTTCTAGTATAAGAATTGCCTAGAGATTTATCCAGTGGTCAGCAAACTCATTAGTCAACAGAGCCAAATATCAAAGTATGATTGAAATTTCTTTTGAGAGCCAAATTTTTTAAACTTAAACTTCTTTAACACCACTTCTTCAAAAGAGACTCTCCCAGGTTGTGTGGTATTTTGTGGAAGAGCCACACTCAAGGGGCCAAATTGCTGCATGTGGCTCACAGTTTGCTGACCACGTGTCTATCCCATTACTCTCTCAAGTTGGTTGGATCTGTCTTTAAAAATCTGTCTTTTAAAAATCTTTGCTTTGAAATGTACTAAATTTTGCTCTATACGTTTAAAATATTTAATTTTTTTGGAGAGTTCTTAAATCCTTTCTAACTGACTTGATTTTACATTAGATACTTTTTTATTCAAAAAGGAAATAGCATTCAGAGACATAAATTCCAGCCCCTTCTATCTGCAGGGGCAAATTAACCAAATCAAAGAACAAATTACTTTTAATATCAGACATAAATCTAGACTTCTTTGTCATGTTCCTTACTTCCAACCCAAACACTATTCTAATGTATTAGTACATCCCAACAAGCTGTTTTTCCTACTCTCCTTTTCTATTAATGATACCCTTATTATCCTAATCACAATTTTTAACTTTCCATTTACCTACTCTTCCCTCCCCTTGGCTGTCAAGTTCAGACAAAGATTTCTTTATATTGTTGCTTGAATTCAATCTATCTATTGTCCCAGAATAATTTCTTGGGGGCATTTAAGGGGCTTTTGTAAATGTCTCCATTACACTGTATGTGTCACAGCCAGGTGAATAGCCCTAAAAGCTTCTTTACAGTAAATCAGACTGTTTTCTTTTCTAAAAACTTTATAGTTGTCCTCCGCGATGAAGTCAAAACTGCTTTAGACTTTAAGATGATCTATGGTCTAGGCCTAGTCTACAATTTGCCACCTTTCTGAAGTCTTTTCTGTAACCTGAAAGCAGAGGCTCTATAATTTACGGTCCTCAGGAGTGTGATAGGATGAAGGGAAAAGAGAGAGAGGTGAGGAATTCTGCTCTAAGCCTCTGTGAATCCTGAATTGACTTTAATATTTATTTCTCAGGTTTTTAAAGTGGAAAAAAATGATAAAGGAAATTATTCGTGGCCATTGGAAAACAAATAAAAAAGGGAAAAAGTCAAATTTAAAATAGCCTCTTCATATATATATTTTTAAACATAAATTAGATCTTGTGTCTGTCATGCAGTGGCCACTTAATAAATGTTTGTTGAATGAATAAATGGTCAGGGCCAGAATTAAAATGGGTCATTTTCTTTTTGCCATGATTCCTCAGTTCCTTCACCTTTTCCCATCAACTTGTTTCTTTTTTAACCCGAGAACTCCTAATACTTTGTGTCAATGGGTATGCACATGTGTGTGTATGTATACTTTTAAAAATAATTGAAGAAAAAATTACATTTGAATAATACCTATTTTATAGTATTTATAGGAAAATTTTTGCATATGGTAAAATGTTATGACTTTGGTATGTTTAATTATGTGTCCTAACTCTGTATATACAATTTTTTTTTTGTTTATAGTTATAAATGTACTGCAAATAGGTATTAAGCAATTTAAACTCTTGGGATTTACCTAGTCAGTATTGTTATGGTAAGTAAATTTGCTCAAGATAGATTCACCCTAAAAAGTCAAAGCTTTTTAAAAATAGACATGATTAGATGTGTAGGGGGAGGCAGAAATAGGGCAGTGGTGTGTGTGTGTGTGTGTGTGTGTGTGTGTGTGTGTGTGCTTTCATAGTCTATAAAAAGAAAATCTTATTTCACATTTTATTGCCTGAGGCAGATAGAGAATACATTGTGTTCTTTCAGAATTCTATGCTGAACTTACTTTTGGTACAAAGAGTTAGAAAGGCCATATATAGGTTTAAATTAAATATTTTCTTTTATTAAGAACTTCCAATAGTGTTTCTTTGTACTTAAACTTATTCAATTCTGGGGAAAGGAGCCCCAGAAAGCATTGGAAAGAAGCATTAGATTTTCCTAGTATCAGATCGCTGGCTGCTGATGGCTACAATAAAGCATCCTGGAGATTTGTCTTCCAGCACCATTGAATCCTAATACTACATGGGTATTCAATTTATCAGCACAGTATGGAAGAGTGTGTGATATAAGAATCTTGAGACTCAAAGTCTCTTTGAAAAGCCTCTAAATTTTGGTAGCAAGATAAACATTTCTCCCTTGTAGGAGTTAAGGTCAGCTGCAGTTTTTGGAACTAATAAGGAAAAGACTGGAGTGCAGAGGGGATATAGACACACCAGAGACAAAGGAATGGATTCACATTAAACCAAATAATGTATCCTCAGCAACTGACAATATTTGAGACATTAAAGAATTTAACACTATACATACACTTATTGCAATTACTTCTGAGTTCTGATTTGGAAGAATCTGGAATTAGCAAGCAGCTACCTATCAGGGGATCTCTTTTAATATAGTGTTTCCATGTTGCTAAGAGTCAGGATTGTTGTTAACAGGAGGAAAGTAATGGCTAGAGAGAGGTAGTATTGAAAGTGACTGAGAGATTCTTTTTTATTTTACATATATTTAAGTTATAGTTTACATTCAACATTATTTATTTTATATTAGTTTCAGGTGTACAGCACAGTGGTTAGGAAAATCATATGCTTTACAAAGTGTTCCCACCTGATATCGCCAGTACCCACCTAGCACCATACTTAGTTATTAAGATATTGACTGTATTTCCCATGCCGAGCTTGACATCCCCATGACTATTTAGTAACTACCAATCTGTACTTCTCCATCTCTTGATCTTTTTTACTCAGTCCTCCAGCCCCCTTCCCCTCTTGAGTAGCTCTTCATTTAGATGGTAGGTATACACGTTTTGGTTCTGCTCAAACTAGTAAAATTGTGAACAATTCTTTTGTCTCTGAAGAATATAAATGTACCTGCAAAGTATGATTGTTGTGAGGCTAAAATGAACTGGTCTATAATAAACACCCAGAATGGTGCTCAATAAACGCTCATTGTGTGTTTCTTATTGTTATTAACTAAATTATAAATAATCACTTCTTATCACAACGAAATTACCTCTAGTTGAAAAAATCAAAGATAGACCTCTCTTTATTTAAAGATTTATCTGCATATTTAAAGATATGTAAAGTGAATTGCACCAAGGAAGAATACTAACTAAATGCTGAGAGAACAAAATAAAATATGAATATTATATATACCATTTGATTACAACTACATACAATTCCAGTTGGATGAAAACTGGAAGAGATTGTAAGGGGGAGCTGAATGTGTACAGGGAATTGCACAAATTAGGAATGCTAACTAACTCATTGTTTCTCCCTGGGAAAAAGCAATCACAAAATTCTTAAGCTATAGCATAAAGGCATTCGAGGGGGAAAAAAAGGAAGAATAGACCAGTGAGATTTATTATTATGTTTAAGTAAGATTATGAAATCTGGGATGCTTCAGGCCGGTCAGTTTTAGATAGCATTTGACACAATTGGGTTGACTTTTGGTGCTTTGTTCTCTTGCGTTTCCAGCTATTGCTTCCAGGGGCACCAAAACCCTTCTAGGCCAACCCTGACTTACCTAGTCACTAAACATTTTAGTCACCACTCATCTCAAACTTTTTGAAAATGTAATAGTTTTAATTTATTTAAATAATTTTTTCAATGAGACAAAAATAGATTTCTGACTCTGATAACTGTATGTGTAATTCCCCCCCACAAAAAATCTCTTCCAGTTTTCATACAACTGGCATTTTGTGTACTTGTAATCAAAAGCTATATATCATTTTCATATGTTATTTAGTTCACTCAACATAATTTTTTTTGTATTCTTTCTACACTTAGCTATAGAATTATTCATCAAACTTCTGTATAAATCTTGAATAATTTTCCTATTATTAACTATTTCAGTTGTTTTTATATTTTCCTGTTAAAATGCTGTTATAAATGTCTTGGCTACATTTTTTTTCATTTTTCACATTATTTATTTCGAACAAATTCCAAATATTGGATGACTAAGTTGAAGGCATAAACATTTCTATGTATCAGGACAAAGGCATAAGCATTTTTATGTATTGCCCTGCATATGCACACACATAGCCAGATTTTGATTTCTGTCAGCATTGAATGTGTGTAATATATTCAGCTCAAAATAAACACTTTGACTACCTCAGATTGTTGCAGGAAAGACTGGTGGCCTTTTCTCATTTTAGAAAGAATTCTAAGCAGTATGAGTGTGTATGCATATGAACGCATATGCACAAACTTCTGAATATTTGGAGGCAAGAGGACTTTCTCTGCTATTTTGATCATGCTGCATAGCAGTACAAAGCTTGCTCACTTGGGGAGGTCAGTTTAAGTAGAATTTAGATAGATACTGAGCGAGGGAAGGCAATGGATGTTTTTTCCAGCATTAGATTATTGTATTTTAATGAGAAGTAGTTTGGTTTGGCAGGTGGTTTGTTACTTCAGCAAACACTTTGTGGAACCTCTCCTATTTCAAAAGCATTGAGTTGGAGTGCTGTTACAGCTATAAAAGTAAAAACCACACTCTCAGCCTTCAGTGACTTCTTAGTCAAATGAGGAAGATAACGCATGACCACAAGTCAATTTAATGCTAATTAGGAAGTGATATCTCATCCAAAAATAATGTGGAAATGAAGTAGTATTTTCATTTCCATTTAAGGCCGGTGAGATTTAGTGTTCAAAACTAATTACATAAGCATTCTGGCCTTTATCAGTGGCATCAATACATGAAAATATTTGGGAAACTTCATGAAAGTCCAGCATCCTGGTGGAAAGCAAACATACAAAAACCATTTATTTATTACTGCATAATCTCTTCTGGAAGGCTGAGATTAATGGGAGACCAATTTATAAATTATTTTAAAATTTCTGAGTTGGCATTTGATCTTTAGCTTGATACTAAGATTAATTCAGCGTATGATATGTAGTTGTAGCCGAATTAATCAAATATGCTGAAATTGATAAAAGGAAGGAAGAAATTGACTTTGATGTACTGTTTAATGGTTGTCATTATGTTAAATGCGTGGCAAGTTCAATAAAATAGTCCGTTTAGAAATAAAATAAAAGGGGAAATGGAAAATGGGCGCTTGAATTCTTTCTCTTACAATTGTACCTTAATTAACCTTCAACAGCTGCTACAGAATTCTTAAAGTAGCAGATTCTTTAGAAGCAGACATAACGGTTTCCATTCTTTCATATCATCAGCTTATTCTAATTCACTTTCTAGAATTGTATTTGATTACTTTTTTTTGTTAAGGCTAAATTTTACTGTCTTCTTCCAAACAGGCAATCAGCATTTTGAGACTTTCTTATGCTGAATTGTTAATCACCTGAAATGAATTTTGTGTTTTAATATTCAAGTCACAAAGTTTAAAGCTGTCCTGCGCATAGCCCACACCTTGAACATTGAAGGCAGAAATCAGAAATCCAGGGTGCTTTAAAACCTCCAAATCTTCATTGAAGTAAACAGGACTGGTGTAAGCAAAAGGAATCAAACTGTATAGAGTGTAGGCCAGTGATCGGCAAACTGCAGCTCACGAGCCACATGTGACTCTTTGGCCCCTTGATATTTTGGCAAAGGCCAGCTTAGGAGTTCCCTAATTAAGTTAATAACAATATACCTACCTATGTAGTTTACGTTTAAAAAATTTTGCTCTCAAAAGAAATTTTGAGATATTTCTGTTGTACTGTTGATATTTGGCTCTGTTGACTAATGAGTTTGCTGACCACTGGTTTAGGCCAAAACAGTATTTTATTGACTCACATATCCAAGCCAAAGTTGAAAATCCAGATCTCACCTGAGACTGTGCTGTACAGGCCCTCAGGGATATTGGAAGCTGGGATTTCTAGCAGCCAGGTTATTATTCCCTGGGCACCTCGTTCTTTCTTCCTGTCAGTTTCTTTCCCACCACGTATTGGGGTTGCTATGTGGATGGAAACATGTGATCAGAGGCTCCTGAATTTTACTGGTATGTCTTAAACCTTGCCATTTATGGGAAGGATGGACTACAACAATTCATCCCTCAGTGTAAAACATTGAAAAGAAAAGTTCTTATTGGTTCAGTTAAGGCCAACTGTTAATACTGAACATGGTCTATTGAAATAATTAATGGAACGCTCTATCAGAGGCAATCTTAAACCTCGTAAATACGTTTGTGGCTTTGCTCGCATCACAACTCTATGAGATGGGAATATTATAATTATTATTTGATCCATGATATAATTGAAGTTTAAGAATTGGTTGACTGGCATAAATTCATTGGCTAGTAAATCTCACAGCCAGAATTTGCTTCCAGGTTTATTTCCAGTCCTCCACCATCTATCTCTGTGATTACATATTCTGGGTCAGGTGTTCTATTCATTGGCAGGTGAAAGGACCAAGAAGAAACAGGCCAATACCAGAGTAGTCAGATGGAAGAGGGGGTTGGAGGTGGAGAAGCATCTTCGAGACTAGGACACTATTACGCTTTAACCATCACCTACAGAGATTTCAGTGGTGCTTGTTTTCCCGGCAAATGTTGATTGCCTTGACTAATACAGAACATGACTATGTCACTTCCCATTCAACAGTGTTCCAAGAGTTCAAAGAATCTTCCTTGTGTCTTTAGGCCTGCAGTCCAGGGGTCACAATTTACAATAGGCTTGCTTAAATTTATTTATTTATTTATTTATTTATTTATTTATTTATTTATTTGAACTAGGAAAAATATAGGGTGGGATAAAAGTAGGTTTTCGGTTATGAATATGTGAAACACAGGGTTTATTCTTGTATTATTTATTAGTTATAGTATTACTTTCCATATGAACAACTGTAAACCTGATTTTGCCCCACCCTGTATTTATTTTTTCTTGAGATAATTTCAAGATTATTCAGTGAATGTTATCCTTTTCTTCCCAATAAAGAGGATTAACCTTTCTCTGTGGTATGTTTACATATAACAAAGAGAACAAATATATTACATACACATGTTCAGGTGGAGACCTTTATAATTGCTTGATGATGAAAATAATGCCTTTGATTTCAAAATTAAATAAAATACCCCAAATTTTAAGAAAATATCCTAAATAATGAAAGGCTAATATGCAAATAGACTCAACGGTGGAACAACTAAACAACTGGTCGCTATGACATGCGCTGACCACCAAGAGGCGTGTGGGAAAATGGTGGGCTTCGGCCTTGGCAGGATGGTGGAGGAGGTGAAGGGGGGCACCAGACCAAGGTGGGTCAGCAGTCGCTGTCATCTGGGTGAGCTTCTGGTGGTTACTAAAAATTCTTTGTTTCCACGTGTCAAGGTCTTGCCCAGCAGTCACACCTGCTGCCAGCGCTGACCCCGCTTGCACCCACTGCCAGCACCCGGCACCAGCCCCTATTGCTGGACGCCATCAGGGGATGTGAGTGGTGGTTGCCAGCCCCAATCACTCCTCAGGGTTTCTCCATTTCCCTTGCTCCTGAGGAGCAATCAGGACAGCATCTGCTGACAGCGCAGGCAGAGAGGGGACCAGGGGTCATGGTGGGAGGGGCCAGGTAGGTGCATAGAGGATGGGCCGAGACCTGCCTCTGTGCCCACCACAGCCTTGTGGCCCACAGTTCCTTTCAAGGTGCACAAATTTGTGCCCTGGGCCTCTAGTGTTCTTTATAAAGAAAAATCAAATCAGGAGTATTTTAATTTCAAGCAAAATAGACTAAACTACAAAATGAGCTTAAACTATATTTTATTTCTCTTTGGTACCATAATGTTTCATCAACATAATTTTTGGAAAATTGGGGAAAAAATATGGGCAAATACAGAATGGTTGCATTCAAGGTGTTGGCTTATTCAACAATCCTTTTTGTTTGTTTTGCTAAGCATTTTTTATCTGTGTGGCAATGTGTCCACTATACAGTTCCTCATTTTGTTTCATTTTCCCTCTTCTCTATTCCTTTTGGAGGGACACACCAAATGATAGCTTTGACTCTGTAGTGTTATGCGTTGAGGGAGGACCCATTCCTGTCATCTACGCATAATTGCTTGACTATTATACCAAGGTACAGCAATCCAATGTATCCCCTCAGTCAGTCTCCATGCCTCATTCATCATTTTTGTTGTTTTGCCTTTATTTTTTTTTTCAAGTTTTTAGTATCATGCTGAGACTAGCCTAGTTTGATATGTCAGATTTCCCCACCTTCTCCATGATTGATATCCTACATAATGGCACTTTGTTAAACTAGATTGCTTTAAGCAAAGAGTTTCTGTTAACATTCGGGTTACATAGATAAAGTAGGTATATCCAACTAATGATTTTCAAGGTGACAGTTTATGTAATATGCCTCGAGGTCCATGCTGCTTTTATTGTTCCTAGAAAAGGCATAGAATGTCAAATTTGTTACATGCAAAATTTATTTTTTTAACCTCAAGGAACCCTTTCCACAGCTATTATGATGTTCTGCAATCTTTTGCTGCCCTGGACAAAGAAAAACAAATATGATAAATGAGCTCATTATGTAAGGCAGGGATTCCTAATACTTGCTGAGCCATGGATCCTTTTGTCAGTTTGAGGAAGCTGATGGTCCCCTTTTAGCATTTTTCTTTTACATGCATAATATAATACACACATTAAAGGAAACCACTTCTATTGAAATTGGGGCATCAACATATTTTTTAAAATTGTGACAGTAATATGTTCTTCTTTATTCATTCAATAACAGAACTTGGGGATAGGTCTAATAATTATTATAATTTGAAAGTAGCGACCAGTGATTTTTCTATATCTGCAACACTTATAATATTTTAAAAATGTATGATTTTAATAGGTATCAAAGTCACAGATAGTGCTAATTCTACAGAGGTTGGTTGATTTATTATATTTACAGTTTAAGGGAATGTTAAATTTCAATTAGAAATCAATGAAAACATAATGTAAAATTTTTCTCATTATGGATACTGTCTTTAAAGTTGTCACCTTCATAGACTAAAATCATATTTGCTTACTATCAATATTTCTAATTTCAGAAACTTCCTTGGGAACAATTTTCCACATCTTTTGAGTTCATGATACATAATTTTCTTTCAATAGCAGATTTTATTTTTAGAGTCAAAGTCATAGTGAGTTAACCTGTTTAGTTTTCTTTTTAAAGGTGTAATTTTAAGGCAGAAAAACTAGTTACCTTTTCTTATAAATTAGTTTTTGAGTTAACTTCAAGAGAAAGTTAAAAATATTTTGAGAAATGACAAAAACATGAAATAGATATATAAACCCCCCTTAGGTAAGTTATTGTAGATAAAGTTCATATGGATATATTGGTATGTTTGTTTAAAAAAAAAATCTTAGTTCATGAACCATATGTTGCAATCTGGGAGTAGAAATACTCTCCCATTGAACTTCAAATCCCATGATTTCAGCATTTGTCTTTTCTGCTTCAGCTTCCTAAACTCTGCCACATTCCAAATGAAATGAAGAACTGTTTATGATAGAGTCCATTAGTAATTGTATTTTGGAGTTTCCTAGGATTCTGCTGCATGACACATACCTTCATTTACCTTCAAATGGCACTGTGATGCTTTCTGAGGGGTTTTAAGCAGAGCAGAAACAAAGCCTTGTGGGAATCTGTCGTCAAAAGTAATTTTTCTCTCATTCTCACTGAATAGTTCATGTAAGTGTATTGAGTGATTGACTTTATTCTTCTCCCCTTACAAACCTCTGAGTAGCAAAGAGCCCATAGACACAGATAGGTGCTTTCCAAGCATTCCCCTTTTTCTTCCCCCTCAGGGGTTGCTGGTAACTTTGCTTCTGTTGGAAACCAGTAGCCTTGAGAACTCTGGGATTGTTTGCCATCCCTCTCTCAACCTTGCCACAGTCATCAGAGGCCTAGTGGCTGCACTCAGCACTCACTCCCTTCTGCTGGTAGAGGAACTCAGTCTCTGTCACTGCTTTCCTGCAGACCTTGCTCAGCTGCTAAACTGCATCCTTCTCCTGAGGATAGGAGGGTGAAGGATTGGGACTTGGAATGCCTTTTTGCGGTAGCAAGTTGACCCTTTCTCATACACCTTGTTATTGGTGGAAGTGGAGTTTCTACCAGTAAAAGTGGGGGATCCCTCTCTCCACTGGGTGTTAGAGGCTGGGTCTTTATGATATCTTGAGAAAAAGAAATTTCTGAGACTCTCTCACGTAAGGATGAGTGATTTTTATTTGCATGGAATTACTTCTTTGGGTTTCGAGGTCCCATTTCCCTTAGTCCAGTCCTGGAGAAGATGCAGTTGAGGATTTTGTAGAGCTAGAAGCAAAGCTAGTGTCCAAAGTTCCTATTCCACAGTGGATCTGAGTCGTTTAGTATTAGGCTAGTTGCAGTCCATTAGTCTATTGTGTGTGGGGTCCACATGGCCCTCAGCAAATGCAAGAGAGTAGGAACATGAGAATCCCATAGCTCAGGAGTCAAGTGTGAGCAAGAAAGAGAACTCCTTTGTTTAGGAATTTGAGTATTGTAAATCTTCCCCTGCTTGCAAAGGCCATACCTAGCCTGGCCAATGACCTACTCCCAGGAGTGATTGACAAGTACCTCCCTATGTAACCCAGACTTTACTGGGCATGCATTTAAATTGCAGCTGTGTGGCAAAGCTGCACAAATGGCATGTCCATAATATTTGGCCTTTCCCTTGCTCCTTTCTAGTTATTAATAACTGGGTTCATTACAACAGCATCACCTTGACCACCCCAATGTATCAGTTTTCAGCTTTCCATAGTTGCTTCTGCCAGGACATTCCATTTAATACCCATTAAGTTGTATTTTTAGTATGATAGTTCCAATTTTAGAAGTTAAATTGGCTTTGTGAGTTTCTTGAGAATTTAGTACATATTACTATATTCTTATAGAAAAACAACACAGGTAGTTTACAAGTAAACTTTCAGTATCTATAAATTGATAATTGCTGTAGTTTACTTTTCTTTGGTTAGTCCTACCTGGACATATTTTAACCAATTCTTGTAAACCAGAACACTGAATTCATGGGCCCTAGAACAGTGGGTCTCAAATTTTAGAATTTCTTAAAAGTCTGTTATGACATAGATTGCTGAGTCCTACCTCCAGTGTTCCTGATTTAGTAGGTCTGGGTCAGAATTGAGAATCTGCATTTCTAACACATTCCAGGTGATATCATGCTATTGATCCAGAAGCAGACTTGGAGAACCACATCTAAAACTACTACTAATTACTGTTATTCCTAATATAATTTGAATCTCAAGTTTTCCCAAGAGTGTGAATTTTAAATTTCTCCAGAAGAGGCAAATAAACGGAGATGCATCCAGGCTCATTTATAACTTATTTAGATTTAATCACCAAATTTAATCTGATATCTTGCTATCAGATATTAACACCACAATTTATAATGAAAATTCTTTATAAACTAGCCATAAATGGGCTACTATTTATGAATTCATATTTTAAATCTGAGCTAAAGCAAACTAAGTTTACTTTTTTTTTTTTTTTTAACAGTTTTAAAAACTAAATTTTCACCAAGTTTGTTATCTTTTAGTTTAAAGTTAAATGGGATTTTGGTTTGTTTTGCTTTTTACAGTACTATCAATAAGTGACTTCCAGTATGTGCCTGCTGTGATAGGTGGAAGATGTAATTGATTTTATAGTAGTGTTGAGTGCTCACCTCTGTGATCTACCTATACTGTGCAGATGTGTGAATTGAATTGGAATGGGAGAATTCTGTTGCTAATCACCACATGCCCCCAGACCTGGCATCACTTTTCCTTCCATGAGAAAAAATGAAATCAAAGCTATAGCATGTTTTTCTGTTTTTTTTTTATTTTTTTATTTTCCTACTGGCTTTCATATTCTCACTTTAAAAAACAAATACCTTTTGATTTCATGTATCTTTGTTCAGTTGTCTTCCTGAAAGATAACTAATGTTCATATTTTGCATTGCACATAAGTGAAAGTATCCTGGGTTTGGCTTAATTTATGCAAATTGATGGTGTGTCTTTTTGTTCCAGTGTTCCTACTTCTGCATACAGTAAAGCATTCACACAACTGGGCAAGCAGAGTGGCATCAAAGAATGAGCCCAACCTTGGACACATCAGTCTTGAGTTTAAAGCCCAACTGAGTCATTTGTTAGTTATGTGACCTTGGGCAAGTATGTAGTTTCCTTGTCTATAAAATTATACGGAGCCTGTGAGGGATTAGAAACACTAGATGTAAAATAGCTGATACACAGTAAAATCCAATAAATGGAAGTTATTTGATATATATAAATTCTTAAATTTGCTCATAAATTTCACATTTTTCTGATTTCTTCATTTATAGAAGCACAGTTGCTATATTTATTTGAAAAACAAGTTCTAAGTCCCTGAATAATAATCAGAGAAATGCCTGTGTACTTCTTACTGAATTTTGATCCAAGGAGATTGATGCTTATTTGTACTTCTTTTTGGAGATGAATTTGTATTTGGTTCATTGAATTTTGATAGCCACATCAGAAGTTTTACCAATATGATCAAACTCTTTAACACAACTTCTAAGTATGCAATAGTTATAAATAGGATTGCTATTATGAGCTTGATAAATGTTGAAAATCCCTACCACCTTGCCTAGCACATACCATTTACTCAATAAATATTAGGGATGATTGTTAGTAACTATAATATTTAGAGATACTATCATATATGTTTCCAGAATGTAAATGTTTTAAAAAGTAAAAATGCTATTTCCTCTCTCCCCTACCACTACTTATATGGGTCTATAGTCAGAATGCAAGTTAAGATATCACTTCAGAGATATCTCACAAAGGTATGTTTTCTCTTTTATTGCTTTGACCTCCTGGTCTCCCAGTCCATCCAGGCAGTTTTCCTAATGACTCTGATTGCCCAGCACCAAAGCTTCTGCCTCACAGGTTCTTCTCTAGTCTGCCAGGTAATGCCTAAAGTCAGTCCACAAAGCCAACCTAAGATTTGCTTTTGTCACTCAAGTTTCACTACACTTAAAAGAGGGGTATGGGGGGAAAAATATATATATATATATGTGTGTGTGTGTGTGTGTATATATATATATATATATATATATATATATATATACATATACATACATACATACATACATACATACCTAAGGCACGGTTCAACTGTTCGACCCAAAGCTATGACACATACTGACCACCATGAGGCTGATGCCCAATGCTCAGGAATGGAAACATGGAACAGGCTGATGAATCATCTCAGAGGAAAGGGGGAGGGCGGAGGGCAGGAAGAGATTAACCAAAGATATTATATGCATACTAGAGGCCCAGTGCATGGATTCATACTGGTGGGGTTCCTTGGCCTGGCCGGTGCCCTCTCACAATCCAGGACCCCTTGGGGGATGTTGGCATTCTGTTGCATGGTTTTGGCCTGATCCCCACAAGTGCATGAATTCATGCACAAGACCTCTAATATATATATATATATATATATATATATATATATATATATATATATATATATCACCATCATTATGGAACCATTTCTTATTCTTTTTTTTTAATTGACAAAAAGGGCATGAAGAAGTTAAATTGGATCTCAATTAAATAAAATTTAGATTTATTTGGAGTTGGAGCTCTGATGAACATCAGCATGATCATGTCTGATATCTCTGGAGAAACATTTACTTCTAGGCAACCACCCTTCTTATTCTTTCCATATAGTTTTGGAATCAATGAATGTATCAAGAGGTGGCTTTGGGTGGGGAATCCAAAGTCCCTTCCTATAATTTCCATTAGCCTTCCCAAAGCCAACTCCAAATAAATCTAAATCTAACTAAAGTTATGTTCTGATTGTGCCATCATCAGCAATGCGTGGTCAAGGTGTCCTTTAGCTAATCTAAATGAGGTTGATGTGTCGGGGCTTTGCTAAGCAGCATTTGGCGCCTTCACTGTCCTCCCTTTCACAGCTGTAGTGGTGAGAGTTGACCTATAATTTGGAAAGGCTACTTGACCATGTTTCAGGGGAAAGCATCTCTAGGGCACTGCAAGTAGGATTTAATTAATAGAAATGCAATGTAACACACACATTTTCTGAAAAGAGCATGTCTGTAGCCAATGTTTGAAAGATTTCCTGCTGGAAATTGATTGCAGTCCAATAGATTGTCTCTGGGTGGCTTTTGTAGGCTTCAAATAATAAATTTTGCATAGCGTCCTGGCGGCACTGCCAAGATCAGAGCCTGAATACAATTTTATCTTACACAGCCCTGGGTGGAAAATGTGTACCTTCTATATTCCCAAAATGCAAGGGTACCCACTGATCATGGGGTCTGCTTGGTGGTGTTTGTTGGTTTGATTTAGGCTAGTGTTTAATGGGGATGAGGGCAGGATTTGTCAGAGGCAAGAACTTTAATGGATTTTTAATTTCAAAAAGATAAAAGAAGGAAATCAAACTGGATTGTTAACCTGATTCTTACAGCAACTGGGTAATATTTTTGTAGCCTTATGTCTACCAGGAGCAAAGGACTCAGACGGATGATCCGCTGAGAATGCCTTTTGCATTAGACCAAGTGAGGAGAGAACCCCTTTCATCAAATTTTAGGCTTCCTGTTGCTTTACTAGGCATTTTTACATTGACATTGACATTTTTATCAGTAGTGCTTTAGACTTTAGTCTCTGCACTGTGCCAAGCCTGAATTATCAAAACTGGCACATTATCCTAATTATATCCAAATCAGCCACAGAGGAATGATCAGTCCCCTTTGACTGGTGGTAAATGTCTATTTGGAATAGAGGATGGAAATCCTTTGTGTAAAGGGCCAGATAGTCAATATCTTAATTTTTGTAGGCTGTAAATATTTGACCACAGGGTTGTAGCAGAAGACAATATAGTAAAAATGAATGAGTATGGTTATATTCCAATAAAACTTTATTTTCCAAAATAGGTGAAGGCCAGAATTGGTCTGTAGACCTTAGTTGAAGACCTCTGGTTTAGACCATTTCTAGTGAATTTATAAAAAGTAGACTGTACTAAAGGCTTTAATATTCAAAATAATTATCAGGTATGATCTTGCTTGGAAAGGATACCAAACCTTAACTTTTCCTTAAAAAAATTAAAAAGACAAGCAAGGGTTTTTAATAACATACCCTCTAGCCCTAGCTAGTGTCATTCAGTGGTTAGAGTGTTGGTCATACACGGAAGGGTCTTGGGTTTGATTTCAGGTGAAGAATACTTATCTGGTTTGGTCACACCCTCCTGGATGGGTATGTGCAGGAGACAACCAAGCTGTGTTTCTCTCTCACATCAATATTTCTTTCTTTATCTCTCTTCCTCTCCTTCCCCCCATCCTGTTCCACTCTCTGAAAATCTAAGGAAAAAATATCCTTGGGTGAGGATTAGCAAAAACAAACAAATAGAGAAAAGAACATTCTATATAGCAGTGGGAGACTATATGTCTTATTAATGTTAGGAAAAGGCAAATGCCACCTGTCATTTACTTAGTACATTGATAAAAAAGGTACACCAGTGAAAAAGGTGGGACCAAGAGCTGCAGCAGCTTAGAACACTGACTGATTTTGGCACAACATTTATAAAGTTTGCATGGAAGTAAGTGCTGTAAGAAGCAGATGGATGAAGTTCAACCAAGAGCATCAATCTTCAAAACACATGGTTCACAACATAATCTTTTCTTGCCAGAAATATAGTTGGGTTATTCAAACTATTATTGACAATTATGGAGTATTTTTCATTAATTAGAAAATAGCTTTCCATTCAGCTAAAAATTAACAATGTTCTAGATCAGGAATCCACTTCACTGTGGTCCAGCTTGTTCTCATTTTCACTTGGCAATTTAACAGAAAAATATGATGGTGACCTGAATAGGTTATATGCCATCATGACCTACTATTATTTTGGTAGAAATGTTTCAACTGGCTCCATTTACCACTCCCGACAGGCAGGGAGTTCTTTGTTGAACCAAAGCTGCTGCCTTTGATGCACCTCCTGCTTCTAACTTTCACCATTTAGGTTAACAGTGTTTGAAAATGGATTTGTAATAAATTCATTTTTCTCTCTAAAAATTTGTGCTCAGAAAATACCACACAGGTAGTAAGTAGTCAAAGTAGTTCTCTAGCACTTTTTACAGTCTTGGCACAAAGCTTGAGAATAGCATTGCCAGAGTTTACTATTCCAAATGTAGTGTTTATAATTTTTATGAACATTTTATATTAATAGTAAAATTAATCAATAAAATCTATAAAATTATATGTAGATGGTTTTAGATTTTTAAAAATAATACACAAATTATATCATAGTAGTTATCCTATATAATAAAAGGCTAATATGCAAATTGTCCCCTCAACTGGAAGTTTGACTGAGAGTTAGACCAGGGGGTGGGGCCGGCCAGCCAACTACCCACGCTAGCCAACTACCCTCCCCCCAGCCACCCTCACCCCTGATTGCCCCCCCACATACATTCTGCCAACCACCCTTGGTCCTCATTCCCCCAGCCAGCCCAGCCTGATTGTCCCTGATCCAAGCAGCCAGCCGAACCCCACCTGTGCATGGATTTGTGCATTGGGCTTCTAGTTCTTTTATAATTTGCTTATTTGTCCAATATTATATTGTTAAGATACAGGTATGTTGATAGATATAATCTAGGCTATTTATTTAATTGCTTTGTACTATTTCACTGGATAAATTTATGTCATATATATTCTTAAATTGATAGGCCTTTAGATTATTTCCTATTGTTGTCCTCTTCTTCTTTAATGTACAGCATTAATAAAATATTTATGTACCTGATTTCTTGGGTCAGGTGCAGGAGTTTCTCTAGGGTATATACCTTGGGATCAAATTGCTGAGTCAAAGAGCGTACCCATGTTCTCTGTCTCTGGAATATTGCCAAATTGCTTTCCAAAGTGGATTTACCAAGTCACTCTCCCTTTAACTATATGTGACATCATCTGTGCTCCACATCCTTGCCAGCATATAATATTGCGATTTAGTGGGTAGGAAATAATATTTCGTTATGGGTATAATTTGTATTTTCCTGATTACTTGTAAGATTGCATATTTTGTCATGTTTTGTTTTTGTCATTCATACTTCTTATTCTTTGTATTTCCTTCTTTTATAATTCACTATTTATTTCATTTATTTACAAAATTGATGCAGAGAGCATATATATTTATTATTATTTGCATCTATAAGTTAAAAACATTTTTTTGCTTAATCTCTTTACTTTTTTCACCCAGTCTCTCAACCCACCTCTCCTCTAACAGCCACCAGTCTGCTTTCCATGTCTATAAGTCTGCCTCCAACCTGCTCCCTCATTCTGTTCATCAGACTCCACACATAAATGAAATTATGTGGGATTTGTTTTTCTCTGACTGGCTTATTTCACTTAGTATAATATTCTCCTATCCATCCACACTGTCATAAATAGCAAGATTTCATCTTTTTTATGACCAAGTAATATTCCATTGTGTATATGTAGCAGAGCTTTTTTTACCCACTGATGGGCCCTTGGGCTGTTTCCAAATGTTGAGTATTGTAAATGATGCTCAAATGAACATAGGGGTGCATATGTTCTTTCAAAGCAGTGTTTCTGGTTTCATCAGATATATTCATCAAAGTGAAATCATTGGGACACAAGGCAGTTCCATTTTTACTTTTTTTCCAGTTAATTCCATACTGATTTCCACAGTGACTGCATCAATCTGCATTCCCACCAATAGTGTACAAAGGTTCCCTTTTCTCTGCATCCCCACCAACACTTATTGTTTGTTGATGAGAGTCGTTTTGACAGGGAAGATGGTATCTCATTGTGGTTTTAATTTGACTCTCTCTGATGATTAGTGATAGGGAGCATCTTTTCATATGTCCTCTTTGTAAAAGTGACTATTCAGGCCCTTTGTCCATTTTTTTTAACTGATTTTTTTTTGTGTTGAGTAATATAAGTTTCTTATGAACTTTGGATATTAACTTCTTTTCTGATGTATCATTGAAGAATATGTTCTCTCATTCAGTGAGTTGTCTTTTCATTTTGTAGATGGTTCCTTTTGCTGGGCAAAAACTTTTTAGTTTGATATAGTCCCATTTGTTAATTTTTTCTTTCCCAAGGAGATATATCAGAGATTTTTACTGCCTATGTTTTCTTCTAAGATTTTTATGGTTTCTAGTCTTGCATTTAAGTCTTTAATCCATTTTTGTATGGTATAAGAAGGGGGTGTAATTTTATTTTATTTTTTGCACATATCTGTCGTATTTTCCTAATACCATTTACTAAATAGTCTATCTCTACCTCATTGTATTTTCTTGTCTCCTTTGTCAAATATTAATCTATCACAAAAGCATAGATTTATTTCTGGTCTCTCTACTCTGTTCCACTGACATAAAAACATTATATATATATTCTGATCTATATATCTGTTTTTATGCCAGTGCCATGATTTTTCTCGTGATTGCTGAAGCTATTTGGGATCTTTATGGTTCCATATAATTTTTGGAATATTTGTTCTAGTTCTGTGAAATATACCATTGGTATCTTGATAGGAACTATGTTGAATCTATAGATTGCTTTGGGTAGTATAGACATTTTAATGATGTTAATTCTTCCTATTTATGAGCATTGTGTATGCCTCCACTCATTTGTATCTCTTCAGTGTCCTATAACTTTCTGAATAGTCTTTTATTTTCTTGGTTAAATTTATTTCAATGTATTTTTTTGATGTAATTGTAAATGGGATTGTTTTCCTAGTTTCCCTTTCTGATAGCTCATTATTGGTATACAAAAATGCAACTGATTTCTGGATATTTATTTTGCATCAGCAGAATTCATTTATCAATTCTAGTAGTATTTTTGGTGGAATCTTTAGGGCTCTCTAGAAACAGCATCAAGCCATCTGTAAATAAGGACAGTTTACTTCTTCCTTATAAGTCCTTTTTGAAATGTAAAATATTTTCCTGACCAATGAATTAGCATAGCATTTTTCCATCTGCGAATTAACATAGCAGTTAACTCATTGTGTAACATTTTGTTTGTGTATTTCTTCCTCTCATAAGGCTATGAATTCAAGTGTGAGCAGGAGCAGACATTTTTATTTTATTTTCTTAGTCCCTGGCACAAAGATGACACTCAGCAAAATTGATTGACTTGAATTGAGAATGTCACTTAATTTAACATGTATACTATTATAACTTTGAGATTTTTTTTACTTACATTATTTTGAAAGCATTTTTGTCAGTCTTAGTCATATGATATATACATATATATTTACATATATCACTTGAAAGAGTGACAATTTGCAACTGAGTCAGAATAATTTGGTCCTTTTATTAAACTTTAAAACAGGGCTTCCCTCAATTTGCAGGCAGAGTTTCTCTTAGAACACTTCTAAGGTCAAGATAGGTTAATATATTCAGAATGGATTGAAATAACAGATGTATTGCTATTTCTAGTCCTGAGCTGTTGGGGAAGCAAGGAGGAAGGAGGCATAATTGTACAATGCTTTGTCATCTTAGCAGCTCATCAATATTAGCAGCCGACACTGGCAAGTGTTGGCTAATGAATTCTATTGGCTGCACTGACTTTGTCGTTACAACCATTGCTTCCTTGACATCTCTTAGATTGACATGTGGCACAAGACTCCGTGCGCAGCTGGTACCTTGGATTTGAATGTACTGTGAGTCCTCTGGCATTGTTAGTACAATTCCTTGTTATTGTCACCATGTCATACCTTTGACATAAAAAAATGACTGCATTTCGTCTCTGTGTTTATTGCTTTAGATCACAGTAGCTATGTTTCAGTTGATAGGACTTTTTATAGTGGCAGCAGATAACATGTTAAATTAGCTATGGACTGATGCCTGTTCAATTTTTGAATCGCTCAAGAAAAGTTGATTTTAGTAAGAATTTATATAATGAGAAGCAATTTAAGTAGATTGTGGGTTGTAGTGAGAATCATGAATTTGTAGAACTGCTTTTTAATGTAAGATGTAACTGTTTTTGACTAAACTTGAGGTTATATTTTTTTAATTTTTAACATTTTATGTAGAAGAACTTGGGGTTGTAAAAATCTATTATCATTTGAATTATTTGTTCTTCAAATATGGTTCAAAATGCAATTTTAACTTCTTAACTTATTCTTAGTTATGTGTTGGGATTACAAACTATAGAAACCACAATTCTCACATTTTCCCCTTTTTCTTTCCTTGAAAACTCCTCTCTCTCTCTCTCTCTCTCTCTCTCTCTCTCTCTCTCTCTCTCTCTCCCTCTCTCTCCCTACCCCCTTCTCTTATCTCTGTCTCTACTGATCCCTCCTTTCTGTCTTTCCTAACCTGGCATCCAAACATTCTTCCTCTCTTCAGGTGAAGCTTAGCACTCAACTTTTAAGTTCCAGCCCTTTTCCACTCTCTGCCAAAATGTCCTAAGAAACTAAGAATTATCCACAGTAGTGACTGGAGATAAGATTGCTATTTATGGTGCTGTGCATAATTATACTTACTGTTGGGTGTGTCAAGTCTACGATGATGGAATAATAAATGGGTACTGAATGTTCCTACAGCTTTTATTTGTGAGGTATTGCTCATGCAGTCAGGGTCACATTACCTAGATGTAAGTGAAATAAAGCCAGGAGAAGAGGACTTATCTGACCCATCATGAAGGCATTTCAGAGTGATTTGATTTTTTTCCTCTCTACTTTCTAGCAGGTGGCTATGTGCATATGTGCAATACCTGGAAATTTTTTTTTAAATTTTGGTTAATAAGAAAGAAAAGTACTTTTTGCCTTGCAAATGCAGGTATCTTTTTTTATATTCTAGAATTCTTCAAATTGTGAAGATTACTACATTTTCATTGCCTTTTCAGCTGTAACTGTTCACAAAGTCTTAGTTGTTGTAATGGCCTTTTCATCTCACAATTAAGGGGGCAGTTGAATTGTGAATTTTTATTTCAGAAATACAGCACTTGTGAATTTCTGTAAAATGTTGTCTCTGCTATTTATTTATTTATTTATAATTTATTTCTAAAAAGTTATATATGCTAAGACTTGAAGATTTTTTTGAGATGATGTTAGAAGTTACTCTAGAAATGTGTCCAGATTCCATGGCAAACACCCACTTCTTGGGAGACCCAATAGGATGGATATGTCTGATTTCTAATCCACTGCCCTTACTCCTATAGATAGCTTTTCACTGATAATTGCATCCACAGGAGAATTTTTATCTTTAGTACATCACGGACTCTACCTGGGCATTCTTACCAGGTTAACTTGAGAGTAACATCTCCATCCTACGCCTCTCTCCTGACTCCAATCTTATAGTGTCTAACTGCCTACTATCCCAAGTGGCATCTCTGAGAGACACAGTTCTGAGAAGCATTGCAGGATAATGGTTAAAGTTATGTTGCTGTGGAGTCAGGCAGACTTGGATTTGAGTTCTAGATCTATCATTTGCTTGGTGTATGAACCTGTGAGAGGTTATTTAACTATTTTAAAAAATTCTTAGGACTTTATTTTTAGAGATATTTAGCCTCTAACTTCACGTTTACCATGATATCATGACAATTATGACCAACCCTGATTATGTCAAAATTCTGTCTGGGGTATTTGAAGATATCATGTTTCTCATTTGTAGCTAGGATGCTGGTCAACAAAAGGAATCAATGATTAAAGGGTGGAAGCCCAGCAGGGTGAGACTTAGCAGTTTCCTACCACCTCAAAAGTTTTATATAATAAAAGGCTAATATGCAACTTATCCCCTTCACCCAGAAATCCTACCACCTCAAAAGTTTTATATAATAAAAGGCTAATATGCAACTTATCCCCTGGACCCAGAGTTCAACAGGACTGGCCAGCCAATTGCCCATGGCCCTTTTCCTGGCCTGCTCAGCCTTATCAGCCCTGATCTGGGCAGGCCAACTGGACCTCACCTGCGATGGGCCTCTAGTAAAGTATAAATTTCTTAGGTTGCATTTCAAACTCTGTATTCTCTCCTGGACCCATCATAACCAGCCTGATTCATGTGTCCTAAGTCCTAGATAAACTGAAGTGTTTTCTATGCACACATCAATTTTGGTCTTAGTTTTGCTGACATTTATCACCCTTGCATGATTGTTCATTTGTTTTCACTTACTCCTTGGGTAGGGGCTATAATTGAATATCAAGGCTTCAAATGATCTATATATCTCAATAATGGCCACATTTATATGTTCAGACAAAAACCTCATATTCAAACTCCTGAGTCAACATCTTTACTTGGATTTCTACAAGACTTCTCCAATCCTGCATGTCCAAAATTCAACTCCTATTCTTTCTCAGAGAAAATTATTTAGGGTTTTTTTTTTCTTCCCCATTTCAGCTAAAGGCAGCTCCATTTTTCTAGTTGCTCAGATCCAAAACTTTGAAATAATCATTAACTCCCCTCATCTCGCATACCCCCCAGCCAGTCCATGAGCATCACTATGGCTCTCCCCTCAAAACAAATTTAGTCTCCCTAATTCTTCCTCCATTACTACTATCCTGGCCCAAATCAATCCTTTCTTGCCTAGATTTAGTGCAAAATTAGTGACCCTCTTCTCTCTCTTTGCTTCCAAACCATGTTATCCCTTGGTCTATTGCAGCGATTTTCAACCATAAGAATTTTTTTTGATATATTTTATTGATTTTTTACAGAGAGGAATAGAGAATTAGAAACATCAATGAGAGAGAATCATCAACCAGCTGCCTCTTGCACACTCCCTGCTGGGGATGTGCCAGCAACCAAGGTACATGCCCTTGACCAGAATCGAACCCGGGACCTTTCAGTCCATAGGCCAAGGCTCTATCCACTGAGCCAAACTGGTTTTGGCCATAAGAATTTTTAAAGCATGCAATACCTGACAATTTAGTCAGGGGCATTGACCTCTCTTCCCTTATATTGTCAAATAATAATAATAATAATAATAATAATAATAATAATAATAAGACAACAGCCAACACAACAATAACTGTCCAGGGTGAATGTATCACAATTATACTTTTTTTTCAGATCAGCAAAAATTATATTTTATGGTGTACTGCAGAATTTTAGTAATTAGTTTATGGGTGCCATAGATTAAAAAAAAAAGTTGAAAATTACTGGTCTGTTATCTTCTTTTATTTTTAAGTGTAAACATTTATTCTCTTGCAAAGTTTTAGATTCTCCCACTCCCAGCCTTTTCTGGGACATTTTGTCCAAGCAAATCAGTTTAAATAAGCCAATATGATTAGTGTCTATTGCCCAATAATTGTCTGTACGTATAAAATAAAGCAGTAGTTTAGTTATATTTTTGCTTCAGGCTAACAAAGAATTCATTGAAGCTTTTTTATAATTGATATTTGTGATTTGTTAGAAACAGAGTAAGCATGTTTTGTACTAATATGTTTTAATATATACATTCTTTTAATATTTTTACCGTTTTTATATTTCACTTGATATTAAGAATATCAAAGCTGCAGAAACATTATAAGAATAGTACAATGAAAAGCAAAAAATCCTTTGTCTAGATTCACCAATTATTTAACATTTTGACATATTTGCTTTATACCTCTATATCTATTGTATTATTTATCTATTTATCTAGCTATCATTTTTCTTGTTCATTTTTTTTTTCAAACTAATTGAGAGTAATCTATACACATTATGACATTTCATCTCTAATAGCTCAGCATGGATTTTCCTAAGTATAAGAAAATTTTCTTATGCAACAGTTATCAAATTTAGGGAATTTAGCATAGATACAATAATGAGATGCAAAACAAATAATTCTTGTATTTATTATTTATTAACTAGAGGCCTGGTGCACAAAATTCATGCACGGGGGTGGAGGGTGTCCCTCAACCCAGCCTGTACCCTCTCCAATCTGGGACATCCCTCTTACAATATGGGACCACTGGCTCCTAACTGCTCACCTGTCTGCCAGCCTGATTGCACCCAATTGCCCTCCCCTGCCAGCCGGATCACCCACAACTATCCTCTCCTGCCATGACCCAACTCCTCCTCTGGTACCTGCCTCTTTGCGAGGCAGCAGAGATGCCAGAACTGGCCTCCTCCACCCTGTACAGAGATGTGGGACCCCTAGGCCTCACCATGGAGCAGCCACTGGGCCCTGTCCTCTCTGTGCATGAGGCCATCTTGTGGAAGCCATTTTGTGACAATGTTGTGCAAGGGCATAACACCATGTAGGCTCTTATTATATGGGATTATTGTATTTTTCATATAAACAACTGTAAACTTACTTTTACTTCACTCTGTATTGCCCTTTATAGCATTATTTCTTTTCAATTCAGAATGCAGTCTGGGGTCATGTTTTATATTTACATATCATATCTTTTTGGCTTTCTTTATATAGGATAGTTTCTCATATTTTCTTTGTCTTTTTTGATATTGATATTTTAAAAGTACAGAATATTTATTTTGTCCTTTTATTTGGGGGATTTTTGCTGTTTTCTCCTATCAAAATCAGGTTATTATTTTTGACCAGAATGAAATATAAATGATATAGTCTTCATATCATATCATATATCATATATCATATATCATATATCATATATCATATATCATATATCATATTGTATATCATATATCATAAAGCACATGATTTCAGAATGCTCACTTTATGTTGATGCTAATGAACACTTGTTTAAGGTGGTGTCTACCATACTTGTTCCTTTTGCAATTAATACATAATTTATGAGGAGATATTAAACCTCCTTGTGTTAACTTCTTTTATTTTTGTTGTGTGGTTTAATGTTGTCAATTCTAAATCTGTTAGGTTAATTTGTTTCTATTTAGATTCACTTTTAAGATCTCCATTATTGTTGATTTGATTTTATCTTTTTAAACATGTAAAACATTGGCATGATTTTTTAAATCAAAACTATGCAAAGAAGTGTAATTTAAGATATAACTCCCTCCTGCCTTTTCCTTCCCTTCTCCACTTTAAGTAATCACTTTATTTCTTTCTGTTTTATCTTTCCAGTGTTCTTTCCTAATATAGTTATCAGAATGACTCTTTCAGAAGAAGCATAGTGAAATCACGTTACTGCTTTGATCCAAATATTCCAATGGTTTCCCATCTCACTCAGAATAAAAAACAAAGCCCCATTGTCTGACAGAGCCCTCATGATCTGGCCCTGTTCTCAAGTACTATTGTCTCCCCTCCCGTGGCTCTTCCCTAGGATCACTCATCCTCAGCCTCACTAGCCTCTGTTCCTCAAATATGACACGTATTTCCCAATCTTTGGGTCTTGGCTTTTGCTGTTACCTCTGTCTAGAGTATAGATATGTGTTTAGTTCACTAGTATTTACTCACTTTTCTCAATTCCTTTCTTAAATGTCACCTTTAAAAAAATCTTCTCCAATTCAATCTATTTACATCTATTTTACTCCCATCCTCAGATCTTCTGGTGCTCCCTGTCCATTTTCCATGCTTATCCACCCCCACCCCAGCACTATAATTTCTAACATGGAGCACTTATTTATTGTCTGTCTCTCTCACATGGGACAGAGGCTTCAAAAGAGCAGGGATTTTATGTATTTAGTGCACTTTTAAATTTCTAGGACCCAGAATAGTGCCTAACACATAGCCAGTGCTCAGATCAATATTGATTGAACAACAATGAATGAATGAACATGGTTGAAGAGATAGCAATAGAGAATGGCCTTTGAAAGGTCCATACCATTATGGCATCAAAGTTATAACACTACACTGTGGCTGCAGCACTTTGGCAACCGAGAGGGTGGGGAGTAGGGAGGTGTTCCACAATCTGCTTTAGGGATGTAAACTGCTGAGGAGGTGGGAGGTTCTAATTTACAGCAAATAGCTTTGGGGTGTAGACTGTTTATTAATAAGAATGAACTGAATGAATTAATTGAGGTGGGTGGTTACATAAAGGAAACATATTTTAAGTAAAGAAAATGTTACTTGAAGAAAAAAAGGAAACCAGGAAGAAAAAATAAAGCAAATGGGAATGAGTACAATGAAAAGAGCAAAAGACTCAGGCAAGTGAGGAGACCCTTAAAAGCTCTTGGTGGCTCCTCCTTCTTCACCGTGGGACAGCTGGTCAAGGAAGTGTGTGTGAGACAATGAGAAGAAAGAAAATCCCAGCTCTCAACCCACAAGGGTATGTTTGCTGTAAGAATATCACTTTGCCCAAATAAAAGAAAGCAGGTTTAGCCCGGACCATGCTGCCATTTATGGAACTGATGAAGAAGAGTTTACCTAAAAAGCACAAAATGACTTCAGATGCTTATGAAGAAAATACCTATTTTAGGCTCTTCTACACCTTGCCCTTTGCCAGAAGGCTGTCTGCCAGTCTGCACACCGACTTTCTGTTGGGCCAGAAGCTGTGCTTGGGGAATGTGTCCAAAGGGAGAACATCTGGATGGGTTGAACTTACTCTTTATTCAACTCCAATTTCTTGAACGGAGCAGCTCCCTTTGGGAGTCTTCAGAAAGGGCTTTGGTGTTATTTTCACTTTAGCTCTTGTTCCAAAGATAAAATATGCATATTCTTATGCTAATGTGTTTTCCAACTATCACACATTTAGTTGAAGCCAGGTGGTTTTGGAATTGAGGTAAATAGTTTGTCGTTTCTGAAGAAAGTCCAAGGGAAAGAGAGAAATGTCTGAGAGGGCTTTGAGGCATCAAACTTCCTGAACATGTCAAAGGTCATGGAGGTTCAGGGAGGAAGAGGTAAGAATATGACCTATGTAGGAGACCTGAGAAACAGGGAAAGACACACAGAATGGACTGGCAGTGTTTTAGCCTTCTTTGCTTCCCAGTGTTTCTGTATCATATAAGATAGTCTTGATGTCAAAGTTGAAAAAGGCCAGTGAGCATGAGCTATCATAGACTATGTCATTACTTAACCTTACCCATGAAGATAAATGCCACCCATCCCACTGTTATCAATGAAAATGAGTATCCACTGGTGAAAGTGGGGGATCTCTTTTCCCATTGAGTGTGGGAGGTTGTGTCCAAAGAATTTTCTGAGATTCACATAGGAGGGTGAGTGATTTTTATTTGTGTGAAATTACATCCTTAGGTTTGCAAATCCTATTTCTCTTAATCCAGTCCTGGAAAATGTGCAGCTGGGGATTCAGTAGAGCTAGAAGCAAAGCCAGGGTCCATAGCTTCTGTTTGATGGTGGAGTTGGGTCCAGTTAAGCATTAGGCTAGTTGTGTTCTATTATTCCATTGTGTGAGAGGACCACATGCCAAATGCAGGAGCAGGAGAGCTCTGCAAGCCAGGAGTCAAGCATGAGCAAGCAAGAGAGAGAACTCCTTTGCTTAGGAGCTTACCTTAAATCTTCCCGTGCTTGTAGCGAGCGAGTTCCCATGTGTGACTGACAAGCAAATATCTTCCCTATGTCACCCAGATTTTACTGGGCATATGTCTATTCTTCCTTTGTCCAGTCCCTTCCTCTAGAATCTGCAGGGAACAGATCTAGACAGTGTTAAATTGCAGCTTCCTGGCAAAGCAGCACAAATGAATGCCTATATTATTTGGCCTTTCCTTTGCTCCTTTGCTCCTTTTCTCTTTTTAATGGCCAGCTTAATACAACAGTATCACCACCATCTCTCGATAGTATTCTTTAAATTACAGGAGCATCAAAGAATGTCTCCTGAAGCCCATCTGTATCTTATATGTTAGGGTAAATTGGCTTCTTGACTTTGTTGGGTACTGTTTACCAGTCCCCACAAGGCTCAAAAAGTGTTGTGTCATAAAATCAGCTACTATGCACTTGAATAGTTTAAATGATTCCTATTGCAGTGATCTCAAAATGAGTAAGCACATCACAGTGGTTGTGCCAGACAATCCATTAGGGCATGGAGAAAAGTTATTAATCTATATTAATTTTCATTTTCACTATTTTAATTTCATTTTCACGATTTTAATTTCCATTTAGGTGCATGGTTTACATTATATATTGTGCAAGAGCACATGCATAACATAATAAATATTTATATAGTGAAAGCATGTACTCAAATTATTTTATTGGTGGGTACATACTCCAGAAACCTTGGTGACCACTGTCCCAGTATGCCCTTTGATACCTTACCTCAGCTTAAAAAATCTTTATGTGCTAGTACCCTGAGACCGGGCCTTCACCTTCAGAAAGGATTTAATAAACACTTAAGAGCTTCAGCATTATAAAGGATTCGACCCCTACTGGAAGGAAATTTCTTTGTCTTCTTTTTTAATGGGCATGCTCATTGTGATGTTATAGATGATACCTCAATAAATTTTTTTAAGCTATCTTTCAAAGTAACATTTTTTTTTTGTACAAATAAAAAAATTGAGGCTTATAACAAAAAATGTAAACTGTTTCTAGTGGAACCTAAAAAAACAGAAAGAAAATATAATATTTAGACAAAATTATGGTGTATTTTTAAGAAAAAAATTGTGCTCCCATAACAAAAGTACATTCATAAGCATTTCTTTTTATTTTTATTTCTTATTTATTTATTTATTTATTTATTTTTTTAGTTTAAAACATTAGAAATTTATTTTCTCATAGTTCTGGTGGACAGGAGTCTGAAATCAAGGTGCTGGCAAAATTGGTTCCTTCTGAAGACTCGGAGGCAGAATCCATTCTGTACTTCCTAACTTGTGGTGATTCCTGGCAATCCTTGGTGCATCGCTGTCCCTCAATCTTCACATTACCTCTCTGTGTCTTCTTTCCATCTATTCTCTCATAAATACACCTTTTATTGCAGCTAGGGCCCATATTGATCCAGCATAATTTCATCTCAAAATCCTTCTTTTAGTTTGCAAAGAACCTCTTCCTTAAATAGGGTCTCATTCACAGTTTTTGAACACATCTTTGGGGAAAGGGATTACCATTCAACTCACTATAATAAGCTACATTGTAACAGTGCTATTAAGAATTTTAGTTTGGTTATTGTTTAAAGTCTTGAGAAATTTTTATGATATAATGTCCAATTAAGAAAGGATAATTCAACACAGAGAGAAATAACTTAATTTTACTTAAATTTGTGAATTCAAAGTGTTCAAAGGGAAGGGAAATATACCAAAATATTTTAAAATATTCATGCTGGGATGCTGGTTGATAGGAATATTTTTTCTTTTCATAATTTCCAGAGTTTTTAAAAATGTCTACAAAGAAAATATATTTTAATTTTTATATTTACAATCATTGTATTATGAGAAAAATTAATACCAATTAAATAGAAACAGTCTTTATAAATGACTTATTGGAAAGTAAGAAAAAATTAAGTTTCAAAAAGACACAGTGATTACTCATCTCTTTTATATCTATACCATTAGGTTTACTATCATAAAATTGTTGGGTCAATATGCCCAAGAGAATGTGAAGTCATTTGTCCCTAGAGATTTTCTAGAAAAGATAAGATAATCATTTCATTGGAAAGTTTAGAAGTCCACCTTTCTGAGAACAACAGAGTGGAACTAATGTACCCTTAAACTCCCTTGTAGTCTTATAATTCTGTCAGTTTTAACATATTGACCATTTTGATTTATTGGACGCAAATTAAACAGAAAGTTTTCATCATCTTCTCTTGACTCTGTTTTACCAGCATTTAAAATTTCACACTCTTATGCTCCCTTTTGGGGATCCTGCCATTTTTTCTTATCCTCAAGTTATTAATTAAATTAAACAGGTATTCGTTGAGAGCTCCTCATGTGCCAGGCACTGTCACAAGCATTTCTTTTTAAAGAAACCTGATTTTCTCTAAAATTTTAGTTGTATTAGTAATAAATTGATTCAGGATTTAAAAAATGCAGAGATTCTATATACATTTTGCCATGCTGAGTTACATAACTTTATTTATTGAAAAGAAGTCCTTTCATAACAATAACATTTCAACAAGGCTAAAATATTTATTTTAAGGGTATAAATACTATTGGGAATTGCCTTAACTGAGCTTGAATTTTGGATTGCTTGGTCTTTTATATCACCTGAAAATGTCTATATTCCAAAGCCATAAGATAATTTTACTCCAGTATTTGAAGCTGTGTTTTTTCTTTTAATAGAGTTCAGGATGTGATGGGTCTGAGGGTTAGCTGAAGGACCCAGATTTATTTAGGACAGTCTTACTTCTAATGGATGGCTCATGCAACTCAAATTCTGATACTGTCCTTCACAGAATGGTCATGTCTGACCATCTGAATCTTTCAGGAATCAGAATCAGAATGCCCTAGAATAGCATCTCAAGAAACAAAACCAAACACTGTCCTGTAACATCAAATGCACTTGAAGAATTTGCTAATACTTGAATTAAATCCAAATACTGGGTTTATTTTTACACTAAAATCTATATTGAACATTTTTAAAGTATTTAATTTGAATTGCTGCCAAACTTCAACATTTTCAAAAACTATTAAACTGTAACAAACCTAGGCCATCAGTATATACTCTGAATTAAATTGGATTTGATCCAGGGCATATGTCTTATTTCCCTAAATTAAATCTCCTCAAAGCAATAGTGTCCCCATTCCACCATAACTAATTTTTTATTCATCTTTACTGATCTCCCTAATAAGATTTTTAATATCCTTACCTCTCATTTAGAAGTATCATTCTTAGAAGAAATTGAGTTGAATAATCTATCAGTTTTTATTTGTTTTCTGATCCTTGTTTTCTTTTCTTGTGCTGTTGCATATTAGGAATATGCAGAAAACGAGCAGTTCACAGAATTCACCTTCCTATTATTGGATGGAATCTGATGCTTGAGGGATTTAAGTTTTCTTCTCAACTCTTCCTCAGTGCTAATCCCTTACCATGTCTTCTCTGGCAGAAAATGCTCAGATTGCTATAGAAAGCATACCAATTATTTATTAAGGATGTGCTGAGATACAAAAGTTATGCACAACAACTATATTGAAGGATATCTATTCTCTCTTAGAAACAACTAGATTTACAAATTACTCAGTCATTCTCAGGAAGATACTCATACCTCTATAATCAGTTACCGTGTTTGATAGCCTTATTCAAAGTCTTTCACTTTAACTTGTTTTTATTTTCACTTTTTATCCAGAATAACTTCCTTTGACCATTAAAATATTAATCCTTATGACTCCAAGACAGTCACTTTGACCTTCTCAGTTGGATCCACTGGTTGGTATATGGGCTCCAGTTGTATGCAGGGCATTCCATCTGGGTTAAGTGTTGTGTGTGTGTGTGTGTGTGTGTGACAGAGAGAGATACACACACACATGCGCGCACGCGCGCGCGCGCGCACACACACACACACACACACACACACAGGACAGTATAGCAGATGATTTTGGCATGCATGACTTTAACATTCTCAAGCAATCTTGAAGCTCTAAGTCATAGAGTCATAAATTGAACTGCAATTATGTTGAACCTTAACTTGAATTCCATGAATTTGAGGTTAATGTAGGGGAGCAAATTACTTGTCTAGTGCATGGTTACTCAGCCTCAGCAAGGTTGACATTTTGGGCCAGATAGGTGGTTGTTGAGGGAGGCTGACCAGTGCATTGTAAGATATTTAGAGACATCCCCAGCCTCTACCCACTAGATGCCAGCAGTACACCTCTCCCCCATGTTGTAATAACCAAAAATGTCTTGAGACATAATCCTTGAGGGGCAAAATAGCCCCAGGTTAAGAACCACTTCTGGGTTGTTAAATGAAAGTTAGGCCATTGAAATTTGATTCTTGAGAACACATTTGTTTAATAAAACTACAAAGTTACCCTAAGTTTTTGTCTTTTAAGTATGCTTACTAAATATGGAAGACTAAATACTATAAAATGTATATTCCTTTTAAAGGAGACAGACGTCTAACAGCTGAAGCCTCTAAAAATCTTTTTCAGTGAAGTTTGAACTAAATACGACCTCTTTCTATTGAGTAACAATGTTTCCAGGATAAGCATTCTTCATAGACACTGTTTGAGAGAAATTATTGATCAATTGAATATAGGAGAACATGGAGAATGGAAAGATTTTATTCAAAGAATCTGGCCAGGAGACTGGATTAGCCTTGTCTATAAGATAGGGATAAGAGTGTATTTTTCAAGATCTGTGGAAGATAAATGAGCGAGTTCTAAATAAATGGTGATTTTGATTACTGTCAATGAAATCTAACCATTCCTCCTTTGAGGTGGAGAACAAGTAAATGACTTGGTTTTTAATGTCGGGGAACAGCCTCAAGTGCTCCTAGGATCAACTCTCATGATCCTTCTGAACCCTAGGCCTCTCCTTATAGATCTCTCTTAATTATACTCACATCTGTTTGAGAACTTGTAAACACTCAGCACATTCACATATTCCTATTTACTCTCTCATTTCTTTGTACTTAACTAATTTCATGATTCCTGCTTTTTAATTCTTCAGATTTCAGAGTCATTTCTCTTCTCAGCAAATTGGCACTGAACTGAGCTTGTGTTTCTGAATACTAATCCATGAAGAGAATTTTCAGAAGGGAAATTGCAGCTAAGTGAAGCACTGTTAATTTGTCAACCTGGATTCTTTTTACAACATGACTTGACTAGGATCTGGAATTAAATACCAAGGGAGAGGATTAAAAATAGAAGGGGTTTCAATTTCAGAGAGTGAATTCTTGAAGTGTCTTTCCTGCCCTTTTCATTCCATTTATCACATACCCTGGCACTACCATTTCTGCAAATGAGGCAGTGTTTCCTCTGGGACTTCCAGATGAAAATGGAACCAAAAAGGCCGAATTCTTTTGGCTGGGTTTTTCTGCAGAAGGGGGAGTTGCCATCTCAATGCAAATGGTAACATTTTTGGCCTAGAATTAGCATATATGGTACCCTTCAAGTGGAGGCCAAAACTAGAAAATTTTGCCCTTCTTACATATCCTGATCTATGTTTGATTCATTTCAATATGGGCGCATATTCGATGATGGGCTGGGAAACATCTCATTTGGTCTTGTTTCATTTACATGTAGACAAATAGTACCATGAGAGTCGGGCAGGTTTTTCAGAACCTTTTTCTTCGTTGATCATATTTTCCATTCAAAATATACTACTATAGGTATAATTACATTATATCAATAATATAGTAAATGTATTATTACTATTAATATACCAATGGTGTTATAATAATGACATAAACAGCATGATAATAAAACTCATAATATAACAGGATAGCATTCATTATAGAGTGGTTACAGTTTCTCAATAATTGCAATATTTTGAGATGCTGACAGAATTTGTAAGAAATATAATTCTATTGATTCTCAGTCACTTTAGCGAATGGTTTGATTGGTTTTATTGAAGTGAGAATGGGTTATAGAGTTAATGACTCCTAAAGATGCACAAAGCTTGCAGATCACCTGGTCCAATGGTTTTCAAAATTGTTAACCACAAATTTAGTGTGCGTGTAGTCACAGAAATCTGAAACAGAGTCTCTGAAATAGTGCTCATTTGGATATTTTCTATTAAATTCTATTTTGTTCCATTCTATTATTCCCTTTTCTAATTCACTTAAAAATGCTGAACAGGACTCACTCGTAGTCATAACTTCTGAATTGAAAAGCACTGATCTAGGTCAAATAGCTCATTGGCAGCTAACGCGGATGTTCTTTGAAAAACATATACAGAATTTCAGAGTCAAGTCACTTAGTATTTGGCCCTTACAAGGTGATTCCAAGCTAATTCAGAAAGACTTTCAAACTGCTCTGATGGAATTCAGGAGGCCAGCACGACCCACTGCACATGCACAGGCACACTTGCTAATCTCTGCGACTGGGCCTGTGGCCCAAGAAAGCTGATTCATGTTGTTGGCTTGGGGTTACCTTGTATCTTTGGCATGGCGGTGGGAGACACGAAAAATTCCCACCTTGCCTATTTACAACTCTGGGCCTTGGAGAGCCCATGGACAACACAGCAGGAGAATCTCAGGAGCAGGTGAGGACTTCCTGCTCTTCTCCAGGCTGCCGTACAGTGCGTGCTTTGAGAACGTCACTTAACTTTTATAGAATTCTATTTTCTCTCTCTGCAGCATGGGGGTAATAATATCACCCATCTTTCCTCCTGGGCTTTTTGTGAGGATCAAATGAGAGGATAGGATAAATGCTTTTGAAAGACCACAATGACACATGCATAAAGAATATTTAAAAACATTTCCCTACTTGTCAAAAACAGGCATAATATTTTTTCCTTTATTTTTAAAGCATAGAAAGGCACAAACAGGATTATATAGAATTGTTTTTATATTTCATCTAAAAAATTAACAGTAAAATCGAAGGTTTGGATTTGCTGTTTATATTTTTCATACATATTACAATAAATGAAACTGTTAAAATGTTTATATGTGTATCTCCTAAAATAATCTTGAATAAGAGCCAGGGATACATGCATCTCACTCTGGGATGTGATGGTGAAGAGCAGACAGTTGTTTGGCCATGGCTAGACCTAGGCTAAGACCCGCTCTCCACCCCATCTGCTCCCTGTGTGATGGCCGACAAATTAGTCAACCAACAACAGGCTTGGTTTCCTCCCTCCTCGGAGGAATGAGGATGCCCCTGCCAACCTCACAGCACTCTAAAGACATTTATGAGATAATATAGGGGCTGGTAAACCACACCTGCACACCGGCAAGCCCATTTACTTGTACACTAAAGGCCCAGTGCATGATGAAAGTGTGCGTGTGTAGGGTCCCCTTAGGCCTACCCTGCCATCAGGGCCATGTCCGCCACCCCCCAACTCCGCACATGCTCCGTGGATGCTGTTGGTGGCCCGCAATGCTCCCAGCTCGCGCCACCTGCCCCTACCGCAGGCCACGTGTGTGCTCCCATCCCAGCCCCCATGGTGAGAGCACCTTTGATCGCCACCTGGGGACCCAAGCTGTGCTCCCTGCTCCCGCCTGCCCAACGCCCATTCCCTGTGCCCTCTTTACTGTGCGGTTCTGCCCACTCACCACCTGCCTTGCTGCACCCCCTCCTGACTCTCTCCCCCCCCCGCCCCTCCCCAGTTGTTTGGATGTGACTCATAAAGGCA
This sequence comes from Pipistrellus hanaki, assembly GCF_964339955.1. Classification (NCBI taxonomy): domain Eukaryota; kingdom Metazoa; phylum Chordata; class Mammalia; order Chiroptera; family Vespertilionidae; genus Pipistrellus; species Pipistrellus hanaki. The sequence goes on from NC_140509.1 coordinate 20,661,264, forward strand.
TCACAACCACAGGCCTTTTATGATATAGATTTTCTATGACTGCTTTCACCCCTACAGTGGCAGAGTTGAGTGGTTGTGACAGGGAAAGTATGATCCAATGAGTCTAAAATATGTATTATCTGGCCCACTAGAGAAAAGTTTGCCAATTCCTGAGAACTGTCTGATAATGAATGTGAAGCACTAGCCGTTTCTGGCACATAGTAAATACCCAAACAGAAATAGCTGCTTTTTCTTATGCAGTGATAATGGAAATGAAGGCAACATGAATTATGTTAATACTGATGATAGTAATAACAGATGATGGTGGTGTTAACAGTGATAATGATAATAATAATCTATTTTTGGCTGCTAGCCTCAGTTTCTATTACCCCATTGTAGAAACCACTCTTTTTATATTGCCCAAATATCTAACATTTGAATTTCTTTCTTTCTTCAGTATTAAATTTATTTTTCAGCAAAGGATCTGAGACTGGCTATGAGGTAAAAGAAAGAAGTTCTAGATATTTTAGGCTTAATCAGCAGGGGTGGTATTCTGGGGGGGAAATCCAGATCTGCTTCTTGTTCACTTCTGCAAATATTCTCTTCATACTTATTTTTTATGAGGGATTCCCCCCCCCCCCGCCCCTGCTAAAATTACATTGTCAGTGTGTACCAGAGGCCTTCACCTGTGCAGGGCTTTGAGATGAGTTGAAATAATCTTTCCTATGACATGGATAATTTTGCTATATCTATGGCCAAAAACCTATTTTTAGCATGCACCGACCCTGATATGTCTCCAAGTAAATGAGACTTACTCAAAAACTTAGCATCTGTTTTTTTCCCCCCTTCCAGTTCTAAATTCATGAATAGGATCTGTTTCTTTCTTTGAAGCAGTTTCCCTGGCAACTGAGCCACCCTTACAAGATCAGAGCAGTTTGTCACTTTCAAAGTTTGACTTTCTGATGAGGCCTTCTGACTCAGGGGCATGAAAAAAAACAACATCCAAACACAAACATTTCTAAAACACTCACGAAGGGAATTATAAATTGAAACTACACATAGGTGACTTTTTTGTGGATTGGTGTCAGTCCCCGACATCACCACCCTCCCCAACCAACCAGCGAAGATTTCGATCTGTTGAAGTAGCTATCTTTGTAACAGAGAACAGATGGGAGTGATTCTTAAAGTGGCTAAATTACCCTCCAGCTATATTCTGGGAAACAGTGGGTAGGAGAAGATACAGGAAGATTTGCAGCAGGCAGCCACACAAAGTGAACTCACCTTGTTATTGTTCAATCTTGCTTGACCGCAGGCTGAATTAGAAGGATCGGTCACAGCTCAGAACTCAACATGGGGACACAGACTTTTCTTCCCTCTGCTCATAAAGAGCCAAGAAAGTGAGAGGATGGTTCTCAGTTAATTCTCAGACTGGCTTTTCATTTATTACTATTATTATGGTTCTTTCAGTCCCTGCTGCTACTTCCCCACTGCTGCTGTCCTGTTTATCAGTTACCAGCATCAGAACCTCATTCAATTCTGGGGTTCTTTCCCCTCCACAATCCTATTCCAGCTCCAGCTATAACTAAAGTGCAATGGGGAGTGGATAGAATGATTACAGTAGGAAAGAAGGATGGAGTACATAAGGAAGTAGGCTGCTTTCTTATGTCATTTTCTTCTCACCCCTTCACAAAGCGGAGACACAAATTTAAGAGACCTCTGGAAAGTTATGACACTCTTTAGAGACCTCCAAGTGAGTTTAGATTGAAAGAGAATTGGAGCATTTGAGAGAAGAGTGGAAACAATAACAGTGGGTGTTTAATCAAAGTATTTTCATAATGAATTTGCAGCGTGATCTCAAGATTAATGGTGAGTTTTCTCCCTTGGAAGATTTTCCCCAAGAACACAGTGTTTCTCATAGCGATCCAGTCAACCAGGCAACTGTCCCCCACTAGCTTGCACTTCAGATGGGGTGTGTCTGTAGGCCCTGGCAGCATCTAGGCTTTCCATGGAGTTAAGTAAAAATGCATGTTCTGAAAAACAAGGGCCTAAGCCTTTCTAAGTCAATGCTGGTTATAAGACGCAGAAGGAAAAATTAATATATATATATATATATATATATATATATATATATATATATATATATTATTGATTTTTTTAAAGAGAGGAAGGGAGAGGGATAGATAGTTAGAAACATTGATGAGAGCAAAACATCGATCAGCTGCCTCCTACACAACCCCTACTGGGGATGTGTCTGCAACCAAGGTACATGCCCTTGACCAGAATTGTACCTGGGACCCTTCAGTCTGCAGGCCGACACTCTATCCACCAAGCTAAACCAGTTAGGGCAGAAGGAAAAATTTTTTGGAAAAAGGAAAACCTTTAGAAATATAAGTACCACAGCATTCATATGAGAGGGAAAGAGTTGAGCACTTCCAAACTCAGATATAGATTTCTGGTAGACCTGAACCATTTTGGTAGAGTGAACTCAAGTAAGACTGAAGAGACCTGGCTAGAATGAAGGATACATGTTAGGGCAGAGTAGAAATTAAAATGTTGTTAATCCATTTAAGATTAGATCTGTCTGTAGACAAGAACGAAATCTCACCATTGATGCTTACTTCTCTCACATAAAAAAAGTTCAGAAGTTGTCAGTCTCTACTCTGATTGGGAGCTCCTTCTGCTAATTCATTCATATTTCTATCATCAGTGTCTAATGTGGTTGCTAGAAACCCAGCCATCACATCCAAATTCCAGAAAGCAGGATGGTGGATATAATAAAGTAAGGCATTGTACACCATTTTAAGGAGACTTACTTTTAATTACATCTCAGTGATTACAGCTTAATCACATGGTCACACCTACCAGCAAGAGAGGCTGCAGAATATAGTCTTTGCTTTTTCAAAATTATATTGACAAATTTTTATTATTTAAAATCACTCTAAACATGTATTTTAGACTTATAAATAGGCATAAGAGCTAAGATATATCATTTTAATTCCCTTAAATAAACTCTAAAATAAAGTATTTATTTATAACTACATTTAGAAAGGTGTTTCAGTGTTGTGATTTTCCTGAAGCTGCCCAGAATATAACCTTTAAATAAAGCAGCAACATACACAGCTGAGAAGAATTTAAATTACAATTAAAGAATATATTAGCATATTTTATTTCAGATGATAGAAACAAATGAGAAAATAATAAAAAAGCAAAAATGTGGTGTTTTGAAAATGATGGTAGCAGTAAAACATTTCTAGAATTATTAAAAAGAAGAGTTATTTTATATGAGTGTATAAAATGTCAATATTTTTAGACATATTTAATTAGGCATTAATATTAATAATCATCTAACATATGAGCATTTTCTACATTCCAGGCACTATGTCAAATGCTTTATGTCTATTGTCTGAATTAATGGAGCCTATGAGGTAGGTTTTCTAAATGATCTATTACAGATGAGGAAATGGAGATTTCAAGCAGTTAATAAATCGATCCAGATCATGAAACTTATTAATGGTAGAACCAAGCCTCCTGCCCATGTTTGTCAAACTCCCCAATCCAATCACTTGCACGTTTTCTTTAAAAGTAATGAATTGGTGAAAGTACACTCATTTTTTTCAAGGAGACAAAAATTTCATGTATATTTTTCATAGGAAATGTTAAGGGTAGTTAATGATTATTCAGTCTTTCCCTAAAAAACTATTTTAGAGAGGGATTCATTTTGTTTTATTTTTTTCCTATGTCATTTTAAAAAGGTAAGATTAAAAAACAACAACAACAACACCCAATTTAAGTAAAATTTGAAGTCCTGAGGGAAAATAAATTGCATTTTCACTAGTAAGCTTATTGAGAGAATTGAAATGATGCATTATGGACCTTAGTAAATGTCTCTAGAAAGAAAGAGCTCTTTCTATCTTCACAGCAAAACATTTTAATGACTGTGCGTTGTAACAATGATGTTCTTGTGCCTCAAATTCCTTTATGCCTACGACTGCTCAACTGAATGTCATTAGAACCTCTAGAACTTATTTCCAAGGCTCTCTCATCTCCTACATGGTCACATGTTGATTTGAAAAAAAAATTATATATATTCATAGATGGACATAATTAATACAGGATGGGTAGCAGAATCTGAGACTTACAGACTGCCAGCCTGCTCAGCATTCCTAACTCTGTCCAGGTAATCAGATTTATCAATGTCCATACATGCTTTCAAAAGACTGAGAAGTGATTCTTAAAATATTTCTACCAGGAACACTGTAATCAGATTTCTGAGTAAAATAATACTGTGAGATTGAAAAACAAAGACTTGAAAAGTGTTTCTGTTTTCGAATTTGATGCTAATTAGTCTGGATGGGCTTGCTGGAAATAAGTTTGCCTTTGCCTTTCCATGTAATTGTATCAATTAACAAAATCACCAGTGAGAATGGATTTTCATTATATACAGAGATGTAAACTATAAAAAAAAATTGAACAGAAAAAAAAATCCAAATACTGATTTTAAAGAAAAAGTAGTTTGATGTATATATTCAGTAACAATATTTTTATGAAATTTAAAAATGATGATTATGTAACTGGCATTTCTTGGTTTTGAATATATGCTTAATGTTAGATTGCTAGTTAATTTGGGCAACTCAACATTATTTCTTATAGCTGCAACATCAACTAATCATGCCTGAGAGCTTATCAGATTGCAGGCATAATGTGGGGAATGTCCCATGTGTAATTTTACTTAATTATCACAAAATCCCTGTGAGTTAGATAATCAAGTTTCCTTATTAGAAATGAGGGAACCATTTTTCATTGTAAACTTTTAATAAACTCTTTATTATAATCCCTGAGCAAATTTGATAAATAGTGCTCTTTTCAGGTAAGATGGTTGCTATTTCAGTTTCCCTGTCATAATATACAAAAATATCTTTAAATGATCTATTTTATTAACTTGAAAAATGTCTTCTTATATCCTGCATATTACTTCATCACCCACTGTGGGAAGAAAATAAATAAAAATGTTTTCCTCATGCTATCATATTTCCTATATTGCTCCTTAATACCTTACCCTCAAAACAGTAGCCATTTCTGATTTAGGGAACCTTCTGTTATCCGATGTGATTCAGTCAGAGAATTGCCAGGGGGAGTTTAAATCCTAGTCTCAGTTGCTGACTTACCACTAAGATGAGTCCTGGGGAGAAAAGTTTTGTGTTTTATCTCTCATTTCTTCACGCTTACTCCATAGCCCCTTTGTTTCCTATGTTCTCTAGGGTAGGCATACACTGTTCATTCATTCATCCAACAAATGTACTAGTATGCTTACTATTTACTAAATGTGAAGCACTGGGAATACAGTGGTGATCAGAGGAAAAACACATCGTTAATTTCTATCTTCATGAAAGACTGCACCACAGCCTTGGTCCCAGGACTTTCCCCATTTTGCAGGAATATATTGGCATACTGGGTAAAAATTACTGCCATATCTAAAATTAGTAATTTGATTCACTTGCAAAGCTTCACCCACTCTATTATCTTTTACAAGTGCATATGCATCTTCATTCAGGAAAACCCCCCAGTCTAACTGGTGATTGATTCTGGAGGATCTGAAGCAAATGTTAATCTGTTAACTTGCTGCTCCATTTTAGTTAACTCCTGGTGAGTCTGTTTTTTAGCAATGCGGGCAAGTCACAGGGCTGGTAAAGGATCTTTAGGATGATGATAGTAAAGGGTTAAGATGGTTAAAATCTGCCTTTCTGTTTTGTTTTGGAGTGACTACATTAAAGGGGGAAAAGAAGGAGACTGCAGGCAAACGTGATACTATTCTGATACTTGTGACAACTGTAGTTTTCCTTGGATCACATACATTTATCCTCTCCTAAAATAAGATGTTAGTATTTTTCACATGTCCACTGTGTGTCAGACTACATATTAGAGGTATTATATGTCATCTCATTTTATTTTTACATTCATTCTGTGAGATTTGGATGTTTGTATTATGCCTACTTTATAGATGAAGACTCTAAATCTCATAGAATTTAAGTAACTTACATAGTATCATCAGTTAATTATAGGTAGATTTATGATTTGAATCTGATTCTGACTCTAAGTTTGTTTCCATTAGTGAAATTAATAAATTAGTAGTATAAACAAAGGTTAGAGCTCACCCATTACTTCAGATGTTTTTGAATATAAGCGCTATTTATTTAATATAATGACGGATTTTTTATAAACACATTTAGTTATCCAACAATATTTTCCTGTGTCTAAGCTGTACTACGCACATTGAAATTTATGTAGCTTTAATGCTCAGACCAGTGACAACATGCATTTTTTTTGGTGATATCTCATTTTATTTCATTTTAAATCTTTATTCTTGAAAGTATTACATATGTCCCCTTTACCCCTCCCCCCATTAACCTGCTATCGCCTGCTCCTTCCCCTATCCCAGGCCTTCACCACCCTATTGTTTGTGCCCATGGATTACACATACAAGCTCTAAAATTATGTTATAAAATAACCATGCATTACTTTTTTAGCTAGACTGACATATACACAATAAGTGAATAACAGATATAAAAGTTAGAAAAGTCAGAATATGTAGCCACAGTTTTGCACATTTTGAGAATGAATACTGAAGGCTCAGGAAAAATGTCATCAGAACCCAACTCTCCTGGGTAGGAGTCATGTTAAGAACAGAATCCTTGCTGGTTACTGCATTGTAATGCACCCTGTACTACCACCTTTCTTATCACATTTCTATAAATGAGTATTTCTAAGGTAAGGCTGGCAGAAGTAATCCACAAATATGAATCAACATTCGCCTGGATTCTGGCCAGGCAGACTTGAGTTCAAATCCAATTGCATCATGTGCTATTTAAGCAAGTAATTTAATCTCCCGAGTCTCATTTTTATTACTTGTCTAATGGACATCATAATTCTCATGCTGGCTGGTTGACAAATATGAGAGATGATGTATATTAAATATCAAGAGAAGCAGCACATAAAACTTTTCAAATGATACTTATATATATTATATGTAGGACAAAATCTGTCCTTGGGATGAATGAGTGCAGTGTTTGGGATAGCCAGGGTGACAGCCTGTGGCTGCCAAGAGTGGGAGGAGTAATCTAGATAGAGATGCTTTCTCCATTTTAACAGATGCACCCTGGCCCCTCACATATCCTTTTGATGTTGATGCCTTCCACAGACGCCTGAAATATTCACAGCTTTGGCATTCAGTGTGTATTGTTATTTTTACATGTGTGCTCTATCTTCAAAGTAATAAAATTATACAGTGATTAAATCACTCATTACTCTGTGGACCCTGATATCAGATATTTCTTGAAGACAGAATTCTTTCTTGCCTGCTCTGAATGTTCCATATAACTATCATGAATGCACACAACCATTCACTTATTTAATGGCCATATATTGACACCCTCCTATGTGATAGGCATTATACTAGGTGGTGGAGGTACAGCAGGAAACAAAATAGACATTTCCTGTTGTCATGGGGCTTGTATTCCAACTGGGGAGCCAGATCCTAAAGAACCCACTTTATAATCATAGAATTTTAATGGCAGCATATGCGATGGAGAAGTACAAGGTACTAAGAGTGTACAACAGACCATTGCATCCCACACATGGAGTCAAGGAAAGAGTCTTTAGATAATATTTTATGAAGTACACTGTGTGTCAGAAATCATTCAGTCTCATGATGAAATTACATCAATGCATCCTGGAATCTTAGAGTTCCTTAGGACTCAGCAGGGTGAAGTAGAACTAACCAGGGAGAAGGTGGCTGGAGAGCATCCCAGGCAGGGTAGGTAGCATGTCAGTCATTCATCTTGCTTCATTTTTAAAAGATAATACAGTAAGCCTCTCATATCATCCCCATCCCTGACTAGTACTCTATTTTCTAGAAGGGAGCCAACACATATATTGTCAAATTTCCTATAAAGAATACTAGAGGCCTGATGCATGAAATATGTACAAGGAGCTTGGCCCTTGCAGTCTTGACTTTGTCCAGAGGTCAGCTGGAAGGACATTGGGGAGGTTGTTCAACTGTTCTGGTCTAATTAGCATATTACACTTTTATTATTATAGATTATATCATGCCCTTTTCACCTCACAGCAGTATTGAAATATTATCATGGAGTTGCAAATAAATAGGCAGATTATGTCTTGGTTTGATCCAAATAATTATATTTTATGTCTGTTGTCCTAAAGTAAAATTACTAATAGTTCCTCTGCCTTCTTTAGTGCTTGAGGATGTCCCAGTTTTTGTGGTAAATTCTGTGGTCATAGATAAATGGAGCTCAGATAAATCAAGAACCTGTCTTGGGTCACATAGCTAATAAGTAGAGGGTTGGGAAGACGACACCAGTACTCTGAACTACAGCCCATGTTCTCTCTACTATATTGCAAACACAACTAGTTATATCCACCCTTATATTGATTGTTCTTTCAATTTAGTACAAAAACTGGCTTTCTGACATCTGCCTTCAGTTATTCTGCTAAGTCATGTATTTCTATAGAATAGAAATGAAAAGAAATGATGAATTAAAGTAAAATATGAAATATGTAAAGTGAACAGTACATATTTTTGATATGCCTGTCTTCACACTTATATTTGGCCTATTCTTTATGTTACCCAAGTATGATGAAATTAATTTAAAATGCAATTGCTTCTGAAAGTCAAGATAAGACTCTAATGTCAAAACATTGGTTAGTGATCTTTTCTATGATAATATACCCTATATGTGGAGGAGGGTCATGACTTATCTTGATGGGTAGAGTCTGAAAGTAAAGAGATTAAAGCTTTTTGAATTATCAGTTAAACTCTTTTATGCTTAAGCCATTTTAATAACACATTTTGAACACAATTTTTATCATTATTAAAACTGAGTAATATAGATAAAATACTTAACCTTAGACTGTGATGAAGGGTTTTTAAGAGCATTCTTCAAAGGTAAATATATCTCAAACATAAAATAGGATGCTGTTGCCTCCCTTTTATTTTAAATAAAATACATATAAATCGTATTATACCAATAGTTACATTGGAAATAAATATTACTTTCCTGTTACATTACAAAATTATTATATAAATTAAAGATGTTAATATCACCCTGTCTACTTACAAATAAGATTTTATGTACTGTATTCTGGGTCAGAATTTTTCTCTCTTAGAAACGATTCACTATGGAATCTTTGAATATTAGGATTAGATATTGTGTTTCATTCCCAGCTGTTTTTCCACCCACACTTTATTACTACCTCTTTGGACATATTTTGAGATATTTTAGTCAATTCCTCATCTTCGTATTTAATCCATATTCCTGTGCTGTTGAATATGTTGTTCATGAACTGTTGGCACAAGTGGGTTTGTAGTTGATAGACATGAGTGTGGGCAAGGGGCTGGGATCTGAGTTGCAATTTTATGTAGGGTGGTGAGGGATGCTTTACAGTTAATGATGTTTAAGCAGGGAGCTGGGGAAGTGAGGGAACAATGAGCTTGGGAGAAAACATTCCAGGGAGTGGGATTAGCATTCTCTAAGAATGCACAAAAAGCATTGTAGCTAGAGTTGAGGAGAGGAGGGTAGTAGGGACCAGGTCACATTGGGCTCTTGGCTGTTGTAAGGATTTTGGCTTAACCTCTAGGTCAGCGTTTTTCAACCACTGTTCCGCGGCACACTAGTGTGCCTCGAGATGTTGCCTGGTGTGCCGTAGGTGCAGACAAGACAAGAATTTTATAATTTTTCACTATTTTGTTTACTTAATATTTCATAATAAAGTAATTATAAAATACTTTCTTTGTGTTTATTTGATTCCTATTCAAGAGAATTACTTTATATATACTCAATATAGGCACAGAGTTAAATTTTTTAACATTTTCTAATGGTGGTGTGCCTCGTGATTTTTTTCATGAAACAAGTGTGCCTTTGCCCAAAAAAGGTTGAAAAACACTGCTCTAGGTGACAAGGGAATCTGTTGGAGGGCATTGCATAAAGAAGTGACATGGTCTGACTTGCATTGGGGGCAATTTTGCTACTGTGTGGAAAATAAATGCAGTAAGTTACAATAGGTCAGGCTTTCAGAAAGCAAACTATGAGATAGAAAATAGCATGCAGGAAGTGTATCCTTATAGCTCTTACTAACAACACCTTTGGGAGATGGAAAGGAAGCAAGATTAGGCAGAGGGAGATTTGAGCTAAAATGCATTCTCAACAAAAGCCTAACGGATCTCATGAGGAGCTGTGAAATTGGCCATCACCCTTTTGAGTTGTCAAAAATTGGAATGAGAGTGCCAGGCCTTTACATGGATGTCTCAGTAGCCATTGGGTGCAGAAGGCAGAGTGACTGTGGGTAAGGAACTTTATTCAACTGAGAGATACTCTTGGAGAGGACTGACAGCTGAGTATGGTCACAACACTTCCAGTGTCTGGGGAATAAGTAGTCCCTAGCTTAAAGGGAGAGACGATTTATCAGAGCATCCACTACAGGAGGCAAAGTGGAAGCAGGCAAACTAGTTAGAAGAAAGTGATTCAGAAAGGAGACAGTGGTAGGTTCTGCAACTATAATGTTAGAAATAGAAGTAGTGATCTGTTCACTGTCTGGATTTATTTTGAAAAGAGAGACAGCAATATATACTGATATATTGATGTGGAATTACCAGGAAGCAAGACAAAAACAATGTAAGTCCATCATTTTTGGCCCATGTCATGAGAAATATATACAATTATATGCTGAAGTGAGAAAATATTTGGGGGGAGGGTAGAGAACAGTTTCAGGAAAAAGAAATAATTCAATTTCAAATGTATTAAGTTTTAGATATCTCTGAGATATCTAAGTGAAGATGCTAGTTGGATATATGAATGTATTACCCAGGGAAGCCATCCAGGCTGGGTAATTAAATTTGAAATTCATTGGCTTATACATGCTATTTAAAGCTATGAGGCTAGATGAGATTATCCAAGGAGTGACTCCTGGGCTATTTCAAAGCTTAAGGGTCAGATGGCACAAGGCAGAGAGAGAAGGGATGTCCAGGGTATGGGAAGAGGACCAAGAGGAAATGAATGGTATGACAGAAACCAAGCTAAGAAAATGATTCAACAAAGGGAAAGTAGTCCCCAGACACGCTTCCTGATGGATAAATGTTTCTTATCATTTTCTCTGTCCCCCTTTTAAATTCTACCATTCATAAGGCCTGTTCATTTCTTCTGAATATCTAATTATGTCAAACACTCTCACTTAGGTGCTAGATTATTTTTCAATATTTGGAAGTTTCAGTTTCACTTGAATTAAGGAGGTTTACTAGTGTTCTTTTAACAAGGATGATATATCCAAAAGAGAGGAGAATCTACAAGCAGTAATCCCAGGAGTAGAAGTAATCCAGATGAGGCCAATCCACATGTCTGATACGGATGAGGCCAAAGTTAGGCTGTGATGGAATCTCATGCATTTTTGATGAATTCACTTAGAATATCACGCACTCATTTCAGAGTCTGTGATTTGGGTTAGTCCTGCTTGTCATCTATGGAATCACACCCATCACCCTGGAGACAGGGATCCAAACTCTTGATGATTCCTATCTTCAAATGAAAAACACCACTCAGGGCCATAGCAGAGTGAGTCTCAAAGTTGGTCAATTGAAATAATAAACAGGAAACAGCAGCTAAGAGTGAGATGTCCCTGGAATGGCCTGAGACAAGGTTTTATGCAACCCTGTATTCAGCATATAACCTTGCACTCTCTCCTACTTCACTTTCCACCAGTGTAACTTGTGAAGGTGTCTTGTTCATGAGACTGTCACCCACATTGAGAAGAGGGGCCAAGTCTTCTTTATCCTGATATTCCCCAAAGCATAGAATAGTGCCTGGCACGCAACATGTGTTTATTAAGGTAAATAAATGGGATTTCTAATACCTTCATTTATCAAGCATAAGGCATGAAGAACAGACAAATGGACACCCTGTAGCCTGGGCAGGTGGATCTATTTAATTCCATGTTTCTTGGCAAACTTTCATGGGCTAATCTATTTTTCTCAAATTTGTTTTGCATGTCAGGAAGAGAGACTATTTGTTCTGTATTATTTATTTAAAAAGCAATATCTTAAGAGCCTTTGGCTGGAAGGTACTGCAGCAATATCTGTTTAGTAAGAAGGGTGAATGATGCCTTACTTCAGCCATCAATGATGCCAGATTTTAAAGATAATTTTAGATTATATATTTTTATTGCAAATTTTGATAAACTATTTTGTTATTTTTGAAAAAGAAAAATCAATAGAGAAGTTTGTGCTCCTTAGTTGAAGAGAGATCTTTAAAATTATGTTTAGAAAATATTTCAGGGTCTTGGACAGACCCTAGGTAACCTTTTAATCCATAACAAAAGTGGTTGTAATTGGAGGATAGATTGCCCTAGCCTCCCTACATCATTGTAAGTAACTTACCTGTTCTTCATAATTCAAGACTGGGGCCTGTTTTGCTTTTGTTTTTGTTTTTGACCAGGCACCATAATTTTATATTCAAATGAGGATGGTTTCTATAGAAATTGTCCCAAATACATCTGCTTTTTGAGGCTATATGTAGTTACTCACCAGATGGCTAATGCATGCTGTTATAATGCATAACTATGTGTGTTTTTTAAAGTAAAATTTATAATTTCTATCAATATAATAGTCTCTAACACCATCAGTTATTAATTAACTAGAGGTACAATACATGAACTCATGTATTGAAACTGGCTCTCCAACATCCCCCAAGGGGTCCTGGGTTGCAAGAGTGTACAGGCCAGGCCAAAGAACTCCACTGGTGTATGATTGGGGCTGGGGAGAGACATTGGAGGTTGGCCAGCTGGGAGGGACTTTGAGAGGGCTCTAGGGCATGTCTGGATCATCTCATACAGTCCCGATCGGCTGGACCCCAGCAGCAAGCTAACCTACTGGTCAGAGCATCTGCCCCCTGGTAGTCAATGCATGACACAGAGAGCAGTTGAGTGGCCTTAGCTTATTACGCTTTGATTGGTTGAATGGCTGGCTGGACGACTGGACACTTAGCATATTAGTCTTTTAATATATAGGACTAGAGGCCTGGTGCACAAATTTGTGCATGGGTGGGGTCTGGCCGGCCACCCCAATCAGGGCCTATTGGGGCTGGCTGGCTGGAAGAGGATATGCAGGAGGTTGGCTGACTGGCCCTGCCCCAGAATAGGGTGGAAGGGGGATGGCCTGGGGGTGGAGCCTTGGGAGGTTGGCCACCAGCCACACCCCTGATTAAGGCCCAATTGGGGCTTGATTGATGGGCTGGTGACGGGGAGGGATCTTCACTTGGGGTTGGGTCCGATTGGGGGCCTGGATGGCTGGGGGAAGGGGCCACCAGAGGTTAGCCAGTCAGCCATTCAGCCAATCAAAGCATAATATGGTAATGATATGCTAAGGCTGCTCAACTGCTCGCTATGATGTGCATTGACTGCATGGGAGAGGGCGCTTCAACTGGTAAATAGATTGCTGCCTGGGTCTGGTGGATCAGGACTAGGCCAGAAGTGCTGGACATGCCCTAGAGGTCTCCCACAGGCCCTCCCAACTGGCCCACCTCCTGCATCCCTCCCTGGCTCTGATCATGCACTGATGGGGTCCCTCAGCCTGGCCTGTGCCCTCTTGCATTCCGGGACCCCTCAGGGAATGTTGGAGAGCTGATTTCAACTTGATCCTGAAGGCTAAGCCAAGAGACCCCACTGGTGTATGAATTTGTGCACTGGGCCTCCAGTATATAGATAAACCTAAAAAAAATGGGAAAGGAAATGATTAGTAAAAAGTTGCCAGTAAAACTCAGAGAAAATAGCAAAATACAAGGTGGAGCAAAAGTAGGTTTACAGTTGTTTGTATGGAAAAGAATACAATCTATACTAATAAAAGGGTAATATGCTAATTAGACTGGGAGACCTTTTGGGAGACCGACCGTTCAGACATTCTTCTGGGCAAAGCCATGGTGCTGGGCCAAGGCAGAGGTGGTTAGGGGTGATCAGGCCAAGAGGGGAAGGCAGTTGGGGGTGATCAGGCCAGCAGGGGGAGCAGTTGAGGGCAAGCAGGCCAGCAAGGGGAGGGGGCAGTTGGGGTCAAGCAAGCCGGATGCAGAGTGGTTAGGGGTGATCAGGAAGGTGGGCAGATGAGAGGTTAGAAGCCAGTGGTCCTGGATTGTGAGAGGGTTGTCCAACTGCCAGTTAAATCGGCAGTCAGACAGCCCCTCAGGGGTCTCAGATTAGAGAGGGTGCAGGCCGGGCTGAGGGCCACCCCTGTCCTGTGCACAAATTTTGTGCACCAGGTCACTAGTAGATAATATGTATAATAGAATACATATATTCTTCATTTATATTTCCCACTGAGTAATTAAAACAACTTAATCCAAGATTTTTGATGATCAAGACTTAAACCTTCTAGTCTTATTTCCTTTACTCGCATTTATGTTATTTACCAAACTGAATAACAACAGCACTAACAGGAGTAAGACATATTAAGCATTTGCTGGCACAGAGTTAAGGCTTTACATGCTGAATTTTACTGTTATCCTCACAAGAATCCTGTGAAAATTTTATCCAAACTTCACAGGTGAGAGGACAGAGACTTCTGGATGTTTAGCAGCTTCCCTGGTCCCACAGCCAATAGTTAACTGACTCCAGGGTCCCATCCTTTTAGACTACACCTGCTGCTCCCTGCAGTTCTGATCAGTGCCTTCATGCAGGCTTTCCTCTCTGTGTGAAATTAGTACTATCCTTTCCCATCTTTATAGCTCCCTCTTTCCCCAGGTTTCTAAGAGCAGCCCAAATGCTGCTTTCTCCTTGAATTCCTCTGGTTGGCTGTTCTCACACCATGCTGAAAAATTCCTCCAAGCCCTTACTACTCCACATGTCACAGGCAGCCGAAGGGCATCAAATGGAAATGCAGAATGAGGCCCCACTCCGGATGTCCTCAATCAGAAACTGCATTTTTATAAGACCTTTGGGCAGTTTATGTGCAAAGTTTGAGAACTATAGTATGGGACTTTACTTTTTTCTTCCTTTCTTTCTTTTCTGTTTCTTCCCCCTCCTCCTCCTCCTCCTTCTCTTCCTTCTCCTCCTCCTCCTCCTTCTCCTCCTTCTCCTCCTCCTTCTCCTCCCCCTCCTTCTGTTCTTTTTCTTCTTTCTTTCTTTATATCTATGTTATTTGTATACCTGTTGTACATTCTCAATTGAGCTGAAAGGTCTTTGAGGGCATGAGGGTGTTATATTCTCTTTTGAACATATAAAATATACTCAAACATAACATAGAAAAGCACATAATTTCTTAGTTGATATACCAGAACTTATATTTAAAAATTCACATAATGTTTTTTAGGTCAAAAAGTACTGTGTTATTTGGAATATTTTTTTCCAGTGTGCTAACAGAGTCACTTTGACAATTAATTTACTGTTAATATTTCCACAAATTCAAGCTTTTGATAACATCGAAAATGTTAAGAGGCATAATCTAAGTCCTTAAAAAAAAAGCTTTCCTTCTTTCCCATATCCTTTGGTCTATAACCAGTGCTTGAGTCACAACATCTTTCATTGCCAGAGTAAAAATATAGATATTACAGATTTGGAGTAAAATCAATACTTAGAAAATAGAAATGCTGAAAGCTGAGGAGTTCAATCAATTTCACGTGTGAAGTTTTGAAGTTTATCTTCATTCAGGCCAATCACAGTCTCCTAAGAACATTGGAATGGAATTTTGTTTTGACAAATGTTTGATTCCAAGCTTTATTTTATAACTAATTTGTTGAAGAGCAAAACCTCAGTCACTGCAGATGCTCCTATAACGTCCTTGCTACTTCCATGCCAAGGACCGATAATCCACACTATTGAATTTTTGAAATGATCAGTGTGTGTTTTCTATTTTTTTATTTAGACACAGTGTTTGCATATATTTGTACCTTTAAGTGTTCTCAGGAAGTGTGACCAACTGATCACTGAGACTGGCAGATGCTCAGCCCTTCAATCAGCTTCTTGTTGCTGCTGTACAATCTGGCGTCTCTTCTTTCTGCAGAATATGTAACTGGCACACATGCGTGAAAAGAGGGCAAACACATATCGGTGGCTTTTTTTTTTAACCTTCTGCTGGCTCCATTTCAGCAGTCAGTATGACCGCTCAGAAAGTTACAAACCTAAAAATTGTCCACATAGACATCTACCCTCTGGAGCTGACAAAATTCTTCACTTCAGAGAGGATTGCCTCTTTTCAGAATTATTTCTTTTTCTTTCCCTGTGTGAGTGAGTGTGTGTTGCTTCAGTCACAGGCTCCCTTCCCACCTCATCATTGGTTTGCTCACTCCCTTACGTGATGAGTCAGTGCTTCCAGAATAGGGGCTTCCGAGGGACTGCGGGAACTATTACTTCCAAATGAGCTCGTGATCTTAACAGGGAGCGCTCAGACCACACCCCAGGTAAAAGGAGGTCTTTCCTTTATGCTTTCAAGAACTTTTAAAGGCTGTGTGCGGTGGTATTTGCTGCAAAAGGGCTTGAGGGAGAGCTGCCTGGGTATAGATAGATTTGACTGTGTATCAAAGAGAAATGCTCTCTGCAGTTACTGTAAAGGCAGAACTGCTTACTGAGGGACCAGAGAAAATGCTCAGGACGGCCCTTGGCTTTGTGTCAATGCTAAGACACCCTGTCACGTCTGTTTTCAACAGGAGGCTAGAGGCCATCTGTGAGTGTGGGTGTCAACACTGGAAGGAGAGAACTTTTAGGGAAATGAAAGAAACGAAGGCATTGCAGCCTGAAACTGAGCAAAGGAGCAGGTAGCTGTCATGGCCTGGGGGGAGGACAGTTTCTGAAATTATTTGGCTGCATGGTGAGAAGGTGACAGGCTCAGCACTCTTGAGTGCTTGAAACCATTAAAAAAAAAAAAAAAGATTTGAATCCTGCCAGCTCTAATTTCTATTATTAAAATAGTTTCCTAAGGATAGGAATGAAGACGTGATTTTAAACTGCACTGACAACTGAGAGTGTTAACTGGCATTTAACAAATGCAAGGGTATTAACATGCATCTGTTTCTGCTTTGTGCGGAAAATGATTTTTCATCACCATAGCGATTCATTTCTGGGCTCCAATGAAACTTGGCCACAGTATGTGGTAAATAGCAATTTTTTTTTTTTCTTTCCCGAAGAAGGGATTTAGCAGTCTACCGGCTAGGCTAACACGTGACTCTTCATCTAAATGTAGCTGCTGTAATGTCAAATTTCTTTTCAACTGAATTCTGTACCAAAAAAATTTTGTACATCGTTGGTAAGATCAGAGGCTGCTAGGTAAAGGCAGAGAACAGAGCCCCGTGCTAACACTGTATTCCCAACTTAAAAGTGAATACCAAGCCATTGCCCTTTTTGTGGTGGCTGTTCTGAGGCATGTGTTATGGACAGAAATTTTTCCGTGTTCTTGTTCTCTATCAGTAACCTAGGAAGATAAATGAGTCTTTAGTCCTATTAGATTTTCCTTTTTAATGTTATTCTTAAATGGCATCTATTGGTTCAATTAAAATTTAAAAGAAGTATTCTTCTACAACTGGTACAGAAATTTTATGTAGGTTAGGGATACTTTTATAAGAAAATATAACAAATGAAGTATAAGAAAAGAATTTTGCTTCTTTTTAGTTGCTTTCATTGTCCACATGTGATTATGTCCAGATATTCCTTTGAGGGTGTTGTTATAAAAGCACACTTTATTCATTAAAGCATCATATAAAAGCATTTTTCTTTTAAAAAATTTATTTTCTAATTATTAAAAAAACTTTATTGTTGAAAGTATTATATAGGTCCTCCTTTTCCCCCATTAACCTCTTTCAGATCCTTCCACTCTCCCCGATCCCAGGCCCTCACCACCTCACTCCGTGTCCATGGATTATGCATACATGCCTACAAGTTCATTGGTTGAACTCTTCCCACTCACCCTCCCCTTTCTTCCCTTTGAGGTTCAACAGTCTGTTCAGAAGCATCAGTTTTCATCCACATGAGTGGAGATCTGTGTATTTTATAGAGATTTAAGGAGTATTAACTTATACAACTGTGCAAGGTTTTTGGAGACGTAAATTTTCATTATTTATATGCTTTAGAAGGCAAGGGCACTTACTTTTACTAATGGTTTTGTGTATTTCATAACATATGAAGTGCTTATACTGAATGGGGTGCTTATACTGAAGACTGTACTACATTAGTATTTATATTTCATTTGGATGGAACCAAAAATACACCTATAATCACCATGTAGGGGCAAGAGCGAGGCCTACAGAACCTGGGGACAAAATCACATTGTCACCTCTTCTTTGACCTCTAAATGACAGTCTATGATGAATTATCTGAACAACCTAAGTGATTTCTTTGCTAAAGCCACTCTCCATCCATCATGCTATTGATGAGATTAGTCATGTCAAGAAACCTTTCTAGAAAATCCATGTAGAAATTGTGTTGCATTATGAATTGCTGATAAGACTAGTGGGCTTCCCAAATCTCAAAAAAAATCTAATGTTCTTTCCTACAAAGGAAAGCACTGGTTTTCTATTTTCTGATGATAAGCTGAAAAAGAGGAGTTGTAACATGATTGCAATCATGGAATAATGACAAATATTGTTTAAGGCTAAAAAGAATATTAAAAAATTAAATTTGGCTCAGGGGGGTTTATCTGTGTATGTACACCCACTAAGGATTATGCATTGTTTTTATAAGGCATAAATGTTTTAGTTTATTAATCACCAGAAAGGTCTGCCCTATAATAAGTGGCCCAGACTTAGTTTGTTAGGCCTGTAACTTCAGCAAAATTTCCCACAAGGAAATCCAGTCCTCTTTGTTTGATCTCATGTCCACAAAGGAAATATTCAGTTAATAATCTAGTGTCCAAGATAGCCTGTTCCAGGTACCCTCTAACTGCGGTCTCACACTGAGCCACCATGCTGTCTCTCTTTCTCTCCAGCCCAATCTTTCTGTTACCCAGCACATCTTTGGTTTTCATAAGGATGACTTTGTTGACATTCTTGTGTCACAATTCCTTAACCTTCACAATCTCAGTGTCCCTCCTGCTTTTTCATTTCAGACACCCAGTCTCAAGACCAAAGCCTGGACCTCATAATCCCCTAGAATTATTCTACTTCTAAATCTTAAACTCTCACAACCATGCTATGACTCAAAGCCTTCTAGTGCTTTGAATCTGTGGTCCCTCTTCTTTACCCAATTAAACTAACCCTGTCCATGGTGGATCATTTGCTCTACTCTCATTAGTACTCTCAATTTCCTTCTACTCACAACGTTCTTCTGCTAAAACCACATCCAAATGTCAATTCTCTAAATGCTACAACTCACTTCTCTGTTCATTTGATAGGCAGTTGAACATCCCTGGAAAGGATATAACAAAGCTAAGCAAATTGCTTTACTACATGTAACTCTGAGATTTACATTTGGGCTGGGCTCCCAGTATAATCTGTCAATCCTTTTGTTTATTTATGGTTAGTCCTTTTTTCTATTCCTGTCAATGATATTCCAGGCTTTCCTAATTTCTTTAAAATACCATGTTGCCCTAGCCAGTTTGGCTCAGTGGATAGAATGTGGGCCTGTGGACTGAAGGGTCCTTGGATCAGTGCCTGAAAAGGGCATGTACCTCAGTTGCAGGTTTGATTCATGGCTCTGGTTGGGGGCCTGTGCGGGAGGCAAACAATTGATGTGTGTCTCTCACATTGATGTTTCTCTCTCTTTGTCTCTCCTCCCCCCTTCCACTCTCTCTAAAAATCAATGGAAAAATATCCTCCAGTGAAGATTAACAAAAATAAAATCAAATCCCATTTTGCCTTTACTTGTTCTTCCTTTGCTGCTTGGTCACTTAATGGTAGAATCTGGAAGGTTCAATCTTGGATCTCTTTTTTTCCTCTTTGTAGTAATTTCATCTAGTCTCATGGTTTTAAATACTATGTATAGGTTAACAACCCTAGTAATTTAATCTCCAGCACAGACTTTCCTCTAAACTTGACTCCCTATACACATTCTACTTGGATGCATATTTCAAACTTGATATTTATTCTCAAACAAGCTTTACCTATTGTTTTCCCATCTAGTGAATAATAACTCATGTTTTAAGAAGTGTTGACATAAAAAATGTTGACCTGGTCTTGACTCTTGTTTATCTCTTATATCCTACATCTAACTTTTCAGCAATTTCTAAGATTTTCCTTTAAAATATAGCTAGAAGTTTACACTTCTGATTACTATTATTGCAGCAACTTGAGTGCAAACTACCATTTTTTCTCCCATGGGTTATTGCAATAGCTTTATAGCTATTATAGTATTCATAGTGTATAAGTATTGGAAATACTATGTATTTTACAGAGTTGTTTTTTTTTTTCTTTTCTTTACTCTTTGTTCACTAGAATGTAAATTCCATTAGGGTAGAGATTTTTGTTCACTGTGATATTACCAATCCTACAGAAATACCTCACAGTTAATAGGCATTTGATAAGACCCTGATCAATAAATGAAAGTAAGTATAAGTAAGTACAATGTTCAAGTGAATATTGTTTTTAATAGGAACATAGTATCAGGACTGAAGGCCACATAAAATAACAAAGATGTAGGTGAGTGAATAGATGTGTGATGGGGACCTTGGAAAATCTTCTCTGATTGCTTTAATTATCTTAATGGAATGAGAAACAAAGTCATCAGCTAAGAGTGAGACTAGGGGAGATATTAGGGGTTTGAAGAAAGAAAAAAAGATGTGAGTTTTCTAGGCAAGTAGAAGAGTGAATGGGCTATGGAACCATAGTATGATTATAGAGCAGCACTGTAAGGTCTGCTTGAGGCTCAGAGTCATAAAAATTTGAAGTGAATCGGTAAGCACAGTCATGTGATTTTTCCATAACCACATTCACCTCTGTGATTCAGGGGTAGAATAGGCATGGGGTCCGATTTAGTGAGAACTGCGACTTACCTACACAGGAATGATAATGTGAGAGGGTGGGATGCATGAGAGTAGTTGTGGTAAATGCATGCTGATTATAAAAAAGAAGTATGGGAAAACCTAATGTTGGAAGAATCAGTAGATTTTCATTTTGGTGGGATCCATAAAGTGTTGGAGTTAGAAAACTGGAGTGAATGGTATAGGAAGAAAAGAAGGAGTGGTCATAGAATGGAAAAAAAAAACAAAAATATGGGGGGACCATTGGTTTTTATCTAGGCTAGGAATGTGAGATGCAAGGAGAGTAGAGGCAACACAATACTAGAAAATTTATCCATGGAATCTCTATATATAAAAAGCCAGTGACCGTAATGCTATACGGATCATAAAGGCTGATCACTATGATACCCACTGTGGCCAGCAAACCGGCTGGATCAGGGGGTGGGGCCAGCTGGCCAACCTTGTGGCCTTGCCCCCCTGCCTGCCAGCCCCTGATTGGACTCACCCACCCTGATCAAGGGCAGCCCACCAGCCAAACGCACCTGCCCCTTTCCTCTGGCCAGTCCTGCCCCTGATTACATCCCCCACCCCAATAAGGGATGGGGCTGGCCGACTTACCTTTTTCAGCCCCTCCACCTGGCCAGCCCCACTCCTGATGGGTTCCCACCACGCTGATTGGCCTACAGCCCCTCCCCATGACTCCCCCGCTCCTGATTATCCCCCCATCTCAATAGAGCGGGGTCAGCTGGCTAACCTCCTGCAGCCCCTCCCCTTACTTGGCCCCACCCCAGATCGACCCCTCCCCCCCCCCACCTCGATCAGGGCCAGGACCAGCCAACTAACCACCCATGGCCCCCCTCCCCAGGCCCCTTGTCCCCAGTGGACACCTCCTAACTCATTCGGGGAAGGGGCTGGTGGCCTACCACCCACAGCCCCTCCCCATGGCCAGCCCCGCCCCCAATCAGTCGCCCAATCCCAATTGGGGTCAAGGCCCACTGGCCAATTGCCCATGGCCCCTTCCCCCAGCTGGCCTGGTCCTGATCAGGCCCCGGATTGGGGCGGGCTGGCCAGTCAACCTCCCACCATCTCCACCTCAGGACAGGCCCAGCCCCAATCAACTCCATCTGGGGGCCGGGCTAGCCAGACCCCACCCATGCATTCCTGCATTAAGACTCTGGTATAAAACAATGAAAAGCATAGTGTAAGAGATAGTAGATTGAGCCAGGAACTTAATCTTTAAAGAAAAGAGTTTGATGTAGATATGGGCAGGTAACTGTGAAAAGGAGAAGTATGGAGTGTTCTACATTGATGACACAAGATTCAAAGCTGGAAGTTTTTAGGTAAGAGGAAGGAAGAGGAATGGTTGGAAGCATTAAACGGGAGTAAGGGGCATACCTATTTTACTCCCATGTCAGTGTGAGAGGAAACAGCTACCACTGAGAGAGCTTCTTGGGAAGGAGAGTCCTTCAGGGGGAACCATGGTTTAGTTAGAGCTGGAATATTTAGGGAAGAAGCTAAGAGTATGGAGGGTTTTGTGATGGCTGACTGAATCCCAGACAGTGAACAGGGAAAGTATAATGAGTTGGAGCATGGTACAAGATGGGAACAAAACTAGGGGTGTGTATAGCATATGGAGATTGAGGGATGGTGCAGAAGTCTGGATTTTCACAGGGACAGAAGTGATCAGTGTTAAAATCCATGTTGAGATAAAGTCCAAGTTGTCTGAGGCATAGAAAGGTAGTACAGCTTAAAGGGAATGGGAAGTTAGGATCTTGCCAGGGCATATCATATATATTTAATATTCTCTTTTATTTCAGAGAGGAAGGAAGAGGTAGAAGGAGATAGAAACATGAATGATGAAAGAGAATCATTGATTGGCTGCCTCTTGCACTCCCCCTACTGGGATTGAGCCCAGAACCCAAGCATGTGCCTTTGACTGGAATCGAACCCAGGGCCCTTCAGTGCAGGCCAACGCTCTATCCATTTAGCCAAATCTTCCAGGGCCATTTTACATATTTTCTGACAGAGGCATTGAGGCAGCAAAGCAGCAGTGTTACTAATTCTGTCATGTACATTGATTATATAAAAATGATCTCCCTCACCTTCCCATTTCTCCCCTCCATTAGATGTATGGCCTTTCTTCAACTTAATTCATTTTCTCTGGACTCCAAGGAGACCATGTTCCTTTTCTTCTTTCCGTAACTTATTCTGCCTGCTTCTTCCAAGATCTTGCTCTGCTTTTATTTTCTACTGGTTATCTTCCTTCAGTCTAAAGATATGTTCAAGTTTATCCCATTACAGACCAAAAGGCATCTCCTTGACTCTGCTTCCCTATCTGACTACTCTGAATCTTTCTCCTTACTTCTCATCCAAACTTCAAAAAAGAAATCCACAGCACCATCTTCTCTTTCTCCCTTTTCATTTAATCCTCAAGTGATTGCAGTTGCCTTTTTGTCCTTGTCTCTAGTCTTGTGTCCCTTCAAAACCAGAATTATCTATCTAGAAATCTTGTGTGAATATGTCATTTCCCAATCTTTAATGGTTCTCTAGTGGCAATAAATAGGACACAATAAAGCGTGATCTACAACCCACTGCTGCTTTTTCCCATGCTTTCTCTCTGCTGGTTTTCTCAGCCCCAGACATCATTACTTTCCTCTTCACTGGGACTTCAATTTCAGGTGTTTTTTTTTTTCCTCTGAGATTTTTAGGTTGGGTAGATAACCCCTCTCACTTTTCCCTTAGTATTCTGTGCACACTCTTTTTCTACTTGTGAGTAATGGTCTATTGACTGTTTCCTAGTCACTGTTTTATCCCTAGCTCCTGATTGCCTGCCACATAAAAAATACTTACTGAAATTTATTTATGAATAAATAAAGAATGAATGAAAAATATATCCTTTAGCAGGCATTCACATCCTGATAGCCAGAAAAGCATACTTCCAATTTTGAATCCACATTTAGCATTCTCATTATTGATAAATGTTAAGTTTCTTGAAAGCTTAGTGATTATGAGTCCAATTGAACCTGCTAAACCAGGGTTAAAAGGATAAAAGTCCATTTAAAACAGACTGGAAGGTGAGTTTGTGATGAACCCACCGAGGTAGAGATGCCCCATAATATTCTAACACATCAACTTGCCACCTGTTGTTTTATTGTCATCCCCTACAACAGGATCTTCCTGATGCACTATGACTATTTTTATAGCTGTTTTCTTTGGCATCCATATACATGACCACAGGGCAATAGGCAGTTTATCAAAATAAGTGAGATAAATATCCTGGTGTATAGAGAAAAAGTCAAGATGAACCTTTGACAAGACTGAAACTCTAATTTATTACATGTCTCATAGGTCTCTTCTGATGATTCTGAAGCCAAACCTCTGATCTTCACATTTGTCCCCACTGTCAGAAGACTACCAACCCACTCTCAGTTGGCTGACACCTCTAAATTCCTTGTTAAAATTCCTGAGGAACCAAGTGATAAGAATCCAGAAACTGTAAATAGGGTAGGATTATATTTATTCTTTTTTATATCAAGCAAATAACATTACATAATCCAAAATAATGTCTTAGAAATTTGAATGGGTGTTTATTTCCTCCACTTTAAGTGAGATGGCTAAAAAATCTAAGATTGACTAAAAATATAATTGTGTAACAGAAACTTAAATGTAATCTGATCCCAGGTTCTCTCTAATACATTATTCTCACCCTTTTGAGTTGATATTTTATCATTTGCCTCCTGCCACCTCCCCTTCTCTCAAATGTATTTTAAATTATAAAAACAAAATTAAAAAGTTTACATTTATTTAGAAAGAAAATACAAGATAAAACAGTGAGGTACTACTATTTACATGTAATAATTGGAAATATTAAAAAAGTATAATATCCAGTGGGGGCCATTGTGGGGATATTCACATGGCTCACATTTTGTTGCTAGTTATGTGAATATGTACAATATTTGGTGGAAAACCTTTATCCACTATCATAAAACTGTTCATAGCCTTTCAATAACCTCTTTGAAATGTATCCCCAAAAATAGAACAAAAAAGGAAAAATGTTATATAAAAATATTTAGTGAAAAATAAAAACACCATAATACCACAAAAGTTAAGAATATGATAATACCTCACCTTGGCAAACTTATAATTATGGTGATTATATAAATTCATGGAAAATGTTAACTTTATAATATGTCACAAAATAGGCTATAAAATTGCATTTATACCCTGATTAGACCTATCTAAAATGCGACCAAAACTGAAAATAAAATTAAGACAAAATGGATAGAATTCTGAAAATGATTTGTATTAGAAAATTAAATGATATGTGGGTTAAAAAAATCTCCTTAGAATGTGTTCCAATATTGTCTTATTTTGAATAAAATGTGACTGGAGAACTTTGTGGTATGCTTGAATCAACTGGAAGGTCATAAAATAATCTGATTTACTTTCTACGAAAACTCCTTATCTAGCAAGTAGTAATATATCTGGGATTCTGGATATTTCAATGCTATCTTATTTCAAAGACCATTGGGGCTAAATTAATTTAGAAAATTTCTGAATACTGCATAAGGCACTTCTGGTGAGTTTCTAACAGTAGTCAACTACATATAATTTATTCATGGGTTCCTTTGTTGTTAGGCTCTATGATTATGTGAGACTGTAAATATATGAACCAATTTTGGTTGCAGATCTCCAAAGCTTCCTAGGATGATGATAATCATCTGATGTTAAAAATGATACACACAGAATTACATTGTTAAAATGAGATTGAAATTTTTTTCTTTCTATTTTTTTAAACAGATCAGTATTATAATCGAACAGGATAAATAATCCCTCATTCTTTCTATATTTCACAACTATTTACTGAGTGTGTTACATGTTTGGTGCTGTGTATTCTGAGTGAATAAAGTAAACTCATAACTTATTTGTTATTGGGAATACAGGCAATGAAAAAACTGAGAAAATATATAATAAAGTCTCAAGTAGTGATAAATGCTGTAAAAATGCTTCAGAGTAAAGGAATAGAGAATGATAGACTATGGGGGAATGGGCTATTTTAGATCATTAAAAATGTTTTTAAAACTAATTCAATTTTTTTGCCAGTTTTTTAGTTATTCCATTACTTTTCATAATAAAAAATTTGTCATTGAATACTTCTATGTTAATTTAAACCTTTCCAATTTGGGGGGTTGTTATTGTAGAGCATTGTAATTAACATGTGAAGTGACCATTATCAGAGAAATCCTAATCAGAGGCAATTTGTATTCTATCTTACCAGCACAAGCTGAAAGGTGTGAAATGAGTGTGTAAAGTCAACTTCTTAACTTAGTTACACCTAATCAATGATATGACTTCTATTCTGCCTTTTACACACAGAACACATGCATACCTATTATCACACATTATATTGATGACCACAGTTAAAATTATTTTAATTTAATTAGCTTCTTTTATTATTTGTGCACGAGGGAGGAGGTCCCTCAGGCCAACCTACACCCTCTCACAATTCAGGACTGCTGGCTCTTAATTACACCTGCCTGCCTGCCTGATCCCTGCTAATCACTCACCTGCCTGTCTGCCTGATCACCCCTAACCACCTCTGCCTCAGCGGCTTCATCCAGAATGATGTATAGAATGATGTCCAGAAGGTTGTTCGGCTGTCCAGTCTAATTAGCATATTATACTTTTATTATTAAAGATAGTATGGTTATCAAAACCAAGAAAATTAACCTTAGGTATTTTAAACACAATCTTAGCATAGCACAGCTACTATCATTTTAGAACAAAGTGTTTTGGTAGCATGGTAAAGCTGTCTTATGAACCTTCTATATTTTCATAGAAAATTGGATGGGAGCCGAAGCCGGTTTGGCTCAGTGGTAGAGCGTCGGTCTGCGGACTGAAAGGTCCCAGGTTTGATTCCGGTCAAGGGCATGTACCTTGGTTGCGGGCACATCCCCGGTAGGGGGTGTGCAGGAGGCAGCTGGTCGATGTTTCTCTCTCATCGACGTTTCTAGCTCTCTAGCTCTCTCTGTTAAAAATCAATAAAATATATATTTTTTTTTAAAAAAAAGAAAATTGGATGGGAAAAGGTATAGAATTACAAATCCAAAATAAAATAACAACAAAAAGTACTTTGTACTGAAAATATCTATCTTTTTTTGGCTGTCCTATTCACAAGTTCTTCCCAATTAGCTTAGATTGTTTTGTCTGAATATCTGTGAATTTTGTTCCAATTTAAATTTTTCTCTCAGATTTTTAGAGAGAGTTATATTATTTTAGAATGTTTCAATGGGATTTCCTCTCTCCCCCATTTATACAGAATATACAGGTTTTGCTTGACGGTTAGCTAAACCCTGTACCAGTCTCCCTTTGTTTCATGAATGTCTTTATGGAAAACATTACTCTCTCCATCTCTTTTTACAAAGTCATCTCATCATTTATTTGAAAGCAGGCTTGTTTGTTGATGTTGATTCTGAGGCCTACAGTGTTTGAGTTTGGACTAGGACAAATAGGTGGGCTAGTAACTGTAAACTGTTAGCTTCAACCTAATCTTTCTTCAGCCAACCCGATCTTTAAATATATTTTTAGAAATTCTTGTCCTTATGGAGACTATGCTTTTAAGTGTACATGCAAAAAAAGTAGCATGTATCAAACTGACGTCAATGCTTTTATTTATTGCAGTCTAATTTCAGTGAGTACTTGACCTTGAAAGCTGGGAGCCAACAGCAAAGAGCAGGAGGGGCATTGACTTACCCTTCAGAGGTCATTGGAAAGATATCAAAAGTAAGGGAATTTAAAGTGAACGAGCCCCAAGGAATGCAGCAAAGTGGCCTCTTCAAAGCTGAATATGTCTTTATTGTGGACTCTGAAGGGGAAGATGAAGCTACAAGCAAAAAAGTTGAACAAAGCCCCCCAGGGGGGACGGGCACCACAGCTCCTCGGCCTACGTCTCTGGCAATCTCCAGTCCGGTCTCTGATGTGGTGCGTCCCAAAACACGGGCAGCAAACCTCCGGGCCCCATCACATCCTGAAATGCCTCATGGGATGGCTTCTCAACAAAAGCATGGGCAGGTAGGTTTTTCTTCTTACAAGAGAAAAAATATTGTTTATACACCCTTTGTTCTAGACTTTTCTTGTCAAGGCATACAATACTCAAAGAAAAAGATGTTACAAAACCAAAATCGTATGATCATAAATCATCAAGGTGTAAACATAGGCAGTAAATTTATAAGACATAAAAGATTATACAATTATACAATTATACTGTGAGTTGGCTGAGGAGAAAATGTAAAACCTTTAATTGGAGAGGATTTCAGGAAACCCTACTTCTTCCTTTTGAACAATTCTTGTGAAGGTTGATAATGGGAGTTTCTTAGGAGAGAGTGCTTGGTGAGCTGAGTGCTTCAAGAGGCACACTGAAAACATGAGAAGCATCCAATGAGAGGACACCCATTGGATTTTAGATATACTAGTAAATATGTTGCTTTCGAACTAGGAAAAGAGTAGTAAAGGGTACAGTAGGAAATAAAAGTGTATATGGAAAATAAGTTCCTCCTGTATGTCCTAAGGGAAATATGTACTGTAGTCCTAGAAGCCATCAGGGTGGGACTGGCCTCAATAAAATGGGAAGAAGATCCCATCCCAAAATTTAGCAGCAAAATGGAATGATTTCTTTAAGGTGGACGGAAAGCCTTTGATATAGTAGAAGATTGATGTCTATGATGGCAAGAAAAATATTAAGGAAAGGAAGGGAGGGATTTTGAAGGGGAAAATATGAAGATTTCGCCATTGACTGTCTATTTGTTGTAATGAAATTATTAGATGTAGAATGTCAGGAATGCAGAAGCTGGCTTTAAAGTAAACAGTGAATGGAGAGTTGCCCTTGACAGTGAGCATGGAGAGTACCAAGATGTTGTTTAGGATCTATCAGACCAGATATTTGCAAGCACCCCAAAGTAGTTGGGTGAACATTATTGATGAACTAAACTTTTGGTTGGACTTTTGGATCTATGTAAAACTGTAGAGTAGGGATTTTATTTTTAGTGCCACCCCATCTTTATTTCTGTGCTTTCACTGGCTTCCTGATGCTGTATGCATATCTCCATCAAGCATCTAGTATTCTGTGCTGCTTTTTGGTGATAGAAGACTCTTTCTGGGCTATCTCTACCCAGGATGATTGGACTGGAAAAAAAATTTCTTCTTGAAGTTTAGTCTCAGCTAGTTATTGGAAATAGTCTAATCATATAATTAAACATATTCTCAGTAAGTGGTGATAGGCTTAAATATATTTTTTTTTAACTCAGGAAAGATGATGGAATAACCAAGTAGGAGATGTGAGGGTTTCCATATTAGTAGAGGTTAGTGTGATGGGGCCCCTTTGAAAAAGAACATGCAGGTGTGATGATGCTAGATATAAATAAATGAAACAATTTTTAGCAATTTTTAAAATTTATTCTTTTTCCCCCAGTTGATATATTTCTTCACAAATTAGTCATTTATTTTGATTTCATGAGACTAAATATATAGAGGTCAAACTGGATGCTACACAAACACTTTGGAAACTTTTTGCCAGTATAGGTTAGTTAGGAGGTTATAGTTCATGCTATCAGAGCTACAGTGGAAAGGCAAAACTCAACCTTATTCATTAGTGGTGGCTGAAAATGATGGTTACTGCTAACGGAGGAGTTCTGAATTCTGAAATGTTTTCAAATAGCTGTTGTTCCTGTTTCCATATTTCTTAATAATTCATTTTAGTGATGAAATAATAAAAAAATGAATTAAAAATAAGAGGGCTGTCACACACAAATTTAAACTAAAGAGAAATGACCAGAGCATGCAAGAAGACAAAATAAGTTTAATGATGTCAGTAGAAGAAGTTTAATGTAAAAAGTGTAAAGACTACCTTGTGATTGGATTACTTGATGCCAAAAATAGCAAGTTTTCAATCAGAAATGCAGTTAAGTGATTTTCTGTTCAATCTGGTAAAAATGAATCTATATATAGGATTGTCAGTAAGTTAGAACTATTGTTAGTCATAAGTATTTATTAGGCTATTCCTAAAAAAAATGTCTTTAGTTATTTGTTTGGAATTTAAGCTTTCATAGCCTAACCCAAATGTCATTTTCTACATACATCTTGCACCTCTCTTCTTCAGTTCTCACAAATTCTCACCAAAGTTCACACTTCATACCTTTCCATCCCAGAGCTCTTGATATCTCTGTGTGTAATGCTTCTTTCTTCCCCAGACCCAAGGTCATTTTGCCCCAGGCTACTTGAGACTCTAGTTCAGCTCAAGTAGTACCTTTTCCTAGACATCCTTTTAAAGGTGGGTTAGTTTTTCCTTTTCATCTCTGTCATTTTTTTTATACTTTTGTAGCCTCTTCAATGCTTATACTAATTGATTTTATCTTTCTTCCTCACTAGACTGAGAAGTCAAAGTCTGTCTCCTGTTTATTTCTGTATCCATAGCACAGAGTGTAGTGTCTTGAACATAGGTGAAGTTCAATAAGGTGTATGAAAAGAAAAATATTTGGAAGTTTATATCTTTGAAATTTTTCTCAGATATTGACTCCTTTATGAAGTCTGCTTTAGTTCTTTCAGTGAAAGCAAACTCTCCCTCAATTTAATTCTGGTAACTTTTCCCCCTGAACATTTTTTATTACAATTATCTTATTACAGCATGTATTATAACTACGTAGATTTGTGCCTCATCTTCCACAGCAGACTGTAAATTCTTTATAGGTAAAGACCCTGTTAAATCCATTTCTATTAAACATTTTGTTCACTATAGTAGTTACTGTATTATCTTGAACATAGTCAGTATAAATATAGGGTTGAGTTTATTTTTATTTGAAGTATTTCTATTGTAGTGGCTTGTAGAATTTCAATTGTAAAGTGTTAGTAAAAAGTAAAAATGCTATATAAGTATTTTAAAGGATTTTAAAATTAAAATCCTCATAAATAAAATTCAGAAAAAAGTATTGTTTTTGAATGTTTGTGTAAATATGTAAGAATTGTTTTACCTCAGGATAGTATTAGCATTCAAAGGGAGGTGAATATACAAACAGAGTGATTACATACACAGAGTGATTTTTCTGAAAGACTTAGGATAAAATCTGGATTTAGGCAATGATAGTATGAATAAAAAGACAAACTTATGGGGTTGAGTTAATTGAATTGTTTTATGAGAGAAAGGTAACAATGCTTGATTTTATAACCAAGGAAATTAGATGAATGCTGGATTAACTGGGGGAAAAATAACAGGTATTGGGATGGGATAGGAAGAGGTAAGACATTTAAGGGTAGCTTGAGATGCCTTGGAAGCATGGCATGATGATATCTAAAAGTAAAGTAGGAGTATGAATCTGGAACACTGGAAAAGCTGGGAGATTGGAGATACTTGCTGCATAAATTAAAACAATGAGAATGGATATACATATAGATAGATATAGATATAGATATAGATATAGATATAGATATAGATATAGATATAGATATAGATGATATAGCCATAGCTATAGATATATAGATATAGATAGATATAGATCTATCTATCTATATCTATCTATCTATCATCATCTACCTATTAAGAGCACATAAGATACAAGTCAGGAAACAGTAAGATAAAAGAGCCTGTGGAAGTAGGAAAGCCACTGAAAGAGACTGAGAAGGGACCAAAGAAGCTGGAGAGAGGGGTTCATGCAATGAAAGCTAAAGGGGCTTCCAACAAAAAGAGTGGAATATGAACAAGGTCATATACCTAAATATGTAATATTTAGTTAAATTTATTGATTTTTTTAAAGGTAGCTCAGTAATTTGTTTTATAGAATTCAAATGAATCTGGCATCAATCATATCACATTGAGAAAGCAAAATAATAATAACATAATAATAAATAATACCTTTCTGACAATGTGAAATAATTTGAGTACTGACCCAGGTTTATCAAGTATGAAGCACAATAATTCTCCAACTTTTATGCTGAGAGACCTCGTGGAGAATGAAGCTTTCCTTTACAACACTGTACTTTCATATTTTCTAGCTGCCTTGCCAGATATTTTTAATGTACATTAGCAAGGACTTTTGCCAAGTGGGGCAGCCAGGTTAATATATGCTGCTGCTTGATTAGGGAAGAAGGGCAGGCTGGGAGATTCAAGAGGCCCTGATCAAAGTCGAAGAAAGGATCAAAGGCCTTTTGCTGACATAGCTGGATATGAAACATGATGGCAACCTCTCTCCTCGGTATTAGCAGGACCAGAAGATGTGTAGGGGTGAGACCAGGGGTATGAGGTCTGACCTGGCCACAGTCAATTTGAAATATGGAATCCCTTTCACTCTCCTGGGTGAGCCCTTAGAACTTTGTCTGCCATTTTCTTCTTGGAGCCACACCTCCTTTGTGCTTTCTCTTACTCTGGGAGAGGCAGGATGAGGTTCCCTACCATCTGACCAGTTCAGCTACAGAAGAGGCACTTGGTGCCTTTTATTAAAACATAAAATTTAATATAATATAAAATATAAATGTAATACAAGGAAAATATAAAACAAAGTTCAATAAAACAGGTCCTCACAGCTTTTTAAATCTGGAAATTAGGACGTTATTTGGTGACTTTAATGTGAATAGTGTGAGTGGGGTGGTAGAGGCACAAATCAAGTTGAGAAATAGATAGGTGATAAGGAAAGGGACTTCCATGTGTTGGAGGGATGGTATGGGAAAACGAAAATGAGGCGGGCAACTGACTGGCCATGTTCTTCTGGGTGGTTACTTGTAATCATAAACCTTTGCTTCTTCATTTGTAAAATGGGATAGTGATGTCAACTTTCCTTATGAAGGTTAAATTAAATTATATATTTATTAATTTATATTTATACATAAAATTATCATAATAGTTTCTGGCCCAAGATAAGTTCTCAACAAATAATTTACTGTATTTTAGAAATTTAAGAAGGTAGCATGTTTTGGGGTACAGGGTAAAGAACATGAGAGGAGAAGAGGTTTTTTATACTATTTGTTCAAATGTAGCGTGGATGTAAAAAATGAGAAAATAAGATCAGAATAACTGGTTAAGGTAAAATAAAGGAGGTTTTTACATAAAATTATTGGAAATTTGGACATTAGATTTCCTGGACCTATGGAAAAGGGATTAAATTGAATTATTTAGACAGGACATTAGACATTCCTTATACTCCTGGGGCCTCAATGCTCCAGTATATTTATGAGCCTCATTATGACCAAAAAATCTTCTTGCCTTCTGGTCCCATCATCTAACACAATGCCTGGGACACTTGTAGGTGCTCTGATAAGTGAATAAATGATCCTCCTTTTCACATTACCCTGGGATATCAATAGGGACTAGACATTATAAGAATTGTTTTAACCCGGAGCTGAGAAAAAACTCAGAGTATGAAAGAGAGCCTAGGACTCCTGCCTCATACCTTAGCTCCCGTTCCATAGTTTATTAAAATAAATCCTCCAAACATAGCTTTTGCTTTAGCAATTGAAGACTAAAAAAGCTGGTAGGTTAAACTTCCGTGTTAGATTCTGTTAACTGCGGGGAGGACTAGCTTAAAATGACTGAAGTAGTTCCTAAAAAATGGCATTAATATCAAGAAGCTGGGAAGTAATGTGCACCTGACTATCATCTGGATGACACTCTAGCTGCTAACTAGATGACACTCTGGCTTGCTCAAGTAGGTGAGAGGTGATTCATGTATTATCTCAGATTCTGGGAGGGCTCTCTTGGTCATATAATTGCCTTGAGGCAGTTGTGATAATGTAGAGGCCCTCATTCTTTTATTATACACATTCCTAACCAAGTGATTTTTAAAACACATTTATTTATTTTTTAATTAAAGTATAGTTGGTATACACTTATATTAGCTTCATGTGTATAATATAGTGAATAAATCTTAAAATGTGATCACCACAGTGAAGTCTAGTAACCATCCATCACTGTGCAAAATTTTCACCATACTATTAATAATAGAGGCCCAGTGCATGAAAAGCATGCACTTGGGGGGTGAGGAGGCTCAGCCTGGCCTGTACCCTCTCACAGTCTGGGAGCCCTCAGGGGATGTCCTACTGACGGCGTAGGCCGGATCCTCCAGGGGAATGGGCCTAAGACGGCAGTTAGACATCCTTAGCACTGCCACAGAGACAGGATTGGCTCCCGCCACTGCGGCTGCACTCACCAGCCACGAGGCTGGCTTCTGGCTGAGCAGCACTCCCCCTGTGAGAGTGCATTGACCACCAGGGGGAAGCTCCTGCTTTGAGCACCTGCCTCCTGGTGGCAGTGTGTATCATAGCAACTAGTCATTCTGCTATTTGAATATTTGAATACTAGCCTTTTATTATATAGGATATTTCCTTTTATCTTTGAATAAAGTCACCAGGTGGTGATTTTAATTTTTTAACCACCTTTTTCTGGTGATCTTCCCACTGCCACCTCCCCATTTCCCTTCTTGTTTGGGATGAGGATATGATTCTGTCCTCTTAATCTTTTTGTCACTGTCTATGGTGAGTGAGATTGGACACACTTAGGAGAAATTTTCTGACTCTGTCTGAGGCCCCAGATTCTGCTCTGATGCTGGTGGAATCCCTGTGATCCCTGCTTGATGGTCTGTTGCTTCCTCTGGATGAAGCATCATTTGTACCATTAGCTCAGAGGATAGAGGAAGTACATCTATGGGAATTCATGTTGCTTTGACAATTCCAGCAGAAAGATGATGGAGCCTTCAAAAGGAGTGTCTCCTGACTTGATATCAGAACTCATTTTTTTTTCTTTTTTCTCCTCTATGGTGAGGTAAGACTGAATTGGCCATCAGAGTCACTGTTTTCTCCGTCCCTCACCCAACTTCACTGTCTGGAGTTCATAGCAGAGTTAGAGGGGACAATCTCTGAAGGAGGTGATGAGGCCTTCTTTAAGGAGACACTATGTCCCTGCTGTATGTGCTTTTGTTCTTACATTTGCGGGATACTTCTTCATTCTTGCAGGAAGGAAATATGCCATGCACTAGACCAGGGGTCTGCAACCTTTAAGACATAAAGAGCCACTTGGACCCGTTTCCGAAGGAAAAAAAAACCTGGGAGCCGCAAAAACATTGTGACATTTAAAACAAATATAACACTGCATATATTGTTTCTTACCTTAATGCTATATACCGGATCGTGCAGTTAGCTGTCAATCTGAAGGAAAAAAGGACTTTTTCACTTAACAATGTAAAATATATTTTTGCAAATTAATAGCTAATTAAAATATTTAATTTACCTGGTTAATGGGATTTTTGCTCCTGAACCTCAGTGCACAATGTCAGCACATCAGGGCTGTAAGACGTTACCTTCATTTTCACACAGGCTTGCAAGTTGTCGGAGCCGCAGTAAAGCTTCAAAAGAGCCGCATGCGGCTCTGGAGCCGTAGGTTGCCGACACCTGCACTAGACACTAAGGGGATAACTTTAAAAGGCATAGTACCTACCTCCTAAGAACTTGAAAACAGATGCATCTGAATACAATGACAATGAAAGATAACACATTCAGGGAACAATGGGAAGTGCAGGGGAGGACACCTAAATCAGCCTCAAACCTCAGGAAAGGTTCACAAAGGTTAAGTACAAGTTTTCTGGGCAAGCAAGCAGTGCTCAGGCATTTCTAGGAATCAGCAGAGAGAAGTTCCAACATATTAGTAGCTGGGAAAAAAAAGAAGGACTGATGAAACAGATGCCACAGATAAAGCAGTTTTAAAAAGAAGGGAGAGATAGGAAGTGTCAGATTCTAGAGAGAAATCAGAAAATATAAGGGATCCAAGTGCCTGTTGGGTTTAGAAAATGATAAATCATTGTAGACAATGGAGATAAGAGCCTGTGGAAGAGAGGGGTGGGAGGACTGTTAAGAAGCCAGTGGAAAGTGTATTAGTTTTCTATTGCTGCATAACAGATCTCCATAAATTTAGTGGCTTAAAAATGTTTATTCTATTTATTTGCTCTGCTATTTTGATCTTTAACACTTTGATTCATTTTTTAATTTTATTTTTTAAAATATATTTTTATTGATTTTTTTTTACAGAGAGGAAGAGAGAGGGATAGAGAGTTAAAAACATTGATGAGAGAGAATCATTGATCAGCTGCCTCTTGTACACCCCCTACTGGAGATGTGCCCGCAACCCAGGTACATACCCTTGACTGGAATCAAACCTGGGATCGCAGGCTGAGGCTTTATCCACTGAGCCAAACCAGTTTCGGCTTGACTCATTTTTTAAAAACTCACTTGATTAGGTCATTCCCACACAAGATAATCTTGTGTTTGATTAACTTCAAGTCACCTGGTGAGGGACTTTAATTACATCTACAGAATTCCTTTCCCTTTGCCAGGTTCTATTAATTAGAAGCAAGTCACAACTTCCACCCATTCTCGAGGAGGGGATTATATGAGAGTGGGATTCTGGGAAGTCACTTTAGGGTGTGTTGGCCATGAAAAGGAAATCAATGCAGTGATTGTATGGTAAAGATGTAACTGTCAAGAGAATCACATGGATCTGTAACTGTGAGAAAGACAGGATTCATTTTGATCCTAGTGTATGTATATGCATATATTTCTAATTAGCTTTTACTACTTAAAAAACCATGCCAAAATTCAGTGTTTGTCAGGAACAACCTTCTATTTAGCTCAGAAATCTGACAGTCAACAATTTGGCAAGGTTCAGCCCAGTGGTTACACAGGACTGGATCTTTGTTGTGGTTCACTTATGTGTCTGTGATTGGCTTCTGGATTGGTTTGGAGATGTTAAGCTGTCTGGTGGCTGGTTAGTTGAGATGTGGTATTGTACTTTCCAGCAGACTAGCTGGACTCATTCACGTTATGGTAATGTTCTGCACTCAGCAAGCCAGTAATGCACATTGCTTTTCTAGCTGCTTCTTTTATCAGATTTGCTAATGATCTACTGGCCAAAACAAATTATATGGCCAGTTGAGCTAACAGGGCGAACAAAAGGAGTTTGCCTTTTTAATGAAAAGACTAGAGAATGGTGAAAATTTTTGTAGTCCTCTAGATGATATTTATTATGATGTTTTAAATATTAGAGAAATTCTGTTTTATATTTATGTTAAGATGAGAGAGCTAGTTTTTTTTTTTTTTTTAAAAAGGATGAATACGTAGCCTATGAGGATAACTAACTAAATGTGATCCCTAAGAAGACAGATTTTCTGTGACTCAAGGTACATAGAGAAAATTAACCTTTATTAAGTGAAAAGTCGTAAAATTTTTCTAGAATAAATAAAAGAAAATGAGGGTAGATCGAGAAAATTTGATTTTCCTGGTAATCTCAGTTTTCCTTAGAGAAAAGGAATCTAAGTTGTTGAGTATAGTGAGAGAATGGTGGGAAAATGTTTCATTGTGAGTGTTGACTTTTTGGAAGATCTGTTGTTCAGAACAGGAGGGAAAGCTGATGACAGCAGAACACTGCAAGTATCCTCTATTCCTGAGATTATGTGAATGTATTCCAGGATTCAGGAGAGTCTTTCTAGGAAAAGAGAGTTTTGAAAAATGACTTTGGAGGAGGTGTGTGGTAAGGGGGCTCAAATAATCAGAGGAGAGTTTGAGATTGGAGTACATAGTCAGGGATAGCTCTAAGAGGTGTTTGAAGCAAAGGACTCAACAAAGATCAGGTTTGTAATAAATAGTGGAGAAGAAGGAGAACAAGTTTGAGGGAGAAGGAATTAGAGCAACAGTAACAAACCTAGTAACAAGCAGCACAAGGAGTTATTAGTGGGAGAGAATGAAAGAATGAAAATAATTTATAGACCTCAATAAAGAAATAAGGGATTTACAGGGAAGAGGTAAAACAAAGGCTAGGCAACTCACTGAGCATTTGACAGGTATCTATTCTTTCTGCATAAAATCATTCATGTCTTTAGCTCCTCTTTAAAAAAAAAACACAACTTATTGATGAGAGGAATTCAGGACAATGAGTATTTTTCATTAAAAAATGCATTCTTCACTCCTTGAAATTTTAAAGAAACATGGTGCAACATCACAGTATATTTACAAATTAGAAATGTATGTATTATAAATATTAACATACAGAATATTAAAATATGTAGATTATTATAAACAATAAACATTCTTAGATTTTTCAGAGTTTTTCTTTTATAAGTTCTTTATAATCAACTGTTAAAAAGTACAATAAAACTTTGAGTTACTCATATTAGCAAAAAATATGACTTTATGTAGTAGAAAATTTGGTAATTAGAATTCATACTCTCGAAAAAGTTTGTTAGAACAATATTTTCCTCTGAATGAAATCCTCAAAATGATGGCCCTATGATTTATTATGAAATTTTGATGAATAATCAGGATAAATTAATGAGTTTGTCATATAAATTGAAATTATTTAGAAACATGACTGAAAGGATAATGGGATTTTGGGGTTCTATTACTAATTTACAAAACTCTTTACTAAAAGCTGTGGCACAACATGAAAAGGCACCCTACCAGGTCTTGAAATGTTTTCATTCCTTCTGTGAGGAGATCATCATTGGAAATAATAAGAGAAAAATTTTATTTATGATTAATCACATGAAACAGTTCTACAATCACTGAGAGAATTTTTAAGCTTTCTTTCTCAATTTCTCTGCTTGATGTTTTCAATTATCCTGGGTTATACCACTGTACTCAAATATTATTTATTGTGGCAAGAATTTTGTGTTGCACATACATATGTGGCTTACATATAAAATGAAATTAATATTTTGGGGTTTTTTTGCTCAGAAACTGGAAAGTCTGGGGTGAGTGGTTTGAATTTATTAGTTTTAAATATTTTTCAGAACTCAAAACTATTTGATATGAAAATCTTTACTTTAGAACTGATGGATACCTTAACATGGACACCTTAAGCAAAACCAAGACGTATCTTTTACTGAATTTTTAAGTCAACCTTTTATTAAGTTTAAATATTATGATCATACATTTTCTTGCTATGTAATGCAAAAATGTATACATATAAAATCACTTGATAAATATTCTTTAATGCCCTAAATTCTTTGTTAGACACAGTAGTTTCTCTTATGAATTGATAGAATCAAAGCAATGATTTTGAAAGAAAACCTATGTTTAAGATTTACTTTAGACTCACTTGTAATTTCAGTATTTGTCTTAAAAATAGAACACAGGAATACTTACACCTTGTTATTTCACAAGCTCATCCTAGCCTTGCTTGACAAGGATACATCATTTCTCCATCTGTTTTGTGTGGAATTGAGAGTTAGTTGCACTGTTTAAGGTACATTACATTTGTTAAGTACTCTGGATGCTTTGATATGAAAGAACACGTGTCCCTTTCAGTAACAAACGACCAAGTTGTTTGTTATGTGTTTATCCTGGCAAGTAATTAGGGAAAATATTTTTGTAAGCTAAAACTCCCTCTTTGTTTTGGACTTTGCTTTCCCTCTCTCATTGTATATTGATATTGGGTGCTACATCGTTTAAATTCTGGGCATTTCTTTTTAGGTTCACAATATGTAACAGTAGTCCAGATTTTTAGAATTTCAAACTTTGAAGTATGTTACATTTTTTGAGGACTGTAGTCATTATTATTATATGATGGTTTATATTCTTACAATGAAAACAAATCTATTTCATTTTCCGAGGTGAATTTTGAAATTTAGACTGACTATTATTTAAATCTTTTCAAATCACATAATTCCAAATTAAGATAACTCTTTTAGATTCTGTGAGTAAATCATTTTATAAATGGAAATATGTAAATATAATTTAATATTGATGCTCATTCCGGGGAATACATGAGCTGTTGTATATAATACTTCAAGTTTTCTAATATTCTTTTCCAAATTCAAAATAAGGCCTCTTTGGCAAAACAGAACTTCTTCCATTTTTATGGAGGTTTAAGGTGCCTCTTTTCATGTAAACTATTAGGACTGTTTGCATAAACACACAAGAGCTAAGACTATATGGATAACTTCACAAATAATGTCCTATTACAATCTGTCTGTTTCTCTCTCCTCCAGTCAACTTCTTCTTCCACTACTACCTCTGAGCAGCTTGCCTGTAAACCACCTGCTTTCTCCTTTGTTTCTCCAACTAATCAGAAAGCACCACCTGACCCCGTTA
This sequence comes from Pipistrellus hanaki, assembly GCF_964339955.1. Taxonomy (NCBI): domain Eukaryota; kingdom Metazoa; phylum Chordata; class Mammalia; order Chiroptera; family Vespertilionidae; genus Pipistrellus; species Pipistrellus hanaki. Next base: position 20,701,288 of record NC_140509.1, read on the forward strand.
AGCTCGGCGGGGCCTCTGCCCTAGAGGAGTTCCACACTAGGAGGCTGGACGCCAGTGGGGCCTTGGTGGAAGAAACAGCCACGTATTTCCACACTTCTGCTCACTCATCGCCCTTTTTTGCATCGAAGGGCACCTCCTCGACGTTTCAGCTTCCCCTTTCCACCCAGTTATCAGGCTCTAATATGTCCAGTCCCAGTGGAGCAGATCAGAAACCTGGGCGGACCTTGGAAGTTCTGAAGAAGACAGCGTCAGCCTCACAGGTCCTTAGCCCCGGAGAAAGTCTGAGACCCTCTTCTCCTCCGCCGTCCTCCAGTGCTTCTCTGAAGTCGAATTCAGCCTCATACATACCAGTCCGTATTGTCATGCATTCACTCTCCCCAAGTCCCAAACCATTCCCTCCCTCTCTCCATGGCTCTTCTTCCACCATCTGCAGCCCAATGTCTTCCAGTGGAAATCTCTCCAGGTCAGGGGTGAAATCCCTGGTGCCCTCCCGGCTTTCTCTTCTCACTGCCATCCTCAAGTCAAACCCTTCTCACCAGAGACCCATGTCCCCTGCATCCTGTCCCACTTTCTCTCTCAACTCCCTGGCTTCGTCTACACTCACACTTGATCAAAAAGCAAAGCCAGCCCCATCCACACCTAAAAAATCTCTCTCAAGTTGCTCACTGAGCGGCAGGTCTCCTTGGCCGGGGGAACACCAGGATTCCGAATTCAGCCAGCCATCCTTTCACGTTCCTTTTTTCACCCAATCTGCTCCCCTTCCTCAGGCACACCCCCTTTCTCCCACAAAACATGAGAGGAGTAGCAGTAGCCTGGCTTCTTTAAATGTAGAGAAGATACCATCACCCACTTCTTTGAAGAGCAATTCAATCCCCTCCCTGCTACAAACAAAGACATCCAGTCCTGTGGGTCTTCCTCCTGCTTCACAAAGATTTTATCCTTTTTCTTGGAAGAGTGAAAGGGATGCTGACCTCTGGGGTCCAGAAAATCCCAGGAATATTTACACATATCCTTCTGCATCAGCCTCCTCTATGTCACCATCTGCATTTCCCACTAACCAAAGAGCCACACTCTCCTCTCCAGAGAAAAGTTTCCATCCTTCTCCAGTTCTTTCAGACCTGCTACACAGGTCCCAGAGAGCATCACCACTGCTCTCAGGCCAAGGACAGAATCCTTCTGCTCCTACCTCACCGCCTGGCTCCAGCGCTAGCTCTGCCTCTTTTCCCAAATTGGGGTCCTCCCCTTCCCCTCACGCTCATCTTCCCACTCAGGCACTCCAGCTCAGTCCTCCAGCACTGCACCCACATTGTGGCAGTGGCACCTTACCTTCAAGATCTGGGAAATCGGAAAGCTCAATATCTGACCACAGGTCATCTGTTTCAACCCCGTCACCTCCCACCTCTCTAACAAGAACCAAGGAGCTGATTTCACCTTGTGCATTTTCCTTGCCAACAGACCCTGAGAATAAGAAACCCAAGGTATTTTTTTGCATGTTGCATGGTGCATGCTTACTTTGAAATATGGAAGAAGATTTTTTTTTTTTTTGCAAAGGGGGTAAAATCAGTGATTATGACATTTCATTCTATTCCTATGAGAAAGTGCAAGTGTGGGGTTGGGTGTGGCTAAGATTTGATATATTTGAACATGGAGTTGAATTATAATCTGCCTAAAGTTGTGCATGTTTCTGTGAAATACTGATTTTGTATATCCTACTGTTATGATAAATTCTTATATTTTTATTGTTTCAGGCATAAAATGAGTTATATCATTGATTCAAAAGCTGGAATTTAAAGCAGCTAGTAGAGATTTGGTGATATGATACATGTCTTATTATTTAATAAGATGGAATCAATTATCCATAAAAATATTCTGTACTGATAGAATTATAGATAAGATTAGTATAAAAAGAAACATTATCTTAGATCTAAGCCCATATTCTAGGCCAAACCAATTTAAAAACTTTCTATTTCCCTTGCCATCATTCACTTATAAGTATTAATTTTTCCACTTCTACCAGGATGATTTCATTATTGCTCTTCAGACCTCAAGCTAAATCAATATGCATTTAGCTATATCCACATAGGGCAAAAGGAAATAGAAATTTCCTTTATATGTGAAAATGATTTGATTTATAATAAACATGAAAAACTTAGTAATTTGAAATACTGAGAAAATAGTCAGGCTGGGTATAAGGAAATAGATTTAATAAAGTAGAAATATTGACTTCTGAGTACTCCAAAGCAACTCACTGAGCAGAGATGTAAAACTGGCATTAATTTTAATGCTAGAAGCCCAGCGTGAGAAATTGTGCGGCCTCACCCACCCGCACCCTCCTCCTTGTGCTCTCCCCCCTGTGCTCATAGCCCCTCCCACCCATGTGCAGTCCACTGTGCTTGCAGCCCCACCCACCTGCCTGCTGTCTTGCCGCACTCGCAGCCTCCCTTACCCACATGTACCTAGCTGTGCCCACCAACCTGCTGCCTCATCTACCTACCAGCCATGGGCCTTGCTGTGCTCAGAGCCTGTGGTCCATTGGGGAGGGACCGAGAGGTGCTCCATGCACTTCATGGTGCCTGGTTGTTTGGTCGTTATGATGTTACAGCCATGGGCTGTTTTTACATATAGATGAGACTGGAAATATTTGAAGTAATGATCCATAGAGCTTATTTCTTTTGGAAAAAGGCAACACGGCTATAGAACATGCCAGCTTCCCAGCTATTCTCAAAAAATTTAGAATGTACATATTATACACCCAGAACTTGGTCATTGCTACATAAATAAAATAAAATTATGAAAGTGCTTGTATTAAGAGGGAATTCAAATTTTCAGTTCAGTGAATTGAAGTAACACAGTTTTACTGCTTCTAATTTCCATGGAGACTGTGTCCAACTCTTTTTGAAGGATGAACTTAAGATAGGAAAGATAAAACAACTCACATGCTCTTACTAATGATGTAGTAGTTCAACATAAAAAGCATGCATGCATTAAACATCCACTGTAATCCTACCTCTATACTAGATTTTTTGAGATGTGTATAATTGTGCTTCTGTGCGTATTTAAGGAAAGTAAGAGCATTTTTTTTGTCTTAAATTAAAAAAATATATATCTTTATTGATTTCAGAGAAGAAGGGAGAGGGAGAGAGAAAGAAACATAAGGACAAGAGAAAATCATTGATCAGCCATCTCCTGCATGTCCCCTACTGGGGATCAAACCTGCAACCTGGGCTTGTGACCTTGGCCAGAATCGAGCCTGGGACCCTTCAGTCCGCAGGCCCACTGCTTCAAACCAGCCAGGGCAATTTTTTTTATTTAAAAAAAATACATATATAGATAATGTAGAAAATCTATAATAATGCTAGAAAACAAGTATAAGGAAATGTTCACATAGTATAATACATATAATTGTACACTAAATTTGATATAATAGAAATATCATGAGAGGCTGGTTGAAATAGTATTTATCTTAATGAAGAGAAAGGAGTTGATATTTCAGAAAGGGTAAATAACCAGGGAAATGTAAGTAGAGACATAAGAAGATTGGCTTATCATTGAATAGTGATAATAATAATAATGATGATTATAGTAACAGATATCAAATGCTTTCTGTGAATCAAGAAATATCTTAGTAGTTATTCAAAATAGTTAAAAATTAATTAAAAGGAACAATGTCAGTTAATTTTATGACCATATGAGATTGGTTATATTACTTTCTCCATTTTTATACACCAAGAAACTGAAGTTCAGTGAACAGTTTATTATGTTTTGTAGCTGTAAAACAAACAAAATATATATCAAGTATTATATTGGCTTTATTTAATAATTCTCATGAAGAAAATCATTGTTATAGAATAAGGATAAGAATTATCAATTTATATAATATTTGAGGCATTTAAAATGTATTATTAGAGATTATTAATTCCTTGCATTTTAAGCTTTCAAAGGAAATGAGATAAAGAAAAATCTAACATTTTTATAATTCTAAATTAAAAATCTTATTTATTTGAGGTAAAATGACCTAGTGATTATCTTCTTAATGCATATGCAATTATGAAATTTATTTGTGCTATGTTACAAAAACCTGGTGATGTAAACATTATCATTTCCTGAATGTATTAATAATTATTTCCTGAACCCTGTGGCCTTGCACCTAAGTCATTCCTCACCTTTGTGGGAAATGACTGTACTCTGGAGGCTTCTTCCAAGTGTTTCTGTTTGTTTCATCCATGTTTTGTCCTGTTTTTGGAGAGAGCTGGAAGAGGCTTGGCCCAGCGGGGCTTTTGCTAAAGCCACGTCCTCTTTTTGTCCTAAAGTCAAGTTTGTTAAAGACCTGTTTTTCCACAGCTCATTTACTGCTCCCAATATTAAAGAACTTTCAGCAATTGCCCTCTATTTTATTTTCTTTATTTCCAAGTTTTTAGTTTTTAGAACTAAGCTTCTAGAAATGTATGATAAATTTGATGTGATTAAAATATAAAAAGTATTAAGAAATTATAATTTATCTATTTTTACCTGATCCTTTGAAATGAAAAATATTTCTGGTAATGGGTAAAACTTATGATAACTTCTGCAAAAGGAGTCACTCTCTGAGATATGCTATTCTTTGTCTATTTATTACTTCCTTGCTTCTTGCTATTATCTCTCCAGGTAAAAAAATATCAGCCTGCATTTATATATATATTTGCAAACTATTTTTGAAGAAATTGTAACCTGAATATAAAAATTCATTAAAATGGATTCTGGAATAGGTAAATCTTATCCCAGTTTCTTTTGATGTTTGACTAGCCTTTATTAAATTGGTAAGATTATTTTATAGATTGATAGGAGAAAATAGACAAAAGCTTTGGGATATCAAAGAATTTATATGCCTTTATGGATTGTTTCTTGTCTTGCTCCTTTTTCTGTGCTGCTAATCTGAGCACAGAGCTATCTTTGAAATTAAAGAGCTTCAGATATATATCAGCTCCACTTAGTGCCAGCTCCTAAAAGGAAAGAGTTCCTGGAATACAAATGGCCATCCTATTAAAACATGAATACTTGAATGACATTAGTTCAAAGTCTGGGCCCTGCTGGCCTTTGATATGAAAATAAAATGGAACAGTAGAACATGCTGAGCTAAATTCAGGTACAAAGTATGTGTAATCTTTCTTTTCCATAGTTTGAATCTTAAGATTCTGAATCTGTGTGCATTAGTTTGATACAGTTGATATATTTTAATATCAGATATAGTTCGGAATAGCATTTCACAATATGTTCAGGGCTGTAAATAGATGGACATTTCCCAGGATGTTGTTCAGGATACTCTTCGATCAACATCTATGTTGTGTGAGATATTTTTAACTCCCTGAGAAAGCCTAAATATCACAAAATTAATCCATGAAGTTGTATTCAGGTTCTAATACATTTTTCATTTATTTATGAAACAGTTTAGAATTTCTCCTAGTGAGTCATGAAGTTGCATTCACTCACCCATGATGATGGTGTGCTTGTGTTGTCCTTAAAAGTTATTTGGAAACATAGCATATTTAAGGAATTAGTTGGGAGCTTTTTAATATTTTATGAACTTGTAGCTGGTGTGATTTTTTAAAAACAAACTATCTTTCCTTTAAGGCATCTAAATATTTCCAAATATATCATACTGGAAACTTGGTGACAACAGACTTTATGTAACTTTCTCCATTTCTGCTAATCCGTATATAATCTTGGAAATGAGCAATATGAAATATACCTCCACGAGCTAAAATGCTTAGTGAGGATTCAAACAAACCACTTATTCATTCCATAAATATGTACTGAGGGCTTATTATGTGCCCAGATATGTATAAGGCACTTTTCAAAGTTGTAAGGAAATATTGCCACAAATAAAATGGCAAAAATTCCTGCTCATAGAAAGTTTATATTCTGATGAGGCACAGAAATAATCAGTAACCCCCCTTCCCAAATAAATACATTTTCTTTTGTGTTAGAAGGACATATGTGGTAATGAAAAAGTATAGCAGGGTAAGGGATGGTGTCACAAATTAATATTGGGTGGTCAAGGTAGGTTTCTTTCAGAATGTGCCATGCAAGGAGGTGTTGTTCATCAGAGAGTACAGTCAGGAAAAACCCCTGAGGCCAGAGTGTTTGGTAGATACAAAGAACAGGGAAGCCAGGGTGGCCAGAGTGGAGTGAGTGAGGGAACTTGAGGTTGTCAGAAGATGTAACTGTGAGATCTTGCAGGCCACTTCTAAGTCTTTGATTTTTAATTTGAGTAAAACAGGAAGCAATTGGTATGTGTGAAGGAAGGCTGAATAGATAACGGACAATCTTATCTATCTGGCTGTGTGTGTGAAGAACAGACTCTAAGAGAGTGTGAGAGGAAGTAAGGAGACCTTAAGAGACTATTGCAGCCCTGGCCAGGGTTGCTAAGTGGCTTAACAACAACAAAAAAAAAGAGGCTATTGCAACAATCTAAGCAAGTGATGGTGGCTCTGGGAGGTTACAGCAGTGAAGACTAAGATAGCATTTCTGTATATATTTTGTAGGTAGAAAAGCATTCGGCAATCCTTAAAGCTAGCCATATGTGAAAGACTAAAACAGCTAAACTGTACATACGTACCTTCATGTTTCCTTTTTGTCTTTTACTCTACCTCCTCCTCCACAAAAGTTCTTGGTACCTTTCAGGGGATTCTAGATTCATGATTCTCCCATCCCTGCTATCTGTCACGTCCACCTCTTTACTAACCAATGCTGTGTCCCAATTTTTTTTTTCTTTTCTTTTCTCCAGCTAGGTTTTCTGGATTCATTTTAGCAATGATTTACAATGTCAGGGATTGACAAACCTTTTAAATGTTTACCCCTTGGGGAATATTTGCATTTTAATTGAGAGAAGCTTGTGCAGTTTAACTCAAAGAACATACTTAGGAATATATCTCAAGAAACTAGAAACACCAATCAGAAAAGATATATGCACCCCTCTGTTTATAGCAGCGCAATTTACTTAAAAAACAACAACGGAGATTCAAGATCATGAGTTCAAACCTGAAAGTTCAGATCATTGAAGGAAGATGACTTTAGGAACTTAACGCATTGGAAATGTCTCCAGGGCATGCTTGAATAGGGAAAGAGAGTTTCCAACATCTAAGACTTGGTCTGAAGAAGAGGAACTTTAATTTTGGGTTTTTATATCTTCTGAATCAGCATAATTTTCAATTAAATACTTTAATTTTAGTCAAATATTTGCTGAGTATCTGTTCTTGCCAGGATGATATTAGATGTTGGAAATAATATGAAATTCTCCCCTAAAAGATGTTACAGGAATGGCAAAAATATTATAATACAATGAAATAAGTATTATACATTTAGAGTGCTAGAAGTACAAAAGGATAAATCAGCCATGGAGAGGGCCCCTGGGGGGAAAAGTCTAGGAAATTTTCTTAGTAGCTACTACTGTCATCTCTCCCTCTCCTACTCCTCCACTTCCATTATAAAATCATTATAGAGCTTGTGCTCTGCCAGTGATCCAGATGTAAGGGAGATGTCTGGCAACTTCTTCTGTGAATTGTATCAGGATCTCAGTTGAGCTTTCATCTGAAGGAGAGTGACTCAGTGCAGGCATGTCACTGAAGAGCAGGAAATATATGTGTAGAGTGATGCTCTCATCTTTGCTCATCGATGCTTCTGGCAAGAGAAGTTGGCCATAATGAAAGGCAGTCTCTTCACTAGAGTTCTCATTTGTCACTTATGTAATCTAAGGTTCTGCTTTACGTAAAGTGTAATCATGAGTTCAAATCCCCGATTCTTTAGGCAACTAATATATTTCACTTTGAGATCTGGGTCTTTATACCTAAAGTCTGGTGTGGAAATTTAGGTACAGGGGATAGGAGATGGGAGGGGAATATTTTCTGAAAGAGAAGGATATGCTCTTGCTATCCCCATCCTCACATCCAAGATTTATATTATATTATCCAGGATTGTCTATAAATAGGGTTAATTCTGACAAACTTATATCTTAAAACTCCATTTCTTTTTCTAAATGTAAACTTTGCAGTGTAACTGTCATGTAGTGGATATTTAAGACATAGTTATTGGATATAGACTAAAAGCATAGATTAAAAATTGGAAGGATACAATTAAGTATCATTAATTATTTTGCGAAATTCAAGGTCAGGCTGGTCAGGTCTACCTTCTGTGATTCGCTGAAGGTGATTCCAACCTGCAATATGACAGTCTATTATTCAAGTTATAATTACCTTGACTACAGTGATTTCTAATTTTAAACAAAGGAAGGGAAAGAAATGAATCTGGTTTAATACCTGGAAGCCTTAGAATGCTGAGAAAGAAATATGTTCCAAATTAGAATGTTGTTAAAAGAACCCAGAGGAAATATAGTGAACCTAAAACATATCTCTTATGGCAACAAGAATGATTTTCAGACTGAAAAGAAAAAGCTATATATGTCTTAGAGATGCATAAAGCCTAAGATAGATGAGAAACTAGAAAGATTGCCTAGTTCTGAGTAAGTTCATATTTCCTGGTCTAGATAAATTGTGTCTGAAAACAGATGACATTTCTACTTCTATTGCAAAACTGTTGTAACTAATGGGAAATAAGAGATTTACCAGGGAAAAAAGGCCATATGTTCCATTTTTCCAGAAAAATGGAAGATAATTTCTGAAAATTATAACCTATATTCTTAGTTTATGAATGTTTACAACAACAGTTATAACGGGAAGTGAGACAGGTTTTTCAAGCAACAGACCTTTATTTATTGAATGCCCTCCATGTTCTAGCTTTTGTGATATCTTTCACTATATCAAGAACAAAAAGAGATATGTGAGTGTAATAACTTGTTTCTGTGAACTCACATTTATTCCAAGTGCTCAATTCAAAGCATCCTCAAGGTCACTCTCTAATCCATTAATTTATTTCACATTTCTGCATATTATTGTCTTTCTAAAACTTGTCCTTTGCTTTCTTATTTGTTTAAAGTTTGTCTCTATTCACAAGGATGCAAGCTCGAGTAAAGTCTTGTTCACTGTACTTAGAGCAATGCATATCACAAAATACACAATAGTATTTTGTTGAATGAATTCATGAATTGAACTGCGATATCCAAATGTATTTATAGGATTGATGGATGGCAGAACCCAGTAGGCAAGAGTTCTTTATTATTCATATATGACTTGAATGAAAATACAAATGACATGCCTAACAAACAGTTCATGAAATAATATAAAAATTTTTATCTTCATAGTTTATAGTGACAACCCAAATCTAGTCAGATGAAATTGGATAGACATAATGCCTAAAGTACTATTTTTGGATCTAGAGAAAAAGCATACCTACAGAATGGAGTTTGATTTCAACAAATGTTTAAAAAAAAAAAAAAAAAAAGATTAGAGATTTTAGGCCACTGTGAAATTCTGGGAGCCAGAAATCCAAAGTCAGGGTGTCAGCAGGGCTGCACTCTCTTGTCATTGTCTCCCGTCCTTGTCTCTCCCAGCTTCTGGGGCTCCTGCTCTCTTTGGCTGCTGGCTGTATAACTCCCATCTCTGCCTGTGTCCTCATATGGCCTCTCCGCCTCATGCTTCTTATGATCCAACAATATGAACTAACTCCAACTTCACTCTCCTGTACTTTCTAAACTCACCACAAAAAGGAGGAGACAATTTCAATTATTATAATCTTCATTGTATTAGTTGAATTTATTGTCAAATCATAGAGGTGATAATTATATTCTACTTTGTGTTAAAAAAAAAAAAAACATCTAGTTAGACACATGGCTTTTAAAAATTTAAAGAAATATCAACAGAGCAAAATGATGAGAACAGTGAAATTCATCAGTTAAGGATTGGTAAAGAGGAGTTGATAGGAATAGCAGTATAACTATCATGTCTAAGAGAGCTCTTAGAAGGCACATGATTCGAAGGAGAGAGAAATAGGAACAATGGAATGGTTGTACTGTATTTTGGCTCAATATAAGGAAGAATTTTGCACCAATTCTAACAATTATGCTAAATGTGTTGCCTAGGAGGTAGGTAATTCTTCATGTGGTGGCAGAATAGAGGATCAGAGAGATTTATGTCTTGATAGGGGCGTTAAACCAGATGGCCTTCAACATCACTTTTGAATCCAAGATTCTATGGCATAATATGTGCATTAACAAGATACATCTCTGTACAGGTTTCTCCTGCTATAATCTTTGGAGCAGTTGAAGACAGGAGGACAAATGTTATAAATGATTATGCTTCCTGAAATGATAGGCAAGGGAATATGGTAGATAAGTGCACTGTTGTTGAGCTGGAGTGTCTGCACCCAGATCCCAGCTGTGACTTACTAGCTAGTGACCTTACATAAGTTATTTAGCATTCCTGCACTTTAGTTTCCATATATCAAATGGATATAATATAGTATCTTCTTAGTAGGTTTTCTGTAGTAATAAAATGAGGTAATACACAAAAAGCTTTTAGAATTATACCTGGCTCATAGTGATTGCTAGCTATTATTATCATTCCAGCTATTATTATAATTAAATAGAATAAATCATGATGGAGTATTAATGTATATTTTATTTTATAATATTTGTCTTCAGATATTTTTTTGGAGAATGTGTTATATTATAGAAAAAGGATGGCTATTGGATCCAAGCAAGCCTGGATGTCAAACCTGTTTCTTATTTTTTATGGGCTAGTTAGTCTTAGACTAGACTACACCTGACCTCACCATGTCTCCTTTTCCTAATGACTCTTTAGTTATAGTCTTGTGGGACATTAAGTGACTCAATATATATAAACTTTCCCAGTAATAAAAGTCAGTTGTTATTCCCCATGAAGAGATGACATTTCATTTTGTTTTTTTCATCCAAATAAATTATTGTCTGGAGGCCATAGCAGTTCAGAGTGAATATAGAGACTTAGGGCTTAAAAGGGGCCTGAAACTTCTTTTAGGTCTGGAATTTTGATTTCTCTTACCTTCATTGCTCCAGTTTAATGAAGGTTATTTCAATTATATCCATAAAACTCAAGGATTTATTTTACTTGATTGCCCTGTCTCCTTATGTAGATGGTTTAGTATGCTTTCTAGTGGACTGAGACAACGTGGAGCTGTGTGCAGATTTCCCCTTGCCTCCGAGTCTCTGGGTAAGCTGCCTGAGACAGGGGCTTCTGAAATGATAGGAGCCTTGAACTTAATTAAGCAGCTTGGAATCCAGAGTGGTATCAAAGCTGGGCTTTTGATTATGAATATTATCTTGATTCCTACAACTTCCTCATGTTCAGCCTTCTCCTCCCAACATTACACAAAACAAAACTTATACTGAGTTGTACTTAAAACTCAGGACATTTTATCATTTGATTCATTAACATTACTATGTTAGAAAATACAGGAGATGATAAGGTCTAAAAAATAAATTTAAGATCAAGAGCTTTCTAGTTTTTCCGTTTTAGAGTTAAATTGATTAAACTACTTCTATTCAAAATATGCTGCTTATTAAACTGCTAGTAAATTTTATATATTCTGATCTTTGTTTTTATAAATGATATAAGATAATATATCATTAGTTCACTATAATTTATTGGCATAATATTTGTTAATATGGCACTATGAAAAATACTTTGAGAATCAAAACAACAACAAAAAATAAATAAAAAGCAGTCATCACATTGAAAGAATAGCACTCCTATGAGGAAATGCTACTAATGAGAAATTTATATATAACTTTCTAGAGAGTGATATGTTTGAATTCTGAAGCTATATATCATAAAATTGTCTATAATCCCTAGACTGATATTTTACTGCTCTGATAGTTCATTGCTTCTCATTCAAATGAAATATTAACATGGAGAGCTAATTTTTTTTCTGTCAAGATCACGTTGGTCAAGCATAATAACTGTTTTCTTTGATAACTTGTCATTTAACCTGGTAGAACTACTCTAAAATTATGTCATGTTCTTCCCTCTTTTCATCTCCACTCTTGCTTTCTGGTTACCCATTCTAGCAATACAAGACCAGTTCAAGCTACAAGGCTTTTGCAGCAATCCCTACCAACACATTGCTTTTGGAACAGAAGGTCAGTGTTGGCTAAAAAGCAGAGTAAATTTTATGTTTACAGTGTCACTTATGTTTTCTAAAATTTCTGTTTTAAAGATCTGTCTTTTCTAAAATAAAGTTATACTCTCAGTTTAGGATGATGTGAAGAAAACATCTTGGTGAATAAAATTGCAGACATCATTACTTTATCATTAGAGGCTAGATATGAGCTTAGAGTTGTCCAGTCCAATGTCAAGTAGCCCTGGGAAACTTAATTTAAATTGGAAGGATCCTGTCCTTTGGAATTTTAGATTGTTGTGATATTCAAGAGCTTCCACCTCTATTTGCAGTGATCAAAAGAGTAGAGGCAAAATAGGGTTACATGTAAAACTGGCCAGCTTGGTCAAAACTTGGTGACTTAAAGTGGCTTGCACAGTGTAGATATGTGTTAGCTGAGTATCTAGATTAGCTCCTTAGATCCTATCATGGGCTAAACCTCTTTATACATTCCTGCTGGCTACTGATCCTACCTCTATAAATGAGAGGGAAGATTGAGATCACTTCCAGTGACTCATGCTTTTGGGTGACTTGAGGACACTTTTGCTTTGCCATTCAGTCATTAATTATAAAATTATAGGATTCTACTTCAGCAGGTAACTTAAATTACAGCCTCTTGTTCAATAAGCACATTATAGATGCTCAAATAAAGGCCAAATAGAGGAACATATCAGAATCAAAGTGGAATCAATTATGAAATCTATGAAATTGTTCATTTCATATGTTATTTTGATGATTGCCCATTATTCCAATGGCCTATTGTTATGTTGAATCATAATAGCAGTGTTTCTCAGCACAGACCCTCTGCCCATTTCAGATGGACATTTCTGAAATCTGATCATTAGTGCCTGCCTTCGCAGAAATGGGAGAAACTCTCCCCCTGAAGCAGCCAGGCAGGGAGAATTCGAGACCTGATGGGTCATGGTGTCCTTTTATCACCTAACCTGTCATATTTTCCTGTAGCTGAGTGCTTCTATTATATGAATGCTTTATTTAAAAAAACAATAGTTAATTCTTCTTGAAAAATTTTTGTAAGATAAAGTTGCATGGCATTATTAGTTCCAAAATTTCTGTCTACCAGCTCTATTTGCTTCCAATTAAATGGATTTTAGAGATTATAATTTTCTAAAGGCCCAGTGCACAAATTTATGCACCAGTGGGGTCCCTTGGCTCAATCTGTGGGTTTAGGCTGAAACCGGCTCTCTAACATCCCTCAAGGGGTACCAGATTGCGAGAGGGTGCAGGCCAGGCTGAGGGACCCCACTGGTACATGATCAGGGCCAGGGAGAGATGCGAGAGGTTGTCCAGATGGGGAGGGATCATGGGAGGGCTTCCCGGCATGTCTGGCCCATCTTGCTAAGTCCTGATCAACTGGACCCCAGCAGCAAGCTACCAGTTGGAGCATCTGCCCCTTGGTGGTCAGTGCATGTCATAGTGAGTGGTTGAGCAACCTTAGCATATCATTAGAATATTATGCTTTGATTGGTTTGAATGGATGACTGGATGACTGGACACTTAGCATATTAGGCTTTTATTATATAGGATTAATCATTAAAAGTGAAGAACCATTGACTTAACTTCTAATTTTATCACAGACCTATTTCATCAATGTGTATGGTGGTATCACTATATGTTTAATCTAATACAACTTCATATGGAAGAATTTTTGTGTTTCAATTTTGAATAAAACATAATTTTTAGGAAATTTATTATTTTTGTTGTTAGTATACCAGAATGTAAATGTCATGATGCCTAATTTAAAATATTATTCTAGAGAGGATTGATTATTATACAAGCAATAATGTGGGTAATTATTTCTTGGCTAAGTAAATTATTTTTGGACCATAAATATTTTTGGATCATGAATTGTTCAAAGATCTCATGATATGGTTTGATGTTTGTTTTTGCTTTAGAGCCTTTGTATAATTCCACATATTTTTTCTGGCTTTTCCATAGTATGTGCTCCTCAATAAGAAACTTTACTTTGTAAGAATTTTTAAACAGCAAAAGTCTTATAACAAGAGAGCTTATTTCCATGAATATTTCTTGAATAATATTAAAACTGGTAATTTAGACCTTTTTACCTATCTGTTTATACCAGCAATTTTCAAATGGCATGCCATAATAATTTTTAAAACATGCAATATCATCTGACTATGTAGTCAGGGGCACTGACCTCTTTTCCCTTAGATTGTCAAATATAATAATAGCCAACACAACAATAGCCATCCATTGTGGATGAATCAAAATGATACCTTTTTCTTTTTTTATATGGGCCAAAAATGTATTGATTGATGTGTCACAGAATTTTAGTAATTAGTGTATATATACAATGAGATGAAAAAGGTAGAAAATTGCTGGCTTATACAATAGAACTTATCCTATAATGTTTAATTCACAGGATTTTATTTCTGAATTGGGTGAGAAAATTAAAACTATAATCATCAGAAATTCATCTATTTTGGAAAGCATTAGCATTTGGAATATTTTAAATCACGGGAGCTTTTCTGAGATCCATTTAATATAACAAAGAACACCACCTTTAAAGTGTAGGGTAATGCTGTAATCTCATTATAATAATTGGTTAGCATCTATACTATAGGTTGCCTTGAAGAGATAGTTATCAATTTATTCAAGCCTTAGTTCAACAATTCATTCTCGGCCCAAGTCAAATTAAACCTATGGTTGACATTTTAAACATTATGTTTATAGAATATAGTATAGGAATTATTAGTAAGGGACAAGAGTCACTTAAAAATAACACCATTTTTAAAAGCAAGATTTTCTCCAAATTCAAACACAGGCATCCCTTAACATGAGACATTCATCCATTGTTGAATCACTGGATTGGTTTCAGATTTAATCACCCCTAGATGAAGCACATAATTTTCAAAAGAGTACATTTGGTTGGCAGGGGATATGAGGTTTCTGATACTTCTGTTCTATAATTTATTTTCTGCACCAAAACTGAAATTTATAGCATATTCAGTATTCTATCTGTTTTTTCCCTATGTACATTTAGGAGGAAAGCATTTTTAGCTTGTTTTAACTAAAGCTTTATAGGAAGGGGTAATTGTAAGCATCATCTTTTAATGTGTTTGCTTCAGGGTCTTTGGGTTAATCTGCTGCTAATAATCATGTACAAGCTTGAGATGAGGATGAAATACAGGTGATTAAAAAGCAGGAACAAAGTAATCAGATTACTTTGCATTTGCAACTGTCCACAGACCTTATTACAATATGTTCAACAATATACTGAGCTCTGTAGAGAAAATAATTTTGATGTGGGCATTATTTTTTAGTCTCTATTTGTGTACTGCTCTCAGAGAATGTTAAAAGTGTCTCTTATTGATTAAGCTTTCTTTTTATCATCTGAGTTTGATAGCAATGGGTAAAAAAGTTAAAATTAAACTGCAGAGTACATATTGATATTCTCAATAAATGGATTATTATTTTCACTGTGCATTTGAGTTCAGGGAAGGAAAGATGAAGATAGGAAATTTCCATGAAATCATATAATATGGATCTTTATTGTCTCTCAAGTAATTAATACTTTTCAATAATAGTATAAAATTTCTTCTTGAAAAATAATTTGAATTCTTTGTTCTTTTCCTCAAAAGTATTCTTTGGGATAAAATCAAGGCTATGATCACTACAGTTTTACAGTTTTACTATCCTACAAATGACATTTTATAGATACTTTTAATACGTTAGCTACACATGTTTGAAAGAAAAATTCTAGAGGAGTTCAATTTTATAAATAGCATATATAAATTGCAGTATTAATTATTCAAACAAAACTTCTGGGATAAAATTTATTTTGGGTGGAAGGAAAATAACCACTTTGAAGACTATACAAAAAAGAAACACTTAAAAGATTTGAAATATCTCATCAGCTGTCAAACCATTTTATTTTAAGTTGCCAGTTTAATTTTTTAAGACATGAGTTGGTAAACTACAATGTGCTTAAACATATGTCTTTGGATAAGACTATTTTAAGATCTCTGTGTGTCTGAAAAATTTAACAAAATCTGGATGCTAACTTAGCATAAGGCCTATACTAGAGAGAAATCTCTTGATTTAGATAGTATAAAGAGTGAATGCGTTCCCAACTTCCTTAGCAATGGAGAAGTGCCAGGACCCAATTCTAAACTGATTGGTTCTTCTTAAGCAGTTGTCTACCAGGCACATAGCTCGTTAAAAACGCTTAATAAATGATATTTAATTATGCATATTGCTTGTTTTATTTTTTTTTTATCGTGAACTATTTGAGAGAATATAGATTTTTTTTTTTTTGCTTTAAGGTTTATTGAATCAATTAATTCAGTCTATAGCTGAGTATGTCTCTAAAATATCCAATTGTATTCCACAGGATTTTAAGACAAACTTTTGTTCAGAGTATTATAAAAATAAAGGGGTCTGGTATATGACAATTGGGATGATGACAATTAAGGATCTTTCTTTAGGGTAGAATAGCTTCCTCAATTCTGCTTCTATGGAAAAGATATAAGGGACCTTCTTCTATAGAGGAAGAGTTGGTTTTAGACTTGGTGCCTTTTAACAATTAGAGAGTACAGTCACAATGGCTGCCATAGCAGTAACGGCTATAGTGTATCAGACACTAAGCTGAGTACTTAATCATCCTCAGAGCTCCGTGAAGAGTTTGATGATCACAGATGCCAAGTAGATGCCTCGAAGCGCAGGCTAGTAACTTGCTCAACTGGACCTCAGGTGGACCTCATTATCCTCCACCCTTTCCCTGCTCATCACACAATGGCAACATCAACTAGCTAAAGTGAAATATTGAGGAAGAGATGATGATTTGCGATCCCTGTCTACAACACCTTTTTTTTTCCTCATTATTTGCTAAAATATATTTAGCTTCTCACCAAATTAGTGGGGGAAAAAATATCTTTTAAAAAGAAGACCAGTGAAAGGAAACTGGAAATGATTTAGCTCTTCAAAGACTTTAGTGACTCAGAGGAATTACAAAACAGCCCAATTCTTTGAGTGACTGGGAAAGATGAGGTGAATTGCAGTGGAGGAGGTGCCAGCTGGAAATAGGAAAAACCTTTCTGACACCCTTGATTAAATAAATGAAGGCAAAGTATGGATTTTTCGACCACTGAGCCTTAATGAATGGATTTGGAACAGTCTTGTAATGGTTTGCAAAAATTCATTTTCCTCTGTGTGGGAGGGACAGACATTTAAACCTTCAAAGATATTAGGATTAAAAACACCAAGTAGATTTCACAAATTCTTAAAAATGTTAAATCAATCATATGATAATAATCTAGTGAGAAATATTCCCAGGTCTTTAAAGAAGCTGTACTTTTATATATCCAGAAGCCACTTTGGCTTACAGGGTATACATTTCCTCTTTTCTTCAGATTTGAATGCTATTCAGACCTCAGTCTCCAACTAGATAATCTAAGTGAGATTTACTTTCCAAGAATATCTTCAATCTATAGGTGGTTTTGTTTAATGACAATAATAATAATAATAATAATAATAATAATAATAAAATTAAATTAAATTTAAAAAAAGAAAAGAAAAGAAAGCAAAGCTTTTGTATCTCTCAGAAGATTTATTCCACCAAATGGCTGGACAGATTAACAAAGTATATGAGCATTTAGGCTGAACATGAATCATTGATGGAAGATGGTTAATTTGATCCTTACTAAAATATAGTAACTTGCCCATGAACTTTTTGAAATCCAATCCAATTAGAGTAGGCATCACAAAAAGTTTCATAAACCGTTTTAGATTATTCTTCCTTTGAAAGCAGTTAAATTTCTAATCTATTGAGAGTGCAAGTAACACATTCTATCTTTAGATATTTTTTAGAACTTAGTCCTATTTTGAAAAAGAGTAGTAGATTAGACTGATTTAATATTTCTGATGAGAAATTATTTGTAATTCCATCAGAGTTGCTCTCTTTGCTGCGGGGACACCAATTACAGTTTTTTTTGCATCTGCTAGTATTCCTATAAGGACTTGGACTTACAAGGCTTGCTCATAATTCTTAGTTATTAATGATAATGTAGTATTTACCTCAAGCTATTTTATTTTAAAAATCAGTTATAATAGGTCTTTTTAAAAAACAAAACAAAACAAAAAAACAGGGCCACAAAGTTGGCTGTCTCAGGCAAAATATCACTGCTTTTAATGAAAATATTTTGAATAACATATTAATTAAGAATCTTTGGAAATAAAATTCAATGTATATCTCAATTATGCCTCACTTGGCTATAGTCCAATTTGGTAGACAAATATATGTTTTTAATAAAAATATGTTATTGGAGAATATCTGAGAGAACTTCACTCAAAATGAATAAATATAAGAAACATCAATACAATCCTGCTGGCTAAGTTGTGAAAAAGCAATCAATGGTCATATTTCCTGTTAATAGAGATTTAATATATTTAACTTTAATACTTTTTTTACTATAGAAAAAGAAACTACTTTTTATGGCTGCTAGAAAGAGTGGATCAAAATGTTCTTTGATAAACCATTTTCAATAAAAAAAATCAATTCTAATAATTTCAAAACTATTTAAATTCAAAATAACACCCTCCCAAATTTTAATGCAGTCTTAGTATTGTCCTCATTTCAAAGTTTCAGTGCATTAATGACCCAATACCCGTTATCTTCCTTAATTTTCCAATCATTATGCATAGATTTATTTTTGTTCTTTGAGTAAATGTCAGCACTTTAAATAGCCTGAATGAAAGTTTTGTTTGCCTATAGTAAGTTCACACAAAGTAACCAGGATATTAGCCTTTATTGGTTTTATCTAGAAAAAAATTCTATCATTAAATCAACACTGACTACTTGCTCAGATCTTTGAACAAATTTAATTGAAATATGGGGAAAGAAATTATTTATTTGTTAGTTTAAATATTTAAAGAGTTTAAACTACTTCTCTAGAACATTTTACTAAGGAGTATTAAAACTACTTTTTTTTAATGATTCATTAATTAATTTCATTTACCGTATTTTCCGGCGTATAAGACGATCCCCTAATTTTACAGTTAAAACATAGGTTTAGGCCTATATTCGCTGTATAAGACTACCCCCACTTCCGAGGCAACACCAGTTCTTTTTTTAATAGACCGCCTCTCTGACTCTGGCCAATCTGAGCAGGCTTTTTACTATTGTAGAACACAGTGTGCTCTTTCCTGAATATACAAAAATAAATACCATATTTTCCCAATTGAAATATGAAAAATTTTCCAATAAGGTGGAGATACAATTGAAAAAATAATTATGATGAAATATAATTAAGTTATGTACAACCTGACAAATGTATCATATAATTAGAGTAAAAGATAAAAGGGCTAATAATTAGATAAAGCATTTTGAAGAATGAAATCTGTTGTCTGCCTCAAATAGAAAGGCTCACTATGAATTTGTTTTAAAAGTATGCTATTGACACATAGAATAAGGTAGAATATAGAACAGCTCACATCCATAAAAATGATAAATGCATTAGTGTCAATGAAGAAAAGGGGAATAAACTTATGAAAGAAGACTAATCTCAAAAATTATCAGGGAAATGAAATCTAAAGAGAGATGTACATCAGGATGTTAACATTTTTTTAAGTGTGAAAATAAGCTCCAATTCATTGCTATGATGAGTATAAGATTATTCATTTCAAAAGACGATTTGAGAATCCTATCTAATAAAATAGTAATATGCAAATTAACTGTCACTCCAAAACACAAGATGACTGCCCTCATGTGGACACAAGATGGCCACCATAAGGTGGCCAGCAGGGAAGGGCAGTTGGGAGGGACCAGGCCTGCAGGGGAGGGCAGTTAGGGGCAATCAGGCTGGCAGGGGAGTGGTTAGGGGTAATCAGGCTGGCAGGCAGAATTGGTTAGGGACAATTAGGAAGGTAGGCAGGTGAACAGTTGGGAGCCAGCAGTCATGAATTGTGAAAAGGATGTCCGACTGCCCGTTTAGGCCTTATCCCAGTAGGATCAGCCCTAAACGGGCAGTTGGACATTTCTCTTGGAGTCCTAGATTGGAGAGGGTGCAAGCTGGGCTGAGGGACACCCCCCATGCATGAATTTTGTGTACCAGGCCTCTAGTCTATACTAATAAAAGGGTAATATGCTAATTAGATCGGATGTCCTTCCAGAAAAGCCATGGTGGTGGGGCCAAGGCAGAGGTAGTTAGGAGTGATCAGGCTGGTAGGGGAGAGCAGTTAGGGGGATCAGGCTGGCAGGGGAATATAGTTAGGGGGATCAGGCCAGCAGGCAGGTAAGCAGTTAGGAGCCAGCAGTCCCAGATTGCTAGAGGGATGTCCGACTGCTGGAATCTGGACTAAACCAGCAGTCAGACATCCCAGTAGAGATCACGGATTAGAGAGGGTGCTGGCCAGGCTGAGAGACAACCCCCCTCCAGTGCACAAATTTTGTGCACTGGGTCTCTAGTATCTGATTAAAGTGGCTCTCCATGATTACACTATTGTGTAGGTACTTTAATCTTAAAATTACAAATGTGTGTCTAAAAAATGTGTACATGGATGATTGTTGTTACAGTTTATAACATTAATATTGGGGACACTTCAAATATCCAACAACAGAATAAAATATCCATTTTTGTGTGGAATATGTATACAGTGGAATCCCATGTGTAAATGAATTATTGAATACATAACTACATGGAAAAAGAAATAAGGTAGGAAGGAATTTTGAGTGGTGATGGATATGTTTATGGCCTAAATTGTGGAGATGGTTTTATGGATGTATATTTATTTCCAAATTCATCAGTTGTGTACATTAAATGCAGGTTTTTGTATATCAATTATAATTTGAGAAACTGGTTAAAATAATAACAAAAAACAAAGCAAGTTCCAGAAGTGTATATTAAACTTACATAAAATTAGAAGGATTGCACAAAACAACCTTATAGTAGTTGTTACATTTTGAAAATAGTTAAATGTCATTTGAGGCCAAGTTGGATGAATAAGATAGCCAAGACTTTTTGTTATATAAATAATTACAAATGAGGCTAAATTTTAAAATTCTGTGTGCATGTTTCTTATAAACTGGTTCTCAAGCATTTTCTCAAGAATAGTTTTTGTACATTTTGAGAAATTCCTACATCATTGTTATTTTTGTGGGCAGCTTCTCAAGGTAACTGCTTTGAAGGGAACAAGGCTCATCTGGATGTATAAAGTGTCCAAGTTCTACTTTGTATGTTTAAAAATTCAGCCTTTTTTTTAATATACAATTTTTAAAATATACAAATTTTTAAAATATACAATTTAAATATACAATTTCTTTTTTTTTTAAATATACAATTTTTTAAAATATACAATTTTTATTGATTTCAGCGAGGAAGGGAAATGGAGAGATAGAGACATTAATGATGAGTGAGAATCATTGATTGGCTGCCTCCTGCATGCCTAATAATTGGAGTCAAGGCCACAACCTGGGCATGTGTCCTGGCTGGGAATTGAACTGTGACCTCCTGGTATATAGGACAATGCTCAACCACTAAACCACACCTGCTGGACTCATCTCCTTTATTTATTCCAACATCTTGTAGTAGACTAGAGGCCCAATGCAGGATGGTCCTCCTTTACCTTGGCTGCTGGCACTACCTTCGCTCTAGCCAGAACTGTCTTTCCACCTTCCCACATTGCTCAGAGGCCCAGAGTGGCTGGGATGGTGTGGAACACCTGTGTAGTCGCCCTTCCCCTGGCTGCTTGGCACCTGGGTATGCATATTAACCTGCCATCTTTGTTGGGTTAATTTACATACTCCTGAATGGTTGGTGGGCGTTATGAAGGTATGTTAAATTAGCATGTTACTCTTTTATTAGTGTAGATATTTTGATTCAACAAGAGAAAACATGTCAGAGGAGAGCTCATCAAATTATTTAAAGGTTTATTTCTTGGAAATATTGAGATATTCAGAGATTTCTTTGAAAAGACTTTTCTATATTTGACTAAAAGCCTCACATAAGAATTATTTCATTTACACTAGGCACTAGATGAACCGGCCCAAACTGAAAACGTTTCTAAGGACAACACATTGGACCCACCGCTGGAGGTAATGACTTCATATTACCCCTGCTTTTGAAGTATAATCCCAAAACTCATTGCTAACTCAGTACCTGGTTTCAATTCTTCCAGTTTTGTTTCCCTGCACAGCTCAGGCAGCAAACTGAAGAGCTCTGTGCTACCATTGATAAGGTCTTACAGGATTCCTTGTCTATGGTAATGCCTTAGACTAGAACGTGCAATTCAAACATTTGCTTTGCTTCTCTTCACTTACCTCTACTTGAGTATATGCATCATAGGCTTGTCCTTTTTATTTTCCAGCATTCTTCTGGTTCTCCTTCAAGTTCTCTACAGAAATTGTTGGGTTCTGACACTACCAAAGTATGTATGTGTTTAATATAATTTACTAAACCATGAGAGTTTCTATAACAATGATTTTTAAGCTTCAGGTCAAAGCCCTATAGTGAATTGGGAAATTATTTTAATGGATAGAACCAGCGTTTTTGTTTGTTTGTTTTGTTAGTAAATAGCATTTTAAAAACAGAATAGTAAGAATGTAAAATATCAGACTCTATTCTAAGTAGTGTAGGTATTATTGATATTTATTTCAATTTGTTTACATATACAAGTATGTGTGTATAGGGTTGCAAAATAAAATCTGGTTTTAACTATGTATGGGCTAAGTTCGAACCAACACATTAGACTCAGTTATTGTTGGCATTTGCAGGAGCTATATGGAAGTAACTGCATATAGAATTTGTTGCCTAATCTCATTTCCAACCCTACCTTTAGTAACTAAGTAATTCACAGCCACTTAGAATTATAGAAGTGGAAAATGAAGTAGACTAAAGTAGCATTAGTCTAAGAGCTTTAACACAAGTATTATTTCTGGAATGTCGTTTTCTTTGAAGTTTATTTCATTGTTCTTTGACTCAGAAGGAAGAAGCATGGATATTTTAGAATCTTATGGCACTACTAAAGCATTAATTGTTGAGTTTACATAATTAACTATTTCCTTCTTATAATTGTAGCCAATTTTGTTGGAATAAAATGCTACATTTTACCCAAAAGTTTTTAAATGCTTAATACAGACCTACTCACCCAAATTTCAAAATGGTTGTGTTTTTCCTTTATTGATAATTGTTATGTTTTCTTTGTCAACCTTATATTCTATCTTGAAATTAGTATACTTTTTGAATGGTCTTTTTAAAATTTGGAAACTGTGTGTATAAAGTAGGTTTTAAATGTAGAAATTGCTTATAATTAGAAAAGTAATTCTAATTATCAATTGGAACATTATAGACAAATAGTGCACAAAATTCATACAAGGGAGAAGGATGTCCCTCATTCCAGCTGCACCCTGAGATTCCATCATCAGGCCTAAACGGGCAATCAGACATCCCTCTCACAATCCAGGACTGCTGGCTCCCAACTGCCCACTTGCCTGCCTTCCTGATGGCCCCTAATCACTTCTGCCTGCCAGCCTGATCACCTTTTAACCTCTTCCCAACTGCTCTTCCCTCCTGGCCTGATCGCCCACAACTGCCCTCCCTTGGAGGCCTGGTCCCTCCCAACTGCCCTCCCCCTACTGGCCATCTAGTGGTGGCCATCTTGTGTTCACATCGGGGCAGCCATCTTTGACCACATGGGGTCAGCCATCTTGTGTGTTAGAGTGACAGTCAATTTGCACATTACCCTGGTGCACTGGTGGGGACCAGCTGGCTTGCCCTGAAGTGTGTCCTGGATCAGAATATGGGTTCCCTTTGGGTGTGGGACAGCCTGGGCAAGAGGCCTGTGGTGATTTGCAGGCCAGCCATACCCCCCAGTGACCCAAATGGAGGCCCTGATATCTGGGATTTATTATCTTTTGTAATTGAAACTTGTAGCCTTGTGCAGAGGCCAGGCTCAGCCAGGGCAGAAAGCTTGGCTTCCTCCATTGTCAGGGGCAACCCAAGCCTCTGGCTGGTTCCAGTTTCGTGGCTGCTGCCATTTTTGTTGGGATTTATTTATCTTCTATAATTAAAACTTTGTATCCTTGAGCAGAGGCCAGGGCAGGCCTGGGCAGGCCATAGTTGTTGGGTTAATTTGCATACTTGCTCCTGATTGGCTGGTGGGCATGGCTTGTAGGCTTAGCAGAGGTATGGTTAATTTGCATGTTTCTCTTTTATTAGATAGGATAATAAAAAGGTAATATGCAAATAGACTGAATGGCAGAATGACCAGTCGCTATACATGCACTGACCAACAGGGGACAGATGTTCAATGCAGGAGCTGTCCCCTGGTGATCAGTGCACTCCCACAGGGGAAGCGCCATTCAGCCACAAGCTGGGCTCAGTGTTAAAGAGCACAATGGTGGTGGCAGGATCATCTCCCACCTCTGCGATCATGCTAAGGATATTCATTTGAGGCTTAGGCCCGTTAGTAGGACATCCCTCAAGGGCTCCCAGACTGCTAAAGGGTGCAGGCTGGGCTGAAGAGACCCCTCCCCCCAAAGTATATGAATGTCATGCACCAAGCCTTTAATCCATTAATAATGACATAGAAATTTAGTAATCATTAAAAATTATATTTCAGCAGAGAGGAATGAATAATTTTAGTTATGTTTTTATTAAATGTTTAGTTGTATATTTTTTGTCTTTTAATTTAAAAATATAAAACGTTTGCTTTGCCAAAGAAATATTATGTAAATTTTTCAAAGTATATTTTAATTAACTATAATGGAAATATGATTTAAATAGTAATATGTGAATAAACATCTTAATAATTGATTTATTTACCAAATATTTAATGCTTATAGTGTTTTAAAATGCTATTCTGCATCACTATTATTAAGGCAATTATTTTATTCAACAAATATTTATTAAGTGCCTACTATGGGTGTGGCACTGTAAGGCATTAGGGAGATAATGCTGAACAAGGCATAGTAACCTAGCAGGGCGTACTTTGGATGTAGTAATCAGAAAGTAGAATTCAAGCTGAGACAAAAGGTGGGAAAAAGGCAAGCAGGAAAGTTCAGGGAGAATAGTTTTCAGGCAGAGAATATGCAAATTTTCTGAGCTGGGAAAGCGCTTAGTGTGTGAAGATGAAGACAAGTGTGATTGTAGCCTCATGAGCCGGGGTGAACTGTGTAAAATGAGATTGAGGAGGTGGGCTAGGGACAGTGAAGATACCTATATGCCATGGCATGAGGTTTGGGTTACAAGGAAAATGGGAAGACATAAAACTCTGGGGGAAGTAATATGAAACCATTGACAAAGATCACAATGGGTGCTGTGAGGTGGCAACTGAGGTCAGAGAGGCAATCAATGAAGTTGTCTGGATAGGGCTGGTTAATTGCCAGAGAGCAGAATGTGTGTATGAGTGAGAGATTTCAGACTTGCTGCAGGTTGGATGTGAATGTGAAGGAGAGAAGAACCATGAGTGAGCACCAGGTCTCTTCCTTGAGCATAAATGACCATGAAGGAGGCACTGTGTGGTGGAGGAAAGAAAGTTGATGTTTGTTTTTGAGATGACTTTGAGGTATGTTTCAAGAGGAACTTAAACTTATGTGTCTGGTGGTAGTAGGAGAGATTTGGGATGACCAGCACATGAATGTTGTGAGCTCCCTGTACAGAGATTCAAGGAACAAAACATGGCAGGTGCAATAAAGAAGGTGGAGAGGGAACCTGCAAAGAAGAGCAAACCCATTGTATAAAAAAATCAGCAGTATGGTATCATGATGCTACAAGAAGAGACTATTGAAGAGAATGTAATTGTGCTTGCTGCCAGAGCAGAGAAAGCTAAACCTAAAGAAGATTTTATTAAATTTGACATATATTTTGAAACTGTATTGCTGTTTCTTATGAGTTGGTATTCATTCTCATTTTTTTTAAAAATAATTTTTACTAGCATTTATAATCCTTTTGAACCTAAGGTTCAGTTTTTAGTCCAGTACAAGTTAGTGACCTTATATATGTAATTTTAAATTCATGTTTTGTTAATTTTTTATTCCTTTATTTACATATTACGTTAAAACTTTATTTTTATCTTTCTATAAACTCTTTAGTTTTATTTTCTTTAGGTCAACATTTCTGGATATCACTTTTGTATTTAATCTGAAATTCTTTTTATCTGAGACTTTAAGCCATTTATAATTACTATAAATACTAATTTCTGCTATCTTATTTCATATTTTCTACTTAAAATATTTTCTTTTTTTTTTGCCTTTCCTGTTTCCTTTAGATATTTTGACATATACTGTTTTGAAACTTTTTGAAATTTTTACTTTATATTTTTGTTAGTTTTTATAGTTACACATAAATTGTTAAGGACAATAATTATGTTTATTTTTCTATCATTTTAAAGCTTACATATATTTCCCCCCCAATTTGGTAAGTATTATAGCACTTTCACGTTTTCACATTTTTTTTAAATCAGGTTACATACACAGAAAAATTTGTTAATATGTTTTGGACTCAATACATTTGAATTATTATGCTTATGTTTTCATTAATCTCTTCTTTATTTAAATACTTATTTTTAATTTAGATCCTTATTTCTTACAAATTTATAGCTTAATCATGGGTTTACTTTTTTTTCTGGAATTTTGTTGAAAATTGTATTCAATGAGGTCTGGTTGTGTTGATTTTATAACCTCTATCCCTTAAAAAGCCCCCTCCTTTCTATTCATTTAAATTATAGTTTTGCTGGAGATAAAATATAGATCTTCTGTCTTCAATACTTTTTACCCCAGGCTCTTTTACTTTAGTAACATTCTTGTGAAATATTTTGTCAACATAATATTCACTCCTCTTCTATAGAGTGATCATTTACAGAGTAGTACTGTAATCTTTTAGTATTTTATCTATAATGTGACTGATTTTTCCTATAATGTGTCTAGGTGTGCATTTTTTTTTCTTTTCTTTTATGCATCTAGATTGGTATTCTCTTTGACATTTTACTTGGAGTCTTTACTTTTTTCTTCCTCTTACATTCAGGATAATGTTTAGCCTTTTTTTTTTTTTTTTTTTTTTTCCTTCAAATGTTTTCTTCCTGCTGGAGCTTTTATAATACTGATAATGTTATTTTTGCTTCTGTATTCTATATCTTTCAATCTTTAAATATTTTATTCTATTTATTGCTTCCTTATTCCTTTGAGAAGATTCTTAGATATGATATTCCAGTTCCAAAATGTGTTCAGTGTCTATTTTATTCTTCAATGCCTATGTAAAATTATTTTTGGTAGCAATATAGTTCTTTTATTTCAAGTCAGGTTTATTGAGGTACTAGAGGCCCAATGCACAAAGATTTGTGCAAGAATGGACCTTCCTTCCCCTGGCTGCCAGCACCATCTTCGCTCTGGTCCGGAGCTGCCTTTCTACCTTCCCACATTGCCCAGAGGCCCGGAGTGGCTTGGGCAGTGTGAAACACCTGCATTGTTGCCATGGTGATGATGCAAGTGTCCTGTCCCACTCCCGGCTGCTTGGCACCTATACATGCAAATTAACCCACCATATTTGTTGAGTGAATTTTCATACTCCTGATTGGCTGGTGGGTGTTATGAAGGTACAGACAATTTGCATCTTACTCTTTTGTTAGTGTAGATAATTTACTCACTGTAAAATTTATCCTTTCAGTGTATATCACTCTGACAAAGGATACAGTTATGTGACCACCCCCACTTCCAAGATACAAGAAACTTCCATCATATAAGAACATTCTCTTTTGCTCCTTTGTGGTCTCTCTCTCTCTCTCTCTTTCTCTCTCTCTCCATTCCTCTCCCTCTCCCTCTCCCTCTCCCTCTCCCTCTCCCTCTCCCTCTCCCTCTCCTTCTCTCTCTCCCTCTCCCTCTTTCCCTTTCTCTCTTTATTCAACTTAAGTGCTGAGCAACCACTGATCTTTTCTCAGTTTCTATACTGTTGCCTTTTAAAATTTCATATAAACAGAGTTATACAGCATGTAGTCTCTTGAGTTTTACCTTTTATACTTAATAGAAGCAGTTCAGATGATTCATTAATATTTTTGCATGCATCAATCATTCATTTATTTCTTTTGCTGAGAAAGGATTTCCATTGTATGGTTGTAACATACATTTACTATTCACCAATTGATGGACAATTGGGTTATTTCTAATTTGGGAGTATTACTGATAGAGCTGTTAAGAACATTTGCAAATCAGACTTTGTATTTTCATACGCTTTCATTTCTCTTACATAAAGATCTATAAGTAAAATGGCTGGACCACTGTTTTTCTTTTATAGTACTTCCATTTTCCAGATGTCCTATAAATTTTTCATGGAAACTCAAATATCTCTGGGTATATCACCTAGTGTGGCTGTATGTATGACTGATGCCTGAAGTGGTAGGCACTAAAAGCCTAATCCCTAGCATTTTCTCTTTCTGTTTTATTTTATTTATTTATTTATTTATTTATTTATTTATTTATTTTATGATATCCAATCTAATAAAAGAATAATATTCAAATTAAGAATCACTCTGCAACAAAAATGGCGGTGCCCATAGTCAAAAGATAGCAGTGCCCAGTCCTCTCAGCCCTGCCAGAGTCCCCCAGTCTCTGGGAGGGCTGCCGCTGAGAGCCTGCAGAGTAAGTGCCTGGTGGAATGCTACCCAGAGACCCTTCTGACACTTTATAAAAAAACAAAAACAAATTCACTCCCCATGGCATGATCCCCTGCCAGTGGGGGCATCCTGGGCTGGGGTCTCAGCCTGGGAGTGGCATGCACCCCCATGGCACCAACCCCTCCCAGCCTGGAGTCTCAACCACTGAGTCACACCAGCCAGGCAGATATGGAGGAATCTTAAATGTTTCTTTTTTTAAAAAAATATATTTTATTGATTTTTTACAGAGAGGGTGGGAAAGGGATAGAGAGCTAGAAACATCTATGAGAGAGAAACATTCATCTGCTGCCTCCTGCATACTTCCCAATGGGTATGTTTCCCCAACCAAAATACATACCATTTACCAGAATAGAATCTGGGACCCTTGAGTTTGCAGGCCAATATTCCATCCACTGAGCCAGACCAGTTAGGGCTTTCCAATATGTTAAAGAAAAAACCCTATCTAATAAAAAGTGAATATGCAGGGAGGGCATTTGAGGGTGACCAGGTTATCAGGGGAGAGCAATTGGGGATGATTGGGCCAGCAGGGGAGCAGTTAAGTGTCTATCAGTTTGGCAGGGGAATAATTAGGGGGTGATCAGACTGGCAGGCAGAAGCAGTTAGGGGCAGTCAGGCAGGCAGGCAAGCAGTTGGGAGCCAGCAGTCCTAGATTATGAAAGGGATGTCTAACTGCATGTTTAGGCAGTCAGACATTCCCCAAAGGGTCCC
The DNA here is from genome assembly GCF_964339955.1 of Pipistrellus hanaki. Lineage (NCBI taxonomy): Eukaryota > Metazoa > Chordata > Mammalia > Chiroptera > Vespertilionidae > Pipistrellus > Pipistrellus hanaki. Next base: position 20,730,697 of record NC_140509.1, read on the forward strand.
AGAATAGAGAGGGTGCAGGCTGGGATGAGGGACACCCCTTCCCAATACATGAATTTTGTGCACCGGGCCTCTAGTTCTAATATAATAAACTAGAGGCCCGGTGCACAAAATTCGTGCACTGGGGAGGGGTGTCCCTCATCCCAGCCTGCACCGTCTCCAATCTTGTCCCCCTCGAGGGATGTCTGACTGCGTTTTTAGGCCCAGACTGGGATTGGCTTTAAATTGGTAGTCGTACATCCCTCTCACAGTCCAGGGCTGCTGGCTCCCAACTGCTGCCTGCCAGCCTGATCACTCTCTAACCACTCCCCTGACAGCCTGATTGATGCCTAACCGCTCCCCTGCCAGCCTGATCACCCCTAACTACCCTCCCCTGAAGGCCTGGTTTCTCCCCAACTGCCCTTCCCTGTAGGTCCAGTCACCCCCAACTTCCCTCCTCTGCCAGCCTGGTCAGCTCCAACTGCCCTCTCCTGCAGGCTTGATCATCCCCAACTGCCCTCCCTTACAGGCCTGGTCCCTCCCAGCTTCCTTCCCCTACTAACCATCTTGTGGCAGCCATCTTTGACCACATGGGAACAGCCATATTATGTGTTGGAGTGATGGTCTATTTGCATATTACTATTTTATAAGATAGGATGTGAGTAGGAGGTGCATGTGTTTCAGAATATAGGAATTCCATAATATCAGCAATTTTTCACTTGCCACTTCCTCCTTGCCTCAGTGACACTCACCTTTGCCTCCTTGTACCTCTGCTTATGATATTCCATATTCCTCATTCCCAATTCCTGTCCCAGTTTCATTACCCTGAGATCAGAAAAGGGATTCATCAGAGGCTGGCCAGTTGTCCAACCTAAAGTGAGCTGTTCCCTTCTCTTCAGTCAGGCTGAAGGACCACCTTGATGTTATTCTCATACATTCTTCATTGCACCATTCCTCAGGTTCACTCTCTTACCCTACCTCTTTGCTCTCTTTATCTCTTATGGGTGTGTGAAACAAACACTTGGACTGTGAAGGGGAGAAGGAAATTGGGTCATTAGTGAGGTCCAGGAATAATTTTCTGTCTGCCTTTTAAAGCTGAAAATGACAAGAGCAAGTTGGTATGCTAATGGGTTCATGCAGTACAGTGGGAGGTACCATTTATACAAAACAAAGGGAGATTTTGACAGATGAAATTCCTTGAAAGGAGCAAGGAAACTATGGTAGAGCCTAATTCAAATTAGTATTTTTAATAAGAATAAATCAGAGCCTCCTGTGCTTAAAGCTAGTAGTGCCTACAAATTTCCCTCGCCAAAATCTTTATAAGACCCTGGGAGGGGCTCTGGGACCTGGCCTTCCAACACTTGCATGATCTGTTCTCCAATGTCTTCTTTACCCACTTTCTTCAGTCCTGCTTGCCTCCTTGTTGGGCCTTGAAGATGCCATTCTTCCTACTTCATAACATTTAGCTATTTTTTTTCAGTCAACTATATCACATTTTATAGTTTCTAGTTCCCTGTAAAAATTCCCAAGCTTCACTTTTTTTTGTTGTTGTTGTTTTGTTTTTTTTTAAAATATATTTTTATTGATTTTACACAGAGAGGAATTGAGAGGGATAGAGAGTTAGAAATGAGAGAGAAACATAGACCAGCTGCCTCTTGCACAACCCCCAATAGGGATGTACCCTCAACTAAGGTATGTGCCCTTGACCAGAATCGAACATGGGACCTTTCAGTCCACAGACCAACGCTCTATCCACTGAGCCAAACCGGTTTCAGCCCAAGCTTCACTTTGACCTCAAACAATATGGATAAGCATAGTGATTTTTGGTCTGGTTCTAAGAAAACCAATTTCTAGATCATTTATGGGTCTTTTTTGGTTTATTATTGCTGTTCATTCTCATTCACATTGTCTTACCTCTTTATTTATTTATTTTTTCTAAATCTGATTGTGTGTTGGATATTCTACTTGAAAATGTATTCAAGTACATATTATCTATGAAAATCTTTGCTGTCAGACACCAGGAACCCTAGCAAAAGAGGATTACCTTGATTTAATCTAAGGTTTTGAGATTTATTTATTTTTTTCACCCAAACAATCAGCTTTAGATGCTTTGAGGCCAGGCTGATGCCCATATGAGATCTGGATCACTCTTACTGCTGGGCCTCAATCTATTCTTGTCTCTGGGGACTCTGCCTTTTATCTTGCTACACCTCTGAGGATGGCAAATGTTTGGATCAGCTCTCAAGCAACTCAACAGTATTTGCAAACACCCCTAAGGCAAAAGCAGATTTCAAATGCCTGACTTCTCTTTTCAGATTCCCAAATTCTTCTGATCTTGCCCTCAAATTTTTCATTCTTATTAACTCACCGATGTTTTTAATAAAATTTTTCCAACATTTTGCTCAACTTTGTTATTACCTATTATGGCAGGATTGCTCTGAGTTCCTCCGCCATCATTCTCAAAGGTGGAAATTCATATAAGGACTTTACACTTATTCCATCTTGCTGGAATGCTTTATATCTTAATACCCACATAGCCAACTTTCTCACCTCCTTCAAATCTGCTCAAATGTCACCTTCTCTGGATTAAACATCCTATTTAAAATTGTAAGCTGTCAGTGCTCTTGACTTACTTAACATTTCGGTAGTGATATAAGTGTGTGTGTTTGGCAGAAGCAAAGAAGGTTTGCTTTGGAAGAATGTGCTACCCTAGGCTTCAAATTATTTCTACTCTTCTCTTTTTTTTTAAAAATTGAGTTTGACACCTCCTAACATAGGTTGTGATTTAGTTATTTATAATTTTATTGTTTATTTTATCTCCTGCTGAAATGTATGCTCCCTAGGGCAGGCATCTTTGTCTCTTGTCTTCATGGATATGTCTGAACTGTGCAGAACAGTTTCTGGCATACAGTAGATACATAATGATATTTGTTGAATTGATAAATGAATTAAATAGCCAATTGATATCAGAAAGTTGGAAAATGATCCTGCAAGAGAAAAATTCATGTTTACCAGGGAGTATCGAATGCCCAATTGAAATTGAATATCACTACTGATATGTATAATGACATCAATTAGCTGATTGAGTTTTCCAGTAAGATTTTGTTTCTCAGGTACAAGTTTAGAGAAAATGGATAATGAGGCCCATCCAGGAGGGATTCAAAGGAGAGAGAGAGGCAAGAGAGATTAAGGTATACAATGACAATGTATGTAAGCTCAGAGGTACTGAAGCTTGAGTGAAATTGGTAAAGGTTAATGATTTTGAAGTCTCAGTGAAGCTGAGGCTGAAGAAATGTTGCATTAGGGATATTTGGTAAATGGAGAAGGTGGCTAGGAGGTAGAGTTCTGAAAATAGGATGTTAGAAATTGAAATTTTAGAAGACTTTCATTTTATTTGTTAAGGCAAAGTTTAGTAATGGTAGTAGAAATGAATGGTTGAAATGGAGTGGGTGAGAATATCTTTGGAGCATGAAGAATTAAGAGTGCAGAGACTTCTACATGAATTTTGAAGTAACAAGCACCATGTAAGGAACTATTATGATTCATAAATAAACATCACCAATAAACTGGGGGAAGTTAACCAGAAAGCCCATAGATAACAGTAATGAAAAGGATAATAAAATGATGTAGTCTAATGAAATGATTTTCAAAGGTACAGAGGGTTTTATATAGAAAAAAAGGGAGTAATGATTAGAAAATCTTAATAAGAAAAAACAAGTGAACAATTGTCCCAGAGTTAAAATCTTTTAAGACTATTTTATTGATTGCTTTAATATTATAATCATTTTTATTTTCATACAGACACCTACAACTCTCCCGAGATCAGCTGGTCGAGAAACCAAATATGTAAGTCCTTTCATAATTATACATTCTGCTTTTTAAATGGGCGCTTATATAGGCTTTTGAGGCAACTCGATTATACAATCATTTACATTGAATTGGTTGATTTTTTTCCATAAGTAATAGAAGTAGGATGGTATGATTGACTCAGATGTGGAAAATCAGGTTAATTCAGGTAAATTCATTGAGCAAGTTCCTTCTTAAGGGAGGTCTATATTTTGTCTAAGTAAAGCAGAACTTCAACACCTGCTTTCTTTTTTTTTTTTTTTTTTTAAATATATTTTATTGATTTTGTACAGAGAGGAAGGGAGAGAGATAGTTAGAAACATCGATGAGAGAGAGTCATCGATCAGTTGCCTCCTGCACACCCCCTACTGGGGATATGCCCGCAACCAAGGTACATGCCCTTGACTGGAATCGAACCCGGGTCCCTTCAGTCCCCAAGCCGACGCTCTATCCATTGAGCTAAACCGGTCCCGGCAACACCTGCTTTCTGTCTTTCTAATATCAAAGCTTAGATGGCATTCTCATTTCTGTACTGGTTTATTGTGGTTATTATACAATAGTCAACTCATATAATTGAAACATTGATTTGTTCATTTCCAGTAAGATTCCAGTTTAGTTGATTCAATTAATTATGGTGATACCCTTGATTCAAATAATTATGGGGATCTGCTTCTGAGTGCCCTAGATACACACACAGATGGCCTCACCCCATCCCTACTCTTTATTCACTTAATAATTTATCATAGTAGAAACACAATTATTTCCTAATAAGTGTTTTTAAGTTTAATGTAAATCATTAAATTATTTACTTTGTTATACACAATATTTGCTAATATGTAGTTTTCATGATCATGAGTAAATAGTTATTAAATTTATATTTTGTGACCTATTTTTTTCTGCAATTGGAATATTTCTGCTTTCATTTAACTCTCTATAAGGCAAATAATAAACTGGGTGAAGTTACTGAATGTTATCACATTCAGAAAATAATGTGTAGAGGACATGTGTAGGAACACACTTAGAGTGTTTTCTAGAAGTTTACACTTATTTTTTTTGTTTTTATTGGAAGCCATTTGGAGTAATACCTAAAAGACTAGAGGCATTTAGTAGGCTATACTCAAGTTTACATTTATAGAGATGCTGCTTGGTAACTGTTTGGTGCCAGAAAATCACTTAACCTCTTATTTTTATCATAAATAACATTAGGATACTAATAACCTTATTTGGTTGGTGTAAGGCTTAGATTGATTAATGTATGAAAAGCCCTTACAAAAGCTAATACCTCCTCCCACCCCTCCCAACCCTGAAGGTGGTTATTTTTACAGGAATTGGTATAATTCTGGAGGGGCTGCTTCACTCTCCATAGTTTCAAATTATTCTTTAATCAGTTGTCAGCCTTAAAGTCAATTAACATTTGCCCCAAACTTTGTGAGAGCATTTGATTCACTTGAAGTTTACAATGAATCATTAAACAGACTTAATATAAACTAGAAAAAACAAACTCTGATTCAAATAAGATTCTTGACTTTAATTAAATTTGTTTTAGTAAGAAGCTTTGCTTTGGTCTTTTTCTTACAATATGACATTTGAATTGTTGTTTGTGACACCTCAAATATGTTCATGTCTTTTGAAAGACTATAAGGGATGATTTTCTGGTGAAAGATAAAAACTAACTCATTGATGTCATACTTGTAAATATTTGGTTGCAATTATTATATTTACTAAGTGATGTCTGAATCAGAGAAGTCGATGGACTGTAGCATTTCAATATTTATCATCTCTCTTCAAAACTTTGAGGAAGGTAGGCATCTTTCTTATAAATCTGCTTGGGACTCAATGTGTCATTGACTTTGTAGAGATGCTTAGATTAGACTCAAGCAGGGGTCACACAAGTTAACAACTCCTGCTCCAGAGAGGAAAAAAGGGAAGACAAGTTATATCCCCCCCCCAAAAAAAAAATTGTTATACTTGAGATTATCTTGAACAGATGAGTACAGACTATTCAAAACTCCTATTTCTGGGTGCTTTTTAAAAGTATAATATATAGTCTACAAATCATGACTACTAGAAACTAGTCAGTGTTTTCATAAATAATATTAGGATACTAAAAACCTTATTTGGTTGATGTAAGGCTTAGGTTGGTTAATGTATGAAAAGCCCTTGATGTAGTTCTGACACACAGGCATCACTTAATAATAGCACCAATACTAGTTTGTTCAATTTTGCTCACTGATTTGACAAATATGTATTGTGTGTCTGCCATACCCCAGCACTCACTGAAGATTCACTGGGATGAGAGATGAACAAGGGTCCCATTTCTAAAACATACAAGGAGGAAGACAGTAAACAATTAAGTCAATGAGCAAGATACTTTCTTACTGAAATTAGAGGAGAGCTAGCCAGAGAAATGGTCAATGTTAGAACAGACTTGTAAAGTTGCTAGTTTTCAGTGTATCAGTATGCCCATTGAATTTCCAAATTTCCTTGGATGGTTATAAATAGTTTAACTAAATAATGACAGATTGTATGACTAATTCCTAATTGGGGGGCCTTTGGTGAAAGGCTGGCTTTTCTCCATTAAGAGAAGACAAGAAAGCCAATGCGAGAAAATTAGTTTCCTTTTCTTATTATTTATTATACTCATTGTTCCATGTCCCATAGTGTTTTATAAGATGACCCAGAAGCATTAAAAGCTCCATCAAGTCAGAATAATTAAAGTCAAAGGTTTCTCTAATTCATGGTGTACTTGACTCTTGTTATTTTAAAGTACAGTTGACCCTTGAACAACACACGTTTGAATGTGCAGGTCTATTTATATTTCAGTAAACAGTACAAGTGTAATTTCTCTTCCTTATGATTTTTTAAATAACATTTTCTTATCTTTGATTTACATTATTGTAAAAATACAATATATAATACATATAATATACAAAATATGAATTAATTGACTTCTTAAGTTGTCTGAAAGGCTTCCAGTCAACAGTAAACTATTACTAATTAAATTTGGGAGGAGTCAAAAGTTATATTTGGGTTTTGGCTGTGTGGGAGGTCAGCATCCTTAACTCCTGCATTGTTCAAGGGTTAACTGTGATTTAATTGAGGTTATCATAAGAGTAATAGAATTTAAATCAGGCTAATGGCATGTTGAATAGCTTCCATTGGTCATTTTGTGGGATTGATTATATTAATTTATCATCAACATTTCACTGGATTATTATTAACAGGTGCCAAATTCAACAATAATAATAACTAATATTTTAAATCTTACCTTTCAAATGAAGTTTAACTATCTCATTTAACGTTTCATCAGTCTTATGAGGTGGATATTGTTGTTACAAGATCTCCATTTTACAGATGAAGAAACCAAGTGTCAGAAGTCACAATAAGCAAAACTAACCTAGGACTTCCACATGTCAAAGCCCTTGACATTAATACTCGTACAAACCTACAAAAGCTGAGAATAGTGTGTCTGCTTAAATATTTTATCCACAAGTATTTATTTTCTGGGTCTAAGTTCTTCATGCCCAATAACCAAAAGTCAAACTTTGAATAAATAATTTTATATTTGGTGATATCTGATGATAATATTTTACTAAATTTCTAGTGTTTTAAATCATTTGCTTTTATGTAAATTAACTCATAGTCTATGAGGTAATTTATGAGTGATTGTTTCTCATGACACTCACTTTTAAAGAGTTTCCTTTCCTCTATGTAAAGGAATGAAATTTTATATTTAAATTTATATTTCATTCTGTTTTAATTCTATCATCTTTGGAGGTGAATGTCATTTTTTTTCTTTGCATTACACTTACCTTTGTAAATTTTTTTTTTATTAACTAATACCAATGAGCAATTAAATTCATTTCATTCATATAATTCAAAATTATAATATACTCTTAATAAAGAGAAACCTCAGAAAATAGGGCAAGTATGTGGACCTATTACTAATTTATCAAAAAAGCCCTTAGTTAAAATCACATCCTATTGATAACAGCTTATATTTTAAACTGTCTACACTTCATGGATTACTTTTTAATGTCAAAGAAATAACAGAATATTGAATATTATATAGTGTACAGGGAAGATCTCATTTTAATGAGCTTAAGGGACAGAAAATGTCATTACAATTTCATACATACTGCTTTCAAAATATCACAATATATTAAAAGGTGTCAAACTTTATTAAAAATATTCCCCACTATATATACAGATATTCATATAAAGGTCATCGACTCAATTTAGCCAGCTCACAAACTCCCCTTGCTGCTATACTAGAAAATGTTGCTAGGCTGGAGTGCTTCCAAGGTGAAGTGCACTAATGTAGTCATGGATTTCAGGCTGAGGTGACTTAAACCCAATCCACTTAAATCCAGGTGTGGGTTCAAATATGTTTCCATAGGATGTAAGCAGAGATTAGATGAGTTACAGGAATAGTTATAAATAATTTAAGCAAGAAATTACGCTCTACTGATCAGTCTTATTTCTTTCCTTTATGTTTAGAAATATTTCTATGGTATGCTCATGCGAAAGGGGATGAGGAGGAAATGGAAGATAATTATCTGGGTTCTACTAGTGAGGAGGGAAAGAAAGGATTTAATGAGGCAAGTTTTATGCCTTGTATTCTCATAATCATTTCAGACTTCTTCAAGCATGATGGGCAATAAAATATAGCTCGTGGGATTTTGTTCCACAGAGTGCCATTCTTACACTCATCTCTAATGCTGTTCCTCTCAGTCAGTATTCACAGGAATAGATATGAGTGACTAAAAACTTAGGGTTGTTCAAATCCAATTTCGTTGAGTTCATTTTTAGGTACTTCAAATTGCTTCTTTCCTTAGTTTAGTTGACTGACAGATAGTTGTTATAGTAGCCTCCTCCCTGTACTCACGGCTCCAATCTCAACTCACCAAACAATATTCCCTCACTTTAAAAAAATAATTGCTACAACTTTGATAGCATAACTATAGCTACAACATTTAACAAAAATAATTAACCTGTATTAGGCAAACAAAAAGGAAGCTTCTAAAAAGATTTAACATGATTGGGTTGGTTGAAAGCCTGGCTTATATTCATAATGATACACATAAGTCAATATTTTTACTTTGGTAAAGAATCTGCAGTGGCTGTATAGATATTTATTTGACCCCGAGATTCACATTGAACTCTGTCCTTACTCTGGGAAGTTCCTTGTAGTACTGATATAAGGTCTGTTATATTACATAAGATAAAAATGTACTGGGGCTATCTAAAGTCTTTAATTATTATGTCATGATCTCCAGTGAAGGAATTTTGGCGACTTTTGGGGACTGGACATATAGTTATTTGGGTTTTCCTTAATTTAATTAATATGTTGATTTGAGCATCTTATCTTTTTTCTGTAATAGTTTGATATTATTTAACACAATGTACTGATAAATGTTAGTCAAATAGTTAACTTGTACAAATGGTTTATTTTTAACTAGTGGCTGGGTGCATGAAATCTTGCACATTAAAAGGGAAATAATTAGAGGAAACATTTTAATATTGCTATTTGCCCTTTCTCTATAATGGAAGTATCAGAGATGAAAGAAAATTAGTAAAATGTATATGAAAATCTCCCTCCTGAATGCAGACTGGTGCAACCACTGTGGAGAACAGTGTGGAGTTTCCTCAAAAAACTGAAAATGGAACTCCCATTTGACCCAGTAATTCCACTCCTAAGAATATATCCCTAGAAACACCAATCAGAAAGGATATATGCACCCCTATGTTCATAGCAGCACAATCTACAATAGCTAGAATTTGAAAACAGCCTAAGTGCCCATCAGCAGATGATTGGATCCAAAAACCATGGTACACCTACACAATGGAATACTATGCTGCCATAAAAAAGAAGGAATTCTCATCATTTGCAGCAACCTGGATGGAATTGGAGAACATCATGCTGAGTGAAATAAGCTAGTCAATGAAAGAAAACACCACATGACTTCACTCATTTATGGATAATAAAGAACATTATAAACTGATGAACCAAAAGATAGATATAGAGACAGTATATCAACAAGTAGACTGTCAAATTACAGTGGGGAGGAGAGGAAGATCTGGGGGAGATAATAGATCAACCGAAGGACTTGTATACATGTATATAAGTACAACCAATGGACACAAAACTCTGGGGAGGGAGGGTATGTATGGGGGGGGCAATGTTAAAATATGTACACAGATAATAACTTAATAAAAAAATAAATAAATTTAAAAAATCATAATTTTTTTTTTTTTTTAAAAGTCAAAAAAAGAAAAAGAAAAAAATCTCCCACCTGTCATACTCTGGGGCACACCACACAACCTAGAGTCAAGTCCTCACCCACCACCCACACATGCTTTGAAAATGCAGGAGACCCAGCCCCAGCCAGCCCCACCCCCATTGGGTGAGACCCAGCCCCAGCCAGCCCCACCCCCATTGGGTGAGACCCAGCCCCAGCCAGCCCCAACTCTGTCAAGCCCCACCAGGCAGAGGGCGCAGTCTGAGATCCTTTTTCCCCGGCCAGGTGCCATGCAGCCTCAGGTCCCTGCTGTTTGGTCATGATGTTACAGTGTCCCAGCTAATTTGCATATTCCTCTATTATATAGATAAATGTATAACCTCTTCTTTCCTTTTATACAGAAATACAAATCTAACTGATTTGATTTATTCAAGATGCATTTAATTCAGCATATTTCATATAGATATCATTTAGCTTAGGAAATTCATAGAGAATTCCCTCACATTATTGCAATAATGTAAAATTAACTACAGGATAAAAACCGAGGTTTCAAAAGAAGTCATTATTACTCATATTATGTTAAAAATGAAACTAGGTGAACAGAGGAAATAGGATTCTTTCACGGTATCACAGGGAATGCATTTTAGGGCTACACACATAGGAAGATTTGGGGTGTAGTAGCAAGATTTATTATAGCAAAAACAAAGGACTGCTCCCAGGTACACCATGCCGGATAGCTCATCTACAACCAGGCATTTAGTAAGGGGTTTACCTCTGAAAATAGAAAAAAAACAAAGTTTAGTGATCAGAGCAAATTATAAACCCGTTTCTGAGTCTGTAAGGCTGTCAGCTGAGAAGGATTTTAGATGCAAGACTTTGGCTGGAATGAGAGCAAGCAGCTGCAATCTGATAAATCCTCCTTGGCTGCAGTTTGAACATCCTGGTGATGTCATCAGGCGATCAGGTTAATTCTGTGTGGTGGACACAGCCTTGGGAAAGAGTTCTCATTAATTCCAAGTCAAAGGATGGGAGAGAATGAAAACATGGGTTTGGAGGATTGAAGAAAACTAGGAGAATTCAGGATTCAGTTCAGTTTATAGGTGACAAAACTTTGAAGTCCTTGAACTGAATTGGAGTGTAATATCCATAACTGGACATTATGATTTTTTTATTGAAACACAATTTCTCCCCCCGGAAATCATCCTCAATTTTATTAAAGAGCCAGATTAAGACCGATTTGTTTAGTATATTAAGTCCAGTTTCAGTTTGCTCTGGTTATTTGCACAAACTCAGTGAGAATAGCAATTGATCACATGGGCTCTTTTAAATTTGCTTTTCTGGAATCTCATAAGGAATCTCCAGAATGAGCTTTAATTATCCTCTTAGGGCAAAAAAGCCAAGCCACACAGTTGCTATCGGGTTTTGCCTGCTATACACATAGGTTTCCTGGGATGACTCTAACCGGATAAACCTCTCATTGCACACTTTATATTGGGGATGGAGCTTGTTGCAAAAGAAGATTAGGGACTGAGGGTGAAGCTTCCAGTATGCACCCCAAAAGGGAACTCTCTAGGCACTGTGGGTGGAGGTGGTATTGCCCATTGTGTCTCAGGGAGAGAAATTTCCTTCCTTGTAAAATAGCCTGAGTGTCCTCAACACTCCCAAGCCCTGCAACACAGGACCAAAACCCCAAGATGATGTGCCACCCGTTTCTGGCCTTGGTGTCTCAAGACCCATGGCTTGCCCTGCCTCCCACAGAGGTGAAGGCCTTCCAGAAGATTGTAATATGGTTTATGTCAGGATATGGAGCGTTACCCCATCTTCTGAGGGCAGCCTTACCAATAGTCACAGTGATGATCAAGTATTGTTAATTGGATTCACTCTGCTCAGTCAGGTGGCTTTGGCTCTACCTGGACTATAAGTATGGCCTGTTTCCTCAAGGGAGGCTTCTCTGCTTGATGGCCTTTAGCCTTATCTGGCCTTATCTGGAGGACCCATCCTTATGTCTGTCTGTGTGAGGGGTGCCTGATACCTCCACTGCCTCGTGCTATAACTCTAGTGGTCAGACTGCTGACCTATTTCCCTGCCTTTCACATTACCAGCAGCCCTGGTCCCTCAAGGGCTCCAGTAAGCAGAGGGCAGCCACCCTGAGAAGGGAAGGGGGTTCCTGTTCTGTCATCTCCAAGCCTCTCATGGAAAATTGGTTTTAAAAACCAGAGGACATAGAGGGATTAGAGATGATCCCAGGTGTCCTGTGTATATGGCCCTAGTTGGGTGACTCTTGCAAATCCTCCTATGTGTGTAGCCCTGAAATGCAAAACAGCATCTCTGGCCCTAGGGGTGAATCTTGTCAGCCTTCTCTAAGAAGATGATAAATTGCTGGATATCCCTGAGTCTGAGAGAGCATAGGAGTTGCTGGAAAGATGAGCAAACGTTCAGCCAGTCTCAAGATTAGTTTCCTCTTGTGGAAGTGCTTTTAAAATTATTTCCCCAAATTGTTGAATATAAACCTCTCCATTTTTGTAATTGCTTGCAAGCAAAGGCTTTCTATTTACTGTATACCAGCAGGAGCATTAATGAGGGCTGGGATCTGGGAATTTTTGGCCTTGGAGGAACATTTTCTCAAGTTTAATTGCACAAGTTCAGGGAACTTGGCACCCTGGGCTCACAGGGCCCCTGGGGTACAAAGGAACAGCAGCAGTTGTAACAGCAGCAGGAACAGGGAACAGCAGTTGTAACAGCAGCAGGAGCAGGGAACATGGCAATGAGCTGTGGCCCCAGGTGCTTCCACTGGGTGCTGAACTTGCAACAGCCCCCATTGCAAAAGGGCCCAGGCTGCAGGTGAACCCCAGAGCAAAGGGAATGCTGACTGGCCTTGGGGCCATGGGGAAGGAGCAGAGAGAAGGGAGGGGGGTTTCTGATCTGGAGCTGGAATGGGCAGGCAGCAAAGCAGCAGAGTTGAGGATGAAATGAAGAGTCTGTGAGTATACACAGGCAGCAGCAGAGGGAGGACAGATGGATGAAGAAAAAACTTCTGAGGACAAGGGAGGTGAGGTCCCAGCTCTCTTAGCACAAACCACAGCTCCTCCTTGTCTCTCCATGGTATCCAGCCATTACTGTCCTTGGAAAACAGCATGTGTGTGGTGTGTAGGGGATGGCGCTGTTGGACAAGTTGGTATTCTTGTATCCTAGAGGTGCCAAATTTGAGACGAAGGTGCAAAAGGCATGGTTCAAAAATGAAGAGAATTTTAGCCACTGTAGGTCAGTGTCCTAGATTAAGTTGGAGGAAGGGCATCCATGGACAAAGATGGGTCACACTTTTTTGAAGCCCTTCTTGTTTATCATACTCAATTCAAATTAGGCTAAGGGTAACATGCTAAGCTCTTCTTCTTGAAGGAGGCCTTTTCTCTCTGCACTTATTGGGCAGGAAAGAGAAAGCAGCCAGTCTGTTGCCAGGAGAAATAAGATTCTTCCACAGTGACACAGAAAATGCATTTCATGGATACACGCATAGGAGGATTTGAGGTGTAGTGGCAAGATTTATTGGAGCAAAAACAAAGAAAGGGCTTAAGCAACATCTCATTCACGCTCAGGGAAGAGCCCATTGTTCCCTGAGGAGATTGGAAAGCTGGTCTTTCCTGCCTATTTAAGGACTGGAGTGTGTTTGGTGGAAGGTGTGGGTCTTTTATGAAGTGTCTGTGAAGTTGCCCCTTCCTAGTTAACCCATTTAAATGTCGGGATCCCTTTGTTTTTATTAATATCTAACTAGCTGCCTATTTAAGAACATGGTCATGTACATCCTGAAGGAAAGTTTTCTGCAGTAATGACTAATCATAAACCTCAGTGCACACTCCAGCAATTAGAGATAGGGGCCCTTAGCCAAGACAGCCTGCTGCCAGGTATGGCAGCGAGCAGTGACAGTCCTGAAGAATGGCATGACACAAAAAGCAGAAAACACACAAGGACCAGAGTTGCCTCATCATTATGTTTGGCAATTCACACGCCCACACAGTGTACTTGGCAATATTGTAAGAACCACAAAGTTTTCAATGTTCAGTATGTTTCATCTCTGGGAGTGGAAAAGCTGCACTGGCACATTTATAATAAACCCTGACAAGTGTTTGCCATTTTTAAAAGAATGGAAATATTTAGGAACACAGCTTTATTATATTTTAGCTAAGTATATTTATAATTATGCACCTGCATGTTGACTACTTCCCACGAAAGGTGAAGGCTTGGCTGATGTGGGAGCTCAGCCTCCGGTTTAAATGCAGCAATGCTTATTAAAATATAACAGTTATAATATGCCTATTTAACCCAACCTAAACAAGAGAAAGGTAAACCTCTGAGTGCCAGAAATGAAGGGCAGCTCCAGGCAAAAGGATCACAGAAAAGAAGCTAAAGCTCGATGGAGCAGAAGTACCTCAGCACCTAGGTGCTGGCTGCTAGGAGTTTAGGTTTTAACTTTCATTGCATAACAAGTCTAAGCCCCGTAAAAGAATTCTTTGTGTACATCTGTGATGGCAGAAATCAGGCCCCGGTGGGAAGGGACAAACCCAATGCACTCGGAGGTTCAGAAAAGGACAGTTTGTTGGCAATGATGCTGGCTCAGTGGGGTCTTCTCCAGAGGCTGAGCTCTGAGCAAAGCCGTGCTTGGACTTATATATCTCCCTTTGCTTTTTTGTTTCCCATATATGATACATATACACATTCTAGACATTCTTTCTAGATATGCGCTAAGCTTCCATGTATTTCCCGGGCCTTCCACACCCGTTGCAGTTTACACTGAAGGCCTGTTGCCTAGGCTACAGAGGGAGGACTGGGTTCCTTATTCGCGCCATCGGGGAAAGTTCCTGGACCGCAGGCAGAGAGTGCTGAGCACATGCGGGCAGACCTCACCTGCTTCCCACTGTCATTTCGCCAAAAAGCCAGCTAGATTATAGGAGCGGAGGTGTAGTTATGGGGGTGCAAGCAGAGAGGGGGTTTGCCATTTCACATCCAGGAGTCTAGAAGGCCACGCGGTACATAAAAAAGAAACAGAACAAAGATAAATCCATCTATTGTCTTTACCTTGCACTCTTGGGTAGTAAAATAGATATCCATAAGAAAGTAGTAGGTCCTAAGCCTGTGTAATTTAAGATGGGGTGATAGGTCACCCTTAGTATTTAGAAATATCAGGGTGATAAAATAAAATGGAAACAGATCCAGAGCCAGTGAAATTCAACAAGGATGAATTTGAAATCCACTGAGTGGCCAGATTATTATGACCGCCCTATCAGTACTTCGTTGGGCTACCTTTTGTCTTCAATCCTGCGGCAATTCTTCTTGGCATTGACTCCACAAGATGTTGAAAGGTCATGCAAGGAATCTGCCATCATGTCTGATGAATAGCCCTGTCAAGTTCCGTGAGATTTGATGGTTGTAGAACCAGCTGCCTGATGGCTCTTTTAACTTCGTCCCACAAATGCTCAATTGGATTGAGATCTGGTGATTGTGGGGGCCACCTAAGCAAGGTAAAGTCTCCCTCATGTTCTTGAAACCACTCCTGCACAATACGAGCACTGTGGCATGGCACGTTGTCTCGTTGGAAGAAGCCATCTCCATTGGGGTATGCCATCAACATGATAAGATGAACTTGATCAGCAATGATACTTAGGTATGTTGTGCTATTCAGTCATTGTTCCACACGAATTAAATGGCCCAAGCCATCCCAGGAAAACATGCCCCAAACCATGACACTGCCCCCACCAGCTTGAAGGGTTGTACCCCTGCATGTGGGGTGCATGCTTTCATGCTGTTTCTGCGAAATTCTTACTCTGCCATCTGCATGATGCAATTGAAAACGTGATTCATTGGACCACATGAGTTTTTTCCAAAGCTCAACTGTCCAATCCTTGTGTTCCTGTGTGAATTGGAGACATTTTATCTTGGTAACTGCAGTCAGCAAAGGTGCTCGAATATTCCATATTCCATAAGGCTTCGGCTTCCATATTCCATATGATGCAGTGTATGGCTAATTCGCCTATAAACGTCAGGTGGTCATAATAATCTGGCAACTCAGTGTATATTGTAGAGATAGCTTTCCAACTCAGGGTTTCTCAGACATCTTCAGAAATCATCATCAGTTATCCTGACTAAAGATGGTCTTAAAAAAAAAGCCATAAAATGAGTATAGATTATCATGGGGGAAATGCATGAGAGAGAGAGTCAGCAGATACAAGAAATAGGAGATTTAGCAATGCAGGTCTATAGGGAAATTTGGAAAGAATTAACAAATGTATTAAAACAGTTAATAGGAGTTATAGTTACCATAGAACATATTTGAAAAAGAACCAAATAGGACTTCTGCTAGTTAAAAGTAAATTCATTAAAAGTTCAATTGTGTTAAATATACTAACATACAGTTGAAGAAAAAAATAACTGTTGACCTTATATATGAAAACCATCCAGAATAAAGCCTAATGATATAAAAATATATGAAAGGAATCTTATAAAAATGCATGTTGGATTGGGAAGATCCAACATATATTTCATAGAAGCTCCACAAGATGAGATTAGATATAATTGGAGAAAGGTGATAATTGAAGAGTTATTCATAGATAATTTTCCAGAATTGAAGAAAGATATGCACACTCAAAATAAATAAACTAAGTCCCCAAAAAAGATACATAAAAATAAACTTACCCTCAGACACATCATAGTGAAATTACAGAATGTCAGAAAGAAAAATCTGAAATGCTAAACAAATGTGAAGACAGCTGATCTGCCAAGTCATGACATTTAGATTGACAGCAGTAACAGAAGCCAGAGCCAGTGGGATAGTACCATGAAGATTCTGCAGGACAATGACTGTTACCCCAGAATTCAATGTTCTATGGAACTCTCCTTTAAGAATGAGAACAAAATAAAAATATTTTCAAAGTCCAAGACAGTAAGGCTTGAAAAAACTACCAAAGCATTTGCTTCAGTAAGAAAGAAACTAAATCCACATTAGAGTGAAATGCAGAAACAAAGGATAATGCAGATTTGCTTCTGACCCCCTCTTTAACTGAAAACAACTAAAAACCAAATGCCTTTATTTCACAAATCATGAAAACTCTGGGGTTAGTTTTATATAAAGATACTTAGGGAAAAATCTGGTTTTGTTTCAATTTGCATAAATATATATATATAAATATACAACAGTGCTGCTATATTTAAGTAAAATGTGGAGTATGCAGAGAATGAAATATTATGTGACCTTGAAGAATTTTTTTAATCCTCACTCAAGGACATGCTTATAGAGGGAGGGAGAGAGAGAGAAAGAAATGAAAAAAATCAGTGCTAGCGAGAAACATTTTGTCTTCCATGTACTTCTCAACTGGGGATCAAACCCACAACTCAGGTATATGCCCTGCCCAGGAATCAAACTGGCAACCTTTTGGTGCACAGAATGATGCCCAACCAACTGAGCCACTCCAACCAGCACCTTGAAGAATTTTTGATGTCTTGTGATAGTGCTTATGTTAAGATGTTCAGGGAAATCAACATGTAAAACATCATATTCATTATTATATGAGCTGAATAAAAACACACAGGAAAAATATGGTAAGGCAATGTACCCAAAATACATTTTTCGGTGGTAGAATAATATTTTTCTTTTAGTTATATATTTTTTCAAAAGTCTTACAATGGATATATCTATTACTTTAATAATAAAAGAACTTCAAAATACTTAGTAAAATAGACATTATTTTAGTAAGTTATGAATTTTGCTAAATAAACACCATGTTTATATTTTGCAGGCAAACCTCTCTTCACCATCGTCTACAGTGTCTGAGAGTCAGCTGGTACGTATCCTCTTACTAAATCATAGACATAGTTTAGAAAATTTCAACCCCTCAAGGCAACTATTTGAGCAAAAGTGAACTGTGGATAAATTGACTTCATATAAGTTTACTTGCTTACTTTTCTAATAAAAGCATTACTAATGCTCCATGAGGGTTGTTTTGCAAGCTATTCACATATACAAACCCAGACATAGACCCTATTTGCCAATAATTTGCATTTAGTGGTGATATTGGAATAGAATTGGAGGGGGTCAGAAGCAAGCTGTTGGAATTTATTGTAGAAAAGGAGAGAGCTCACGTACTGATGGGAGAGATCAGAAGAGGGTTTAAGGAAAAGGTCACATTAGATAGTGTGGGGTAGGCTCTGGACTTGAGGAAATGAGACTGGACTAGACCAGTGATGAGCAGTAGAAATATGGTGAAAATCATAATGCAGGCCACATATGTAATTTGAAATTTGTTAGTAGCCACATTTAAAAAGTAAAAAGAAACAGATCATATTCAATAGCATATTATTACTAGAGGCCCAATGCATGAAATTCGTGCAAGAGTAGACCTAACAGCTGCAATGGCTGCCTGGATTTGTCCCTCACAGCCATGGCAGCTGCCTCCATGCCACAGCTGCAGCCCCAGCTTCGTCCAGAAGGATGTCTTCTCTAATTAGCATATTATTTTTATTATTATATATATGTTTAATTATATTATTATTATGGAGTATGTATAATATTCTATAACAATGTATTATATATTATTTTCAACAACGTGTTTTACTTAATTATTAATGTCATTTTAACATATAATCAATATGTATAAAATTGAAACGTTTTACATTACCTTTTTGGGACACTATCTTTGAGTCCTGTTGTGCACTTAACTTTTACAGTCAATCAATTCAGACTAGCCACATTTCAAGGGTTCAAAACTAGGACTAGTTCCTACTGTGTTGAGGGCACAGATTGAGACTCTAGAAGCAAATATAATAAATATTTGATTAAATAGGAGAATTATTTTTTCTTAGTAAATTGAAACTATGAAATAAGTTGGCAATTAATAAAGATTTTCTTTATAATTTTAATTTTTATTGTTTATAACTGTAAATTTCTGAACAATAGGCACCTTCAGGAAGATTAATAAAACTTTCTAGAAAAACAGTTTAAGACATTAAGAAGACAAAATCACTGCTTAATATTGATTCCCCCCCCCCTTTAAAAAATGTTTTAATGTCCTATATCCATGGCCATCAAGTCATCCTGTTATTATCATGTCACAATGACAATAATGTTTTTATTTTGCCTAAAAAAATCATAAAAAGGTATTTTTAACTCTTAAAGTAGCCTGATTTAATCAAACTGCTGGCTATAGTGGTATATATATATATTTTATATTATAAAAACCTAATATGATAAGTGTCTGGTCAACAGATTGGCTGTTCAACCAATGAAAGCGTTATATACTAATGATATGCTAAGGCTGCTCATCTGCTCACTGTGTGACTTGCACTGACCACCAAGGGACAGAAAGTTGACTGGTTGATCAGTTGCTATGACATGCACTGACCAACAGGAGGCAGACACTTTGACCAGTAGGTTAGCTTGCTGCTGAAGTCTGGCTGATCAGGACTGAGCAAGACAGGCTGAACATGCCCTGGAGCCCCCCATGGCCCCACCCCAGCTGGCCAACCTCCTGCATCCCTCCCCAGCCATGATCATGCACCAGTGGGGTCCCTCAGCCTGGCCTGTGCCCTCTCGCAATCTGGGTCCCCTTGGAGGATGTCAGAGAGCTGGTTTGAGCCAATCCTACAGGTCAGGCTGAGGGACCACATTAGTGCACAAATTAGTACACAGGGCCTCTAATATATACTAGAGGCCCAGTGCATGAAATCCATGCATAGTGGGGGCGGGGTGGTTCCCTCAGCCCAGCCTGCAACCTTTTGCAGTCTGAGACCCTGCAGGATTGGACCTAAACCAGCAGTTGGACATCCCTCTCACAACCTAGGACCACTGGCTCCTAACCACTTGCCTGCCTGCCTGATCTCTCCTAACTGCCTCTGTCTCAGCCCCCACAGTAGCAGCTTCATCCAGAAGGATGTCCAGAATGATGTTCAGAAGGTTGTTTGGCTGTCTGGACTAATTAGCATATTACGCTACACACACGCGCGCACACGCACACACGCACACACACATACACACACACACACCACACACACACTAGAGGCCCAATGCACTAAAATTCATGCACTGGATGGGGTCCCTTCAGTCCAGCCTGCACCCTCTGGCAGTCCAGAACCCCTCAGGGGATGTCCACCTGCTAGCTTAGGCCAGCTCCCTGGAGGATTGGGCCTAGTTGGTAGTCAGACATCCCTCTGGCAGCCTGAGAGCCCTCAGGGGATGTCCAACTGTCAGCTTAAAACTGCAAAGGAGGCAGGAGAGGCTCCCACCACTGCTGCTGTGCTCATAGCCATCAGCCTTGCTGTGGCTGATCAGAGCTCCCCCTGTAGGAGCGCACGGACCACCAGGGAGTACACTGACCACCTGCATTGAGCATCTGCCCCCTGGTGGTCAGTGCATGTCATAGCAACTGGTCATTCCTGGTTGTTCCAACATTAGGGTCAATTTGTATATTACCCTTTTATTATATATTCTATATATTAAAACTCTAATATGCAAATTAACCAAATGGCAGAACTACAAGTCACTATGATGCATACTGACCAGCAGGGGGCAGATACTCAGTGAAGGAGCTGAGGGAGCTGACCAGTGGTGGTGATCGGGAGAGCAGAGCTATCCTGCAGGCAGTGCCAGGCTATCAGCCAAGACAAATGCCAGCAGGGCCCCTGATCACCCAGCCCACTGGTTGCTAGCAGTAATTGGCTCTTATTGCTGGCCAGGCCTATGCACCCTACCCTATATATTAGGAACAGACTCTTAGATTTAAAAATTTAAACCTGGCAAGGCTACTCTAACACTGTAAAAACAGGATTATGCAGCGATGACATGCATGGACTCTGGTTAACACATTTCAGCCCTGATTCTGACAGCCCTGATTATAACTGTGTGAGAAAGCCAATTAACTTCTCTCTGTTCAGTTTTTCCACCCATAAGATGGGGAAATGGTACTACTGCCTCAGAAGGATCATGTTATGTACTACTTTTTATAATCAGGGCAAAAAAATGTAGCTGCCCATACAACAGCAAGATGCCTTTCACCTGTATGAAAAGAATGGTCACTAGTGCATGCAGCGTCTCAGATTGTGAGAGGGATCAGGCTTAAACCAGCCATCAGACATCCCCCAAGAGTGCAGGCCCGGCTGAATTTTGTGCACCACCAGGCCATATATATGTGTCAGGTAGTATAATACAGTTGAAACTAGAGGCCTGGTGCACAAAATTCTTGCACTAGGGGGGATGTCCCTCAGCCCAGCCTTCACCCTTTCCAATCTGGGACCCCTCAGAAGATGTCTGACTGCTGGCAGTTGGACATCCCTCTCACAATCAACTGGCTCCCAACTGCTCGCGTGCCTGCCTGCCTGATTGTCCCTAACTGCTTCTGCCTGACAGCCTGATCACCCACTAACCACACTGCTGCCAGCCTGATTGATGCCTAACTGTTCCCCTGATGGCCTGATTGCCCCAAACTGCCTTCCCCTGTCAGCCTGGTTGCCCCTAACTGCCCTCCTGTGCTGGCCTGGTTGCCCCTAACTGCCCTCCTCTGCTGGCCTTGATCACCCACAACTTCCCTCCCCTGCCAGCCATCTGTGGTGGCCATCTTGTGTGAGAGTATAACAGTCAATTTGCATATTGCCTCTTTATTATATAGGATAATGCTGGATTGGGAGCTAAAAATACTACATTATACTTCCTGCTTTGACACTAACTGCTGGACTAACAGTAGATAAGTCATGAATCTGTGGGTCTGTGCCTCAAACTCCTAATTGAGCAGTGAGAGCCTTCTATTACATATTTTTCAAGCCTTTCTAGTGCTGTGAGTCTATCATTGCTAACACAGTGAAGTGAAGGAGTTGCCATGGAAACAAGCACTGCAATCATGTAATGAAGATGAACAGTTTTCTACTATAGATATGGAAATATTACCACAACTATTTTAATATTTCAAATAATAATAAACTTATTTCTTGAGAGAGAGTAATGTTGAAAATCAATAATATTTATAATATTTACATATATATTTATACTCAATAGAGTAAAAAATACAGATTTTAGATATTGAATCATTAAATATAGATATATTTAGTTATATACAAATATTTATTTTGGAGCTAAATATATTATCAGACTGACTTAAATATGAGATAGTTCTTGGCTTAATATTTTAAGAAACTATTTCAAAGAGGCAAATATGCATAATGACTTCAGAAATGGTACATAGTAAAAACAACCCATTGTAGATATAATATATATAACATTTTCCTGCATAATAAAATAATTCCATAAATTTTTCATTGTGTTCTCTAGGGGAAATACAAAAGCATTGCTTTGACTGACTGATGATAATTTCTTTGTATTTACTTTAGACTTTTTCTCTAAAGAGTTCACAGAATTTCTTAACCAAGATTTAAATTAAATTTTAATACCCAAATCCTCTAGAGATATAGATAGGTTTGTGAAGGGTTTGTTATCAAGTAAGTTTATCATGTAAAAAAAAAAGAACATTCCTGCATTGATATAATTATTCAGTCCAATCACTTTGACTTCATTTCAGGACATTAACCCTTTATTTAGATTACCTGAGAATAAAATAGATTAAAAATAATTGCATGGAGCGATGTTATATGACATTTGCTTTTAAAGGATTTATAATATTTTTACTTCTAAGTAATATAATTTATGAATAAAATTATAATTGTATTCACTTTTATGAATGAATTTCCAATATTTTGTCATCATGAATTCTATTCAGGATTAATCTTTAAATAAATTAGGTAAGAATGCTTTTGAAAAACAAAACTATATATATATATATATATATATATATATATATATATATACACACACACACACACATATATATATATACACATATACACTTGCATGTATATACTTGTATGTATAGCACAGAAAAACAATATTTGATTTCTGTTTTAAATGAGAAATGAAATAAAATGGTTGAAATGAAAATGATAAATTACTGTGGTAGCAAAAGCTTAATACAGAAGCCATTTTGCTTTTGAGGATTGGCTTTTTAAGGATATATTGCTTTTTCATATTTTTTCTTTTTAATTTGGCTAATGTATTTGCATCTTTACATGGTCACTGTGCCAATTCAACATTGGAGAGGGAAAAAAATGACCTGACCCTTACTCTTAAAATATATTTTCATCTTTATTCTGGAAGCAAAATTATTTAATAGAGGGATCAGAGAGAATAATTTGGGGGCCCTTATGAAATTAATTCATCAATCTGTGCCTCAGTTTATTTTTGTTTCCATTAAACAATATCACAGTACATCAAAACTGGAAAGAAACTTAGAGATGAGTGTATTGGAAATACCCATCCATAAAATAGAATTTGGTATAATTCCTCTGTCAACTTAAAGGAGTTATTTTAAGGTTCACTTATCATAACACGTGATGTTGTCAATGTGGCCCTGTTCACATGGAAGGAGTTATTATTGTTCACAAAAATCTCTAAAATATTATCTCTGAGGTATTATGATTAGCCATTTTTACAGACAAATAGATTATCTAAGATCACAGTGTTTGGTCATTCTTGTTCTGTGTGACTTTCAAAAGGAATTGTGCATTTTAGATAATTGGAGGGGAATAAGAAAAGGTTGAAGAAGTTGGAAACTGGGCTTCTTTGCAAGTGTGACATTCATTGGACATCTATGTGAGCTAGCCTTTTAACTGCCTGCAAAGATGTGATCACTTACAGAAGAGGAGAAGACTGGGTAGGGTCAACAGAGTGTTGAGGTTTTGCACTTGTAGATGCTGCTTCCCTAGGATAATAAACAGAGCAAGAAAAGGGGAATCTAGGTTGAAACTTCACATGCTTTCCGAATTCCTGAGCTGAGTCATCACAATATTAACAGAGGCCAAGGGATCTCTTTTCTCTGGATAAGGAAACAGGTTGGGCTCTACAAGCTGGGGAAAGAGCCAGTCTTCCTTGGAGAAAGGTAGGTGAGTGTGGTTTAGATGACATTGAGCTTTTGCTTTTGAAATTCCATGTCATTAAAAAATGTTCATCATTACTCATGATGGAATACTGACTCTAGAGAGTACAAAAAATAGATTTGAAAATGAAGTCACATGGCCATATACTGGCAAAAGCAAATGCAGTTTCCTGGAACACGGTAGAGAAGAGTGCTTAAATTTGCAGAAACTTTGTTCCCAGTTCTGAATGCCAGATGATGTGTCCTGCTTTAGTGACTCATGACTCATTCTTCTGAGGGCTCTTGAGTCTCTGTTGTTCAGAAAATGTGGCCCTGAAAGCTTTTGTGTAGGACTGATGTCTTCCTTAAGCTAACAGGCAGTTTGTCCTTGAGCAGTTTTTCCTTGACACAACATACTTAAATGCTATGGCATTTATCATATACGCCTCCTCAGGTTTGAGTCATGCCATTGTCTTTTCTCTAACCATTGAAATATTTCAATCCAGCCCATCTGTCTTGTGTACATTCTACAAAATGTTTCTTGAGCCATGGGATATGGCTTATAATTATTGAAATTTTATGTATGTTTATTTTTGTACAACTACCATAGTAATTATGTGGGTTTTTTTTTTTTTTTTTTTTATCGGGAAAAGATCACCACATCAGATAGATACAATTAGGGATAGTCATTTAGCATTAACACTGTATTATAAATGTGAAGATAGAAAAATAATTTTCTTTCAAACTCCTTTTATGCTGTTTTTTTTTCTTTATAAAGTTCTGTCAAATATATTATCTCATTAGATTTTCACATCATTTAGTATGGCCAAAATTATTATTTTCATTATTCTGATGAAAAAAACTGAAGTATAGACATCTATAATGCCATGTCAATAATCCCATGGCTAATGGGTGGTATCAAATCTGTTTCTATCTTTTGTTACCCTTTCCCCTGCCAAGTCTTAAGATGTAGTGTTTTAAAAATTGAGATAGTTCTTAACCAAAAAAATGGTTAAGAATTTGCCTCAAGCATATAATATTGTTTATTTAAAAATAGTTAAAGCTAAAAAATATTTATTAATTGAATGAGTAAATCAACTTGGAGAATGTTTTTGTCAACAATCTTGACTGGTAGAATGTGTCTAGGTTCTATGAACTTGTTGCCACAGTAACTCTTAAAGATATAAATAACACCAAAAAATAAAGAGGAGACTGAAGCAGATGGTAAAAGAAACAATGGTGGCACTTTCAGAGACTTTTTGGATCTATTGAATTGGTTGAATTCCTAGCCACGCTCACAGAATTTTCTATTTTCTGTGTTATATTACACATCGTATTTCACCACAAGGACAAAAATAAGCCCTTAAAAATTGGGATCCTATTTTTAATTATTTTGTTCCCTCATTACAATCACCTCAGAGCTTGCTACTATAGTCAAAGGCAATTATAAACTTTAGTACTAGTTGAAGTTACTAATTTAGGAAAGATGACGCTCTAAGAAGCCATTATTTAAAAATATTACCAATGGACTTTCTAGGTCAATACTGGCAGTTAATTTTCTACTTTGTTCTCTAGCCAGAGGCAGCACCAACTTGTTGTCATAGAATTATGAGTACAAGTTGAACAAGGCAGAAACAATCTCTTTTTACAGTGGCCTGAGAAGCAATGTTGAAGTATAAGTGTATACTTGAGTTATAAACAGAAATGAATAGCAGACTCAAATCAGTGCCTAACAGGCCATTAAAACCTGCCCACAGGCCCTAGGGATTCCATGTACTCTAGCTCTTGAACTTTTTCTCTTCTCCTTCAAGACTTTCAATAGAGTTAGAGATGATCTCTTGAGTTCCACTTTACTTTTGAATTCTCATAAAAAGATGATAGTATTATCTTTTGGTTTCTAGTTTTATTATTTACTACCATAAACAGGGGGCAATTTTTTTTTTAATTGAGAGGGTTAAACTCCCTAAAGAAGTGTTATCTGGCCTTAACTTCTCACTTTTTTTTTTCTTTATTGATTAAGGTATTACATACTAGTATGTGTCCTTATCTCTCCATTGCCCTCCCCCACCGACTCATGCCCTCACTCCCTTAATATCTGTGTCCATTGGTTATGCTTATATGCAGGTATACAAGTCCTTTGGTTGATCTCTCCCCCTTACTCCCACCATCCCCTGCCTTCCCTCTTAGGTTTGACTGTCTCATGGATGCTTCTCTGGATCTGGATCTGTTTTTTTTTTTCCATCAGTCTATGTTGTTCATTATATTCCACAAATGAGTGAGATCATGTGATATTTATCTTTCTCTGACTGAATTATTTTGCTGAGCATAATGGTCTCAAGGTCCATCCATGCTGTTGCAAATGGTAGGAGTTCCTTCATTTTTATAGCAGCATAGTATTCCATTGTGTAGAGTAGTACAGTTTTCTAATCCACTCATCTGCTGATGGGCAGTTAGGCTATTTTCAAATCTGAGCTATGGTGAATTGTTCCACTACAAACAGGGATGTGTATATCCTTTCTGATTGGTGTTTCTAGTTTCAAGTCTTTGAAATACTGACTACTAAGTGGCAACAAGTTATAGTGCAGGAGAAAATTAAGTCTTAAAGAAGAGGTGATAAGTATAATCTAAGATTCAGGGCAACCATATCAAAACCAAGTAAGCAAAGTAGAATGAGTAAAACTGCGAGACTTGAGGCAAAACAAGTTTTTGGGCAGAGTTCAAGAGGAGAGCATGTGGTAAATCTGGTAAAGTAGAAGAAATCGGAATAGAGTCATTATCAAGTTGTAAGACAACCATGAAATCCAAGAAATTTATAGGAACTAAGGAGGATGAGGGCTGATATAGAAACAAGATGAAGCATTGGTAATTGATTCTGATACTGAGATACTTAATATCCAACCAACCAGAAGAGCCCTTCTCTGGTCTCACCCTGGAGGATGATGATCCCAAGAGAGATGATGTGAGTGAAAGGTTCCAGGCCAGAATCACCCAAAATATCTGCCTGCTAGTAATACAGGGACCAGTGGTCATGTTTTCTGACTGAGACATTCTTTTAGCATATCAAGTGCTCCTGGTCAGATTTGTTCTCTTTGCTCTCATCTTTCTGCATACTGCCATCAAGTGTAGCTCTTACTAGTAAAGCTCCTTGTTGGTTTTAGAAGGCCCTGAGTATGGATATTGTTGTGGATTTCCTGCATCATTAAAGAGCAGAGAGAAGGAAGAGGCACATGAGTAGAAGTAGGAGGAAGGAGGAATGAAATAGGAAGACAAGTGGAAAAAAGAGAAAGGAAATCTGGACAATTTAGGATCATGACTCAGACACTGGGCATCTCCCTTATGACAGGTGGCTATAGAAATGGGAAACTGCCTGGGCTGTGTTTTTCTATTGTTTACTGGAGGGACATTCCTCTCATATCACACTCAGTTGTGTGACTTCATGCATAATTGAATGTTACTTGCTCATTTCCCCCCTTGAGATAAATTAGAGTTTCTTAAGTGGGAGATATTTCTGAAAGAGAGAGAGAGAGAGAGAGAGAGAGAGAGAGAGAGAGAGAGAGAGAGAGAGAGAATTTTCTCATTTGTATTTCCCAAGTGGTATATATATATAAAAGACGACTGAGAAAATATCGATTTAAGAAAGGATTGCAGAGCGACATTTATTCAAGACTCAAAATATTTCAGGCAGTTTATAGAGCAGAGAGATAGATGTAGTCCCTGAAGGCTTAACTTGTAAGCATCAGCATTGACTGAGGAGAGCTAATTTACTGTTTTCCTAAAGGAAATGGGGTGGAGAAGAAGAATTACAGCAAAATGCTTAAACAGAAAGAGAGTCACAACTTTTTATTGAATTATTGCTTGGGATGGTTTTGCACACTTATCAATCATTTTGTGACATTTTACACTGTAACAAGATTTTGGTATTTGGGAAACATCATTTTGAAATTGCCCAAAACTACATTTCTTTCTCTCCCTCTTCCATCAAACTGACATTGGGTACAAGTTTATGAATCTTGAATGATTTGTCTATTAGCTACAACTTTTTAACGGCAAATTACAGAAGTAAAGGACTTTGGAGAAAAAACAAGGGGGTGGGGGAGAGTCTAGTATAAAAGAAGGGGAAACTCTTTGGGGGCCTCAGGACAAGAAATGCAGCTGGGCCCTAGGAATATTTCAGAATTTATTCTGGAAGGCACTCAAATGCCTCTGCTCTCTGGGCCCCCTCTTTATGCACTTTGCTTTATCTTTCTTGATCTAAATTATATCTGTTTTTATACAGATTAGGGCTTTCCCATGGTTTCCAAATTGACATATTATAATTTCAACCTCCCAGAGTGACCACAGAGCTGTTTAAATGCCTATTCCACATTCTTCGGAGAGAATAGCTATTTGTTACCCACTGTCCACTGACTTAGGTCAGAAGGCCACCCATGGTTTCATCATACATAATAGGAACATGGTTTCTAGAGGCTGAGCTCTGTGGATTTGGGGACATGAAGGGAGTGTAGTTTCCAGAAATGAAAAGTTGTTATGGGCTTGACGAATGTGCCTAATTCCTCTGTATATACTGTGCCCGGAATGAGAATGCTGCCTAGCACCAAGGACGCTCTCAATAATTATTTGTCATGTGAAGGGTTACTAACTGAATGCACTGGCGAGGGAATAAAGAACATGTTTGGTCAGATAAATGAAGATTTTGCATTCTGAACATCATGACAGTGAATCTTTGAGTTGATCGCTGTGACAGTTAACTGAAAACTAAAGTTACCTTAATTAAAATCATTTAATTTCTAGCTGTTTTTCTGTATTTGAAAAAAATTATTTTAAAATTAAAAAAATTATAAATTTTGAGAAAACATTTAAGTGACTTAATAATACACATATTTATTTTAATGGTGTTTATTTTTCTATTTAAACATTATTTGATGCTCATGAAGACTAAACCTGGAGTAATTCGCCCGGCACCTGTAAAATCCAAAATATTATTGAAAGAAGAGGAGGAAGTCTATGAACCCAACCCTTTCAGTAAATATCTGGAAGATAACAATGACTTCTTTTCTGAACAGGTGAGTAAACATATAAGAAATTCTTTGATATTTTGATAAATGGCTGTATGTCACTTATAGGTATACAAATATAGTATGTGCAAGAAAATGTCCATTTAATGTAATATCCTTAGTAATAAAATAGGTCAATTTTTGCATGATAAAAATAAATTCTTATATGTTTTCAATTTCCAGGATAATATTTTGAAGTATTTCAATGTTGTGCTTTAAAATTTTTTTTTCTATTACTTATGATATTATTCAAGACATTACTCTCTATAAAGACATCATAGAAATCACTGGTTGGATGCATCAGATAGGTGTTGTATTCTTATTTCTAAAGTACTGTTTTCTTTTGAAGAAATGTACTATATTAGATATGGCTTATTAGTACATTTGAAAAAAGATCTATTGTTCTCATATTAACATAGAAATGATATAATCCCCTAGATTGAGCAATACAAGCTAGAAGATAAGTTATCAAGTTATTTAAGGCTTTGTTGTTCATTCATGATTTTGTCTGTGTATGTGTGTTAAAAAGATATACTGTCTTCCTCTAGTATATATCCTATATTTTGGAGGAAGTGTAATGGAAGGTTGTCAATAGTGTTTTTTAGGTATTGTGAAAAATGTAAAAATAAACATTCATATAATATAAAACTTTACAAATCAATTCAAAGGTAACTTTATTTTTTTTAAATATATTTTATTGATTTTACACAGAGAGGAATTGAGAGGGACAGAGAGGTAGAAACATTGATGAGAGAGAATCATCGATCAGCCGCCTCTTGCACACCCCCTACTGGGGATGTGCCCACAACCAAGGTACATGCCCTTGACCGGAATCGAACCTGGGACCTTTCAGTCCGCAGGCCTACGCTCTATCCACTGAGCCAAACCGGTCCCGGCCAAAGGTAACTTTAGATATTTATTTGTAAGATCACCACATTGGAAAATCTATAATAAAATAGTCTTATCAATAAGGTTATATACTATTTTTAAGTTTTAGTTTGAAAATGATAACTACCTTGTCCTTGAAAATATAAGTTATATCTATACTTATGAAATGTAAGCCGCATGTTGGCTTTATAACCCTTAGCAAGTTGTTTCCTCTCTCTAGGCTGCAGTTTCTTAATGTATAAGATCAGGCATTTGGATCAAGTACTTTAAAGGGTACTTCAAATTCTAAAATTTGGGTTACTTAAAATCTAATATTAACTCTGACTGATCTGAAGTCCATACATAACCTTGAAAAAGTTCAACATAAATACTTGCTCATGCTCAACTATAATGTTTTTTTATGAAGCAGGGAAGAAAATATTTTCTGTTTATTTATATATATATTGTGACATGATTTTAATAAATTAAAAAAAATTAGAAAGCACTCATAATATTGAAAATTATAATTAGAGGAAATTGTATTTAATGGAATACAATATAGTTCTCAATTTAAATTAAATACAGCTTGTTTTAACTAATTGCACATATAACAGAAATGGAAATTCCTTTTAAAAAAGCATATTTCCATTATCAACAAAACACTTATTAAATATCTATTGCTTGCATGTCACTACATTTTAGAGATTTAAATAGTATAGAATCATGAGAAAAGGTTTATAAGTAATATATTCTTATATGACAAAAATGCCAATAGTTAAAAAATAAATTTCACATATGATACATGTAACTTACAGTTATCAAAATATGATCTAATGCTATAATATAAAAATTTTCCTCTTGTATTATAATTTTACATTGATGCATTTTAATTTAAACAAGATTCTTTGTAGAATATCAATTTTTTTAAATCTTATCTTTTTTTTAAATATATTTTTTATTGATATTTTACGGAGAGGAAGAGAAAGGGATAGAGAGATAGACAGTTAGAAACATCGATGAGAGATAATCATCGATCAGCTGCCTCTTGCACACCCCCTAATGGGGACATGTCCTTGACCGGAATCGAACCCGGGACCTTTCAGTCCACAGGCCGACGCTCTATCCACTGAGCCAAACCGGTTTCGGCTGTAGAATATCAATTTAATCTACCTATAATTTATCACAATTTGCTGTCCTCTGAAATGATAAATTCTGTTTTTCAAGTGTAGGGAATTCTTGCCATTTCTTTGCTTTGCTTTTCCTGACTATGTAGCAAGTTTAAAGCTCTGTTTATTTTCTTTTTAAAAATATATATTTTATTGATTTTTTACAGAGAGGAAGAGAGAGGGATAGAGAGTTAGAAACATCGATGAGAGAGAATCATCCATCAGCTGCCTCTTGCACACCCCCCACTGGGGATGTGCCCGCAACCAAGGTACATGCCCTTGACCGGAATCGAACCTGGGATCTTCCAGTTCGCAGGCCGACGCTCTATCCACTGAGCCAAACTGGTTTCGGCAAAGCTCTGTTTATTTTCAACATAAACCTATGAATTTCCAGATAATTTCTTGAAAATTTGAGCTCTTTTGCAAATATTAAGGTGCCAAAGACTAATCTTATTATTACTTCCTTTCAACCAATTTATTCTTGAATGTATCCCAATTTCTGTGTGGAACATGGGAAGTAATAGGAGTCTGCAGACTGTTGGCACTGACAGAACTCCAGCATGACACTTAATAGTGAATTCCAAACATTCCCTGGTCTTAGTCGTTGACTGTGCATGAGAGAGGAAGTTATGATAAAACCGAAGGGTCACTGCACAGTGAGAAACCCCACATGCTATCAACTTGTCTCTTTCTATTGAGCTCCAGCTACCATCTCACTGGGACGAGAATCTACAATGGAGGCAGCTGCCAAAGACAGCTCACTAGGGTAGATGCTTAGTTCTGCTTGCAAACAAATTGAGTGATAAAAATTTATAATCTCAGATTGCTACTTTCATCCGAACACTTCAATAGAAGAGAGAGTACTCAAATTCAGTTCTAGTCACTATTGTGTTCTCTGCTGCCACCACAGAGTAAATTGAATGGTTCCAAACTCAGCTGATATCACCCACCCATGTAATGGAAAATTCTTTAGCCAGAATGTTGGGCCAAATTGAAGCAGCTCACATTCACTAATCTGCCTTGTACTGGGGACAGTTCCACATGACAGATGTTGAATGAGATTGTTAAGTCAATAAATTTCCCCTAGCAGCTTCACTGCCATAAAATATGATTTCAAAACTCTCTGTTGCAAAACATCAGACACTAAAGATGATGAGACCAGACGGAAATGCATTTACTGTCACTTAAGAAGGTACAACTGGGCAACCTTTTGAACTGATAATGAACTGAAATTTTGCCTGGAGACAGCCTCTGTGTACTAAAAGGCAAGTTGGAGACCACATGCAGAATCAAGTAATTGAGACGTATTAATTAACAGCTTTTACATCAAAATGGCATAGTCCAGGAAGCTTCTTTCTGAATTAGATGGATTTTTTTTGACAAAAACTCTTCATAATGAAATTTATGCTTATCTGAAATTACCTTTAAACCCATCATTGCATCATTTTGCGGTACTATTGAGTTATAAAATATCTTCACTCTGTACATATGAATTTTAAACTACCAAGTGCTTTGAAGCATAGTTCTATTGATACTACAATCAATTTCACTGATTAAAAGGAAGATTGTAAGGGGCAAAATGGTTTTTATTTTGTCTGACTAGTGAGATTGCAAAATATATCGATTTCTTTCTGGTCTCTTAATGTACCTAATTCGATAAAGGTTGATTTCTTCACTGAAGATACTCAATTTAATATAAAAAGTAGTTGCTAACCTCAGTTCTATAAAATATTCTCTCATTCTTTATAAATTAGTAATTCAACCCAGGATATTACATATGTCATTTCCTTCTTAAAGCACTAGGGTAATGTATAAAAAAGGTTTGGCACAGAATTAAAGGGAAATATTGTTGTTTTCATATAAGTTGCTCCTCTCCCCCCCAAAAAGGAAAACAATGCTTCCCAGCATGTATGCCTCTTAAACTTTACTTTGCTTCTAACTTGTTTCTCAATAAGGAAGATAACATGTTGATGTATGAAAATGACCTTTTAGCAAATTTCCTCCATACCACTTCACAGAGAACATAGTTGGGGCCAGATCACGGTCCCTCAGAGAGCTGGAGGGCCGGACTATATGAACTACTAATCCCTACTGTAACACCTTGGCTGCGCTCACTGCCCAAAAAACCTGGCGGGCAGGATCAGACTCCCCTGGGGGCTGCATGTGGCCCGCGGGCCGTAGTTTGAAGACCCCTGGGGAAAAATATAGGAAATTTTCTTGTTTTTCTCTTTTTTTAAAAAAAAAAAAAATATTTTATTGATTTTTTTTTTTTTACAGAGAGGAAGAAAGAGGGATAGAGTGTTAGAAACATCCATCAGCTGCCTCTTGCACACCCCCTACTGGAGATGTGCCCGCAACCAAGGTACATGCCATTGACCAGAATTGAACTCAGGACCTTTTAGTCCACAGGCCGACAGTCTATTCACTGAGCCAAACTGGTTTCGACTTGTTTTTCTTTTATTTTTCCTGATTTTTCTTAGCCATAATACTTGCTAATCTTCTTTCCAAACTTTCTGTGCTTGACATTAAACTTTGAGGATTGTGTGGGTGATTTTCAGTTTTCTAATGATTCATTAAGTTATATTTCTACTATGACCTTCAATTTTACTTCTTTATGTCACCCACATGTTAATATTACAGGGCAAATGCTCACTTTTTTTTTTTTTTTTAATAAGGTGAGATTGACAATATTGCTCTTTATTCTGAATGACTCTGGCTTTGCCACAAATAGCTCCTTTTTCAACATTTGTTTCTCAGTCAAGATGACTCATTGTCTTTTGTCAGGAAATGATATTTTATTAAGAAATATTTTTTCAGATTGAAATGTTTGATTTTTTTTTTAGGTCTAGAAATGATTAAGTGGTTTGTTGAATTGTTTTAAGGGGGAGAGAATTGAAATTCCTTGTAGTGTTACATATCTTTTGGAAGGATTAAAGTTAGAGATTTGACTTCTCCAACTTGATTACCATGTTGTTTTTGTTTGTTCAAATCATGAAATACTTGTGAGTTTTTCTTCTCTTTTGCCACCCTTCCTCCTTCTCTGCCTCCTTTTCTTCTTCAATATGTAATAGGTAATAGATAATTTACTGTAAACAATATAAAGCAGTATATGTAATCGATACTTTACCATTATAATAAACTACTTTCTTAGTTTTATATGTAGATATTAAAAAACTGCTCTATAGAGACAGTATTTGCTTTTTCTTCTAGGATATAATCACATAGAATCTCCTCCTGAAACAGAATTTCATCTCTTCCTTTTCCAGGCTTTAAGCTTTCTCTTGACCTTGTTTATGTATCAGGGTTGAGAGATTAGAATAAAAATATTGTAATTTTCTGTTGCACTATCTACATTTCCAAGAGGAACTACTTTTTTTGGCCCCCCTTCCCTTACCTCATGTATATTTAAGGATCTTAAAAAGATTATTACTTGCTTTAAAATGAACATACACACAAAGACCTGTTTTCCACTTCTATCATAACAGGTAGACTTATCCAATATTTCTAATACCATGAAATTCAAATAATTGGTGAAGTTCTGTAGCACTGTTTGCTTTACAAATACTTGGTGACTGTAGTGTCTGATTCTGTCCCAATCTACTGGGAAACAATGACAATCTGAAAGGTTTATGTATATGTGTTCTATGTTTTCTTAACCCATGATGTCACCATATATCTTTATCTAATAAACAGGGCCATTGACATATTTAGAACTTATCATGGAAAGTATACTCTATTTTAAAAATAAGGCCTTGTTTAAATAGAATTAAAACCTCTATAGTAATTTCATCTGAAAAAATATTAAAAACAGAATGTCAAGAGAAATAAGGTAGCTGTGTAAAAATAATTTTTAGTAATACATAAAGTAAATGTCACTTAGAGATTAGAAAGTCAGTTTTACTTGTTAGCAATAAAAAAAAAATGCATTGTTATGTTTTACTTCACTGGAGTCTATCCAAAATTTCTTGAACCTTGAGTCAAGATCTGCCTGTGAATAGAATCATAGATGTTAATTGTCACATGTCTTTGACATCACCTTGTATATATATATCCTAGCTAATAAAAGAGTAATATGCAAATTAACTGCCATTCCGTGACAAAAATGGCAGTGCCCATAGCCACAAGATGGCGGCTCCCAGTCCTCTCAGCCCTGCTAGAGTCCCCCAGTCCCAGGGAGGGCTGCCACCGAGAGCCAGCAGTGTAAGTGGTTTGGCGGAATGCTGCCCAGAGGCCCTCCTGACCCTTTATAAAAAACATAAACAAATTTACTCACCACAGAGTGATCCCACACTCACACACCTGCAGTCCGGGGTGTCTGGCTGGGAGGCCATGCAGTGATACCTTCCCAGCAGCAGCCTGGGGTGTCAGCCTGGAAAGTGCCTATGCCCCAGTAGAGTGATCTCCCCCCCCACACCTATAGCCCCAGGGTCACAGCCTCAGAAGTGCCTGTGACCAGGCAAGTGATCCTGCCCCACTGGCAAGCCTAGGAGAGTCCGCCTTGGAACTTCCCTTGCCCCAAGCTCAGTGACAGGAGATAATTATCTAGGCAATGCTGCCCAGCAAACCTCTCCCATTGGGTAGAAACTTCTGACCAGGTTAGGGAGGTAAATGGGTTTTTCAAAAAATCTTTACAAACCGCAAAGGGCTCCCTGCCCTGGTTCATCAGCACTTCAGGCAGGGCTTGAGCCTACCCAGGAAGGCCTTTTCCCCTACAGTTTTCACCAAGGCAAGGAGGTTTTATAGACATTAATAAGAAACGCCCATCCACAAGTCCTGAAGATGCCGGGGCCGAGAGAAATGACAAACCGGGAAAAGAGCAAAACCAGAAACACCACCAATCCCAATATAGATAATCTTCTTCATCTTTTGGAAGTAACACAGATTCAAGTACTGACAATTCTACCAATAAAAAGGTTAAGAGAAAGAGAGGACAGAAAAGGAATAAAAGGAGAAAAGAAAGAAAGGACAAAAGATGAAATATCAAGAAAAAGAAAGAGAAGGAAAAAAGGAAGAAATAACCACATATCACCTTTCCAAGGTTTCATGCAATTCCTGTTTAAGGAGTTTATTTTATGACACTTTTAGTTTGGGTTTACATTTTTACTGGTTTGTCAAGACCACGGCAGTACACTGTCCAATATGTGTTTTTTTTAATATAATATATTTTATTGTTTTTTTTTACAGAGAGGAAGGGAAAGAGATAGAGAGCTATAAACATCTATGAGAGAGAAACATTGATCAGCTGCCTTCTGCACACTCCCCACTCAGTATGTGCCCCCAACCCTTGACCAGAATGGAACCTGGGACCCTTGAGTCTGCAGGCTGACACTCCATCTACTGAGCCAAACCAGTTAGGGCTGTCCAATATGTTAAAGAAAAAGTCCTATCTAATAAAGAGGGAATATGCAGGGAAGGGCATTTGGGGATGACTGGGCTGTCAGGGGAGGGCAGTTGGGGATGATCAGGTTGGCAGGGGAGCAGTTAGGTGTAGATCAGGCTAGCAGGGGAGTGGTTAGTGGGTGATCAGGTTGGCAGGCAGAAGCAGTTAGGGGCAATCAGGTAGGCAGGCAAGCAGTTGGGAGCCAGCAGTCCCGGATTGTGAAAGGCAATTGGACATCCCCTGAGGAGTCCCAGATTAGAGAGGGTGCAGGTTGGACTGAGGATCACCCCCCTCCCCCAAGAGCCAAGAGCATGAATTTGATGCACTGGTCCTCTAGCATATATAGACTGGGATGCTATAACGGGTCACAACTGGACAGGAGGAGGTTGTGCACACAGGTGAGGCCCAGAGCAGACCATGGAGTCAGAGACGGGGGGCCTGCTCGAGGCAGTGTGGTGACTCAGGCGGCCCCGGAGGGGACACAGGCAGGGGGACTGGGGGACACTGTAAATTAGGCACAGGTCCAGGCCTCCCAAAGTGCCAGAGAAGCAGAGTTTCAGATAAGGAGATGTAGCATTCCACTGCTACCTTGAGTTTGTGGTTTCCAAGGAAACAGCCAGAAGGGATGATAAACCCTCCAAAAACATCAAAGGCTTAGCTGGTGCCTATCTAAACAGAAGCTTCATTTAAATCGAGCCTTCCTGAAGTGAGTGACCCCAACCCTCCCTAGATCAGGCAGGTTCCTGTGGAGCACAAGCTCCATGCAATATGGGGCCCTAGTTTTGTTCAGGTGACCTCATGTACATTTCAGTAGTGCACTGGGCCTCTAGTTATTATAAGACAATTTAGGTAAAACTAATGTCTCTCTCCCAGGACACTGTCTACAATTTTTCCTCCCTGACTACACAGTTTCAATTCCCCAACTGCCTTTCAGTTATTTGAAGAATAGTTATTAAGTATCCATAGGCAATGCAGTCAGAGTGAAGAGCTTGTCATTTTATTTTATCTACTGAGCACTTTCTTTGGCTCATGAGTGGAATCAAGGTAGAATAGTACATAGAGGAGGATATATTAAAAATTGGATGTATTATTTGAATATATGGGCTATGATTGATGTGTTTGGAACACATTATAATCTCTAATCATTTGGAGAGATTACATATTTTAAAGTGTGAGTGAAATCAGACTTTTGAATGATGACAGATATAAAGGTCACATCTAGGCGTATAAGTCTGAAGATGAGTTTTTTGAGGAGAATTAGGAATTTCTCTTCCTCTCTTTGATCCAAGATAAAATAACTTAAAATAGCATATTCAGGCAGAGAAAATATATCAAAATGAGAAGAGCAATCACAAGAATGAGAGAATGAGGTGGAGAGCTAAAACTGGTCAATAAACTCTGTTTGAATTTCCTTAAAATGAAGTCAGCTTGAAAAACCAAACCTAGAGAAAACTGAAATGAAGCTGGTAAATTCAGTCTCTATTGGGGCCCCTGGGTAGGTGTCCATTATTTAACACTGGGGTTCTTGTCCCAGCATTACAAATGGTTCAGCAATCTGGAGAAAGGAGCTGTGTGTAGATTCAATAAGGAGTTCAAAGATAAAAGATAGTTTGGAAATGCATTGGGGGTCAAAGGAGCTTCAGCTATAGGAGCTAAAGACTACCCCTTGACTACGGACCTGTTCTTTTTATTAACACAATTTGTCCTAAGGCAAGGTGGAGAAATACACTTCAAAGGGTAGGGTTTCAAAGGGTAGGGTTTATAGAAGCACTGTCAGATTGGAGAATAGCCTACAGCTGTTCAAGTGTTAGGTCAACAGGAGGCAATAGCATGCGGATTTAAGATGCCCTGAGCTGTCTGGCAGCAAGCAATAATCCTATTAGGGTTGGGGAAAGTGACATTTAGCCATTCCAACAGGTAAACTACATAGGTGGCTCAGCCCTTGTTGAGCCCTCCAAGCTTTACCAATCTTTTGATGAAACCTTTGTAATTATGACATATTGGAATTGGTTCCTGGCAAGTCTTTTAAAATAAACACTATATGGAAAAAGAGAAAACAAAATTAAAGGAAGTATTTTTTTTTATTTCAAAGGCTACATGGAAAGAATGCTCTGTAGTAAATTTGTAAATTTAAAATCAGTGATTCCTTAGAGACAGGAGAGCTATAGGTTTTTAGAGTTTTTCAAAATAATGTTCTAATCTCCAAATACTGACATCCTAAGTGCAATTTAATTTATTGTAGGCCAGCCATCCAACTATCAATTTGTCTTATGGACCTTTAGATCTTCAACGTTTGTTTTTTTTTTAAACTTACTTTCCTTTATAAATATAAAACTACATCTGGTAAGAAAATAACTTACTAGGGATTGGATTGTCAGTTATCTTTATCTAGTAGAGTTTTGAATCTTAGCAAATGTATCTGCTCAAATAAAAGTAAGTATATATTATATTTATTCCATTGGGTAAAATAGAGGTGTTTTTCTGAATCTTTGGCTTATCAGTTTCCAGGAAGTATTAGGCTCTCATGAATTCCATTTAGTCAAAGGACTGACCCTTTACAGGGTATTGTAGGGTCAGGCTAGTTTCATTTGCCCATTTTAGAGCCTGCATTCAGGGAGGATCTAGTAGTGACCTTATTCATTTTGATGCGAAATTGAACCGAAGGGAAACTAGGGCAGCTTGGTTTTACATAAAGAGCCCTGTAATGTGGTTCCAGTTGAGACTGTGTGATTAACTAGCTCTACCAAGTGCATTAATGAAACCTGAACTTCAATGATTAAATGAGGGGGATTAGACTGAAGTCAATCAGGATGACTCTGGCCCAGACATTGTCGTTGTCATGACTGGGAAGGTGGGTGCTACTGGCATTGAGTGAGTAAGAGGCCAGGGAGGTTGCCAGACATCCTACAATGCACAGAATAATCTCCCCCCTCCTCCTACCAAATTATCCCACTCAAAATGTCAATAGAATACCCTCCCTCCCCTGGACTTGACCAGTTTCTGTCTACCTTTCAGCTCCACGGATACTATGACTAATGACGCTCAATACCGTTGCTGCCAGGGGCATTTGAGTTAAACCAGCATTGATTAGGTACCTTCTTTTTGTGTGTTTTAATTAAGAACTTTTTTCCTATTTGACTTACACTGAGGAGGTAAGTAGGCCTGCATTTATAGAATTTCCCACATTTTATGTGGCCTCGACTCATAATGATAGCCCTGTTTGATAAAGAACATACATTTTCATTGACTCTGGATATTTCTGCAAAATTGTGGCTTTCCATCTTTCTAGACTTTCTCCTTTCTTATTGTATTTCCTTAATTGTTGTCTGGGCAGTCACCTAAAAGAGACATTTATTTATTTGTTTATTTTTAAAAATATATTTTATTGATTTCTTACAGAGAGGAAGAGAGAGAGATAGAGAGCCAAAAACATTGATGAGAGAAACATTAATCAGTCGCCTTCTGCACACCCCCCATCGGGGATGTGTCTACAACCAAGGTACATGCCCTTGACTGGAATCAAACCTGGGACCCTTCAGTCCACAGGCCGAAGTTCTATCTACTGAGCCAAACCGGTTTTGGCAAAAGAGACATTTTTAAAAATCAGACAGTCACTTTAGAACTCTTAATATGCACGGTGTTGGATTAAGTCATTCCTGACATTGGACTTTATTATATAACTGCAAAATGAGGGCATTGGACATTGGATAAGCACTTTTGAAGGTGCCTTCTTACCCTGAAATTCTGTGTTTATGTATTTAAATACTATTGAAGCCCTCTTAATATTTAACACCCTTGCATGATCAAAAAAAATTGCAGAGACTATTTAAGGCATAAGTTTGTAGAGATGGAAAGTCTTAATGTACTGTTTAAATCAAAATCAGGACAAAAATACTCATCCCCATATAGTTTACTATGATTTCTTTTTTCTTTCTGGACTGAGTAGTTTTGGATAATGAATCTTCTTTTATTTTGACTTTTTTCCTTAAAAATCACTTTCTATTTACTTTTTATAGAACATTGAGAAATCATTAGTATAGTATATTACCACCATTTCCCTTTGAATATCTTTGCCTTACTCTTTCTTAAATTAAAACTGTGGGAGGAGAGATATTCTCAAAATTAAATATATGTGTCTGTCTATGTAAAATAACACATATTTAATAGACTTTTTAAGGGTCCTTGTATTTGTTACTTAAATTATTCTTTGTTGTTTGCTTTCTGCACTGGCAAATTTGACAACTATTTTTGTTACAAATATCCTCAATAGGAAGGCTAAGTAGACAACCTAAAATTTTAAAAAAGATGCTTTTTATATGAAAGTGAATATTCCTTTGCAAGCATTTACTGCTTCAGGATTTTCCATTTCTGCAATGTTCAAGTGCACAAGACACAAAGGACTTTAGGATAATAAACTTTGAAAATGATGTTTGCTTTCTGTCTCTCCCTGGGAAGTGATGTTAGACTGGGTAACAGCCTCTGCATAGGAAACATAATGGAGTTGCAGAACATCAACTCATTCACTCACATTCCTTGTGAAGACAATAATAGATGCAATCAAATAAAACCCCAGGATATTAAAGACTGTAAGATCATTTTTCCTTAAAATTATAACACTTCATTAACATGAAAATATGGATGCTGCACTTAATGCACCTAAGTATACAACTCCAGTAACTTGAAGTTTGTAATGATTCTATATAATAAAAGCCTAATATGCTAAGTGTCTGATCATCCATTCAATCAATCAAAGTATAATATACTAGTGATATGCTAAGGCTGCTCAACCACTTGCTATGACATGCACTGACCACAAGGGGGCAGACAGTCGACCAGTCAACCAGTTGTTATGTTGTGCACTGACCTATGCTCCAACCGATAGGTTAGCTTACTGCTGGTATCTGGCTAACAGGGACTTAGATGAGCCAGACACAACTTGGAGCCCTTCTGTGGTCCCTCCCTGTCTGGCCAACCTCCCATGTCCCTCCCTGCCCCTGATCTTGCACTGGTGCAGTCCTTTGGCCTGGCCTGCACTCCTGCACTCCTTCAGAGGATGTTGGAGAGCTGGTGTCCGCCTAATCCCACAGACCAGGCCAAGGAACCCCATTGGTGCATGAATTTGTGCACCAGGTCTCCAGTGTATAATAATATAAAACCTATCTGTATGTACACAACCTGCTCAAAATTTCAAAATAGTAAAAGTGTGTTTTTACAAAACAAATATTTAAAGGCATCTGTGTTTTTTAGAATTGGTCATGTAGAAATTAGCTCACATTTAGTTGCAGAGTATCTTAGCTTGAAAATGTTACTCCAAAAGAATAAAATCATTGTCTAGTCTTAGCAGTCCTAACAAAGACAGAGGAGTTAGTGCAGGGCATCCAAGTCAAGAAGAGCACAATAGTTTAATTTTCTATTTTAATAAAGAAGATGCTATTTCCTCACAGTATGTCAGACATTTGCAGGTATCAGTCAAGTAACAAGTTTTTTTGTTTGTTTGTTTGTTTTGTTTTGTTTTTAAAAACTTATTATACTTGGAAATTTTCTACTATTTTATAAAATAGGATAGTTCTTATGATCAAAGAATCTCTTACTGTTTTAAAATCCAGCCAGTTTCCAAAATCTGCCTTTACTCTCAAAATGACCTCTCATAGGGCTACTTTTACTTCCTTGATACACCCAACACCCATTTCTATTTTGTGGGTTCCATAGCAGATTAGACAATAGGAAAATTTTGAATCTGTCATTTCATCCAGTTTTACTTGTGAACTCAACATACATGTCTTTTTAAATCTTGAATTCCCCTAGTTTATCAGGGGTTAGTTTAACCACCACCAACTGCATGCCAGGACCCAGCCCAGTTGTGATGGTGGAGCATAGTGTGACCTTTCTCAGTCACTTACTAGGACTTCTAATCTCTTTGCTTCTCCCCACCCCCTCCATCTCTTCTCCCTCATCTTTTCCTCTCAGTCTAAACACACTTTTCATATTCTCACTCTGATTAATTATGTGTTC
Source organism: Pipistrellus hanaki (assembly GCF_964339955.1). NCBI lineage: Eukaryota > Metazoa > Chordata > Mammalia > Chiroptera > Vespertilionidae > Pipistrellus > Pipistrellus hanaki. The sequence goes on from NC_140509.1 coordinate 20,773,177, forward strand.
TTTTGAAAAGCTCTTCCCCCCCCCCCATTACAGTATTACCCATGTCATGGGTTCCCCAAATCAATTTTGAAGCAAAAAATTAAAAAGGACTCTTTCATTTTGCTTTGAAATTCTGCCTTAGCTGCCACCATCAGAAATCCTCACCTGAGACATGATTATGGCATTTAACTTCCTGGCCTGGTGGAAAGACCACAGAGCACAGGGCCATGGGGTTGTAAGAGCTGGAAAATATTTCCTGGCATGTGGTCCTCAAAGTGATAAGTAATGCTGTGGCTTCCTGGTGGGTAATATCACTGCTTCTCTCCACATTCACTTCCTTTCCCTCTATTCTTAGCATTTAAGTATTTACTAGGTGTACCAGTTAATAATGCAGATTTTTTTTTCAATAGATGGAGTTACACATATGTTGATATATATATATATATATATATATATATATATATATATATCAACATATGTGTAACTCCAACATATATATATATGATTTGATATGTATGTGATTTTGTTGTATTGACAGCAAGCTTCAAAACTTCATATGTCAAATTTGCTGAAAGTGTTAACATCATAGATATTTTTATGCTTAAAAATGTGAAATTTCATATCTTAAAAAAAGCATTTGTGGGAAGTTTTAATTCATTACTTTATTTTGAAGAAAAAATTATCATATACTTCAGGAAGCTTATGGTGAACATGCTCTATCTCAAGATATTTGTGAATACTGGTTTAAATGCTTTAAAAGTGACAATTTAGATGAGAAAGACAAAGATTATCCATGTCAACTAGAAAAGTTTGAAGACCAACAATTATAAGCATTATTGGATGAAGATGCGTGCCAAACTCAAAAACAACTTGCAGAAAGATTAAATGTTGCTTAGCAAACAATTTCTGATTATTTATAAGCAATGGGAAAGATTATAAAGGAAGGAAAATGGGTACCACATCATCTGAATGAAAGACAAATGGAAAACCAAAAAGTCATCAGTAAAATGTTGCTTCAATGGCATGAAAGAAAGTCTATTTTTGCATTGAATTGTGACTGGCGAAGAAAAGTGGATTATTTTGAGAATCCCAAATGCATTAAATCATGGGTTGATCCAGGTCAACCATCAACATCGACTGCAAGGCCAAATCACTTCAGAAAGAAGACAATGCTCTGTGTTTGGTGGGATCAGGAAGGTATGGTGTATTATGAGCTTCTAAAACCAGGTGAAGCTGTTAATACTGATCACTACTGACAACAAATAATCAATTTGAACCACATTTTGATTATGAAATGACCAGAATGTGCCAGAAGACATAGATATGGCAAAGTACTTTTACTTCATGATGATGCACCATCACACACTTCAAAACCAGTTAAAGACACATTGAAAGATTTTGTATGGGAAGTATTAACCCACATGCTATATTCACCAGACCTTGCTTCCTCAGATTACCAATTGTTCAGATCAATGGCACACACACCTTCTGAGCAGCACTTCAAAACATATGAAGAAGTGGAAAATTGGGTCTCTGGTTTTGTCTCAAAACAAGAAAAGTTCTGCCCTAACTAGTTTGGCTCAGTAGATAGAGCGTCAGCCTGCGGATTGAAAGGACACAGGTTTGATTCTGGTCAAGGGTATGTTCCTTGGTTGTGGACACATCCCCAGAAGGAGGTGTACAGGAGATAGCTGATCAATGTTTCTCTCTCATTAATGTTTCTAATTTTCTATCCCTCTCCCTTCCTCTCTGGAAAACAGCAATAAAATATATTCAAAACAAAACAAAACACAAGAAAAGTTCTATTGGGACATTATCCACAAATTACCTGGAAGATGGTGGAAGTGTGTAGCTAGTGATGGACATTATCCTATATAATAAAGAGATAATATGCAAATTGATCACCATTCCAACACACAAGATGGCTGCACCCATGTGGACACAAGATAGCAACCTCAAGATGACTGGCAATCAGGTCAGCAAGGGTAGGCAGTTGGGAGGGTCCAGGCCTACAAGAGAGGGCAGTAAGGGTGACCAGGCTGGCAGGGGAGGCAGTTAGCAGCAATTGGGCAGGCAGGGGAGCAGTTAGCTGTCGATCAGGCTGGCAGGGGAGCGGTTAGGGGGGGATCAGGCTGGCAGGCAGAAGTGGTTAGGGACAATCAAACAGGTGGTCAGGCTAGTGGTTGGGAGCCAGCAGTGCAGGATTGTGAGAGGGATGTCCAACTGCTGGAGCAGTTGGGCATTCCTTAAGGGATCCCAGATTGGAGAGGGTGCAGGCTGGGTTGAGGGGCACACCCCCTCCCCATACATGAATATCATGCACCAGGCCTTTAGTTTGAATAAAGCACTTTGGATATTTCTCTTGAAATAATCATGTTTTCTTTGATAACAAAATCCACCCAGTATTAACTGGTATACCTAGTAATGTTTGTTTGTGCCTGGCTATATGAAAGATATGGATGACCCCATAGGAAAGAGAGCAATCTCTATGCCACCCACTCCTTGCCTTCTAAATTTTCTGAACTTTCGTTGCTCTTTTCTTTTTGCTACTCTTAAAATTCAATTTTTTTTTTGTCATAATCAGGACTCAAAATAGATTGTGTTGCTTTAAGTATGTATTGTTTTAAAAATGCATATGGATTCTTTAAAATCAAGGCTGATAAGCAAGAAGTTATACCATATGTTCAAAATTGAGAGGCCTAATTTATCTTGGCCTGATCTTAATGAAATGCAGATTATTAGAATCTCTTGGTAATTTGGGTTTTCTGTGATACCATCTGTAAAATGTTGACACATCTTTGGCTAAAGGAGTCACTCTTTATGAAATACATTGTGACTCTTCTTGAGTGTCTGATCAGGGTGTTGTTTTAAATTAAAACTATAGCAGAAATGCTGTAATTCGGATTTTCAATTGTTATAAAATTGGGCAGGAAAGGGAAACTGTAAAGGTGTGCTCCATTTATAAAGAAGTGTTGTTTTATCAAAGAAGTGGGAAGAAGGGAGAGAGGATGGAGTTAAGGCTTCAATAATTTTGCCTAGTGCTTCTCTGAGTTCCCAAAGGCACAGGGACGGTGGGGGCAAAGAGAAAGTGAATTTTTCACCTTTCGTTTCCAAACCACAGGCAAGCAGGTGACCTTAAAATACCAGGATGCAACAAAAGAGTCTCAGATGTACAGACTTTAATATAAAGTGCCCATAGTACCTTTAAGTGCCCTTTGCTGGTACTGCAATGAAAAGAGCTTTTGAAATTAAAGGGTGTGACTTTATGGCTAAGTAGAAAGTGAACTTTTTTCTAGAGTGGTGAACACATCGATATGGCTATAGCATTACTTTTCTGATGTCTATGTCAATATTCAATGCTGCAGGATCTGGAATTCCTTAATAAACAGAGCTAAATTAATTTCCCCTCTGTGTATTTGTCTGCTAATTTGTTTCTAATGCACAAAGATATTACTTGCTTTATAAATTCTTGTGTTCTTGAAATGTTGCAGGATATGAAAATTTGCAGGGTATAATCATTCAAAATAAAAGTCAAGCTCCTAAGTAAAGCTCTTTATTGATAAATATTTTCTCTTAAGTATTTTTATCTTGAAGGAGACAATTCTTGAGTAAGTGAAAGGCAATTTAAAGCAATTTATTAGAAATAAATTTTGCTTAGCTCACTGATAGAAACATGTATAAGACAATTTTGTGACTCCTGTCTTTCCCTCAACAACTATCAGAACATTAACACACTCATCTATTGAAAGCAGTGTAGAATGTTGTTCATTTTTTAGGAATCATTAAAATAGTGATCCCCAAAGTAAGACGTACCAACCTCAAGATAATTCATTAGAGGTGGGAGACATGATAAAGATTTCATTAGGGTTTGTTTTTCTTTAAACCTAAAACAGGGGTCACTAACTATGGTCTGATACAACCCCTGATGCTATAAATCAGTATATTGGCACGCAGGCAAGCCTACTCCTTTATGCAATGTCTAAGGTTGCTTTCACTTGACCATAGTAGGAGGAATTGTGGCAGAACATACGGTTGTTAAGCCTACAATATATATTAACTGGATTTTTATGGAAAATGTTGGCCAACTCCTGACCTAAAATCAGAAGAAAGATTTTAAGCTTTGCTAGATTATATGGGTTTACATTGGTCTTTTTTGTAGGTCTGAATGCTTGATAGTCACAACTCACGTATATTCTAAGTAAGAGTTTCTGGGAGAGTTGTAGGGCTCTCTAACTTGGAGTAGTGGAAGGAGCCCTCATTTGCCTATTCCTTAAGCTTGTAGCAACTTTTTTTGCTGCCTAGTGCTGCTCTGAGTTTCCAAAGGCACAGGGACAGTGGGGGCAAAGAGAAAATGGATTTTCACCCTTTGTTTCCAAACCACAGCAAGCAAGTTGGTGCAACAAAAGAGCCTCAGATGTACAGACTTTAATGAAAAATGCCCGTAGTGCCTTAAAGTGCCCTTTGTTGGTGCTTTGTTGGCAGTTTATAGGCCAGCTGGACATATGATTTATCATTTTAACTATTTTTTACTAAAATAATCCTCATAAAATGATTTGATTTTTAAAAATCTCCGCAAAATAATGTAGATTGAATATACCATTACTAATATAGGCATAAAGAACAAGAAATGCAGAGATGACATAATACTTGTGTTTAGTATAAGTAACCTTGTTATCAGCCATAAAAATAAAGTATAAACAGTGATAACCTATTGGATTTGATAAAAATATTTTGAAACCAGAGGCCCAGTGTATGAATTCATGCACAGGTTGGGTCCTGCAGGTCTTCCCTGAGAGGGGGCGTGGGTGGGAGAGGGAAGGGGCTACGGGCTGTTGGCAGGCCAGCCCTGCCCCCAATCAGGGTATTGGGGGCCGATCTGATCTGGGACAAGGCTGGCCAGGGCTGCGATCAGGGCCCGGATCAGGGTGGTTGGCTCCTGCAGTGCACATCATAGTCACCAGTCATTCTGATTGTTCTGGACATTCTGCCATTTTGGTCACTTGGCTTTTATATAGAGAGATTATTTTTTTTGAAATAAGATTTTATATCTACTTTCATTATTCATAAACCTAGCCCTAAGTTTATATTTTTGCCTTGAATTTTAATTACTTACAGGAGGCTTTCTCTTTCTCTGTGGCATTCTGGACACAGACAGTCTGTTCTGTAAAGTACCATATAGCTGAGATTCATTATTTGAGGAAAAAATAAAGTTTAAATAAACTCACAACCTAAATCCTGAATCTTTGAAACACAAAGACAATCCCAGCAATTGTCCTTCCACATGTGAATCTCTTGCAAAAACAGCTCTTTCAGGAAAGATTTAGTTACTATGGAGATAAAGACAAGAAAAATGAGGAGGGGGGGGATCTCCTAGACTGCACAACAAACAGAATTGTTCTTTAAGTCCAAACTGTTAAAGTAATTGGGGCACAGCTGGTATGGCTCCATGTTTGATTCCTGGTGAGGGCTCATGCCTAGGTTGCAGGTTTGTCCCAGTGTGGAGTGTGCAGGAGGCAGCTGATCAGTGATTCTCATTCATTGTTGATGTTACTATGTCTCCCTCTCACTTCCTTTCTGAAATAAGTAAAACTATATTAAAAAAAAAAAAAAGAAACACAAGTGGCTGTGGACAGTTGAAGATGACATAGTATTCCAGGTACTACAAACAAAAGGAAAGGAGAAGATATAGTTTTCACAATGAGCAAGCTGAATTCAGGTCAAACGGTCAAACATTTCTTAAGCAAGACAAATAAGACTCCCTTATATGATAAAGGATAAACTTGACAGTGAAAATATGACTTTGATTATTTTAACATCACTTATAGGGCAAAGCAAGAGATAGGATGATAATAAAATAAAATATATTGGTGATAAAATACTTTGTCACTTTTTCAATTTATGATAACTATGTGGAGAAATAATCATCTAAAGTAGATCAAACTATTTGATTAAAGAGGAAGTTCAAAATAAATTTCTACCTGGAGAACAAAAGATAATTATTATTTATTAGAGCTTATGAGATACAATTAAAACAGTGGTTGGAAGGTTATCTATGAATCTAAGTTACTAAATAAATAAAAGAATAAAAGTAAACCAATTAAATATTCAACACAGAAATTTTTAGAACAATAAAATTTTCTGTGCATAAGAAAGTAAAACAAACCATCTTATTAGAAATGACAAAAGAAAACTGGAAAACAGAAAAGTTGTAGAAATCATCTATACAAAACTTTTTGAAAACAAATGAATAAAATAATAATAGTATAGTCACACTGTTCCAGTGTAACAATACTTTCAAAATTCTGAAGGAAATAATTTTGCTTAGAATTCCATATCCAAAAACTTAAAAGGGCAGAAGAAAAAATAAACATAAAAATTTTACTTCTAATATTCTATTTCCCCCAGGAAGCTCCTTTAGGGCACAGTATATATGAGAGAAACCAAGAAAAGGAAAGATATGGGACCCTGGAAGGAGGAGAGTGAAAACAGGAAATAGGAAAATAAAGTTTCCAGGATTTTGGTAAAGAGAATCATCGGAGTCCCTAGCTGGTGTGGCTCAGTTGCTTGGACATTGTCCTGTGCATGAAATGGTCTCCAGTTCGATTCCCCAGTTTGGGGTGTGTGTGGGAGGCAATCAATCGATGCTTCTCTCTTACTCTCTTCTCTAAAAATCAATAAAAGTATTTAAAAAAGAGAACCACAGGATAAGAACTTACACCAAGTATAGAAGACAACTAGCACAATTTGGAACAGGATATACGTGTTGAGGCTGTCACTACCAAGAATTCTTTCACTTTTATCCTGTAGTGTCAACCAGATAGAGCTCAAATGAGCTTGGCCAAGATTCATAGCTCTCTTTGGCTTTTCCAAGTGTGGATAAAATTCTGTTTTCCTCTCTGCCCAGCTACCTGGAGTAGCTGACACTGTCAGACCTTACCTATAGATAGATGTGTTCAGATTTGACTGACTCCAAAGAGATGGAGGTTGGCCACAGCAAACTTAGAAGAAAAAAACAACAGCACAACTCACCACAACAGAACAACTCATCCTTATTGGTTCAACTTCAACCCTGTCGGATTCCCCCATATAGAAAACCCTCTGCCCTCCATGGATCACTACAAGCTTGTCTCCTGACATTTTCAGAATGGGTTCTTAAACTGCAAGAAAAGCTGAAACCAGAATATAAACCAGAGACTCAGGATGCTGCCTTTTTCTTACATAGCAAGGCTTGTGCTTGCTATTTAGTTTTCCTATTAATCACTTTTCGCACTGGTTTAGAAATGTAATTAGTTGTTGATAGAATAATGGAATAGCTGATTGAGAAATGTAAACAACATTAGAACATCTTTCAATCTCAAAGCCATTTTTAATGGGCAAAACTATAAGTAGTCCATGATGTTGCATGACTATTGTTTTATGTTAGAGGCATGAGCCCACAGAATTATACAAAAGAAAGGAATAAAAAATATAAGAACTGGCAAAGAGGAGGTACATTTATTACTAAGGTAAGTGATTTAATACTTTAGGTGATTTAACTGGAGCTTCTGAGAGAATTAACTGAATGACAATTATAATCAATGAGATAACTCAATAATGTGTCTCAGTAGGAAATCTAAAGCTTCCATGTTCGGACATAGAAGTATTCCAAAGCTGTTAAGTAGGAAAAAAATCCAAACAAATAAAATACAGGATATTGTGCATATGGTGCTATCTTTTTTTTTTTTTTTTTTAAGAATAATGTATGTATGTCATGTGTATGTGTGAAATTATTTGTATTTGCTTGATATGTAAAATAAACATTTGAAGCATAAACAAGAACCTAATAAAAATAAAACACAGTCACCATTTCAAGGTACAGAGGGTTTAAATCCCTTAATTCTATAAATAAATACATTAGAATTATAATTTTCTAACCTGTTTAAATTTTCTGAGAGTTTAGTTTGCAAAGTTTTGAATCAGTTGCTGTAAAAAGTGTGGTAAGAGCCTGGCAGGCGTGGTTTAGTGGTTGAGCATTGACCCATGAGCCAGGAAGTCACTGTTGGATTCCCAGTCAGGGCACATGCCACGGTTGTGGGCTTGATCCCCAGTGGGGGGCATGCAGGAGGCATCTGATCAATGATTCTCACCATTGGTGTTTCTATCTCTCCCTTTCCCTTCCTCTCTGAAATAAATAAAAAAAAAAAAGGGGGGGGCGATGGAGGGGAGGGCACATCTATTGATACAGTCAACACATTCAGCATAAATTTTAGAAAACCATTCAATGGTTTCTAAAATGGCAAAGTGGATTCAGCTTGAAATATAAGAGGAACTTACATGTCAGAAAAAAAATAGCCCCTCTCTTTTATAGATATTAGAGAGACTCTCTGCAACTTTAATTTGTAAGTTCAAGACTTCCCACCCATGGCTTCCTTGCTCCTTTCACATAATCATGGCCTCATCTGGTAATTCCTACTTCCTCAAAGTCATTTGCATTATTTCCTTTTCCTGGTTAAAGACCCACTCAACTAGACCTCATTAACTCTCCAGCTGAACTCATCTGTTTGCTATAACTTCACTTCCTCTCCATAATAACACTTTGCCTGGAATTAAAGACCTCATTCATTTATATTCATTCATTCTAGACCAGGGGTCCTCAAACTTTTTAAAGTGGGGGCCAGATCACGGTCCCTCAGAGAGCTGGAGGGCCGGACTATATGAACTACTAATTCCTACTGTAACACCTCGGCTGCCCTCACTGCCCAAAAAACCTGGCAGGCCGGATCAGACTCCTCTGCGGGCCGCATGTGGCCCGCGGGCCGTAGTTTGAAGACCCCTGTTCTAGACTCACCTCTGCCTATCCTTGGTTCAGACTTAGCCCAACTCAACAACTTACTGTACCATGAATAAACCAGTATTTTTGCCCCTGGTCACACATTTATATCCTCTGCAGTGCTCTCCCTTTTCTCCCCCAATTTCTTCCAGACCTAATCTCAAGCACCTTTAAATTAATTTCCACTGTTACCTACATCTTCAACAAATGCTTTCTAATCCCATCTACCCCTTTTGGGACGAGCTCTCTTCTCCCTTAAACATTTCCCCTCTCTGTACTTTCAAATATTACAAATTTGGCATCCTTTAGGAGATGCTGAAGGCATTTGTTTAGTTCTGTAGAAGTGGCTAGAGATGGGAGATAGACAGGAATTATTGAAGGAGACAATATGCTATGGAAGCAGATACCTTGTAAGGGACTGAGTATGGGTTTTCTTCTTATTAGTAAGAAATTCTGACATAGCATCTATAATATTTAGACTTAATTCCAAGTAAGTTTGACTTCCATCCACTAATATACTCTTTATGCCTTTCTTCTTCCCAGGATGTGACAGTCCTTTACAAGCCTGTTTCTCTCCATCCTTTATATCAGACTAGACTCTATCCTCCTGCTAAGTCCCTGCTGAATCCACAGACCCTCTCACATGCTGACTGTCTTACCCCTGGACCCTTCAGTCATTTGTCCTCCTTCTCACTGACTGACGAACAGGAGACTTCCCACACTCTGTTTAGTCACAAGGCATATAACAAGGTGAGAACTCCCTGCTGAAATGGGAACTATTCTGTGCTGTGAACCTTCTTTGGGCTTAACTTTTAAAACTTAAGTGTGGAGGAAACATATATTAAGGATATTTAAGTATATTAAGAATATTAAATATTCATATTAAAGCACACGACCTTACAGAAAGATAATAATTGACCTTGAGAAATTATTTAATATCTGTCTTTCCTTTAAAAGTCATTTCCTTATTTGCATTCCTTATTGTTTTCTGTTCTAACCTAGGGTGGAAATCCCAAGAAATTTTCTAAAGCCTTTTAATATCCCGTTATTAATTTATCTTCCGATCTTAGTTTAATGTTCTTAAAAAGCTTCTTTAATTTACAATGCCTTGAGGAGGAAGCCCTTACACTTGCACTCAGTGGGGGAAGAAATACTTAGAATTTCAGCAGGTATCTGTAAAATGTTTCTAACTGCCTCATACTTTATACTGATCGGGATATAAACAATAATGAGGTGTTCAGCACCTAAAACTGCACATATATTTTAAAAACAAGCAAAATACTTAGAGTTAGCTTTGGAACACACTCTTAAAGATCCTGTTAGAAGCAAGAGACCAGTACCACCCAGGCTTACAAATATGTGTCCTTTGCTCTTCTGAGCATTACTGGAAGGTCAGCCTGGCATGGACAAACTCTCAGACCCTGAACATTTCCTGAAAGAATTGACTTGTCAAAATCAACCTGCAATTAAATGTTGTTGTTGTTTCTTAATTCAAAACATTGTTTAAAAGCATTTATTTAGCAAATTCTCTATAACTTAGGAATATACCTCTACACTTAAAAAACAGTCAAGGCCATATACCCCAGAATGTAGTAGAACAATATTACTTGGGCTCTGAATTGTTAAAAGATGTTTATAAACCCAGTTTAAACACAGACAATTATCTAAAAAGCAAACACAATTATATGAGGGAAAATGTGCTGTTTATATTTAGTAGCATCTATCACAACTGAATGATGAACCCTGAATTAAACATTCTAAATAATCATTTTCCACGAACAAAATCTTTTTGGGCAACGTTCAAAATGACATTTTTATGAGCTTTATTTGTTTCCAACTCTTGGTGTAGAAAAAGTATTTCAGAGAAAATATATTATTTTTAATGATTGTAACTTATTTAAAATTCTTTCAGATTTAATGCTTACTAACATCTATGAAATGCATTTAGCTATTAAATTGAGTTAATAATTCTACTAAAAGTATACCAATTTATTATAAATTGCCATCTATGATTGGGTTATTATTATATTTTATATGCATTGATTGCGTCAAGTAGTTCTTTTAAAAATATTTTGGTTGTTTTCTGGAGCTATTCAGCAAGGATAAAGACAATATTTCATCCACATGTTAGCCTGTGCTTGGTCAGACTGTGAAAAACAATATGAGAAAAATCATTTGAGGTTGTAAAATTATACTCAGTCTACACAATCTTCATGATAAAATTTGTCTTTCAGAGTCTGAGATTTATTGATATTGAATAAAGAAACATTTATATCTGAAATAATAATAAGATAATATTTATTGATGAAGATTAAATTGCTTAGTCTTATACTTCAATTATCCCTATTAAATATATATAAATTACCCAATTTGATATCTATTTTTACCAACTTGTTATAAATATTGTCCAAGATCATACTGTTATTAAGTCTTATTTTTATTATTACAGATATCTTCTTGCCTGCCATTATAAAACATAGTCTTGCATCTAAATTAACTTTTCTCCGGTGCCATAATGTCATTCCTAGGCCTAATTTTACAGCTTTATCTGCTAGGCTTGTCTGCAAACTATAATCTTCCCACCATTCCCCCAGAAGAGCCACAAAGAATTTGGCTTAACTAATTTTGATGGTCCCTCATTAATTGGGTCTACAGAAAGTGTGTAACAGATTCTATTCTCCTGCTGAATCTGGTGTGCACTTCTCTCATCTCTATTTTCATCAGGCTCTGTGTTTCCTGAATCCTTACTCTAATCCCTACCCTCTTCTCTTACTTTCAAGATAGAGCTCTATCATATGATGTCATACCATTTTTGCTCAGGTACTTACCTTTTCATCTTAGAATAAGCCAGTCTTATCCTTTCTTTTCTCCTAAAGAAAAGTCTCATAAAGAGAGGCATTACTCTTTAATCTTTAAAAGTAACTAGCCCATAAAATGAGAGCATGATGTCTGTATTTCTGCACTCATTTATTGACCTCTTGCCAGATGGTGATACTGGGTAAGTTATTTAGCCTCCATGTACCTCTATTTATTGATCAGTAAAATGAGGATGATGATAGTATCTATCTTATTAGACTATTAGGAGGTTAAAGTGTACTAATATGTGCAAATCACTGAGAACAGTGTCTGGGAGAGAACAAGAACCACATGAGTTAGGTCTTGTTATTAATAAGCTTTCCCAGTGTCATTTCCATCATTTTCTTAAATCTTCATTTGGTCTTTTCCCACTGGAACCCTTTTTTTGTGTGTGTAGAAACCTCAAAAAAGAAAACAAAATGAAACATTTCCCCATCATTTGCCTTGATGATGCTGCAAACCTAGCAATTTCAAGATTTCTTTCTCTCAGAGTGATCAATGGTCATTATCACCATTCCCCTCCATATACTCTTGAACCCATTCTTGAAAGCATTCTTTCTTTCACCCCAACCACTTTCCTAAAATTGCTCTCTCAAGCATAAATTGCTTGTCATCAAACTCAGCTGAATTGCTCCAGTCCTCTATCTAACTTTTATCCCATGTAGCAATTGATACATTGGATCATAAACTCTTGAATTTTTCTTCTTGCTCTTCTCCTGGAATAACAAGTATGTTTCTATTCTCAGACTGCACCTTCTTTGTTTTCTTTGTGGAAACTCCTCCACCTTTTCTCTCTAATTGCATCAATTCAAGTCACCCACTCACAGGCTACCATGATTAATCTTAGTACTGATATTTCTCAAATATACATTTTCAATTCTGCTTCTCCTCTGATATCATACTTTATAACTTCAGCTGCTTATTTGTCATTTCCCCTGTAATGTCACATTGTCAACTCAAACTCATCACTTATTTTGCCTCAAACTAGTTCTGCTCTAGTTTCCCCACTTCTGTGATTGGCACCACAGTTTTCACTCTCCAACTAAAGAACTTGATTCATCTATTATGCTTTTTATGCTTTTTTTTCCTATAGTGAGTCATTCATCAAGTTCAATGGATTCTTTTGTTAAGTCTGTCATATTGTATTCCCTCACTATTCTTTATTAGCATTCTGCTTTACTTTAAACGATCTACTTATTTCCCTCCAGGCACACTTTAGGGATTTGTTACTGTTCAACCTACTCATTTGCATTCTCTATATGTAAACTACCTTCCTGTGTTTTCTCCTTACTTATGCAAACCATTCATTCTTGTACTTTATGACCTAGTCAGATTATCCATCCTCCCCTGTGGTTTCCCCATGCATCAACATTCAGCATAGTATTTTTCTCCTTTCAATTTCTATAATCCTTGCCTGTGCCAAGGTATCTCATGCATATTGTAAGTTATCTCATATTTATTTGTTGTGATTATCTTAGTGTCTATATAGGATGTAAGATGCTGATGTGGTATTTTTCACTTTATAGGATTTAACACATATTTACTGCTATACTGTCTCCCAGAGTGTCCCAGTAAATTCAAGTTCAGGTTATGTATAGCAGTCACCTGCTTAATGACACACCCTTTATTAGATGTTTTTTCAGCTTCCCACTCCCCTAACTGGTATTTCCTAGAACTACCTCCCAAATGAACTCAATTTCTTCAGTAAGAATACACAATGCTTCAATATTTAGGATTATTTTTATTTTAAGCAGAAACTAAATCTGAGTCAATTTATGCGGTTTTCAGTGCATTGAGTACAATTTCAATCAATTGAGAATCTTCCCCTTTTGAAGGCCTCATCCAATTTTCAACAAGCTTATTGAGTTCGATGGCATCGGAACATAGGTGGGGTGGGAATGTGAAGGCAGGAGGATCTGATCTTTTTCTGCTATTTGCGGACTTTGGTATCCACTGGGGTGTCCTCAGTCTTGTCTGGTGTAATAATCATAAATAATACATTGCTGCATTCTTCTTTCTTCAGATGCAGGGCATGCCTGCATTGACTCTATGTTAGCTATTTCTGAGCCTCTATAGCATGCATGGGAAAGCATCGCCATCTGCATACTGGGAGCAAGAAAACTTTGTGAGGCTATCTCAGAACCATCAGTTTGGATACCCTGCATAGCCTTCTCTACTCTCCAGTTCCTACTTCCTTTCCTGTAGGAAACTCCACATGAGTTCATTTATGAATTTGCCTACTTGCTAAAATTTATCCATGATCCTCAAATCAATATTTGCTGCATTTTTGTGGTCATTTGTGGACATATTCCTGTAGGAATCTCTTTCACGACTTGCATGGAAAGAGTTCCAATTCAGGGTTCGGGTTCTGGAGAAGGGCCACACACAAATGAAAACACTTGAGGCTTGAAGAAATTCAACTTGGTGATATGGGGGGCCAGGCGGTAGTCCTACTCTAGTGGGAGAACTACTAGTTGCTCTGGCCCTGCCATCCCCTTTTATTAAGGCTTTGGGGAAAACATCTTAGGCAACATAAACAGAAATTTACATGTAGCCCTTAGGCAGGAAATAACAGAAACTTACATGGGACAAACAAGGTGGAGGCTGCTTCTGCTAACAATGTCTCAACTAAAGGGTGAGTGGTTAGAGCAATTAAGATTGTTGACCAGCCTTCCTGTCAACATCTCTCTTTTAGTGAAACTGATTTGTTTTCCAGCATATTCCTGTTGAGGTTGAACAAGGTGATGTCCTGCCTTCTTGTTTCAGCTTTCATGCTGTAAACAATTGTCCTTTTCAGAATCTATTTAGCAGTATGTGTTTTGATGTTTGTGCTTGTTGTTTTGCTGTTTAAAATGGTGACAAAGCAGAGTGCTAAAGTGCTGCCTAGTGTTTTCTAAGTGCAAGAAAGCTGTGATGTGACTAACAGAAAATACGCATCTCTGGTAAGCTTCCTTTAGGCATGAGTCAGATTGCTGTTGGCTGTGAGTTCCATGTTAATAAATCAAAACTCAAGGTGTCTTTGAAAAGGAACACACATAAAACAAGGTTATGTTTGATCATTTGATGAAAATATTATTGTAGGAACGCAATCCTATATTTTCCCTTGGAGCAATGGTTCAATGTATTTCTAATTCTGTGTTTGCAATGACTTTAGAGAACATAACTACTGAGGATAATGAGAATCCATTGTATCTTAGTTTGGGTTTCCTAAGAAGAGGATTCATACATTGGTAGTTCATTTGGGAGGTAGTTCCAGGAAATACCAGTTAGGGGAATGGGAAACTGAAAAGACATCTAATAAAGGGTGTGTCATTAAGCAGGTGACTGCAATACATAACCTGAACTTGAGTTTACTGGGGCACTCTGGGAGACAGTGTAGAACACATAGCCCAGATTTAGGTGATCTGAGCTGAGAAAAGGGAATCCTGCCAGTCATCAGTTGAGGGCTGTTCCTGAGGGAGGGGTGTGTTAATCCCCAGAAAGAGTCCACAGGCAAAGAGAAGCAGGGACAGAGACTAAATTTGAAGTCGAGGATCCTGAAAATCAAAACTTTGCCTATCAAAACTTAAGATAACTTCCTGTATTTTTAAATATATTATGCAGTGGACTACATATAATCACTGAAACAATAGCGTAGAAAGGTAATGTGTGTCTAGGTATGTGGAATTACTATTTTAAAATCATGTCTCACCCATAGTAATTTTGCCAATTTCCCCTCCATTTCACAATGCATTTAAATTTTTTTAATTTCAAAGCTCATGAAGTGCCATCCACAACACATTTGTTTATGTCTAGATGAAGGTCTAGATTCAAGGAATCCACACTCTACTTCTGAGAACTCATTCCATTTTAAAAGATTTCTCTTCCTAAGCAGCAGTAATACAATACATTGCCTCGAGAGGCTTAACTACTTCTTTGCCCTCAGGTGAGAAACGTAACATACATATAATGGACAGAAGTAGAAAGTTTATTGTTTTCCCTAACTGTTATTATTTTTTCCATCCTCTGCCTCATTTCTCCTATCTTCTACTCTCATAATCTAAGCTACCCCTGTCTTTTTAAGTCAACCTCAAATTCTATTTTTTTCTGGCCTACTTTCACATCCCAAATTACTAGAAAGAACTCAGTGTAGTTTACTTTTTTCTCTTTTCTTATCTCAACTTTTATTGAGCATATTTTCTTTCTTTTATTGAGCACAACTTCAGGCCATATAGACATGAAGTTATCTCCTATCCTTGTCTCTCCTGAGTCTCTCTAAATTTCCACCAACAAAGACAACACATGGTCAGTCCCTGAATAGAACTGGAAGGAGTGAGCACTAAGCCCTCACAATCTAGATGACTTTTCTGATCTGTTGGCAAGAGAAAGGGCTGGGATTTCATACTCATAAAGGCTCTATTTACAGGGAAAGCTTGAGAGGTTTTTATAGGAAAGAATAGACTCTTTATAGATAGAAAGCTTTGAAACCCCATGAGAAAATACACAGTTATTCTGAGAACATCTTCTCTTTCTGTTTTCAAAAATTATAGTATTTGGGGCTTCGTTGGTGACTGTGCAGTCATTTTACTTCACTTCTTTCACTATAGCTTTCACTTCAGAGCATGAGAGGGTATTCATCTTCTACCTCTATTCTTCCTGCCCAGCATCCCTCCCAGACTTGACCACTCCTTCTCCCACTCCCGCTTGTGGCCCGCCCCAGGCTGCTATCATTAAGGCTAGAGGTCAGGGCAACACTTCAAGGTCTCTCACCGAGAGAGGAAAATGTATTTTCCTATGAAGGACCACCATGTGTCCTGATATGGCCGAGCCAGTTTTAAAAAGTATACCAAAATATGTGTTTTTCTTATTTTTAAAATTTGATTTTTAGTAATAGTGTACAGGAGGCAGCCAGTCAGTAATTCTCTCTCATAACTGATGTTTCTATCACTCTAGCCCTCTCTGAAATAAATTAAAAATATATTTTTAAAATAATAGCTTTTTTGAAAAGATATATTTTATAGTAACAAACCACTTCAATCAATCTATCAATATTTTTATAACTACATGATTTCAATTATTTTAGTGCCCCTTTTCTTCATGTAGAAATATCCTGGTTTGATCAGTAAGTATACCTATACTTATTCTACCTACAGTAAGATGCAATTAAAAGTTCATCTGCAGACTCTATAATAAGACATTACTTGCTAGATTAATTTTGTTGAATAAATGAAATTTTTATGCCTATATTTGGAAAAGTAATTCAAACTCTTGCTTTAGCTTCTTTACATGTAAAATAGCAATAAAAATAGTGTCATAGGATTGACTCTAACCAGCATTGAGCAGCATGTGCAAGTAAAACTTTCATGTTCTGACTTAAGTACCCAGTTTTATATATAATAGTTTTCAGCTTGCCAGCTATTATTTGTAGAAGGTGGTGCTGGAATGAAGAAACAATCCATCAACCTGACTAGAAGGACATTACTTTTATCTAAAATGCCTTTTCATTCCTTTAAAGCTTCCAATTTCTTCACATACGTATTCCCTTTCATTCTCATTACTTACTCTGCTTTCTTCCCTACTGTTAACTATACCAATGTATTTTTTGTTTGTATATTTTCTTTCAAACTTGTGCTATTTTGTGTGCCTATAATTAAATTTATATAAATGCTGTGTATTACATACTTCACTCTTTTTTTGTGTGGGTTTCTTTTCCCTTGTCTATAATAGTTTATTATGGTTTGGTTCCAAAACTCTTGATCTAGAATCTAAACTGGGCTGATAACATGAAAATTATGTAAAGAGCTTTAGAAAAATCTCAGTTTCTGAGATTCATTTAAAACTTCTAAACTCAGGACTTCCACTGAACTGGGTGATCTTAAAGTTTTTTCCTCAGCAAAAATCCTGTGCTTCTCTATGATAGCACACTTTTTCACTTTTTTTGAATTCTCTAATAATTCAGTATGAGAAATGAACTGTAATATAAAAAATGACTTCATAAAGGAAAACTGTTTATACTGACATGATTATAAGTGCTTGCTTATAATTGTGTTTGTCAACCCCCTCCCTGATAAGACCCCCTAATAACTAAAAGGAAGTACAATTGTGAAATAATATACATATTAACTTAAGTCACGGGATTTTTTTTTATTAGAATAGGTTATGGATTATTAGGTTGAGTTCTTAATTGATATTTTCCCCATGTGATTGCAACATTTACAGTTGGGCTGAGTTTTATACATCCAGTATTTATG
This sequence comes from Pipistrellus hanaki, assembly GCF_964339955.1. Lineage (NCBI taxonomy): Eukaryota > Metazoa > Chordata > Mammalia > Chiroptera > Vespertilionidae > Pipistrellus > Pipistrellus hanaki. The sequence continues at coordinate 20,791,051 of NC_140509.1, forward strand.
GACTTACTGAATCAGAGGATACATATAATTTTTCCAGTGCACTATGTCATTAAAAAAATAAGACAGCTGCCAACATGTACTTTCTTACTATTTACTTTTTAAGAGATTATAGTGCTTTTTTTTTTTCCATAAAAAGAGATGTTAAAATATAACGTCAGAATTATGTTCTTGCTAAAAAAGAGAAATAATTTTACCTGAAATGTGTTTCATCTTTATGATATGCTAACAGAATATTTACTGATGAGTTTTCATTAATCTCTTTTGCAAGCAGCTGCTCTTGAGATTATATATTAACAATAAAGAGAAAATATAACTTGTCTGTGATAAGAAAAAAAAAGTGAGCAGAGAGTGAGGAAAATGGAGGTATTTTCATTCCAATTCTAACCATTATTTATCTTTCCTATGTAAAGGATCACTTCATTTATAATAAGCCAAGGGTGGGACATCTGTTAGAATAGCCAGGGAACCTACAGAGCAAAATGTATTATGAATGAGGAATACAGAGTTTAAGAATATGAAAGAAAAGCAATGGTAATGGAAAGTCCTCTCTTTGGGAGAGTTGGGTCCTATTGTGTCTTATTTTCATATCATAGGGTGTCGGGGGGGGGGGGGGGATGGCGGGTTGGCATACCGGCTTTGGAACTGCTGCTGAGGTTTCGTGGTAGTGGCGCTGTGTGAATGAGACAGGAGACAGAAGAAAGGAAAGAACTTTTAATACCCAGGATGGGTGAGAGAGCCGGGTCTCTCCCTAAACTGACTTTAGCCTGTTTCCTATATCATGAGCATCCTTCCTATAAACTTATTGAATATTTCACTCTATAAATGGTAACTTTTCTCATTCATATTCTTTTTCTCTATTTTTTTTCATTTTTATAATTATTAATTTTAAATTATAGTTGACATACATTATTATGTTAGTTTCAGTTATATACCCCAATGATTAGATATTACATATTAGATATTACATGACTAAGTGATCATTCCAATAAATCATGCACCCCTGTCTTACATAGTTATAATATTATTGACTATACTTATGCTGTACTTTATATCCCCATGACTATTTTGTAACAACCAATTTGTACTTCTTAATCCCTTCAATTTTTCCTCCCATCTCCCAACACTTCCCCATTTGTCTCCATTATTTCTCATGCTTATTTATTTTTAAATTTAATCCATTTGTAAAGTTTATGTTTTTACCATTATTGAGAATATTTTGTTACTATCATTACATAGTTAGAGAATGACTTTGTATAGCTAAATAAATCCAATAAATGAGTTAAACTAGTCATAGTATAGGCATATTTCTAACATGGGTTAAATTTTTTAGTCACTCCTCTGAAAGGAATTTTTTAAGGCTTCTTCTAATATTTTTAACAGAGATCAATCAAAAGAATTTAAGGTAGATTATGATGTAGCTGGAAAATCTGAAGTAGTTCTAACTCCCACCTGCTGTTCAAAGACTGAGGGCACTTTGAAATAAATTTTGTTTTTTTAATGAAATCTATAAATATTTATATCTAAATATGTGAATAATATTTTAAAATATATTTGAAGAATAAAGAAAATAACACTCTTTGAGATAAACAGGTTATAATTTTTAATTTGAGAAAATAAATATTAAGTTAAGTGATTTGGTTCAAGGTTATAAAAACCTTGTCTAATTTCCTATAAATAACAAAAAACTTTGACTTTGCAACATTTTTATTCCAACATTAAATATAGGAACCCTAGAGTCAGGAAACTGACTTAACACTGTCATTTATCTATACTAATAAAAGGGTAATATGCTAATTAGATTGGATGTCTTCTGGACATCCTTCTAGACAAAGCCACAGTGGCGGGAGCTGAGGGAGAGGTGGTTAGTGGCCATCAGACTGTCAGGGGAGAGCAGTTAGGGGCAATCAGGCCAGCAGGGGAGGGCAGTTAGGGGCAATCAGGCAGGCAGGCAGAGTGTTTAGGGGTGATCAGGCAGGCAGACCAGAGTGGTTAGGGGTGATCAGGCAGGCAGACAAGCAAGCAGTTAGGAGCCAGGGGTCCTGGATTGGAGAGGGTGCAGGTGGGCTGAGGGATACCTCCTCAAGTACAAATTTCATGTACTGGGCCTCTAGTTCATTTCATAAAGATTTATTGAGTATTAGTTATTTACAAAGCACTGTGTCTATGCTGAGCATGTCCTGAAAAGCAAGGGCATTAAAACATAAGGGGCCTTTGCTAGAGATTTATTCTGTATTTGAGAAAAATAGGAATTAAACAAATAAGCAAAAATTCACCACTTAATCGTGACTAACTGCCATGTGGGAGATGATCAAGTATTGGTGAGTACCTATAACAGATGTCCTGATCTAGTCTGATGAATCAGGAAAGACTTCATGAAGAACTGAAAAGAAGTAAAGGTTGGGGACAGGCTAAGCATTTCAGTTAGAAGGAACAGCATTGGGGAAGGCAAGACAAGGGACAGAGCAGGCTTGAGAAAATGCAAGGAGGCTGGTGTATTGGAGAAGCAAGTGAAATCAGGAAGTGTAGTTTTAAGTAAGACTGCCAAACAACTTCTGTATATCCGGACCTAATGGATTATTGTCACTTGTGAGAAGAAGCATGGGGTGAAGCGAGAGGGTTAATGAGATTTTGTCAGGAAGAAATTAATATTTAGAAAAAGTAGGAAATGTGCCACTTACTTTACAGACAGTATTTTATTTAAATTTCAAAATAATCTGCAGGGGTTTTATCCACTTGATTTTACATACGAAGAAACTAAGGCTCAGCAAGTATCAATCATTTGTAAAAGATCATACAAAACTAATATCAAAGCTGATACTACACTAATTTTCCTTAAGAAACTTCACCCCCCACCAAAGAAAATAACAAACATCTAGCCATGAAATGGCATCACCACTTTTGCCACATCACCATCCTACCCTGTTTCCCCAAAAATAAGACAGTTTCTTATATTAATTTTTTTCTCCCAAAGTTGTGCTAGGTCTTATTTTCGGAGGATGTCTTATTTTTGGGGAAACACGGTAGGATTCTAGGCTTTCATCTGTCAAACAGGAGCACCATCTCCCTGAGGTCTGTAGATGACATCTGCAGATGAGGAACCTAAACACTAAAGATATAAAGTGCTCCCCTTCCCCCTAGGGCATTGGGAGGTATACGCAGAGCCTGGGTTTTTCAAGGACCAAAATACTTTTCACATGTCACCCCAGGCTCCAACCTTCTTTTGACTGCCACAGTTGCAAAGGCTAAGAGAACCGCTCTCCTTCTAATACTCTGAAAAATTTACGGAGGCAGCTCCGTTTTCTGAAAAAAGTCACCTGGAAGTTGGGAGGTGATACCTTCTTTATCCTCCTCATTAATAATGTCTGTTGGTTTCTTGTCTACATAATTAGAAATCTCTTCTGTGTGAATAAGCCAAGGTAATTTGTTTTCTATTTTTACAGAGATAAACTGCCTTGCTCTCAATTCTAAAACTTTCTGGCAACTTTTGGAGTTAATGGGAAATGGATAACTGTTACGATGCGGTAGAGTAGAAAGCTGTCGAGGTGGGTGGAATGGGAGAAAAAGCTTTATACATTCAAAATTGCTTTTTAACGTTTAATGATTTTTCAGAAAACAAGAACAGGGCACTATTTGCCTATGCCAAATTGTTTTCAAATTGGATGAATTTGTATAATATGTTCATAAAGAACATTCTGTTCACAATGGCTAAATGCAAATTAATTGGACTTTTAACATTAAAAAATGAAAGTGAGTCTGCAGGTATATTAAGAGAAACAGTTCTGAGAAATGAAGTATCAATCATATTAAGTTCTCCAATACAGGGAAAAAGAACACTTCGACTCAATAGATGCTTTGACGGGCTGGCATTTGAAAGCAGGCATGTTTCAGGTTCTCTAATTGCCAGCCATCATTTTCCAAATGCGCTAATTTAATCACAAACAGTTGACTTAAATTTCTTCCAGGAAACTGGGAGCAATCAATTGCTTACGCATCTGTCACTCCATTCATTTATTGTCATTTAGCTGAAAATTGTCATTGTAACACCTTCAATGAAATCATTTTTAAAAATCAGCATTTGTTGATTATAAAGAGATGTGTGGTAGGGAGCAGGCTGGATGATATTTTTAGGGGTGGGGGTCTACTGGGAGAAAGATGAGTTTTAAAGCTGTTGTAAAATAACATGCTGGTCCCTTACAATTTATTGACCATGGTTGCGTTTTGCAGGCATAGAGGAAATAAATTGCCATCCGTTGGCACCCTGTGCAGATGGAGGCCTTCAGGAAAAATGAGCTCCCTGTATTTTACAGCCCTCAGGTGCCCCTGCTCCTTCCCTACTGCATGGTATCTTACATCAGTTTCCTTAGAGACCGAGCCTGAGGCAAGGGTTCAGGCTTTTCTGATTTATGGAGGGTGTGCTCTGTAATGGAGGGAGAAGTCCTAATTGGGAAGGTCAAAGACTCCTGATTCACAGGGAGAGGGGTCTGGAGTATAAATTGTAAAGTTATCCTCCACTGGGACAAAGGAGCTGACCTTTGATTGCCCTTAGCAGCAAGTTATTGGCAATGGGTCACCTTGTGGGTAGGGGGTCAAATAACTCAGCTTCAGGATGTCATCTCAGCGGAGGGCCTGCTCTTGTAGAAGGAGGCAGTTATGGACCCTGAAATAGAGTGGAAACCCTGAAGGCAGCATTTATTTTTGCATAAATTGAGTCTATATACATCTATACACATACATATACTATATATGTATGTATGTACTTATATAGTTTACCTTTGAGCACAGTTCCTTGTCTAATCTTTTATTACTATTGCTTTTTAAAAACCATATATTTTTATTCATTTCTGAGAGGAAGGAAAAGGGAGAAAGAGATGGAAACATCAATGAGCTAATCACTGATGGCTGCCTCCTACATGCCTCACACTGGGGATTGAACCTGCAACTCTGGCATGTGCCCTGACCAGGAAATGAACCATGATTCATAGGTCAAGGCTCAACCACTGAGCCAAGCCCACTGGGCACTATTGCTTTTTTTTTTTAATGTCTTTTAGTATACGAAGTTGATACATAGGGCACATGAAATTGCCATTGTCCAACAGTTTTTAACCTACAAAAACATGTTTTAGTATCAGTTTCAAATTCTTCAACCTAATTGTTTTATTGCTTTATTTTGTTATCCTTTTATACATTCTGTGCAGCAAAAGCATTATATACTGTGTTATTTACATAGTCAAGGAGATTCACATTTTGAAATGTCAGTCCAAAATTTTCATGTGTTGTTTCACCTTATTTAATGTGATTGTTGTTTTACCGTTTTTACTAAAATTTTATCAATAAAAGGGTAATATGCAAATTAACCATCACTTGGTCACAAAGATGGTGGTGCCCATAGCCACAAGATGGCAGAACCCAGTCCTCTCAGCCCCACCAGAGTGTCCCAGTCCCGAGGAAGGGAGTGGTGGCCGCTGAGAGTGGGCAGTGTGAGCAGCCTGGCAGAATGCTTGCTTCACCACCACAGTGATGAGGCAAGTGTTCCATGCACTGCCGTGGATGGGCCTCTGGCCTTGGAGAGCCTCTGGGCAGGGGGCGTGGAGCAGTCAGGTCCTGTAGAGAACAATTGGTGCACAGATTCATGAGCAGGGCTACTAGTATAAATATAATATTCTTCAGATTGCTAAATTTTTAACAGTTTACCCTTGTGTGACCGATTAAAATACAATTGAGATATTTTATACAGTCATAAATAATAATACTCATTTGCCCACATGTTCCACATGTTTTGTGAATCAAATAGAAATCTCTTTTTGGAAAGAAAGATATGACTATAAGTTGGACTCTTCCTTAGGTTGTTTAAAAAATATTTATTTATCTCTTATTGGGCACTGAAACACTTCCTTAGCCCTTAAGAAATTGAACTGAAGTGTAAAGCAACTCCTTGCTCTCAAAGTATTAGAAAATCTTAAATCTTTAAAATCGTATTTTAAGAATATAAATTTATTATTGGCATATCTTCTTGCTCATTGACATTTTTTTTAAACCAATATATAATGTTCTTTTTAAAAAAAATATTTTTCTTAAATTCCACTTTAAAGATAATAAGATTTTTATTCCAGTTTTATTTTGGTTCAGATTAGACAGAAACATTTTTATTTTTATTTTTAACTTTGTGGGTCTTCTTGTTAGTGTCAGTGTCTCTTGACCATATATTTTCTGATCTTGCTTTTCTTTTTTTTTTAAATCTTGAGAGACTGCTCTTAATATATGAAATTATTTCATTACATGACCTTTATCTGCCATATTGTTTTACATTTTCCCTTATTATAATTTCTTTCTTTTTTCAGTTTTGCATTCCTACAGATACAGTTTTGATTTCCTAATTTAAAATTCATTCATTGTATTTTGTTGTTATTATTGCCCTCCACTTAGGGTCCACATTCATGTTGGAATACCCTATCAGTATGTGTATCTTCTCATAGGAAGAGAAGTCCATTGGTCCCCGCTATTATCTACCATCATGTTAATTATCCATTTCTAGATTTTCATTTTTGACATATTATGGTTATAATTTATTTCTTACCTATGGTCTTTTATGGATTTTTTTTAATGGCAAAAACACTTAGAATATTTTTTACCTTACCTTTGTATATTTTTTACTGCATTCAGTGTATTTTTTCTCTTACTTGAGTTTTTGATCCCAGAAGCTTTTTTTTAACTTTTTTAATTATTATTTTAAATATTTTTTATTAATTTCAGAGAGGAAGGGAGAGGGGGAGATAGATAGAAACATCAAAGATGAGACTTATTGATTGGCTGCCTCCTGCATCCTCCTACTGGGGATTGAGCTGGCCACCCAGGCATGTGCCCTGATTGGGAATTGAACCCAGAACCTCTTGGTCCATGGGATGACACTCAATCCACTGGTCACCATAGCCGGGCTGATTCAAGAAATTTTAAAAGTTAGGTTTTTATTTGGCAAACATTCTGAGCTCTTTTATGCCTGGGAATATATTTTATGACTTTCACATTTGAATGGTATTCTAATAGCTTATCAATTTCTAGAAGATAAAAATCTTAGACAAATTTGGTAGTATTATAAACATTTTATACTAATTTTCAAAATATTCACTCTTTGTAGTGGTTGAAACCTATTAACATACATAATCAAACATAGAATTTTTCTATGGGCTTCTTAGCAATTAGTAAATACCCTATTTTATGGTTTGAAATTTGAATAAAGAAGTACCATGGCTGTTAGGATGTGTTTCTAGTGGGAACATGGCAGGGAGTAGATTCTCCAGAGCGTAGATCTTAGATTATAATAAAGATCAGCAAAGCAAGGCTGTCAGAATCCCTCAGGAATGGCTGCAATCTAAGGCAAAGTGCAGTGGCTGGCAGGACTATATATTGATAGTTGGGGCAAGAATAAGGAGTGGGGACAGGAAACAGTGAGTGTGCTGACAGTTTAAAGATGTATAACCTACCTGGTGTGAGTTTGGAAGTGCCTACATCATTCCTGAAATGTCGTTTGAAACAATGTATAGGGAGGTGGGTTATAAAGGAATAGGGTTCACTTCTAGGGAGGCAGGTCTACAATTACCTCTAATGGCCTGTAGACATACGGTCCTCACCTCATCTGCCTGCCAACCATTCATGCATCCTCTCCTTCTTCTACGCCCCCCTCCCAACCATTCTCAAAGATGCTGGGAGTATAGAGTTAGAAGAAAGCAATGTTTTGGTAGAGACTCTGTGGACACGGGGGAATTGATTAACCCTATATCACAATCATGCCTGTCCCTCCTTTTAAGACACAATCTTCCAAATGTTTGTGACACATCAGTTCACATCTGTTGACACATTCCTGAGGTCTGGGGTAGGCTTCTTGCAACTTGGGGTAACTGCTTATGAATTAGAACAGTTTGGATGGAACAAAGGCAGGCTAGGAATTGAAAAATATTTATGAGGTTGAGAGTTATATTTTATTTTCTGTTATATGTCATACTGGAATGAAATGAATAGTGTCCCTGATAATCTATAGAAGAGAAAGAATGGAGAGAAAACAATTCCACCAGCGTTGTCTTTTGTGACAAAGGTGACATTTGGTTTATGATTCTACTCGAGTTAGTATGATATTGAAAAATTGAAATTGATATTTTGCCTGTAGTACTAAGCAACTAATTGTGCCCTTAAAGAATAGAAGAAAGAACAACAAATAGGCTTCCTTGTCAATTCTAATTTCGGTTCCTGGAATTTATTTTGAGGTCTAAAATGGTGTGGTAATATAGATTCTGCTACATTTTCATTACAACCTGGGAGCCGTGTACTGAAAAAAAGTGAAGGGTATAGTTAATCCCTTTGGGGAAGTGGATTTCTTGTAGAGAAAGAAGCAATTCTAGATGAAAAATGTGAGTAAACATAGGGATGTAGTGTTTGTTTTTAAAACAGGCCGAACACATAGTAATTGGCAAGAAAGAATTCTATTATGCTGTCCTTTAGACAGTGGTCTTTGGAGGGGGTGATTTTAACATGCCCCAAGTCTGAGCCTCCTGCAAGGAGGAGGAAAGGCCAAGAATAAAATAGTGTAATTTGAGAATTTTAAGCCATATCTCAAAAGACTTTTTACAAAGACCAGAGGAGGAAATTCTTGTTTTTGTTTTTTTGTTTTTTACTGGAATTAAACTAGTAGTAGATTTATTGGGACTCAGACTTCAATGTAATAATATTACCAACCAACGGTTAACAGTGAGTTTTCTGTGGGTTTATAAAGTGATTAACATGTATCAAATCCCAACTGAGTATATGATAATACTCAGGGAATACCCAAAAGAATGTTGTGAAATTTAATAGTGTTTATAAAGTTCACACAAGGAGCAAGATAACAACTGTTAGTAAGGATCCTAGGAAAGATTCTATGTAGAGTTCATTGTTAGCATTGCTGTTGGCATTATTTGTACCCTCAGCTATGGCTCAATGCAGGATACTCTAAAAAGGAAGAATTTTTTCTTCATTTTTTCTAAACAGCATCATTTATTAGTCAAACAATTCTTGCTTAAGCATCACAGATTCAATGAATTATCTCAGTAAATGAGGAATTGGAACTCGTTGAGTTAGGGCACAGATTTGAAAGCTGAGGAAACTAAGGCCCAGAGACAAAGAGATTTTCCCCCTAGTGGCATCAAGGAAGTCATAAACCTTCAAGCATCACCAAAAATAGATGCTGTACCTCTAACTTCTAAAAATAAATATTTAAGCGATTGGTGTTCTGTAATAATAATAAAAAAAATAGTCTGGCTTATGCAGATGAAATCTTTAAGATATATATATATATATATATATATATATATATATATAGCATATTTGTGACTGTCATTAAAAACAGTGTTTGTTGTTGTTTTGTTTTGTTTTTGTCATAACCCATATCAGGACTCTCCTCATGAAGGGAAAACTCAAGAACACTGCCCACCTTTTGTTCTGAGTCATAGCTCTTTAGTGATGACATCAATCAGCTAGTGTTTGGTGCACAAATGCTAACATATCATGGGCCCTAACCTCCAGCAGCTTGCAGTCTTTTTTTGTTAATGAGACAAACTCATATTTAACAGCCTTCATTCATTTAATTTCCAAGGCATACCGTACTCCTTTGCTCCCTAAGTGGAGTTGATGCATGCAAAATACCTACAAGGTATTTCCCTAGCCTCAGTTTCTGATGTTCTTATACTCATTTTTCCCATCCACTCAGAACGTGTTTCCTGTCTTCCACTCAGCCTGCCCTTTCTTTTCAGGTACTAGCCCCACATTGCATTCTCCAGTCTCCTGCATTGCTGTTAAGAGATCTATCCTTTACAGTTCAGCTTCTTGGGAAGAGTCCTTCATCTTTCTAGAGTAGGTCAAATTTATCTTTTGGGAACAGAGTACATTCTGAAGTTTATTTCAGAACTAATTATTCTATTGTTGTTTTTCCAGATATTCCTCATTAATTTTATAATTAATAGTTGTCTCTCCCACTGCACTGCTCTCCAAGGGCAGGGACAGTGTGTTTGTTCATTGACATCTAGCAAAGTGTCTGGGACATTTGTAGGTACTTAATAAAAAATATCTGTGCCGAATTAATTAATTATACAACTGCAGTACCATGTAATTGATTAGAACATTTTGAATATAACTCATTTCAGTTGTGAATCAATGAATATTTGAAAAGCATCAATTGTATCAGTTCATACAAAAGTGTTGGTTATGGCCTCACTACTCAACCTATGGTAGCATTAGCATCAGTTGGGAGCCGCTTAGAAATGCAGACTCTTAGACCATTCTCCAGAACCACTGTGTCAAATCCGACATTTATGAGACTCCCTAGTGCTTCCTATGCACTGGTATATGTTGTAAAACAGGGTTTAAAAAAATCCAATGTTTTGTGAGGCCAGATCCCCTAAATAAGTGAAGTAAGCCAGGGATATATATATATATATATAGATAGATAGATAGATAGATAGATAGATAGATAGATAGATATAGATATAGATATAGATATAGATATTGATATATATATATATATATATATATATATATATATATGCACAATAGGTGACCTCTCACACTTGGCCTCCCTCTAGTAGGCATGGTGGGACTGTGTTGACAAAGAAGGCATTAATTTCATCTAGAAGGGACAGGCTGCCTGGCCTGCATGATTCAGTGGTTGAGCATTGACCTATGAGCCAGGAGGTCACAGTTCAATTTCCATTCAGAACACATGCCCCAGTTGTGGCTCAACCCCCAGTGCGGGGCATGTAGGAGGCAGCCAATCAATGATTCTCTCTCATCATTGATGTTTCTAGCTCTCTCTCTCTTTTCCTTCCTCTCTGAAATCAATACAAAATATTTTGTTAAAAATAAAATAAATAAAAGGGACAGGCTGCCACACAAATCAAGATGATTGCAGGACTAGTGAGACATTTGAGCAATTCAAGAGAAAGAAACACAAATTTCCAAGTAGAATATATGATCTCAAACACTGACAACACAATTCAATTTTTTAAAATATTTATTTCAGAGAGGAAGAAAGAGGGAGGGAGGGAGGGAGGGAGGGAGGGAGGGAGAGAGAGAGAGAAAGAGAGAGAGAGAGAGAGAGAGAGAGAGAGAGAGAGAGAGAGAGAGAGAGAAAGAAACATCAATGATGAGAGAGAATCATTGATTGGCTGCCTCCTGCACCCCCACACTGGTGATCAAGCCCACAACTCACAATGAGGGCATGTGCCCTAACCGATAATCAAATGGTGGTCTCCTAGTTCATTGGTTGACAACCACTGAGACATGCCAGCCAGGCCAAAATTTAATTCTTTTTAAAGCAGAACTGTAAGGGTCACAGAAAACACACCTGTGTGACCGTTCTGGTTCAAAGATCTCTATAGTTTCATCTAAATGAGACTTTCAGGAATGCAGTGAACACCACCTGATTCTTCACTAATACAGACTTTTTTAATTCACAAGTCAGAAACGCTCTTTGTTTTCTCTAACCATTTCATCCATTCTTTCTCTTATTACTTTATTCATCAATGCTCATTTAGTGTCTAGTCAGTGCTGAGGTGGCCCCAGGCTAGGAGCAGAAGACTAAAGATGAATAACATAGAATCCACATATCTTCTCATGGCTTACATCTCATAATGATAACCTTATGTTATGAAATGCAATCCCCACTAGTTTATGTGGGGATTGCTACAATAATTTGTCACATCCCCTTTGAGAGATGTTCTTAAGAAGGTTTCTCTCTAGCTTGAGTCGTTCACAAATCTAGATGGAGAGACTGAAGTAGTATGTAGACAAATGTAGACAAATGGAGTAAAGGAGTTTTAAAAGAAGATCTGATTCATCAGAAAAGAATCCACGAGTGAATTCTGAACAGCATGTGTAGCACTCTGGGTGATTTTAAAATGGGAATGTTTCTTGAAACACTTCGTTAGCTTCATAATTTCTGGCAGACAGGAAGATCTACTTCATCTTCACACAGAAAGGAGAGCTGTTTCACGAAAGCTAGAGCTAAGAAGCCCATTTCTCAGGTAGATTAAAGACTTAATTAAGTGATTTAACCACATTTTGCATTTTTCGTTTTTTTTCTAGTTGTAGGTTTCTCATTTCTCCAATTGGTTCGAGTGAACTTTATCTGTCTTTGTCAGAAAAGTTCCTGTTACCTCTGGAGACACAGTGACATTTAGAAGAAAGCCCTATACTGGTAACAAACACTTATCAAGGTTTTATATTCATTTGGTGGCAGCTGCGATCAAGTATAATAAAAATTAACTGAACATTTTATTCAAATACCACTTGTTGATGATCCCACAATGTTGAATAAGCAAAGGTCTAATTAGTCTGGAACTCAATATCTGAATTTAGAATTATAGTATGTTTTGTCTCATTGCATATGAACTTTCTATTTCATCAATTCTATATTGGATAACGTTTTGATAAAAAAAAATATAGTAACTTTTATTTTATTTTCTTGAAACCAAATATTCATTTGTCCTCAAGCATACTTACCAATTAGAGAGGCATAGAAGACTCTTTGTCCCTCAGTGTTCACCCACTCTCTCTCTTCTCTATAAATAGATAACAAGACTTTCACCTATGTAAAAATGTTCATGTTTTAGGTTCATCATTTTCATTCTACTGTGAAGGGGTTTTTGCACCATTTTTACTTTTCCTCCCAATTTAGCATCGCTAAGCCTTTATGCATTACAAAATCTCTGCACTCAGCAAAGGTATTAATGTTCAACATTATTTCTCTCCAACATTTCCCAATTGTTCTTCCCCAATCAACAAAATACCACTGTGTCTACCTTTACTCATCCTAGAGATTAGGGTGGGGCTAGATTAACCCAGAAAAACTTGAGTCTATTTTCTAATACAATACTTGAATTTAAACCTTCTTTATTCTCTCTCTCCCTCTCCCTCTCCCTCCCTCCCTCCCTCCCTCCCTCCCTCCCTCCCTCCCTCCTTCCCTCCCTCCCTCTCTCTCTCTCTCTCTCTCTCTCTCTCTCTCTCTCTCTCTCTCTCATTTAAACATCTTCCAATCACCTCCACTATCCATATTTTGCTCTTTGGCCACATTTACTTTTTTTGAAATGATCTGATCACACATTTCCCTTTCTTGTTTAGAATACTTCAATGGCTTCTCACTGCCTAGGGCAGGGGTTTGCAACCTTTAAGACATAAAGAGCCACTTGGACCCGTTTCCGAAGGAAAAAAAAACCTGGGAGCCGCAAAACCATTGCGACATTTAAAACAAATATAACACTGCATATATTGTTTCTTACCTTAATGCTGTATACCGGATCGTGCAGTTAGCTGTCAATCTGAAGAAAAAAGGGACTTTTTCACTTAACAATGTAAAATATATTTTTGCAAATTAATAGCTAATTAAAATATTTAATTTACCTGGTTAATGGGATTTTTGCTCCTGAACCTTAGGGCACAGTGTCAGCACATCAGGGCTGTAAGACGTTACCTTCATTTTCACACAGGCTTGCAAGTTGTCGGAGCCGCAGTAAAGCTTCAAAAGAGCCGCATGCGGCTCTGGAGCCGTAGATTGCCGACACCTGGCCTAGAGAATAAGCCCAGCCTCCTTATCCAACATATAAGCTCCACTGTATGATGTCTCTCACATGGCCATTCAGAGCTAGACCAGCCACTCCTGAAATGCTTTGGTCTCTGAAAGAGACACTCTTGTCTTTAGTATGTGGCTTTTCCTTTTGCACAATGGTGCACATCACTCCCTTCCCCTGTCTCCCCTTCTCCTGTCTTCACACTCCCTTAGAAAGCACAGTCTCCGGAGATTGTCCCCCTGGATTCTAAGTATGACTGTGTTGTTTGCTAGTTCTGCATCTTCAATAAGTTGTTCTGCCTCTCAGTTTTAGTTTCCTTATCTGTGAAACAGGGTAAAATTAGTATTCACCTTAGTGGGCTGTTATAAAAACTAAATAACCAAATAAGTATAATGAATTGACCATGTGTGAACATAATAAATGATTAAAACTAAATCCATTAAAAATATCACCTTTCTGTAGCTTCACTTGAGGTTGGCTGCAAAATAATTTACTTTTGGTGGTCAGATGTGAAATCCAAATATTAATCAGCACCAAGTCGCATTTACTTCAACTATGACATTCAATCCTGTTTTTCTCATTTGGCTAAAAGGCAATTCAGAGGTTTTGTTTTGTTTTGTTTTTCTAGTCTCAAAAATATATGGATAATCCTCTCCTTTTTTGTATTTTACCTATAATATTTGTATTTCTTGAAATCTGAAAGTATCAATTAATTTTTTTCTTTTCAATATTATGCAGCCTGAGGTACATACAGGGATTTCAGCCTTGTTGGTAGCAGTAAAATGTTGTCCAACAAACAAGGACTTGTTAAATAAATTATTATGTATCAATAATAATAATAATAATAATAATATCACTTTTTATTTAGTATTTTTGGTCGGCTTGAGGATAATAAAAGGCAAACCTATTATGACAAAAGATCATAAGTAGAAAAAAACATTACAAAGCCAAATATAAATGACCTGGGGATTATCAATGAATTAGAATCAGTCATTTTCTGTTTTATTTTGTTGATTAGGATAATTAACACAGTTTTTGAAATTCAAGATTAAAATGAAACAAATTTAAATGAATAAATGCCTATATTGCAAAGAAGTATAGAAAATAAAGATAGATATCACATAATTACTCAACTGCTTTTCTAATCTCAGTAAGTATTTTACTGGGAGTGTTCCAATATTTTCAAATTTCAGAAAATTTATCCTATCCTCTTTTAGGAGACTAGGAGAATGAAAACTTGACATTGTACAAAATCAGATGAGTCATAATTACTGTAACATTTAGCCTAGATATGCAAAAGATTCTACTATCTCCAGGACCAATTACTTGGGTTTGAGGTTTGGAGACGTACTTAGGGTCTGATTTTATGCCAGGCTTAGAATCTCAGGAGATCCTGATGAACAGGAGAAAATAGTAGTTTTCAGCTGATTTCTGGAATGCTATTTAGATCTCTAATTGACTCAGGAGTCAGATTATACTTCTATTTAAAGCAATGGTCTTAGGCAGTTAGAAGGAGTCCTCATGTTATGCTACCCAGAGGATTTCATGGTTGGTAACAGAATATAATGGTTGGGAATTAATGAAGCTATAGTTTAAATAAAGGCAGGCTGCATGCTTACATATCTGCTAGAACAGCGGGACTGCCTTGGCCTTCCCAGCAGCCAGTATTGGCATCTTCCTGGGGCAAAGACTAAATTTCTGGGAACTTCTGACTGCCCTGGAGGATTAGGAGGTCACTGTTCCATTAATTTTTTGATCAGTGAAGGACTCTATTTAAAGTGAAGGTGGGTCGATTGTTTTCTGGTTTTCCCAGGACAATAGCAAAAACAGGGAATGTTATTGTCAAAACAGGTATTGTGGTTACCTTAAGGTTGGAGCAAGAAGAGAAGGTGAAATAAAAAAGAAATAGATTTATTACAAATTATTGCTCTCCCCATCTCTTGGTGTGTGCGTGAGTATCCCTGACTCTCTCTCTTTCTCTGGTGTGTCTATGACTTTCTTCTATATTAATAAGTTTAAATGTATGTGTAGTGCTCAATAGACACAATAATCAAAATTCTTATATAAGCAGAAGAACCTACCTTCTGTTAAGGTGTTGTTTTTTACAGTATAAAAACATCACCTGCTAAGATTGCAATGGTTATGAAGTCTCTGAGGATTGACATTATTAACTTTTACAATAATGCTTTCCATCCCAAGTAGTGTGTACATCTATAGACACATCAGTATTTACTGTGTGTCTGAGAATGATTTATTTCTTCTGCTTTGGAATTTTCCAATTTGAACCTGTTGTGAGAGTTGACACATAAATAAAATTTGCTTTCTCTTTATGATTCCTATCAGTGAGTTTTAATAATTCATAAATTCAATAAACATTTAATAACAGCATTGTTAGAGTTTATATGGAATAGAAAAATAGGATGTGGACCTAGGCTCAAAGAATTCGCCATCTGCTAAACATTTTTTTCTATGTTAATAATCTCTTCCTTTGCTTTTAATAACAATCAAAGTTTAATGTTTACACTTGATAGAATCTACTGTGATCTTCAGTATACTTATGCCATTATTTAACTATCTACTTTAAGTGAAATTTAATCATTTATTTCTCCTCATTTCTAACCCTCATCACATCTTGGGCCTCTTCTCTGTGAAGCTGAGTCATCCAATGGTGGCTATTCCTGAACATGAGACTCTTGATTCCAAAGAGGTAAATATAAGATATAATTGGAGATCTAGTTATCCATATCTATGTAATATTAGTTTTTAAGAATAAACAATCTCATTTAAAAATATTAATAAAATTTTGGATTTTTTTTTTTAAAAAGCATTAACTGGCCCACTTGGTGTTGTTCAGAAGAATCTGGCAGCTAAATAAGTAAAATTTTGCTGCTTCTCAACATGGAAGGTGATACCTGTGTGTAGAAACTTGATTATAAACAAACTCCTTCTATCCTGTCTTTGAGATTTCCTCTTTGGATTAATTGGGAAGCCACTATAGTCTTCTTTACCTAGACTCTAGATTCTAGAGGGACAGTAGATGTCCTATAATACTTATAATGTATCTCTTGAATCTCAGTATCTCATAGTTTCTAGGTTCCCAGACCCCTAAGTGAATGTTGCATATGGCAGGTAGCATATGGCAGGTAGCATGCCAGTTTAAACATAGCCTCTAAATTTCATGTGGATGTTTAGTCACTTTCAACCTTTGAAGTGAAAGACAAAACACACACACACACACACACACACACACAAACACACACAAATATTTTTAAAACTTTTTTTATTTTTATAAATGTTGTACCAAACAAAGAAAAAACACTTATTTTTAAAAACATTTTGTGTTAATCAAGAGCAAGAATAATTGAACAATATGTCTTTATCTATATCCTCTCAGGCAAAGTGGTAAACGTAAAAAAAAAAGTGATTTTAAATAAAAAAGTTATCTTTAAGAAATTAGCTCACTCATTCATTTCATATGCCTTAACAAATAAGCCATTCTCAATTTTACAGCCTGCAATATTTTGGGGAGGACTGGGGGATCATAGTACAAAAGAAGTAGGAGGGATAAATTTTTATATAATATTGAAATATTTTCCCCAAAGTATCTCTTTCACAATTTAGGGCATATCACTCACTTTTCAAAAATTTACATCCTTATTTCTGCAAATTTTAGAAGCTTTGTCATACAAGACCAGTGTGCCTCTCTGTTATAATATTAGTTATTAAAACAGAAAAGAGATTTTAAGAATAGGTGTGAATTTATATCCTTGATCACATCTCTGATTTAAAAAGTAGGATTATTGGTTCAATGAATTATGAACATACGGAAGACTTTTGATACATATAGCCAAATTGCATTCCTGAAAAAATGTAACAATCTTACGAGGAATCTGTCCAGATACCTGTTTCCATTTACACTTGCTGCATAGAATATGCAGTAATAATATAATGAGTAGTAATATTAATTGCCAATTTATTGACAGCTTAATATATGTTAAAATGTTACACACTTTTGATGCACTATTTTATTTAATCTTCACGAAACATTTTAAGTTAAGTACTATTTTTATTCCCATCTTACAGATGAGGAAACTGAGGCCGAGAAAAGTCAGCTAAAGCCAGATAGATGGAAACAGTCTGCCTAATCAGGAATCCAGATCTGACTGCCTGAAGCCTGTGCTCTTAAGCCCTCTACTGTACCCTCTCTGACTATCTTCATTTCTATCTGTATTATCTAATTCTGTCTCTCTTTTAAATCCTACTTTAAAATATTTGCAATTTATAAGGAGAAATTATCTTTTGTCTTAATTTACATTTTAAAAATCCTCTATTTTCTGTTATTTTTGTCTATTTTGCATTAAGTAATGCATTTATCTACTGGTATGGTGATATTTTTCTTATTGCATTATAAACTCCCTTTATATATTAATGATATTTACTCTTTGTCAAATGTGCTAGCCCTTTTGGTGAGATGGTGGCAAATTGTGTGAGACTAAAAAAACAAACAACTATATACTAGTATGTCCAAGAACAGGAGAATGGTTGAATAAATTTTGTACATTCCAAGAGAATATACAAATATATAAAAAATATACAAATATATAAAATATACAAATATATATACAAATATATACAAATATACAAATATACAAATAAAATATACAAATATATATACAAATATATACAAATATATAAAATATACAAATATATATACAAATATATAAAAAATAACAATCAGATGTTCTCTTTCTTTCAAACAATAATTGGCTGAAGTTCACATAGGCTAGATCTATATAAATAAAAATGTTTCTAAATAATAATAGAAAGTCAGTTGGTTGATTAAATAACAAAAGCATTCAGATGGGATAATAAATACTGAATTAAGAACTTCTGAATGTTAGGTAATGCTGAAAGACTGTTGCAAGAACAACAGGTAGCAGTAGTATTATAATATTTATACTTTTTGCACCAATTATTATAACCCTAAAGACAAAACTTAAAAGTAAGCTAATGAGCAAGATTGTCAAAAAGTGATTTCAAGCTCATATTTGGAATATATGAAAAACATCATAAAAGAAACTAGAGTTTGAAGTTTAGCAATTGTGAGTCAGGAAGTTAGATAGTATTAAAATATATAAATAAGCAAAAGGATATTTTATGTTTATTGTTTATTGTTACATTTGGGACATTAACAAATTTTATAGTTTCTTATGATATATGGTTAGACTATAATATTGATCCACATTTCCCCCCAAAACCTCGCTTTGTTATTTAAATATCTGCTAAATTATCCTTTTCTACAGGGCAATTCTGGCCTAAGAAGTAAAGCATCCCAGTTACCAACCCAATCCAAATAAACAATTATGGAAAAACCCTTCATCAGATCTCAAAATTTACCCCTTAGTTTTTCTTCCATTTTCAAAAGATAGCAATCTGTTTTTCTTGCCACCAGACTCACATTTCTTGAATTTCATTATGCTGCTTATGGATTCTAATTTTTCAAAATTAGCTTGGTAATTCATTTACAAGAGACAGACATCAGATTTATCAGATTTGACTTGTTCATTGTTTTCATAAGTCATATGATTTATAAAGTGTATTGAAAAAGAACTAACTCGGAGCAATTCCACTTATCATCTAGTTTAGTGGTTGTCAACTCTGGCAGAACATAAGGATATCCTTTGTAAAAACCACAGAAGTACCATTCCACTTTAGGCAAATTGAATTAAGAAGCTCTGGAGGTGGACAAAAACATTGGTTGCTATGTTTTTAAATCTTGGTGATTCAAATGTACAACAAGAGCTGAGATCCTCAAATTCTAGCTTCTTCATTGGTAGTTTGGGAAAGCCAATCAAATCAATTGTGGAAATAAAACTCGAAAGTAAAAGCAGGAGAATTATTTAAAAACTAGAGGCCCAGTGCATGAAATTCATCAGAGGGGGAGGGTGTCCCTCAGCTTAGCCTGCACCCTCTCCAATTTGGTACCCCTCAGGGGTTGTCCAACTGCCAGTTTAGGCCCAATCCTACCGGTATCAGGCCTAAATGGGCAGTCGGTCATCCCTCTCACAATCCAGGACTGCTGGCTCCCAACTGCTCACCTGCCTGCCTTCCTGGTTGCCCCTAACTGCTTCTGCCTGCCAGCCTGATCAACCCCTAACCACTCCCCTGCCAGCCTGATTGATGCCTAATTCTCCCCTGCCAACCCATTTGCCCCTAACTGCCATCCCCTGTAGGCCTAGTCCCCCCTAACTGCCCTCCCCTTCAGGCTGGCTCCCCCTTACTGCTCACCCCTGCAGGCCTGGGTCCCTCCCAATTGCTCTTCCCTGCAGGCCTGGTCGCCCCCAACTTCTCTTCTCTGCTGGCATGGTCACCCCTAACTGCCCTCCCCTGCTGGCCTTATCACCCACAACTGCCCTCCCTTGCAGGCCTGGTCCCTCCCATCTTTGGCCACAGGGGGGCAGCCATCTTATGTGTTGGAGTGATGGTCAATTTGTATATTACTCTTTTATTAGATAGGATAGAGGCCTGGTGCACGGGTGGGGTCAGCTGGTTTGCCCTGAAGGGTGTCCTGGATGAGGGTGGGGGTTCCCTTGGGGTATGGGGCAGCCTGGGTGAGGGTTCTGTGGTGGTTTTCAGGCTAGTTATGCTTCCCAGTGACCCAAGTGGAGGCCATAGTATCTGATATTTATTTATCCTATATAATTTTGTAACCTTGAGCAGAGCCAAGCCTCCTTCTTGCTCTGTGGCCACAGCCATTTTTGTTGGGGTTTATTTATCTTCTATAGTTGAAACTTTATAGCCTTGAGTAGAGGCCTAGGCCAGCCAGGGTGTACAGAAAGCTTGGCTTCCTCCATTTCCAGGGAAACCCAAGCTTCCTGCTCAGTGGCCACAGCCATCTTGGTTGGGTTAATTTGCACACTTGCTCCTGATTGGCTGGTGGGCATGGCTTGTGGGTATAGCGGAGTGATAATTAATTTGCATATTACTCTTTTATTAGATGGGATTAGTTTCAGCCCTGTTGGAGTGACTCAGTTGACATATGAACTAGGAGGTCAAGGTTCAATTCTTGGTCAGGGCACATGCCCCAGTTGTGGGCTCGATGTCTGGTGAGCAGTGTGTAAGAGGCAGCCGATTGATGATTCTGTCTCATCATTGATGTTTCTATCTCTCTCTTCCTTTCTGAAATCAATATTAAAAAAATAAAACAAAACAAAGTTAGTTTCAGAGAATGCTTTGAATTAATAAAAACGTGGGCCACATGTTCTGATCTGCTGTAAATGTTTAACCTGTGCTTTAACCTGTGCTTTAACCTGTGTAGATAAATTTTGAGAAATATGTTCTATGTTGAGATTCACTATAATTTCTTTAGTAACACCTAATACTTTGTTTTGGTTTTCTATGTATTCTACACAGGTTTGGAAATTACTTAGGTTAAAGCTGGGCATAGCATTGCAAGCTGAGTCTGGGGACTAGTAGGCTCCAAAGAATGTTTGATTTAGCATTTTATGAGGCACGTAAAAAAATACTTGGTCATTGATGAATCCTTCTACAAGCAGATGAGATCCCAAAATAATTGATTTGACTGTTGTGGTCAGCTGACTAATCAATTTGCAAAGAAGGTCACTTTCATAAATTTCAATTATTCACACCAATGCAGCAATCTCCAAAAAGGTATATAGCTAACACCATTTAATTTCAAGCTAAGTCTTTGCCTGAGATAGAAGAAAAAAAACATTCTAGTAGCAATAATTATTTCTGATTATACCTATCACGTCTTGTGAATTTAGCAACTCTTTGATCTACCACCACTCTGTAACCCACTTCTCTTTTAACAGGCTTAATTGTGAAAGTAGACCCACCATTTTCATATCAACTGATACGTGTGGCCCTAGGCCTCTTTTATTTTTTACTTGAGGGTCAATTGATTTCATGATTAGATGCATTTAATTCTGACCTTTCATATTTACTTTTTATTAATATCACTTGAGAGCTAATCATTTACTAACTGCCCATAAAACACACACCTGGCAAATTCTTCTCCTGTTTTCTTTTCCTCCTCTTTGCAAATTTTGATCAACATTTAAGGGTTGTAGGATCACAGTTCTGCGAGGAAGGGGACTATAAATGATTTGCTGCCCCGGTGTGTCTATACTTTTTATTGTGCTCGGCTCATTTTATTTTGAATTTAAGAATCTCCACTAATGTCTAAGTTTCTAATCTAATGGGATAAGTGTCTCAATCCTCTATCTTTATTCTCCAGATGACAACGTAGAACAAAGAAAATAAATGACTTGTCCATGAAAGCCAGTCTCATTTTCTGGTTTGATTCAAGGGTAAAATTGAAATTATCAAGGAGAATGGGCTCACTCTATTCCCTGTAGGTAATTGTCCTAAATATTATTTTTCAAAACCAAGCTTTGATAAATCTCAGATTGAAGAGTTCCAGGTTGTAATTTCAGGCAAGAATTTGGAATATGGCTACTGTAATATATGCTAATTAAAAGAAGATTCATATGTTTTGATAAACAACTGCACAGAGGGTAAATGTGTCTTATAAATACACTTAATATGAGCTCCTGAATATACAGCACCATGCAGGTAGTCAAGGACACTTGTCAAAATGACATTCTTGTGTTGTAAGCCCCAGTCTGTGTTGGGGAAATATAACAACAACAATACCAAACAAAACACTTTATCAACTCAGAAGTCCTCCTCACGAAAGCAGTAGAGAAAACAACTTTATTGTTGAATAAGCATTAAACCAGAATGTGATATGCACAATCACTAAGAGATAAAAGAATCAGAAAAAAAAATCTCACCCTTCATATAGCTATATATATATGTTTTCAAGATAAACAATAATTTAATCCATTCTCAAGAGGGCTTGACAGTAGCATGTATTATTACACATAGTTTATTCTTTATCACCCCGTAAGTGGGGTGACCACCTGTCAGTTAATTGGTGGATTTTTCCTTTACACAAAGGAAAAATAAGCTTTTCATATCTTTATGACAGGAGGTAGTTTTACAACTTGGAGTCAGGTATCGGCTAAAGTTAGCTCTTACCCCCTCTCAGAAACTAGGAGAAGGGGGTGCTATCTCACTTGGATGTGTACTTGGTTCTCAGGTCCTTGAGAAAGACTTACCTGAGCCTTAAAGCTGACAAAATGCCTCTAATTTTCCAAAGGACTTATGTGCATTTTAAAGAATGGAGATTGTACTCAGAGTGACAAGTTTTCTAAAGTAAATGTTCTAAGAACAGAGGATGGGAAATCTCTTCCTTTATTTTGAACAGGAGAATTAAGCCTCTTATTTTTAATTTCTTTCTGTCTTTATACTTGGTTGACAAGAGGCAGAACTGAAATCTCAGAGAGTCTTACTCTGAAGAAAGACACCCCACTTATTTTCCTTTCCTAGGGTCTTAGTTGAATCTACTGTAGGAGAGAGAAGTGGTTGATAATTTTGGGGTTTCTCCAATTTTGGGGTCATCTCAGTAGATTGGTGTTGGATTTTGTAGTGTAGTGAGTCATGGAAAAGCTGAGCAAAAGGCGGGAACTGGAATGACTGGCATTCCTCTGTGTGCTAGTTTTTTAAGGTAAACAAACAATATAAGATCTATGCTAAAAACTGTTTGGAGTTCAGACCATCCTCGTATTGTTTTTTTGTTGTTGTTTATTTGGTGGTTGTGTTTTTTAATCCTTACCTGAGCATATTTTTCCCCACTGATTTCTAGAAAGAATGGAAGGGAGAGAAGAGGAGAGGGGGAGAGAGAGAAACATCTGTGTGAGAGAGACACATCTATTGGTTGCCTCTGGCATGTGTCCCTACCTGGGCTGGGGAACCTGCAATAGAGGCACGTGCCCTTGACTGGGAATCGAATATGAGACCATTGGGTCTGCAGACCACTGAACAAAACTGGCCAGAGTGGTATTTAATGTTTTTGACTTCAGAATCAAAGCTATTCTCTCCAGAATCCATTGTATCTGCATTCTCTATCAATCATGATATCCTTATAGGATCTTAATTACTGAATGTTTTACAGCTTCTGGATTATGGACAATACATTTTAGTGCAAGATCTTGTGTCTTTACACTGAAGTTAGTGGTTATATAAATGTCCAAAATACATTTAAAAATTTTCTGGAAAAATAAATATGTAACAATTAATAATATTATGATGTACATTTTTCTGAAATTTGCTTTTTGTTCTGCATGCATGAAGTCTGGTTTTATATTTACAAGAACATATATGTAGATAAATTTGTTTTAATTTGACAGAGAAGAGAATGTGCAGAGGGCTTTGTATTAAAAGGGGATGGAAAATCAGTGTATATAGCACATTCTTTAGTAAAATAAATGCTTTCTGTAACATTGGTTTAAAGTTTCACAACACTATATCACTTATTACCCAAAGTAAACTCTAAATAAAATTATTTTTGGAATTTGATTTCCTTCAAAATAATGATTTTCTAAATGTCTTGAGTTTTTCTTTATGTTTACTTATATCCGAAAAATGTGTGTTGTTCTACTGACAATATGAGAAATTACTGATATGTAATTTCTCATATGTAATATGAGAAAAAACTGTCAGGGTGCTAGTCTGAAAATAAGAATTAAGTAATGTTTATTCATGATTGTTTTATCTTTCTTAATTGTCAACCTTTGATTTTCTCAACTTATTTAGATGTTTACCTATATTGAGATTGGCAAAGGAAAGTAAAACGTTCACAAAATGTCTACAGCCATGAGTGTATATGTCATAGCATAAGCCAGCATTTCAAGCCAGCTGCTGGATTGTGGTATCCATCATGACTTTGCTCTGCTAGTGGGTTGTGGATGGCTGAGAAACTGTGCTGACTTTGCCAGCATGATGTCGGAGGATGCACTATCTATTTGTCCTCAGTCCGATTTAATTATTCAATCTTATATCCCAAAGAGAATTTAGAAGGCATTTAATCCAACATTTTATTTGTAACCCTGTCTGCAAGTATCTCCTTATATATCTACTGTTTAAAGTCTTCTGGTGATGAGTCAGACAGGATATATGTTTTAAGTATGGCTAAGACAAAGGAATGACTGCCGGAACTACAAAAACAAATAGAAAACATTGAAAGACTAGGGCTTAATTTCAAATACCGGGGCCTTGAGCATGATACTGAATCTTTTTCAGCCTGGATGTAATTCCCTGTAAAGTGAGATCAAAGGATTATGGTGGAGATCTGCATTAATGCATATAAAGTGCTTAGCATCTAAAACACCTACCACTTAATAACTGTTAGCCAAGTCATGCTGATTTCTTTGACGATCTTATAATACTAGCTACGGTACTAAATGTTGGTACTTTCAGGGAAATCTAAATAAGTGGTAGTTTTCATTTGTTAGAAAGAGAAGGAGGAGATGTAATTTAGTCATTCCCTCCTTTCATTCTAAAACTTCTGAGAATCCCAGATGGTGAAAGCTACCACTCACTTACGTTGTGACTGGTGATTTTCTGTGGCCAGAACAAATCAGTGCAGTAATGGAGCCGCCCCTTTGTTTTAGCAGCTCTTTCTCTAACTCCTCTTTCTAGTCTAACAAATGCAGCTTCTCCCTAAATGATACAGAATGTAACCATATTTCACAGTCCTGGGTAGCCCGGTGGCCATGCCCTGGTCAGGTTTCCTGTCTGCTTTACTTTCTCTCCCCCCCGCCCCCTGCCCCCTTTTCTTATGGCAGCCAGCTCGGTGCCTGGCTCTCTCAGGGCACTGCCTCTTCACGCTATGATGCAGCCCCAGGCAAAGCAGGGAGACCTGCCTCCAGAAAAGCAACTGACATCCCTGAGCCTCCCCAGCCACTCTGGAAGGCTCCATTGACGGCCCTGAGTTGGCACCTGGAATAAAGTCAAGTTTATTTCCTTCCATTGGTGTCATTCTATCCCATTCTTGAAAGCATATAGCGGAAAAATGTTTTAGAACTTAATGTCTCTTTTGGTATCATGTCCAACACTTTCTTTTATACTCTTGTCTTCAATTCTATGATCTGCTAATATCCACCTCCAATCAGTTACATTTATCATATCTGTTCCAGATATTTAACCTGTGTCACATAGAGCTTGGATAGATAAATTATTTGAATCACTTCCCTACTGCATAACTACATTATAAAGCCAATTGAACCAATATGTGAAAAAAAAAAAAAGAAGGCAAGCATTCCATTCTCTGTCTCAGTCTTTTGTAATGTTCCATTTTGCAAACACTGGGCTTAATTCAACCCCAGTTCACTTTACCCCCTTGTTTTAGAATTTACATTTCAGGGGATGATGACGTCAATGCTAAAAGATAGGGAGGGCAGCAGGCAAGTGATGGAAAGGTGAGGGTTGTGGATGGGATGTGGCAGTGCTGTTCCTCATGGCTGTTTGTCTTTCAAAGCTATCCTAACCCTCTGCAGGAGGCCGGAACTGCTCTGCTGAGCTCTCAAGAGATCAGTCTAATGTGAAGCTAAGCTGCATGTCTTTTTTATGCCATTAATTGTATAACAGCCACCGAGGGGGGAAAATACAATTTTTAAAAAGATAAACCATTTTTTTTTAAATGTGAAATGCTATGCTCAAATGTTAATGTATACATTTTTGGGTATGTTTTTAAAAATTATCTCCATCGCCTGACTGCTATTTTTTCTTATTTTTTAGCAATGAAGTTGGAGCAGAAGCTGAAAACCCAGGCTGTGCTAAAGATTTTTGGAGTGCTGGTGCTAATCACTTACAAGATATAACTTTTTATTTTCACTATAAGTGTTCCCTTTAGCAATGCAGCAGTGAAACTAAAAAAAAAAAATCTTGCAAGCATATAACATCTCAGTACTCAATTGCATCCAGCATAGGAGAGATTTACCTACAGCTTCTCACACCACTGATAGAGTCTGTAATGCCTTCTATTAAGCTGACAGCAGTACTAAGATGCGCATATATTTAGCAACAAAATAAAGAAAACTTGTGGGTTTTAAACAGAAAATGGTTGTGACTGTTTTTCCACACTAGTTTTATTTAATGCATACATTACTTACTAAATCAGATATTATTCCCCTTTGCTTCATTTATTTAAAAACATGTTTTTATTGATTTTAGAAAGGAAGAGACAGAAATAGAAATATCAATTATGAGAGAGAATCATTGATCTGCCGCCTCCTGCTTCCTTCTCTTCCCCCCCCTCCACTCCCCCACTAGGGATTGAGCCTACAACCCAGGCATGTGCCCTGACCAAGAATGGAACTGTGACCTCCTGTTTCATAGGTTTACACTCAACCATTGAGTCACACTGGCTGTGCTGCTTCATTTTTTATTTTATTTTTTTACATATAAAGAAAAAGTACAACAACTTTAATAAAAGAGGTTCTGCCTGCTTTCCAGAGATGTTAATGAGGTGTTTACTTGGGTAGGAGGAAGTTGGTATTTTGTATAACATACACTGTTTTCCCATTCTTTTGGGGTCCTCTGCTGCCAGAACAGGCTAAGTGTCAGGCAAGCCAGTGATGTTGAGCATCACATCATTGCAATGTCTCCACCATTGCCACGTGATTCCTGTGAAGGCTATTTCAAAGTCAGTCCACATTCAAAATCTTGCAAGTAGCAGAGATCACAGAGCAAACCCACACTGTGATGACAATCCTGGAAAACCACCCTGCAGCATTCCTGATGCTCACATACTGACCATGTCCAGTTTTTTCCCCCAGTCATCACCCTAGTAGTCTGTCCTAGGCTTCTGTAAGTGTTTTTCTCCCTCAGCCTTCTGCCCAGCCTGGGAGCCTAGGACAAGGCACACTAAGGAAGAATCCTTTGCAATTCTGATAGTGAGCTCCTGGTAGTAGAGGAACCCTTTGCACATATCCCAAGTTACTTAGTGTCAACTCTGCCTGAGCCACAGAGCTTTCTCAGACCACTGCTTCATCAGCCCATCAGTGCACTCAGGGCAAAGTAGAGAGAGCTGCCTAAGGAAGAGGAACTGGCCTCCATTCTCTACCCACCATTTGGGAGTGTTTCATTGTCAGTCATCATTTGGCACCGGGAAATATAAAATTCTCATCATCTTTTCAATTAGTGTGTGACGACAGGTGGAGCCTTAGTAATGTTCTCTGCTAATCTCTCCTCCTCCAAATAAAATATTCTTCATCAACCTGCTAAATGGCATGAATCACCGCTTTAGACTACTGATAATAATTTCTAGTTTTCACTGTGCTCTTATCATGTATCAGATACCACACCAAGGGGGTCACATAAATTTTCTTTAACATTCACAATGAGCCTGTGAATATTATTATACATATTTTATGTTTATGAGAACAGGCCCCAAAAGATTAAGTCAAGCTAGTAAGTGGTTTAGGCAAAATTCAAGCCCAATCAGATTCCAAGTCTATGCATTTTATTGGATTTTGTCCATTCATTCATTCATTCATTCATTTGTTCATTTAATTTTTTTTTTTTTTTTTTTTTTTTTTTTTACTTTGGGTAAAGAAAGTTGAGTTGATTAACTCCCAGCTCATGGCAGATTGCTAATATAAATTTGGGCAAGGCCCCTCTCCTGCATTCTTCGATTAGATGATGGGTTGGGTATTTTATAACAATTTCCATCTTACCTTCCCTTGATGTAGGCACACATATGTTTAATATATAGCCTTTAGTTATATATATTTTGAAGATCTGTACTCATATTTAATAAATGTAAATGGCATTATTGTTTATATTTCATTCCCCCCCCACTCAGCACTATGGTTTTTAAGGTCTATCCAGATTACTCTGCAAATGTCCATTGGAGTGTTTCCTCACAACTGCATAGAGTAGCCTCATCACATTTCACCAACCCATCGGCCCCAGGGGTGGTGTCTCAGGTTGCTTCCCTCCACCAGGAACAATTGTGATATACGTCCTTGCATCTGTCCTACGTGGAACTTGGTGAGACTTTCCCCACAATATATACTCAGGGATTGTTTAAATGACTAAACCACCCCAGATTGCTTCTCTCTAAAATGTATGTACCCATCTTTATTTCCATCATTTCAATAGGTTCTTATATCCCCATGTTCCTTTTCACCCTTGAAGGCCTGAGCTTTGAAATACTAGGTTACTTTATACTATCATTAAGGGCAACTTTTGAGATGGGAAATTTGTTTGAATGTGGTATCCTATTCTCACTAAGTTTTCTAATTCTCAGAGACTTTCATACCATTTAACTAATTGCATTTGTTTGGTATTTTTGTCTTCATTTCATTGATAAAAAACTTGAACCGCAAAGGGTATATGAGAGTACCAAAGCAGTGAGTTGTAAAGCTTGTGTAAGATTTCTTGATTTTCCTATTATGTTATTTCAGCAAACCAAGCTGCATCTGAATGTCATGGCCTAATCTATTTGTTCAGTTTCTCAGCAATGACCGGAGTCTTAGCATAATTACGGGAGGGGCAAGTGTTGGTTGCAAGGAGAACATGGAGAATTGGCTGCTTTTGGAGTTGGTCAGTACTAGACTTAAGTGACCTGAGGAGCTTAGAAACACAACTGAGATTTGTGAGGAGGAAGGGCATGGAAACATGTAATATGGAATAGACAGATTTTGAGGCTGTGCTTTCTGTTGGATTCCCTGGGAAGCAGATTCTGAGACAAGAGGGATGATCACAAAGAACACTGGCAAGGAAGTGAGGAAGTACGTTAGGGAAGGAAACAATAAAGAATCCATTACAAAGCCAGCTACAGTAATGAGCTACTGGAGCTCTTCCCACTGGGGAGTTCTAGACATAAGATTGAACATGTCTCAGAGTTATCCCACTTAGAAGAAAGAAAACGGGTATTTTTTATATATATATAGTTTGACATTTACCTAATAATAACTTTTCTCTTTTTAAAGCTTTTTAATGTTTTTTGACTTTTCCTTATGACTTCCTTATAAGACCCATTATTCTCTTGTGAATTATAATTTGGAAAAACATGGAAGTTTATTGGATATTGTTCTTTATAGTTTGCCAAGTAAGGTTCAGGAAGAGAGAGTTAATGAAAAGCTTACATAATATGGCAATATTCCCAAAGTTTTTTTTTTTGGACAAGTAGAAGATTCTGCAATTAGCAATGGGAACCAAAAAAATCTTCTTTAACTAGACTGCCATGGATGTCCATATTTGAAACAACCTTCATCTATTAGACATTAAATCAACAGTGTAAGAGGATAACTTGGTTTGTAAGAAGGAAAGATTATTTTGTTTAGAGAAAGTCTAGAGGCCTTAAAATAATTAAATTATAATTAGAAAATATTACTGAATTTGTTTCAAATATACACTGAATCGCTAGATTATTATGATCTCTGAACACATAATAATCTGGCCACTCAGTGTATATTCTGTATAATAAAAGGCTAATATGAAAATTATCCACTCGACCAGGAGTTCAACCAGCAGGCAGGCCGGCCAACAGTCCATGTCCCCTCCCCCAGGCCAGGCTGGCTGGACCCCACCCATGCATGAATTCATGCACCAGGCCTCTTCATGCACCAGGCCTCTAAAATATATATATATATATATATATATATATATATATATATATATATATATATATATTTTGCATCACTTAATTACCTGATTCCAAACTTTTCATAACTAAACACTCTGGGGATAAATTTAAAAAATGGAACTATAAAACAGAGAAAGTAAATAATGTAAAAAAATAAAGCAACATAAAGAATCAAAAAGACTAAATTATCCAGATGTCTACAGATGGTGACCCAGAAGTACTGATCAGAATTTCCAAAATAAAAATAGTAGAAGATTCACCTGCAAAGAAAGAAAACATCACTGTGTAATATTTAGCCAACAGCATTATTTCTGAAATTCTAATAGAGAGGTAAAACAATGAGCTATAATGCAAATGGGACTGCAAAATATTTCTCACAGGGCTTCGGATGTATTTTCCAATAAATTTGAGCTGAATTAAGTCACTCAAGGCAGTAAGAACTCCAGTGATTTTACCAACCTTATTTGGGTCACAGTTCAGTTATTTTTTTTCTTCTAATCAACACTAGTTTAGTAAAAATTGTAGAAATTGTGAAAAAATTAACAATAGCAACATAAGTGTGTTTTTTTTTTCTCCTAATGAACAGATAAGTATATGGGAAATTTTTTACTTGAGTTATGTAAGATCATAAAAAGAAGTAGATTTTGAACAATATGTGGTAGGCCATTCCCTGAATTGCAAAAAATAAATAAATAAATAAAAAATAAATGTTTAACAGTTATAAAAACTTTAGGTAGGTTTAACAGAATTTGGGAAAAGACACTACCAAGAACTCAGGCTTTTGTTAATTATTATAATCTAGGTTAGTAATCCTAGGAAGAAATTTTCCTTTTTCTTTTCCATCATTTCTTTTTTGCACAAAACTAAGGAATTTTAAGAGGGAGAAAATTCAAGTAGGTATGTTTTCCTTTGACTTTCCAATTCTATCGCTAATCAGAAATTTTACTTGAAGATAAAGAGTCAAATGTCTTAACAGAAATACATTGAACTGCTGCTGTGATTTTTGTTCAAGGATCTTCCCTGAAGTAGGATGAACAGAGTGTTCAAGTATCACATGGTTAGTGTTTCTAAAAATAAAAGTTGAAAATCACAGCTCCATCTGGTTTTCATCTTTCCTTCACTAAATTCCCCACCCCCAATTTAACTTTGTCATGTTGATAAAACAATGAACGTGCATGTGAGATAAATTATTTGAAAGCTACATTTAGTTTAGAGAAGGACATTTTAATATTATTATTAGAGTACAGTTTAAATTGTTAGTATTTAATTATTTTTCATGTTTTAAACTTGGCTAGAGAAAGATTCCACTACTAACAAGTACCCACACAAGGCACACACATAGTTACTCCTAAGGTGTTTATGGTAGACCTGGATGTCAAGATGCCATGCTCATGGAGGAAAGAAAACTGAGTTACTTGGGGATAATAACTTAAGGAATAAACTATTTGTGACTACTTGGGCACTTGTTAGTTTGCCTTTATGAGGCTCAGTGTTTTCCTCTGCAAGATATGTGTTGACTAGATTTTTCTTCCTTTGGTTTCCTTTCAATTAAAATAATGGTGTAAATTTGTAAATTTGTTGCTCAGTATTAGGGAATTTTGAAATTGAAGAGCAGAATAATTTTTGGAAAATGGGATTATGTTTCAGCTCTATGGGCCACTTATAGTCTTTCAGAATGACCAAGACCACATCTCAGAATGAGTGAAGATACTTTATTAAAAACCATTTTTTTATCCTTTTTCAAGACTATTGAATCAGAACATATGAAGTGGGGCCTGGAAATATGCTTTTAAAATAAGATCTCTGGGTGATTATTATGCAAACAAACTTGAAAACCACAGATCAATAGATCAGTATGATAGATAAGTGGGAGAAATAGGGATGTCCTTCTATGTGGTTAAGATAAGTATTTTATGGTATTGTTTATTTTACTGGTGGTGGGAGGAAATAACAGAGAACCCATAATAAATTTTTTTATCTATCAAATAAAAGTAGACAATGTAATTACAATGAATACAGTTAGGGTAAGTATATGATAGAAATAATAAGTAATCTAGAATTGGAAATATACTACTGAATTTTTCAGAATAGAAAAATACTCTCCATTGCTTTGGTTGTAAATATTAAAAATTTTGAATGAATCTAAACTCAAATACACATGACATAAAATAAGAATGATTTAGGAAATAATTTATATTTTTCTTTTACTTTCATTGCATATACCAATTGAATTAAGGAATGAGAGAACTAGCATTTAGTATGAATCCCTGAAAGGCCCAATATAAAAACCAGACCCATCTATATATGTTAACTCATTTTATTTTATTCTTCCCAGGTGGCCATAATTTCTTCAGTATTATAGGCAAGTAAACTGAAGCCAAGAGATATTAAGTCCTAAGGCAAGAATATAGCAAGGTTGGATTTGAGTTTTGGTATTTTGTGCTCCAAAGTTCTTTATACACTATAAATCTTTTTATTTTCCCTCCTGCTTCATGCCAAACAGTTAAACCCTTCATTAGAAACACACATCTTCTGTAGGAGCATGTCACCAAGGGCCACTAGATGGAGATGATAACAGGTGAGAACCTCTCCACTAGCTTGGGCTGCAAATACCTTAAACTATTTTACTTTTTAAATTAATAGCTCAGTCTCCACTTACTTATGAAAAGTAAACCTGAATGATCACTTCTTGACATTGTGCTCCAGTTCCCCTTGCCCAAAGACTCCTTTATGTGAGCTGAACTCCCTTTTGGGAATTCAGGTCCTATTTGTCTCAGCTAATCTTGATGGGACCCTTATTACTCAAGCAATTCTTCCCAATTTAACAAAATCTGCCTCAAGGTGACTTGTTTCTTAAACTATGAAGAAGGACTAAATATATATATATTTTTGTTTTAAAATAAATTGTGTCACACTCAGCACTCCATCATTGATAAGAGGATTTAGAGAATATGAATTTCAGATGGTATGCCAGCTGTCTTTCACCTCTTTCTCTGAGTATTTTACATTTGGATGATGCTCCCTGAAAATTATGAAAGCCCAGTGTGATTTGTTCACCATCTCAGAACACATTGTCTAAATCACTCTCAAAGTATATATAGAATGCTACCTCTAGTGGGGATTAGCTTGAATACATACCTCTTTGCTAAAAAAAAAAAAAAATGCAATGCTCTCTCCAAGATTTCTGTGAATTCTCAAAACATATTTCTCCTGACTTCCTCTAGAACAAATTCTCAGCTCCTATGTTCTTGCTCCACTTTTCATCTTTCTGCTGTAACTCTTAGAGTGACTACAGTATGAGTCACAACTTGTTAGCATGGTAATCCTAACCTCAGGGTCCCTCCAATGAGGTGTTGAATAGACATTTACTGGCTATTTGTTGATAAAGGTGAGGGATGGGGGAGACATAGAATTATAGTCTGGTATTAAATTGGATTTTAGGTTTTTCTGTTCTTAAAAGGGAATGAAGCATTTATGCCTATTGGTGTCTTTAGTTACTACCTAGTAACTTTCAGCTTCTCCCATCTTCTGTCTCTGCTTCACTCTATTGCTTCTTAATTTTTATGCAACTCTTTTAATATCTCTTACTCAGATTTTTTCCCTGCCATGGGTAGCAGTAACTAGATACAGAGCTTCTGTGACAGGTTGCTGTTTGGCATCTTTTAGTTACTCAAACCTTCCACCCTCTCAGCTCCTCTTGATCACCAACATGTTCAGGTTGTTAGGACCTCTTCAGATTGCAACTTGAGTTTGAACATCTTTAGGTCTGATCTGACACTTCCCTGAGGTGCTGATTCCTTACTCTATGGACCTATGTTCTAGAAAATTCACCATATTCAAGACTGATGCAGCCATGGAGATCTCAGGCCCAGGGTCAACCTATACAGGAAAGGGACCGGGGGGCGGGGGGTCACTAAAATTGAACCATTTAGGATTCTCCATTGGTGGCTTTGTGTTGAATAAAAAGCTATGGTGAAGGTGACTTATGCTTCCACTTTATCTTAGATGTAGATAGTACTATTGGGAGAAACAGCAAAAAGAGCTGTAAATGGAAAATACACTTGACTTTCTGGAAAAATGCCCAGAAATTTTTCAGTTTCTAATGACTAATTATGTCAGTGTTGGTGCTTAGAGGATTTAAATGAAGCAGAATATATGAGTCTAAGGGTGCATATTAATTCTGAAGCCCAAAGTCATTTTTGTTTCATACAATACCTTTTTAGGTTTATTAAAAATATTACATGTCAGATCATTTTCTTAGTAAGTGCTTTATCTCTGCAATTAATAACAAGAAAATCTAAACGAATCTGACTCTGTCTGAATGGTCCTTTTAGCTTGCATCCTACTTCTATTTATGCCTAGAGCCAGACATAACTCAGAAAGTATGCTTTGTGCCGAAACTGGTTTGGCTCAATGGATAGAGCATCAGCTTGGGGACTGAGAGGTCCCGGGTTCGATTCCGGTTAAGGGCATGTACCTTGGTTGCGGGCATATCCCGGGTAGGGGGTGTGCAAGAGGCAGCTGATCGATGACTCTTCTCATTGATGTTTCTAGCTCTCTATCTCTCTCCCTTCCTCTCTGTACAAAATCAATAAAAATATATTAAAAAAAAAAAGAAAAGAAAAAAAAGAAAGTATGCTTTGTATACTTGATAAGCTTCTGCTTTGCTGAATTGCCCTGGACAATAATGGGTTTCGGATATTTCCTACAAAGAGAACTTCCCTTCTCTGGCAGGGACAGCTCAGGCACAATCTCAGTGAAGGTTTTCCTGATAAACATTTCTCAGTCAGCTCTCAGGGTATAAAAGCTGATTAGGCAGTCATCTCAGGCCTTTGGCATTGGCAGTGTCAGAACCTGTTAGCACCTTCGCCAGATTCATGGATGGGAGTTGGGTGGGCAAGGGAACAAAAGCAGATGGGTTGTCAAATCAACCTTTCACTTTTATTCCAGTCACATTTCTTATTTCCCAACTCCCTCCCCCCCCTCTCTCTTTCTCACACACACACATACATACACACTCATATAAGTAGGTGTACTCTTGTACTTCATCACTAACAACTTATGGCCCTAAAATATTCTAAACCTCCTTTTGAATTTTTAAATACAGATCAATTAATACTGGTGATATTATATATATAAGCCTATATACAAACCTGAGGTGGAGAGGTTTGAGACAACTCTGTCCAGTTAGAATGGGAAATATACGACATCAATCACTTATTCTGTACTAAGAGCAGAATTATTTTCTGATTATGGACTTGACCAATGGCATTTAGACTTGGCTTCAGAATCCTCCACACAGCGTTTCAGGCAGCCATAGTCAAAAAGTTGTAGTTTATGTTCAAGATGAAACTTGATTATCATCCCTGCCCTAAAGTGTCATAAATTAATCCTTTGACAACTCTTTCCTCTGTGCACTTCTTTCTGCTCTCCAAGCCTATTTTCTCTGTTGTCTAAATCATTCAGATCCCAAGTATTCCCCTTCCCATGAGCAAGTGGGGTCCATTCCCTGGGCTCTGTACTTCAGGGAGCCCTGAGCTTTAGAGTAACTTCCTTCAAAATATCAAAACTACTCTTTGGTTGCTGTATAAATAAGTTGATAATACCATCCAAATGGGGCATTCCAAGTTTAGGCAATGAACTTCATGGGCCCTGTTTATCCCATTTAAAGTACCTTGACCTTCTATCTCATGCTTGAATCAAATGGGTATACTAAAATGCTCAGAAATTGTGCCTAGAGGGTTGTCCAATGGTCCTGTGGCTAGACTCCAGTTATAGGAGAGTGGTCTGGTGATTGGATTACTCAGGAGTACAATGCATGCCCTATGTATTATTTCTTTCACAGAATCACAAAAGTCTGGGCCTCTACACTGTGCTGACATGCTGATTTTTTGCTAATTCAAATGGTTTGTAAAGACAGAGGCTTCACAAAACATAGTCTGTCTGCAATATATTAACATGATTTGTGATCTCTGCATTTTTTCTTCCTACCAGTTCTTAAAAACCAAACTTTTTAACTATAGAAAAAATACTCTTCTTCCAATATTTTGCTTCCAAAATGCAAATATAATTGTCCTGCTTCCTAGTATCCTATTGCTTCTGATGGCTTAAAAAGGGGCATAGACCTATTCTGGTCAATGAGACTTAAAAAAGTCTACTTGGTATATTCTAGTAAGGATTCTTTAGCTCTTTAAAAGGGACACAATAGGAGACAGAAGTCAGCAAAATTGTGGAATAGAAAGCCTCATTCCCTTTTACTCCTATGAGATTCAATTAAATGACAATATATGGACCATATCCCTTTGGGAGAAGTCACAAGTTAGTTAATAGTCTCCTGTACTCTGGGTGAGCATGACACCAGCTACATCAAAACTGGTAGAAAATTCATGACACCTTCTGAACATAGTCCCGCTTCCTGACATAGTGCTACATACTCTGGAGGAAACACTCAGCTCCTGGATTCTACCTGGGGAGGGAAAAAGAAGACATTCTGAATTTTTGGGTGCTATTCAAAGAATTGGTTTATTTCTTACTTGTATCAGAATATGGGTGAGAACTCACATGATCTAAATGCCCATGGGGTACTGAGAACAAAAAGGATCTGTGTGACATGCTGCTGCTTCATGATACAAAAGACAGACACCAGAGGGAGCAAGAGATTGTGAGCTCCAGAAAAGAAGAAACCTGAAAATCCTTCCAATTAGGAATCTACATACAAATTCAGGGAAGGTTGGAGAAGTCTCTGAAATCTCTAGCTAGACTGAATGCTCTTTATGAAAGCAGTTTATAAAGGAAGGAGGAGGTGGTGGGTTTTTGTTTGTTTGTTTGTTTGTTTGTTTGTTTTTTAAATATGAGGATATCAACACAAAGTCAAAGAAACAGGGGGGGAAAAAAAAGAAAAAAAAAGACCAAATAAAGGAACAAAGTAAATCTCCAGCAACCAACCCCAAATAAATGGAGGTATTTGAACAATCTTTGAAAAACTCATAGTAGTCCTTAAAAATATACCATTTAACTCAGGAGTACAATGCATGAACAAAATGGAAATTTCAACAAAGAGAGAATATAAAAAAGAGACAAGCAGAAATTTGGGAGCTGAATGTAGCCATAACTAAAATGAAAAATTAAATAGAGGGGTTCAACCCAGATTTTATCAAGCAGAAGAAAGAATCAGTGAACTCAAAGACAACCATTTGAAATTATGATAAGAGGGGAAAAAACAAAAAGAATAAAAGAGGGAAGGATCTAAGGGACTTATAGAATCTCATGCTATGTGATTTTATCACAATGTTAATGAACATTTTCTGTTTATGATTTTTTACATTGATAGGAGACACCCTGAGGTATTGCATCATTTTGCAATATTAAGGAGTAAATGACATAGTCAAATGTAAAGAGAACTTTGATTATTGATAATGTCTTTGAGTAGCTCAATTAAGCAACCCTAGAGACAGCATAGCTTTTATTAGTTAAGCCATTTTATGTTGGGTTTATGTTACCACCAAAGGAAGTTTTATAAATATACCATTTGTGAAGATTTGTCCTTAGCAAATTGGAGTGACTTCACAGGGAAATGCTCAAATGAATTGGAGAAAATAACCTAAAAATAAAAGTAAGTGAAGACAAAATATTAAGCATAGAGCTAATATATGGCTCAACAATTCCACTCCCAGTTATATATTTAAAAAAAGACAAAACATATGTCAACAAAAATCTTGTACATGAATGTTAATAGTAGCATTATTCAGAATAGCCCCCAAATGAAAACAACTTAAATGTTCATCAACTAATGAATATATAAACAAAATATAGAAAGGAATAAAGCACTGATATGTGCTAAAGCACTAATGAACCATGAAATCATTATGTTAAATGAAAAAGTCATAAAAATGTTGATATTGTATGATTACATTTATATAAAATGTACACAATAGATAAATATATAGAGACATTAGTGATTGCCAGGGGTTGGGGAGAGTGGAATGCTAATGGGTATGATGTTTTTTGAGGGATGATGAAAATATCCAAAAATTAGGTAGTTATGATGGTTGTACAACTTTGTGGATATACTAAAAACCCACAGAATGATTCACCTTAGGGATAAATTTTATTTTATGTGAATTGTATCTTAATAAAGCTATAATGAGAAAAAAAATAAAAATAATTTTAGGGGAAAAAAATGCCCACCAAAATTTTATTTTGCTTTTGTATGCAAGGAAAGTACATGCCTTATGAGAAAAAGAAAATTAGATTATTATCTGAGTTTTGAATACTAATGTTGAAAATTCCCGAATTCCAAAAAAAGATGGAATATCTTAAATGTGGCTATTTAAGATATTCATAAAAATGTGATCAAGAATTTTATATCCAGTAAAATGTTCTTCAAGTCTTAATGACACTGGCCAGCTGGCCAACATGAAAGAACCCAGGGGACATTGCTGCTTGGAGCCCCATTAAAAAAAGAAATGTACTAGTGAATGCGCTTTATACAACCAGAAATAACTAGAGAGACATGGGATTAAAGACATGAAAGTAATGGGTAAGTAGTAGATACATAGCTACTTGAACTAAAGTAGCTATGTATCTACTACTAAGGCCAGCTAGAGCTAAAAGTGAGAGAATACAGTATATGTATATCTATATACTTTGATAGTGTAGCTATAGTAAGTCATTTTAAAAAAATGACAAGAGAATGGGTAATGTATGTGTGATATTGTGATTTATAATAAGAAATATATATTTGGTCTTTGCCTTGGCTAACAGCTTCCAAAACGCTTGAAATTTCTGGTATTGAGAGTGTTAAAGATGTTTTTTTGTTATGTTAATAAGGTGATTTTTGGAAAGAATCTAGAGATGGGGACTGGTTGGCAGTGCAGTCAACCATGGGATTAGAAGGTTGAACCTTTTAGTCCCACCTAAACTTCCAGAGAGGAGAGAGGGGCTGGAGATGAAATTCAATTACCAATGGACAATGATTTAATCATTCTTGTCTATGTGATGAGCTGCCAACAAAACCTAAAAGGAAAGGATTCAGAGAGCTTCTGAGTTGGTGAACACACAGTGGAGGTACTTGCTGGGAGAGTGGTGCACCTACAGAAGGTGTAGAAGCTCTGTGCCCTCTCCCTATACCTTGCCTTATGCATCTCTTCTTTTTGTATGTTCCTGAATTATATCCTTTTATAATAAACTGGTAATATAGTAAGAAAATTATCTCTCTCAGTTTTGTGAGTCACTCAGGTAAATTAATCAAATCCAAGGAGGGGGTCATGGGAACCTCTGATTTATGGTCAGTCAAAAGCACAAGTAATAAGCTGGGCTTGCATTTGGGTTGGTTCTCAAGTGTGTATGCATGAGCAGGGGCAGTTTTTCCTGTGGAATCCAATGGTATCTCTCTGTAGACAGTATCCAAATTGAGGTGAATTGTAGAACACACAGCTGGTGTCTAGAGAATTGCTTAATGGTATGAGAAATCCTCCCCACTTTGGAATTGGAACCAGAACCATTTTAGCTGTTTTTAATAATGGTATTGATTGTTGCGGTTTTATTATTTAACTGTTTTTACTAATCATATTGAACAGAATATTATTGGTATGGTCATCCTGAATCTGTTGTGTGTGGAATGTGAAATAATGCCAATGGGTAAGTGAGGAGTATTCCAATTCTATTAGCCCCTGGATCTTTGAGAAAGAGATTCTTAGGAGAAAACTAAGCACCTGCAGTCTGATTTTGAGTTGAAACATTAGTAAAAACTTCTAGCTCGTCCATTGAAGATGCCTAGAAGCAATGACTGGCTCAGTGTCAATGAATGTCTAGCAACCTGATTTTTGTTTTCAAATACTATATCAAATCAAGAGAAATGCTGGCTTCTTGGACTGACAGCTGATTTACATGCTGGAGCAGGAGATATCCAGGATGAGCCAGAAAGCTTTAGCAGAACACTGCAATCATGTTGGAAGGACTCAGGAACAAACTCAAAGGGACTCTCCCTGACAAAAGATGGAAAAATTTCGGTTTCAATAAAACTAAAATTGAAATGGGATCAAAACTCCATGACTTTATAATAATATTAAAAAATAAATTCATGTCAAAATATGACAGGAATCTAATT
The DNA here is from genome assembly GCF_964339955.1 of Pipistrellus hanaki. Taxonomy (NCBI): domain Eukaryota; kingdom Metazoa; phylum Chordata; class Mammalia; order Chiroptera; family Vespertilionidae; genus Pipistrellus; species Pipistrellus hanaki. The sequence continues at coordinate 20,831,267 of NC_140509.1, forward strand.
TGTCATCTTTACAAATGGGTAAATAAAAGGAAAGAATGAAGGTTTATCCTGGCTTTTCTATGTGAATGGTAGCACTGGGTAATTAAGTGGTAAATGAAGGGAAGCACCTCCTCATAAAGTTATTCCAGCTAATACGTGAAAATAAAATGATAGCATAATAGTATTTTGTAACCTGCAATGAATTTGTGAATCTAGGAACTGGGAATTAATGATGCAAACATAAAAAAAAGAGGAAAAAACGGGGCATTATGTGCCTCCTGATGAAAGAATATGTCACTGTCTACATTCTGTCAAATGGACTGAAACTGAGCTGATCAAGCCTCACCATCCATCTGCCATTTTCCAGGCCATGAAGAGGATGGAAGAATGTGTTAAATGATGCGATGATGGTGCACACAATCCAAACTGTAGAAAAGAAACTGTAAGACAAAGAGCCTGAGCTCCTCAGCTCCTTCCTGTCAGTCTTACTTTTGCTTTCCTACTTCTTATTACCCAGGATTTTCCCCCTTTTTCCTTTGCTCTGATGCTACAATATTTTCTTTACCTATATGATTTACATGGTTATTTATTTGTACTTTATATTTGCTACTAAAATTCTCCAGAGTTTGAAGGTTTTTTCTTTTATATATATTTATATTTTTTTTAACATTTTTATTCATTTATTTTTTTATATTTATTGGAGTGACATTGGTTAATAAGAATCAAATCTGGGAAGGAGAGAAGATGCTGTGATTGGAGGGTGGCTGGCAAGTTTCTGTTTTTTGAGTTGGGTGGTTGTAAAGATTTGTGCCTTATAATCACCCAGTAAATTGCAAAAAATAAAAAATGCTAAGCATATATTTATAAATCCTAAACATATCATCCATCCATAATCCATAACTCACCCATTCTAAGTATGTCACCCATCCATATACCACCATCACCATAATAATAATAATTAACTTTAAATAAATTCTTAATAGGTATCAAGCATTATTTTTAACTCATTTATTTACATGTATTATGCCATTATTTACTATTGCAATTTCCTCTTTACAAATGAAAACTGAGGAACAAAGATGTTAATTAACATGTCTAAGTCCATATATAGTTACTAAACCTACCTGAAATTAATGTTCTTTACTGAGAGAAAGATTGCTGGTGAACGTCAGGAGCAAAAGCAGCCTTAAAAGAAGGTGAATTTGGAGATTATTGATTAATTGCTTTATTCAATCATTTCACAATTGAAAGGAATTTTAAGGGTAAAGTAGGCAGGTTTAAAAATGAAAATGGTCCATGGGAATGAATAAATAATGGAGACTTGAAGACACCAGGATGTTTATCTTACTTGTAAAGAGGATAGAGAAATGCCACAGAAAAATAGAAATATATCTGTCCTAAGCAATTAAGATAGCCATAAACCAAGGACAGACAGGGGTATCTCTGGCCTGAGCAATGAAAGTGACCATACGTTAGACCAAAAGTAGCCCTGACCTGAGCAGCTGGGAGGGCTATAAGATAAGGCTTTCTCTGCCAGCACAACTGGGAGAGCTATAAGATAAATCAAATGCGACTCCAACCTAAATAACCAAAAGAGGAAAGTGCAGGTGTGGGGGTCGTGAAAGCTGATCACAGGGCTAAGGTCCCACCGTAGAAAAGGGGGGTCTCCAGCCTTATTAATTCCTCAAGACAAAACAGCAGTCACCTTCTTAGGGTACCCTCTGTTCGGCCAGGAGGGACAGAGTCTTAGGCTTAGAATTTAGAATTAAGTTTTAGAGGTAGTGTCTGCTTGCAATAAAACTTTTGTACTTTTCTCCTATCAACTTTTGTCCATGGCTTCATTCTTTGAATCCATCAGGACAAGAACCCAGGGAAAGCAAATCACCCAGCTCAATAATAAAACAACCAAAATTGCAATTTTTGGTGAGTATCTGCTTTGTGCAGGCACTGTACCAGGGGCTGGGCTGCAGGGTCACATAGGGTCATAATTCTCAGTCTCTCATGTTGCTTGCAGACTTGCAGTAGAGACAGAAGGTATTGCTGAATATTTAGCTGTGGGATAGGCGTGGCTCTATTGAGGAATGGAGGGCTAAACTGATACCGAAGGATGAAGTATAGTTGTCCAGGCCATGGAGGGTCGAAGTCTTAGGAGAGATACAGGTAGAAAGGCACTGGGGGCACAGAGAAGGAAGGATACATTCCTTAGAATGTGGAAAGGGTTCCAGAGTTTTCCTGGTATTTAAACTTTAGCTCTTTCCATGCAGTGGCTACTTAAAGACTCATGACATTAGAAAAGCAAAACCAAGCCAAAGCTAAAAAACAAAACAAAACATTTGCATCCAAAGTGAACCAGGAATGAGAAGAACTCACAATGAATAAAAATTTCATTCTCTTTGTACCTTATTTTAATTGAGTTACAAACGAGTTAATACATTAAGAAAGAGTAGGTAGGAGGCTCTGAACCAACGTGAACTAAAACTAACCTATATCCGGGCTTGTTTGGTGAGAAGTCAGAAGGCTAGATTAGTGCCAGAGTGATGGAGTTCATGGCGTCGTGTTAATATTGTCTTATTAAAATCTTCAGAGAAGAGGAGTAGCAAGTTTCCACAGAAGGCTTTGAGAGACTAGATCACTATATGCCAACAACTCCTGTGTTGAGGAGCAGATCAGCCTTGGTGAACTGAAAGCTTCTCTCCAACTCATTTTCCTAAAATGAGAACATTAGACTATTCTCAGAAGTGAAAAATGGTTGAAGACAACTATTTAGTTATATCTGAGTACATCTGGAGGCTCTGAGCAGATAACTTGCTTAAAACTCAGTGTAGCTGATTGAAGAAAGTCCTTCCTCTCTGACCACAGGGAAAGACACAGGTCTAGGGGCCCAGCCCTTGCTGGCACTGCTGTGTCCTCTATTGAAGACACATAAGCCCTGATTTAGGCTCAACTCCACATACTTGATAGCCTCATTTTCCTCTCTCATAGCTTATTCAAAGCTTGAGGTTTTGTTTCATATATATAGTAACCTATTTACTTATTTAAAGTTATTGGGGTGACATTAGTTAATAAGATTATATATAAAATGCATTCTTGAGACCAAAACAAAAAGACAAAGACTTGGGTTTAAATTATCTTTTTGTAGTTATTAGAATTGATTTTGGAAAAGGTATCTCTCTGAGTCTCTGTTTTTAAATCTGCTAAATGGAAATATTATAGAACAGTGATTTTCAACCTTTTTCATCACATGGCACTCATAAACTGATTACTAAAATTTTACGACATATCAAAAATATGTTGTTTTGCCTATTTGACAAAAAAATAAGTATCATATTGATTCATTCACACCAGATGGCTGTTATGTTATGTTAGCTGTTGTCTATTATTATTATTATTATTATTATTATTATTACAATCTAAGAGAAATGAGGCCCTTGTCCCTGACTGAATAGTCAAGTATCGCATGTTTTAAAAATTCTTGTAGCACACCTGTTGAAAATTGCTGCTATAGAATAATTTATAGTGTTGCTGTGAGGTTGAAATGTGGTAACAAGTGGAAAGAGCTGAAAAAGTACTCTATGCAATAAAGATTAGTATTCTGTGTCTTTCTTAGTACTGCTTCTCAGCCTTAGGGCTGCTTCTCAGACATGGCTGGAAACTTTTGGGGGAACTTGAGGGTCTGCTGAATCAAGTGATGAAGGCTTAGATCTGGATGTGTTGAGTTATTATAGTGCTGGGTTGTTGATCTGTGAGTGCCTTTAAAGTTCTGAAAGTTTAAAGTCTCTTGCCAAAAAGAGGTTTTAAAGCTAACACCTTAATTTCAATGGAGAAAGGGGAGGACAAGCCCTTCCCACCCAGAACAGGTAATCCAATTGCAGCCAGCAGCTATCTTTAAACAATGTGCCATTTACATTTGAATGGCCTTTTGATAGCCTAAGGGCAAGTTCACATGTAAACAAGTTTACTTCTCTGTTCCCAGGGCAGAAAAAACAAGGTTTAAAATTATTAGATTTCAAAAGTTATTCTTAAAAATATAAAAGTTTATTAATTAAAAAACAAACAAGGAAATTAAAAAAACCTGATGAACAATATTAACTATTGATTATAATAGAATCAGAGATACAGGAGGGGAGTGGACTGACAATTCTCGGGGGAAAAGGGGAGTGGTGGATGCGGGAAGAGACTGAACATAAACTGTGCACCTATGAATGAGGACAATGGGGAGTGGGGAAAGAGCAGAGGGTGGGGTGGGAACCTGGTGGAGGGGGGAAGAAATGAGGAACCTTTGTAATAATATGAACAATAAAGATTGATTTAAAATAAATAAATAAATAAATAAATAAACAAACTGCTGAACAAAATAGATCCAGAGACATAGTAACATGGAACAGGCTGTGGAATCTCAGAGGGAAGGCAGAGGTGGATGGGTGGAAAGAGATTAACCAAAGAAATTGTATGCATATATACATAGTCCATGGACACAGACAATAGGATAGTAAAGGCCTGGAACAGGGGATAGGGACAGACTTTAAGGGGTCAATGGGGGAGGGGAGAGGAGAGGACATATGTAATACTTTAAACAATATTTAATTAAAATAAAGAAAGAAAAATAAATAATACTAATTTGAATGTTTTATTTTTAGGAGTTTAAAGTCTGATACCATAATGCTTTCATCATGAAAAAAATAATACACATAAAAAATAAGTACATGGTATATATTCCACAGGTGCAAGTTAATGCTAAAAGCCATAGCATATTTTCTGTATGTACAAGAATCTAGCCTATTTTTCTGGCCCTACACATTAAGATATGTGAATTACTGGTGAAAATGAAGGATACTAGTATTCCTGAGAATGAATTTCAGCTGAAATTAAAAGAGAGTAGAGGCAAGAATTTAAAGAGATAAACAGATAGGGCCCATCAGGATAGGCTCAGCATCATAGTACTGGTAGATCTGAAGTAGGAGGTAAAGGTACCCTGTCTTCCAACAAAAAAATGTTGGATCACCTGCCATGTGCTATGTACTATATTTGTCACTGCATTTGCTGTGAAACTTACACTCTGAAGTGGCAGATTTGTGAATAAATGTCATGAGGGACAATTCTTCTCAAATATGAAACCTACACAGTTTCATAACCTTCTTAAATATGTTTCCTTGCAGCCTCTCTCAACTCCAGCTGAGTCACCAGCTTCTGGCTGCAGGCAAGGAGAAGAAAGACATTGCTTAGAAAAGAGGCCACTCATTAGTCTTAAATGTTAAAGTTGACTTTCTTGACATCTCTAGGAGGCCAGTAGCTCTGAAGGTGGTGATCGGGAAAATCATTTGCTAACTTGTTTTTTCCCTCCTTTAGCATATCAAAAGCCAAAAGGGTCAAAGAGCCCCATGTGGCTTGCGAGCTGCAGTTTGCTGGGCACTGGTCTAGATGGAAGAAAGGATGTATTGGCGTGGTGGGAATATTTCAAATCCCTGCAGCATGGAGTCTGAGGAATGTTTCAGATTCCCTGGGAAACAGATGCTAGGACACAGATGGCAACGTAGGAGGTTGTGGGGCTGTGACAACATCTATCAGGGCATGACTGTGCTGCACCCCTCAGGCTGGCTGTGCTGGAACTGGGATGGTGTTTACACTGGCCACAAATTGAAACAAGGAGAGGGTTTTTGTGTTCTCTCCTGACCTCGGATAAATGTGGCCGCAGGGGTGAGAGAATAACCATGGGTGAGGCAGCTTCCTTTGGTTGCAGGTGATTCCTAGAAAAGGGTTTCAGCTGTTAGCTATCAGCTGTCAGCATTTCACTGGCTGGACAAACAAGGGCCTCCTACTTGAAGGAAGATCCAGGGGGCACAACACAGCTTCCACTACAAGGCGCACATTGGAGAGATGAATTTAGAGATGTAAGCACATACCAGAAAATACAGGGTCTTAGAAATCATATTTACTGGCTTGGGCATTTAAAATAAAACAGCCATGGGGAGCTTCAAAAGGGTTTTAAACCGGAGGTTAAATCAATACAATTGTGTTTGTATTTTGGAAACATCACTATCGCTGCCATGTAGAGAATTGATTTGAGAGGATCCTGGCAATAGGAAGACCTGTGAGAAAATCATTGCTGTCAGGGAAGACATCTGATGAGAGTTTGCATTTAAGTGGAGGTGGGAATAATAAAAGTGAATTGATTATACAGAGAGAGAGAGAGAAAGGAGGATTAATGGTATCTCCTTATTAACTGATGGAACCATCAGAGAAAGATGGGTGAAGCCACAGTGTCTGGCCTGAGAATCCGAAAAATAGGAAATTCGGACAAAGAGAATGTTATGTAGTTTTCATTTCCTAGCTCTTCTTTCTGGCACTTGGACAGGTGTACTGGCATCACTCTTGCCCAGGAGAGAGCATGAAACTATTTTGCCCAGCTTTCCATGCCCCTCTCCCCTGGCAACTCTCGATTTGTTCTCTGTATCGATGAGTCTGTGTCGGTTTTGTTTGTTCGATTGTTTTGTTCTTTGGATTCCACAGATGAGTAAGTGGTATGGTTTTCGTCTTTCTGTGACTGGCTTATTTCACTTAGGTGATGTCCTGTAGGTCCATCCATGTTGTTGCAAATGATGGGATTCCTTTTTTTTTTTTTTTTTTTTTTTACAGCTGCATAGTATTTCATTGTATATGAATGTGCCACAGCTCCTTTAAACAACAACAACAACAAATGTAAATGAAAGTCAGGTGTGTTACTTCTGGGACGAATGTTCTGGGCTGAGAACATTGGGACAGAGGGAGGTAGAGTAGGCCACTGAAAAATGGGTCAGTTAGAGTTTGGAGGGAGGTAGTGGGTCATGCTCCGGCCAAGCATGCCCAGGCGTTACACCTGTGCCCTGAGTTCCTTGGAAACAGCTGAAATAGCTTTTGTAACCTTTGGGTTGTCATTGTAACTGTCCTAACTCCCTCTTGTGGTTTCCGAGTATAAATTTGCTATAACATCTGCTATAGCACTGCAGTTTGGCCTTTACCAAAGTAGAGTGCAGCAACTGCAGTCACTGGCCAGTTTATTCAAGGCTCATAAATTTTGATCTCTGTCTCTAGTGGTCGTCTCTCGTGGGTCGCTCCATAACACGAAGCGATGGAAACCTCAGTGCCGTTCTCTCATCTTTTTCTTCCTCTTTGGCAAGTAGCAGGGTGGCCACAGGCCGAGATGATAGAGCCGCAGAATGAAAACAGCTGAGCGCCACGTGCCACGCTGGAGCACAGGTGCTTTAGATCAGTGCCCAGTCGAGAGGAGGACTGTGTGTGAGCCGAGCATAAACTTTATATTTTATGCTTTGAGATTTGGGGGCTGTTGGTTCTCACAGAATAAGGCTTAGCCTATCCTGACAAATACAGGAACATAGAAAATAATTGTGGTTTGTGTGTGTGCGCGCGTGTGTGGCTGCAGGCAAAAAGAGGGGAGAGGAAAGGCAGAATGTGGACTTGGCTTTAGGAATGTTGAGTTTAAGGTGACTGGGAAATATTTAAGGGGACATGTTCAGTGCACAGTTAAATGAGGGTGAGGAATTTGAAGCAGACTCCAGATTGAGGATATAGATTTTGAAAAGCATCGTAGCCAATAAATGAAGCCATGTGAGGAATGAGATTTCTAAATACCCAGCTCTAAAATGACCTGAGCATATTATTTTCCTGGTAATGGTCTTGTTGGGTATATTTTAGAAAGCAGTAGCATTCCAGAAAGCTTTGCTCTTTTCTTTCAAAATTGCATTTAGAAATAGGTTAATCTCAATATCACCACACATTAGAAACCTATTCTCCCCTTTTCCTACTTCATGAAACTGTGGGCACAGAGTGCCCTGTTTGAATGCAAGTCAAGTGCCAACCTCAACCTCAGAGAAGAGCAGGTAAGTCAGACAATTATAAAAACTCTGCAACCAGTTTCCGTGTTCCTTGAAGTGAAGCCTCAGACTTAAACTAGGAGTTGTTTTGAAACCTTAAAGGGAACCTCTGGCTACACAAATGTAAAATAAATACCAAAACATTATTGTTGATAGTTATAAAGTATTTTGAATGTTGGCACTGTGACATAGAAGCTCTGAGAGCTATTTGGTGATGTAAATTTTATGTCTGATGGAAATGCTGCATATTGTGTTGCTTTGGGGGATAGAAATAGCACCAAGCACAGGGTCTGATATGAATTCAGCTGGCACTGTGTTGGAACTGCACCATTGCCTATTCTTCTTCAGATGTGTGTTTGTGGACATTAATGCCTAAACTGACCCTGAGTTTAGCAGCCAAAGTATATAGGCGTGAGATTTACACCATGTCACAAGAGGGGCAGAAACAAGGTCTAAGGTGTTGACGTCGTCCTTCACACAGAAACCCTCGTTGTAAGAAAGTAGGCCAAACTGGTATATTTATTACCATTTCACTTATAAACTAATTTAAACAAAAAGTTTTATTAAAACTAATAAAACAAAGTTTTTGTCCTCTAAAAGGAATAAACCAAAAACAAAAGGATCAAAGCCAGAGCCCAAGTTTGATTCTCTCTGATCCCAACTCCCATACAGGTGTACCTTGTGTTTTTGCCCTTTGCTTTATGAAGCTTCACAGGTGTTGTGTTTTCTTCAGAAGGAAAGCAAGACCTTTCACCAGCAAAGAGGTTACAACTCGCTTTATTAAAATACTGGTTTCATTAGGTGGTTTGGAACTGAGCCCATGATATCTTTGTGGTATGCCTGTACTTTCTTTTATTGACATCACTGTTTTAAGTGACATAATTTCGGCTGTGTTTTATATCCTCTATTGCAGGGGTCCTCAAACTTTTTAAAGTGGGGGCCTGATCACGGTCCCTCAGAGAGCTGGAGGGCCGGACTATATGAACTACTAATTCCTACTGTAACACCTCGGCTGCGCTCACTGCCCAAAAAACCTGGCGGGCCGGATCAGACTCCTCTGCGTCCCACATGTGGCCCGCGGGCCGTAGTTTGAAGACCCCTGAGGGATGTGTTTCCCTCCCTCCCTCCCTTCCTCCCTTCCTTCCTTCCTTCCTTCCTTCCTTCCTTCCTTCCTTCCTTCCTTCCTTCCTTCCTTCCTTCCTTCCTTTCCTTAAAGCTTTGGAACATTTTAGAAAGAGTTGTTAGTCTTCATTTCCTTTTTCTTTTTTGTGATAATGGAAACATTTCCACTGTCTGTCTGCTGGTGTTCACTGGAGTGGCTGCTGAAAATCACTCAGCTTTTCCAGTCATCTGCGGTTCCTGCCTCATGGTGGGAAGGAGAGGACCCTCCACATACCACCTTGTAATAATGCATCAGAAAGTGCCCATTTGTGATGAGAAACAAGGAGGTCTGTCCTTGTCTGTAACCATCATCCCTCCCTCAAAACACAAGCATCCATCTCATTTCCTCATTTTGTTCTGATTCAACAGCATCTTTTTTGAATGGGTTATTATCACCATCTCTGTTAGTAAATGAGATATGACTACCCTGAGGATCCCCATGAATGAATACAAACTCTCTCCTATTCTACAAAGGGAAGAAATATGATTGCTGAATATTAATAGTCCACTAGAGATTAGAATTTAAGATTAGACAAGATCTTAATAATGCATTTATTATCCAAAAGTGAGGTGGAAAAGGGAGGAACAATGCAAGGAAAGAAATTAGAGAGGAAACTAATATATATTTAGTGCTTATTATATTAGAGACAGAAGTTTTTCTACTTTTAAATTTTAAGTTTATAGACTGTATCTGTGTGAACAAGGTTATACTTCAATTAAAAGAGCCCACCACCAATAGATGGAGTAAAATTAAGTCATTTTAGTCATTATGTTTCTTGAGTCATAGACAGGAAGACATCCATGCATGTGTTACTTTTGAGCTAATTTATGGTCATCATTAACTCCATCATAGTAGGTAAGTGCAAAGAGTAGTGCTAAAAAGGAAAGACATAATTAGATGGAAAGTAGAGATAATTTTTTATAATTTAAGAGTGATAAAGAAATGAATGAGCATTACACAAGTATATGGTATGACTCATTTTTCCAGCATAAATAATCCAAAGGACCTATCACAAATCATGAAATAATTGAAAGCTCAGTGTGTATCATTGAAATGAATGGGCAAGAGGTAAGAAAAAGTGATTATTAAAAAATGAAATAGTTCTTGAGTGTGTGGTTCCAGCAGTTGTATTTAGCCTGACTCTCTTGCAATACATACCAATGAAATAATTTTAAGGGGTAAGACCTGCAAAATGGCTTGCTTTTTTTGCAAGAGCAACAAGGCAAATAATTGGAAACAATATATATAGCAAGCCAATTTATCAATATATATATTTGTCAATATATATATTGATTCCCAGGTTATTCTGATCTATAGCGAGTGTGTGAACCACTGGGTTAGGAGTTCAGAAGTGAAACTGTGGGTTTATAACTGACGGTTTATAACTGAAAGAACTTTTAAACATTGAGTGTGCTGGTGCTATGGATTTAGGATGATTGCCCCACTCTAGTGGAGATTCCACAGACTCAAAACCCCTTGGAATTTTTGCACATTAAAAACAGCGATGAGCTAGCAAATGCTATTGTCATGTGCTGAGTTCCCTTTTCCGTTGGTAGAGATCATTGAGAAAGTGGCTGTCTTATTCACACATTTTCATATACTAGATAAAACAGTCATATTTTGGGAAAGACTACTACTTGTATATAAATCAGGAGAGAGGATAATATTCTGTTTAGTTTTAAGTCACTTAAGGGAAAATGCATCTAGGACCAAAAGCTAAGACCTTGGAGTCCCTTTGGATTTTAAACACATTGACGTTGATAATCCTTTTGTAAGCTAATCCTTTGCAAGTAAAGGAACTTCTGCATGGCTCCAGTACTTTCTCATAGATTATTTTATTTAATCCCCAAAGCAACTCTATAAAATTAGTGTTATAGTTTGTATTTTGATATTTGAGTTAACTAAGCCTATAAGAAGATAATCTGACCAATGCCACAGTAAGGAATTTAAATCTGATTTTGATTTGAATCTAAAGCTAAGAATAATTATCATGTATTATGAAATCTCCCATAAAACAAATGCATGAGCAACATGTGTACTTTGTAGAAAAGAATAATAAACTTTTGGTTAATAAACCTCAGGATCGATGAGGTTCTAAAATAACATTCTTTGCAAACACATTTAGACTATTCAGATATCTTAAGGAGGCATGCTTCAACCCTGGATGGTGATGGGTAGTATCATTCACTCCCATGGTTTTTCCTAGTAACTATGTGTTGACATCCAGACCCTTACTTTATCACAAATGGAAACCAAATTCTCATTAGTAATTTCCATCTGGATACCCACCAGAAAACCAAAGAAGAGACTATAAATTGAGCTAATCTTTTTCCTAAACAGCTTCTCCTATGTAGCTAAGTCTACCATGTAGTTACTCATAAGTAATCTGGAACTCACCCTAGGCAGCCCCTATTCCCAGCATGATGGGAGAAAAGCAGATCCCCAAAGGAAAGTGTATACTCTTACTTAAAAAATATTGTTGGGTGAGCAAACCAATCACTGCCTTATATTTCTTTTAGAATCTATAGTCTGATTTAAATGTCCTTGTCACTCAAGTTCCAAAAATAATATGGCCCCTATCCATTCTCAGTCTAGACATTCTGTCTAGTTTACATGGAAAATACCTAAGTATTATTTAAGACCCAATGAAAATGTCATTTCTTAATATTGCCTTCCCTAATTCCACCAAGAAAAATTGCCTACTACTTCCCTTATGCCCTCATTAAATCCCCTACCTGTCCCTGTAATAACACTTATGAAGGTTGGTTGCACTGATTTCTTTATGTTGGCTTCCCTGGTTAAACTGGGTTGTTCTTTAAGTACTAACATAGGTTTTATTAACCTGTGCATCCACCAAATATAGCAGTGCCTAGAATACATTTGAAGTTCAACTTATATTTATTATACTTTGAGTAAACAACTGTTAGAAATGCACAAAGAGAATGAGATGTCAGGCCTATTTCTTATTTTCAAGTGCCTTTTGTGAAATAAAGTATTAATTAAAAATTTTATTACCTCTAGAGGTAGGTTTTTTTCTTTGTTTGTTTGTTTTTTTTGCATTTCTCATTGTTTCCTGTTTAAATGCATGGAAATTAGAAGTTTAGTGTGAAAGAAATTATATTCTTAGTTATAAGAAGCACAACTTTTTCTTATAACTATTTGTTAGCTTTTTCTCCAATGTAATATTTTACTATATGTACCATTGGCGTTCATTTATGTTCCTTTCTTTTTTCTTTTTCTGGGGGTTGAGAAGTTTCTTTTTGGGTCTTACTATTATGAGACTTGAAAGCCCCTCTTACTGTCTACAACAAGGCAAATAATTGGAAACATAACTTCTGTAGGAGACCTTTGTACCAAAATAGAGACCCCATGGGAAGAAAAATGAGACCTTTGTCAGGGTTTTTCTCTCTGTGTCTCTCATCCATTCAGGTTTAAATGCATACGATCTCTTGGGTCTTGGAGATTTTCTTTGGTGTTTGGTGGTTTAAATAAAATATTCCCTCTGGGTGTTTTAATCTGCAAATGCACAGTGCATAAATCACTGTGCCACACAATACTATACTGAAAAAAAGAAAAGAAAAAGGTTGTTAACATTGCCATTGCAAAGAAGTAAAAAACAAAAGTAAATCCAAAGTACTTGTTTAGTTATCGTGCAAAGTTGCTAAAAGCCTGGACCTGAGCCCAGCATCCAGAGCTATTGTCAGTTGAGGAGCTATTGCAAGGTCCTTTTTATCATTTTATGGGTTGGCTAACTTTTTAATTTTTCCCCCCAGTTTTCTCAGCAATGGGTAATTAACTGCCAACTATGCATAAACAGGTAAGCTGTTACAGAAAAGTGGAGTTTCACTTGAATGTTTAAAAACAATCTATGTAATTGTTACACACAATCCATGTAAAACCCTGTGATCCTGATCTAGATCTCCACCTCCTTCCAATTTCTCTCCACTTTGAATCACTACATTGGAAAAGGATCTGAAATGATTATCTACATCAAGGGCTAAATCCAGGTTTTAGTCAATAGAGCCAGGTGAACATTTATACAGAAATGTAGGATGGGGCAGGAAAATGTGCACCATGCTTGGAATCACACAGTCAGTCACTGCCTGTGTGACCTTGCATAGTTATTTGAGTCTCAGCCCTTCATCGGTAAAAAACTAAAACAGGAATAATAATAATTTTGCCACCATAGACTATTATAAGGATCAAAAGAGATTATTACACATAGTAACACACAATATGTATTGTGTATTGTACTGATATATATATATATATATATATATATATATATATATATATATCCTATATAATTAAACCCTAATATGCAAATTGAGTGAACACCAGAATGACCAGTTGCTATGATTTTCACTGACCACAAGGGGGAAGATGCTCAACACAGGAGCTGCCCCTGGTGGTTGCGTGCTCCCACAGGGGGAGTGCCACTCAGCTAGAAGCCGGGCTCATGGTTGGTGAGCACAGTGGTAGTGATGAGAGCCTCTTCCGCCTCTGCTGCAGGTGGGTGGTAAGGAGCTAAGGGTCCAGGACTGCAATGGGGTGCAAGCCGAGCTGAGGGACAACCCCACCCCTGTGCATGAAGTTTCATGCACTGGGCCTCTAGTTAATTATAATGTGCAAAATCCTCCAGTCTTCCTCAGAAGCTTAATCCAAAGATAACTGCACCTTGTAGTCAGAAGTTTTCTTTAAGTCTTATTGAAATCCTTTATTCTAAGATTTGAAACAATCCAGTGGAATAGTAATAAGAAGGTAGCTTCATATAATTACTTGATGCCCCAATATGTGAAGAAAGAGCATTTTATTTTTGGTAAGTCTCTCTGGGCTTTTCTTACCATCCTTACCCAGTTTTCACCAGTCCTCACCACTCATGGGGCATCCTAAAGTAAAGATATCAAGCCCTGAAAGGTGAGATAATATTACTTCAGCTCAACAAATACCACTTACTACCCTAGGAATAAACTCCATAATTCAGAGGAATAAATCTCTAATGACAGAATTTAAGCTGATAAAATGTTTAGTAAGCCCACATTTTTGTTATGTCTCTCAATAGTCCCTCTTTCTTTTCAAGTTTATATTTTCCCTATTTAAACTTTCAAATATAAACATTAAAATTTCCAGTGTGCAGTAATTTTTATATAATTTTTACAATATTAGCTAAATATTGTAAGGAAATTATTTGATTGACTTCACTCTCCCCACCCCTGAAAAACCCAGAAGGCTGATGATCGCCTTCACTGTTTTTTGTTATTGTTGTTTTGTGAGATAGAGGTTGTAAAAATTCCAAGAAGGAATGTGAAACTTCTCATCTAAAAAGCATCTCATCCAAAGAGAATCATCAGGTTGGAAGAGGGTGTGGCATGGTGGACTCTAACCTTTGAGTCATACATACACTACACCTCAAGTTTTTAAAAGATCACCCCTAGTTTATATGTACTGTTGTCATTAGTTGACATCTCAAAAGCAACCATTAACTGGAAGTCCATGTGATCAAACTTTAAGTTAAATTGCAAGTAAATGTGTTATTTTCATTTGTTTCTAATTTTTTCTTATTTAAAAATTTTTGTAACAAGTGTAAATAAGAGTTTATCAAGTGTCATGAACACTTTTGGTCAGGTAATTCTTTGTTGGGGGTTGTGACCTGCACATTCTGAGATGATCCCTAGTTGAGCAGGATCCCTAGCCTCTATGTACCGAAAGCTCATGGAACCTCTGTAGTCAGCATAGTAAAAACTATCTCCAGACATTGCTAAACTTCTTTTGGGAGGCAAACTTTCCCCTGTTGAAAAGCCCTGTTCTAAAGGAATACATTAGTAGAAATACTTGTGTCAATATGTCACTTTCAAGGTGAAGTTCCTTTGCAGGACTATTTTAAAGCTTTTGTCAATTTAGAGAACAGATATTAGTGAAAGTGGGATGTTGTAATCAGTAGATAACACTTAGCAGACAATGATAAATTGCAGTATTTAACTATGGGCTATAAACAAATAAATTAGGGCATCACTGGCAATTCCCCTGCCTATGGAACTCCCATTCTTACCTCAGAGATGAGGGCTACCTATATGAGGATATCAGAGATAACTCATCCCAGTGTCTGGAGAGTGGGGTACATATACACCTCTTCCTCTAGGTATCATATAAAGGCTGCTTCTGGCCTACAGGGAGGGTGTAACTTCTTTAGCACTTCTGGCTTGTTATGTACTGGTATGGGGCAAGGACTGAGCTCTGCTCAATTACTCATAAAATTGAAATTTTAGCTAGCTTTGTTCTAAAATAATAAGGATGGTGGGAATATGAGCAGGGTGACAATAGTGTCTGCTATTACCCTACTATCAGATTAAAGGACCTGCATGAGGGGGTTTGAAGATGAATAAGAACAAAGAGACAAGCAAAAGAATAGCTTAAATGGTCACAGATTAAAAACCCTAAGTGGAAGAATTGCTTAACAGCAGAATGACACCTCATCTTCTGAACCTAAAAAGATGGCTGCAAATATAGATAGGTTTATGGCTTCTTTGTTTTCTTGGTAACCTCTGAGATAAAGTCATCTCTAGAAAGTGATGATCTCTAGTAAGTTAGGAAAGCAAAGTTTGTAACAGTCATAAGAAAAATGGGAGACAGTGGCATTTAAGAGCTTAACTGAGATAAAAATTCAAAAATGTGTGGTGGCACCAATTCTGTGGGCTTGTGGGTCATCAATAGTACTCAGTAGATGTAATACAGGGGCAGGAAATGAAAATTGAAAATTCATCCATTGAATGAGTTAATGTATACTGAATGATAAATATGTTTCAGGCTCTGCATACTGCAGGAGAAAAAAAAACAGACAAATTCTAAATAGACAAAATTCTATGATTTGTAGATCTTATATTCTGGAGGAAAAAATAAATAAAATTTATTAATAAAATTATAGTATATTATAGTATATTAGTCATAAGCACAGAGAATGGGGGTAGGGAGTGCTGTAGTTAGAGAGGGGTGTCATTTTATTTTATTTTTTATTTTTAAAATATATTTTATTTTTTTTACAGAGAGGAAGAGAGGGGGAGAGTTAGAAACATCGATGGGAGAGAAACATGGATCAGCTCTCTCTTGCACACCCCCAACTGGGGATGTGCTCGCAACCAATGTTCAAGCCCTTAACCAGAATCGAACCTGGGACCTTAAAGTCTGCAGGCCAACGCTCTATCCACTGAGACACACCAGTTAGGGCATAGAGAGAAGTGTCATTTTAGATAGGAATGTAGGCATGGCCTCTCTGCAAAGGTGTTGTTTAAAAATAACACTTGAAAGAGTGAAATATTGAACCATGTGGATATCTGGGATACGTGTTCCAGGCATGGATCAAAGCAAGTGCAAAGGTCTTAAGACAGTTGTGTGCCTGGTGTGTTGAGGAATGGAAAGACTAGTGGCAATATGAGTAAGGGCTCAAGTGGTTTAAATGAAGGTCAGGGAGATAACAAGGGAGATAACAAGGTTTGTATAAGGTCTTGCGGCTCATAGCTTTTAGGTTAACTCAGTGCTAGGTAAATTTGAGGAAAGATGAGGTCTGAGGAGTAGGGAGGGAATGGACTGAGAATGTTGGTGAAAATATATTTTAAATGAACATTGAGATGGGAAGAAAAAGGGTCCAAGAATAAATAGATATTTGGGAGCCTTATCAAGAAAGGGAAGAGAACTAGGAATGAATGAATCATAGAAGGCAAAGGAGGAAAAAGTTTCTAGGTAGAAAATATATTTACTCATGATAACCTATAGTTATCTAGTATGTGGGCTATGTTATATAAATTATTTCATTTTAACTTCCCTTTCACTTGATGTGATAATAAATGTTATTTGTCAAATTTTGTTGATGAGAAAATTGAGGCCTAGAGTGACTGAGCCACTTTCCAGTGGTAAAAGGAGGATTTGAACTCCATTAGTCTAATTTAGGCTCCTGTTCTTAACCAGTTGTATACAGACCAAGTGCTGCACAAGTTCCATGTATTATAAAGATGGGAACTGGGTGTTGAGAGGTCACTGGCGAATGTACGTGGGAATATAAACAGCACTTTGGTGTACCTGTAGTTTAATGATTCCCAGTGCATGACAAGGAAGTGGAGGCAGCAGCTTTTGGACTGGAGAGACAGGGCGACTGTGGAGAGTGACACCAAGATGATGTAAAATTGAAACAAAAAAGATAAAAAAGGAAGGTGCCAGAAGAAAGTACAACAATTAAGATAAAAGTATGAGTCCAATAATTTATGAAACAAAGTCGGGGAACAAGCTTAAAGGGTTGGAATTAGCTTTGAAGGGGAAAACCCTGGTTTTATAGGAAAATACCTGAGTACAGGGAAGCAAATCGTGAATCCTAAGTCATAAAGCCAATTAAACAGTGGCTCAGGGACTAGAGTCCAAGTTTCTGATTGTCAAGATAAGCCCTTTCCACTAGACCATCCAACTCCTCTTGCTGAATCATCGTCTCCTGGTTACTTATCCCCAATCCAAAGGGAGTTATCATAGTTAATGAATAAATGCAGTCTAGCAAAACCCACTGAACATGTGCAGGTCTACGGAAACACTAAGGACATCTTGACCTTTGAGTTTTCTTTTCAGTTTCCTCCCCCCTGCAGCTCCTTAGCAGAGAACTGACTTTCCTGAACTCTAACTGCCTTCCAGGTACTGCAGGTTCCCATATTGATGCCAAATAGGGACTCCGGTGGAGAGAACTGTCACCCTCAGGGAATTTCTAGCTGAATTAGGCTCCTCTAAACTTGAAATCAACATGTTTCTGGTAGGTAAATGAAGTACAGATGGGAAATCAAACCAGTGTGTGACTGGGCATGATTTAGAACAACTATTATTGATATGACAGATCCTAGCAGGCAACCTCATGAGAGCCTGAATTTTTGTTGCAATGCAAGTAGGTAAAATGAATAATTGTGTTTTTGACTTTTGAATTTTCTATACCATGACAGTGGTTATTGCAGTCATTATTTGGGCCATGCATATTCTAGAGAGGTTTTTGATATATTTTTGGGGAAACAAGCAATATTCAATATTTCATCTATGTATTTATTTTTTTATAATGAAGATTTTTTTTTACTTGATATTAAACATAAATATTTAACTTTAGAGGAATTACAATGGTCTCTTTCTAACACTTACGTCATCTTGAGTAAACATTTAAATTCTTGATTAATATTTAACTACAAGAAGTATACTCAGTTCAAGTGAAGGATCAGTATCAGGATTCAGGCTGAGTTGCCTTTGTTAGAATCCAGGCTCCAAGAAGAAAACCCCAAGAAGTTATATACTGGATATAATAGAAAGTGGGAGCCATACCTGAGCTGTAGAGAATGTGGACCCGGTATAGGATCTTAATCTTCTCTTCTCTTCTTACAGAAATTTGGATGGAGAGACAGTACGTATCTCAAAGACAAGTGGACCAGGAAGGAGCTTTCACAAGGAATCACACCGTTTTGGAAGGTACTCGATTCAAAAGAGCCATTTTCAAAGGGCAGTACTGTAGAAGTTTTGGTTGTTGTGAAGACAGAGATGATGACTGTGTCACTCAGTTCTATGAGGCGAATGCACTGTGTTACTGTGATAAATTCTGTGAAAGGGACATTCCTGATTGCTGTCCTGATTACAAGTCATTTTGCCATGAAGAGAAAGAATGGCCTCCTCACTCAGAAGGTAGGTGTTTGGTAATGTGTTTAAGGTTGGTATCCAGAAGGTAGGCTTTGTTAATATGCTTAAGCATTCTGCTAGTTTATAACTACATCTGTCTCTTTCTCTTCTCTTCCTTCCGTCCTTCCCTCCCTTCTTTCCTTCTTTAAGATAAAATAGGAATGAATATTGTGATAACTAAAATAAATTTTTTTTGGATTGTTAAAGTGCTTTGGTTTATATGTGGGGTATCTGAACCATACTAACAGTTTTAAGACAGTTCTGGTGTGAAGGTCATGAATGCTGGTCTGAATCCTGTTTTGAATGCACACTCAACTTACAATAAGTTATGGCAAACATTTTTTTCTTTCTTTGTAAATTGTATTTTCAACAGGACTCTCAAGATTTCTTGAAGGTAACCTCTTAAAGGATATCATGAAAGTCACATAATCATCTGCAGATTCATGTACTATTTTGCTTACTATTTCATGGGATTAAAGGACCTCTTACCATTAGAATTTGTGCTATTTCAATGCCATTAAAACCAGCACAAAAGCAAAATAAAGTTAGCCACCCATCCTGCCTAATACTAAGTAGATTTTTCATGTATATTTTTGTTTTGTTTTGCCAATCTGGGACTTTAAAAAAATATATTTATATATATATATATATATATATATATATATATATATATATATATATATATATTTTTTTTAATATATATTTTAATATATTTTATATATATATTTCTTTGTTGATTTCAGAGAGGAAGGAAGAGGTAGAGAGAGAAAGATAGAAACATCAATGATGAGAAATAATCATTGATGGGCTGCCTTCTGCACACACTCCCACTGGGGATGGAGCCGGGCATGTGCCCTTGGCCAGAATTGAACCTGAGACCCTTCAGCCTGCAGTCTGATACTCTAACCACTGAGAAAAACTGGCTAGAGCCAATCTGGTACTTTTAAACTATTAAAAACAAATGAGGGCTTCATATAGGGTACATGTAAAAGAGAGAAACATCCATCAGCTGCCTCCTGCACAGCCCCTACTGCGGATGTGTCCACAATCAAGGTACATGCCCTTGACCGGAATTGAACTTGGGACCTTTCAGTCCCCAAGCCGATGCTCTATCCATTGATCCACACTGGTTAGGGTGAGCCCTCAGTTCTTCAGATCAGATCCCTTCTCTGCATTCCTCAAGTCTCAACTTAAATGTCTTCCTTTGTTGCCCCCTCCCGCAGGCTAAATGTACAAATAATTTTATATATTAGCTATATTCTGATATAGTTTCTTACAGCACTCTAAATGTTTCCTTCAGAGACATTATCACCATTTGCAATTGTGCAGGGACTTTGTTAAATATTTTACACACACATACTCCAACTTGACTAATACTTCAACAAGAGTAAGATCTTGCCTTTTTTCTTCTCCATTTTTGCCCAGAACTAAATGCCATTGCTGGCACAGTGAGGACATTCAATGAGTAATTTTTTATGTATAACTAATTCTCCTACTAGTAGGTATCTTCCACTTTTTAGGATTAAATAAATGTTTGCTGAACTGTTTGCTGATAAAGGCAAAGGCTTGAGATAAATGTCAATTCTATGGAAATCCTACCTAATTAAAGAGTATTATGCAAATTAGCCATCACTCCACTATACCCACAGGCCATGCCCGCCAGCCAATCATAGTGAGTATGCAAATAAACCCAATGAAGATGGCTAGAGCCACAGAGAGCAGTAGGGAGACTTGGGTTTCCCAGGCAATGAAGGAAGCCAAGCTTTCTTCCTGCCCTTGCTGGCCTAGGTCTCCACTCAAGGCTACAAAGTTTCAATTATAGAAGGTAAACAAATCCAAACAGAAATGGCTGCTGGCCACAGAGCAAATAGGAGGCTTGGCTCTGCTCCAGGCTACAAAGTTTCAATTGTAGAAGGTAAATAAATTCCAGATACCAGGGCTTGGGTCTTCAGGGGGCATGGTTGGCCTACAAAACACCACAGACCCCTTGCCCAGGCCACCCTACACCCTAAGGGAACCCTCACCCTAATCCAGGACCCCTTCAGGGCAAACCAGCTGGCCCTGTGCACCAGGCCTCTATTCTATCTAATAAAAGAGTAATAGGCAGATAGACCATCACTCTAACACACAAGATGGCTACCCACATGTGATCAAATATCCTGCCCCTATGTGGACACAAGATGGCCACCATAAGATGGCCAGCAGGGGAGGGCAGTTAGGAGGCACCAGGCCTGCAAGGGAGGGCAGATGAAAGGGACCAGGCCTTCAAGGAAGGGCAGTTGGAGGCGATCAACCCTGCAGGGGAGGACAATTAGGGGTGATCAGGCTGGCAGAGGTGGGAAGTTGGGAGCAAACAGTTGGGCAGGGGAGCATTTAGACATCAATCAGGCTGGCATGGGAGTGGTTAGGGGGTGATCAGGCTGGCAGGCACCCTCTCCAATCTGGGACCCCACCAGGATCTGGCCTAAATGGGCAGTCAGACATCCCTCTCACAATCCAGGACTGCTGGCTCCCAACTGCTTGCCTGCCTGCCTTTCTGCCTGCCCCTAACTGCTTCTGCCTGCCAGCCTGATCATCCCCTAACCACTCCCATGCCAGCCTGATTGATTCCAGTCAAGGGTATGTACCTTGATTGCGGACACATCCCCAGTAGAGGCTGTGCAGGAGGCAGCTGATCGATGTTTCTCTCTCATCAATGTTTCTAACTCCCAATGCCTCTCCCTTCTGTAAAAAAAATAAATAAAATATATTTAAAAAAACAAAAAACAAAACAAAAACAAAACTGAGGGCTGTTTCAGATCTGAAACTGAAGAGCTTTGTTCAGGAACTGTAAGGAGACCATCATTTCTGGGAATGATTACTAAAGGGTTGAGGCTGACATGAGATGGGGTTAGTGAGATGAATAGAGGTCAGATTATGAGAGCATTTATAGATCATATTAAGGATTTAAGAATTTATTTTGTTTGAGAACTCAGGGAAAGAGGTTAAGTAGGAATAAGGTTGGCTTCATGGGTGCTGAGTGTAATATATATTAGTTGCGGTACTTTTGAGTTTTTCTTATTTGGGACATAGAGACTCGTTAGAAAAGTAATTGCAGCTTCTTCAATGTTCATTTTTGCTTGAGAGCTAGAATTTTGCTAAGACTTTAATCTAAGATCATGTTTTAGGTAGAATTTATGTAGGTACAGTTTTTATTGCATTCATTATGGAGGGAAGCAATTAATCATTTTATTTAGTAGCAAAAAGTTCACATTAGACTATAATTACTCTCATGAAGGTAATTTTTTTTTCTTTTGTTTTATCTTGCTTATGGAAGTAACTGGTTGAAAGAAAATACTCCTACACAACATTGAAAAATTGTGCAAAATTAAAATGAAAATACAATAGTATATTATATAATTTTGCATGTATACAGTCACTTTCCTCTGAGATGTGCTGTTAATTTGGTGATCTATTAAATAATGTTTTTTTTTTTCAGTCGTCTAGTAAAATGGTATTGTCAAGTCCTATGTACCATACCTATTCTAGGAGTTCATTTTAAACCAGTGACTTAAAACTATGTACATTATCTTGAGAATTTTTTAAAAATCACATCGCTTTTGTATAAACTGGAAGTAGGGCATATCCATAAATATCTTCCTTCTGTGTTTTTTTTTCCTCCTCTCTGATGGTAACTTCCAGTAATTGGAGGATTTCAAATGTCAACTACAGAAAACAAGTGATAGAGTTTGGAATAGAACCAGAGTGGATTTTGCAGACAGAATCTTTTGGTGTAGCAGATCTTCAGGAAAGAGTCTAGTATACCATCTGTTGTGAGCAGACTGAAGCTAATTTGATTACAACCAATGCATGTTCACGTTGGTAAAAAGTGTGTAAGTCACTGACACATTTGAATTGGATGAGGGTTATTTATTCCTTCATAAGCACCTTAACCACATTATAATGAAAATAAATCACAGATGAAATGCTGTCTGTCATACATACTGATATTTACAAAAATATATGTGTTTTTGTTGTTGTTAATGCTCACTGGAGAAAATTTTTTCCCATTGATATTTAGAGAGCATGGAAGGGAGGGAGGGAGGGGAGGGAGAGGGAGGGAGAGAGAGAGAGAGAGAGAGAGAGAGAGAGAGAGAGAGAGAGAGAGAGAGAGAGAGAGAGAGACATTGATGTGAGAGATAGACATGGATTAGCTACTTCCTGCACTCACCCTGACCAACCACTGAAAACACTCTAACACTGAGACTAACTGGCTAGGGCAGTGGTCAGCAAACTCATTAGTCAACAGAGCCAAATATCAACAGTACAACGATTGAAATTTCTTTTGAGAGCCAAATTTTTTAAACTTAAACTATATAAGTAGGTACATTGTTACTAATTTAATTAGGGTACTCCTTATCTGGCCTTTGCTAAAAACTCAAAGTGCCAAAGAGCTGCTTGTGGCTTAGGAACCGCAGTTTGCTGACTACTGAGCTAAGGCACAAAAATATATGTTGGTAAGGAGACATAAACCAATTGATACAATCTCTGTAAGCTATATGAGTCACCGTCCTTTAAGATGTTCTGAAATCTACCTTGCGTGAAAATTAGCGGCACATGTTATAATATTACAGAGGTAGGACTCTGTTATCCTTATAGTAGATGTCAGGGAATGAGAAATCCTTCTACCAGTAGACGGAAACAACCTTTTAGAGATCAATTACAGGGAACCAGTCTAAGAGTACACGCTTTTGACCTTAAGACATACATATAAATTATGAGGTATAGGAGTAGAATGTAACTTTAATATTTTATGTAATCTACATAAATTGAATGCTATTAATTTAACCAGTAAGAGATGATTATTTATATCCATTATGCTGATTAACGAGCCACTAGTTTTACCAATGAAAGCCCATTTCTGACATTCATTATACTGACACTCTAGTATTCATCAATACTAGAGTAATAGTGGCACTTGTAGCAGCTGCCCTGGAATCAGGCCTTTCAGAATGACCACTGCTGGGGTGTGGAATCCTGATTAGAGCAGTAACTTGATTCCCTAATGTGAAGTTTAGACCCTCATAGCATTATAACACATTAGGATAAAGTGTTTTAAAATAAATTACAGACATCTTATTATCATCTTTTTTCACAATAATAGACCAATTGTTTCATTCTCCAAATATTTTATATTAGTGGCTGTTAAAGTTGCAAATCTCCCTTAATTTCAGGAGTCATTATTTTGTGTGTGTGTCAAAATGCTATATGTATAACCAATTTAATTAACTCACTATGTGGTGTTTTGTACATATTTCACTGTGAAAATAATGCCACCAGGAATTGTCTTTTATTTTTCTATCATCATAATTTCCAACCTACTTCCATCTGGGTCACTGCTCACTTTGAGTTGATTTCTCCTCTTGACTTCTGAATCCCATACTCAGGTGACTATTTTCAAGATCTTCACCCTGACAATTACCTCTCCCCCTTCTTCCTCCTTCTTCTCTATATTTCTCCCTTCTGTCCCCCTCTCTCTAATAAAGCATTATTTCCCTCCTTCCATCCTGAGCAACTATCAATTTAAAAAAATATGTCTTTGTATCTCCCAACTTTGTAAAAAATACCCACAAACCTTTTATTCCATTTCCTTGATCAGCTACTCTCCCATTTCCTTTTTCCAAAATAAATAAAAACAACATCAACAAACAAAACCTTTTGCTTCTTGACTTCTAATTCTCTTACCAAGCCATTCCTACAAGACTTCATTTCCTGCTACTTCAATGAAATCTCTCTTGGCAAGGTTATTGACCCTTTCAGATTACTAAATACAATATTCAGTTGTCTAGTATAATTTTCTTGACCTCCTCACACTATTCTACACAATTGACCACTTATGTTTGTATGAAATACTTTCTTCTCTTGCTTTCCAAGATGAAACTCCCTCCTGAATTTGCTACCTCCTCATAAGCCACTCCTTCCCAGTTTCCTCTTCTGAATGTTTGTTGGCTGGAGTGTTTTAAAACTCAATTCTGGACCTCTTTCTCTACCTATATACAATTTTTCAAATGGGCTCTTATTTTACATTAAGGCTTTAAAAATATGTATGTTGTTGTATCTCAAACTCATGCTTCAGTCTTGACTTTGCTCTGAATTTTCATCAACTACTCTACTTGACATTCTCCAATAGGATGTCTAACTTTGATTTAATTCAAACCTGAAACAGGCAAAGCAGAACTTTGGATTTCTTGCCACAAGCCTATTCCTTACTTTAATAACAGCTTCACTATCCCTGTATTGCTACAGGCAAAATCCTAGTAGAACACCATTGATTCCTCTTCTTTTTTATTCCCCAAACTCAATCTATGTTCCATTTGCTTTACCTCTAAATTATGCCTCTTTACTTTTCTCCATTCTATCATGCAAGTCCGTCCATTTCTGGGAACCCAACTCCAGCTAGTATAGGGGAGTAAGGTGGGCAGAGGCATTTTGGGTAGGATCTTATAAGTTACTGTAAAAAATTGGCTTTATTCTAAATTGATGCAGTAAAGTTCTCCCTTCGGAACTTTATGAGTACTGTTCCCTTTTTCTACATAACTGGTATGATGGACAAGTAAGATTCCTGGGGGATGGTGAAAGATCATATTTGAGTTAACCACCCATTCTCCCTATAAAACTTATCAGAGAAGTACTTCCCTTGACTTTGAATTAATGTGAATCATTGCATGAATTTTCTGTTGCTCCTAGATAATAGAAAGTTTTAGGATCCTTTTAAGTTAAAAACATAGTGTACATTCACTTATTAAAAGTGTGTAATTGTGGGTAACAATTAAAACTTTGAATTTAATTTAAAGTTGAATCTTTCTCCTCTTCTTTGCTATATCAAGAAACCAGGACAGAAGTGGTTTCCTTCCCTTTCCCTATATTATGAAATGCCAAAAATCCATGGGAAAGAAGTGAATGGATGTCTTTATACAGAGATTTTAGATTCTTTCCTTAAGCAAAATATTGGGCTGTGAAAACACAATCTATACTGATGAATGGCAGTTGTGAAATGTTTCCTACAAAACAACTTTTTGAAGAAAAAAAAATAGAGGATAGTTATTTTTATAAGTGGCTTTGGTGATATTATGGCTGGTAGTTATAACAGACATTAAAATGTTTTCTAAACATGTAGATTTTCCCCTAAGATTGGATGACTAAAAAGTGAAAATTCATTTTGTTTAATTAGGGGCCATTGATGTGATCTATTAATGGCATGTTTCTGTCAAAAAGTTTTTATGTGTGAAGTAGTTTGATTTTTGCTGCTTTGCTAAGAAAGCATGAATTTTAAATTTGTATAAATTACTAGAGGTTCGGTGCATGAAATTCATGCACAGGTAGGTTTCCTAGGCCTGGCTGGCAATCAACTGGTGGGGTGATCGAGGGGGGGGGGGCACTGGCACCCACCTTGGCCAGCCTGATGCCACCTACTTGCCAGTCTCATCCCCTGATTGCCTTGCTGCTGCCAGTTGCCTCCCTCTGTGGGGCAACTGGTGAGGTGATGGGGGAGGAGGGGTAGCAACTGTCAACCATTTTGACTGACCTGGGACCTGTGGGCTGGGGGCAGCTCTGGCATTGAGCGTCTGCCCCCTGGTGGTCAGTGCACATCATAGTGACCGGTCTTTCCACTAATTGTTCTGCCATTCAATTGATTTTCATATTAGGATTTTTTTACATAGGATTTTCTCAAGAGATTTAATATATAACCAGGGTACTATTTTCACAATATCTTAATGGTGGTTTTTATATGATGATAGTTTCCCCATTAATCTCTTTTGAGTAATTTATATATGCTAGTAAACTAGCTAACAAGTAGCTAACAAGAAAAACAAACAAACAAACAAAAAAAAACCCCCAGTGGATTTGAAACATAAATAGCAGCACTCTTATTGGTTTCATGAAATTTTCTCCTGATCTAAATCTTAAAGAAAAAATAGAATTTTTTTTTTTTTGGTCAGGTGAATTCAATGAAATAGTTTTACATTTTGTCCAAAACTTTGAGCTTCTTACTCTAGTCACATGCAATTAGTCACATTTACCTGAGACTTACATCTTTAAAAATGAGAAATGGCATAAGTCTATTTAAGCACTTTTATTGCTTACCTATTAAGACATAGTATTGTTGTTTTTTTTAGTGTGGTTAGTGATTAGTTTCCAAGCTTGATAATCTAGTTTCCAAGCTTCACAAATCCTCTCTGTTGGAATATAATATGCTGTATAAAGATAAAAGCTCTGGGAGTAAGCCCAGAAGAATTTGATACATAAAACTTGACACAAACCAGATGTGAATTACCATCAGGTTAGCACCACATATTTTTGCATAATTGAAAAACTAAACACAATTGTAGATTACCTGTTGTGTGGAGGCACTTTATTGCTCAATTTAGAATTTTCGTTTGTTTACATTATTTTGACAGGTTGCCTCAGAGATGGTCGACATTATGAAGAAGGATCAGCAATTAAAGAAAACTGCAACTCCTGGTAATGGATTTAAGTGGCACTGAACTGAATTCTACTGTGCATTTCTTCAAATAAAAGGAACATCTGTGAAACAAAATTATGTTCTATCTAGAAAGAATCATAAATAATAAGATATCACATATCTACCATAGTTTGTATAAGCATATTTAATTTTAATGAATGTTAAAAATTCTAATCATGAATATATTTTGTATTGCTTTGAGTTCGATGTTCATGACAGTGGGCCTTCATAATACAGCAGGCCTGCATTATATATCTCTTAATTACAAACATTCTGATATGTTTTAGGCCTTAAGAACTCTGGTTACTAATTTTGTAAACGGACTCCATTAAGGTCAGGCTGCCTTTGTAACTTTTATATCTTTGCAGCACATGTTCAGGACAGCAATGGAAATGTTCCCAGCATGTATGCCTCATGGAACCAGAATTAATTGAATATGTCAATAATGGAGACTATGGGTGAGTGAAATCTTGCTTTATAGGCTTTTGGCACTCCCAGTAACATTTCAGATTACAGGCAATGTGTTTTCTATTATTTATTTCTAAAAATAGTCATTTCAAAAGAAAGAAATGGGAAGAGAGGTTGAAAGGCATGTAAAATTGGGATGCATATAAGGAAGTATTAAGTAATTAAAAATTAAAATGTACAAAAAAGAAATATAGCACGTGGTTTTAAATTGTGTAGAAAGGAGCAGGGTGCTCTCCTGGGAAGTCTAGCCTTATGAAGGCAGTATTAGATCTTTTTTATTTTAAATTCTCACCTGAGGATGTTTTTCCCCATTGCTTTTAGAGAGTGGAGGGAGGAGAGAGAGGGAGAGTAGGAGAGGAAGAGAGAAAAAAAAAATCAATGTGCAAGAGACACATCTATTGGTTGTCTTCTGCATGTACCCTAACCAGGATTAGGGATTGAACTTGCAACCCAGGTATATGCCTTTGACCAGGAATTGAACCCCAGACCATTTTGTGGGGGCCAATGCTCTATTCACTAAACCACACTGGACAGGGCTATATCTTGATGATCCCTAAATAATCCATACAGACAGTTTCACTGACCTGCTGATATCTAGTCTATTTCACTTACAGTTGAGTCAAAAGAAAGATTGAGCCTTCTTATTAAAATGAAAGATAGAGCTGACTGACACACATAGGAAATAACTGTTTGATGCTCTTCTAAAGACTAATAAAGTAGGTGGCTTTTCCACTTACAAAGAGGAAATTAAGAAGTAGGTGCTAACATCAGCTTCCTTTATGGAACTGAAAGGAAGAGGAATAGGCTGATCGGTGTCTATCTTGGGATTTCTCCACTGCCATTGATCAAATCTCTATATACCCCTTTTCTCCACATCCTCTCCAGCACTTGTGGTTTGTTGATTTGTTGATGATAGCCATTATGACAGGTGTGAGGTGGCACCTCTTTGTTTTGATTTGCATTTCTTGGATGATTAGTGACTTTGAGCATGTTTTCATGTCTCTTGCCCATTTTTTTTTTTTTTTTTTTTTTGATTGGGTTATCTTCCTTTTGTTAAGTTGTTCCCTTTAAATTTTGGAGATTAAACTCTTATTTGAGATAGCATTGGCAAATATGTTCTCTCATGCAGTGGGCTTTCTTTTAGTTTTGTTGATGGTTTATTTTACTGTGCAGAAGCTTTTTATTTTGATGTAGTAGTCTCATTTGTTATTTTCTCCTTGGTTTCCATTGCCCTAGGAGCTGTATTGGTAAAGATATTGCTATGACATATGTCTGATATTTTGCTGCCCATGGAATCTTCTAAGATTTTTATGGTTTCCCATCTTACATTTAAGTCCTTTAACCATTTTTAGTTTATTTTTAAGTATAGTGTAAGTTGGTGATCTAATTTCATTTTTTTGCATGTATCTGACCAATTTTCCCAGCACCTTTATTGACGAGATTATCTTGACTCCATTGTATGCTCTTGGGTTGATTTCTGGGTTCTGTTCTGTTCCATTAGTCTATATATCTGTTCTGCCTGTGGACTGAAAGGTCCCAGGTTCGATTCTGGTCAAGGGCATGTACATTGGTTGCGGGCACATTCCTGGTAGGGGATGTGCAGGAGGCAGCTGGTCAGTGTTTCTCTCTCATTGATATTTCTGACTGTCTACCCTTCTTCTTTCCTCTCCATAAAAAATCAATAAAATATATTAAAAACAAACAAATAAACAAAAAAAAACAAAAACATACATTTAACTCAGTGACCTAGTTCACACACACACACAAACACACACACACACACACACACCTAGATGTTTATAAACAGTACTTACCTGTAGACTCATTGTGTGCAGTAAATTCTAATATTTCCTATTATTTCTCCTTCATTCTGTTTTATTTTTTAAAATACTAACCCCTTCTCATTAAACTTAGAGATTAAAGAAATGGTCCACAATGTCTCTGAATGTATAGAAACTACTAGAGTAAGGCACCAAAACATACTTTACTGATGTTGTGATTTTGCCTAAGGCTTGTTCTGTTAGTCTCTTAAATAATGCTGCTATACCAAATATAGTCGGAGGTTTTCTTATTGAAATTCCTTGGGCGATGGAAATTGCACTTCACAATTATGATTTAAAGTTGCTTAAGGTTTTATGAACTAGCAGATCTTATAAAAGAAAAGCATTAACTTGCTAAGCATATTATTGAAAATTGAGTTTTATCTTCAATCATTCATAATAGCCTATCACATTATAAACAATTTGGTAATAAACACAACAGAAAAAAGTTTAGATTTAAGTACTGAAAATATATTGCCCTCAATTTTCACATCATTCAAACAAGCAATGATTAAATTACTTTAATCTCTCTCATTTTTCATCTCCTAACATTCAGAAATCTTTGTTGTCATCAAATATCAATATTAGAACTCAAAAACAAAGCTTCTTTTTCTATGTAATGGCACCAAATATGTCTCTAAAAAGAGATTCACTTTTCTTATTTAACTTCACATCAGTTGAATTTATGTTATTATAAATATTAATTACTAATAATAACTAATACTGAGCACTTAACACAAATTAACTCACTTAACATGATAGAGTATTTTAATATTTAAATAAAATATTTCAACAAAACTAGTATTGATATAAACTTTTAAATAATACCTATTTTCTCAATTTTTTATGGGTACTACTTTTTATGTGTTCAACTTTTTTTCAAATCTAAATTATAAATAGAATAGATTGCTGTATTTAATCTATATGTTTTACACATTCAAACTTCTATCTAAAATGCATTTAAAGGCATTTTTTCAAAACTGCACATATTGGCCTTATTATTACCACTTAATCCCTATACAGTTTATAAATATTTTATATTCTTAAATTTAGTCTATATTATTACAGCCTTAGATTTCTCATATTGAAATATGCCTAATTTAGGAAGAGTATAGCAAATACTTCACTACTAGAGTAAGCAATATTGCATCACTTATATAAAAATAAATCTAGCTTGCAATAATAGTTGTAATTTTGTGAGCTTTGCATTTGTATAACTTCTGCAATATAAATGAACATGTACTTATAAAAGTGTTATTATATAACCTATACATATTATTCTCTTTCCTTTGTAAGGCAGATGGACAGCCCAGAACTATAGTCAATTCTGGGGAATGACTTTAGAAGAAGGTTTCAAATATCGTCTTGGCACCTTGCCTCCCAGCCCCAAGCTTCTGAGCATGAATGAAATTACAGTAAGTGTTTACTCTGTTTACTCTCTTGGACTGTGTGTGTGTATGCAGGTGCATTTGTATGTGCATTTAAAGCTATTTTAAATAATGAAAATAGTGAGTTTTGAGCTTTCAGTTATATTTTTGTCATAAAAATAAAAATCCTTTCCCAAAATGTTGGTTACATTTCTCAAAATTTCATTTAAAGTTTAGTAATATCAGTTAGATATAGTCTCCTGTCTCTAAGAACAACTGTGCATTTATTTGCATTGCTAATGATTTCACAGAAAGTTATGTTTCTAATTTTGGCTGGTCAGTGACCCAGTGCTTAAGAAAGGCAATAGTTATCCTTATTTCCTTTTTTAAAAACAAACATAGTTATTTTGTGCATTTGTCTCTTGAACTATCTATCCATTATCACGTGAGGATGAATAAGTGCCAGTAACAGCAGCTATGTATGCTATGATGATTAACAAAGGTTTCTCCTCAAAAGTCCTCAACATTTCCCATCTTCAAATTTTGCCTGCCGCCTGGCAAACATATTGCTATTTCTGCTTTTCCTAACACTCTTATGTTTTGTACTATTATATTGATCTTCCATTACATCTTTAAGAGGTGTTATCATCTGATAATGGGTATCTTGCATAAGTATGCTTCCACCTCTATAATTGTCACAGATTTCTAACTCCCAGAGCGATAGTTTTACCACCCTGTGGTACGGGATGTCTTTCAGGCACACACACTTTGCTGTTGAGATGTTGATTGAACCAGGACAGCGCTGGGCTCCCAGGCTGTGGGCTGCGGCCTCTTCACTGTGCAGTAAAGGTACCAGGCCCTGGTTGCCTGGAAACTCTCAGCATCTCAGAGACTGCTGTTTGCTGTTGGATAAATTGTAAATCCACAGGTTTCTCATTAAACATTTAATGCGCTTTGCTTTTGGGAGATGTAATCCCCTGAGTTGTTATTTCAATTCAAATTCCGCTAGCAGGGCCTTCTAAATTATAACAAGTATCAGAAAAGATAGTAATAGCTGCCATTTATTGAATAGTCGTGTGTTAAGCACTCTTATAAGCACTTTCACACATCATCTCATCTAATTCCCTCAGCGGCTTGATGTAGTGGGTCCTATAATTACCCACATTGTAAAGACAAGAAAATTGAGGTCGAGAGCAGTTAAGTCACACTGAGATTGAGAAAAGTGAGAAGCCACCGAAAAATTACTTAAATTACAGAACGAAGGCATCTTCAAAGAGCTGCCCTAAAAATAGTCCGAAGAGTTCCAGTAGAATCAGTAAGCTTTGTCCCATTGAAGTTCATGATAGCAAAAAGCCTTTTAATCTTCGATCCAGTGCTGCTCAGTTTATGAAATGATCAGCTTAGCTGTATTTTTGGATTTTTCCTGTAATTGGTAAGGTATCAAATCTTTAGAGATGTGTCTCAGATTCATTAATTTTAGTGACCTAACCATGTCATGGATTATAAGAGGTGACCCCCTGCCCCCCGGGCTCTTTTATTTCTTTTCATTTTTATCCTCATCTGGAAAAAAAAAGAAGAATCATTTAGGAAAATAATAAATTTCATCTTTATAAGGTTTGCTCTTCCCCCTGCTTTTATTGAGGTCCCCAGGCACCCACATACTGTGTGTCTATATACTTTTTCTCTATATTATTTATAACATTTCCTTTTTAAGTGTTAATTTTTGCAACTTGGAATATTTTATATTCTAGAGAAAATGAGGTACATTTCTTTCCTAAGTTGCCTCTCACCATAGCCTAGAAAAAGAAATTTAACTCTAAATCATTATTGGCTGCAGAGATTTATTTGCATAAAAGATATATATATATATATATATATATATATATATATATATATATATATATATATATATATATATCACCACTCTCCTCCACACTCTATGCCCCCTCACCAGGCCTTTACCGCACTGTTGTCTGTGTCCATGGCATGGGTTATGCATATAACTGGGGTGCTATTTAAATGAAAAACCTTAATGATTAGTAGTTTGGAAGAATGTAACTTCCCTAATGCTACAAATTAATGTACTACACTAGCCTAGTAATTCCAGGAAAGCAATAAGGAAAATTTGAATGATCTGTAAGATTACTATTTCTCACTTATCATGTAAGGTAAGGAAGTAGCTTTTTATTTCTAGGGCACAGTACTTTGAAGACTGAGGGACTTTCAAAAGCTTTAAGCATTGGGAGTGTCCTAATATCTGATGATAAGATATAAGATGATAAGAAATGTAATAAGTACTTCCAGGAAGAACATTGAGCTTAATATGAACGGAAGAACACTGGTAACCACAGGAAGAGCTTTAAAAAATAGGTTAATCCTAAGCTTGGTGATTAAATATAAAATATCATCAATATATCAAATTGCCTCTGAGTAAATTGAAAGTGAATTATTTTTGTATGATTTTAAATAACTTCCCTCCACCCCCAACTCTTCTTCAAATTTTTATACCATTTTCAACATAAGATAGTCAGTATGTATAGTTAGGGTAAGCAGTTAACAATAATGGTAATGATTTGCTGAGAAACTCCTTTGCATCCTCACCCCAAAACATCTCCCTTTCCTTGACCATATTACATAGATACAAGTTGTGTTTCATATAATTCTCTTTTAATGCTGGGTGGGAAGGATAAGCCATGAGTCATACCTGGCTCCCATGAAAGCTCTTCTGTTTCCTGCCTGGTTTCCTGGATTCATTCCTTGGCTTATGTCACTCTTCCCAGAATATGTTTGTGGAGGATGAGTAAGAGGAATACCAATAGGTGTTGTACAAAGAGTCCCACAATCATATACATATGGAAAGTCTGTTTAATCTATAGGAATTAGTTGAATTGAAATGAATTTTTAGAGAGTGTGATTACTAATAGGAATAGAAATATATTGATTGTAGTGGATCAGAAACAGGTAATTTAAGGATTTGGGGAAGTCCTTCCTGGATGTCATTCCTAAATGAGGGCAGATAAAAAAGAAGCATAGAAATCCTCCTGTTACAGAAAACTGAAGAAGAACAAAGCAATACCAGAGAGATGGAGTTACATTTATTACATGCAGGTCCAGAGGAAAATGTCTCTCAAATTCTGGGCCTCCACATGCAGAAATTCTCCCTATTTATATGATTTTACCTTCTTTGTCTCCCAAATATGAAGTGGTTCCAAGTTGCAAGTTCTTAAAGAGCCTGTATGTGCTGGGCCTTGAGACCTCAATCAGAGACCTAGCCTGGCACCAGCACTGATAACCTTGTCTGGGGAAGGGTTAATGGCCTTGCTGAAGTGGGAGTAGTCTTAGCAAGCAATAATTTATAGAGACCAATTAGCAGGGTTAAAATTTCAAACAGCAGTTTTTATATCAGATGGATGCTTCACTGTTTTCTCTGGATGTAAGCAGAATAGATGGGGGGAAAAAAAGTAGAAAAGGGGAAAGAAAAAAACCCTATAGCAGTGGTTCTCAACCTTTTTAATGCCACTACCCGTTAATACAGTTCCTCATGTTGTGATGACCCCCAACCATAAAACTATTTTCGTTGCTATTTTCTAACTGTAATTTGCTACTGTGAATAAATTGTAATGTAAATATCTGTGTTTTCTGATCTTAGGCGACCCCACTAGTGGTTCTCAAGTTGAGAACCACTATTGTAGAGCCTAAGACCATCGGAACTGTATTAAAGGGTAATGGCATTAAAAAGGTTGAAAACCACTGCCCTAGAGGGACCCTACCTAGACCACATAGCTTCTTGCTGTGTACAGAAGATCCTTCACCCACTTTAGGGTCATGTCTCATATCAGGTAAACAAATTTGGCTGATCAATTCATGCTTAAATTTTTCCTGAAATCATTATCTTGAGATTTTTCAAAGGCATGGCTTGATTGTACAGCTCTATTTGACATTGTCTACACTGTAAATGTTAAGAACAATGGAATGAGTCAGCATTCTATGCCAGTCCATTGAAACTTTGATTGTTGAATGGATAGACTCACAAAGGCATTGACTGGGAGTAGGCCGGCAGAAGAAGGATAGCTCCCCACAAGAACTTCAAATTCTGCTCACTGAGCCTTTTGTCTCCTTATGGTGCAAAGCAGGCTTATCACTATATCTTCCTTCTGGAGATTCACATTATTCATTAGTATGTTGAACACACTGAGAACCCTTATTCCAACATTTTTTTTACCTAGTGTTTCCTAAATTCATGAGATCAGGGAACCTTATTGCTTTTTTGTTTGTTTGGTTTGTGCATAATTATTATTAATATTCCCTAAGGTTTAGGCTCCATAGCACACACTTTAGGAAATGCTCATTTAATCTAAAATACTGAAATAAGAATGCTAGGGAGAGCAGAGGTATATTCATATAGAATTGGATACTCTCTGTTTTTCAGAAAGAAAACAATGGAGTCAGCTAATTATTATGACTATATGCAAAACTGGCATGAATAGAAATCTTGAGACATATCATAGTTGAAGTAAGTTAATAGGCAGGCATAGGCCAGTGCGTATACCTGTGTGGCACCATTCCATATACTGTACAGCCACTGTGCTTGGGTCTTAGTCTGGCTCCTTCAGTTACTGCCTCAGTTTCCTCCTCTGTGAAATGGTGATAGCAGTAGTTCCTAACTCTTATGATGGTAAGAATTCCATGAAACGCTGAATGAGAAGTGCTCGGCATAGTACTTAGTAGTAAAGCACTAAGGAAATATTATATAATATATAAATAATTCTTTCTTGGATTAACCTTAGAAGAATACATAGTTCTAAAATAGGTAAATTCTCTAAGGATTAAATGATACACAGTTTCATCATTTGGAACATTTTACTTCATAAAGAACAGTGTAGTTCTGGATTTATCAGCCCTGATAGAGTTTACATATTTCTGGTAAACCTGAAGTTCTATGCCTCCAAATAAAAGCAAATAATATCAAAGCAAATCTAATCAATCTATACTTGATTGTTTTTGCAAACAATATTCAAGTGCTTTTTTAATTATTAAATTTTAGAGCAAGAAAGGATGGAAGAAAGACACACAGAGAGAAAGGCCGGGGAGAGAAAGAGAGAGAGAGAGAGAGAGAGAGAAGCATTGATGTGAGACTGAAACATCCATCAGCTGCCTCCTGTGTGGCCCCTACTGGGAATTGAACTAGAATCCTTTTGGTGCATGGGATGATGCCCAACCAACTGAGCCACACCAGCTAGGGCTCAGGTGCTTTTGAATTTGAGAAATAACTTCAAAAAGTTTTACTGTGTTATATTCTATTATAAATATTATGAATGTTTGAATGAAAACTATTTTTCAACAGAAATGGTGAAATTAAGGGTTTATTTCTATACTGAGCTGTTAAAAAAAAACCTTTTAAATAGTTTTATTGTGGCTGATTCCCCAGAGAGAACAATAAAAATTAACAAAAGCTATTACAGATAAGTGGTTTTGATACTATTAAAACATTAAGAAGCTATCTGGACACTATTAAAACCTGTAGCTGTACTGGTATGAGATTGATCTATGTAAAAATGTTCTAAAATCACTTGTCAACCTCATAGCTTAGTGATACATCTTTCCTCCCTCAGCCAACATAAAGGACTTTAGTGTGGGTTAGTTGACATTATTTACAAAGGAAAAATAATATATTTTTAAATAGTTTGTTGGAAGTTAAAGTAAAATCATATTTATGTATTATATAATAACTTTTGAAGCCATTGAGCATTGAGGTTAGAAATAAAAATTTATTTAATGAGCTCAATATGTTATTATTGTTAGATAACATGTCATATTTGATTGACTATTTATTTCTCTAATCTTTAGTTTTAACAGGAAAAACTGTTTTTACCTTTCTCAAGGTAGCAAAAACCGAGGGATGAGAAGCACCTTTGGAGAAAGCCAAAGTAAATTATCACCAAGTTTAATTTTCACCCTTCATAGGATGTTGAAATTTTAATTTGATTAGGAATAATTCTGCCTCAACAAACATCTTCCACTTCATTCTAATAATGTTTGTCACCTATGTAAACAAAAGCCTCTGTAGAAACTAGAACACTGGAAGTGAGAAAACACAGTTATATTGCTACATTTTAGACATTAATTTTATTTACAAATATTGAATAAAATTAATATCTAGTTCCCACATACATAAGGCAAATGAAATCAAGCTTTTATAATTCTACCTAATAAAAGAGTAACGTGCAAATTAACCACCACTCCACTACACCACAAGTCATGCCCACCAGCCACACCCACCAACCAATTAGAGCAAGTATGCAAATCTAACTAAGATGGCTACAGCCACAGAGAGCAGGAGGGAGGCTTGGTTTTCCCAGGCAATCAAGGAAGCCAAGCTTTCCACCTGCCCTTACTGGCCTAAGCCTCCATTCAAGGCTACAAAGTTTCAGTTACAGAAGGTAAACAAATCCAAACAGAAATGGCTGCCTGCCACAGAGTGAACAAGAGGCTTGGCTCTGCTGTAGGCTATAAAGCTTCAATTGTAGAAGGTAAATAAATTCCAGATACTAGGGCCTCCACTTGAGTCACCAGGGGGCGTAACTGGCCTTCAAACTGCCACAGGCCCCTCGCTCAAGCTGCCCCATGCCCAAAGGGAAGCCCCACCCCGATCTGGGACACCCTTCAGGGCAAACCAGCTGGCCCCCACCCATGCATCAGGCCTCTATCCTGTGTAATAAAAGAGTAATATGCAGATTGAGCATCACTCAAACACACAATAGCTGTCCCACGTGGTCAAAGATCCTGCCCCTATGTGGACACAAGATGGCCACCACAAGATGACCAGCAGAGGAGGGCAAGGAAGGGCAGTGGAGGCAATCAACCCTGCATGGGAGGGCAGTTAGGGGTTATCAGGCTGGCAGAGGAAGGAAGATGGGGGCAAACAGGCTGTCAGGGAAGCAATTAGACATTAATCAGGTTGGCATGGGAGTGGTTAGGGGAGATCAGGCTGGCAGGCAGAAGTGGTTAGGGGCAATCAGGAAGGCAGTCAGGTGAGCAGTTGGGAGCCAGCAGTCCTGGATTGTGAGAGGGATATCCTACTGCCTGTTTAAACCAGGATTAGGCTTAAACGGGTAGTTGGACATCCCTCTACAGGTCCCAGATTGGAGAGAGTGCAGGCCGGGTTGAAGAATCCCCCCACCCCCTGGGCTTCATACACAAATTTTGTGCACCGGGCCTCTAGTAATTTTATAAAGTACAGTACCGTAGTTTATTCCATGATGCTGCAGTTCAAAGACATGACTAGATGTCATGGTGGAGCCTCTTAGAGAATGTATTTCTGTCTGTTCATCTCAGAATCATCTCACTGTGTAGGCAAGAGGTGAGAGACACAGTAGGATGTCAGTTCTTGCTGTCTTAATTGAAAGAGCATGAAAGGATTATTCATGTCTTCTCAAATCTCTATCTTATCTTTCCACCTTCCTTCTCAGAATGGAATCCCAAATCCTTCAGTAAATCTTATAGACTATATATACCCAGCCTCACTTGTTATTCAGCTGAACATGTGGCAGAATGAATGTCTTATCTCTCAAATCAGTTTCTGAGTTTTCAGTTTTACTTTTCTATATTAGTCTCAGTCTGATGCATAACGCAGTAGTGTAATTGAACATGACATGAACAACACCATGGGGCTGAATTGGTCACCACAAGATACATTTTTTAAAAAGGTGAAAATTATATTTTCCCTCTCTAGCAACAAATATTTGGAACTGTTAAAAAGTAGACTCCAGAGGCAATTTGTTGTGTTGATATTACAGAGGCCTACTCTCTGGCCTCCCCAAACTTTGGTCTCTCTAGTCCATACTATAGTTCTTCTCAAAGTTTATTCCATGAAATACTTTAATCTGCTTCATCATAAGAATGGTGTGAAATAAAATACTTTGCATTGTATCATAATCATTTACAATCATAAACATTATTTCATTTCTTTTAGCCTCACAAATCTTAGTTTATAAAACATATTACAGCCCTAGCTGGTTTGGATAGAGCATCAACCTGTGGACTAAAAAGTCCTGGTTTCGATTCCTGGTTAGGGGCACATGCCTGCATGCAGGAGGCAGCCAATTCATGATTCTCTCTCATCATGGATGTTTCTCTCTCTCTCACCCTCTCCTTCCTTTCTAAAACTTCTATATTTAAAAGAACATATTAAAGTGAAGACAAAATTTATTTAATTTTCAAAACCAGTGTTTCTTAAAACTGTTGGATTAATTAACTCCCTATTTTTGGAATTATTGATTACAATAACTCAAAACTAGTATTCTAACAAACAAATTTTAGGGAATATCATTGTTCACCAATTTCTGAATGAATATTTTCTTCACTTTTTACCCTCTAAAATTGGAATATGTCTTATGTTTTAGAATGTGTTGAATTCAGTGACTATAGCGTTACCCTGCAGCTTTCACATCAGTTATGTGTGATGTTTTAGTTATGATTAGGCTCATCTGAGAGTGACAAATAATCCAAAATTATAGGGGCTTAAGTAACATAGAAATTGATCTCTTACCAATAAATCTGGAGGTGGGAGTTCTCCATTGAAATTACATTTTCAGTATTGGATACCCAAGCTTCTTCCCTCTTGTTCCATTTTCCAGAGCCTTCATATTCAAGGCTATATAATGGTTTAAGAAGGCTGCTCTGTGCTTATCTACAATACCCAACTTCTTACCAGCAGTAAAACAAAGAAAAACAAACAAACAAAACCACAAAAAATAAATAAAAAGTTGTAAAAGTAAAGATCCAGATGTCTGTTAAGGAAAGTTCTAAGACACTTCCAATAGCACTTGATATTATATCCTATTGGCCAGAAGTTAGTAATGTGGCCACACCTAGAAGCCAAGGGAGGCTAGAGAATGGAGTCACTTTTCTAAGATTTCATGCATGAAAATAAAATTGTTATTGCTCTGAATGAAGGGAAAGCATATGAAGGGGGAGGACTGGGGAACTAGCACTACCTGCTATAGTGCAATCCCTGAATGTTGATATTTATAAGAAGTAAATCACTGAAAAATTCCTCTATAAACACAAACTTGAGAAATATCAAAGCACAACTCTTCTAGAAGGCAACTACTGTTAAAGATGAAAAATTCATTTTGCCATTAACAACCAGAAAATTAGCCCTTTCCTCTCCAACATCAAATAGTTTATTATGGAAGAAATTTCTTGGTATGCCTGGCTTTGGATTGTGAAGGTTAGAACAGAATGATGTTCCCTGTTGACTTTTGATCCTCTGGTCACTCTTGATTATCCAAATTTCAGTGGGGGAAGTGCAATTAGAGGTACAGGGAATGACTCATATAATCAATACGGTGTAGATATGGGCTCATAGTAAGAGCTTCTGGAATGTCCTGAATTTGATTAGTTTGTTCTCAGGCTGCTCTCTGTTTCCATGACTCATTTGGATATTTTGATTGAATTAAATGCAGGAATTACTGTAAAAAGTTCTCCAGTGTTAAAACATTGAAGTTAGCTTTTCTATTTGTTCACAATATCTTTAATCACTAATTTCTAAAGGCAAATATTGAAGTAGGGAAACTGTTCAAATTTAAACTCAAATTTGACTACTGTTCACTTGGAAATGTAATTAGATTACAATTGAATATTTTTCAACATTATAATTAAAAAAATTAAGATACCCCTTATGTAATAGTGTGATTCTTATTAAAATATATTATCTACTTACATATACTGTCATTTATAATTTTTTTCACTACCAGCTGAACCTCTTCATTCTATCCTTTGACAAAAGAGCAAACAAACAAACATATCATTCATTGAAGCTAGACTTCTATTACCAGTTCCTGAAAGCTGTTATTCGGTAACACTTACCTTTGTTTATAAGCTCATAAAACGATTCACTATGAAGAGAAATTATGTAATAATTTAATGTAAACATAGCAATTATATAAGATATATAAAATTTCCTCTGTGTTCATTAAATGAGATTTATCTGATATCATAAGGAAAATAACATTGCAAGGTAATATAGGCCCATTGGGCCTCAAATTGTATGGGCTTATTTTTTAGGAAAAGAAATATTAAATAAGTAGTAAAAAATCTTCGAAGATATAATAGGTGATCTTCATGAGTTGATCTGGCTTAGTGGGTTGGTAAAATGTTTTAAATAAAAATGTTATTTTGCTTATTATTTCTCTATTGCCTTAGTGTATTGAGAATGATTAGTAATGCATATATTTTTTATTTTTGAACAATAATTCATAAAAGAAAAAAATGCATACTGGTATTATTATTTAACTTAATGTGCCCACAGAGGAAAACTACTTTTTTTTTTGAAGAGATGAAATCTACTAGATAGATAGGTAGGTATTTTCTTATTATTATCAGGTATATATTGAATACCTCCCATTCACAACGCTCTCTGGTAGGCTTTAGAATGTGGCAGTCAAATTCTAAATTACTAGATCCTGCTGAAGTATATTTGAAATAATGTTTATAACTTCATTGCTTCAACAGAGATTTTAGCTGTTATTAAATAGGGATTTAATGAAGTGATAAATCAAAATAACTTACACCTATTTTTTTTGAAACTTGAGGCAACTTAGAATTATAAATGCTTAAAAGCCTATTACAAGCCAATAATAAAATTGGGAGGT
The DNA here is from genome assembly GCF_964339955.1 of Pipistrellus hanaki. Taxonomy (NCBI): domain Eukaryota; kingdom Metazoa; phylum Chordata; class Mammalia; order Chiroptera; family Vespertilionidae; genus Pipistrellus; species Pipistrellus hanaki. The sequence goes on from NC_140509.1 coordinate 20,872,770, forward strand.
ATGAGGATTGTATACAATAGTCCCCCTTTACGCAGGGGGAATATGTTCTACTAACCCCAGTAGATGCCTGAAACTATGACTATACCTACAATAAAATTTATAAATTAGGCATAACAAGAGATTTATAGAAATAACTAACAATAAAATAGAACAATTTATGACCATATGCTCTAATAAAAGTTATGTGAATGTGGTCCCTGTCTCTATCACTGATAAATGGTCTGCTTGCCAAGATGGCTACTAAGTGTCTAAAGAGAGGGGAATGTATACAGCATGGATATCTACACTAATAAAAGAGAAACATGCAAATTGACTATACCTATGCTACACCCACAAGCCATGACCACCAGCCAATCAGGAGCAAGTATGCAAATTAACCCAACAAGATGGTCGTGGCCACAGAGCTGGAGTGAGCTGAAGGCTTGGGTTGTCCCAGCGATGGAGGAAGCCAAGCTTTCTGCCCGCCCTGGCAGGCCCTGGCTTCCACTCAAGGCTACAAAATGTCAATTATAGAAGATAAATAAATCCCAGATATTTGCTTCCAGCCAGCACTGGCCTCCACTCAAAGGAGGCACTAAAAAAAAGAGGAAAAGGAGGGGTTGGAAGCTTGGGTTGCTAGGGGGTGATCAGGCCAGGATGGGATGGCAGTTGTGGGTGATCAGGCTGGAGGGGGGCGGGGCCATTGGGGGTAAGCATACCAGCAGGGGGGCCAGTTGGGGGTGAGCAGGCAATCAGTGGGTGTCAGTTGGAGGTGATAAGGACAGCAGGGGGGGGGGGCAGTTTGGAGTGAGCAGGCTGTCACCAGGGGAAGTTGGAAGTGATCAGGTTGACTGGGGAGGGGGGACATTTGGGGCAAGCAGGCTGGCATCAGGGAAAGTTGGAGGTGATCAAGTTGGCGTGGGGGGGGGGCACTTGGGGGCAAGCAGGCTGGCAAGCAGAGTGGTTAGGGGCAATCAGGCAGGCAGGTGAGCAGCTGGAGCCAGCAGTCCCAGATTGTGAGAGGAATATCCAACTGCCAGTGTAGGCCCAATGCCTGTAAACCTCCAGTAAAACATCCTTCAAGGGGTCCCAGATTGGAGAGGGTGCAGGCTGGGCTGAGGAACACCCCCCATGCATGAATTTCATGCACTGGGCCACTAGTACTAGATAAAGGGGTGATGTACAGCATAGATAGAATAGAGCAGGACAATGCAGGATTTCATGGCTCTACTCGGAACAGCATGCAATTTAAAATTTATGAGTTGTTTATATCTGGAATTTTCCACATAATATTTTCTCATCATGGTTGACCTTGGGTAACTGAAATTGCAGAAAGCAAAACAACTGATAAGGATGAACTACTGTATTTCTGTCCATAAAATGACTCCTTTGGAGAGTGGTTCAATATCTCTCAAACTATCTACTCAAAGAAGTAAATTTATTCTGCTCCAACTATAAGTTTTTGCATGTGTTTAGTCTAATGGCTTATCTATGATACTGCTGGGTATCTTTGATACTGCTCTTCTAGTTACTATGCAGAATATCTGGCTATCTATGACACTGCTAGATATCTATGATGCTACTCTTCTAGTTAGTATGCAGGCACCCTACTGTGATCTGTTCAACATTTCCGGGACTTTCCTTCCATCATCTAAACAGTAGTGTTTTTAGTAATGAAATCAAGATTTAATAACTTTCTTATCAGGTAATAATAATTCTTTAAATAAAAACTGACTTTCTTATTGAATTTTTAAATTTATAAATATTTTGGAGGATAACTTTTTAAGCAGACATTTACATTTTCAATTTTACTGTCTTTTTTTTCAAATATATTTTTATTGATTTCAGAGAGGAAGGGAGAGAAAGAGATAGAAATGTCAATGATGAGAGGGAATCATTGATCAGCTGCCTGCATGCCCTACTGGGGATCAAGCCCACAACCTGACATGTGCTCTTGACTGGGAATCAAACCCGGGACATTTCAGTCCATAGGCCAACACACTCTCCATTGAGCAAAATCGGCCAGGGCCACTGTAGTCTTTAAAGGTATTATATATGTATCAGAAGTAATTTTGTTTGCAAGATGTTGGATCAATGCACAATTACAAAACTTTTTTTTTGAGGATTTTAGAAATGTATAAAGGTCAACTTCTAGATATGAAACTTAAAGTTTTTCTCCATTATTTGCAAACATCATATATCCAAGGTAAAGAGAAAAGGTAAAAGTATGAATGTCAAACTTTTGTATAATAATAATAATAATAATAATAATAATAATAATAATAATGGGTGTATATACACATACACATATATAATGTTGACCAGGCTAATAAATTAATAATAGCTGAAAGCATCCTATTGATGAAACAAATCACAGGGCATGCTGTGGCATTTGTGACTTATCTGAAAACAGCTAGAGAAAAACTTCTGCTTTTATGTGTTCATTTTTTATGGTATTTCTTCTTTATTTCTGACTTTAAAGTAACTTATTTTATTTTTATTATTTAAAATATTACAAATAGTAGTACATACTTGTATGTCTCCTTTTTCCCCCATTGACCTTCCCCCAGGCACGTGCCCTTCCCATAATCCTCAGTGTCTTTTGTCCATTGGTTATACTTATATGCATGCATACAAGTTCTTCAGTTGATCACTTACCAATCACCCCAGCCTTCCCACTATAGTTTGACAGTATATTTGATACTGCTTTGCCTTCTGTATCTATTTTTGTTCATCAGTTCATAATGTTCTTTATATTTCATAAATGAATAAGATCATGTGGTATTTTTCTTTCACTGACTGGCTATAATGCTCTCCAGTTCCATCCATGCTGTTGCACATGGTAAGAATTACTTCTTTTTTACAACAGCATAGTATTCCATTGTGTAGATGTACCATAATTTTCTAATCCACTCATCTGCTGATGGGAATTTAGGCTGTTTCCAATTCTTAGCTATTGTAAATTGTACTACTATGAACATAGGGTGCATATATCCTTTCTGATTGGTGTGTCTGTTCTTGTACCAGTACCAGCCAGTTTTGAGAATAGTGGCTTTGTAGTTTAGCTTGATATCTGGTATTGTGATCCCTCCAACATTGTTCTTCTTTCTCAAGATTGCTATAGCTATTCAGGGACTTCTTTTTATTCCAGATGAATTTTTGGAGAGTTTGTTCTAGGTTTTTAAAGTATGTCATTATTATTTTAATGGGGATTACATTGAATTTATAGATTGATTTGGATAGTATGGGCATTTTAATGATGTTGATTCTACCAATCCATGAACATGGTATAGTCTTCCATTTATTCATGTCTTCTTCTATTTCTTTTTTTTAGCATCCTGAAATTTTCTGGTACAGATCCTTTATCTCCTTGGTTAAATTTATTTCTAGGTATCTTAAATTTTTGTTGCAATGGTAAATGGGATTGCTTTTTTAGTTTCTCTTTTTTTCTGTGAGTACTTTATTAGTGTATAAAAAGTCATAGATTTCTGGGTGTTAATTTTGTATCCTGTTACATTGCCAAATTTATTTATTAAGTCTAGTAGTTTTTTGATGGAGTCTTTGACATTTTTTATGTAGTACAATGTCATACCATCTGTGAATAAGGACAGTTTTACTTCTTCTTTTCCAATTTGGATGCCTTTTATTTTTTCTTCTTGTCTGATCTCAATGTCTAGTACTTCCAGTACTATGTCAAATAAGAGTGGTGAGAGTGGGCATCCCTGTCTTGTTCCTGTTCTTAGCGAAAATGATTTTAATTTTCACCCGTGAGTATGATGTTGGCCATGGGTTTGTCATATATGCCTTTATTATGTTGAGGTATGATCCTTCTATTCCTACTCACTAAGAGTTTTTATCAAGAAAGGGTGTTGGATTTTGTCAAATACTTTTTGCATCAATGGATATGATTAAATGGTTTTTATCTCTCTGTTTATGTGGTGTATCATGTTTATTGATTTACGGATATTATACCATCCTTGCATCACCGGAATAAATCCCACTTGATCATGGTATATGATGTTTCTAATATAATGATGGATTTGATTTCCTAGAATTTTGGCCTAGAATCTATGTTCATGAGGAATATTGGCCTGTAATTCTCTTTCTTTGTATTCTCTTTTCTGGTTTTTGGATTAGGGTAATGCTGGTTTCATAGAAAGAGCTTGGAAGTGTTCCTTCCTCTTAAATTTTTTGGAATAGTCTGAGGAAGATAGGTTTTATTTCTTCTTTGAATGTATGACAAAACTCCACTGTGAAGCCATCTAGTCCATGGCTTTTGTTTGTTGGAAGTGTTTTGATTACTGCTTCAATTTCTTCCACAGATATCAGCCTATTCAGATTTTTTTTTTTATTCTTCCTGGTTGAGTGTTGGAAGATTGTATTTTTCTAGGAACAGGTCTCTTCTAAGTTGACCAATTTATTGGAACAGAGTTGCTCATAGTATTTTTTTTTTTATAATTCTTTGTATTTATGTAAGGTCTGTTATTTTCTCTTTCGTTTCTGATTTTGTTTTGGTCCTCTCTCTTTGCTTCTTGGTGAGCCTGGCTAGAGGTTCATCAATCTTCTTTATCCTTTCAAAGTATCAGCTCTTGATTTAATTGATCTTTTGTATTGTTTTTTTAGTTTCTATGTTATTTATTTCCACTCTGATCTTTATTATTTCCATCCTTATGCTCACTCTAGGCTTTTCTTGTTGCTCTCTTTCTAATTCTTCAAGTTGCAGATTTAGATGGTTTATTACTAGTTTTCCTTGTTTTTGTTTTTTGGTTTTTTTTTTTGTTTGGTTTGTTTGTTTGGTTTTTTAGGTAGGCCTGTAATGCTATGAACTTCCCTCTCAGGACTGCTTTCACTGTGTCACAATGATTTGGGATTGTTGTGTTTTTATTGTCATTTGTTTCTTCTTTGATCTCTTTGGTAACCCACTCATTGTTTACTAGTATACTATTCAGCCTTCAAGTGTTTGAATTGTTGTGATTGTTTTCATTGTAGTTAATGTCTAATTTTATACCATTATGATCTGAGAAGATGCTTGATATGATTTCAATATTCTTGAATTTGGAGAGACTTATAAAAGTTTTTAAATATAGACATTTTACTTCTTTGCAAAGTTTCTGTATATTCCTGATATAGTATGGAAATGCCAGATGGAGCATAGTGTTAAGAATTTGATAACCTGAGTCTAGTTTCAGGGTTATCTCTTAACTGAGAGGCCTTAGCATGGCATTTAACTTTTAAAAATGTATTTCTTCATTCATATAATTGAATAATATTTTATCTGATTTTGTTAGAGCTAATGAGAAGGAAAAAGAGAACACTGATTATTAAAATACTTTAAAAATTTAAAGCAGTATCAAAAATGATGCATGCATCTGCAAATACTTTATATGCATAAATGCTGGAAAATAATAGTCAGACCTTTATTTGGTTTGAGTTCTCATTATTTATGGAAATGAAACTTCACTCTTTAGAAAGGTTTGGCAAAGAACAGGACATCGTGTTTTACATTTTCTGTGAATGACATGAACAGAGCAAGGTCTCTAACATTTAATTTGCTTTCTTGGAAAGGTAGCAGCTGAAAATTGACTCTGTCAGGACTTTAACATGTGCTCTTAAGACATAATGTATTGTGTATTTGGCATTACACATTTCCCAAAGTCCTTTTCATCTTCAAAGATTTTTATAAATGTCAACCAATTTGTCCCACTTTCGTTTCTTAATAACTAGTGTAAAAATCATGTTCTTCAGGGCTCCCAGCATGTTAATAAATAGTTGCCACAAATTCATTGTTTCAAAATTAATTTCATATAGAATCATACACATTCTCCAACATAGGAGAGACATAAAAATAAACATAATTTATGAGGCCAAATTTATTATTTTTTTTTAAATCAATCTTTATTGTTCATATTATTACAAAGGTTCCTCATTTCTTCCCCTCTCCACCAGGTTCCCACCCCACCCTCCGCCCCCTTCCCCTCCCCCATTGTCCTCATCCATAGGTGCACAGTTTATGTTCAATCTCTTCCTCCCTCCCTTTCCCCCATAGTAAATCCCTTTTCAGATAGAAAATCAGTTACTTAGCATTTTCTCATATCAATAATACCTCCACATGCCCAAAGATACATTTCACACAAAAGACATTTCCAAATAGGTCAACCAGCCTCATCCAGGCCCCGCACAAGGCACTCACAGATCAACACCCCAGCGCTATACTAACTCAACATATCCAGATCTAAGCCTTCATCACTTGATTCAGCAGACCCTCAAGTTCCCGCAAAAGTTTCCAGCCATGTCTGAGAGGCAGCCTTGGGGCGGGGGTAGGCAAGGAGTGAGCTGTTCCAGGCCTGGCTGCTCAGGGCCTGGCCTCTGTAGCTCTGGTCCATTCCACAACCAGCTGCTCCGGGTCTGGCCACTGCAGCTCCCGACCTGGTTGCTCCGGGCTTGGCTGCTGCTGCTCCGGGCCTGGCCACACCCAACCTGGCTGCTCTGGGCTTGGATGCTTTGGGCCCGGCCGCTCCCAGCCTGGCAGCTGCTGATCCGGGCCTGGCCACACCCAGCCTGGCAGCTGCTGCTCTGGGCTTGGCCTCACCCGACCCGGCTGCTCTGGGCCCAGCTGCTCTGGGCCCGGCTGCTCCGGGCCCAGCCGCTCCGGGCCCGGCTGCTCCAGGTCTGGCTGCTCCCAGCCTGGCAGCTGCTGCTCTGGGCCTGGCCACACCCACCCGGCTGCTCCGGGCCTGGCCGCTCCCAGCCTGGCAGCCGCTGCTCTGGGCCTGGCCTCACCCGACCCGGCTGCTCTGGGCCCGGCTGTATGAGGCCAAATTTAAATAGCACCATGTGATCTTTCACAAGGATGACCAAAGCTCTGATTTAAGATGACAAACATAATTATTGTACTGAGTGGTAACCCAGGAAAAGCTTTCTGTGTACTGTTGTTAGAATTTCGTACTGTTATGATTCCCCACATTGAGTGGGCATTTTAAAACATATGTGGATTAGAAACTGTACCTAACTAATGCTTTTCAGGGATGTCATTGAGAAAACTTGAATGTACAAAACAAATACAATAATCCTACCTAATAATATAGAAACCTGCAAATTAACCATCACTCCACTACACGCACAAGCCACACCCACCAGCCAATCAGAGTGAGTATGCAAATTAACCCAACAAAGATTGTGGTTAATTTGCATATGCTGAGGGAGGGAGAAGTGAAGACTGAAGACAGCATAGAAGGAAGAGGGAGGGAAAGTGGAAAGCAAAGCAGCTGCCACTGCCAAAGCAGCACTGGCAGCATGTGCAGGGCAGGGCGAGGCAAGGCGCACAGTGGAGGAGGTGGCAGCAGGGGTGGCCCCAGACGTGGTGGCAGCAGGTGTGGCAGGCATGGGTGTGGTGGGGCAGGTCACGCCCTGCTCACCACATTGGGAGAGGCCGGAAAGCTGGGCAGAGAGCAGGAGAGGTAGCAGTGGCAGGAGGGAAGCCTGCTGAAAGGCTTGCAGGAATATTCCTGCAACAGGTCCCTAGTGAATGTTATAAAAGAACATGAAATTTTATTAGAATGGTTATCAGGGTACATCTGAATTGGCCTGACACATCTGCCTCTTCTTCTTTAGGCTCCTTTACCAGCAATAACGGATCTTCCAGAGTTTTTTGTTGCTACGTACAAATGGCCTGGATGGACTCATGGCCCATTGGATCAAAAAAATTGTGCTGCATCATGGGCTTTTTCCACTGCAAGTAATGAAGTCATTTTAATTACTTCCTTATAAATTCTCCCTTTGACTCTAGATCCTGGGACAGTCATTAAAAGGTTTTAAAATTTAGAATATTTAAATATTAACTTTTGGTGCATTAAAATAAAATCTTATTCCTCAGAGGAAGCAACCTGAACATTATATAAAACTCCATTTTACTCTGAAAATTGGTCTGTAGGGTTTAATCTTAAATAGAGAGTAAATCAAAAGAGCAATGAAAAAAAGTTGCCTATTTTGTTTGTCCTTTGATTTAAGGACAGATAGTAAGAGGAATATAAAGTTCCTTTTCATTCATAATATAATACAGATATAGATATATGCACAATGTTTAAGTTCTTCCTTTTTTAAATATTTCAAAAATATATTAAATTGGTAAACTAATTTGACATAAAGCAAAGACAGGATAAACTGATAGTAGGTTGAATGGATTTAATTTCATTTTAGATCAAAACAAATATATTGGTTCTGAGTCCAAATAATATAACTGGTCTTTTAATAAGAATAACTTTCACAAATAACAAATTGTGTTGCTGATCATTCAAAAGTATAACAATACATATTTTGTAACAATTTTCCTATAAGTTCAGAAGTCTAGTAAATCAACACTAAAGTTAATGTCAAGATTTGGTGACCAAATTATCCTCAAAAGAATGTTTGTTGTACTCTAGCAATTAAATACACTAACAATATTTATTGGCTGCTATCAAGAAACTATGTTCTAAGCTTTAAAGGTAATTCCAAAAGAGTACTCGAAAACAGTCTAAGCACTGAGAGCATTGTGAAATAAGTACATAGGCTCTTCGAGAAACCTACTCTGAAGAGGAGCATTCCTTAGGACAGAAAAGTGCTGATATTTTTGTGTAAATAACATTGCTTCATTGTTTAAGTATCAGCTAGTTTGTTCTAGAAATAATGCCAATAGCTAAGGTCACCTCTGGAGTGGCTTCCTTTATGTATGCTGCTGCCTACTAGCTCCCTGATTGTCTGATGTTTGTCCTCACTGCAGTAGGGATCCACATGGGGATTCTTTAAGCCCTATTCTAATTAGATAGGAAATATTTAATCAGATAAGTCATTTGTCATTTTGTATTCATGTGGTTAATGTATTACACCTCCTAAGTGATATCTAAGCATTCTGCTTTAACTCTAGGTTAAATCAGTATTTCTGAAGATGTCTTCAGACAGATGTTGGTGGTGAAATACTAAGAGTAAACTTGCTCGGGTGATTTGGACAGTGTGTTTTGGAGTCCCTAGGTCACAGACCCACAGAAGGGCTCAGTACAGGACTAAGCCTGCATTTGTCCCCAGAACAATGGAGACAGGGTTTTCCACACGTTCTGGGTTTCAGAGGACACAGGAAAACCAGACTGATGATATATATATATATATTAATGTGTTCAATAAAGAAAAAGGAGAAACTAGGTTCTTATGAAGATCTAGAAAATTCTATCAGAAAGTAGTAGTTAAAATGACAAAAAATTGTGTTTAAAATAAGCTATAAAATGGAATAAATAAGACATTAAAATCTATATTATAAAAGGCCTGTGGCCCTAACGCTGGAAGACCCGCACGGGTGGGCAGGGGTTAAGTGCCCTTAAGTGAGGCCGCATGATTTTGCCAGCTAGGCTTCTAGTATTTACATATATAAATCAGTAGTTATTCAGTGAAATAAAATTCCAGCAAGATGTCAGAGGCTGAATATGTGGAGTTGGAAACGGTGGCGATGATACAAGTCACAGAGCAAATTTGGAGACAGAATAAAATAAGCAGAGAAAATAATAGTGTGTGTCTCAGAGGTAAAGCCCAATAAAAGTCTTCAAACAGAGTGAAAAATAATTTGCTGAACTGAGTCATTCTTTAATCTTCTGACCTTTTCTAAGTATTTCTAGTGAATTTGGATTAAACCTTTACCGAGATTAAAAAATGTCTACATAAAAGCAACATATTGCATACCATCTGAATTTAAAATATTTGTCCTTTAGTTGAAATCTTCAAATTCATGGGGCTAGAATAAATCTTACCGGTCAACTTTTTTAAGAGTTTGGTTTTATAAGAGGCACATATAGGTAAAGTGACTCACCCAGAGCCAAAAGCCAAGCAGAAATGATCCTTGAAGCCAAGTTTCTGACTCCTTGAATATTCTTTACTCTACATTGTAAAGTATATTCTGAGCTACAATAACATTTCAAAAAAATATATTTGATTCTGAACCCATGTACTGAAAGTCAAAGCATCAAAGGATTTCTATTTTCTTTTCAAAGTAGGGAACCATTTTCTTGAGGATAGCAGAGGAGGATAGCAGTATAATGCCATTTGTTCCTATGAAATATATCCTAACACAATAATAGTTGGGAACACATATTGAGCATCTGAAATGTGCCAGCAATTCTACTATGAAAATATACATATGCTGTAGTTACATAAAAACCATGTATGTATAGAGATGTATATATAAATGAATTATTTTAAAATAAGTTATTTTAAAATATAAGTTGGCATTTTGAGGGGTTCCAGTACCCAGACAGTTTTAATGAGCAAAAATGATAACTTTTTCTGAGAAAAATAGATGAATAGACAAAAGGTTATGACTCTGCTGCCTTCTATTAAAAGAGATTAAACACCTAGACTGAGACTATACCCGGCAACAACAAATAATGTGTACCAAAGTGGCACCCTCTACAATTTTTTTCATGATCTCATTGCTTACATTAGTTTATCATGGTAGCATGATCAAAATGAAAAAAACATGTATAGTTTTCTGGAACTGGTTAATTAATTATGACTCTCTTGTGTTTTGTCATATATCTAACGCTTAGCATATCTGTCATTTAGTAGATGGTCAATAAATATGTGTTGGGAAAAGGGATAAATTGATAAATGATGGCCATGATAGGAAATTATTTAAGCAGAAGACTGTAGTTTTCAATAATAAAAGGCATAGACTGTAGGTTTCAATAATAAAATGCATATATGAATTCAAATCTACTGAAATAAAATTAGGATCATGATTTTTAACAATATTATAAGCATAAAAGTGTGCTGTGTAACTTTTAGATATTTTGTCAGATAGAGTCATATTATTCTGGATTAATTTAAGAATGGTCTCACAGGCAGTTAAACTAGATACCAGTTATAAAACCCAGAAATTTGATTTATTCCAATATATCAGATTAAAATAGATGAATTTCCAATTAATATTTCTATAATCAGTTTTTCTCATTTCCTTAGTTTAGTTACATTCATTTAAAAAATATATATTTACCCATGACTATATTTGAGATACTGTTCTAGGTGCAGGGGATATAAATGTCATTAACATATAGCCTTGGTCCACAAGGAGTTTCATTTGATAGATTTCTTAATGAAGAATTCAGAAGTATATAGAACATGAAAGAAACAAGGAACTAGAAAAGTCTTTGAAGTTGATAAGACAATGGGGCAATACCAAAATCATATAAAACTTATGACTGAAGTTATGATACAGTGAACTTATTGGAATACATAAGTATATTAATAAAATTTTGCCTTAATTTTAAATTACATAAATTTTAGAAGACGAGTTTAGTGTTGAAATAAAAAGATAGGTAAATTATTAGAAATTCCATGTGCCATTTGAATATTAATCAATATTTTATTTGAAACAGGTGTGGCTGCTGATCGGATAGCAATTCAGTCTAAGGGTCGATACACAGCCAATCTGTCTCCTCAGAATTTGATTTCTTGCTGTCCCAAGAATCGCCATGGATGCAACAGTGGAAGCATCGATAGGGCTTGGTGGTACCTGAGAAAACGTGGGTAAATAGCTGCCCAACACATATTTCTAGGCTTCTTATGAGGGCTGCTTAAGGTTAGAATAAGGAAAAAAAAATATTTAGTTCAAAACTTTTACCCAAAATATACAAATATATATGCTACATTTATATAAATGTATGCTTCATTTGGTATTTGCTAAGTTTATAAACTATTAGAAATAATGTTTTGAAGAATGTATGCTTTCTAGCTAAATTAGTAGAAAGACTCAAATAAGCATTGCCTTCTTTGTTGCTCTGAGCCAAATGCAGAGATAGTGTAATTGATATCACTGATACCTCTGTTGAACCTCTAAATTATCCAGGTAGATGAATAGATGTCAGATAAGTCAGGTTTAGAATCAGATGAATAAAATAAAGAAGTAACTTACAGTTGCCTCTATTCATCAGTATCATTAATTATCTCCATTAATGATATTGATGAGACAAGGTAGTTTTTATTCTTACTCTCATATATTCTGATAACCTACTTTGAGAGCTCATTTACTTAAGAGCTGAATTATTTGGCTATGTAAACTGCAGGTGATATTTAGTAGTAGACTTATATACTGCTTACTTCCCCCTCCCTCCCCCTCATTCACTGAGTTCTCTGGACCTGCTATGAAAGAGTGGGGGTCAGATATTGATGAGTGGCAATAAATTTCTTTAAAAATTTATTTTCACGTATTTTGCTTAGTAAGATAGTGCTTAGAATGGACTGATTCTAATCTTGGGCTGATACCCTTCTGATGTATGAGTGCTTGTTTGGCTTCTGTTTTGCATTATAATAAAAATTAAAGTCCTTTAGGGGTTAAAAATACAAATGATCATTGAAACACAATTAAATCTCATTATGTTAGTCTGCTTAGGTTAACATAACAAAATATCATAAACTGGGTATCTTAGACAATAAGTGTTAATTTCTCAGAGTTCTGGAGACTGAGAAGCCCAAGATCAAGGTGTAGCCAATTCAGTTTTTGGAGAGAGCCCTCTTCCTGGCTTACCTTCTCACTATGTTTTCACAGGCAGAGAGAGTTCTCATGTCTGCTCCTCATCTTAAAGACACTAGTCTCATTACGAACCCCACTCTCCTTACCTCTTTTATAGCTAATTATTTCTGAAAAGTTCCATCTCAATACCTTCAAATTGGGGGGTAGAGCTTTAATATGTGAATTTGGGGCAACACAATTCAATAGTTTGCACTCATTATCCCATTTAATATAAGTTGTCTTTTTGAAGTGTTTAGGTTTTTAATAGCTTTGCTTTCATTACTGTCTTTGCCCATATTTTCTTAATCTATTGAACACTATTGAATTTTCTTGAACTAATCCGATTGTATACTTACATGGCCAATTAAACATTGAATGTCTATAAAACCAATTATTTTATTTTCCTTACCATCTGCTTCTCTACTCAATGAATTATGTTAGATTTGGGGTCAAATAATTTGGACTTTTTATGTTTAGTTTCAAAATTAGAGATTAAAATTGTTTTCTTTATCTTTTGTGTAATTCAGATAATTTTCTACTTTATTAACTTTAAAAATTATATTAGCGTATACTATTTTATGAAAGTATCATGAACCACAAATAATAGTTGAAGTCTTATGAGACTTAAAAATGTAAAAATACCCTTACATAAACATATGCTTTATCAGAGCATCCCATCTCAATATAATAAAATGTATTGCCTTTTTTACATTAAACTTGGCTCTTCTGAATTACAATTATAGATACAGAATGAAGTAATTCCCCTATTAATATCAGCACAGATTTATTGACAGTCATTTTTCATCCTTGGGAAATTCTATAATGTAGATAGTTATTTATTAAAGTGATTGAAGCAATATTTTAAAAAGTATAATGAAGAAACAAGAGGGGGGCAGAGGAGAGTGTAACATCAGTGAATTGCTCTTTTAGAATCAGTAGACATTTTGAAAGTTACACATGTAAGCATCAGAATGTTTAATTCAGTAAAGTTGCACATAGATAGGTGTGTTACGGCATTTTCCTAAGTATTACATTTACTTCTTTGCTTGTTTCTGATAGACTGGTATCCCATGCATGCTACCCACTTTTCAAGGACCAAAATGCTACCAATAATGCCTGTGCCATGGCTAGTAGGTCTGATGGGCGGGGAAAGCGTCATGCCACAAAGCCATGTCCCAACAACATTGAGAAATCTAATAGGATCTACCAATGCTCTCCTCCATACAGAGTCTCTTCTAATGTAAGTCTGAATGTCAAGAAATAACAGTGATTTACTTGTTAAAAATATATATATAGCTCTCCTGTTATTAAAGCTATTTAAAAACTATTTAAACCCATTACATTCTAATATAATGTTATGTTTTCAGGTATAATTTCTGGTATTCTTAAAGTGACCATTAAAAATTTCCAGTTTGGGTATGATTTCTGATCTTTATAATGTGAGCAGTATAGATGCTTGACTTACATTTAGAAATGCCCATGGAAATAGAGTTTTTAAATCATGTTTTAATTACTTAATGTTCTTGACAAGTAAAAACTAAATCCAACCTTTATTACTGACTTTTTATTTGTGGTTGTAGCTCATTTTATCAATCCTTTGCCTTACTCCACAAAATAATTAAAATAGACATAGCTGTAATGGACAAAGGATGGCCTTGGATTCTAGTTTGTCATGTTAAAAGCACTGGCAAATTTTATCCCATCGTGTCAGTGTCACCCAGACCTTCTCATTTTCAGAATATCTCACCTTCACTGTCTTTCAGTTACCTGTGAAATACAGTCCAATATTCTTACCATGACATACAGGCTTTCATGATTTGTTTCTGACCTGCTACTTTTACAGACTGTTGTCTGGCCAGCATCTACCCCTCCACTCACTCATACTGTTCCTGATATAAGGACTACTGTCTGCTTCCTAGACACACCATGTGCTTTTACGCTTCTCTACTTAGACAAGTGCTCATTCCTCTTACCCAAATGATTTTCCCACCTATTTCCTTGTAAAATCCCACATATGTGTCAAGGATCCATCTTCTCTTTGAGGTTTTATTGCCTTCTACAATAGGTAGGATTAATTTCCCTTTCTTGTTTGCACCTATGGCACTTTGAGCTTGTCTCTGTAACAGAACTTATCATTTTGTAATGCCGTTATTTATGTTGCTGTCTGTCTTTCCTACCAAAATGTAAATACATCGAAGATAGGTTCAGGGTCAATATTTGTTTCTATCCTGGTTTTTGGAGATATGTACTCTGTGGTACCTGTGAATAGATGAATGGATGAATGAATAACCTGGCTCTTTATGAAGGGCTGCATTACAGAATGGGTAGCAACATTTGTATGTTAAATCTATACCAAGAAACTCCACTGAACATGCATATAGAACTGCTCCTGTGGTCAAAAAATAGAAATGCCTCTAAAAGCAAATGATAAACATGGTTTTAATTTTTTGTGACCATGAGAAAGTAATTATTTTTCCTCCATTCCAACATTATTGTCAGTGTTACAGTAAATGAAATAAATTGGTGCATGTTATTTTAGCAACTTTATCAATGGGGCATTTCACATGTGGGTATTTCAAAGCCTGATTAATGGCAGGTGGTCAAGACACATTGGATTGTATAACTTCTAGATTGATTGTATAAGACCTGGCAATATATACCAGACAATGGATTTAGAATGCTCTAATAACAATAACAATGCTCATTGATAATTCTCCTTTAGGAAACTGAAATAATGAAAGAAATCATACATAATGGACCAGTTCAAGGTATGCTTGGATGAAATATGGTTGTGTGTTATTTATTCCTTTAATAAAGAACATTACAGTTTAGCTCATGTAAAAGAAGATTAATAATAGAAAGAAAATGTTGACTTTTAGAGTGTTCATAAGGGTTTAACAATACTTAGGTCAGGGAAATCATGGAAAATACACTCACATAATAACTTCATTAGTTGTTATTTTATTTAAAAAATAGATTCATCCATAGATTTAATTCTTAAATATTAATGAAACATTTGATGAAAGTTTGATAAATCCTTCCAGCTTGATTATGAACCAAGCAGTCAAACATAAAATGCTAAGTGATGGAGCTCATTTAATTGTTCAGTCCTATTTAAAATTCATACAAAGTACTAGAAATTTTTTCAGTTTTAGCTTAAATGGATCAGGAAATAGAATGAAAAAAATCAAGATTTAGTGGTAGAAATAAAGTAGCTACACTTACTTTCCTTTTTTTTTTATTTTTTAAAAAAATAGATTTTATTGATTTTTTACAGAGAGGAAGAGAGAGGGAAAGAGAGTTAGAAACATCAATGAGAGAGAATCATCAATCAGCTGCCTCCTGCACACCCTCCACTTGGGGATGCGCCCGCAACCAAAGTACATGCCCTTGACTGGAATCAAACCTGGGACCCTTCAGTCCGCAGGCCGATGCTCTATTCACTGAGCGAAACCGGTTTCAGCTACACTTACTTTTCTATAAATTCAGATCAAATCAAATAAGCCAGTAGGATTTTGTATTTTATAAAAGGCTTTCTATTTTGATCAATTTGTGTTACAGAGAGTAAGCAGTAAATAAAAAATAATATGCTAACTTACTCTACATTGACTTTGAGTTGTAAGATATCATCTCTGATATATAGTTTCTCTGCTTACCTATTGAATTTTATTTTTCACCAATGACATATCTAAAGATACAGTCATAGTGTATATTCTCTGTAATAAACATTTCTTTGAAGGGCATGAAGAACAAATTTAGTGAGTTTTAAATGGAAATACAGGTTGTGAACAATAAAAGGCCCAAAATATATGATCAATGTGCTGTAATTTATCAAATATATTAAACCAAAGTTTAAATTTAAAATATTTGATATAGACCTAAGGAACTATTGGCCAGTTCTTGTTTTTGTTAATGGTGACCTGATTAGTATTGATTCAATATCTAGCAGGCACTGTGGATTTTAAAACTGTGTTGGAGTAATTTGCATTGATTGTTATCATCACTTCCTATTTATTGAGAAACTGAAGCTTACACTAAGCATATCCTGGGACATGTTTTAGTTTTTAAAATCCTTGGGTCTTAAGCAAAACTTGAAACAAATGAAAAGGAAAAAAATTTTTTTTCTTTACAATTGTGTCATTTTTGTTGGCACTTATAGAAGAAGGGCAATACATGTATAATTTAAATATATTAAGTAGAGTTTGTGTGACAGATTTAAAGGAGCACATTCATTTGAAATCAAGGATAAATTTAAAAATACAACTTTCACATTGGCTACTTAAATGACTTTAGGCAAATTACCTAACCAGGTCTGAATCTTCAGATCACAAATACTATTATAAGTTCTCTCTATAAAATAAAATAAAAATTGGGATCATAATTATTTAAAACATAATACCTTAGGTTTCTTGTGTGTTCACACAGTTAAATGTTCATGAATTTCATACAACAAATCAAAAGTAAAGAGATAAAATTTCAAAATAATAAAGTATTCAACCCCCATTGGACAAATGTTTGTTGAGAAGCTGTCTCCTGCCAGCCTGAGCTGGGAGTGAGAGGCAGAGAGCAGTGAAGACAAGTTTGTGCTGCCCTCAAGCATATGACAATTCTGCATAAATTTGCTGCAGGTTCAAAGTAAAATCGTACTATAGTAGCTTATATAGTCAGATGTCTGTGGGTTCAAGTCTGTTTTGGTGTCAGAAATGGAAGAAAGGAGCTGCCTTCATGTTCATTGTGATGGCTTCTCACCCATGTTTCTTTAGTTGTCAGTGTTTTTCTGCAGTGAAGAGTATTTTACCTGTGATGGTTAACAGAGAGTTTGGAAAAGCTACAGAAGCTAATTCTATATAATAAAAGCCTAATATGCTAAGTGCCTGACCATGCCCTCAACTGTTTGACCAGTTGCTATGATGTGCACTGACCACAAGAGGGTAAGTTAACTTGCTGCTGGGGGCTGGCCGATCAAGACTGGGCCAGTTGGGCCTGACACGTCCTGGAGCCCTCCCACTGTCCCTTCCCAGCTGGCCAATCTCCCACTGTCCTTCCCCGGCTTCTAAAATATTTCTTCTAATAAATTTCCTTTCAATGTGCACAAATTTGTGCACTGGGCCTCTAGTGATTCTATAAAATAAGGAAAAATGTGTGCAAAATCTTCCCATTTTTATAAATGCTGATTGACTTATCTTGCTGTATATGCAAAGTGATGTCTTCCATTGTTGCATTTCCCCCCAGTCTCAATACAAAAGTATGTAAAAGGCAACAGAATGCTGACTAATTAACACTGTGAGCATTTTTCTAAAATATGTAGAATGAAAAAGAAGTTTAGGTTATGGAAATAGAACGATAGCAAAGATCTGCTTAGATTACAGTTATATAAATTGTTAAAAACCTATGGGAATGTGTTGGTAAAGAAAATTTTAAAGTTGGTAAAGAAAATTTAATCTCTTTTAGAATATTTGAACAGCATCAGAAAATGCATGGGACATTAAAAATAAAATAAAAGTGGAACATTAAATAGTTATATTTGACTTTGGAATAGTAGCTTTATTTGAGCAGCTATCAAATGCCTATGCTATGTAAAATGCATGTCAAACTAAGATAGACAAGTAGGGTACATAGTTATGAAGGGGGTTTATCTTGTCCCAACTAAAAATATTTTCAGTTCACATCTTTTAGAAGTTTAAAGTCTTCATTCTGAATTACCCAAGCCCTTCAACAAAGCCCAGAATACAGAAAAGAAGTAATCTAGGTGAGGAAATGAAAAAGAGCTTTATAAAGCGTAAGCTCTTACTTTCTAAAGAATACAATATTGGCTCAGCTCTCCAGAATTGGGAGGCTGGAATCTTGTCAGAATATTCCTTTGCCAAGGGTTTGCTTTCTATTCAAGCTCACCGAGGAAAGATTTGTATTTATTTCTAAGGATTAAGGACAATTACTTTAAGCCTGGTTTGCTAGACTCACCCTGCGCTGCTAGCTTAATTGGAGTTTTAGAGGCTTGTGGTGAAGCATAAGGTTAATGGAGAAATCACAAATCACTAGCCAAGTGCAGAGGTCCTTCACTGCAAAGACTCAATTCCTGGTAATAGTTCCTCTGTCAATTAAGAATACCTGGTGTTTTAAAGGTATAATGTGAATTTAAGTAATATTCAAACAGCTAAAAGTTGTTCTTAGAAGAAGAAAATACTGCAGCCACATCTAAGTGAAATCATAAGGTACTTGTCTTTCTCTGAGTGGCTTATTCACTTAGCATAATACTCTTCAAATAAACTAACAAACAAAATAGAACCAGACTCATAGATACAGAGAACAGACTGACAACTGTCAGAGGGAAGGGAGGAGGGGTGCCAGGTGAAAAAGGTGAAGGGATTAAGCAAAAAATATAAATAAAAATAAGCAAACAAATAAAACCAAACTCATGGACAGTCCACAGAATAGTAATATCAAAAGGAAAGGTGGTTGGGTGGAGGCAAATTAGGATAAAAAGAGGATAAATGGTGATGGAGGGAGACTTGAATTGGGTTAGTGACACACAATACAATATAAAGATGATATATTATGGAATTGTGTACCTGAAACCTACATAATTTTATTAACTAACTAGAGGCCTGGTGCATGAGCTTTGTGCACAGTTAGGGTCCCTAGGCTTGGCAGGCAATGAAGACTGATATGTGGGATCACCAGTGGGTGATCCAGGGGGCCCCCACTGGCACCTGCCTTGACCGATCTGGTACTGCCCCCTTGCTGGCCCCACCCTACACCACTGGTTGCCTCTCTCTATTGGGGAGAGACCCTACTGGCACCTGCCTTAGATGGCCTAAAACCTGCAGGCTGGGGGCAGCTCCTGCATTAAGCATCTGCCCTCTGGTTGTCAGTATGCATCATAGCAACTGGTCATTCTGCCATTCAGTCAATTTGCATATTAGGCTTTTATTTTATAAGATGTCATCCCAATAAGTTCAACAACAACAAAATATTTCAACCAACTAAATTAAGCAGGAATCAAAATTAGCCTGTATTACAAGATTGCTTCTTAAATTCTATTCTGGCAATTTACCCATTGGTTGTTTTGTGAGAATTTCTGGAGGTTTATAAAGTTAATGTTTTTAACTGTGTAATTTTTCCTATTGGGTTTTATTTTAGCCATAATGCAAGTCCATGAGGATTTCTTCCATTATAAGTCAGGAATATATAGACATGTGAAGAATGAAGAATCAGAAAAATATCAGAAGTTTCGGACACATGCAGTCAAACTCACTGGGTAAGGCAATTCTTAAAAATCTTTAACACATTTAAAAACGAAACTAAAACAAAGTGCATATAGTGCATTTTGGTACCAAAATTCTGCTTTGTATTGAGAGAGTCTGATATAAATTAAAAATTTAATTATTTAAATTTAGTCTTAATAATCCTTAATTATTAATTTAAAATTCAGTAAAAAGGTAACAATATTCTGAAAAAAAAAAAAGGCCATTTCCTGTCTCTCACCTATTAGTAATGTGTCCTAATGTTCCAAGGGCAAGGGAAATATATTATTGCAAGTAGGTTCTCATAATGTATCACTCTAATTCTGAAAAGATTTTAGGAATCATTTTGTTTTGTTTCCACCCCAAACCCTCACTTTTCTCATCTGACTGAACCCACACACAAGCAGCCTCTGTTACAACTAAATCATTACCTTCTCCTTACTGATCTTTGAAACTCTTTGAGTCAATTCCAAGGTATGTAGAACAGTTATACTCTATGATGCTTCTTTAATCATCATACCTCCTTTAGTTGAAACTAGAGGCCTAATGCACAAAATTTGGGCACAGGAAAGAGGGTCCCCTCAGCCCAGCCTGAACCCTCTCCAATCTGAGACACCCTCGGGGATGTCTGACTGCCAGTTTAGGCCCGGGGATTGGGCCTAGCTGCTGGTTCCTAACTGCACACCTGCCTGATTGCATCTAACTGCCCCCCCTGCCAGCCTGATCACCCCTAACCACTTCTGCCTGATGACCTGATTGCTCCTAACTGCCCACCCCCCGCCAGCCTATTGCCCCCAATTGCCCCCCTCCCCACTGGCCTGGTCGCCCCTCACTGCCCCCTCTGCTGGCCTGGGTGCCCCCAACTGCCTCCTCCCTTGCCGGCTTGGTTGCCACCAACTGCTCCCTCACCAGCCTGGTCATCCCTCACTGCCCTCCTCTGCCAGCCAGGTTGCCCCACACAGCCTGCTGTTTAGTCATTTGGTTGTCCCTCACTAACCCCCCTGTTTGCCCGGTTGCCCCATGCAGTCTGTTCAGCCATCTGTTCAGTTATTTCGGTCATGACAGCCCTTGTCTCTTTATATATATATGGATACGCTGGGGTTCCCACTATAAAATTACATTTTATTGAATGTAAGAAACTACTGATTTTATGGATTTTATGGATTTCATCTTAGAATTAAAATACATTTCAAGTTAATGTAGATTAGGTAATTTTACTAACCTACATTAGTGATAATGTGGCTCAAGAATTTGGAGTTGTTTTATATGCCTCTTAATTCTATAGAGAAAGATGGCTAGATAAATCACTAGATATATCTAATAGGAAAATAAGATACTAAAGTATTTAAAATTTTATGGCAACAAAAAATTTGCACACCTGCCCATCCTTTTGTGCTAATTTTTCTTTTCTGGCCTGACTTTTCAGTGTTCTTGGTTAGTTGTGTTTTTTTTTTCCTCCCTGTACTTCTATACATCTTAATGTTAGAGTGTCCATACTCACTTTTATAATAGATTTTTTCTCCCTTATATTCTCAATCATTCTCTGATGAATTCATCAGTCTCTGAGTTTATCCTGCCTTTGAGAACCATCTAAACGTGACACTAATTCAATTTACTAGTATATCTACCACCTAGATCTCTCTCCTGAATTCTATAAACTTATCCATTCCATAGCCTTCTTGACATCTCCACTTGGGCACCTAATAAGTGAATCAAATTCAACGCTTACAAACTCAGCTCCTGATTCCTGCCTTTGTACCTGTTGAACACTAACTTTCTCCATCTTAGTTAATGACATCATCCTTCTACATGCTCTGGCTGAAAACCTGGAAATTATCCTTGAAATTACTTCCCTTGAAACTCACTTTCAATGTGTCAGAAACTGTTCTTTCAACTTATATCCAGAATCTTAACTATTTTTTACTATTCAAACTGCCAGAACTCTTGCCTGACCTACCATGACCTAATATTTTGTGCATGGAATACTTAAGTAGCTTCTAACTGGTCTATTATTTTATTTGCCCTCAAAAGTCTATTCTCAACAGAGAAATAAGTGTGTTCCTTTTATAACACTAGTCAGATCTTGTTACTTCTTTACTCAGAACCCTGCACTACTTTCCCAGTTCCATGGGAACAAAACCCAAGGTCCTTACAATGGCCTACAAAGGTCTGCATGATGTGAGGATTCCCCCACCTGCCTGCCTGCACCCTCATCAATTTTCTGATCTCAATTTCTGTTCATCTGTGCCTGTTCTTCCTGCTTTAGTTCCTTTAATGTTTCAGAAATCCACACATCTAGGTCTTTCTCTGTTGTTAAAATGCTCTTTCAGACATCTGATTTCTTAGTTTCTGTACTTTCATTGAGTATTTATTCAGATCTAATCTGTTCAGTGTAGCTACCCTGTCTTATTTAATATTGCTAACTGCCTTCTCTTCCAGCATTCTGATCCCTCTTACATGATCTATTAATTTTTGTAATGATTATTACTTTCTAAAACATGTTTAATTTAATTAGCTTTGTATGTTAATAGTATATTGTCTTTTCTCCCTACTAGATTGAAGCTCCATGAGAGCAGGCATCTGTAATATTCACTGATGTAGCCAAACCACCTAATACAATGCTGATCCATAAAATACTTAATGCTTTCTCTAGTCAAAGAATAAACTTTTTAAGCACATGTCCTATGCTAGTTCTCACTTGCTACTCTTCTTTAAATGGGTCAGCTTTTTGTTGAAAAATAGAGTAAGCAGAAGTTGGAGGAGAGAGCTGAAGCACTCCTCAGCTTTGATTGAAGTGTGCAATTTTTGGACCCATTCTGGCCAAATCAACTCTTCCCTTCCTGCATAGCCTGCAGCATTTGGTGGGACTCACAATAGAGCCCTTGCAGGTATCTGTGCTGTCATGTGCGATTCTTTGCCTTTCTTCTCTGCTTCACCTTGCTTTATCTTTCCACCATTGCCCTGGATGGTTGGCCAGGACTCTCACAATCGAGTGCACTTCCAATGTGATTTCTTCCTCAGTGGAAATCCCATGGGTTGTAGGGGAACAGATCATCATAGTTCAATTGTTGTATCCTCATTAGGGGATATTCCTGGACTGTCTTATATACTTTTAAGGGCAAACTTTTCCCATTCAGGTTGGAGACAGAGGGGAAGGATTGTATATTGTTTCTCAGCATCTACTCTTGCTTTGGTAGAGAACAAAATGTATATTCTGTTATTCCTCAGTTGTTATTGGGAATTACAGCTGTTTGCTTGGTTCACTAAAGACAGAAAGTATTGAGGTTTTAAATTTGGTTTTGTTTTTATTTTTTAAATTCTTGTTTAGTTACTTTTCAGGAAGATGAATGGAATAAAAATGTCTTTATGCTGCCATTGTAACTGGAAATTCATCTATTTTTTTATTTTCCTTCACTTTGAAAGTCCCATTCCTTCTAAATCTCTCTTTCTTGTGTATATTTCATTATCAGTTTTTGTCTTCTCTAGTGATGCCCTTGATGGGAAAATTTTTCCCACCATATACTTGATGATTGAAATAATTTTTGCTATCATTCAGAGAACACTGAAAATGACAATATTGATATAGAATCTTTCTTTCTTGATTTATTAGAACTGATCACTTATCATCTCTACCACCTACTTAGCCATGCTGGTTATGTTACCTTCAGTCTACTCCTAAATTTGTTCATGCTGGCCTTGTACAAGATATGGGTGTGTTTACATTTAATCACTCTGATACCATCTGTTTTCTACGTTCAATGTGTCAGTTGCAGTAGTGTGTTAGTTTTTATAAACATTTAGAAAATTGAGACCTTTATACATATATATCACATGTGTGACATTTAACAAGGCTAATTCTGAAAAATTACTCTTGGAGCATATGTTTATTTTTCAGAAATACTTTAGGCCCTGAGCATTGTTAGGTGCCCTGGAAAGTAGATTTTAATTCATTTCTTCATTAGTAATTCCTGACTTGGTAATTACTACATGCAGAAAATTAATGCATCAGTGAATTAGAGAGTAAACAAATAGCCCAAGTAAGTTAATGTTTCTTATCAGAGAGCTTAATATACTCCTGTCAAGTACCTTACAAATTTATTGCAATACATACATTCTATTTGCTGTTCTTTCTGTAGAAGACAACTCTGTTAGACTTCACTTACTTGAACAAATGAATTTAAAGTTCTATCACATGCCATGCACTGGGAAATAGGAGGAGGATAACTACATAGTCCTACTCTTAAGGACTTTAGGGAATAAGGCAAACCCATTCACAACTGACTCCAGCATAAGGTAATAGATGTTATATATTCTCATATATATAAAGGACAGGATTGTGATAGGTAGATAACAAATTATAAAAACAAAGTTTTATTTGCCTTTAATAAATAATTGTATTTTGCCAAAACTGGTTTGGCTCAGTGGATAGAGCGTCGGTCTTCAGATTGAAGGGTCCCAGGTTCGATTCTGGTCAAGGGCATGTACATTGGTTGCGGGCACATCCCCGGTGGGAGGTGTGCAGAAGGCAGCTTGTCGATGTTTCTAGTTCTCTATTCCCCTCTGTAAAAAAAAATCAATAAAATATATATTTAAAAATAAATAAATAAATAAATAAATAAATAAATAATTGTATTTTACTCCTCCCTCTTCTCCTTCTAAAACCTCTGTTTATCTCCATTATGGACACTAGACTTATAAAAACATTTAATTGAATAGAAAATGTCATATAGAGACATTGTTTTATACAACAATAATAAGGAAATATTACCCGTTAAACTGAGAAAGTCCATTGATTTTTAGATGGTTCCAATTTTAGAGATATTAAAATATGCAGAAAAAGGTTTCTTGAAATAAAAACAATATGGCTGGTATTTGAGATATTTATCCTGGCTAGCATTCTCTATACTATGATTCTATTTCATGAGGATTTCTCTCCATATCTATTACAATTTATCTAGTGTCCCATATTTGGGTGTGAATTTGTGTGTGTGTGTGTGTGCTGATGTCAACAATATCAAATTTTTCACATTATATAAATATTGTGCAGTGACTCAGACAGAAGACAAAACATTGTAAAATGGAAGCTGAAAGGAAAGTAAACATGAAAAGAATCCAGAAAGAACCAATTACATAATAACAAAGATGTTTTTCAAGTACAAAATGAAGGATAATGCCAGTTTTTAAAATTAAATTGAACACCCCAAAATACATTTTAAAATGCTCAAAATTATAAAAATTAAACAAGTTTCCAATAAGTGACTGTGAAGACATTTGCTTTGAGTTAATCATCCAAAAATCAAGGAAGAGATTTCTGTAAACTTTGATGCATATCTATTATAATGACTTAAATTTAGGCACAAATAGAATGATTTCTAAGTTCCTTTTTTTCTGTATTTTCAACAAAAATAGAACTCATGTTGTTCCTGGTGCTGTGGTAATAGGCAGTGTGTGAAAAACAAAACAATGGTCCTTGATTTCACAGTGCAACTAGATATCAAACAAAAATACATAAAAATGTAAAGTTACACATTTTACAAAAGCACAGTTGAAAGTAGTAAGAGGGCATACAATACTTGATCTAGACTGTAGAATCTGAGAAATGTCCTAGAGGAAGAAAGTCTGAGCTGAGATTTATGGGTTGTTTAGGAACAGGCAAAAGGAACAGCTTGTGTAAAAAAAAAACAATCTGTGGTCAGAAGGATACAAAACATTGTATAAACACAGTGCTATGATAGCTGAATCTCAGATGGCAAAGACTTGTAGGCCATTTTACAGAATTAAGTGAAGCATGTTACACATTTAGTTAAGTTAAGCATTTTAAGAGCAAAGGTAAATCACTGAAGTGAATTATTTTTCTTTTTAAAATATATCTTTATTGATTTCAAAGAGGAAGTGAGAAGGAGAGAGAAATAGAAACATCAGTGATGAGAGAGAATTAGTGATCAGTTGCCTTCTGCCCGATTGGGGGTTGGGCCCACAACCAAGACATATGCCCTGACTGGGAATTGAACTGTGACCTCCTGGTTCCTAGGTCAACACTTAACCATTGAGTTAATGAGCCAGGTTCACTGAAGTTTTTTAAATAGAAAGGTGGCATGATTTTCTTTGTATTATTTAAAAAGATTGTTTTACTATAAAAATATTATGTAAAAAGGCAAATTATAGTATCTAAGTACAAGATAATAGTCTAGACTTGGTAAGATGGTGGCAGAGTTGGGGAAACATGAATAGATCAAAAATATTTAAGGAGAAAAGCTGGCAGACATGATATGGATTTGGAATAGAGCATGGACAATGAAATGGAAAAGTTTAATATTGGGCATGATGATTTTTGAGATGTCTTTAAACATAAAATTTCAGATTGATGTCAGAGAAGATAGATATTGATCTTAAGGTTATAAAAGATTATTGCAGAAGACTGGAGAAAAAACAAGCAGTGCTTAGAGAGGTGGAGTTACACTTTATTATACACTGGTGGGCTCAGAGAAAAATGCCTTTCAAATTCTGAGCAAATAAAGGAAGAAGCATTCTCTTTTTATATCTTCTCAGGTCTTTGTGTATGTTGTTTTTGCAGACAACTTGTAACCTTGAGTACATATATTTATATAAACATCTGGCATTGGAGTATTATCAGTATCAGCGTATCAGCCTCTTACGTTAGATGGCTAGCTTGCCAAGTTAAGTTTATTTTTTCTATTATTCAAGCTAAAAAAAAAGTTATATTTTACAGAATAAGATACCATCTAAAAATAACATAGTTGACTTACAGAGCAAGGGACTTTCTAAAAACAGAGAATTTCAAATTGCAGTTTTTCCAAAGGAGGGATTCTTATGCTTCAAGATAAATGCTGCAAATGGATAGGACTGAGCAGAGTAAGAAAAACAGAAAGATTGATTGAGACTAAGCCATGAAAAAAATCCAATATTTAATGACTGGCTAAAAAAACGATGAGCCTACAAAAAAAGATAAGAGGCCCAGAAGATTTTACTTTAAAAATTGCTGTTGTAAGATTTTTCAGAAAGTGGAGGATTGGGGTTGGTCTTATAGAAAGATTGGCGACTCTATTATATCAGGAGAGAAGGCAGAGAGGACACATTTCAATGAATCTTGTTTAACATTTAAGATAGTTGTAAGTTGAGGAAAGGTCCTACCAGATACCTTCATTTTTTTATCTTCAGAAAGTAGAAGGTAAGGTTATCTGTAGAGGGAGAAGATGGTAGGAGAGATGCATTATCAGAAATTTGAGGAGAATAGAGATGGTTTGCAATGGTTCTCTAGATATTTGGGAGAGAGAGCTGCCCAGAGGAACCTAAAGAGATTGCCACGCATTACTAATGCTACCATTCTGCCCTCTTGTGTATTGTAGTCAGCTGCTTGTACGTACACAAAGAGCACTGGGTAGCTGAATTTACCTAATTGAGTTTTCCAGATGGGTGCAATGAAGAGTCAGAAAAACAAAAGGTTTAGGATATGAATATTAATGTAAGTATTGTTGAATGACAGAAAGTTTTAATAAGAGTGATGAAAAGAGAAGGATTGATGGATTTGGAGAAAAATTATTGGAGTAGATGCTGTGCATCTAATCTAATCTCAGTGATTTTATGATTATTTTTATCTTTTAGATTTTTTATTGAGAAAAAATTCATCATCCTATCTAATAAATGAGTAATATGCAAATTAACCATCACTCTGCTACATTCACAAGCCATGCCCACAAGCCACACCCACAGGCCAATCAGGAGCAAATTTGCAAATAAACTCAACCAAGATGGCTATGGCCACAGAGAGCAGGAGGGAGGTTTGGGTTTCCCTGGCAATGGAGGAAGCCAAGCTTTCCATACACCCTGGCTGGCCCAGGCCTCCACTCCATGCTACAAAGTTTCAATTGTAGAAGATACATAAACCCCAACAGAAATGGTTGCTTCCATGGAGCAAGCATGGAGAAGACTTGGCTCCACTCCAGGCTACAAAGTTTCAATTATAGAAAGTAAATAAACCCCAGATATCAGGTCCTCCACTTGGGTCACCAGGGGGCATGGCCATCCTGCAGACCACCACAGGCCCCTTGCCCAGGCCTTCCCATGCCCCAAGGGAACCTTCAACCTGTTCTGGGACATCCTTTAGGGCAAAGCAGCTGGCCCCCACCAGTGCACCAGGCCTCTATCCTATCTAATAAAAGAGTAATATGCAGATTGACCATCACTCCAACACACAAGATGGCTGCCCCCATGTGGTCAAAAATCCTGTCCCCATGTAGACACAAGATGGCCACCACAAGATGACCAGCAAGGGAGGGCAGTTGGGAGGAATCAGGCCTGCAGGAGAGGGCAGTTGAGAGGGACTAGGCCTGCAAGGAAGGGCAGTTGTGGGTGATCAGGCCAACAGGGGAGGGCAGTTGGGAGGAACCAGCCCTGAAAGGGAGGGCAGTTGGGGACAGTCAATCCTTCAGGGGAGGGCAGTTAGGGGTGACCATGCCAGCAGAGGAGGGAAGTAGGGGGCGACCAGGCCTGCAAGGAAGGGCAGTTGGAAGAGACCCAGGCTGCAGGGGAAAACAGTTGGGGGACCAGGCCTGCAGGGGAGGGCAGTTAGGGGTGACCAGGCCTGCAATGGAGGGCAGTTAGGGGCAATTAGGTTAGCAGGGGAGCAGTTAGGCATCAATCAGGCTGGCAGGGGAGTGGTTAAAGGCAATCAGAAGGCAGGCAGGTGAGCAGTTGGGAGCCAGCAGTCCTGGATTGTGAGAGGGATGTCCAACTCCCTGGTGGGATCGGGCCTAAATGGGCAGTCGGACATCCCTCGAGGGGTCCCAGATTAGAGAAGGTGGAGGCTGGGCTGAAGGACACCCCCTTCCACTGTGCATGAATTTCATGAACCAAGCCTCTAATATAATAATATTACATGAACTGATATTTTAAAGATTATGAATACAGTATTATAGAGCAATAATTTTCTATATTAATGTCTAATTATATTAAGAACTAATTTTCTACTTTATAGTCATAAATCTTTGATATTAATCTATCTACCTATAGCTATGTAGTTTTTTAGGAGAATATAAAAATAATGCTTCAGAGTTAAATTTCTAGTATATTTTTCCTATATTTCCTCTATATTACCAAGTAGCAAGGATTCCAGGAGCACAAATTCTTATGTAGTGCTATTGACAAAGCTTTATTGGGGTTACCACTTATATTTCATCATTAACCTCCCCTCTTCTCCCCCCCTCTTTCTTTCTGAATAACCACTGAATATTTAGCCTGCATTTTCATGCTATGTTATGTTTAACCCATGGAAAATTGATCAATTCTGAGAAGATGTTTTAATTAGAGGTTTTGAATGCATGGCAAGGTCTAAGACAGTTTAATAAACAGTTCAACTATACTAATTTAGAAAATGAAAATAAATGTGTGATAATTTGTATAAACAATACAAAAACATTTAATTTGGGTCTTGGGATGTGGTTTAACTGCACAATGTTTAGCTTTTTCTTTTTTGGGGGTATGGGGGTGCCCTGTTTTGAGTAGTTGCTATAACAGATAGATTCAAAATAATTAATACTTCAAATGTACTAATAGAAGCTTATTTCTTATTTACATAAATAGTTCAAGGTGGGTGATTCTAGTTTTAGGGTAGTTCTTCTTCATATGGTTTCAGGGGCCCCAAACTCTTCCTACTTTGTTGCTCTGCCACCTTTTAGGATTATATATTGTGATCTCATTCAGCCTATTGAAAATGAAAAGGAGCATGGGAAGAGTTTCTTTCTTTTTAATGTAGTGCTTTTATTTTTTAAAATATATTTTTATTGATTCAGAGAAGAAGGGAGAGGGGGAGAGAGAGAAACAACAATGATGGGAGAGAATCACTGGCCAGCTGTCTCCTGCACACCCCCCACTGGGGATCAAGGATGCAACCCAGGCATGTGCCCTTGACTAGAATCCAAGCCAGGACCCTTCAATCCTCAGTCCGATGATCTATTCATTGAGCCAAACCAGCTAGGGCAAAGAGGAGGGTTTTTTACAATCACTTCTTTCAAAGCCTTGACTCAGAAATGGTTCTTCTCACTCCATTCACATTCCTTTAGCTAGAACCCATTCACATGGCTCTGGCCCAATTGCAAAGGTTATAGGGAAATGTAAACAATTTGGAAAGAACATTTTAATATCAGAACAAACAAAGCTAAATAGTGGGGTAGAATTTCAAATTTGCATATATTTTCAAGGAAAAGAACCAAAGACTCAAATTTTGTGAAGTGCTAACTTGGTTGACACCCCCCAGGCCCTCTATGATTGTGTGTTCTGCTTTTAGAGAAATTTTGAGAATTACTGCTCTATGAGATTGATTAAATTAATAAATGTATTTTGTAGTAACTAACATCCATAGAAGCTGAGGTAACACTACCACACAGTCCTCATGCTTACCAGGTAATATTGGAAATTATTCCATTTTACCAGATATAAGAAACATAGTGTTTTAGAAAACTTTTCAAATCCTTCCAATTTCAAAATTGATATTCTTTCAATACTACATTCACATATATGTAAAAAAGGTAGGTTGATGTCACAATCCACTCAGTGTCTGTTTACTACATAGATTTTTCCAAGCAATTGTTATATTTTTTCTTTTAATAAAAGTTTTCTTAGGGAAAAACAAACATTTTCTTTTATTTTATATTAAATTCTATTCTACTTGCTTTGACCATACATCTTTAATCTTTACATAAAGATTTTTGCACCCAACTGCTGAATCTCAGGGGTTGATTGTCAAGCCAGGAATCAAACGGCATATGTACACATATAATACCTTAATAAAAAAAATTCAAAAAATAAAATAAAATAAAAGGTCTCTTTTTCAATTCCTGGTCAGGACATATCCCTGAGTTGTGGGCTTGATCACCAGTAGGGGGCGAGAAGGAGGCACTCTATTGATAATGTGTTTTTTTTTCATCTCCAGGTTTCTATCTCTCTATTCCTCTCCCTTTCTCTCTACAAATCAATAAACATGTGTTTTCAAAAAAAACCTTTTGCTTAATTTTTCAGAAATAAACTTTAAATACATAATAGGTATGAAGTATTGTGCTAAACGTTATGAATACAAATGCCAGTAATATAATAATATACTTCTACTGTCCTCAAGTAAGAAGGGCAGGGAGGGGACTGGAAGAGAAAGAAGCAGATGCTAATGCATAGTGTCTGAAGCATGGAGATGGAAATAGGACAGGAATTTATACTGAGTAGTGAAGATGCACTTCATATAGGAAGGCACATAAACCCAATTCTGGGGCCAGAGAAGACTCTGGGAAGAGGTGGCACCTGCTGTGGAGGTTAGTTTAGCAAGTAGAAATTATAGAAGGTATATGGAAAGAGAAGAGCATACTTCAGGAATAATGGGCAGCAAATGCAAAATCTCACAGTGAAGGAGAATATGGCATCTTTAAGGAACTGGAAGGAACTTAATATGGATTGAATATAGAAGGAGGAACCTGATGAGAAATAAATCTAAGAAGTAGGCCAAGTCAGAGGGGCGTTTTTCTATTGAACGACTTATCCTGGAGCTTAGCCTAACTCTGACTATTTCACTGTCTCTGAGTTGCTTAGCATCCCTCTGTTATCTCTAAATTAATTTGTGTGTCTTTGCCTCAATATAATTTGCTTTACAGTGAGAGTTCCAGGAGGTGTCTGTGTGACACCGTTCCACCTCTCATCCTGTGAAGTGATGTTCCCAATAAAGAGACCAAATAATATTTCACATTTGCACACAGTTCAGTTCAGCATCCTAGTTTTGAATCCTTCTACTTTGAGATGAGACATATTTGAGATCAGAAATTGTCATCCAAAAAAGAAATGGGATTTCAATAAACTGAAATTCAGTTTCTGCTACAAGGCAAGCAGCAGAAACTAAATAACTTTCAAAATGGAAAAAGAATCTTTCTTACCCTGACACACTGGCAAATCTGAGCTCTGGGAAATACATACAAATACTAGCCTCCACTTGAAGGGTTTTAAATATAGCAGTAGTAGAGAAATCCTCTTAAACATATAATGTAAGTCAGTGGTTTTGAAATGGATGGGCTGAAACTGTATAGAAGCAGAGAGAAGAGGAACCTCACCTAAGAGTGTATTGGTGCATTAGAGTTGAAATAAGTGAGGAGTAGAGAAGGAATGACCCTAGAAAAAAGGTGAATTTTCAGTTATTTCTTTGTATTTCTCCTACTGTAAACTCTTAATTTTTTTTCTTTCACTCATTCTCCTAATAGAGTCTTAGTTTTTAAATTTTTAATGTCTATGAGCTGATAATGCTCGGAAAAGTAGTAGCATTAACCCTTTTATAATATTGACTAAATCCCAGATTGTGGTTGGCTTTATAAATTTATTTTTAATGATTTTGTCCTGAACAATATTTTAACTTTTAATTGAGGTTTTAATACTCTATATTTAAAATAATTAAGTCAACAATCTACCTGAAAGATATTTGGGTGAATGTGTAGTAACTATCTAATTTTCCTCCAAACTCTGAGCTTAAAAGCACCAAGATCACATAATATACAATCCACCTTTTTCCTTACTCTTTATAATACATTTTGTGGATTATTAAATTCTTAATTTCTTGATTCTGGTGTATATTGTTCAAAATAGCCTCTATCTATTATTCGATTTCTACCACTTTATCTTAATGCTAGATGGTGTTTACTTTGCTTCATTGCTTTCATTTTTTCACTGTTTATCCAATTATTTTTACTATTTATTTTTCCAATGGTACTAAAAAAAGTCAGAAAAAAATTAAATTGGAACCAGTATGTTTTGTTTATAAAAGATTAAATAACTTTTTTAACCTTTTGAATACTATTATTTAGTAGCCTATACTTATTTTTCAAGGATTCTACTTTTGTAATCCTGTTTTCCCCTTCTTTTCTATACCCTCACATTTTTATATCTTTCTGAAATGCAACTTTCAAAGTTGAAGCTATTTGAATGCTAAACTATTTTATTTCACTTTTTTTTTTACCAGTTTTAAGTGTTTTGAGAGTAATAATATTAAATATAATAGAAGAATTAAATAATAATTTGATTCAATGTATAAAAATTTACCATTTTCCAAACTTGAAATATTTTATTATCTAAGATCTAAAAAAGACCATGGATTTTATCGACCCAGTAACCTAATGGAAAAGATGACATAGTCATAGTTTTTCCAGATATTACATGCTGGTTAGTTGTAGTTGCAGAATCAATACTCAGCTCAAAGCACTTCACCACTAATTTTTTTTTGTAAAACCACTGACTACAACACAGAGTTAAAATATGTGTACTGAACTCAGACACATCTATATCAAAAACCTATTGCTACCATTTAGTTAGCTCTATTTAGCCTTTCGTAAGTTGGACATGGAAGGGTGTTATAAGAAATAAGTGAGGTCGCCTGGCTGGTGTTTCTCAATGGTTGAGCATTGACCCATGAACCAAGATGATGACTGTAAAAGTAGTAGCAATTGTTGCTAACTCCTCTATATAGTGTTTAAATTGCTTGGCGCTCTTTTAAGTGCTTCACATCCATAAACTCAATACCATACTGCTATTCCTGATAGGATATTCTTTAGAGTGTATAAATTTAAAAAAGCATTTTAACGAAAGGTTTCTGATGTTTTAAGTAAAACACACACACACACACACACACACACACACACACACACAAATACAACCTGAGGATTATGTCCATTTATATTTATATATACTTTTAATTGTATAATACAAAATGGATATTATTCTATGTATGTGTGTTGTGGCAGAATGCATGGGAGCCTGATCAGCAGGGATTCTGAGGGAGGAAAGTTTAACCTTTATTTCACAGATCTGCTAGTCCAGGGGAATTCTGGATCCAAAACCTGAGCTGAACTGTTGGGGAGGCTCTGACCTATGTATCTCCTCCTGTGGTGGGCCCCTGAGGGTTCCCGCAGCTCTGCCCAATCAGTTTTGATGGGACTTTGGAGTCATGCTCTGCAGCTCCGGCCAGGTCAGTCAGAGTGGGAAGTAAGACTACAGTTTTAACCAGATACTGAACTAGGTTGCAAGCGCCCGCCCCCAATCCCCATTTTCCTTTTCACGTGTACTGTTTTTAACAAAGTTGTATGTGGAAATGTAGAAGGGATAAAAATACAGTATGTAAAGGTGCTCATCTTACATTGTAAGATAACACTACTTTTGTATTTCCTTTTTTACTTTGAGAACATTAAATTAGGTAATATTAAAATATTTGGCATATTTACTATTATTGTAATAAAAGATGCAATGGTTTTCTGGTGCATAAATATTTCTTACCAAAAAAGTAAATTAAAAAGTGGTGCCCTCTTTTATCTCCTCCATGAACAGAAAGAAATCTATCCAGACTTTGTAGTTGTCAATAGACAGGGTTGTAGATTGTTTTTGGCATCACCCCTTATCTCCTTGGTCTCTGGTACAATCCCCCAGCCTACATTCTGAATTCAAGTTCACACTGGTGTGTGCAGCTGCCAGCTCCATAACTATGGTATATTGACTGTTTCACTCAAGCTCTGCTGCACTGAGATAGGCCCTGATGCCAAGTGCCAATCAGCATTCACCATTACTGGACAAATACTCCTATTCCACAGTAAATTATTACACTCTTCTTAGAACAATTACATTGCCCCAAATGTCATGCTTCACTCTCTCCTCTCAGGTACTGTTTTGGTATTTTCTGGGAGTTATTGGAAAGCTGAAAAACAGAGTTATAAAAAATGTGGTTGAAAATCAAGAAATGAAGTAGGCATAAGACAAAGCTTGCAGGGACTTGTTAGTTACAGTTAGGGCTTTGAACCTCATCCCAAGTTCTAGGGAAGTTGTTTACAAGAAATTTCAGCAGAATAATTGCCTATTTTGCATTTTTAAAAAAGATCACTTTATATGATCCTTGGAGAATGAAATTATGAAGATGAAAGTGGAAGGGGAAGAACAATTAGGAAAGTAATGTGGGAGGTCTTAATAAAAAAATAATGGTAGCTGGGACTAGGTTGGAAGTTTTGAATATGAATAAACATGAGGTATATTTTTTGATAGAATTGATAATTCTTGGTAATTTGTTGGAAGGGATAGTGATTGGAGAAGAAGGTGTCAAGGGTAGGTTCCATATATCTTTTCTGAGTAACAGATGTTCTGAGTAACACATTGTATAGCTTGAGAATAAAGAAAATGATGCAGATGGAAGTAGAAGGGAAAGCAAGAGTTTAACCTAGATATATTGAGTTTGAAATTTCTGGAGACTTCCCAAGGGAAATGTCAAATATGTATGTATGCATATATCCTATATAATAACCCTACATAATAAAGAGGTAACATGCAAATTGACCATCACTCCAACACACAAGATGGCCACCCCCATATGGTCACAAGATGGCAGCCATAAGCTGGTCAGCAGGGAAAGGCAGTTGTGGGCAATCAGGCCAGCAGGGGAGGGCAGTAGGGGAGGACCAGGCCTGCAAGGGAGGGCAGTTGAAGGGTGACCAGGCTTGCAGGGGAGGGCAGCTGGGAAGAACCAGGCCTACAGGAGAGTAGTATTGCAGGGAAATCGGGGGGCGGGGGGGGGGGGGGGGCTCAGGCCTGTAAGGGAGGATAGTTAGAGGTGACCAAGCTAGCAGGGGAGGGCAGTTAGGGGAATTGGGCCAGCAGGGGAGCAGTTAGTCATTTATCAGGCTGGCAGGGGAGTGGTTAGGAGTGATCAGGCTGACAGGCAGAAGCAGTTAGGAGCAATCAGGCAGGCAGGCAGGCAAGTGGTTGGGAGCCAGCAGTCCTACATTGTGAAAGGGATGTCCCACTTCCTGGTGGAATCGGGCCTAAGTGGGCAATTGGACTCCCTTGAGGGGTCCTAGATTGGAGACAGTGCAGGCTGAGCTGAGGGACACCCCCCTCCCCTGTTCCTGTACACATGTACTGGGCCTCTAGTATAATTATAACTGTATGTATATACACATTTTTGGAGTGAAACCATAGAATTTTATAAGTCCAAAGAGAAACCACTGAAAATGATTATTACTTAGTTGGCTAAAGCCATGTAAGTAAATAGGAAAATTACAGACTGAAATCTGAAGAACCCCAACATTTAAAGATTAAATATGAAGGAGAGGATAATAAAGAGAACAAAAACTGGCGAGAGAGGGATAACCAAGCTTGGTGTCACACAGACCTGGAAAAGAGAGGGTTCTAAGAAGTGGTAATGGTTAGTGTGAAATGTTGCTTAGAGGTCATATAAAACATATATCGAAGGCTGAAAAAGAAGGACTAATAGAAAATTATTTCTTCTTGCTTAATCTTTGTATTTATATTTGTTATAATTATAAATGCAAATTACTTTAGAATATTCTTTTATCTCCATCTTAAGTCCTGTTAAATTTTATTTCTCATATGTGAGTTTACTTGCCATTCATATATTTTCATATTGTGTATGTATTAAATTTGATGAAAATATTCTCAAGTCATTACCATTATATGAAGGCTAAGAGAATCCTGTGGGTAATATATTGAACTAGTGGCCCAGTAAATGGGATTTGTGCCTGGTGGGGAGCATGGCCTGTTAGGATCTGCCTACTGTGGGAGCAGCCGCTCATCCCTGTCAGCCAAGCAGCTGTGGACCTGCCCTCTGAGCAACTGCTTATCCCAGTCAATTGAACCATGTTCCCTGGGAGCACACTGACCACCAGGGGGCAGCTCCTGCATTGAGCATCTGCCCCCTAGTGGTCAGTGCACACCATAGCAACTTGTTGACCAGTCGTTCTGGTCACTCTGCCAATTTGACTGCGGGGCTTTTATTATATAGGATGAATTCCAAAAATATTTGAACCTTAATAGAAAGTGAACAATGCAATTATTCAGTTGACATACATGCTCCCCAAATTTACTCTCAGCTCAAACTTTCAACAAATTTTATTGAGCAATGATCATATGCTAGGCACCTTGCTAAATGCTGAAATTATTGAGATGAATAACATGGAGATTCTTTACAAATAAAATAAAATAGGACTCACTGGTTTGACATGGCGCTGGTAAACTATTAATCAGTCAGCCAGATAAGCCACTGGGAGGTTCTACAGACCTTTGGGATCCTTTGACCTAAACTCATTGACAGAGAGTAGAGGTGGAGAGGAACCTGGGACAGTGAAAAATGGCTTTTATTTTTCTTGCATTCTCAGTGCTGATTGAATTGTGTTGTCTTCTCTGTCAGCACTGAATCATATTGACAGGACACTTTGTGCTCCATTTGTCTTCTCTTGTTTGACATTGGTCTTTCATTGATTTGTCATCTCAAACACTGACCAGGTCCGTTCTACCCTGTAATTGCCATTCATACAAAACAGAGCAACAATGGCAAAAAAGAAAAGCTTTGTTTTTTTCTTTCGGTGAAGGCCTGATGCACATGTTGTTTTAAAAAGAATTCTTAGAAAGTCTTGACATTCATAAAAATGTGGCTTATAAGCATGCTTATCGCAAAACATGTACATATGTGTACACACACACAAAGGACTCTAATCTTGTTTTGCTTCCAGACAGCACAGGATTCATCTTGGTTTGTAGATAATGCTATGGAGCATAAAGAATATGAGTTTTGGAGTCAATCTCAAGTTCAAATGCTAGTTCTGCCCTTATCCTTCTGTGTTTGCGTGAAGGGTATTTAATCTCTATCTCAGTTTTCTCATTTATTACATTGGGATAATAAGTAGTTTCCTCACTGCCTTGTGAGGATAAAAGGGAACAGTGTATCTGCCACCAAGTAGGCTGCTTGCTTTATACTTCCTTTAATTTTATAAAAATTCATACTTAACATTTTTTATTACTCCTAATCTGCTTTCAGAATTATTTTTTAAGTATAATTTAGAGCTAATTCTAATTATGTCATTAATCAGTCCTATCTATGACATATGTATTATTCCAATTCATTGTTATTTATTTTTTTCATTCAACTTACTCTGGGAACCAAGTAGATGAGTAAGAATAAGAAAAAAAAGGAGAAATGTGATTGTAGGAGGAAATTATTAATTTCTTTGGTAAATGTGAAAATTTTCATGAAATTAAATAATGATTGTACTTTTACCAAGAAAGTTACATAAGTCATAGTAGTTTGGTCTTTTACTCTGTCCCATTGTGTGAAATCAATGGGGTTGGAAATAATTTCCTAGTTGGTAAACATCAAGGAAAGATGTGATACATGAACAAATGGTCCAATTGAAGACAATGAATAAAGACAAATCCCTTAGATTTTTAGAGAGAGGGAGTAATTGGTTATAGTAAGGCTGAGAACTGAGAAAGCATACTTTTATTGAGGAAGTATACTTTACCTCTTACTGAGATGAGGTGAAGTCTGCGGATATTTCATATTTGGGGGACCTGTGTAATGGAAATTTTATTAGCTCTTAGTACAGTGCTACCTTCCAAATTAGTTTAATAAATTATTTTTGGAGGTTTTATTTTATAATATAATAGCTCCTGTGGTAGATGTTGCTCTCAAAATGCCAGATATGATAGAATTGACATGGAGATCAGAAAGAAACGTATGTTTGTGACTTTCAAGAGATGTGTGATTGGGGGAGGGGCCATCTGGAGTAGGAAGTATATTGGCTTCTGACTTCATTTTGTCAACTGGAGTGTGACAAGACAGCATATTTTTTAGGGTAATCACTGTACATTTTTAAAAGCATATTATACAAGCTTACAATTTCTGAATCTTGCATCAGGATATTATCCTGTACTCCAGAAATAGGATATATATGACAATTATGATGAATGAAAGAACTGGGAAATTTTAAAAGGCATGTGTGGTTATGGCTATTTATAATGTCTTCTCTGAACAAAAACATGTAGAATATTACTGACTACTTCAATAAGATCAAAGAGAAGGTCAGGTCAAGTTTATGTTGCAATAAAAAGGGAAAGGTTGCAAGAAAACAAATTTTGCAGATGATGGATCAGTACTATTTGTGATATTGATGCATTTAATATTATTCTTGCTAATCCCATCATTGTAATAATTATGTTCATTATTTTACAAATGAGATGGTTAGCTGAATGAAACCCTAGTTGGAATATCACTATAATGACCAAACTGTTCTTCCTGCCTTCAACCTCACACGTTTCCATTTTAGTTTCTCTTGTTAACCATTACCAGATTAATTTTTATATGGCTGCCTACCTTTCTACTCCTTCCAAATCTTTCATGATTTCTCTATGAATGCACAAAGGCTGACTCCTTGCATTATTTCATCCTCTCCTCTCAGGTATATCCTCATTTCCTCTTGGCATGACTACAAACCATTCAAGGCCCACCAAGCCTCCCCATTGTCTGCCTCCTCCTCGTCTCACTTTTTATCTTTTTTGCTATTAGTTGCTCGTTAGACACTAGTGACAATTTATCCACTAATCATATAATTTTGAAATGTTACCTAGACTCAATTGTCTTATTTATGAAGCAAATAAATTGGATAAGATATTTATTTTGGGAACTATATGGTATTGGCTGTTCAACTCTGCCAGTGTAAGACATAGGTGATGCAAAAATGAATGAGCTTGACTGTTCTATATAACTTAATTTACAAAAACAGGCAGTGGGCCAAATTTGGCCTGTGAGTCATAGTTGCCCAACCCAGGAGTATACTATAATCTCTGAGTCTCCTTCCAATTCTAGAATTTTATGAGACGATAAAA
The DNA here is from genome assembly GCF_964339955.1 of Pipistrellus hanaki. Lineage (NCBI taxonomy): Eukaryota > Metazoa > Chordata > Mammalia > Chiroptera > Vespertilionidae > Pipistrellus > Pipistrellus hanaki. The sequence goes on from NC_140509.1 coordinate 20,912,220, forward strand.
AGTCATTTCTATATATTATTGATTTTTTCACAGAGAGGGAGAGAAATAGAGAGTTAGAAACATCGATGGGAGTCATTGATCAGCTGCCTCTTGCATGTCCCCTACTGGTATATGCCCTTGACCCTAATCAAACCCTGGACCCTTCAGTCAGCAGGCTGATGCTCTATCCACCGAGCCAAAAACAGTTTCAGCGCTATTTCTATTTCTAACATAGAAGGACTGAAAGGTTCCCTCAAAGTATAGCCTCATAGATATTATCTCATTAATTGTCATTGACGATAATGGCTGGTTTTAGCCTTTCTTTCTCCTGTAGATTTCCCATGGTTGTGGAATGTATTACATATTCTGTCAATATAGTAAATGCAGTTCAACAGCAGATCATTTTGACTGGAGCATAAACTGGGCACAACCTTGTTATCAATTTCCACCATACTTTATTTGTTGGTCAAATTACATGGGGTATTGTACTTATATATGCTTCCTGAATTTTAGGATTAGTGATATGTTAGCAACTCAATAAATATCATTGATTGGATGATTAATATTAAGAGTACACAATTACCTCTGACATTGTCACACAAAAGTTATCTTTTGGAAATCTCTCCCTGTGCTTTTCCAATCTTTGATAAAATTTGTAGTTCCTATGCAGAAAGTATCAATAAAAGTATCTGATCCTAGCCCTGGCCAGTGTGAATCAGTTGGTTGGGTATCAATCTGTGCATGTGTTTCTCTTCCTGTCCATTCTTCTCTCTCTAAATATCAATTTAAAAAATATTTTTAAAAAATAAAATGGGAGGGGAGAATGCTTTTATTTTATGGTGCTTTCCTAGGCAGTCTATTTTCATTCAACTTTGATCTATTAATTCACACATTCTGATAGCTCTCAATTATATTCAATATCACAACACTCACTAGGTGTGAGTTTCTATTTTTTAAATGAAGCTACTAAGTGTCCCTGATAGAACATTCATAAAGCAACAACAACCTGCATATATTTGCCTCACTGTGACTGCAGTTATTTTTCAAAAATTTTTTGTGTAAAGAGAGCTGAAAATCTATCTGCTATCTATCACCTTTGAACACAAAATCCTATACCCAGAGTAGTCATATCATTGTTATTGACTGGAGGCTTATCTGGTGATTTCTTTATGCGTGTATCCTATCTGACTTTCATTTCCTTTATAAGAAAGTTTGGAGTTCTGTATCAGACTTTCTTATGCATTTATACTTTGTTTTCCTTCAAAATTTCCTGTTCCAGTAGGCTGTACTTTATAAATTTTTTTTTAGAAACTTTGTTTTTATCTGTCTGGATCTATATTCACTAACAGAGAATTGGTCTGCCCAGAAAACAGGAGTTAGACTTTCTATTGTCAAGTCTAAGGGGCACATGCAGAGACCTTAGAATCAGTAAATCATCAGAAGAATTGCAGCATTTTAGTCCAGTTGATTCTGTTACAGTGCAATTCACCTACCATCAGTATAAACTAAAAATGATATTGTTCTTATAGCTCTAGATTCTTAGATGGATGTGAGAACTGCTTTGAGGAACTTGATTCCTAAGCCCCTTGGCACATGAATTAGGAAATAATTATTCTCATCACAGAAGACTTCCTCGCTGTGCAGTAGGCTCTTCCATACTTTCTTTTAATTATCAGCTTTCCTCGGTTCCTACAGTGTTTTAACTGTCAGTAATCATGAGAAGCCATGAATTTAAATAAAGGTCAATATGCAGAACCACTATCAGTAGAGACAACTCAAGAAAGATGAAGCCCCTCCATTATTACAGTCTTTGGTGATGATAAATCAACTTGATCATCAGGAGCACATCTCTGTGCAGTGTGAAGTGCACCTCAAGTAATGCCACCTTTGATATGCCTACTCATTCAACCTTGAAATCCTGAGTTAACCTTGACTCTTTCTTCTCCCTTTCTGTAGGTATAAATTGGCCCAGACATTCCATTACCTTTACCTCCAAAGTAGCTCTCAAATCTGTGCCCTCCTATTCATGCCCACTGTGAGTGTACTTCAATGCCCTTGCTTAGCAAATATCTAATTAGGGTTAACTATGCAATAGTCTCAATTATAGGTGTTGGAGATACAGCTGTTAAAAGAATTATCAATATTTGCTTTGTGTGTCTTACATTCCTACTCAGGATTTCATTATTTCTTGCTCAAACTTTAGCATTCATCTCATGTCTTCAGCCTCCTGCCCCTGGAATCTATCCATCACAGGACACCAGAGTTGTCTCTCTGAAGGAAAAACTGTGGATTATGTCACATCCTGTATTCAAATGTCTCTCACCAGCTTTGTAGATGCCAAGCTTGCTGGCCTTGTACACTCTTGGCAGCCAAATCTGCTTTCCCCACTTGATTGCCTGTCTCCCATCGCTGTCCTCCAGTCACACTGGACCAAGGGCTGCTCTTAGATTAGGCAGAAATGAGCTTTTCATGGCTCTCTTTTGACTTTACACTAATTTATTGTGCCTAACAGTCCAATATCCCATTTCTGCCTGAAGAATTTCAACTCAGTTCTGTGAAGGAAGTTGCTTTGCCTTCCACAGACAGTTAGTTTCTTCATCTGTGCCCTTAGAAATCTTTAAAACACGCTTTTATAAAAGTAGCAATTAAAGAATTCAAATTATTTTATACTTCATTTTTCATTTCCCAACATCACTCCCATTAGGTTATTAGTCTCTTGAAGACAAAGGATATATCTTCTTTATACTAAACAGTAGTTGGCTGAATAAAATCAGAAATAAATGAAGTACAGAAAAGATTCTGTGCTCTACTTTAAAAAGAGATATTAATGGGAGTATGAATATTACTTTAAGAAAGGTTTACCTCAATTTTCTCTTTTTACCATGTCAAATATTAAAATCACTGGATATATTGACCTCATTGGGAAAATCAATACCAAGGGAGGAAAAATTATTACTTAAAAAAATCTTATGCAAAGTAGTTATTTGATTCCAATAATTTTACTATTTAGACATAGTTTAAAATAGGGTTTTAAGAAATCTAGTATTGTTTATCATGGTGATCTGAAAAGAACAACATTCCTTTTAACATGGAAAATGCACAAAAATATTCATAACCTGTTTGGTGATTATTAGAAGGAAAGATTGGTAGGAGAGGAAAGAGAGGGTTAAAGGGCAATAAATGGTGATGGAAGAAGAGTTGAACTGGGATGATGAACACACAATATAATATGCAGTTTATATATTATAGAATTATATTCCTGAAACCTATATAACTTCATTAACCAATGTCATCCCAATAAATTCACTAAAGTTTTGAAAAATATTCATAACCTTAGCAACACAAAATCTTACCTTATTTTTTTAATGAGTTTTCATGCTCTATTCTACAGAATTTATGGTTTCTCCATCAAAACCTTTCATATTATGCAAAAGAGTATTTCCAGAACTATCTAAAAGTATGCATATAAAATGAATACAAAAGGAAGAGATTAAATGATCATGTGCTTGAAGTGAGAGTAAACCAATGTAGGGAACTACCAGTTCTCAGGCATCCTTGGGAAATATGTTACATGAGCTAAGACTTGCCCAGATGTTTTAAAAATATTGGCATTTATCTGGATGTCACTAAATTTTAAGAGAAAATAAGCATTAAAGGAACTTAGCAAATATTGAAACAACTTAATGAGGTAGAAAAATATTAAAAAAAAAAACCAGTAGAAACTTCGCATGAAGTACAGTCACTTGAAGCAAAAAAAGGGCACTCTTAAGATCTCTATGGTCGTGAACCTATTGTACAACTTGCTTTAGAGTCGCACGTTTAAAGAAGCAATCTGAGAAGAGTAAGATCAAGGTTTTGGTCTGTCTAAATAAATGCTAGTCTTATAAGGAAGAGATATAAGTGGAAGAAAGAAGAGCATAAATAGTGATGCTTAGAGAAAATATGAATGTATTTTATGTTAGGTAACTAGCATCCAAACCATCTAAAAGCAGGATTGAGTGGTAAACTTCTGAAATTGGTTTGATAGCCATGATAAATAAGAGAGTAGGAATGAGTGACTTGAAGTTTCAGATATGATCTACTCCTTGAAGAACATAATGTACTTTAAAGATTTGGAGGCACATATAGGAATGCTAATTTTTATCAATGATGACGGCACTTTAGAAAAATGAAAAGGATATAAATGCAATTGTAAAACTACAAAAATGATTTTGGAAATTGAGCTAGTTTAAACTTGCCCATTACACTGCCCAGATATTTGAAACCTTCAAGTGTCCCCTTTTGTGGAGCGGGGAACTAAAAGAGAGATGACAATCAGTGTAATTGCACACTTAGCCTCTGTCAGGAACAAGAGAAAGAAAAATTGTTCTTTAGTGTTTTCCTATCCCAAATCACCTTTATCCTTTCATTCTCATGTCAAAGGAACCAAATGCATTAATATATTTTCCTAAATGCCTCAAGATCTCTACCATAAGCCTGTCATCTTTAAAGTGCCGTGGCCCCATTATTCTATTCTGTACCTTACAAAAAAATGACTTTCTGCAAACTGACATGTTGAGAATATTTGAACAACAAATGTGTGTCTCTTCCAGGAATGTTTGTGATGTTACGGCATGCCATGATTTAGCTCAAAGGAGCTCTGATGTTGAGATCTGAGTTATTAGGGATGGATTGATGGGGTGATATGTGGGCAGAACTGTGTCCTCACAATACATTAAGTCCCATGAAAGTCGTAGTCAATATGCTTTCTCAACATGAAACTGATGCTGTTTAGGACACATTGCAGTTGGGGAATCTATAAGAAAAGCAGCTTATTAAAAAGTGCATGGGACTTGAGATCCTGGTTTAACATTTCTCACTCTAAGATCTTGGACAAGCCTTGCTATTTTATTAGTAAAAAGAACGTCTTAGTAACATTTGCCTCACTGCTTTTCGTCAAGAGAAAAAAATGAGATATTGTAGGTTTGAATTCTTTACGAACTGTTACACTGAATATGGGCCAGTACTAGGAATATAGGATTTTATTTCCATATATACACATGTATAGAGAAACTCCACATTAGATGTATAAAATACTATATACATATGAATACTTTTACAAAAATTCTTTTATTTATAACAATGATCCATATTTACATTGTTTTTATCATTAGTCTTGGAGATTTATAATTTGTGCTATTATGTAAAGCTTCAGAGGGCTAGATATAAAGAAAGGAGCAATCCTTAAATACATTAAAACCTCTATGAAATTAAGAGCATTTTTCTATCTCCGTATGGCTTATTTTACTACATAATACTGTTTAGATTTATCCATGTTGTCACAAATGGTGAGCTTTTTCTATGGATGAATAATATTTATTATATATATGCACCACATATTCTTTATCCATTTATCTATCAAATCCCTGTTTTAAATCTGAAATTAACATACTATTTTATGCCAACTGTACTTTAATAAAAATTAATAAAATAGAAACAAAAAATAAACCTCCATAACCAGTTGTCTGAAACTTAACTCCTTTAGTCAGTGAGTTTCATTTCAAACATTTGGATATAGATGAACATATTCTGAGCAAGTAAATAATGATATAGTAAAAATGAAAACTATATAAACATATTTCTGTATGCTAATATTTTATTATTATTGTTATTATTTGTAGATGGGGCACACTGAGAGGAGCCCAGGGGCGAAAAGAAAAATTTTGGGTATGTAACTCTATTTGAATTTCTACTGTGAAGTGAACATTTTAGAATCATCTGTGTCTCTATCCCCTGCTTTGTATTACTTCATCACATCTTAAGTCACCAACCTATTGTTTGTAATACTGGTATTTCCTCCAAAGTGAAATTCATTGCAATAATTAATATTATAGTGATAGTTTTCCTAAATGACTTATTATTTCAAATTGTAAAAAAAATGTTTTTCCAAAATGAGAATCAGAAATTTTTTCCCTATTATCATCTATATTAAACTTAAAGTAATGGTTAGACTTCTCTCATATATGTCAATCAACTTTGTCTTCTTACAGAATTTTTGCTATGGATTATGCTTTTGTAACATTTGCATCAATTATTTATTTATAGGAGTAAGTGTTTTGATTTTGTTTTTGCCAATTATACCATACACAGGCTTCTTTATGGAAAAAGAGAAAATGTCTAGTCTGAAAAATAATAGAAAGTTACATATAAGAAACATTTTTAAATATATTACCTAAAATATTCAGTTAATTCCAATAAACTATGATGAATTGTCTCAAGTCCTTATACACTTTTTGTTTTTTAGAAATAGTATAAAAGGTGATAATATTTATTTGAATTTAAATGTATATAGTAAAGGGTTTATTATAACTTATAAAACATATTAGGATTTGTACTTACCAGAGTGACATGTTATTTAGGTTTCTCCATAAATTACTCACAAAAATCAACCACCCAAGTATGTATCTGTACCTGTCTTGATATACGGGAGTTTAAAGTAGAATGATGCATCTTTGTACATAAATTCATCTTTCTTAGATATTATTTTTCTCATTAAAATAAAGTTTGAAGTAGCCAATAATATTAATGTTAAAGAGTTAAAATTAATATGTGAAAGATGATATTTATTTGAATACCTAAACTAAGTTTCTGAATGAGATTTTTAAGTGAATTTGAATAGTTATTCAATCACATAATAATATAGTGTTTAAAGACAAAAACAAGTTTTTTAGTTAACTTATCTCATAACAGTTCTTAGCATATAGCTATTTGTTGAGTAAATACGTGTTGAGTAATTATGAATATGAATTTTAAGTGCAAAGGAAAACTGTGATCCTATTATCTTCAACCTCATCATTTCCATCCTACAGCACCATGGTAGTACACACACACATACACACACACATGCACGCACGCACACGCACACACACAAAGCATATACACTCACACTCAGTATATTTAAAACATGCACACTATCCTTTTAATCTACTTTTGTTGTTGTTACCATTAATTCTGACCTTATTACTTATCAAACATTTTAAAGAAAAGTTTATTTCATGGGGATAGGGGTAAAATTTCCTTTTAATATGATTCTTTGGGATAAATAATTTAACATAAGTTGTAAGAATACAAGAGTCAGACTGAAAATTTATCATATTTTGTTTTATTAAAAACGCTTTGATTTTTTCTCAACTAAAATGTAAATATATTTGAGATATTGTCCCGCTGGTATTAAGGCTCTTGGGTCAGAAGAAAAGAGTTCCTATTAGTACAACAAAATCAACAGCCAGATGTCACAGCATTGCGTCTTGCAGATGCTGTGATAGAGCCTAAGAGCCAATGGAATTTTCCTATGGAGGTAGCAGTTTACTCTCCATAAATGAATGACAGAAAACAGTGGACTTTCTCCATTTATATAGAGGAGCGAGACAGGCAACCTCCTCCTTTCCTGGAAGGAGAGAAAACACACACACACACACACACACACACACACACACACACACATCCTTTTATTCCATTAAGAGGAGCTGAAAAAAAGTCCCTTGTTCATACCCTTGCCCTTAGGAATATAAATATGTCTTTTCAAGGGCCAGATAATACCAGATAATGTCTTCAAAAGATGGGTTTCATCCTTTATGACAGGTAAACACCAAGGGAGATAATGTTTCAGTGCTCTTGGCACCCTGGCTTTTAATTTAGGACCCTGTCTGGCTTCTAACATGTTGGCCCTTGTGGGGAGATAAGAGAAATGTTATTATCCTTTGGGATCAGATCACTTAACCAGACAAATGGCTATAGATCTAATTCTCAGGATATGTGAAGATAAAGTATTTCTAGGAGAAGTGAAAATAAATATCACCCATCTTTATGTAATATGTATAATTTGTATGTCAGGAGACTAAATTTGAAGTAAATTTAAAGTGAGGATTTTATACACATTAAGTATTGAAAAATGGTTACCAAAATAAGGTTTGTTAACACATCCATTACCTCATATAGTTATTTCTTGTGTGTATGGTGAGACGATTTAAGATAAATTCTCTTATCATCTTTCAAGTTTTCAATTCATTACTTTTAACTATAATCCTGCTGTATATTAAATCCTCAAAATTTATTCATCTTATAACTAGAAGTTTGTACCTTTTGACCAACATTTCCCCAACAAATTGGATAACCTAGATGAAATTCCTAAAAACATAAAATATATCAAGACTAAATCATGAAGAAATAGAAAATCTTAACAGAATAGTTAATTAGAAGGTTGAGTCAGCATTCAAAAGCCTTCTAATAAAGAAAAGCCCAAGTCGAAATGGTTTCACTGGTAAATTCTACCACAAATATTAAATGAATAATTAATTCCCACTCTGCTCAAATTCTTCCCCCCAAAATTGAAGAGCAATACACACTACAAAATTTATTTTATGAGGCCAATATTAACCTGATACAAGGCCAGATAAGAATGGTTCAAGAAAAGGAAACTATAGACCATCATCCCTGATGAACATAGATGTAAAAATTATCAGCAAAACACTAGCAAATTGACTTCAACAGTACATTGAAAGGATCATACGTTATGATCAAGTTAGATTTATCTGTGAAATACAAAGATAATTCAAATTCAAATCAATGAGTGTAATACACCATACTAGTAAAATAAAAGATAAAATTCTTATGATTATTTCATTTGGTACAACAAAGCATTCCTCAAAATTCAACAAACATCCTTTATGATTAAAAAAATACTCAGAAAATTGGGTATAGAAAAAAAATACCTTAACATAATAAATGCCATAAATGACAAACCCCAAAGTAAACATTGGATTCAATGATGAAAGGTTGCAAGTTTTCATACTAAGATCAGGAACAAAACAAGGATGTCTACTCTTACTTCTTGTCAATATAGTGATGGAAATTCTAACAGAGCAATCAGGCAAGGAAAACTTGAAAGGAAGAAGTGAAACTGTCTCTGTTTGCAAATAATATGATCTTATTTATATAGAAAGTCCTAAAGACTTCATTGAGATATATTAGAACTAATAAATAAGTTCAGTAAGGTTGCAGGATACAAAATCAACACAAATATCAGATGCATGTCTACACATTAAGAACAAACTAACTAAAAAAGAGATACTAAAAAGTCCTATTACAGTAGTATAAAAAGATGCCTAGGCTCTGTGGATACTTAGATATTTTCCACAGAAATTTATAAAATAATCCTAAAATTCATACAAAAGAGTCCAGGCAAAAGAGTCCAATCTTGAAATGAAGGAAAGCAGTTTTTTCCTTAAAGCCGACAATTTTGATGCTGAGTAAATCTGCCCTCTCTTACGTGGTGGAACATAGTAAGCTCACTGCAACAATATATGCCTTGAGAAGCTCACTGTAGATCACATCCTAGAGCATTTTCCATCTTAGGCTCAGGGTAGGTTGAGTGTGAGGCAAGTGGGGAGGCCTTGTGAAATCTCTCATTCACCATCCCATGAACAATTGCAGCTATTATCTGACTGAGCTTTCCTCTTGTATTTAGTTGTGGTCAGCTGACTGCCTTCTGTGTGCCCTTTGGCCTTCGTGTTGTTCTTTATACACACTGATTGATGTGGGTTGCTTTCCTATGCACTAACTCTCTCAAGCTCTACACCCAAGAGTCCTTCTGGACCTGTCCCAACTCCCTTGCTAAGCCTCCTCACATTTTAAAAATAAAAATAAAAACATGAAAGAAAATGTCTAATTCCTAATGGTTTCACTTTCTGAACATTTTCTCTTCCTATTTCCCCTGCTCCTGCTAAGCCTTCCAACTTAATTATGACAAGTTTACTAGCTAGTTTCCCTTCCTGTTGTGTCTACCTTCTTAAGTCCATCCATCTCATTTCCTACAAAATATTGCAAGGATATTTTTAATCAAGCTTGCTCTCATGCTGGAAGTAAATAAAAAAAAAAACAAAACCTTGACATTATCTTCACTATTATTTTCTCAGTATGGAATTCTTTACCTCACATGCCAGCCTCATAACCTACCACCTGCTTGTGTTTTATGATCTAATTTTATAACAATTCCATTGCTTAATTTCAGTTTCATGCTGCTTCATGCTTTGGTGCTTGGGCTCTTTTTTTTTCCTTTCACCTGAATCTTCCTCCTTCTCTTTTTATCTGGTTAATTTATGCTCAAGCTCTAACATGCATCTCGTGTGGCATGTTCCGAATGACAACTTCCCTGAACCATCCAGGTAGGTGAGATGCCCCTCTGCTGATTTCTAGAGCAATCTGCATGTTTCTACCTTAGCGCTTGCTTTCTGTTGATTGCATTTCATTAGAATATAAGCTCCTTAAACACAGCATAATGCCTAATTTATCTTTGCTCACATACCTAGCACTGGGCCAGGCACATAATAGATAACTATAGCTTGTATGTCCTCTGAGGCCACCAATTCTGGCTGTTGCCAACATAAATGTTCATGCATATTCATCTAACTGATGAGTGGTATAACCATTTTATTATTATTTACAAAATATTTAGGTTTTTAATAATTACAATGTATAATAAGTCTAAAGGTATGTAAAGCTATATATATGAGTTCCCTTTGTTTTTACAGGCAGGACTTAAAAATACCGAAGTGTGATACTCAGCTTTTTCATGTTTTTGTTGTTGTTATTGTTTTTTTGCAGATTGCTGCCAATTCCTGGGGAAAGTCCTGGGGAGAGAACGGCTATTTCAGGATTCTTCGAGGAGTAAATGAGTCTGACATTGAAAAGTTGATTATCGCAGCCTGGGGCCAGCTGACAAGTTCAGATGAACCATAACGTATCATTAAATTTCCATAGGCCATGCATTGCAGCAACCCCTTAAACTGAAATTAAGTGGTGTGAGGTTCTCTGTGACAGTGCACTCCCTGACTCTTCACTTTGTTATTGTAATCTGCCTGTTTTCCTTGTTTTATCCCAGGCTCTCTGCCTCTGCGTTCTATACATTCCCCAGCATATGGAAGCAGAGGGAACAGCAGAGTGGCCACATGCCTTTCAAGTTCCCTGCTTGTCTTGACTTTTCTCTCATGACCGTGATAGTTCACGGTGTGATGGCACTTGTCTGAAAAGTACATTGCATTTATTTGTAAACAAAATGGTATCTCTCTTTGACCAATGAGGACTGTAGACAACAAAAGCAATGGGAATGCCAATTTAGCAACTTTCAATTTTTTTCCCTCAACCAAATAATGCCTCCTTAATTCAAAGCTTGTTTATGTTTAGTCAAAAGCAATGGAAATAGATTATTAATTGTTTCTCTCAATAAGCTAACATTTTGTTTCTTTTCATTTGTCTAAAACTAATTTTCAATCTGAACACAAAAGTAAAATAACTCTCCACAGCAGATCACTGCTCTTTATGGTTCTATTTAATAGCACATAATGTGGAAAAGATGGTAAGTAACAGAAAAACTTAAGAGGCCAACAACAGAAGTACAGTCTTGACACATAGACACCACTATTTTGGGGAAGCCAGTGCACATTGTGTAAAGTCAATAAAAATCAGCTGCAAAACTGTGTTTGGAAAGATAACATATTTACCCCACCCCCACCCCAAACAACATGATGCCACGAGTCAGACAGAATAAAGGGACTTTATCACAATCCTTTCATAGTTCACTGCTTGAAATTCTAAAGTCAGCAAAGTTGGCACTGGCTTGCATCTAACTTTTAATTTTCTATAGACAGAAAGCCAAAAATAATGGCCTGAAAAGGATATTATGCTTTCATAATTCACTGGCATCTCACACGGCAAACTAATAAATGAAGAAACAAAGCTGATCAGTAAGTGAGCATGGCAGGTTATAACCACAACGGTGGGATATGCATGGTCTTTGTGTCTGGGTGCTTTTTCTTCTTAATTTTCTGCATACGGTGTTCTATGTCATTGTGCCCTAAGATGCCCTGATTAAACAAGCCAGGTGTGCTGAACGTGGGAGGAAGCAGAGCACAGAAAGGTGGGGTGTTGACATAACTCTTGTTTTCTCCATCAATCACTGCAGCTTTATTCACATGGTCCCTTCCTGGAAAATATACACAAGGCTGACTCACTTTGTTGAGACTGGCTGATGACCCCCCAGAGAGATGAGAAATGGTTTTGTTTTGTTTCAGTTTGGGTTTCTTTAGATGCAGCCCCTGAGAAAAGATTTTGAGTGCAAATTGTGGGTGAAAGGAACACTGAGAAGGGAGGAGGCGGTGATACAGGGTAGGGAAGATGGACAGTAAAGATGCATTAACAACAGATCACCACCACAGGTGACTAGTTCTAATCCCTCTGGGACTGTTGCTACATTCCTCAGGTATATGCCACAGGACAAAGAGGTTCATTGGTTGAAAGCTGTTCCTGGGGTCCATGAATTCCCTGGCTGTTCTGATCTGGCATATTGCTGGGAAAAGCAGGTTCCAGTATCAAGAAATAGAGCCAAAGAAAAGCAGGTTCTGGTAGTTGGATATCAGGTTGATGTCCACTGAAATGGCACAGGTGAGGTCACATGGGCAGGACACCAGCAATGACTCTACTAATGGTGTTAAAACTCTTTCAGAATATTCCTTAGATGCTGAAAACTGAAGAAGTAATAAATAATAATAATGTACTAAAATGTCAGATGGCTAACATTGCTTTTAAAAACACTTAATGAGATTAGGTTGATCCAACCTGTCTTTCTCATGTAAGTGGACAAGAGTTGTTGGACTGCATTTTCACACTGTGGTATGAAATTCTAGATTATATACTTAGATTCTGCTGTTTTAAAATTCCCTACCCTTCTAACTATTCCAACTGGTAAAGAAACTGATCCCAAGGATTTGAGGAAAAAAAGAAAAAATATATAATAATAGCAAGCCCTGTGGGAAAGCACAAAATATATTAATTCAGCAATTATGGACTAAGTGCTAAATAAGAGACAGAGATTTGTTGGACAGAATTATATGGGAATAAGACAGTTATGTGGTCAGTGTCTTCCTTTGAATGATAATGGTTTTTATTTTTACAGCTTTAAAGAGCAAGTTTGGTCCTATTTACTATCCAAAGGCCCTTAGTTGTCAACCTTCAAAAATACTAATTGGCCTATTCCTTTGCCCACTCTAGGGACTAAGTCACTATTTGTAGAATTGATTTGACTGATGACTAGATGGTCTCTTTTTACTGTGGCTTTTCTTAGTTATATCTCGTGTGTATATCTTTAGAGTTCCTGTCTCTGTTTGCATGTATGCAGATTTGGTATTTTGTGTTAAGAATATACAACTGAAAGGAATTTTAAGGATAAAATAGGCTGGTTTAGGGAATAAAGAGGGTCTATGGGGAAGGAATGCATATGTGAAGGACAGGGGTAACTCTGGCCTAAGCAATTAAAGAAATTATAATGTAGATCAAAACCAGCCCTGACCTAAGTAGCTTGGAGACACCAAAAATGCTTATCTTACTTGTACAAAGGATAGGAAAAGGCCATAGGATAAGGGGGAGGAGGGAGACATATATTCACAGGATAAAGAAAAGTTACAGGATAATGAAAAGGAGGCAACATTTTCACAGAGAATAGAGGATTGTTATAAGATAAGGGGAGAACCACATGGACTTTGGCTTTTGAAACTGATACTATGTAACAAAATAATCAATGAGGAGAGCATGGGAGTCCTAAATTAATGAAAGGTCCAATTAGAAAGGATCAGGTTCAAAGAACTACAGTATATATAAACCCAGACAAAGGGACATGAGGTAGTATTTTTAAAATTTTTCCCATTAGAGAGAGACCAGGCCTTTCCCATTTGGGGTCCCCTCCCTAGGGGGCCCCATTGGGGTCACCCCTGCCCAGGTGGAGTTTGTATATGCTTCCAATAAACTTCTACATTTTTATTAAAGAAATCTGTTAGTCTGCACATTTATTTTTCATCTTCATTGGACAAGAACCCATGAGAAAAAGGCTGTGCCCTGACCCTACATTTTACTACTGTGGCTTTTCTTAGTTACATCTGGTGCGTATGTCTCTAGAGTTCCTGTCTCTGTTTGCATGTATGTAGTTTTAGTATTTTGTGTTAAGAATATACAAAAAAAAATTGCCCATTAAGATCATCTAGCTCAGCTAGGAATATGTATCTGAAATTGGGTGATACTGTAAGCACTGAGATCTGGTTTTTTTCCTTTTTAATCAGAAGTATGTGCCTTTTATTTGCTTTTGATGGGTTCCAGTTTAAACTGGTTATTGTATGTAGTTTTTCCTGGTGGAAGAGAAAATAGTCCCAATGCAGCTCATTGAATCACAGCTTGACCACTCCACTCTCTTGAATAATGCTTCTTTCTTTGGTTATCTTTAGGGAATGTACATAAGGAAGAAACAGGATAAACCTTGAAGATAGGGCTGATGCCCTTGCCTGCTTCCCAATGTTTGTCTTTCTCATTCTATTCTAAACAATGAAAAGACTTCCCCAGGTTTTTACAATGCATAGTCACAAATTCTCTTTAAAATGCATACAATAGAACTAAGTGAGTTGGTACTCATTTAAAAAAAAATACCTTCTAAATGTTTTCAAAAGGACTGTAGTGAGAGGAATTGGTTACTTAGGTGATAGAAGAGCAGAGAAGGCAACAGAGGGTGATCAGTTGGTCCAGAGATGAGCAATAGTAGGAAGCTGTCCTCATCTGGAGACTGAAGGGACAAGGTGAAAATGTGGGTCACTGGAATGTCCCAGTTGGTGTTTGCCTGGAGGTAGCTGGAAGCATGACTGGCTTGTGAGGTAGAAGATATTGTCATAAAAAGACACGGCGCTACCAAATTTGCCAACTGAATCATTGAGGCTTCTCCTTTCCTCATACCTTACAAACTCTCATCAGTGCCTCTCTTTGGTTGATCTGCTGAAAAACACGGATTCTGGAAGTTATGAAATTAAACTGTTGTGGGTCAGCTTCTATCCTCTATCTGATGGAAAGGAGCATAGGATAGGGACAAGGAATAAATAAGAGGGAACACATAGAAAATAAATTTTTGATTCATCCCATATAGATATTGGTAATTAAGCTTCTGTAAATGAATAGTTTCTCAATGATTGATTAGCTCATGAACTCAGTCCAAGATTAGTAAACTGCAGAGTTTACTATTACATGTCCTTTGGGGGAGGGTGTTAAAATCTTTTGATCTATGGAGAATACATTAATCTTTACATAGAAAATTACATCTTTACACTTTATTCACAATCATTTCTAGAGACTGTTGTTTTACCACCACTGTCTATCAGAAAGATTATGATGATCTGATCTCAGGACTTTTATTATTTTTTTAGGCGGGGGGAATTGATTCTATTTAAAAAGAGAAAAGGATGAAAAAGAGGGTAGATGTCACAAACAACTGTTTTATAGAATGTTTTAAGAGAGAAAAAACATCAATTCATCAGATACTACTGCCTGTGAAAACACTCTAAAAAACTCACAGTCTTCTTTCAGAGAAGTCAATAAAGGAGAGAAGAATCTAAAACTGTCAAAAATGAGGTGATTGAATGAAGTTTGAAAAAACTCTATCCTCAGCTATGAACACTATTGCATACCGTTTTGCTACCGTATCTGATAGACATGCTTAAAAAATTATTGACAGCTATATCCAGTCAGTGGATATACTTTCTCCTCAGAGACACCATCCCTAAGAATCTCATTAGTTAGAAAAAGAATTGGCAAAGAACTGTCACTTCTATGACCTATGAGGCAAGCTGCTAATTCTGTTTCTTCTGAGGTGATAAAGGAAAAGATGTCTAGTTAAATAGAATTTAAGATATATCTGGTATTCAAACCACCATTTAGAATATCCACAGTTCACAAGCTGCTAAGAAGTCCTGCAATAAAGTTTGGCAAAGCACTTCCTGGATCTCAGCCCTCACTCATCATGAGCAGGTACTATTTTGTGGTGATCAACAGGTACAATAATTTGCAACTAGAGGCCTGTTGCATGAAATTTGTACACTTGGAGGGATCCCTCAGCCTCACCTGTACCCTCTTACAGTCCCAGAGCCCTTGGGAGATATCCAACTACTACAGAGGCTGAAAAGGCTCTACCACAGCCACTGCGCTCCCCAGCCATGAGCCTGGCTCAGGGCTTCTGGCTGGGTGGTGCTCCCTCTGTGAGAGTGCAATGAGCATCAGCCCCCTGGTAATCAGTATGCATCATAGTGACTGGTCTTTTGGGCATTCGGTCAATTTTCATATTAGCCTTTTATTATATAGGATGAGTCCACATATGACCAAAGACCATTTTCTCTTAAAATTTTTCATTAAAGCACATCTCATCTATTTAGTATTTATTATGTGTACTTAGCCACTGTGCTGGGTACTAGGTAAATAGCAAAGAGACCCATAGGAGAGACCGTGATTGCCTTGCCTTATCTCACAAAATTATTCTTTTGTAAAACACACTTTGGCAGATACTGACCTAGATGCAGTTTTGAATAATAAGGTCCATAATAAGTTCTTAGGAGGAATTGGCATGCCCTAACCTCTGACTTCTGATATTGCAGGGAACATTTATCTTTTTGTACAAAATCAACTTTGGTGTCACTCTCAGAATTCAGCCACAGGCTGGATGTCTCTGGAGCCAGTCTGAAGTGTCTTGTGATGGTGCCCCAGGGTACAAAGTCACAGACTGTTGTATATGAGTGCCATTTAAGTAAGTGAGGGTACTGTGCCTTCATGCTTCAGTAAAGTGTGTTTTAAAGAGAGCCCAAGGTTTCAGTGATTCTCATTTCTAAGATATTCTAAACTTTGTGAAGGACAAATATTATCATCTGTGCGGGATACATCTCAAGAATTTTGTGAGTGTCCAACCATTCATAATAGGACTCATTTGATAGTATAGTGCAGAACCCCAAGACAAACTAGCTTAACCTAGAAATAAATGACATTGACCTATAAATTAGGAGTGACCAAAAAGGGGATCTAGCTTTAAGCATGGCTGGTTCAGGGGTTTAAACGATTTCATCAGTTCAATGACCTTTTCTCAAGGTCTCAGCTCTTTTTGACACCATATGGCCTCTTTCCAGGAACATTTTCTGTATGTGGCAAGAGGATGGTTGCTGGAAGTTTCATGTCAACAAATTATAATCATGAGGCTCAGTTTTTGAACCTGTAAATTAGAGTTAAAAATACCTACTAGAGATCCAGTGCACAAAATTCATGCACAGGTAGGGTTCCTAGGCCTGGCTAGAGATCAGGGCCTATTTGTAGGGTGACTGGTGGGGCAACGGGGGTGAGGGCACCCACCTTGGTCACCCTGGTGCTGCCCATTTTCTGGACTCACCCTTCACCACTGCTGCTGATTGCCTCCCTCTGCAGGGCTACTGGCAGCCTGGGGCCTGTGGGCTGGAGGCAGCTCCTGTGTTGAGCATCTGACCCCTGGTGGTCAGTGCACATCATAGTGACCAGTTGTTCCACCATTCAGTTGATTTGCATGTTAGGCTTTTATTACATAGGATAACCCTTACTATGATGAGTAACAATTGGGAGTATGCAAAATTTTTACATGATTCTTGGCAAGGAGTAAGCTGTCAATAAATGACAGCTATTATTATCACCAATATCATTATTGCCTCAATGATACCAATGTTGGAAAGATTCTTTATGATGTGGCTAAGCTACCAATAATTCCAATTTATGGTTGGATAAGTTAAAGGCAACTTTTGATTAATGGCTAAGAGCTGTCATCTTTCTACACTGGTCTCTTTTCCTTTAGGGCAGCTATTCCTCCATCACTCCATTTTATAGGTGAACATCAGTAAGTGGCTTTTTTTTAGTATATGTGACAGTTACCACCACAACAGACTCACTGAGTCACATAGGCCAGGCTAAAAAAGCTTTTTTAAAATTACAAAATACAACATTAACATTTTTCTCATTAGGAAATGTATAGCTTTTATTTCTTGAGCCACAAATGATTTTCTGAAGTCATTAAATGTACAGAAGTTTTTTGAAATTAGTGGAATTTATTGAATAGTTCCTATTTATTCAGTTTATTGAATTAATTGCCTTGTCTGTTCACTTTCCTTTTGTGTCTTTGTGTACTGTATATATAGTTTATATATTTTCCATGTATATATTCATACTAGAGGCCCAGTGCACAAAATTTATGCACAGGGTGTGTGTCCCTCAGCCCAGCCTGCACCCTCTCCAATCTGGGACCCCTCAAGGAATGTCTGACTGCCCATATAGTCTTGATCTTACTAAATTTGGCTACATGGAATTTAGAACATTGCTCATCAAAAACAATAAAAAAGTGAACCTATAGGGAAAATGAGAAGAAAATATTTGTAACATGTATAGCAATACTATATATATATATATATATATATATATATATATATATATATTCACATATATATATACACACACATACATACATACATACATACATACATACACTAGAGTACTAGAGGGGCCTGGTGCATGAAAATTTGTGCACTGGGGGGGGGGGGGGCGGTGGTCCCTCAGAGCCCACAGGGGATGTCCTACTGACTGCTTAGGCCCACTTCCCTAAGACCAGTCTGGTCTTCCTCTGCGGGAGGTGACCAGCCAATCAGGAGAAGGCAATGCCCCCATCACGACTCTGCACTGCCAGTGCTGGCCACCGTGGCTTCCTGAACCTTGTCCCTTGCAGCCACTGTGGCTTGCCTGAGCCTCGGGCAGCTGCTGTAGCTTTGTCTGGAAGGATATCTGGAAGATGTCTGCTCTAATTAGCATATTACCCATTTATTAGTGTATATATATCATTTCATTTATTTTCATGATATTAAAATATATTAGTTTACATTATTCATTTTATTACTAACTAGAGACCCAGTGCATGAAAAGTCATGCACTGGAGCAGAGGGGTGTTTCTCAGGCCAGCCTGTCCCCTTTCATAGTCCGGGAGCCCTCAGGGGTGGCAGGTGACCAGGTGATCAGGGGAGGAGACACCTCATCACCCTTCTGCTGCTGCCACTGACAATAGAGAAAGCCTTGGCTGGCCCTAGTTACCTGAGCCTCAGGTGGCTCTGGGCAGCCGGGCAGCCACCATCCAAGGCTTGCCTGCACCTTGGGTTGACCCTGGGTAGCTGGAGGGCTGCGAGGACTGGGGACTCTGGAGGCAGGCACACATAGCAGCCAGGACTCCTGGGGAGGGCCTGACCTTTCTGCGTGCCTGCCATCCCGGCAGGCTGAGGGGACTGAATGCTGCCATCTTGTGGCTGTGGACACTTCCATCTTTGAGGGTGGGGCAGTCAATTAGCATATTCCCTCCTTATTGGCTGTGAACACTGTCATATTTGCAATGGAGTGAGGGTTAATTAGCATATTTCCTCTTTATTAGATAAGATGTTTTAGTTTAATTATTCTGGATCTGTATTTCTCTCTCTACTTTTCCTTCTTAATATTTATTTTAATTTATGCTTTTTTTTTTTTTTAACTTTCCTGAGAAAGGTGACCAGAGATTTGTCTATTTCATTTTTCTTTCAAAGAAGAAAATTTTGATTTTATTTATATTCTCTATTATACTTTTGTTTTCTCTTTAATTAATAGCTACTCTCATCTGAATTATTTACCTCTTTCTAATTTATTTGAATTTATTCTGATATTTTTCTAACTGCTTAAATTGTACCCATAGCTCATTAATTTTGAGCTTTTATTTTGTTCTAGTTTAAGCATTTATGTAGGGTACTCTCTAAATGATGTTTCTCAGTATAATGGTTGCTTCCTTTAGCTCATTATAATTCTAATTACTTAAATGTTTTAAAAGAAAACATTTCCTAAATAGTCAAAAGTGGAGAAAAGTTGTGTTGACTCTAGTTATATTTTATTTCTCATGCCCAATAGTTCACCTTGATTTGAAAGAGGTCTATTCAAGACCCTCATAGATGCCTGGAACTTTGGATGGTTCCAAATCTCTTATACATGTTTTTTTCTTTCTAGTTTTATTGGGTTATAATTGTCATATGTCACTGTAATAGTTTATGGTGTACAACTATTTGATTTGGTATATGTATATGTTATAAAATGAATACCATAATAAGTTTACTTAACATTCATCATGTCAGGTAGTTATATATTTTTTTCCTTGTGATGAGAACTTTTAAGATCTACTCTCTTAGCAACTTCCAAATACAATATAGTATTAATGACTATAGTCAGAACTTATTGATATTATACTTGGAAGTTGGTACCTTGACCACCTTCATCCATTCCCCACACACACATACATACATACACATTCCCCACCTCTGCTTGAAATGAATAACTTATATATTATTCAGCCATGAAAAAGAAGAAAATACTGTTTGTGACAACACGATGTGCCTTAAGAGCATTATACTAAGTGAAATATGTTAAGCAAAGAAAGACAAATACTGCATGATCTCACTTACATATTCTAAAAAGTGGAGAAACTCATTGATGCAGGGAATAGATAGGTATATGCTACGTTTATTCACACACACACTACACACACACACACACACACACACACACACATTTTTTACTTAAAAGGAAGCATGCACTTTATGTTATGGCTTCTCTTTGGCATATCCAATTGCCAGCAACACTGTTCTTGCCTTTGGGTCATTCTTAAGTAAAATAAGAGTTGCTTGATTACAAGCACTATGATACCTCTACAGTTGATGTAATAACTGAGATGGGTGCTAAGCATCTAAAAGGAGAGTAGTGCATATAGTATGCAGACTGGACAAAGGGATGATTTATGACCTGGGCAGGATGGAGCAGGAGGGCATGGGATTTATCATGCTATTCAGAATGGTATCAATTTAAAACCTATGAGCTGTTTATTTCTGGAATTTTTAATTTATTTCCAGATTGTGGTTGACTGTGGATAACTGAATCTGAGGAGTGAAACCATTGATAAGCAAGAACTACTGTACTCTCTTAGATCATCTCTATTCAAGTAAATGTAGAAATAATATAATAACATAATATGCCAACTATGTGATTTGATAACTAGCTGGACTGATGTACTTTGTGTTGCAGGAAACATGTTTTAGTCACTTAGGTCTCTAAGACATATTTGAAATTCAAAAATTCATAAGCCATGCTTCAAGGGGGAGCTACTCTCTGTGGCCAGGCAGTTAAATGTTAGTTCTTTAATTTTAGGTGACAACATTATCTTTTTCAAGAACTACAAGGTACAAATTATTGCTTTTTTAGCCCTCTAGTTTTCTACAGAGACAAAAAAGAAAATAGAAAAAAAAATTCACCCAAGATATAAAGATTTTGGCAGTTAAAAATCTATTTCAGATTTTGTAGTTGGTTATATATTTCTCGTTAAGGTACATTAGTATTTGGTATGTTGAATTCACAGGTACATTCCCCGATAAAGAAAAGAGATATTTGTTCAAAGGCAGTAAGCCCATTCTTATCATTGCAATTACCATTTACAATATATGTAGCATTTAATCAACTCTGTCTAATTTATGCTTTTGATTCATGAATTAACATAGCATGAGTATCTTTCCTCAGGAATAAATATTAATTTAAAATGAAAACTACTCCATAGTAAAAAAAGAAAAGCTCCACTTTGATTATTTGTAAGAATTAGTATTTTGCATATTGACATGTATATGAACAGTGCTTAAAATATTATAGGATGACTAAGATGGCATAATTGAAGTAATAAGAATTTCATTTTTTCTAGTTTAATAAAGAAGCCTGTGAAATACAGTAAAAATAGGTCTCAGTTCTCCTTATGAATATTAAATGATCAGGTAAAGTAGCATTAAGACCTGTGGGAAGTTACTAAACCTCTATTGTTTATTCAACTAAATTAATATATTAATCATACTAATATTTATAGAGCTTTACTAAGTATAAAGTGATATGATGAGTGCTTGTTATGCAGTTTCTCACTTAATACCTGAAGTGGAGCATGCAACTGTAGAAGGTAGAATTAAAGGGGCAGCAGTATGGCTCCTTTAATGAAAGACCAGCTTTCTCCCCCTCCTGACCTGGTGCCAGGTATAGTGAAGGCAGAGAAGGGAACACAGAACTTGAAACAGTCATAGAAGCTGTTCTCTCTCTCAATGATCCAGTTCTAAAAGCAGCTCAGAGTAAGCAACCTGCTCTCAGAGTGATTCTGTGTCAGACCAGTGTCCACATTTTCTGAAGCAACATCAGAATGCCTGGCTGGAATTCTGCAGGTGGACTTAGGGAGTCTGTGGGACATTCTGTTTGATGTTATGACTTCTCTGGAAAATTTAGGCCCCATAAAGATTGGGTGCAGAAAGGCCTCTAAACAAAAGAAATTCTTCCCAGGTTTTCAAACTCTTCTCCAAGGACTTCCAGGGGCAGGGGGAGAAAAGGGAGGGTTCCTAATTGGCAGATTGAATCTGGAAATAAATACTTATGTTCTCATTTTAGGAGATGGAAATGGAAGTATACCTCTTTCAGGATTCTCAGAGCTTGTTGGGAGCAGGGTCTCATCATTCATTTGCTGCCAATGGTTTTAATTAGCATAGGTTCTTTGGTGAGAACACACATGCATGCACACACTTGTATACACATTTATACATAGTTGCACATGCGTTCTTTTGGGAACTGTGGAGGTAAGAGTCTCATGTTTAAATTTGAAAGTTATTTAAATAGATATTTATTGAGTGCTTGCTAGGAACTGAAGCTATTTAGGGCAAAAGATCAAACCTAGGTTCTACTTCCATATATTTTTTAGTCTGCCATTTTAAATAGACAAGCAAAGAATTACAATAAATTGTGAGAGATATTTTGATGGAAAATTTCACAGCACTGGAAGTTGGTGCAGAAGGAACTGATATAATTCAGAGTGTTGGTGAAGGCCTCATCAGGAGGAATGTTTCCGTTGATTCCTGAAGGAAAAATAGGAATGGACCAGAGAAAGTAAGGCCTAAGTGGCAGATAATGATGTTTTCTGGAGATCCAGGAGGAGAAGTTATCTCAGAGAGGTTAGCTAGATAAAAGTGAGATAGAGTGAGAGGGAGGGCACTAGAAATATAGGCAACAAGCAGATTGCAAAAGCCTATAGAAACTGTTAGAGAGTTTTGTCATTACCCCCAAATCAAGGGGGGCTAGTAAAGGCCTAGGGAAGTAGCTCTGGCTGCTAGTTGGAGAGTAAATGTGAGATGGAAAAGATTAGAGACAAGAATGCTTATCAGCAGTCTATTGTAAAACTTGGGTGAGAGATAGCAGTGATATGGGCTAAAGAAGTGAAAAAATGTCCATGTTTGTAAAATGTTTAGATTATAAAATTATCAAGACTTGATTTAGGACAAATGGTGATGAGTGAGGGAGAGTGAGGATTCCAGAATAACTTCACAGAGTTTTGGTGACTAAAAATAGTTAGAGATCAAAAATTTCCAGAGGGAATCTCCAGGATAAAATGAATTTGTACTTGGAATACTGCTTTGAAGGAAAATACTTACTTGCTGGGTATAATTTTTCTGTATTAGTTATTTGGTATCTAATTCAACAGGTACTTTTGAGTGGCTAGTCTTTTACTTCTCACCTGTCCACCTGCCAGGACAGAGGATCAATTTCTTCGCATTTCAGTTGTTAGGCAAATTTCTTCCTACATTCTCCGTAGTCCAACCCTCAACTCCTGTTCTAAATCACTCCACTCTTGAATTAGATATGTGAACATCTATTAGGCTAGAAAAGAATCAAATTAAAGGTTGTTCCAACAAAGAAAAAGAATGCATAGAACTCCCTCCCCAGAGATGTTCTATTGACAAGGAGCAGCTGACTGCCTATAGAGGTTTTCCTCTTTCTTCCAAATGCAGTCTTTCCTACCTTTCATCTTCTCTGCACCTCAACTCTAAAGCAGAGACTTCCTGGGGACTGATACCTTTAAGCTGCATTTATTTAGGAATATAAGATTTTAATGTTCCTGACAGGAAATGAATTATAAGTATTAACAATTAAAAATGTCTTTTCTTTTGGTCCCTCACTTCTCTGCTCAGTAGTTGTACCCACCCAGGTGAATGAATGAAAGAGGGTCTGACACACAGGCTATGTAGTGGGTTGTCCTGAAGGGATGGAGATGTGTAGGTGCCTGGAGTGGGGGAAGGGACCCAAGAGCTGGAATATCTTGGGTGGCTAAGGAGCAACACCACATGTATTAGACATTTGTGGCTCCTCACTCCCTGCAATAAGACAGTCATAAGAGTTTCTCAAAAAATATTGTCTTTCTAGTTTTATAAAACCAGAAACAGCTCAATAAATGCTATTAACATTTGTATATGCATATATATTTTGTATATGCATACAAAATATTCATTTTATGTAATAGGGCAAACACCATGTATTAGAGAACACAACTAAATGGACATTGATTACCCATAAATGTGTGGAGAGAGAACAGCATGGGATCCTGTTTGCCCTTTGATGAAGTTCTATTTCTCACATTTCTCGGGGTTTATGTGAAGCTAAAATGTCCACACAATTGTTGATAAGGCCTTCAGTACAAAGGGAAAAATTACACCACAATCGGTCCAACAAAAACTAATCACCAGGCTCGGGAAATCACAAACACTGAAATAGAAAAGAAGGTTGTTCCAACTTAAAATTGACACAGCAATGCTGAAGCCTGCGCTAGTTTTTGGACAGCATCCTGTTCAATGAACTCAGTCTTTTTAACAACATAGTCTCAAGAGTTTCTATACTTTGGGGATACAACTTTAAGATAGTTTATAAATCTTTGAAATAACATGTCTATGCAACAATTTCCCGATGGTAGACCATAAAAGCTATCATGAAGTGTATGTACCACTAGCTCTCCCTCACAGTTTAGAATAAAATATGTAAAAGTGTGCCATGGGTTGGATTACATCAGGACTGATTTGACAACTTCCTTTTCCTAATAACATACTGGATTTTGTTTTCCCTTTCTTATGATCTCATTGAACTACAGATGTCTCATATGTCTTAATTTGTACCTCTTGAACACAGCTAAAAATAATTGGAATGCAGACAATTACAAAATTGCATTTGACTCCAACACTTACCAGAAGAATTAACTGATTCTGCTGTTGAAGCTGAAGAAATCTTAGATTAGCGCCCAGCACATTTCTCAACATCAAGTGGTTTAGTTATTATTGCTTCTTTTTAATAATGACAGACATGGCATTACTGTAAGTAGCTTATTATTTTTACTGATTATGAATCAAACATTATGTTAAGTAAGCCAGGGGC